>NC_053394.1:211790085-213242421 GCF_905171765.1 Bufo bufo
TTGTCAGTAGCATCCAGGCTAGTATAAATGGTAAAGCATGACACATATATGGTCATGTCTATAAACTGTATTTACAGACCATTTGCACTCATGTGTATTGTGATTTGCTAAGAAAGATGGTTTCCATGCGCTATAAATGCCATGTTCACACTCCTGTTAGTTCTTTTTCTCATATTAATTGCAGTAATTGGAGATCATCATGACTCCTGCAGAAATACAAGCCATGATAATAACAAATATGCATGTAGGTGGCCAAGAGTATAAAAGGCTGGGTGGTAGTTGCACAAAATTACAAGTGTACACATAAAAAAAAAAAATGGGTTTATGGTTATAACATAGATTAATTTTAATGTTATAAATCAGTTTGGTTTGTGAAAATTGTCCCTATTACCATAGGTTTAAAATGTCCACATGAGTGGAAAGAGAAACGTAACTAATGGACAGGAACAGCTGGTCTTACTGCATAAAAGGCAGTTGTTTCAGATACTAGACTGTTTTCTGGCTACAGCAAAAGGAAATCCTGTAACATGGTAACAGTAACAGAATAGTGTTCTTACAGGAGATGAGAAGATAGATATCAGACCTACTCATTCCAGACACCATTAACTTCTTTTCAATTAGAAGTTCCTAGTGTAGCCATAATATGTCTTTTCTGGTTACCAAATAGAGAGAAACAATTCCAAAAGCCATCACGATTGTAAGATATATAAAATGAGTAGACATTCAGCAAACAAAATGTCCTATAATAATGCTTGGCTTGTTAGAGCATATCTTTTTTTTACATAGACAGTCCCTACTTTTGTCTCAAGTCCCTATGCCCCTCTTTACTAGACCCAGAATTATGTACAGTACAGATAATGGTTATGCAGGTCTACATAAAGAATGTAGTACATAATAGAAATAGCAAACTGTTCAAATCATATATTTACACTAGAGGGCAGCACTTTCTCATAAATGACTGGTGAACGTGGGTAGAAATACCGTTTATTCTGTATATCTGTTAATGTATAAATAGTCAACCACAATACCTTAAGACTATATTCACACAGTAAGATATATGTCTAAAAATCCATCATTTATTTGCCACAGAACCACTGGCAGAAATGTTAGGCTGACCCTCGGATTTCTGCCATGGATTTGTAGTCTTTCATGCCGCATATCTGGCCGTGGATTAGTATCGTTCAATAAAGGGGCATTTTTGCTCTGACACGCTTTTATAAACCACACACAGTAAAATCCACATCATATAAATTACAGTGCAGATTTTCCATTGAAAACAAGGTTGCCAGATCCTGAGGAAACTTTGGTGTGGGATACACAACAAAATCCGCACTGGAAAAAAATGTCATTTGAACATACCCTCATAGTGCACACTTTTCAGTTCCAAACTATATAAAATAAAACATTTCTATTACTTGATGATTTCCCAGATTTTACAATCTATAACCATTGTTCAATTTTGTATAGTGGTGGTCTTCTAAGGTTCCGTTCCGTTTAAAATGGGACTTCCACAGCAGCCTGCCCCTTTAACAGTGAGTTCCACAGCACCCCACCCTCTTGACAGTGACCTCCACAGGGGCCCACCCCATTAATAGTGACCTCTACAGCACTCACCCCTTAACACTGACCAAAGGTTACAGTCCCCTTAACTGATTCCACGATTCCTGGCCCCCTTAACAGAGACCTCCACAGTGACTGCCCCTTTAACAGTGACTGCCACAGGACCATGCTCCCTTAACAGTGACCCGCACAGAGCTCCTTTAAAATGTGAGTTCCACAACACCCCACCCCCTTAACAGTGACCTCTACAGCAATCCGCCCCTTAACACTGACCTCCATAGCGGACCGTCCCCTTAACTGTGACCTCTACCATTTCCTGCCCCCTTAACAGAGACCTCCACAGTGCCCGCCCTTTTAAAAGTGACCTCCACAGCGGCTGCCCCTTTATTAGTGACCTCCAAAAATGGCCCATCTCCTTAACAGTGATTTCCACAACACCTTGCCCCCTTAACAGTGGCCTCTACAGCAATCTGCACCTTAACACTGACCTCCATAGCAGACCATCCCCTTAACTGTGACCTCAACAGCAGCCTGCCCCTAGGGTAGCCAGAGGTCCGGTTTTAGGCCAGAAAGTCGGGCTTTCAGACTCCCTGTCCTCCATCCGGCGCAGGGCCTGGACGGACACAGGGATGCACTTTTGAACAGCTCACTCTCAGACAGCAGCACAGTGCAGTAAAGAAAAATGGCTGGGTTGTTATGGAAACCTGGTGTAAAAATGTGTGTATGTGGAGACTACGGACCTGCGAGCTCCAATTGGCTGATAAAGGACATGTTACCATGTGTATGGCAGTTGGGATATGAAGAGAAAGACCTGCGGGCTTCTAGCTAATATAGGTCACGTGATGCACCATATTTGCATTTTTGGGACTATCTCAGGAATAGTACGTCCTAGAGAGCTGAAACCCGATCTGAAACCTTCCCGGACATGTACCTGTGTGCCAAATTTTGTGATTGTAAATGTAATGGTGTGGATTCCTTTAGCGGACATACATACACACACACATACATACACTCAACTTTATATATTAGATGGATATGAGTCCTGATGGGTTATGGGCTCATGCAGCAGAGAATGTTTTTTCACTGTTAAAGGGTATCTGTCACCTGTTGCAAGTGTGCTTGGTAGCTGAATATATCTGTGTTGGTTCCATGTTCCTAGGTGCCCACATTGCTGAGAAAAATAGGGTTTTAATATATGCAAATGAGCCTCTAAGTGCAACAGGGGCATTGTCATTACACCTCAATGCTCTGCTCTCACACCCTCTCGACTTTGATTGATAGGGCCAAGCAGTGAAAACATAATCACACCTAGCCCTGAATTTTCATGAAGTGTTGAGGGAGCAGCAGTTGCAAGGAAAGCTGATCCTCTAGGTGTAATGGCAATGCCCCCAGTGCTCCTATAAGCTAATTTGCATATATTAAAACATAATTTTTCTCAGCAATGTAGGCACATATAAACATGGGACCAACACAGATGCCTTCAGCTGCCAAGCACACGTGCCGCAGGTCAGCCAATTTCCTAGGTACAAATCTGCTGACAGATGCCCTTTGATTTATGTGCTACATGGTTGCTGTTCGGGTACCGTATCGTAATTGCTAAAATGGTCAAAACAAATTATGAGGCCTCAATATGTTTAGTTTGTGCTAAGGTGTTCACTGACTCGATCTGATGATAAGAAGTCTGTGCAGACCATGCTTGCAGGTAACATAAAAATGAGTACATAAACCAGTTCTTTTCTACTCACCCAGCCAGCTCCTATTCAAATAAACAGAAACAAACACAGGAGGCACTGTAAAAA
The DNA here is from genome assembly GCF_905171765.1 of Bufo bufo. Taxonomy (NCBI): domain Eukaryota; kingdom Metazoa; phylum Chordata; class Amphibia; order Anura; family Bufonidae; genus Bufo; species Bufo bufo. The sequence goes on from NC_053394.1 coordinate 211,793,445, forward strand.
AATCCACTACAGAGTTCACTTCCAGCCAAAACCACAGCTTGTCATTGGCAGCAATAAACTGTGAAAACAAGGGAGATTAAAAGTCAGAAAAGGGGGCATTGTAAGTAAGTCAAGGTAACGGCTAGACATGATTATGAAAACATGCAGTAGTAGTCACATGTATTTATTCACGTTAGCTGTCTCATGTCACTGCATTATATAAACACTAGACACAATAAACCACAACTTTCATTTCTAGACAATCTTTAACCTGGAGGCAAAAGCTGCCCACTTTCTCAAGGATTATTTCTTGATTTTTATTTGTATCCCTGTTTGCAAATACATACTTTGCAGATACTACGCAAATCAATAATGCTCTGAAAATTTGTATATAACATTCTCTCGTCTCCTAGGACTCAAATTTCTTTTGAAAAGATTTAGAGAATAAATATGATTTATAGAAGATAAGTGAGGGTGAGAGAGACCAATACTTCACTGGAAATGAGACATGCAAGCCAGTTCTCCTTCTAAAAGAACAAAAGTACTAAGTAGCTCAAGAGAAAACTGCCATGGTTAGCTCAGTGACCTTTGGGGTACTTTTGGGGTGCTCCTTCTCATTAGGGAGACCAACAGACATGCATGTGGAATATTGTAGACCAATCAATGCTGCTCTGCCTTTCTGAAAATTTTTGTATCTTACATCTGCTGGTATCAGATAGGTTTAGTGTTCTTTTCTTTTTTAAAGGAAAGCTAATTTAAATATCTTTCCCAGAAACCCAAAATTATCCAAATTAGCTTTCCTTCCAAAAAGAAAAGAACACTAAACCTATCTGATGCCAGCAGAAGTAAGATAAAAAAAAATTCAGAAAGGCAGAGCAGCATTGGTTGGACTACAATATTCCACATGCATACATGTCGGTCTCTCTAATGAGAAAGAGCCCCCCAAAAGTACCACAAAGCTTACTCAGCTAACCGTTGGCAATTGGAGTCACTTCCCCTTTTTTTATTTTTATTCTCCAATCCTTAGTAATTGTTGAATGAGGACCTTCATTATTTACTTCCAAAGGTTGCAAATTTGATTTGGCAATCACATAGGTTCATGGCTCATTACAAGAATCTGCTCTGATAATTGTAATGTCCATCACATGACCAGTCCATCACACGAACAGAACTTTATCCTGGAAGTAAGCAAAGATGGTTCTCTTTTAAAGATTACAAGAAAAGATATTGAAACACACAAGATATTTTTACATCAGCTATTGCAGAAAATGTCAAAGCTTTTTAATAAGCAATAACAAAAGTTTTATTTGCTAAACCCATCTATATTGTTAAATAATTGTCATGTCATGTACTATCAAGATCTCCTGTATCACCATATCATTCTAACATGTCAGAAATAACTCATACCCTCAGGCCAAAATAGAGCAGGAAGAAGATGTTGAAGGCCATATCGATCTGAAGAGTGAAGTCCTTGTAAAAGTTTTGGCAGGTTTCAATAGGGCTGAAAAATATAAATAATGATGAAATTCTCTCTCCTTGTTCTATGTTAAATACAATTTAGCAACACAGAATAAACCAATACTGACATCAGAATTGTAAAATCTCATAAAGCAAAAAGCAATTTAAAGTGGTTTTCTCATCACATACGATGGTGGAATATCACTATGATATGCAATCCTTGGGCCCATCAGAGGAAATTATTCTCAGACCCCAACCCCCATATCATCATTATACTCTAATAAGTTTTGGTTCTAAGACATAGAACCTAGTGGTAAGTTATTGGCTCCAATGGCAGCTCCATTTTTTTCTCCTGGACCATTGGGCTCATTATGGTATCAGAGCCTGGGACCCACTGGAGGATCCTCTGGTACACTGGTGGGCAAGTCCGACGCTGGCCTGACCACTGGGACCCACACTGATCGCTAGGACACAGTGACAGAAACTCTAAAAAAGCATCATTCTAACTTGGCTTCAAGTCAGCTCTGCTTGGCTTTTTCCACAGGGATTATTATAATATAATGGGCACTTTGAAAAAGTTGAGTTGAGTGGAGGTGAAGGGGGTCTGACCACTGTGATATACCCCATTGTCTGCGATGAGACAACTTCACTGAACACTTATCCTAGATATTAAAGAGGACCTTTCATCTGGCAAAAAATAGTGAACTAAGTATCATGATCTGTACAGCGGCGCCCAGGGATCACTTACTATTATCCCTGGGCGCCGCTCCGTTCTCCTGCTATGCCCTCCGGTATGTTCGGTCACTTGGTTATAGTAGGAGGAGACTGCCCTTGTTCTCCTGGGCGTTTCCTTCTCCTAGGCTGTAGTGCTGGCCAATCGCAGCGCAGAGCTCACATCCTGGGAGAAAAAAAAAACTCCCAGGCTGTGAGCTCTGCGCTGCGATTGGGAGAAGAAGACGCCAGGGAGAACAAGGGCAGTCTCCTCCTACTATAACCAAGTTCACTAAGTCTCCGCCTGCATAGCAGGAGAAAGGAGCGGCGCCCAGGGATAATAATAAGTGCAGTGAGATCCCTGGGTGCCGCTGTACAGATCATGATACTTAGTTCAGAATTTTTTGCCAGATGAAAGGTCCTCTTTAATGTACAGAACCAGTCAAAAGTTTGGACACACCTTTTCATTCCATGTTTTTTTTTTTTTATATGTTGTAGATTCATATTGAAAACATGAAAATGATGAAGGGACACATATAAAATTAAGTAAAGAAAAAAAAGTGTTAACCAGAATATATTCTATATTTTAAATTCTGCAATATAGCCCCATTTTGTTTTGATGATAGTTTTGCACACTGTTGGCATTCGCTCATTTAGCTTCATGAGGTAGTCGTCTGAAATAGTTTTTCAACAGTTTGGAGAAAGTTCCCAAAGGTGCTGAGCACTTGTTGGCTGCTTTTCACTCTGAGGTCTAACTCATCCCTAACTATCTCAACTGACGAAGCACTCCATCACTATCACTCTTGGTCAAACAGCCCTTATTTAGCCTGGAGGTGTGTTTGGGGTGACTGTCCTGTTAAAAAAATTATGATGGTCCTACTAAGCGCAAACCAGATGGGATGGCATGTTGTTGCAGAATGATGTTGTACCCATGCTCGTTAAGTGTGCCTTTGAATAAATTACCAATTGTATCACTTGTAAAGCACCCCACACCATCACACCCCCTCCTCTATGCATCACAATGGGAATGTAGGAACCATCCATCCGCTCACTTTTGTGCATCTCACAAAGACATGGCAGTTGCAATAACATATCTCAAATTTTGACTCATCAGATCAAAATATAGATTTCCACTGATCTAATGTGTTGTGTTTCTTGGCCCAAGCAATTCTCTTATTCTTATTTTTGTTCTTCAGTAATGGCTTCTTTGCAGCAATTGGACCATAAAGGCCCGATTCTCGTAGTCTCCTCTGAACAGGTGATTTTCAGAAGTGTCTGGCACTAGATCTCTGTAAAGCATTTATCTAGGCTCTAATTTAAAGTGCTACTATTTCTGAGACTGATAACTCTAATGAACTTATCCTCTGCAGAAGAGGTAACTCTTGGTCTTCCTTTCCTGGGGCAGTGATTATGAGAGCTGGTTTTATCAAAGAGTTACCTTCAAAGTTCTGGAAATTTTCCAGACTGACTGACCTTCATGTCTTGAAGTAATGATGGACTGTCATTTCTCTTTAATTCGTTGAGTGGTCCCTGCCATAATGTGTAATGGAACATTAGCAGAATAGTGCTAAACACTGTATGGAACTGTATACTAACCCTACCTCTGCACAACACCACTGACTGTCTCAAAAACTTTATGAGGACAAGAAATTCCACAAATTAACTCTTGACAAGGCATACATGTTAACTAAAAGCCATTCCATGTGACTCTTGTACCTCATGGTGTGCACAGCTGTCATCAAAGCAAAAGGGGGGAATCTAAAATATAAAACATATTCTAGTTTTAAAATTGTTTATTTTCTACCTAATTTTGTAGCGGTGTACTCACTTTTGTTGCCAGCGGTTTAGACATTAATGGCGGTGTGTTGAGTTATTTTGAGGGAATGCCAAATTTACATTGTTATACAAGCTTTAATGTTGTCCCATGAAAAAATATTATTAAATACTTACAAAAATGTGAGGGGTGTGCTCACTTTTGTGAGATACCGTAAGATTAGTTATCCATGCAGCATGTGTGGCCCACAGTACTGATCACAACACCCTATGTAGCTAAAAGTCCATAATGTGACTGCTCACTGTACTATATTCTATCCACTTAAGTCAATATAATTTCATGCTCTCCCAGAAAACAGCATTATGTGCCCACATTTACCAAAGTGCCTAGAATGTAAACATATAAAATATATATGGCGCTAATAGTGTCATATGTTTCAGTATAGGATGATGTGAAAGATAATCGGTTGCTCACCTTTATTAGTTGTGCGATGGGGCACAACACCATGTACTGTACAGCAAGGTATCAGTATAAAGCTGCCACATGTCCCTGGACCCAAACACAGGAGAAATCAGTACAGCAACTGGATGATCTGATATCATGACCGCATTGCCAGGAAATACTCATCAGCAGGGAGTTGGCTCCCAAAATTGTCTTTATTCAGAGTCGTAATGATTCTGGATCATCCTATTGCTGTACCTGGATTTTGGCATAAAATACAACAAAATTTTGTGCAGTTTGCGACATTTTTGGAACATCCACTATTAGAATCCACTCCACCTAGCGTGCCAAGAAGGCATGGCTTAGAGGAGAAGGGAATATGGCCTAAGATGCAATATTTTACATCAAAATTATGCCCAAATTTTGCCACATGATTTTATGGCAAATTAAACAACCAATAGGTGGTATAAAGATACAAGAGCACATATCTAGCCTTGGGACAAATTTACTATCCAGCAAGAGTAAGGCCTCCTGTACAGGACTGTATGGCTTTTTCCGTATTTTGCAGTCTGTTTCCATTGTGTTTCCATTTCCATTTCGTTTTTCTGTTTGGTTTTCATTTGTGATCCGTTTCTTGCGGATCGCAAATGGAAACGGAAGCATACAATAATGTTTAAACAGTAAGTAGATAAAAAAAATTGGGCTGGGCATAACATTTTTAATAGATGGTTCCACAAAAAAGGAACGGATACGGAAGACATATGGATGCATTCCGAATCCATTGAGTTTTTTTTACAGCCCCATTGACTTGAATGGAGCCACGGAATGTGATTTGCGGGCACTAATAGGACATGTTCTATCTTTGAACAGAACGGAAAAACGGAAATACGGAAATGGAATGCATATGGAGTACATTCAGTTTTTTTAGCGGACCCATTGAAGTGAATGGTTCCGTATACGGAACGCAAAAAATGAAACGGAAAAAAATAATGTTCCTGTGCAAGAGGCCTAACTGTGATTATTAGGCAGCCCATGTAATTTCACCAATGAAACTGCCCTTTCATGCAAATCATTTCTGTATAAAATGACTTCAAAGATTTGCACGCAAAGAGTAAGCTATGTTTAAAGGGCTGATCACAAGTAAGGATTCTTTCACACTCGTGTTAGGCTTGTCCAACGGGCTGTTCTGGCAGGGGAACAGCCAGCCCATCCGTAATAACGTTTGAACACATGTGCTGCCGGAAGTCCGCCCCGGCCCCATTCACTATAACATGCCGAGAGGTTGCTGGACAAAAACCGCAGCGTGTGCAAGCGTTAGTATGAATCCTGCTCGTCAAGCCTAATGCGAGTGTAAAAGAAGCCTAAGATAAGTTTATATTACAACTGTGGCTGGAGCACACGCTGGCTGGCAAATTTGTATGAACAATTGGAAATAGCTGCAAGGTGAAGTCACTGTGCAGGGTCTCCTATTAGAAACAATTGAAGACAGTATTTATATCAGTAAATCTAGGTTTAATGGCTGAGAACACAGTGCAGACGTTTTGCATGCTTAGGCCACCTGTACACGTTGTGTAATGCATGCGTATTACAGTATCAACAAAGTGTATAGGATAACATAAATCTCATGTACACTTTGCAGATTTTTCTGTGCGGAAATTGACCTGCATATCGGATTTCAAAATCTGCAGCATGTCAATTATGTTTGCGGTTTTAGCTGCGGATTTAACCCTTTTCAATGGAAGAATGAGATCTGTGGCAAGACCGTATCAAATCTGCACCAAAAACGACTGTAAGGCCTCTTTCACACGACCGTTTTTTTTTTTTTCCGTTTACGGGCCGTTTTTTGCATTCTGTATACAGTCCGTATACAGAACCATTCACTTCAATGGTTCCGCAAAAAAAAACTGAATGTACTCCATATGCATTCCGTTTCCGTATTTCTGTTCCGTTGAAAGATAGACCATGTCCTATTATTGCCCGCAAATCACGCTCAGTGGCTCCATTCAAGTCAATGGGTCCACAAAAAAAAAAAAAAACGGAACACATATGGAAATGCATCTGTATGTCTTCCATATCCATTCTGTTTTTGCAGAACCATCTATTAAAATTTTTTATGCCCAGCCCCATTTTTTCTATGTAATTACTGTATACTGTATATGCCATACAGAAAAAAGGAACAGAAATGGAAACACAACGGAAACAAAAAAACTGAACAATGGATCCGTGAAAAACGGACCGCAAAACACTGAAAAAACCATACGGTCGTGTGAAAGAGGCCTTAAACAATGCAGATTTTGGTGCAGATATGCTCCAGAAATGCACATAAATCCTCACAGAAATTAATGCAGATCTTATGTGCATTCACCCTCACCCGTGTGCAGGTGGCCTTAGGGTGCCTTCACACTCAGCAGATTAGACATTGTGGATTTTAGTCAGATATGTTACAGAAACACACATAGATCCGCATGGAAATTCGTACAGATCTTATGTGTGTTCACCCGCACCCACGTGCAGGTGGCCTTAGGGTGCCTTCACACTCAGCAAATTAGACCTTGTGGATTTTGGTGCGGATATGCTGCAGAAATGCACATAAATCCGCATGGAAATTAGTGCAGATCTTATGTGCATTAACCCACACCCGTGTGCAGGTGGCCTTAAGGCCTAGTTCACACGACCGTATGGCTTTTATTTTTTTTTGCAGTCCGTTTTTCACGTATCCGTTGTTCCGTTTTTGAGTTCCGTCGCGTTTCCGTTTCCTTTCCGTTTTTCCGTTCCGTTTTTCTGTATGCCATGTACAGTATACAGTAATTACATAGAAAAAATTGGGCTGGCCATAACATTTTCAATAGATGGTTCAGAAAAAACGGAACAGAAACGGAAGACAGACGGATGCATTTCCGTATGTGTTCCGTTTTTTTGGCGGACCCATTGATTTGAATGGAGCCACGACCCGTGATTTACGGCCAAATATAGGACAAGCTCTATCTTTCAACGGAACGGAAAAACGGAAATACGGAAACGGAATGCATACGGAACACATTCCGTTTTTTTTGCGGAACCATTGAAATGAATGGTTCCGTATACGGAACACAAAAAAAGTCCCGTACACTCGCAAAAAAAACGTTTGTGTGAACTAGGCCTAAGCCTCATGCAGACGTTCGTGGAACACGGACTGGCATTGCAAGAGCGCACGGCGTCATAGCAACCAATGACGTCGTGCAGTTCTGCAATGCCAGTCCGGTATCTCATGGACCGTGTTCCACAGACGTCTGCATGAGGCTTTAGGGTGCCTTCACACTTAGCAAATTAGACCTTGTGGATTTTGGTGCAGATATGCTGCAGAAACACACATAAATCCGCATGGAAATTAGTGCGGATCTCATGTGCATTCACCTGCACCCATATGCAAGTGCCCTAAGGGTACCCTCACAAGAGTTGCTAGTTCAGAAACAGAATGTTTCTCTGTGTTTTCTCACTAAATCTGCCAAAAACCGCATGTTACTTGTGGTTATTGCTGTGGATAATGATATAATACAGATTTGCCATAGATACCAGCTTTTCCATTGCAAAAGGTGAAATCTGCAGAAAAAAAATTGCACAAACAATTGACAAGCTGTGGATTTTTAAATCCGAATGGAAGGTAAATTTTTGCATGTATTACGCTGTGTTGTTTCTGCACGAAAATCCACATTTAGGCCACCTGCATACGAGTGAAGATCCGTATTAATTTCCATAGGGATTTATGTGCATTTCTGCAGCATATCCGCACCAAAATCCGTAATTTCTAACAACAGTTTTTGGTGCCGATTTGATGCGGTTTTGCAGCAGATCTAACCCTTCCATTAAGGCCTAGTTCACACGATTATTTTTTTTGCGAGTGTACGGGCCATTTTTTTGTGTTCCGTATACGGTCCGTATACGGAACCATTCATTTTAATGGTTCCGCATTAAAAACGGAATGTGTTCCGTAAGCATTCCGTTTCCGTATTTCCGTTTTTCCGTTCCGTTGAAAGATAGAACATGTCCTATTATTGCCCGCAAATCACGTTCCGTGGCTCCATTCAAGTCAATGGGTCCGCAAAAAAAGCGGAACACATATGGAAATGCATCCATATGTCTTCCGTATCTGTTCCGTTTTTGCTGAACCATCTATTGAAAATGTTATGCCCAGCCCAATTTTTTCTATGTAATTACTGTACACTGTATATGCCATACGGAAAAACGGAAAGGAAGCGGAAACACAACGAGACTCAAAAACAGAACAACGAATCAGTGAAAAATGGACCGCAAAAAACTATAAAAGCTATACGTTCGTGTGATTTAGGCCTAAAATAAAATCAGTAAAGTGTACATGAGATTTGTGTAATCTCATACACTTTGCTGGTACTGCACTACGCTGGTTTTTTTCTGCATGGAAATCTACATGGAAAAAACACCGGTATTCTACAACGTCTACAGGTGGCCATAAGCTGGTTTAACTTATTAGCTGTGGATTTGCTGTTGCAGATTTATGTACAGCACATCCACAGCATTGTACAGTACCAGCAAAGTGGATGAGAATTTCAGAATTCTAACCCACATGCTGTGCAAAAAAAGTATTGTGGTTGGAAATCTGCAGCATGTCAATTTAGGCTGGGTTCACACGCGACTGATTAGCTGCAGATTTTCTGCAGCAGAAAATTTGCTGCATTTCTGCTTCTAAGGCTACATGCACACGAACATTGTTTGTTTCCTGTGTCCGTTCCGTTTTTTTTTTTGCGGATAGGATGCGGATGGGTCCGCAAAAAATACGGACATCACACAGTGTGCTGTCCGCATCAGTATGTCCGTTCCGTAGCCCCACAAAAAAAAAAATAGAACATGTCCTATTCTTGTACGTTTTAGGCATTGTTACAATGGATCCGCAAAAAAAATAGGATGGCATAAGGATGCAATTTGCAGGCCGCAAAACACATACGGTCGTGTGCATGTAGCCTAATCCCGCATATTAGAAGCAGTGTCATTCTTTGCATTGAAAAGGGTGAAATAAGGCTACTTTCACATAAGCGCTTTTGCTGGATCCCGCAGGGTCCAGCAAAAACGCTTCCATTTCTGATAATACAACCGTCTGCATCCGTTATGAACGGATCCGGTTGTATTATCTTTAACATTGCCAAGACGGATCCGTCATTAACTCCATTGAAAGTCAAAGGGGGACGGATCAGTTTTTTATTGTGGCAGATTGTGGCAGAGAAAACGGATCTGCCCCCATTGACTTGCATTGGGGGTAATGCCGGATCCATCTTGCTCCGCATCCCAGGACGGAAAGCAAACTACAACATGTTGCGGTTTGCTCTCCGGTATGAGAACGCAACTAAATGGAACAGAATGCATTTTGGAGCATTCCGCTCTGTTCAGTTCAGTTTTGTCCCCATTGACAATGAATGGGGACAAAACTGAAGCGTTTTTTTCCGGTATTGAGACGGAACTCAACACCAGAAAACTTAAACGCTAGTGTGAAAGTACCCTGAGTTGACATGCTGCAGATTTCAAATCCGTAATACTGCAGGTTGTTTTGCACATGTTTTCAGTTTCTCCTATTTATCATGTGTTTCTATTTTAGCTGATAAATCAATTTTTGCCATTCTTTTTAGATTGTTTTAAGGTGTGTCGTATTTTCTAGGGCAGGGGTCAGCAACCTCCGACACTCCAGGTGTTGTGGAACTACATCTCCCATCATGCACACTTGCTTGGCTTTCTCTGAACTCCCACAGAATTGAAAGGAGCATGCTGGGAGTTGTAGTTTCACAACAGCTGGAGTGCTGAAGGTTGCTGATCACTGTTCTAGGTGTCTAGGTGTTCTAGGTGTTCCATTATTTTTGCCACTTTTTGACTTCAACAGAGTCGCAAAAGATCCAACTAATCGCAGCTACATACGCCAGCCTGGAGCTGGAGGAGTTTTGCACATGTAAACCAGGGTGTATAAAAATCTATGATTTTTTAAAAAAAAATAAAAAATAAATGATTTTTTTTATAAAATGCTTTTTGAGGAAAATATATTACCATCCAAAGGTTATTCCATCATGAAATAAATATTAGTTTTTTAATTATGTAGAATAAGGCTGTATATGTTAAATTTTTTGGGTAAATTAATTCCATTAATCCATTCACAATGTCATGCTCTTCCAGAGGTTTTTGTAAGATTATTGGGCAGTTTCTCTGTCTACAAGATATTATCACAGATGCTTGCTTTACTTTTGCAGTTCTCAAAACTGAATTTGACTCAGCAGAGATCACATGCCTCTTCTTCACAGCAAAAATGTTATAACATGAACAGAGTTGAGAAAAAGACCTTAATCCTAACTTCTACAAACCTATGAATACAGAATCAACCTAATCAAACTAATATGAAAAGTTGTTATTCTAAAAATCTTCATTTACTTGCATATTATAAGTAATACCAGCAAGAATTAGTCTTTATGTAGAAAACTATGATTTAAATCAAGCCTTACTGACTAGTGATTTAAATCGTGATTTAAATTGTGATTTAAATCAATTTGATTTAAATCAAATCCACCCTGATGTAAACTAATAAAATGTAGACGTTAAAAAGGCACACGTACATAAATCACATTAGTCAACTGACTAAACAGCTCGATCTCCAAAACAAATGGAAAAATAAAACATGCACAAATTTGATGTAAAGTCCAAGAATACTGTACGGAGAGAGAGCTCTGTATAGTATTAGAATGTATTGGCTCAGACTTCGGGTAATAACGACAGAAATTAATTTCTACTGTTAAAAACCTTTTACCGAACTGGTAATAGGATATGTTAGGCCTCATGCACACGGCCGTTGTGTTCCCGTGGCCTTATTGCGGCTTGCATACGGCGGGTCCGCAATCACGGAGATGCGGAACGGAAGGATGGATCGGAACACCACAGAAGCACTACGGAGGGATTCCGTGGTGTTTCTGGCCATGCCTCCGCACCGCAAAAAAATTGAACTTGATCTATTTTTTTGCGGTGCGGACGGATCACGGACCCATTCCAGTAGAATGGGTCTCAATCGGCCCTGGCCGCAGCACGGATGTTGCCCATGCATTGGGGACCTCAAATTGCAGTCCTCAATGCACAGAACGGACCCACAGTTGCCGTGTGCATGAGGCCTTTGAAGAATAAAAACCCTCAGCTGATGAAACACATACCTCATTTTCTAAAGCACAGACAATTAAAAGTGTATTGCAGAGATATTGGCACTGATGCACAAAGGTTGAATGGCTCTAGGCAGTACATCTATATTGGAAAAAGAACCAATTTTGTTTTGGGATTCAAGCATAGAGCTGTAGAGCTAGAATAGCATTAACATCTTGGCTCGGGTTCCTGGGGCAGGAAAGGACTTAAAAGGACTACAGCATGGTCCCTGGCTTAAACATGTTGCCTCTTTTGCGTAAAGGGGCCCAAATCTCCCCCACCACGTAAGAGTAACAGCTTTACCATCAATAGGAGATTTTAAACAATATTACGTATGTTACTAAGGCTACTTTCACACCTGCGTTAGGTGCGGATCCGTCTGGTATCTGCACAGACGGATCCGCACCTATAATGCAAACGCTTGTATCCGTTCATAGCGGATCTGTTTGCATTATTCTGTCAAAAAAAATGTCTAAGTCAAAACGATCCGTTTTCAATTGCACCATATTGTGTCAGTGAAAACGGATCCGCCCCCATTGACTTACATTGTAAGTCAGGACTTATCTGTTTGGCTCCGCATCGCCAGGCGGACACCAAAACGCTGCAAGCAGTGTTTTGGTGTCCGCATCCAGAGAGGAATGGAGGCAGAACGGAGCCAAACTGATGCATTCTGAACGGATCCTTATCCATTCAGAATGCATTGGGGTTGAACTGATCCGTTTTGAACTGTTTGTGAGATCCCTGAAATGGATCTCACAAACAGAATTCAAAACGCCAGTGTGAAAGTAGCCTTAAATTGACATGAAAAGTGAAGCGGGTGATGGGTAGAGGGCTGAAACATATATTGCATCTGGTCACAGAAAGAAAAAATTAGCTTCTCATCCCAAAAAGTGATCGCATATTTCAGATTAGCGGGGGACAACCTCTTGGTGATCCATGCACAGCCATTGACTAGGACCACCGCGATGCAGGGAAAACTGGGAAGGCACTGCATCTCTGCAACACCTTAAGGGCTCATGCACACGACAGTATTTTGCGTTCAGTATACTGAACCATTCATTTCAATGGTTCAGCAAAAAAAACGGAAGTGTCTCCGTGTGCATTCCGTTTCAGTATTTCCGTACCGTGAAAAGATAGAACATGTCCTATTCTTGTCCGCAAATCACGGTGCTTGGCTCCATTCAAGTCAATAGGTCTGCAAAAAAAACGGAACACATACGGAAATGCATCCGTATGACTTCCATATCCGTTCCGTTTTTGCTGAACCATCTATTGAAAATGTTATGCCCAGCCCAATTTTTTCTATGTAATTACTGTATACTGTATATGGAATACGGAAAAACGGAACAGAAAAACGGAAAGGAAATGGAAACACAACGGAAACAAAAAACGGAACAGCGGATCCATAAAAAACGGACCGCAAAACACTGAAAAAGCCATACTGTCATGTGCATGAGCCCTAATTCTCATTATCAGTGCAGTCCTGGAATATTCCAAAACTATCTTGGCAGGTATTTGTCTACTACTGCAGCTGAATTGGGAACATCTATAGTAAAATTGGAGAAGGGCATGAAAATCATTACACATATATTGTTGGTTTGTACCCTAAAATTAAAATAGTAACTCTAAATTAATGCAGGGCCTAACATATATGTGATACAAATGTATGCAGTATCTGCTACAGAAATGGTTAAGACAACAATGTCTTATCTCTAGATTTTCTGTGCTATATCTCCTTAAAAGTCCCATTAATAAAGCATGGCTACAGCCAAACAAGAGCTCCAAGAAGCCATCAATATAATGGATGGATCTGTCCCTTCATGAATAGCTGCAGAGTAATTAAATGTGTCTTTCTTCCAACATAACTGAATCAAAATCCCATGCCTTTCGGCTCAGCATCTGACATCTCCAGAGACACGGCCTCTTTATAATAAACAGTATCATGGATTTCATTGATGCATTTGGTGAATATGTTTACAGATCAATGCAGTCCAGGTACACAACAGACGTTATCTTGTCCTGTTGTGTCTCAAGGCTCACTGAGATCACAGCACTTGACTATCAAAAGGGAACATATTAAAACTATGTTATTGTGTTGTGATAAAAAAAAAAAACTTTGGGACAGTCTACTAATAGTGGTGCACTTTACACTGTCTAAGAATACGAATCACAGTCTTAATATTAAACAAATTAACTGTTCTGGAGCATGGACCTTTGTAAATTTGGAGTATCATAAATCCTGTGCTTTATTTACATCAGAAATCTATCCTTGTGCCAAAAATTTGTCCATCAGCCAAAAAAATGTGTCTGTGCGCCAAAAAAAAACTGTCTAGTCTAAGTTTATGCCACCAATAAGTTGATGTAGTTTTACTCCAAAAATACATCAAAACTCAACTGTTTACTGTAGTATTTGTTCTGGATCCATTGTGGTGTCAATGGAGTTGTAAGAATAAACTAATCCTGCAACTCCTCAAAGTGGTTGTCCGAGTTCAGATAATGGTTCTCTAATAAAGGTAATAATGATAAGAGAGAACAACAGTGCCATCTAATATAAGGGAACATTTAAATAACACAATGTAACTCCAAGTCAATCACACTTCTGTGAAATCAATCTGTCCAGTTATGAAGCAACAGTGATTGGAAATAATTTCTCCTGCTGTTGTGCAGATTGAACAGACAAGAGGTAGAAATGATAGGAAATTAGCAAGACAACCCGTATAAAGGAGTGGTTCTGCAGGTGGTGACCACCATCTCATCCAGGATAGCACAACAATGTGAGCTGTGGAAAGAAGGTTAGCTTTGTCTGTCAGCACAGTGTCCAGAGCATGGAGCAGATACCAGGAGACAGGCCAGTACACCAGGAGATGTGGAGGGGGCCGTAGGAGGGCAACAAACCAGCAGCAGGACTGCCACCTCCTCCTTTGTGCAAGGAGGAACAGGAGGAGCAGTGCTAAAGCAATGCAAAATGACCTCCAGCAGGCCACTAATATCCATGTGTCTGCTCAAACTCTCATAAACAAACTCCATGAGGGTGGTATGAGGGCCGACGTCCACAAGTCGGTGTTGTACTTATAGCCCAATACCGTACAGGGGCGATTGGCATTTACCAGAGAACACCAAAATTGGCAGATTCAGCATTGGCCTGCCCTGTGCTCTTCTCGGATGAGAGCAGGTTCACACTGAGCACATGTGACAGACGTTGACAGTGTCTGGAGACACCATGGAGAACGTTTTGCTGCCTGCAACATCCTCCAGCATGACCGGTTTGGTAGTGGGTCAGTAATAGTGTGGGGAGGCATTTCTTTGGAGGGCCACAAAGCCCTCCATATGCTAGCCAGAGGTACCCTGACTGCCATTAGGTACCGGGACGAGATCCTCAGACCCATTGTGAGACCATATGCAGGTACAGTGGGCCCTGGGTTCCATCTGATGCATGACAATGCTAGGCCTCATGTGGCTGAAGTGTGTCACCAGTTCCTGCATGATGAAGGCATTGATGCTATGGACTGGCCTGCCCATTCCCCAGACCTGAATCCAATCGAGCACATCTGGGACATCATGTTTCGTTCCATCCACCAATGACACGTTGCACCATAGACTGTCCAGGAGTTGACTGGTGCTTTAATCCAGGTCTGGGAGGAGATCCCTCAGGAGAACATCCGCCGTCTCATCAGGAGCATGCCTAGGCATTGTAGGGAGGTCATACAGGCACGTGGACTACTGAGCCTCATTTCCTTGTCTTGAAGCATTTCCACTGAAGTTGGATCAGCCTGAAATTTGATTTTCCACTTTGATTTTCAGTATCATTCCAAATCTAGACCTCCATGGGATATTAATATTGATTTACATTGATCAGTTGTATGTTTTATTGTTCTCAACGCATTCCACTATGTAATGAATAAAAATTTGCAACTGGAATATTTCATTCATTGAGATCTAGGACAACAGTACAGTGATTGGGAAAATTGTCCAAAAAAACTGTAGCCTGACGTTTAGTGACAGAATACTAATGAGGACTAAACGGTCAGCTTGCTTGCAGGTAAGGCACATGGCTGATCCAACATAGCTACCTATGCGAAGAAGGTAGATGGCGACACTGGAGATAGCGCCTTCCTTTCACTCCGATCATGGCCCAATGACGTCCGGTATAGTCATGACCTTTCCGAAAACTTTCCTGGACATCCAATTTCCCTATGTGCCAAAAGTGTTTCAGGCATTTAAATGCCTATAGAGGACAGACATTCACTTTTATAGTATAGACTGTAGCAGAGAGGGAGACAGTTGTTGATGTATTCAGCTCACAGAGGATTGCCTACACGGGATACAATGGTAGCAAACTCTCAGCTGTGAAAAGTGTTACAGAATGTTCTTATCGTGCGCTCATATTAAACAGAAATCTTTAAAATGGTGAGCAATTGACACATACTAAAAAGTTGCATAAATTAATCTTATACAATGATTAAAATTTATTTACACTGAAATTACTGTCAAAGATAACAATTTGATGATACATTATTCTGTTTATTATTCTTAGAATGGATCGTCAATATTAGATTAGAGGGCATCCAACTCCTGGCACCCAACCAATCAGCCATTTTAAGCAGTCCCCTTCATCATTTACACTGCTCCATACACAAAAGTAAAACTCCAACATTCCCAATAATCCTTCCCTCCAACATCTGATGTAGTGAGGCTGTCAGGAGCCAAGCTCCATAGTAGTGGCTTTGCCTGGTACTACAGCTCAGTTCCATTCACTGAAGGTGCAGTGAATTGTAATAATAGCCACAGCTGCTATCAAAAGTATGGAGCTGTGTCAGGTAAACAGGAAAGGGGACTTGGGGATCTCCAGAGTGCCATGGCCACTTCAAACAGCTGATCGGCAGGGGAACTGAGAGTTGGATTGCTACCAATCTAAAGTTAATGGCCTATCCTAAGCATGGACCATGAATTTTAAAGAACCAGAAAATCCCATCAACACAATTTAGTGTTTCACATTTTTCTGACTGAAGCTGCCTAATACAATGCTCAACTAATTTGAACAGAAGGTGCAACCAGGCTGTTCATACAAGCCCTATATTAGGCTTGTGAACTATGATCCGCTTAGTGCCTTCTTATTTCTGTGATTATTAGAAAACTAAGCAAAATAATCTAAAGTTTCGAGAAAAAAAAATTGCAATAATTCTGGCAAAAGAAACACAACAATGTGCGACTCCACCATAGACTGTCAAAAATACATTTATATCAATATGAAATTGCAGTTTACAGATCCAACCATACATCATTTATCTATATGAAGTTGTGGTCCACAGCAGCCACAGCCCCATGTGGGGTAATGGTCCTTGTCTCTGTCATTCTGATAAAAATTTATTAGACTCTGCTAATGGTTTACACCCCTGGTCAACAAACCTCAATCGTGACTGACAAGCTGATTGCCTATTGATCCCAAGTAGACTTCAGGTTAAGTGCCTCTTACAATTTTATCCAATTTAAGGCTCAGTAGCCATCAACTGTATGCCCTAGTGTTTACCCTCATGGACCTCAGCCCACTTTAAGCCAGTAGCCTAGGAGAGGGTATGCCTCCTACATAGACATGCTTGATGACATCAACACATTTGCCTGTACCATCCTTAGACAGCTCAGGCTGTAGGCCAGAAGAGGCCTGTAATCTGCATCACTGTCTGTCACATGAGAACAGAATTATACTTCATTTACACCATTGGCTTCAGTTGTATGTCAGATCCAGTACTTTCGTAATTTTCATTGTTCTGATGTGAATGAAACCTCAGGTGAGTATTTGGGGCACTATTACTTTAGGGGAGCACATTAGGGCACTATTATTTTTTGGGGCATTATGGGGATCCTCAGCTTTACAAAAAATTATTTTGGGGGACATTATGCGTGTGGCACTTATTTTTGGGTCATGACTATTTTTATGATATGGCTATAGTTATATCATTATTATCTCTGCAGTACTGTTTTTGAGGGCACTAGGAAGCACAGTAGGAACATTAGTAGGGGTAGCAGAAGAACAAAAATGTTATGGCACCAGGAAGGGGAGATTGCATTGAGACGGTCAGGAGGAGGATGGAAAGCTAAGGAACCTAAGCATACTCTGCACAGGTGATTTGTTCCTGGAAAATTTGTTCAAGTTGCTCTTGGCTGCATAAAAAAGATAAGGAAAGATAACATCTGTATCAGAGAGCATGTAATTTGTGAGTCACTGGATATAATAGTTGTGCATTTTGCTTGCGATGTTGTATACTTAGTACTATGTTCTCATACTCTATAGCACAGAATTTAATAGTTATATCCATTGCACAACACCCATGCCAACTCTTACACTTTTCCTCCTTGTTACAATTTGGTACCAAGCAGACCTGGTTTTAACTACTTTTTGTAGAGGACTGAATAATTAATGTTACTGTACTCAGTGTACCGTATTTCTAAGCCTGTAAGGTAAGTAATATGTTCATGTTTCTTAATAACTTTTTGCCATTGAACAGGATGCTGGAAGTCCCAATGTTTGGCAATCGAATATTACTGAATGGCCCTTTATAAGACATCAAGCCCTGCTTATTATGAATTACAGCAACTCTTTGCTTCCATGTATGTCCTGGAAAATCAGAGCTGTCCACGTTTGTTTAAATAACACGCACACAGTGGATGAATTCATATGAAAAAATAGCCTCTCCATCCAGAAGTTTAACTACTTCAATCTGATAGAGCCGACAAAGACAGAAGCTAAAGAACAGCATAAGGGTGGGTTCACACTAGCGTTAGGGATTCCGTTATGGCTTTCACGGAAAATAATGGAATACCCAGACAGAATGCAAAACCGAAGCCTTTAAAAGGCATTCCGTTTGCTTTCCGTCCTAATAGAAGTTTATGGGAAAGCATAACAGATCCGTCTGGGTTCCATTATGCAAGACGGAAAATAAAGTCCTGTCGACTTTGTTTTCCGTCTTGCATAACGGGACCCAGACGGATCCGTTTTGATTCCCATAGAGTTCTATTAGGACGGAGAGCAAACGACATGCCTTTTAAAGGCTTTTGTTTTGCATTCTGTCATAATACAAGTCTAAGGGCAGAAGAACAGATCCGTCCTTCCGTCTTATGGATTCCGTTATTTTCCGTTATAATCATGTTATAACGGAAAGCCATAACGGAATCCCTAACGCTAGTGTGAACCCACCCTAAGACGCTCAGCATTATACATTACTAGTTACCATATTTTTGAATCACAAGGGTAGATTAACACAAGCAGTAATTTTATGCCATAGACAAATCTGCCACAAAATCTGTGCATATTTCAGTTGGGTATGCCATGAACCTACTGCACATTTCATCCTTTGAAATTTGCAACAATTCATGGAAAATACATACCTAATTCTGCATCAAAATCCACATTTACAGTGAGGAACGTAAGTATTTTAACACCCTGCGATTTTGCAAGTTCTCCCACTTAGAAATCATGGAGGGGTCTGAAATTCACATTGTAGGTGCCTTCCCACTCTGAGAGACAGAATAAAATATAAAAAAATTGGAAGTCACATTGTATGATTTTTTTAAAATTTATTTGTCTTGCACTGCTGAACATAAGTACACTGAGCAAAAATATAAACATAACACTTTTGGTTTTGCTCCCATTTTGCATGAGCTGAACTCAAAGATCTAAAACATTTTCTACATACACAAAAGACCTGTTACTCTCAAATATTGTTCACAAATCTGTCTAAATCTGTGTTAGGGAGCAATTCTTCTTTGCTGAGATAATCCATCCCACCTCACAGGTGTGGCATATCAAGGAGCTAATTAGACAACATGAATATTGCACAGGTGTGCCTTAGACTTCCTACAATAAAAGGCCACTCTGAAATGTGCAGTTTGATCACACAGCACAATGCCACAGATGTCACAATGTTTGAGGGAGCGTACAATTGGAATGCTGACTGCAGGAATGTATCAGATCTGTTGCCCGTGCAATGAATGTCCAGTTCTCTACCATAAGCCATCTCTAAAGACGTTTCACAGAATTTGGCAGTACATCCAACCGGCTTCACCACTGCAGACCACGTGTAACCACACCAGCTCAGGGCCTCCACATCCAGCATGTTCACGTCAATGATCGTCTGAGACCAGCCACCCGGACAGCTGCAGCAGCAATCGGTTTGCATAACCAAAGAATCTGTAATAAACCATCTCAGGGAAGCTAATCTGCATGCTCATCGTCCTCATCGGTGTCTAGACCTGACTGCAGTTCGTCATCGCAACTGACTTGAGTGGGCAAATGCTCACATTCAATGACGTCTGGCACGTTGGAGAGGTGTTCTGTTCACGGATGTGTGTGTGGCATCGTGTGGGTTAGCGGTTTGCTGATGTCAACGTTGTGGATCGAGTGGCCCATGGTGGGGGTAGGGTTATGGTATGGGCAGGCGTATGTTATGGACAACAAACACAGGTGCATTTTATTGATGGCATTTTGAATGCACAGAGATACTGTGATGAGATCCTGAGGCCCATTGTTGTGCCAGTCATCCATGACCATCACCTCATGTTGCAGCCTCATAATGCACGACCCCATATTGCAAGGATCTGTACACAATTCCTGGAAGCTGAAAAAATCTCAGTTCTTGCATGGCCAGCATACTCACCAGACATGTCACCCATTGAGCATGTTTGGGATGCTCTGGATTGGCGTATACGACAGCGTGTTCCAGTTTCTGCCAACATTCTGCACTTTGCACAGCTAATGAAGGCGAGTGGACCAACATTCCACAGGCCACAATAACCAACCTGATGAACTTTATGCGACGGAGATGTGTTGCACTGCATGAGGCAAATGGTGGCCACACCAGATACTGACTGGTTTTATCCCCCACCCCCCACCCCTTCAGTAAGGCAAAACTGTGCACATTTCAGAGTGGACTTTTATTGTGGGAAGTTTAAGGTACACCTGTGCAATATTCACGCTGTCTAATCAGCACCCTGATATGCCACACCTGTGAGGTGGGATGGATTATCTCAGAAAAGGAGAAGTGCTCACTAACACAGATTTAGACAGATTTGTGAACAATATAGCCTTTGTTTGAAATTACAGAGGTCAAATGTTTCCTGTAGTTTTTGACCAGGTTTGCACACACTGCAACAGGGATTTTGGCCCAATCCTCCACATAGATCTCCTCTAGATCTGTCAGTTTTCGGGGCTGTCACTGAGCAACACAGAATTACAGCTCTGGCTAGGCCACTCCAGAACCTTGATATGCTTCTTACGGAGACACTCCTTGGTTATCCTGGCTGTGTGCTTCGGGTCGTTGTCATGTTGGCAGACCCAGCCACGACCCATCTTCAATGCTCTGACTGAGGGGAGGAGGTTGTTGCTCAAAATCTCACAATAAAGGGCCCCATTCATCCTCTCCATAATACAGTGCAGTCGTCCTGTCCCCTTTGCAGAAAAGCACCCCCAAAGCATGATGTTACCACCCCATGCTTCACAGTAGGGACGGTGTTCTTGAGATGCAACTCATCCTTTTTTTTCCTCCAAACACGACGAGTGAAGTTTAGACTAAAAAGTTCTATTTTGGTCTCATCTGACCACATGACTTTCTCCCATGCCTCCTCTGGATCATCCAGATGGTCACTGGCAAACTTCAGACGGACCTGGACATGTGATGACTTGAGCAGGGGAACCTTCCGTGCAATGCATGATTTGAAACAATGACGGCGTAGTGTTCTACGGACAGTGACCTTTGAAACTGTGGTCCCAGCTATCTTCATGTCATTGACCAGCTCCTCCCTTGTAGTTCTGGGCTGATTTCTCACTTTTCTTATCATCAGTGATACCCCACAAGGTGAGATCTTGCATGGAGCCACAGTCCGAGGGAGACTGACAGTCATCTTCAGCCTCTTCCATTTTCTAACAATTGCTCCAACAGTTGATCTATTTTCACCAAGCTGCTTGGCAATTGCCTCGTAGCCCTTTCCAGCCTTGTGGAGGTCCACAATTTTGTCTCTGTTGTCTTTTGACAGCATTTTGGTCTTGCCCATGGTAGTAGTTGGTATCTGACTGACTTTGGGGTTGACAGGTATCTTTAAAGAGCTCAGACAGGTGCTACTAAGTTAGATTAATGAGTGGAGTAGAGGTGGACTTTTTAAAGGCACAGTAACAGGTCTTTGAGAGACAGAATTCTTGCTGTTTCTCAGGTGTTTAACTACTTATGTTCAGCAGTGCAAGACAAATAAATTATTTAAAAATCATACAATGTCATTTCCTGAATTTTTTTTGTGGGAATGCACATACAATGTGAATTTCAGACCCTTCCATGATTTCTAAGTGGGAGAACTTGCATAATCGCAGGGTGTTCAAATACTTCTGTTCCTCACTGTAAGTCATGCCCATATTGAAGTGGATTTCTCTGTAGTGTAAAATAGCACTGTGTGTGTATCCACCCTTAGACAGACTTTTTAGCATCCATCTTACACTCAGCAGTCAGGGGGCCCTGGTAGTGCCAAACCGGACAAAGCCCAGGATCCACAAGAAATAATTAACAGGTAAGTACTTACCAGGCAGATCATGTGACGCTGCTCCTGTTCTGCTGGCTGGGCTCTATGTACCGGGCTGCAGTGGTGACATGTCAACAACACATGACAACTGCAGGCAATTACTGGTCTCATTGGGTGCACTGCTGAGACCAGTGATTAGCTGCAGTGGTCACATGTTGTCGATGTGATGTTACTGCTGCATCTGGGTAAATAGAGCCTGACCTGTAAAACCAGAGCAGTGGTGTGGGAGCTGTCAGGTAGGTACTTGCCTTTTCTTTATTTCATGCAGACCTCAGAGGTTGTCTGAAACTGTACAAACCCTTTAAAAGGAGCCTGACATTTTAAAAATACAGTCCAATCTGTGAACAGCATGCTATAAAGCAGGAGAGGCTGCACAGACTGAAGCATAATTTAGAATACACAGATACACAGATAGGGATCGGCAAAAGAGACTGCGTAACAAATTAAGAATGCAGTCTGCACACAGATAAATATATGAGAAATGACTATTTTGTATTACAAAATGCAAAAAAAATTAGATTTATGATATTCTTTCAAATCGCACCTGCGATATAGTGTTCTGAGAGCATGTGTGAATAAGGGTTCATTCAGATGAATATAAGGGTTCTGTGCGCATATTGCGGACCACAAATGGAGGGTCCACAATATACTGGCACTGGCCGTGTGCATTCCATGTGCATTAATGGGTCCGCGATCTGCAAGATGCGGTGAAAGATAGCACATGTCCTATATTTGCCAAGCCACGGCATCGGAAGCCCACAGAAACACTCTGAAAAGCTTCTGTAGGCTCTTGGGTCCGTGCTTCCGCATGTGCAAATGTTTTCATTATACCTTATCTTTGTAAGAGTACAGGGAGTGCAGAATTATTAGGCAAGTTGTATTTTTGAGGATTCATTTTATTATTGAACAACAACCATGTTCTCAATGAACCCAAAAAACTCATTAATATCAAAGCTGAATATTTTTGGAAGTAGTTTTTAGTTTGTTTTTAGTTTTAGCTATTTTAGGGGGATATCTGTGTGTGCAGGTGACTGATACTGTGCATAATTATTAGGCAACTTAACAAAAAACAAATATATACCCATTTCAATTATTTATTTTTACCAGTGAAACCAATATAACATCTCAACATTCACTAATATACATTTCTGACATTCAAAAACAAAACAAAAACAAATCAGTGACCAATATAGCCACCTTTCTTTGCAAGGACACTCAAAAGCCTGCCATCCATGGATTCTGTCAGTGTTTTGATCTGTTCACCATCAACATTGCGTGCAGCAGCAACCACAGCCTCCCAGACACTGTTCAGAGAGGTGTACTGTTTTCCCTCCTTGTAAATCTCACATTTGATGATGGACCACAGGTTCTCAATGGGGTTCAGATCAGGTGAACAAGGAGGCCATGTCATTAGATTTTCTTCTTTTATACCCTTTCTTGCCAGCCACACTGTGGAGTACTTGGACGCGTGTGATGGAGCATTGTCCTGCATGAAAATCATGTTTTTCTTGAAGGATGCAGACTTCTTCCTGTACCACTGCTTGAAGAAGGTGTCTTCCAGAAACTGGCAGTAGGACTGGGAGTTGAGCTTGACTCCATCCTCAACCCGAAAAGGCCCCACAAGCTCATCTTTGATGATACCAGCCCAAACCAGTACTCCACCTCCACCTTGCTGGCATCTGAGTCGGACTGGAGCTCTCTGCCCTTTACCAATCCAGCCACGGGCCCATCCATCTGGCCCATCAAGACTTCATCAAGATTTCATCAGTCCATAAAACCTTAGAAAAATCAGTCTTGAGATATTTCTTGGCCCAGTCTTGACGTTTCAGCTTGTGTGTCTTGTTCAGTGGTGGTCGTCTTTCAGCCTTTCTTAGCTTGGCCATGTCTCTGAGTATTGCACACCTTGTGCTTTTGGGCACTCCAGTGATGTTGCAGCTCTGAAATATGGCCAAATTGGTGGCAAGTGGCATCTTGGCAGCTGCACGCTTGACTTTTCTCAGTTCATGGGCAGTTATTTTGCGCCTTGGTTTTTCCACACGCTTCTTGCGACCCTGTTGACTATTTTGAATGAAACGCTTGATTGTTCGATGATCACGCTTCAGAAGCTTTGCAATTTTAAGAGTGCTGCATCCCTCTGCAAGATATCTCACTATTTTTGACTTTTCTGAGCCTGTCAAGTCCTTCTTTTGACCCATTTTGCCAAAGGAAAGGAAGTTGCCTAATAATTATGCACACCTAATATAGGGTGTTGATGTCATTAGACCACACCCCTTCTCATTACAGAGATGCACATCACCTAATATGCTTAATTGGTAGTAGGCTTTTGAGCCTATACAGCTTGGAGTAAGACAACATGCATAAAGAGGATGATGTGGTCAAAATACTCATTTGCCTAATAATTCTGCACTCCCTGTATAGCCACACATTCAGGCTTCTTGATGCAGTTCTGGAGGCCATAACCAGGAGTGAATTCAAGAAAGAGAAGTCATATCTAACTCTATTGTTCATACTTTCTCTTTCATGATCCACTCCTGATTTTGGCATCCAAAACAGAATCAGGAAATCTGACCCTGAGGTTAAAGAGGTTATCCGGGAAAAGATCAGCGGGCGTCTGACATCCAGGACCACTGCCAATCAACTGTTAGAAGAGGCCGGGTGCTCCGTGAGTGCTGTGGCCTCTTCCTAGGCCATGTGGTATCACCATGGCACTGTGCTTGGAAATTATTTGGGAGCCCACAACGCTCACCAAAGCTCCAGTGAATGCAGCTGCTTCCTGAAACAGGTGATCGGTGGGGGTCCTGGGACTCAAACCCCCTCCAATATGCTAATAATTATCCTGAGGTCATCATTTTCTTTTCTTGATAAACCCTTCAAGGCTCCATTCCTGATTTTGGCTAACCATCAATGATAGACAACATTGAACAAACACTGGTGTGCGAACTAATACAGGCACTAGCATAAATTCTATATTGCTCATTCAATTATGAATTTATTTGCTAAATTGGTTGTCTATTTAGTTCCAACATGCATACTTTATACTTATGT
This sequence comes from Bufo bufo, assembly GCF_905171765.1. Lineage (NCBI taxonomy): Eukaryota > Metazoa > Chordata > Amphibia > Anura > Bufonidae > Bufo > Bufo bufo. Next base: position 211,818,586 of record NC_053394.1, read on the forward strand.
GCTGCTTCTGTATATTGGATATACATAATCTTTATGTACAAATCCTTGAAAAAGTATTCATACTTCTTGAACCTTTTCAAGTTACAGTCAAAAACTTAAATGTATTTTATTGAGATTTTATGTGATAGACCAACACAAACTGGCTGTAACGGGGTTCCGAAGGTACACTCGGTCCCCCATTAGCCGCAGACCTGCTGCTTAGCTTTGGGAACGAGGATCTGTGTTTTACCTCGTTCCCAGGGCGGCTTTACTAGCTGGGTGGCTCCCTGCTCCTAAGTCTGCCTTGAGCGCCGAGCTGATCACTCAGTGCTCGACTGGTTGGTCTGTCGGTCATGTGACGCTGGCCACGTCACATGACCCTCACTCCCCACTATAAATACAGGCAGCCTGCTGGCCACAGGTTGCCTGTTAATTTAGGTTCCACCTTTGATATGGTCTTTCCTGGCGTACTTACCTCCTGCTGAATTCCTGACGTTCCTCTGCTTGCTCCATTTGTACTTTGTAGCTTTCCTGGTATTGACTCGGTCTGTTCACGTCCTGTTGTTTGTCTGTCTGTCATCCCTGCACTTATTCCAAGTTAGGGATTGCCGTCCAGTTGTCCCCTGTCATTAGGACTCGCGAGGCAAGTAGGCAGGGCCAGGGGTAAGGGTGGAGCGCAGTGGTCACTTCCCTCCCCCCTGTGTGTGTGTGTACGCGACCGTTACAGATTAACAGGCCCAATAACCACTGTATAATGAATCCTCTGGTAACCCTGACTGACCATGTCTCTAATCTGACGCAGATGGTGCAGGAGTTAGGGGAAAAACTCAGTTCTTTTGAGTTAGGGCAAGGTTCTTCCACTCCTCAGGCCTCCAGTCCGCATTTTGAGCCCCAGATTAAACTCCCAGAACCCTTTTCTGGAGACCGGAAGAAGTTTCTCTCTTTTAAGGAGAATTGCAAACTGTACTTTCGTTTGTCCTCTGGCCCCGAGAGTCAACGCGTGGGCATTATCATTTCCCGATTACAGGGTGATCCCCAGGACTGGGCGTTCTCTTTACCTGCTGGCGCCAGTTGTTTATATTCTGTGGAGGGGTTCTTTCAGGCCCTGGGTACCCTCTATGATGAACCAGACAGGGCTCTAGTAGCCGAGACGGCTCTAAAGGCACTGGTTCAGGGCAATCTACCAGCGGAGGATTATTGCACCCAATTCAGAAGGTGGTGGGTCCCCTCAAGATGGAACGAACCAGCCCTGAAGAGTCAGTTCAGGTCAGGTCTGTCTGATAAATTAAAGGATCTTCTGGTCAGTTATCAACTTCCAGAGACCTTAGAGGAGATGATGACCCTTGTTGTCCGACTTGACCGACGGGTTAGAGAGAGACAACAGGAACAACAGTTCTCTTCCCAGATGGTGGTCCAGCCAGAGGCCTATCCCAGAGACAATGCTGAGGTCTCCACCAAGGAACCCATGCAGGTTGGCATGACCCGAGGGAATCTTCGCCGCAGACGTGGAGAATGCTTTTACTGTGGACCATTGGATCAGCCAGTGTCCTAAGAAGGTCCTCTCTGTCAAGTCTCCTAAGGCAAGGCAACCTAAAGACCAGGTACACCCTGAATTTTCTAAATGTAAGCTTTCGGTACCCATTACGATTTCTCTGGGAGTAGATAAATGGCCGCGTAAGACCTTTATTGATTCTGGCTCAGCGGCTAGCTTTATTGACTCTGAATATGCTGTAAGATTGGGTATTCCTATGTTTGCCTTACCAACTCCTATTTATGTCATGGCTATTGATGCTACTCCTCTCATTGGTGGTACGGTGAGCTTATGTACCTCTGAGATTTCTCTAACTGTGGGTCTGTGCCACTCAGAGAGATGTTCGCTTTTAGTCCTGGAGAACCTACCAGCTGAGGTGGTACTAGGGTTGCCTTGGCTCCGAGTACATAACCCCACTATAGATTGGTCCAATGGGGAGTTGGTGAGATGGGGGCCTAAGTGTGACTCGTGCTTGTCCGTGGTACAGGCTGGGGTCTCAGTAAAGTCTGATACTTTACCCTCTGTTGTTAGAGAATATTCTGATGTATTCTCATCACCAACCCCGAAGGTTCTACCCCCCCAGAGACCTTATGATTGTACCATAGAGCTAGTAGAGGGGGCCAAGTTTCCTAAGGGATGAATTTATAATCTTTCTATGCCCGAACGCAAGGCCATGGAAGATTATATTAAGGAGAGCCTTGGTAAAGGGCATATTAGACCTTCTGTCTCTCCTATGGGGCAGGGTTTTTCTTCGTTAAGAAAAAAGATGGTGGTCTTAGGCCATGTATCGATTACCAGAGATTAAATAAAATCACTGTCCAGAATAGATACTCCCTCCAATTGATTCCGGATTTATTTAACCAGGTTCTGGGGGCAACCTGGTTTTCCAAAATTTACCTGAAAGGGGCATACAATCTAATCCGAATCAAGGAGGGAGACGAATGGAAGACGGCGTTCAATACCCCGGTAGGACACTTTGAATATCAGGTGATGCCTTTTGGACTCAGCAATGCCCCAGCTGTGTTTCAAAACTTCATGAATGACATTCTTAGGGAGTTCTTAGGTAAATTTGTTATTGTCTATCTTGACGACATTTTGATATTCTCTCCTGACTTCGAATCCCATGTGTCTCATGTTAAACAAGTATTAGAGGTGTTGAGGGAGAATCAGCTATCCGCTAAGCAAGAGAAATGTGTCTTTGGTGTACAGGAGATTCTGTTTCTAGGGCATGTTCTGACTCCTCACGCCTTCAAGATGGATCCTGGTAAGGTACTAGCAATTAAGGAATGGGTAAGACCTTCATCCGTAAAGGCCTTACAACGGTTCTTAGGTTTGGCCAATTACTATCGTAAATTTATTATGAATTTTTCCGTAATTGCTAAACCATTGACTGACCTTACTAAGAAAGGGGCGGATTTGGAGAATTGGTCTACTGAGGCCATTTCTTCATTTGAAAAATTAAAAAAGGCATTCAGTAGCGCTCCCATTCTGATCCAGCCTGATCAGGAGAAACCTTTTATTGTGGAGGTGGATCCGTCCGAGGACGGCGCAGGAGCAGTCCTTTCACAAGGTCCTGCTAGCCTCACTAACCTGAGACCATGTGCCTTCTTCTCCAGGAAATTCTCTCCCACGGAGAGAAACTACAACATAGGGAATAAGGAGCTGCTGGCCATTAAATGGGCTTTTGAGGAGTGGAGGCATTTTCTGGAGGGGGCAAGGCATTGTGTAACTGTTGTCACTGACCATAAAAACCTTATGTTTCTCGAGTCTGCTAAGAGGTTGAATCCCCGTCAAGCCAGATGGGCTCTGTTTTTTACTCGTTTTGATTTTTCCATTACGTTCAGGCCGGGAAGTAAAAATGTGAAGGCGGACGCATTATCTCGGAGCTTCCAGGCTTTTCAACCTACTGAGGTACCACCTGAATCCATCCTACCAGCAAAAATCTTCTTAGCAGCTCTTACCCAGGATATCTCGGCTCGCATTAGGTCTGAACAACATCTGGTTTGTTCCCGTACAATTTGTCTCCAGTTGTCACGATTCTGCCTTTTGTGGACATCCAGGTGTTGAGGGCACTAAGGATCTGGTTTCTAGATCTTATTGGTGGGCCACTCTAACTAGGGATGTAAAGTCCTACGTGTCAGCCTATAAGGTTTGTGCCAGGTCCAAGACACCTAGGACTCGCCCTGCTGGTAACCTACGACCCCTACCCATTCCCAGTAGACCTTGGTCCCATATCTCGATGGACTTTATAACTGACCTACCGCCGGCGGAGGGTAAGACTGTATTTTGGGTAGTGGTCGATAGGTTTAGCAAGATGGTCCATTTCATTCCCCTGTCTAAACTTCCGAATGCCAAAACCCTGGCGTCTATTTTTGTGAAAGAAATTGTTCAATTGCATGGTATCCCGGAAAATATTGTTTCTGACAGGGGCGTGCAGTTTGTGTCCAAATTCTGGAGGGCCTTCTGTCAAAAATGTAAAATTTCATTGTCTTTTTCCTCTGCCTACCACCCTGAGAGTAATGGGCAGACTGAATGCCTTAATCAGTCTGTGGAACAATTCTTGAGGTTGTATGTTGCTGATGACCAGCAATTATGGGTGAAATTTTTTCCATTGGCTGAATTTGCTTTCAATAACCGTGTCAATTCTTCTGCTGGGGTTTCACCTTTCTTTTGTAACCATGGTTTCCATCCCCGTTTTCATTCTGGGTCATCTGTCTCCTCCTCTAACCCTGAGGCGGATATGTTCTCCTCTGAACTGTGCACAGTTTGGGCCCGGGTTCAATCGAACTTAGAAAAGGCTCAAAGTTCTCAGAAACTCAAGGCCGATAGGAGACGTTCAAGGGGGTGAATTTTCAGGTTGGGGATAAGGTATGGTTGTCCTCCAAGAATCTCTCTCTTAAGGTAGATTCTAAAAAGTTTGCTCCTCATTTTATTGGACCATATAAGATCACGGAGGTGATTAACCCGGTATCATTTAGGTTGGAGCTGCCCGAGTCATTCCACATTCATAATGTGTTCCATAAATCTCTATATAAAAAATATCTTGAACCGGTACTACCATCGAAAGCCTCGCCTCTGCCGGTTCTTGTTATTGATGCTGTCGGGTATGTGGTGTCTAAAATAGTGGATGTCAGGAAGGTGCGTAATTCCTTGCAGTACCTGATTCACTGGAAGGGGTATGGACCTGAAGAGAGATCTTGGGTACCTGCCAGGGAGCTTCATGCTCCTAGACTTGTTCGAAAATTTCATTTAGAACACCCGGAAAGGCCATCGCCTGAGGTCTTGGGTCCGGTGGCCCCTCGTAAAAGGGGGGGTACTGTCACGGGGTTCCGAAGGTACACTCGGTCCCCCATTAGCCGCAGACCTGCTGCTTAGCTTCAGGAATGAGGATCTGTGTTTTACCTCGTTCCCAGGGCGGCTTTACTAGCTAGGTGGCTCCCTGCTCCTAAGTCTGCCTTGAGCGCCGAGCTGATCACTCGGTGCTCGACTGGTTGGTCTGTCGGTCATGTGATGCTGGCCACGTCACATGACCCTCACTCCCCACTATAAATACAGGCAGCCTGCTGGCCACAGGTTGCCTGTTAATTTAGGTTCCACCTGTGACTTGGTCTTTCCTGGCGTACTTACCTCCTGCTGAATTCCTGACGATCCTCTGCTACTTGTGTACTTTGCTGCTCTCCTGGTATTCTGACCCCGGCCTCCTCCTGACGATCCTCTGCTGACTCATTTGGTACTTCATGTCTCTCCTGGTATTTATGACCCCGGCTTCTCCTGACAATTCTCTGCTTGCTCCATTTGTACTTTGTAGCTTTCCTGGTATTGACTCGGTCCCTTCACGTCCTGTTGTTTGTCTGTCTGTCATCCCTGCACTTATTCCAAGTTAGGGATTGCCGTCCAGTTGTCCCCTGTCATTAGGACTCGTGAGGCAAGTAGGCAGGGCCAGGGGTAAGGGTGGAGCGCAGTGGTCACTTCCCTCCCCCCTGTGTGTGTGTGTACACAACCGTTACACTGGCAAGTATGTGTGAAATGCGTGCATTTCTATTCAGGCCCCTGAGTCAATACTTTGTAGGACTACCTTTTGCGGCAATTACTGCTGCAAGTCTTTTGGGGTATGTCTCTACCCGCTTTGCACATCTAGAGGCTGACATTTTTGCCCATTCTTCTCTGCAAAATAGCTCAAGCTCAGTCAGATTGCTATTTTGTGTTGGTCTATCATATAAAATCCCAATAAAATACATCAAGATTTTGGGTGTCCCGTGAAAAAAGAAAATGTGGAAAAGTTCAAGGGTTATGAATACTTTTTCAAGGCACTGTATGTTTGTCACAGTTTCTTTTTACATGATCACTGCACAAGCGCCTTGTACAGTGTAAATACTAACTCACAATAAATATGTTTGAATGAGCTGACACTACTTTTGCACTACTTTGCATATTTGTATGCATAAAATCTGCACCAATACTATATTCAAAACCACACAAAAAACTGTACTATTTAGAGCAGTTTTAATATGATTTTTGTGCATTTTTGTTGCAGATTTTGTTCCAGATTTTTTTGTTTATGTTAACAACCACATTGAAGTCTCTGGGGGAAAACACTATACATAAGGTGGAGAATCCACAAACAACATGCTGCAGCCTTCAAAATCTGCATTGCAGGTAAATTTCCACATGGAAAATATACGCAGAGATCTACTCCACACTATGGGGAGCAACGATTGCTAATGCCATCATTCGTCCCCATACAAAATCATTGTTTGCCGGCAGCAGAGTGCAGAGTGATCTGCTGCTGGCAAACAATGATTTAGGTGACCACACGAAAGATCCTATTACCCAAAGAAAAGCGTTTAATACATTCATCGGGTAATTAGCGGTACCATTATGCCAGCAGATTACTGCTAATCTACATTTAAGGTCCTTGCCCTGAGCTTGTGACCAAAGTCCTTAACTACTTCTTTGTCATTGGTGCCAATGTGGACCATAACCAGCCCCCCCCCAGTAATCTATCATTTAGATTTGCGATATGTCTAACTCGAGCACCAGGAAGACAACACATCTTTCTACGATCCCAGTCTTTGTGACAGTTCGCCCTATCTGTAATGGTAGAACCTCCCACTCTTAGTCCCCTTCTTGCTGGAGTTGACATTCCTTGTCTGGCAGAGGAAGTGTCCTGCTGCAACAACACTATGCCTGGACTGACATACCCCTAGTCTAACACATTTGCAAACTTGTTGGGGCGTGTCAGATCAGGGCTATCCTCCCTGTAACTCTTCCCTCAACCATGCTTTTTAAAAGTTACCCATCTAGATATCACACTTTCCTGCTCCTCCATACTTCCACCCTCCCTCTCATCTACCCCATTGAGCATCTGTTCAGTGAGAAGCAAACTTTCCATAGTGTCAAGGGATCTCAGTGCTGCAATTCGCTCATTTAGATACGGGATATGGGCTTCCAATTGTGAGATTTGCTCACATTTTGCACAGCAATATATACCCTTAAATGGCTGTTCTAGGACTGCATACATTTCACAAGATGTGCACAGGACTGCATTGTCAATCATGCAGCATATACTTGCTAATGGGGAATACACCAGAAAAATAAAAGCAAGGTAGCTTATACAATGCAATGCAAATAATAAACAAGTAACAGACCCCTGTCAATCCCAGATAAGTAAACTGTTAAACAGTAACTACTGGGAGAGGTACAGTATGCACAGTGCACTTACTTTACTGCAATACCCTCAGTCACTACATACAATACCAATATAAGAGTGACAATTAAGCATGTGGCACAGTCCCAACATATGAATTCCCATCTGCTTTGCAAGGGCCATACAACTGTTTTAAAGCTGATCCTTTACTGTGGTCAGTAGAACACTGGTGCAGGCCAGACTCTTTTGGGAAGGAGTTCCTGATTGAATAGCCTTTCTTGAAATATCGTTGGACTCTTCCTGGTCTAACTAGTGATATTCAAGTTCGGTGCCTTTGCATTCTGAAATCCTACTTTCTTTTATCTAGTAACTAGTTCCTTGTCAATTTGCCCCTAGCCTGTGCAGTATAATTTGAATCTTGTGATTATTCTATTTCATATCTTGTTACTGTACGGTATCTTGGAGTTTCTTAGTTTGCGTCTTGATGTTAAGTCTGTTTTGCTGTATTCCAGTTCAATTCTGCTTATTTTTTTTCTTGTCTCTGGATTTTAGCACCCTCCAGTTTTTGTGTTAGGATCATTACTGCAGAGTAAGTTTTTAACAATGACATATTTAGGAACAATGAGGGTTAATTGTGTGGTGTTAGGAGAGTCATGGAGAGTTAGAGTTAACTGTTATCTGTTTCTTCATCTTTGGTTGTCTTCACTTGTTTGTTTCAATACCTGACATTTGTCTGCTTCATTACCCGACTGACATCTCCTTCCTCCACTTGTGCCATCACCTTTCCCACAGTTTCCCATCATCATTCAGTTCTTTCCACCTTTTGGGTAGTTTATCATTTATAATTTTTACCAGCCAGTGTTGATATATATATTTTTTATAACATTATTCTTGCAACCATCCAGTTCTGATACAGTATGGTCCTAAAGTAAATCATGGGGTTATCCGAGCACAATTAAGTACAGTTCTGCAATCTGCAATCATGATGACATTGTTAAAGTATCATTGGCCAAAACTGGAAGTCATATTATTTTGGGCCCTAATACTATGCATGTTCTGGCTGCCCAGATTCAGAGATAGACACAGGGGAAGATTCAAGTAGAGATACTTTGTGTCAGCTGGTGTCTGCTCCTTCATATTCTTCTTCTATCTGTTTCATTACCTGATTGTCATCTTCATCATCTGTCTGCTTCATTACCTAATATATTCTTCATCAGGTTTGTGCCGTCCTGTTTTCCATTATCATTCGGTTTCTTTCATCAGTCTATGAGTTACTATTTTTTTACCCACCACTGTTAGAATTATTATTCTTGCAACTGTCCTGTTGATAGGCAGTTTGGCCCTACTGTCTTAGGGGTATTTCAGTAGCAGGAGACACCATTAATATCTGGAAAAGTTGACTAATATATGTGAAGTCCAATTCTACAGCCTTATTCACAACCAGTGTATATGGCATATATAGATTGGACATAGTCCTGTGTAAGGATAATTAAAGGTGTGTATACCTCTGATATCACTCCCCCCCCCCACCCCACACACACTATCACTACCATTAAACCTCCCACTTCCTTAGACCACCATAAAAATTTTAATTACCATGAAATATTTTTCTAGGAATAGGACAGACATAGAAATGTATGCAACAAATCTGTCATATGTAAATTCATCCTTATAGCCTTAGAAAATACCTTAAATATGAATAATGTGACATTATCAAAACAAAAAGCAATGCTGATCTAGAGATGAGCGAATTTTTTAAAAATTCGATTCGGCCTGTTTGCCAAATTTTCCGAAAAGATTTGAATTTATTTGTGGCGAATAGCGTTAAAAAACTGTTATTTCCTGGATGCAGAGAGCCTGTATACTGGTGTAGAACACTGTGCCTTGCAGTAACACGCATAGGGAGTCTGCTGTGGTAGTGAAACAATACTGTGAGTCAGTATGACAAGCAGATGACAGGAGTCGCTCTTAGAATCAACGCACACTTCACTTATTTGGGCAGTTATGTGGCCAAAACTGACCAAATAACTCAAGTGTGAACTCAGCCTTAGAGGTCAATGGTAGCGGCAAGAAGAAGCGCACTCCTTTTACACCGTCATCAGCTAATTTCACATAGATGTCAACAGAACCTGCTCTATTAAATGCTTATACAAGTAGACCCGCCTTACAGAGTGGAGAGGGTGTCAGCAGTAAGTTTGTGTTGACGTCACTGATTAACTAAAAACAAATCCTGTCTGTTAAGCATCCACCTTCACTCAGTCAGCATTTGGTCAGTAATCTATCAGAATTGCTAAAGCCAAAAAAATACAGGAGTGGATCCAAAACAGAGATGACATGTAAATTAAATCTTTACATATATTCTGTGTTTTTGTACCCACTCCTCCTTTTGGCTACCAAATCATAAGTCAATTTTGATGGGACCATACAGGCCTTACAGGTGCTACATAGACAATATCCATTTTGCATCTCATTTTTCCTTTCTGACAGATCAGAAGAAGGGTTAAATAAATGATGTCAACCAGGCCAAAAGGCAAAATAGTGGCCCATTCATAAAGTGGGGAGGGTAGGAACAGCATGAGAAGTACACAGAGTGGCCCAATGACATAGTGGTTAAGTGGAAACAGCATGAGGAGACCACAGAGTGCCCCAGCAACATAGTGCTGAGGTAGCAGCATGAGGAGACCACAGAGTGACACAGTGGTGATGAGGCAGCAGCATGAGGAGACCACAGAGTGGCCCAGTGACATAGTGGTGAGGTGGCAGCAGCATGAGGAGACCACAGATTGGCCCAGTGACATAGTGTTGAGAAAGCAGCAGCATGAGGAGACCACAGAGTGGCCCAGTGACATAGTGTTGAGGAAGCAGCAGCATGAGGAGACCACAGAGTGGCCCAGTGACATAGTGTTGAGGTAGCAGCAGCATGAGGAGACCACAAAGTGGTTTAGAGACAGAGTTGTGAGTTGGCAGAAGCATCAGGAGACAACAGAGTGGCAAGGTGACATAGTGTGGAGGTGGCAGCAGCAGCATGAGGAGGCCAAAGAGTGGCACAATTACAGAGTGTGGAGGTGGCAGCAGCAGCATGAGGAGGCCAAAGAGTGGCACAATTACAGAGTGTGGAGGTGGCAGCAGAAGCATGAGGATGCCACAGAGTGGCACAATGACATAGTGTGGAGGTGGCAGCAGCATGAGGAGGCCACAGATTGGCACAATGACAGAGTGTAGAGGTGTTAGCAGCAGCATGAGGATACTACAAAGTGGCAAGGTGACATCAGCATGAGGAGACCACAGAGTGGCACAATGACAGAGTGTGGAGGTTGCAGCAGCAGCAGCATGAGGAGGCCACAGAGTAGCACAATGACATAGTGTGGAGGTGGCAGCAGCATGAGGAGGCCACAGAGTGGCACAATGACATAGTGTGGAGGTGTCAACAGCAGCATGAGGATACTACAAAGTGGCAAGGTGACATCAGCATGAGGAGACCACAGAGTGGCAAGGTGACATCAGCATGAGGAGAGCACATAGTGGCAAAATGACAGAATGTGGAGGTGGCAGAAGCATCAGGAGACCACAGAGTGGCCCAGAGACAGAGTTGTGAGTTGGCAGCAGTATGAGGAGGCCACAGAGTGGCACAATGACAGAGTGTGGAGGTGGCAGCAGCAGCAGCATGAGGAGGCCACAGAGAGGCACAATGACAGAGTGTGGAGGTGGCAGCAGCAGCATGAGGAGACCACAGAGTGGCAAGTTGACATCAGCATGAGGAGACCACAGAGTGGCAAGGTGACATCAGCATGAGGAGACCACATAGTGGCACAATGACAGAGTGTGAGGGTGGCAGCAGCAGTATGAGGAGACCACAGAGTAGCCCAGAGACAGAGTTGTGAGATGGCAGCAGCATGAGGAGGCCACAGAGTGGCACAATGACAGAGTGTGGAGGTGGCAGCAGCAGCATGAAGAGACCACAGAGTTGCACAATGACAGAGTGTGGAGGTGGCAGCAGCAGCATGAGGAGACCACAGAGTGGCAAGGTGACATCAGCATGAGGATACCACAGAGTGGCAGAATGACCAGAGTTTGGAGGTGGCAGCAGCAGCAGCATGAGGAGACCACAGAGTAGCAAGGTGACATCAGCATGAGGAGACGACAGAGTGGCAAGGTGACATCAGCATGAGGAGACCACAGAAAGGCAAAGTGACATCAGCATGAGAAGGTTACAGAGTGGCACAATGACAGAGTGTGGAGGTGGCAGCAGCATGAGGAGACCACAGAGTGGCAAGGTGACATCAGCATGAGAATACCACAGAGTGGCACAATGACAGGTTTTGGAGGTGGCAGCAGCATGAGGAGACCACAGAGTAGCAAGGTGACATCAGCATGAGGAGACGACAGAGTGGCAAGGTGACATCAGCATGAGGAGACCACAGAAAGGCAAAGTGACATCAGCATGAGAAGGTTACAGAGTGGCACAATGACAGAGTGTGGAGGTGGCAGCAGCATGAGGAGACCACAGAGTAGCAAGGTGACATCAGCATGAGGAAACCACCAAGTGGCAAGGTGACAGCAGCATGAGGAGAACACAGAGTGGCAAGGCGACAGCAGCATGATGAGACCACAGAGTGGCACAATGACAGAGTGTGGAGGTGGGTGGCAATAACAGTACCCACTGAAGATGGTGAGTGTAAGAAGGAGCACTTAGCATCAGAAGGGTGGCATCAGGCGGGTGGCAGCACCAAAATAGTAGCTAAGGCAGGTAGCCAGAAGAAACCAGATAATCTAGTCTGATGCATCAGGCATTGGTGTTTGAAAATCCTTGCTGATCCACGTCTGATTCATCTTGACAAAGATCAGTCTCTCCACATTTTGCGTGGACAGGCGAGTTCTCCTTGGGGTAATTATGGCCCCCGCTGCACTAAACACCCACACTGATGCCACACTACTGGCCGGGCAGGACAGCTTTTCCAGGGCAAACTCGGCCAGTTGCGGCCACAAATCCAGTTTGGCTGCCCAGTAGTCCAGCGGATCTTCAATGTTGGGTGGCACGGTACTGTCCAAGTATGCCATCATCTGCTGGTTCAGATTCTGCTCCAGGTCTAGCTGCAGGTGAGTAGTTTCTTCACTAGGTGAGTGAAGAAAGCTGCTCATCAGCAACTCTAGACTCAAGTTGCTGCTGATTGAACTAGTACTGTAGCCATGGAAGTGGAACGTGGGCGCAGAGGTCTCCCCCGGACAGACCTGCGAGAGGATGAGTGATGGTGCACATAGGCAGCGGCCAACTGACTACATAGGATGTCTCTATATGAGTACAGTTTGTCCTCCATCTTAGTTGGTGTAAAAAAGGCCCCCCATTTTGGACTGGTAGCAAGGGTCCAACAAGGTGGAGAGCCAGAAGTCATCCCTTTGCCGAATGGTGACAATTCGGCTGTCACTACCCAAGCAAGTGACCATGCAGCGGGCCATTTGCGCAAGTATTTCGGAGGGACTCCCTGCCTCTATCTGCACTGCATACTGCCGTGGTGTGCCTGGGTCATCTGCCTCGTCTTCCTTATCTCCCTCTTGCTCCTCCAGCTGCTCCTGCTCCTCCTCTCCTGTCACCTGGGTAGAAAAACCTCCCATTTCTCTACACATTGCCTGTGCTCTAATGACCTCCTCCTCCTCCAGTTCAGCCCCCACAGGGCTCATGTGGCCGTGAGATGTAGGCATCGCATCTCTAGTCCCCTGACCAGCCAGATTTACCAGCATCTTTTCCAGGATATGAATCAATGGAATGACGTTGTTCATCCCATAGTCCTGGGGACTAACAAATAACGTGGCCTCCTTAAAGGGCCTGAGCAAATGGCAGGTGTCACACATGAGCTAACACTGGCTAACATCAAAGTTACACAGGGGAGTACCTCTGTCCGCCTGTATCATCAAGAAACTGCTTATAGACTTTCTCTGTTCATATAATCATTCCAACATATGGAGGGTGGAATTCCAACGGGTGGAAACGTCGCATATCAGCCTTTGTTGGGGGATGCCGTTTTGCTGCTGCAGCTCAAGGAGGGTGTGCTTGGCAGTGTACGAGTGGCTGAAGTGCATGCAAAGTTTCCTGGCCATTTTTAAGATGTCTTGCAGATGGGTGGAAGACTTCAGGAACCGCTTGACAACCAGATTGAAAATGTGCGGCATGCAGGACACATGGCTCAGCCCTCCTTGACGCAGCGCCGACATCATGTTCTTCCCATTGTCGGTCACCATGGTTCTGATTTTGAGTTGTCACTTAGAAAGCCAGGGTTCGATTTCTTGATTAAGGATGCGGAGAAGTTCCTCCCCTTTGTGACTGCGTTTGCACAGGCAAAGGAGGTGTAGAACAGCATGACACCACCATGCCCTGCACATGTGGTATGCTGGAGGGACATTGTGAATTGACCCTGCAGTGGAGGCTGAGGACACGGTGGAGGATGAGAGGATGAGGAGGCAGACACTGTCGCAGGACCAACGGCGTGATAACGTGGAGGCAGAAGCGGCATCATCTGGCCAAGTTGCTGGTGTGACTAGGCAGGAACCACATTTACCCAGTGGGCCGTAAAGGACATATATTGTCCTTGCCCGTAGTTACAGCTCCACACGTCAGCGCTGCCATGCACTTTGGAAGACACCGACAGGCTCAAGGACTGGCCCACCTTCTGTTCTACATATGTGTGCAGGGCTGGTACTGCCTTTTTGGCAAAGAAATGATGGCTTGGGACTCTCCACCTCGGCTCGGCACAAGCCATCAGTTCTCTAATAGGTGCAGAGTCCACCACTTGGAAAGAGAGGGACTTCAGCACCAGCAACTTGGCCAGCAGCACGTTCAGCTTCTGCGCCGTTGGATGACCACACGCGTATTGCTGTCTCTTGCCAATCGCTTCAGTGATGGACTACTGACGAAATGTGTGACGAGGAGGATGAGGAGCAGGAGCATTAGGACTGGTAGATGATGGGAAAGACAGCCAACTCCCTTCGGCTGAGGTGGTGGAGCCTTGACTGCCTGAAATCAGGTGCGTGCCACTAGGTGCCATGGTTCTCCTAGGCCACTTTATGGTGACGCTGCATATGTTGACGTAGGCCCATGGTAACAACATTGGCTCCCTGGCCATGCTTCACATTCTGCCCACAGATTCAGCAAATGGCCATGTTCACCTCCTCCAGCGGCTTAACAAAAAACTGTCACACCGCCGAGTGGGTGATTTTACCCCAACAGTCCACACTGATTGACTGCTATGGCCGCTGCCTCCGTGAACACCTGCACCACTACTTTCTGGGCAGGTAGGCTCCTGCGAAGCAGGTGGTCTACCCCGGGCACGTTTGGCCCCCGACCTCCCACTGCTGCCACCCTGCTGACTCCCGGCCACGCTACCGAATTGCTGGCTCCGCCGCTGCCTCACGTGCAAGCTGCCACCCTCTTCTCCCGATGATGATGAAGCCCCTTCATCATCCGGTTCCCAACTGCGATCGGCTAAATCATCATCAAGTACTGTCTGCACATCACTGATGTCCTCCTCAATGGTCTCTGAGCCAGGAGCCTGACCGCTCGCAACACCAGCTCCCACGCCAATTTCCTCATCACTACTTGCCAGCCTACGGGAGGAAGCGGCGGATGTCTCCTCCAGATCTTGGCTGGGCAGTAGCTACTGACTGTCCTCTAGTAGCTCGTCCTTGCTGTATAGTGGAGCTGAGCCCACAGCATATAATACTGGTCTGGCTGAGGGAACAGAAAAGGACAGAGGCAGGTTGAGGACAGGTGAGGGCACAGGGACTGCTCCCGGGCCATGCCAACTAAGGGTTGTGTCTGACGAACCCACCGACTCTTTGCTGGGGATGTCTGATGTCCAAGTGGATGACTGAGTCAAGCATTCAAGCACCGCTGGATTGATGGTCAAGACACGACCGGTAAAGGACATCGAAAGCTCAGGCCTCTCGAAGTGACCCCTGCTGCCATGCCCCCTTACTCTGCTGCGACCTGTGCCTGCGCCAGAAAAATTTAGGCCTCTTTCAGACGGGCGTTGCAGGAAAAGGTGCGGGTGCGTTTCGGGAACACCCACGATTTTTCCGCGCGAGTGCAAAAGATTGTAATGCGTTTTGCACTCGCGTGAGAAAAATCGCGCATGTTTGGTACCCAAACCTGAACTTCTTCACAGAAGTTCGGGCTTGGGATCGGGGTTGTGTAGATTGTATTATTTTCCCTTATAACATGGTTATAAGGGAAAATAATAGCATTCTGAATACAGAATGCATAGTAAAATAGCGCTGGAGGGGTTTAAAAAAAATAAAAAATAATTTAACTCACCTTAGACCACTTGCTCGCGCAGCCCGGCATCTCCTTCTGTCTCCTTTGCTGAACAGGACCTGTGGTTACGTCACTCCGTTCATCACATGATCCATCACATGATCCATCACCATGGTAAAAGATCATGTGATGACCGGAGTGACGTCACCACAGGTCCTGTTCAGCAAAGGAGACAGAAGGAGATGCCGGGCTGCGCGAGCAAGTGGACTAAGGTGAGTTAATTTTTTTATTTATTTTTTAACCCCTCCAGCGCTATTTTACTATGCATTCTGTATTCAGAATGCTATTATTTTCCCTTATAACCATGTTATAAGGGAAAATAATAATGATCGGTGCAGGGCCTGGCACTTCTCTGTCTGGCATACTGTTAGATGAAATATATAAATAAATAAATAAATAGGAAATGAATACACCCCAAAATAGGCTTTAAAACATATAACTGCGCCGATGAACGGAAAATAATCAATTTTTTTTTACTAATACACCCCAAAAAAGGTTTTAATTTCGTAATTTCACCACACAAACACTAATTTAGGCCTCTTTCAGACGGGCGTTGCAGGAAAAGGTGCGGGTGCGTTTCGGGAACACCCACGATTTTTCCGCGCGAGTGCAAAAGATTGTAATGCGTTTTGCACTCGCGTGAGAAAAATCGCGCATGTTTGGTACCCAAACCCGAACTTCTTCACAGAAGTTCGGGCTTGGGATCGGGGTTGTGTAGATTGTATTATTTTCCCTTATAACATGGTTATAAGGGAAAATAATAGCATTCTGAATACAGAATGCATAGTAAAATAGCGCTGGAGGGGTTTAAAAAAAATTAAAAATAATTTAACTCACCTTAGACCACTTGCTCGCGCAGCCCGGCATCTCCTTCTGTCTCCTTTGCTGAACAGGACCTGTGGTTACGTCACTCCGTTCATCACATGATCCATCACATGATCCATCACCATGGTAAAAGATCATGTGATGACCGGAGTGACGTCACCACAGGTCCTGTTCAGCAAAGGAGACAGAAGGAGATGCCGGGCTGCGCGAGCAAGTGGACTAAGGTGAGTTAATTTTTTTATTTATTTTTTAACCCCTCCAGCGCTATTTTAGTATGCATTCTGTATTCAGAATGCTATTATTTTCCCTTATAACCATGTTATAAGGGAAAATAATAATGATCGGTGCAGGGCCTGGCACTTCTCTGTCTGGCATACTGTTGGATGAAATATATAAATAAATAAATAAATAAAAAGGAAATGAATACACCCCAAAATAGGCTTTAAAACATATAACTGCGCCGATGAACGGAAAATAATCAATTTTTTTTTACTAATACACCCCAAAAAAGGTTTTAATTTCGTAATTTCACCACACAAACACTAATAAGACAATTTTTTTTTTCACTAATACACTCGAAAAAAGGCTTAAAAACCTATAACGGCACCGCTGAACAGCTAATACCACTTTTTCCCCCACTAATACACCCCAAAAAAGGCTGTCATTTTGTCACTTCACCACACAAAGGCTAAAAAGCCCTTTTTTCCCACTAATTAACCCCAAAAAAGGCTTTAAAACATATAACTGCACGGCTGAACGTCAAATAAGCCCTTTTTTTCTACTAATACAACCCAAAAAGGCTTCAGAACATATAACTGCTCCACTGAACGGCAAATAATACTTCTTTTTCCACTAATACACCCCAAAAAAGGCTGTTATTTTGTCACTTTACCGCACAAAGGCCAATAAGCCCTTTTTTCCACTAATACACCCCAAAAAAGGCTTTAGAACATATAACTGCGCAGTTGAATGACAAATGAGACTTTTTTCCCCACTAATACACCCCAAAAAAGGCTGTAATTTTGTCACTTCACCGCACAACGGCTAACAATCCTTTTTTTCCCACTAATACACCCAAAAAAAGACTTTAGAACATATAACTGCACTGCTGAACGGCAAATAATACTTTTTTTCCCCACTAATATACCCCAAAAAAGGCTGTAATTTTTTTACTTCACTGCACAACTGCAAATAAGCCTTTTTTTTTTTACACTAATAAACCCCCAAAAAGGCTGTAATTTTGTCACTTCACCGCACAACAGCTAACAAGCCTTTTTTTCCCACTAATACACGCCAAAAAAGGCTTTAGAACACATAACTGCTCCGCTAAACGGCAAATAATACTTTTGTTTGCACTAATACACCCCAAAAAAGCTGACATTTTTTCACTTCACCGCACAACAGCAAATAAGTCCTTTGTTCCCACTAATACACCCCAAAAGGCTGTAATTTTGTCACTTCACCACAGAAAGTCTAATAAGCCCTTTTTTCCCACTAATACACCCCAAAAAAGGCTTTAGAACATATAACTGCACCGCTAAACGGCAAATAAGACTTTTTTTCCCCACTAATACACCCCAAAAAAGGCTGTAATTTTTTCACCTCACCACACAGCGGCAAATAAGTCTTTTTTTTTCACTAATACACCCCAAAAAAGGCTGTAATTTTGTCACTTCACCGCATAACGGCTAACAAGCCTTTTTTTCCACTAATACACCCCAAAAAAGGTTTTAGAACATATAACTGCACCGCTAAACGGCAAATAATCCTTTTTTTCCCACTAAGGCTACTTTCACACTTGCGGCAGTGTGATCCGGCAGGCAGTTCCATCGTCCACCGGATGCGGATCCGTCTCACAAATGCATTGCAAGGACGGATCCGTCTCTCTGCTTGTCATGCGGACAGACGGATCCGTCTTGTACATTTTTTCACATTTTTACCGGTCTGCGCATGCACAGGCCGGAAGGTCGGATCCGGCATTCCGATATTCTGAATGCCGGATCCGGCGCTAATACATTCCTATGTGAAAAAATGCCAGATCCGGCATTCAGGCAAGTCTTCAGGTTTTTTTTTCGCCGGAGAGAAAACCGTAGCATGCTGCGGTTTTTTCTTTTGCCTGATCAGTCAAAACTACTGAACTGAAGACATCCTGATGAATCCTGAACGGATTACTCTCCATTCAGAATGCATGGGGATAAAACTGATCAGTTCTTTTCCGGTATAGAGGCCCTGTGACTGAACTCTATGCCGGAAAAGAAAAACGCAAGTGTGAAAGTACCCTAATACACCCCAAAAAAGGCTGCAATTTTTTTCACTTCACCACACAACAAATAAGCCCTTTTTTCCCCCACTAATACACTCCAAAAAGGCAGTAATTTTGTCACTTCGCTTCACAAAGTCTAATAAGCCCTTTTTTTCCCACTAATACACCCCAAAAAAGAGTTTAGAACATATGACTGCACCGCTGAATGCCAAATAAGACTTTTTTCCACTAAGGGTACTTTCACACTTGCGGCAGGACGGATCCGACAGGCTGTTCACCATGTCGGATCCGTCCTTCCGCTATATAGTCAATGGGGACGGAGCGGCGGTCCGGCGGCACGGCGAAATAGCGGAAGGACGGATCCGACATGGTGAACAGCCTGTCGGATCCGTCCTGCCGCAAGTGTGAAAGTAGCCTAATACACCCCGAAAAGGCTGTAATTTTTTCACCTCACCATACAATGGCAAATAAGCCTTTTTTTCACTAATACACCCCAAAAAGGCTTTAGAACATATATATGTACCGCACAACGGCTAAGACGTACAAATATTTCCTAGTAATACACCCTGTTAATGGCTGTATCATACAGCACTTGCACCCCAATAACAAGAACGGTTTTCTGGAATTACAGAGGTATCATCTATTGCAAACCAAAAAGCAGAAGAAGAATTTCTCCTTTCCCAATACCTAGACTTATCTTTCCCTGAACTTGTAAATCATTTTTTCAGAACAATGAAGTCTTTCCTAGCACTGTCCCAATCCTTGCTGACGTCTTTCCCTGCACAAGGCACACTGGAAAATGGCAGAATCCAAAATGGCTGAGGCTATTTATAGGCTTGTGACATCACAGGGCTGGCTAGCTGCTGATTGGCTGCAGGCATGGCATTGTGGGTGATCCCTCGTTCCCAGAGTTCTTTGCTCCATGTCCTAACACATGCAGCAGCCATTTTAGGAAAAAATGTGATTCATTACCACGAAGCGTGAGGAAATTCGGATTTGGTGCAAATCAAATTTTTCCTGAAATTCAGATCGAATTCCACTTCATCAACTTCGATTCGCTCATCTCTTCTTACTTCAATGCACCATACAGGTGCAATGTTGACTACAGACCCAGGGTAAGATTTATAGGTAATCAGAGCTGTGGTAATACTTGTTGCTGCCCTGGGCACTGGGGCTAACGCTACCGTTATTTAATAACTGTGCCACGAAGTTCTTTTTTCAGATTTGTATTGAATGTTAAAAGACTGGTTTACTTGGAAAGATGAACACTGCTGAGTGCCCTTAACGAAAGTTATGCAAACACTCCCATCCACAAATTCACTTGAAACCATAAATAATATGTCCAGTTAAATGCAATACTTTTTTTTACTGTTATTGACTAAACATTTATAAATGCCATATTTTCTGGACTGTAAGACATTCCTGGCTATAGAAAACCCCTAGGTTTTGGAAAACAGAAAGTAAGAAGAAAAATGTCCTACTAATTTAGACTTCCGTGATGTTCTAAGCAAGAGGCAAACTTATTGTCACCTAGTCTATGTTCACACTGCTGTTGTCCTTTGCATTGTTCTGATTTGCCAGAACAATGGAAAAAAACATTTCCCTTATAACAGATATGAACCTTTGTTTTTATCCATCATAAGTGACTTCAATATATAATAAAATAAAATGGTCCCTTCTGTCAGATTGCATTTTTTATGGAAAAAGCAATCATTACATAGGTCAGAGAGCACTGGGATAAAATACAGCTATGCAAGAGCACTACTTGCCATGCTTCCATCCTTTTCCACAATACATTTTTTTTGTGTGTGTAATGTGAGCAGTTGTAAAATGTAAGTTGTATAACTGCTGTCTGCACCACTTATTAACTAGATCAGAAGGACCTTTAGTTAGATTAAGGGCTCATGCACACAAACGTATTTTCTTTCCGTGATCGTTCCGTAGTTTTTTTTCTGCGGAACATATGCAGAACCATTCATTTCAATGGTTACTCCATGTGCATTCCGTTTTTGCATGTCTGCATGTCCGTTCTGCAAAGAAATAGTACATGTCCTATTATTGTCCGCATAATGCATAGGATAGGATCCACAGAATGCACATGGAAGTCATCCGTGTTTTTTGAGGAAAATGCATACGGTCATGTGCATGAGCCCTAACCTTATAGGTGTGAACAAGCAATGTATAATGGTTTAGTGAGTTGATGTGGGCACTCGCTGTCACCTCCGCTGTCACAGGAGATTTCTCCGTTTTACTTTGAGAGTTCATGGAGTTAAATGGTTGTCACTATTTTTCTAGGTATAATCGACATGTATGTGCAGGGCAGTAGAGGAATGTTTAAGCTAGCAGTTAGCTCATTCTCTTGACCCTAAGCAGTCATTATGGCCAAGGAGGAGGCCACTATAAAAAGTGAATTCAATAGCTACAGCATTTTATGAACTGCTGTGCCTCATCAAGATGTAGTCATGGTGTTCTGCACCTGGGCCCCCCTGACTGCAATCTTTAAGATCCAAGATTTTTTTCTTCCTAAAAACGTGTGACATTGTCCTACCAATTCACACTAGCGTTATGGAGTCCGTTATGGCTTTCCATTATAACAGGGTTATAACGGAACATAACGGAATCCATAAGACGGAAGGACGGATCCGTTTTGCTGCCCATAGACTTGTATTATGACAGAATGCAAAACGGACTCCTTTAAAAGGCATTCCGTTTGCTCTCCGTCCTAATAGAAGTCTATTGCAATCAAAACGGATCCGTCTGGTTCCCGTTATGCAATACGGATAACAAAGTCCTGTCGTCTTGCATAACGGGACCCAGACGGTTCCGATATGTTTTCCCATAGACTTCTATTAGGACGGAGCAAAACGGAATGCCTCTTAAAGGCTTCCGATTTGCATTC
Source organism: Bufo bufo (assembly GCF_905171765.1). Classification (NCBI taxonomy): domain Eukaryota; kingdom Metazoa; phylum Chordata; class Amphibia; order Anura; family Bufonidae; genus Bufo; species Bufo bufo. The sequence continues at coordinate 211,840,035 of NC_053394.1, forward strand.
CATCCTATGGATTCCGTTATGTTCCATTATAACGGAAAGCCATAACGGACTCCATGACGCTAGTGTTAACCCACCCTTAATATACAGGAATATAATACAATTTTGCCTGATTGTTTTTAGAAAAATATATGTTGGGAATACAGACCATAGACATAATTAGAAAAAAAGCTATAGATATATTGCATGTACATACGAATTAATCAACTTTTGGGAGGTAGAAAAGAAGGTATGACAGTATCCCCAGAACAGAGAAGAGAACTGTTCCTTATGATTGGGTTATCATTCCTTATTTTCCTGGGGATTGAAGTTGCACCATATAAATGTGCCTTCTCCTAGGTTGTGGATTCCAAATCAAACCCGTTGGCTTCCTATTGGGCATCACTCTGGGGTATTGTTTGAACAAGCTCCAAAAATATAGAGCCTTTTTTCAGCAAATGTCAGGTATAAAATCATAATTATAACAGTAGTTTTCAGTTCTGATTCCCAAATAATGTTCACCTGGCTGCACTGTGATTCCCATTGAACTGTTGGAAAATTGTGCTGAATGTAGCAGGATCTTGTGACAAAAGGATAGATTATATATTAATTTAATGTATTTATTTCTTAGAATAACAATACACAATCCAATCCAATCCTACAACTCAGTCTTAGGCCTCATGCACACGACCGTATTTTGTTTCAGTGTCCGTTCCGTTTCTTTTGTAAATAGGATGCGGACCCATTCATTTCAATGGGTCCGCAAAAAACGCGGACAGCACACCGTGTGCTGTCCGCATAAGTATGTCCGTTCTGTTGCTCCGCAAAAAAAATAGTGCATGTCCTATTTTTTTCTAGTTTGCGGACAGGGAGTGGCATTATTACAATGGATCCGCAAAAAAAAAAAACGGATCCGCAACAAAAAAAACGGATGGGATACGGAACGTCATCCGTTTTTTTTTGCAGATCCGCAATTTGCGGACCGCAAAACACATACGGTAGTGTGCATGTAGCCTTAGAACACACCAGTTAAAGACTAAATATAACTGTAAGTATATTTTGTACAAGGAGGGATTGATCTGTACACACTCAATGCAGTTTGTTACTTAACGTAAAATACCCTAAGGCTACTTTCACATTGGCGTTTTGAATTCCGTTTGTGAGATCCGTTTCAGGGATCTCACAAACGGTTCAAAATGGATCAGTTCAGCCCCAATGCATTCTGAATGGATAAGGATCCGTTCAGAATGCATCAAGTTGACTCCGTTCCGCCTCCATTCCAAGCAGCGTTTTGGTGTCCGCCTGGCGATGCAGAGCCAAACGGATCCGTCCTGACTTACAATGTAAGTCAATGGGGACGGATCCGTTTTCACTGACACAATATGGTGCAGTTGAAATCGGATCCGTCCCCCATTGACTTTAAATGTAAGTCAGGACGGATCCGTTTTGACCTAGACTTTTTATTTTAAGAATAATGCAAACAGATCCGTTCTGAACGGATACAAGCGTTTGCATTATAGGTGCGGATCCGTCTGTGCAGATACCAGACGGATCCGCACCTAACGCAGGTGTGAAAGTAGCCTAAACGGATCATAACAAATGCTTTCCATAGTTTTCTTCCAAAACTATATCAAACCAGAATATCAGAATGAAACTAGAACCTTAAGAGAAACCACTCAAATCTTAATAGCTTTGAATATATTTGAGCATTCTGAAATCCAAATTGCAATATTGCAAGTATCTTATTCTCCTATGTCTGTGCATTCAAATCTTATGCTTCCAACCTGAAACTGCAGCTTGCAACACAAAGCCAGTTATCCCAGAAGCCTAGTCTGCTCCATTCAATTAGCCTGAAAGCATCTAGAATGTGTCATCTGTTTAATCACATTTCAGTAAAATTTTCTTCCTGGGACACACTTAGCAGTTAGAGGTTGTTGCCATGTTCTAGTTTAATAGTTTTTTCTTAGGCTACTTTCACACTGGCGTTTTGGTTTCCGTTTGTGAGATCCGTTCAGGGATCTCACAAGCGGTCCAAAACTGATCAGATTTGCAATTAATACATTCTGAATGGATAAGGATCCGCTCAGAATGCATCAGTTTGGCTCTGTTCCGCCTCCATTTCGCTTTGGTGCCGGACACCAAAACGCTGCTTGGTGTCCGTCTGACGAAACTGAGCCAAACGGATCCGTCCTGACGCACAATGTAAGACAATGGGGACGGATCCATTTTCACTGACACAATCTGGCATAATAGAAAATGGATTCGTCCCCTATTGACTTTCAATGGTGTTCAAGACAGATCAGTTTTGACTATGTTAAAGATAATACAAATGCATCCGTTCTGAACGGATGCATGCGGTTGTATTATCTGAACGGATGCGTTTGTGAAAGATCCATGACGGATACGCACCAAACGTGAGTGTGAAAGTAGCCTTAGTTAGTTTTTGATATACTGTAGCAGATACATTATACAGTCCATCTTTAAAGAGATAAATAAAATCACTTTTTAGAATAAGCCCCTAGTAGTGAATTCAATTGAAGATACGTGTAATGGTGGTTCTGCTGCAGAACTACAGTACCTCAAAATATGTGAATAGGATGATGGGGAAGGTCTAACATGTCCTAGTGGTAGTTGACGCAATTATTAGCAGAGCAGATATAGAAATATGTCACAAATTTCAAATAGTTTGCAGTCTCCAAAATGCTTAACATATTACAGATTAAACGGCATCTGTCAGTAGATTTGTTCTTATGAAACTGGCTGACCTGTTACATGTGCGCTTGGCAGGTGAAGGCATCTGTGTTGGTCCCATGTTCATATGTGCCCGTGTTGGTGAGAAAAATTATATGGGGTCATTTATTGAGACTGGCGTATTAGATGCCGGTCTGAATAAGCCCTCTGACTGGTGGTGGATCCACCTTGCTGGCTTACATTTAGACCATTTTCTACTACTAAAACAGAAAAAATAGTAGAAAATGATAAATGAGACGCGCATTTTGGCCTGTACCCTTTCCTGCTTATGCCGTGCCCGATTTTTTTTTTTAGACCTGGAGTGAGCAGGGGAAAGTTTCAGATTGCAGTGCAAAAACCTTTGTGCCACGATCTGCGCCAGAAACATGCCTAATACGCGTATTGATGATCGTGAATGACTCCCTATGCTCTAATATATTCAAATGAGTCTCTAGGAATTGCAGAAAGAAGCTGAGCCTCTAGGTGTAATGGCAACACCCCTACATTAATTAAAACATTATTGTGCACATACAACAGGTCCACCAGTTAACGTAGGTACAAATGTTAAAATATACTTTTTCTGTAGGACCCAGCAGGATGGGAAAGCGTAGTGTACTGTCTGAGGCATCCGTTAACGTATATTTTGTGTACGTTAAACGTAAGACGAAAACATGATGTGAAGCCACCCTAAATGCAACGGTCTCCTTCATTGATGAGCTGGTGATTCCCAAGAAGGAACACTTCCTTCCCAACAATCATCTCCTAAATTGTGCAGTGTAAAGGGGCCTTTACTTAAAATGACAATGTTGAAACTGAAGGAAAATGTGTGTAATTTAATCAATAACCAACTTAAAAAGACTTAAAGAGGACCTTTCACTAGAATAAAAAATCTAAACTAAGCATACAGACATGGAGAGCGGCGCCCAGGGATCTCCCTGCACTTACTATTATCCCTGGGTGGCGCTCCGTTCTCCCGGTATAGGCTCCGGTATCTTCATATTTTTGGCTCAACTGGGTGGAGCCTGCCGGCGTCTCCTTCTCCCAGGCTGTAGCGATGGCCAATCGCAGCGCTCAGCTCATAGCCTGAGAGAAAAAAAAAACTCTCAGGCTATGAGCTGAGCGCTGCCCTGGGCGCCGCTCTCCATGTCTGTATGCTTAGTTTAGATTTTTTATTCTAGTGAAAGGTCCTCTTTAAAGGCTATGTACACCAACACTTTTTTTATTATTATTGTATTGTACTAATTTTGAGCTAAAACTAATTTTTTCAGCTGGTCTTTAATAAAAATATTGAGCCGTTTTCCTGCACACCTTTGAGTTTATCTAGTAGCTGGTTCATAATTTTCTCTCTGCTCTGAACTCTGACCTTATAAACACTCATTAAAGCTCAATTCTTATCTTACTGATAAAAATTTGGCTTAAATAAGTGTTTATGACCTTTTAGTAATTTACAGATAAGGGTTATAAGATGATCAGCACAAAGTGAACATGAAAGTACCATTCATACAGCTAGACAATCAGTTAAGCCTTTGTCGCAATATATGGCTTGAGGACTTGATCAGAGAGATCAACTCCTCCCATATACCGATTGTAGTCGACGATACAATCGGGCTTGAGGACCGTTGCCGCGGTACCTCGCACAGGGACAGGGGTGATGCCGTTACTGTGAATTGTGGATAGTACAAGGACATCCCTCTTGTCCTTATATCTGACCAGCAACAGGTTTCTACTGGTAAGGGTACGAGTCTCACCCCTGGGGATAGGTACCTGGAGGGGGTGGGTAGGGAGGCCGCGTTGATTTTTCTGCACGGTCCCACAAGAGGACGTGGATCGGGCAGTGAGGTACTGGAACAAGGGGATACTAGTATAAAAGTTATCCACGTACAGGTGGTAACCCTTATCTAGCAGTGGGTGCATAAGGTCCCACACAAGTTTCCCGCTAACACCCAGAGTGGGGGGACATTCTGGGGGTTGAATACGGGAATCTCACCCCTCGTACACACGAAACCTGTAAGAGTACCTACCCTGAGGTACTCCCACAAAGTTTCTACAGCTTCACGCCATACCTGGCCCACTGATGATCCCTGCAGCTGGCTCTGGAGATCGTGCAGCACTCCTCTCTTCTCGGTTCCCGGACACAAAAGGAGGAAGAGAGGAGCGCTGCAGTAATTTGAATTGCCCGTCCGCCCCAGCCGACCATTCAGAGCCAGCTCTCAGGATCGCAGGATGGTGATTGGTGGTGTATTATCACACCACCGATCTCCATCCTGTTCCGGGTTATCGGGTCCCCAGAGACCCGAATAACCCGGAAACGCAGCAAACCGCAGGTATGAATTGACCTGCGGTTTGCTGCGATCGCCGACACGGGGGGGGTCACAGGTACCCCCGTAGCATTGTCCCAGGGTGCCTGCTCAATGATTTGAGCAGGCACCCAGTTCCGTTTACAGCCCGCCGTGCGCCGGTGATCAGAACTACACATGACGTACCGGTTTGTCATGTGTCCTTAAGTACCGGGACATCATGCCGTACCGGTATGTCATGTGTTCGGAACAGGTTAAGCTGGATTTACATGGGCCGACTGAGCGGCCAATTGACGGGAAGGAAGTGTTCCTTCCCGACAGTCGGCTGCTCGTTCAGTGAAGGAGACCGCTGCATTTACATGCAGCGATCTCCTTCACTGTATGAGGAAGAGGGATTGCTATTGCGATCCCTCCTCCTCATACAGAATCATGGTTTCTGAGCTGAAGATTGCTGTTTAGACATGGCACGTTCTCGCAGCTCAGAAGCCATGATCGGTGGTGCCTGCCATGAACAACAGGATGACCTGATGAATGAGCGTTTCACTCGTTCTTCGGGTGATCGGTGGCACATTTACATTGTCGGGAACGGTTGTTCCACATAATCTGCCCAATCATTTGGCCATGTAAATGCACCTTTGGTCTCAGTTACTAGTAAGCAAAAGTGTTCTAAAAGCTAAGGGGGCCAAAAAGCCCTCTGCCTTATGTAAGGAGATCGGCACTGTAACTTAAGCTTGATTGTTGGAAAGCCCTGTAAGGGTACCTGCACACAGGTGCAAGTTCACAAAAAGAAATTCCACACCAAAATCTGCATGGGTTACTTGTGTTTTTTGTTGTGGAATTTATGCAGTTTTGCCCAGAGCTCACCCTATGCAATCCAAAAACGCACAAATAATTCACATGGTGCAGATTTCAAACTCCACACTATAGTACTGCAGATACGGAGTCCAGATCGACATTTTTTATTTCAGTACTGGCCCCCATTCCCCCGCTGTCACCACTCAAAGCTGCGTTGAAATACACAAGTCCGGACTGCGGTGCTAATATAATGGAGAGGACTCATGTGCGCATGCAGAGCAGTCATGACAATGTATTTCAGCACAGCACTAAACACTGACAGCAGGGGAATGGGGGGCTGTAGGAAGATAAAAAGATAGTGATCTGGAGTCCTTATCTGAAGTTCTATTCATGTATTACTGCACATAATAGTTGAGAGTTGTTGTGACAGACAGTGGCGTACATAAAAAAGTAAGGGTCCTATAGCAAGGATCAAACCAGGCTCCCCACACAGGACAGAAGGGTTTCGGACTAAACCCTTTTCAATCTTGACCAAGTTTTCACCTCCAGTAAATGAGGAGATAATTCCAACTAAGACTGGGCCCCCTCTTGCCCTGGCCCCTATAGCAGTTGCATGGTCTGCCGCTATGGTAGTTACACCGCTGGTGATAGATTCCCTTTAATATTATATTATAGACACATTTTAATCAGGTTAAAGTATTTGAGTTGGACAAGAAAGTTTTACAATTCTGCATTTTCTGTTCCTTATATAGCACAAACATATTCTGCAGCATTGTAGAGGCTGAGATAGTCATCGACACAGCCCCTATACTCAAGAGGGATAAAAATGTACTTTCCTCATCAAATTCTATGAGCAATTTAATGATAAAAATGCATTAAACTATGATTATGTTTTTTGAGTGTGGGAGGTAACCAGAGTTCCTGAAGGGGCTCCATGCAAACAGAAGGCGGACATCAAAACTTACACAAAGATCATACAAAAACTCTCACACTAAATAGGAAAAAAGACAATGAATGGGATTTTGAGATACAAGTAAGCAGTAAACATAACTCCTGCAGCTGCTGCCAAAGCAAGATTATGGGATCGAAGGAGTCATAATTAAACAGGTGGCAGAGGAGGGTGACCAAAATATAAAAAATGTGTGATTTGTAGTACCAAGCAAGATGATCAAACCTCAGTTTGAAAAAAGGATGGCCTAGAGGAAATCTAATCACTATCTACAGATATATGAATGGACAGTACAGAGCTCCATCTGATATTTTCACACATAGAACTTGCCAAGTTCACACCTTTCCATGGGTAAGTTACAGTATGACAAGGGTGCATTCATTGGGGGAGAATTATCACAACTGGTGTAAAGGAAGACTGGAGTTGCCCATAGCAGCCACCTTTCAGGTTCCACATTACATTTTTCACAGCTCCTTTGGAAAATGAAAGGTGAAATCTGATTGGTTGCTATGGGCAATTAAGCCAATTTTCCTTTACACGAGTTTAGATCATTCTCCCCCATTATGTCTAGAAGCAGGGATTATCTACAGAGGGTACAGGAGTTGCAGTCACCACTGGGCCATACGGCTTGAGAGTGTCAGACAGAATAAAAGCTCTCTGTGCTGCATGTGAAATCAAAAGCATACAAAGGTACAGCATGGACCTGTACACCTGTAAGGGCACTATACAAAACTGTATAAGCTCTTACATGGTGTGCATGACACTTACATGACAGTAAAGTAGCTGCAAAAACAACCTGTGCCCAGCGCTTACTTTTTTACCACACTTGGATTTTATTATAAACTAGCAAGGGTATATTTCATCTATTTCATTTAATGTTTCTGTGTGTCGTTAAAAGATATTGACAGTATCCCCCATAACAGTGACCTCTACAGCACTCCGCCCCCTTAACAGTGAACTCCACAGTCACCCACCCCTTATCACCGACCCCCCCAACTGTCCCGCCACTTTAAAATGGACCTCCACAGCAGCCCATCCCCTTAACTTTGACCTCCACAGTACCCCGCTTCCTTAACAGTGGCCTCACAGTACCCTGCTGCCTTAAAGGTGACCTCCACAGCAGTTGCCCCTTTAATAGTGGCCCCTGCCCCATTAACAGTGACCTCCACAGAACCCGCCCCTTTAACAGAGACCTCCACAGTGCCGGCCCCTTTAACAGTGACCTCCACAGTGCCCGCCCCTTTAAGAGTGACCACCACAGCATCCGCCCCTTTAACAGTGACTTCCACAGTGCCCACCCATTTAACAGTTACCTCCACAGTGTCTGCCCCTTTAACAGTGACCTCCACAGCACCACCCCTTTAACAGTGACCTCGATAGTGCCTGCCCCTTTAACAGTGACTTCCACAGTGCCGTCCCCTTTAACAGTGACCTCCACAGTGCCCACCCTTTAACAGTGACCTCCACAGTGCCCACCCTTTAACAGTGACCTCCACAGTGCACGCCCCTTTAACAGTGACCTCCACAGTGCCTGCCCCTTTAAAATAGGACCTCCACAGTGCCTGCCCCTTTAACAGTGTCCTCCACAATGCCTGCCCGTTTAACAGTGACCTCCACAGTGCCCGCCCCTTTAACAGTGACCTCCACATTGCCCGCCCCTTTACCAGTGACCTCCACAGTGCCTGCACCTTTAACAGTGACCTCCACAGTTCCTGCCCCTTTACCAGTGACCTCCACAGTGCCTGCCCCTTTAACAGTGACCTCCACAGTTCCCTCCCCTTTAACAGTGACCTCCACAGTGTCCGCCCCTTTAACAGTGACCTCCACAGTGCCTGCCACTTTAAAAGTGACCTCCACAGAGCCCACCCCTATAACAGTGACATCCACAGCACTCTGCGCTTTTAACAGTGACTTCCACAGTGCCCGTCTCTTTAACAGTGACCTCCACAGTTCCCGTTCCTTTACCAGTGACCTCCACAGTTCCCGCCCCTTTAACAGTGACTTACACAGCGCCAGCCCCTTTAACAGTGACCTCCACAGCGCCCTGCCCCTTTAATGCTAGGGCTACACGATGACATGTGTCGCGCAACATTTTGTCTCAACAACTTTTATAATGATAGGCTATGGTGTCGCACTGCAACTGCGACATGACAGTCGCAAAAAATCCATCCAAGATGGATGCATGTAGCAGCGTAGTTGTGCCCTATGTGTCGTGCGACTTATTGTCGTCCTGTAGCCCTAGCCTAGAGCGGACCTACAGCAGTGAAGAAAAATGGCTGGGTTGTTATGGAAACCTGGAGTAAAACTGTGTGTATGGCAGTTGGGATTTGAAGAGAAAGACTTGCAGGCTTTTATTGGCTAATGCAGGTAATTTTTTGAGAATATCTCAGGAACGGTACGTCCTAGAGAGCTGAGACCCAGTATAAAAACTTCCCGGAAACCTGATGTATCTGTGTGCCAAATTTGGTGAAGATCGGTTCAGGCATTTGGTCACGCATAAAGAACAGACAGACAGACAGAAACTCATTTTTATATATATAAAGAGATAAAGTAAATACATAAGTATTTTAAAAAAAGTGACCATAAAAATGGTATGTGATATTAATACAGATAAGGCTACTTTCACACTAGCGTTCGGGGCTCCTCTTGTGAGCTCCGTTTAAAGGCTCTCACAAGCGGCCCCGAACGGATCCGTCCAGCCCTAATGCATTCTGAGTGGATGCGGATCCGCTAAGAATGCATCAGTCTGGCACTGTTTGTCCTCCGCTCCGCTCAGCAGGCGGACACCTGAACGCTGCAAGCAGCGTTCGGGTGTCCGCCTGGCCGTGCGGAGGCAAACGGATCCGTCCAGACTTACAATGTAAGTCAATGGGGACGGATCCGTTTGAAGTTGACACAGTATGGCAAACAATCTAAGCGTTTGCATTATAGGTGCGGATCCGCACCTAACGCAGGTGTGAAAGTAGCCTAAGACGTTTCAGGGCTTTGCCCCTTCTTCAGATACAGGACAGGATAGCATAGGACGCGTAATCTGGACTTTTAATATCACATACCATTTTTATGGTCACTTTTCACACAACCATATTTTTCTTCAGTGTGCTATCCATTTGATAACGGATAGCATACTGACCTACACAAATCAATGATGCCAAACACACACTTATTATTTTATTGGATTTGTGTGCCTGATCCGAGAAACTTACTGCTGGTCCACACAGAAGTGAGCATTCATTTTCACGAACCCAATTTTTACTGATTTAAAAAACCAATACGGTTGTGGAAATTAGCCGTACTGAGCACACCACTTTCCTGGAGCTGCGGCAATTTTCATTTAAAGGGGTTGTCCAGTTTATATTTTCTAACTTATTTGTTTGTAGATTAGGATATTATACAGTTTTGTAATATACTGGACTGTATACTGTATTTAAATTCTGCTCACATACCTAGTTTCATGGTAAAACCCACATATTAATCTATAGAAATGCTTCCCATGGGCAAACTGAATAGACTAAACATGGTGTCAGTCATGTGACCCCTGGTATTCAGTTATCACTGCCCAGGGATCAGGTAATTACAGAGGAGCAGAAACTCCAGCAGCATCCCATCATGTCTGTCAGGGCCTTTGCAGCACTTCCATCATTCTTGCTGTCTACTATGCGGACAGTTTTTTTTTTTGCAATTAACTTTATTGACAATATGAGAACTTCACCTAGGGGCAGTTATGTGTTTTACAAGATTACAGGGACAGGTAGCTGCAAGTAAATACACACACAGCAAATCAATTGTTACATGGACCATAATAATAATAATTCCACCATTATTTTTATTCATTAGACCATGGATGCATTACACAGGACTCAAGCATGGACTATGCCATTCTACTGTGTAGACAGGGGCTACTGCACTGGTATAAGAAAGGCAGCGGAATTTTAAATACAAGTATATTAGAAAACTATATGATTTCTGATTGCATAAACAAATAAAATCACACAAACATAAACGAAAATCCCTTTAAAATTAAAACCTTGGTGACCTCCGCCATGCATGTATCATTTTAAGGATGGCGCCCGCTCGCGTGTGCAACAGGTGCCATAACAGCCAGGTTTCTGCTCTTTCAAACAATAGTGACCCACAGCGGATGTATGTGATCAGCCCTACAGCTGATCGCATAAATCTAACACCTTAGATGCCATGGTGAAATTTGGTTCACTGAAATATTTTTGGTCATGAGATCGTACTATATTTAAAACGTATCACTGCCTAAATATACGATTAAAAGGAATACTTTATTAGAAATTAATTAAAATCACTAGGCTCATATGCCCTTACTAGAACTAGGCAGAAAAGGAAAGGCGCCAGAATGGATCTGTGTATGATGGTATCCACAGTCCCACTGGCCCTTTAAATGGTCAGAGCAGTAGGTCGTGCTGCTTTGTTCTATGTGATGCGGCCCAGCTCCCATAAGGCTAGTATGGGGGATCTATAGGCGGCTTACAGACCCCCTCAAGGTGAATCTCATGAGTGGCAAATAAACTCGAGAGGTCCTGACAGCAGTCCAGAAAAGACAACTGTCAGCCATGTGTTACCAAGTATCATGAAACCCACAATAATTACCTGATATAGAGCTTTAGTGTTCAGACGGGTATCCTGTTGTGAGACCTGGTGAGTCTATTTAGGATATACAAGCAGCTTTTACTCACTTGTGGACGTGTCAAAGGTCCAGTGAGTTTACAATTTACCACTAATTATCTATTGGGAAGTGGTCAGGGCAGAGATACAGGACTACTGTACTGTACTTAGGTAGTGCGTCCATCCATCAGCATTCCTACTGCTCTAACCATTTTAAGGGCCAGTGGGACTGTGGATACCATCATACACAGATCCATTCTGGCGCCTTTCCTTTTCTGCCTAGTCCTTGTAAGGGCATATGAGCCTAGTGATTTTAATTAATTTCGAATAAAGTATTCCTTTTAACCGTACATTTAGGCAGTGATACACCATGGTGAAATTTCACCACAGCATGTGCACTTTCTAGAAGTGGAAACCAAGTGCTCCCACTCCGGTACCATTGTTCCCCGGCTGAGATCGGGGATCCTGTCACTGTATATTAATAGCCTGAAGCCTCAAGAAGGCTTCAGTAGCTATTACTAGTATATACTAAAACATAAAACCAATACCAATGAATAAAAAAGTTATGCCTCTGGGAAGGCAGGGAGTGCAGAACAAAAACGCACAAACGGAAAATTGCAAGGTCCGCTAAGGGTTAAAAGAAAGATAGGAGGTCGTGTGAAACCAGCCTTAAAGGGTTGTGTCACTTTGGTAAATAGCATTTATTATGTCGAGAAAGTTAATACAAGGCACTTAGTAATGTATTGTGATTATCCATATTGCCTCCTTTGCTGGCTGGATTCATTTCTGCATCACATTATACACTGCTCATTTCCATAGATACAACCACCCTGCAATCCAGCAGCAGTGGCCATGCTTGCACACTGTAGGAAAAAGCGCTAGCCTATGTATGCTCCCATGGTCCGGGCCACCAGAGAGGCCGGCACTTTTTCCTATAGTGTGCAAGTATGGCCACTGCTGCAGGATTGCAGGATAGTTGTAACCATGGAAACGAGCAGTGTATAATGTAATGGAAAAATGTATCAAGCCAGCAAAGGAAGCAATATGGACAATCACAATTAATTAGTAGGTGACTTGTATTAACTTTAATTAGATGGTAAAGAAAAATCATCATCACTAGAATTTCAATCAGCCTGATCAGATGATCATAACCAAAGCAACCTTAATAAAAGGGTGGCCCATCTGGGACACTGATACCATCACTGTTAGATAGGGTCCCACCACCAAAAGTGAAGAAGAGCACAGTATGCATGCACAATGTACTTTCCATTAAATGCTATGGGAGTTTCGAAAATAGCCAGACAAGCGTGTTCAGCTACACTCAGAAGTCCGATAGTGGCTAATGGAGAGCAAGCACTGTCACCTCTTCATTCACTGCTATGGGACTGCCAGAAATAACCAGGTGACCGTGCATATGTGGCTGCTGTCTGTTGGCTTCAGGGGGGATCACTTCTGCATACAGGAACAGTTCCTAGAGGTGGGAACCGCACCTATTTGAAATTGATAGCAAATCATATAGCATATCGTATGTCATCTCCCAGATGTGAATATCCTTTTAAAGCTCCAGTCCGGTTTACAGCAACTAGACACAGCATGAAAAGGTGAGCACAGAAAAGAATACTGATAAGTAGGCAATTATAATGCCAAAGTCACTTTAATCTGTTCCTTTCCTGAAGAAGGGAAATGTCACATTAACATTTTCAGGAAGAGTATTGTGGGGATTCTTTTGTGACATGAGTTGGAGAAGGCACCACGTATATCAGGTATGCAATATAATGTATATTTGTTCTAAAGGGTCAAAATAATAAAAAATATTTGCACTGAGCCTCTTCGCTTACAGTCCACTGCAGATATATTTAAAATCTAAACTAATGGAATTTGTGGCAATGAATACCCAGATATGGGTGCCACATGTGTACAATTACCATATTCTTTAAGCGTGTATACTCACTTGGATGAGTCGATGAAATATATAACCAGGGCCCCAATGCTCAGAGCAAAGACAGTCACCACCTGTGCAAAAGAAACAGCAGAGTTAGTATTCAATGGACCTAAACAAAGTAATATGAAACATACATTTGCATAGTTGGTTTGTTAAATAGAGGTGACTGTTAAGGCCGCCATACACAGAATGACAGGTACAGCAGACAAATGAATGTGTGGGGAGCTCCAAACTCCCCCCCCCCCCCCCCCAACAGATGATGTCAGGGGAGAAAGGATCAGAACTAAATATTTTCACTTGACCCTTTTGTTCTCCCGAGAGATAAGCCAAAGCCAGAGGTGTCTGGCAGATGCTTTCTCCATGCACATACACCTTTAAATGAGCTGAATCTGCATGTACAACGCCTTAATGTAATGTATTCAAACCTCTTGAACTTCCCCACATTTTTCATGTTAGACCCACAAACATTGAGATCGTATGTGATAGCCCAAAACAAAGTTGCACATAATGTATGTTTGAAGTGAAAAGGAAATGGTACATCGTTCATCTCAGCTGAAGACTTTGCCTCATATTTTAGAGATAAAATCGATAAAATCCATGAAAGCTTTAAACACCCCGCACTACACCCCTACACAGCCACCCAAAGTGCTTCCCACATTACCCAGTTTACCACCATCACAGAAGAAAAGCTTTCCAACTTAGTCTCCAAGTCACACCTCACCACTTGTGCCCTTGACCCAATCCCATCCCACCTCATCCCTAACCTCACCACTATAGTTATCCCTGCTCTAACCCACCTCTTCAACCTATTGCTAACCACTGGCATCTTCCCTTCCTCTTTTAAACATGCAACCATCACACCCAAAGACCTCATGCACACTGTCAGTGATTTGGCTTCAGTGGTCCGTGGCCGATTTTGCTTCAGTTGTGTTTCCTTGTGTCTTCCTTTTTTTTTGTCTGACAGGGGGAAAAAAAGGAAGTTAATGAAAAGTGTAATTTTATTGCACCAAGGTCTTGTAGAAAAAAACGGACACGGATGCGGACACGGATGACATACCAGTTGTGCATCCGTTTATTTTGACGGACCCACTGACTTGAATGGGTCCGTCCTCCGTTTTCCACTGACAAGAATAGGACAGGTTATATTTTTTGGACGGACTGGAATTACGAATCACGGACGCGGAGAAAAAACGAAGGACTATCTGTTTTTTTTCACAGCTCCATAGAAATTAATGGGACCTCCGCTAAACTGTGAAAAATGACGGAATGGACGCGGATGCACACAACGGTCGTGTGCATGAGGCCATACTCAAGAAACCTTCCCTGGACCCATCCTCTTTATCCAGCTATCGTCCCATGTCACTGCTCCCATTTGCATCCAAAGTCCTAGAACAACATGTCCATCTCAAATTGTCCTCTCCCCTCTCATCCCACTCACTTTTTGATCAGGTGCAATCTGGCTTCAGACCAATCACTGCACTGAAACTGCTCTTACCAAAGTCGCCAACGATCTACTAGCTGCCAAAGCTACACTTCACTACTCTGTGCTCCTCCTTCTTGACCTTTCCTTTGCCTTCGACACTGTTGACCACTCTCTCCTCCTACAAATCCTCTCTTCCCTTGGTGTCAAAGACCTAGCCCTCTCCTGGATCTCCTCGTACCTCATCAACAGAACCTTCAGCGTTTCTCATTCATACACTACCTCCTCATCACGCCCCCTTTCTGTTGCTGTCCCTCAAGGCTCTGTCCTGGGTCCCCTGCTTTTCTCCACTTATACATTCGGCCTGGGACAGCTCATGGCTTCCAATACCACCTCTATGCTGACGACAGTCAAATCTACCTCTCCGGCCCAGATGTTGATTCCATCCTATCCAGAATCCCAGCGTGTCTGTCAGCAATATCTTCATTCTTCTCTTCCCGCTTCCTAAAACTCAGCATGGAGAAAACTGAATTCATTGTCTTTCCCCCATGTCACTCATCTCCCCTACCTGACATGTCCATCACAGTTAGTCTTCAGAAGATGATAAGATCAATAATCACAATACTTTCTCCTGTCTCACAGGCCCACTGCCTGGGGGTAACATTGGATTCTGCCCTGTCCTTTAAGCCACACATCCAAACCCTCCACCTGCCGTTTCCAACTTAAGAACATGTGTCGAAAATGTTTGCCCATTCCTCTTTGCAAAATAGCTCAAACTCAGTCAGATTGGATAGAGAGCGTCTGTGAACAGCAATTTTCATGTCTTGCCACAGATTCTCAATTGGATTTAGGTCTGGACTTTGGGCCATTCTAACACATGAATATGCTTTAGAATCTAAACCATTCCATTGTATCGCTGGCTGTATGTTTAGGGTTGTTTGGAAGGTGAACCTCTGCCCCAGTCTCAAGTCTTTTGCAGCTTCTAACAGGTTTTCCTCCAGAATTGCCCTCTATTTAGCTCCATCCATCTTCCCATCAACTCTGACCAGCTTCCTTGTCCCTGCTGAAGAAAAGCTGGTGTCTTCAGGGTGATATGAAGTGTTAGTTTTACGCCACACAAAAATTTTCATTTATGCCAGAAAGTTCAACTTTGATCTCATCTGACCAGAGCATCTTCTTCCCCGTTTGCTGTGTCTCCTACATGGCTTATGGCAAACTGCAAACTAAACTTCTTATGGCTTGCTTTAAAAAATGTCTTTCTTCTTGTCGCTCTTCCATGAAGGCCAGATTTGTGGAGTACATGACTAATAGCTTTCCTGTGGACAGATAGTCTCACCTGAGGTGTGCATCTCTGCAGCTCCTCCAGAGGTACCATGGGCCTCTTGGCTGCTTCTCTAATTAGTGCTCTTCTTGCCTGGGCTGTCAGTTTAGGTGGACGGTCATGTCTTGGTAGGTTTGTAGCTGTGCCATTATCCTTTCATTTTAAAATGATGGATTAAACAGTGCTGGATTTGGATATTTTTTTATTTTTTTATAACCTAACCTGCTTTACACTTACACAACTTTACCCCTGGTCTGGTGTGTTCCTTAGTTTACATAATGCTGCTTGATCACTAATGTTCTCTAACAAAGCTCTGAGGCCTTCACAGAACAGTTCTAGTTATACTGAGAATAAATTACACACAGGTGGACTTTATTTACTAATTGGGTGACTTCTGAAGACAATTGGTCACACCGGATTTTATTTGGGGGGTATCAGAGTACAGGGGGCTGAATACAAATGTACACCACACTTTTCTGATTTTTATTGACTACAGCTATTGTTGAATGTGTATGGCCACCTTAACACTTGAGATCAGAGTAACCTCTGATCCCCACTATTTAACCTTTTGTATGATGATAAGATCAATAATGACCACAGCATATAATGACAGAGACAGAGGGTGGAGATTCCTATGATGCAATCCATGCCTATACCATATCAGAATGGCATATATTTAAAGACATACTTTTAGTATACAGGCTAATGTACTAGCATATACATATATATATGGAACTAAATTATAGAACAAAATATAAGGAAGATAATACATAATACCTCTTTACAGAACCCAAATAATATAGACATATTTAGTATCTATAGATCATTGCAACTGTAACTGTAATAAACTATAACAGCTTGTAACATGTATAACATTGTTCACGATGTACTGGTGTATGATGAAAAAACATATCATAAAAACATTGACTGTGTTTCTCCCAAAATAAAAAATTCTAATAAATACTAATGCATATATTTCAATTATTAAATATATACAGCTACATCAAGCTAAAAATAAAAGTTAGGAACACCAGAAAGCAAAGAATCAGAATCTATAAATTGTCATATGAACACACAAAATGATATGCATTCATATGTAAATCATGCATATTATACTTTAATTAGGCATTTAAAGTGCTGTGGGATGGGAGGAGAGCACCAGTGGAAGGTAAAGGGAAGGCACAGAGGGTGCTAGATGCGGTCAGAAAGTGTAGTGTTCCACTTTATTTTCTGACATCAGAAAGGTGTAACATACTTGATAGGTGAAGTTTAAGGCAGAAAACAATATGTGGCTACAGACTCCTTATAAAACTGGCACTGCATATATGTTATTTGTGCCACATAAGCCAAATGCCAAGCACTGAAATATTCACTGGATCAGGGAAAATCTTTGCATCCTTTTCAGCCCTCACCCAATCAATGCAATGAAAAAGACTAATTCTTCTCAAAATGGTAAGATACTACTATGGAAACACAGTGAGGGTCATGTACTAACACTCTACGGCAGTTTTGTAGCATAAGAAAATAGCAACGTTTAATGCAAGCGCCATTTTAAGACATAATCTGCTACTTTTTAGGCTGTTCCAACACACTTGGTACTTTCCCAAAAAGTGGCCAGGGTGTGGGCAGGAGGAGACAAGGAGCAGGTGGGAGCTCCATGTCTTTCTCCAAACATTATTTTTGAAAAGTCATATAAAAATTCATGCCTCTTTCTCTAGGATTTTGAGGAAGTGCATATAATGAAACAGTATATATGACATGTGAAAAGCACTTTTCAAAGTCATCCAGACAGCACTGTTATAATATGCCTTGTAGGGAAAGAAATAAAAAGTAACAATTACCACGGCCTTCTCAAGATCCAGAGGGTAAGTCCTTTATTCTATTACACCCTTCCATCCCAGATGTCATTTATTATTAAGAGATTTCTTTCAGCGGGTGACTTCGAAATGCAATTAATGAATGGAGATGTGTATCAGTCAGATAAATGGTATCTTTAGTCTTATCACAGTCTACCATCTGTAGGACAATGGTTCTAAGGGAAGGAGGACGCATCTCCATAATCTAAAGAATTATCAAGAACACAAATAAAACCACATATGGTTTTTCTAACCCCTAGAATGCAGACAGAACTAACTGGATGTATACTGTCCATAGCAATTGAACTAGTGCAGAACTATTTAATGCCCACTATAAGCATTACACATTGTGATTCAGATTTACAATTTTCGTTTGTTTAATAGTTTTGTAATGTTTAATCACATCTATTTAAAGACTAAATCTTCAAAAGATAATTCACATTTTGACAAGAAACAAGTACCATTCGAATGTTTATGTGTGCTAATAAACACAGTTAGTAACTCATGACATTTTATAGACATTTCCAGTACTGTGTTTCATCAATGACAGCCTTCATGAAGCTGTTGTTGAGATGGAACACTCTGACTAATACACAAATGTATCTGTACTGCTGTCTGCACAACACAGAACCGCAAAATACGGATACCTTCCATGTGCATTCCGAAATTTTCTCACTCCCATCAACAGAATTAGCCATTCTTGCAATGCGGACAAAAATAGGTCATGTTCTATAATTTGTCGAACGGACATACAGATATCGACAGCACATGGATGACATTTATATATATGTGGAAAATGCATATAAAACATGACTGGTTTGAACAACTTTCCATATAGAGCACCAGAAATGCCAACTGGAGTAAATCCAGGCTATTCAATTAAAATACGGATTATATCCGGTAAATATTAACACTCCAAACAACTGAAGAGACTGAAAAAATGTTTCTATGTGTATGTTCTGAAACATAGGTTTAAAATCCTGGACCCCAGTGCAAACACTACACCTAGTCTCCACTTAAAAGGGGTTATCTCAAGACAACCATTTTCCATATTACAGTATAAAGGCCCCATAAGGGGACTCACATATAGGGCTGTTTACTATCTGACCTAATAGACCCTCTTATAGAATAGAGTAATTATTATATCATATCCTGGAAGTAAAACAAATGTGCTGTACTGCAAACCCATCTTACAGCAAGTAGAACACAGTAAACTGTAATTGTGTTGTAATTAAAGATTTAACATTTTTAAATTTTAGGTGTGTAAAATAAAGAAACAAGAATGTCTACTGTAGTTTTCATAATTATGACTGGACCCCTATGCCAGGGACAGTGGTGTCACTAAAAGAGTGTCAATACTGTTAGTGACACTGTCACTAAGCTCTTTGTTGCTGGTGGCTTTTGGCTCCCTGGCATAGGGGTGCAGTCATAATTGTGGCATGTCGAGTCACAATTAAATAAACATTGAACAGGGGGCCCTGAATATGGACTGGTCTGTCTTCCCAAAGCTCCAGTGTTCTTAAGAGGCTCAGGCTACCATTGTGCAAACAGAAAACTTTCTTCACTCTGCAGGGGACCTGTGGAGAGCGCATGCTCCTCAGCATCCTGGTCCTGAGCCATTGTGAGCCACCATCACTGAGCTTTGGAAGTCTGGGACCTCCAGTTTCCTGCTGCATCTGGTCCAGGAACCTTGCTGCCTATGTGCAATTAGATACTAGTAACTGCTAGGAAGGCAGGTCCTAAGTAATGAGTAGATGTTTATGTTAAGGCGGATTGAGACACAACAGATTTTAACCAATTTCTAGTACAAGCTATCCGGATGCAGTTTTGAAAATAATATCAACATAGTACAAAATATCAGCACGAAAAAATAGTCATAGCAATTTTTTTGAAGTGCAATAAGTGAATCCGCAGTGCCATTTGCAGTAAAATGTGCATGTAACACTGGTAGATTTTGCTAAGTAATCACTGCAAACTTGTGGTGAACACACATCATAGGAATTTTTTAACCAAGTGCACTGGCCCAAGCAGAACTTTTTCACCAGGGCACACGCTTTTAGCTAAACCACTGTTTTTACCTAATGTATCACCATAATCATTCATTCATATTCCATTTTAACTGCTAGTAAGTCTTGTGGACAGTAGTTTCTATTGAAAGAGGTGGAAACTTGCAGGATAACAGGCTGAACTGGATGGACAGATGTCTTTATTCAGCCTTATAAACAGGGATAGTGCACAGACTGTAATCTGAAGTAGAAGGGTTCCATAGGAGACAGTGCAGTTTGAATTAATTGCAGTGTAGAGCACAGAGCTATCTAATTTAATGGTTTCCACAGTGATTATTAGAAAAACAATTCTATTGGGCCCTGATTCCCAAATTGGGGTGAATAACCCGTCTCGTTCTACCGCTGCGTCCTCCTGTAGGTGTCCAAGTAGCGTCAATGACAGTCACGTGGGAGTGGGTATTGCAAGAGGTCAGGGATGTGGCCATGAGACTGGTGAGGGTGATATAATTGACGACCAGACAGTAGTGGATAATGATGTATCCGATCGCATTTGGGAGCCAGATGAAGAAGGGGCTTCATCATAATCATCAGGGTGTGAGGATGGCATCTTGCTCGCAAAATAGCAGCAGGGTGGCAGCGTGCCGCTGAGCCAGCAGGGTGCAAGCGTGGCCATGAGTCAGTAGGGTGGCAGCAGTGTGAGATCTGAAGCCAAACCTGCCCAGGGTAGACCGTCTGCTACTCAGGAGCCTACCTGTCAGGAAACAACTAGCGGTGCACGGCTTCATAGAGGCAGCGGCAGGCAGTCAGCACGGATTGGTGGGGGTTAACCACCTCAGCTCCCCTAGCTTAAACACCCTTAATGACCAGACCACTTTTTACAATTCTGCACTACACTACTTTCATGGTTTATTGCTCGGTCATACAACTTACCACCCAAATGAATTTTACCTACTTTTCTTCTCACTAATAGAGCTTTCATTTGGTGGTATTTCATTGCTACTGCCATTTTATTTATTTTTTTGTTATTAATCTAAATTTACCAAAATTGTTGCAAAAAATGACATTTTTTACTTTCAGTTGTAAATGTTTTTTTTTTAAAACTACATTTCTATATAAATTTTTCTCTAAATTTATTTTTCTACATGTCTTTGATAAAAAAAAAAAATGTATGGGTAAAAAAAAATGGTTTGGGTAAAAGTTATAGCATTTACAAACTATGGTACAAAAATGTGAATTTCCGCATTTTGAAGCAGCTCTGACTTTCTGAGCACCTGTCATGTTTCCTGAGGTTCTACAATGCCCAGACAGTAAAAACACCCCACAAATGACCCCATTTCGGAAAGTAGACACCCTAAGGTATTCGCCGATGGGCATAGTGAGTTCATAGAAGTTTTTATTTTTTATCACAAGTTAGCGGAAAATGATTCTTTTTTTTTTCTTACAAAGTCTCATATTCCACTAACTTGTGACAAAAAAATAAAAAAAAACATGAACTCACTATGCCCATCACGAAATATCTTGGGGTGTCTTCTTTCCAAAATGGGGTCACTTGTAGGGTAGTTATACTGCCCTGGCATTTTAGGGGCCCTAATGCGTGAGAAGAAGTCTGGAATCCAAATGTGTAAAAAATGCCCTGTAAAATCCTAAAAGTACTCATTGGAATTTGCTTTTCCCACCTAGGCTGCAAAAAAGTGTCACACATGTGGTATCGCCGTACTCAGAAGAAGTAGGGCAATGTGTTTTGGGGTGTATTTTTACATATACCCATGCTGGATGAGAGAAATATCTCTCTAAAAGTCAACCTTTCCCATTTTTTTTATACAAAGTTGTCATTATAGAGAGATATTGTCACTACCAGAGCTTTGGGACGTTCTCACAGCTCTGTTTCTCCACACCTGTGATGATGTCACTACTAGAGCTGGGAGGAGTTCTCACTGCTCTGTTTACTTTTGGTTTCCTTCCTCCCAGCTGTTCCTCATGCATTTGATTTCCCTCTCTTTATATCACCCCTCCTCCTATTGTAGGGCGTGGATTATAGTTCTCATTTCAGTTGTAGCTCTTGCTTTAGTATCTTCACTTGTAGCTATCAGTTCACTGGACCTGTGTTCTGCTGCAGCAAGCACTCCGGATATTGCCAGCTGTCCTTGGATCCGTCTTCTCTGCGGCTGCAACACCTTCAGCTAAGTGTACAGACATTTTTGTGTACCTGATTATTTTCTGACTGGATCTGAGGTGGCCACGGTTCCCTCCATATACTGAGTAGGGCACCGGTGGCCGTGCCCCTTCCACTATTGTAGGGGTTACAGTGGTCATCAGTCTTAGGAACGTGGGCATGCCTCGTTCCGCCATTTGGATCCGGGCATGTGCTTTAGCAGAATAGGGAGAGCTTTCGAGGGTCTGACAGGGGTCACCCTTTAACCTCCCTAGTTTGGGTCCGGTCAGTAGCTCTTTTACTGTGTATACTATTGTTGCTCACATACAGCCGTGACATTATAATCCACCAAAACCATCCTTTTTTGACATGGATCCGCTTTCTGGCCTGGTTGACCGCATGCAGGGTCTTTCTTTGGAAGTAGCGGATCTCCGTCAATCTATGACTCAGCTTCAAGCATTGGGCTCTGCTCTGGCTCATGGAGTCTGTTGCGAGTCAAAGGTCTCACTTCCGGAAACGTTCTCCGGGGGCAGTGAGAATTTTGTTCGCTTCAGAGAGGCATGCAAACTCCATTTTTGCTTGTGTCCCCACTCCTCTGGTAAGGAGGAGCAGAGGGTGAGGATTGTCATCTCCCTGCTCAGGGGTAATGCTCAGACTTGGGCTTTTTCGCTGCCATCAGGGGATCCCTCCCTTCGATCCGTGGAAAGATTTTTTGTGGCCCTGGGGCAGATTTATGATGACCCGGATCGTGTTGCTCTGGCCGAATCTAACTTACGTGTTTTATGCCAGAACAAACTGTCTGCGGAGCTTTATTGTTCTGAATTTCGGAGATGGGCAGCTGATTCGGGTTGGAATGATGCTGCACTCCGGAGTCAGTTCTGTCATGGTCTCTCAGAGAGATTGAAAGATGCGTTTGCTTTCCATGAGAGACCAACGTCCTTAGAGTCTGCCATGTCATTGGCGGTACGCCTTGACAGGCGTCTAAGAGAAAGAAACGAGACCTCTCTGTCCAGCCATTGTCAGTCTAGGGGCAGTGGTGCGGACTCATTCAGTGTGCAGGGGCCTCATCCTGTCTCGCTCCCCTCTGAGGAGGAGCCCATGCAGCTAGGTCGACTTGCCCCTGATAAAAGAGGATTTAGTCCTCAGAGTATGGTGTGTTTTTGTTGTGGGGGCATAGGTCATTTGGCAAATGTTTGTCCCTCTAGGAGATTCTTGAACTGTACTAAGAGCGATAATAAGAGAAAAACCTCAAAAGGTAAATCATCAAATTCTGCTTCATCTGCTACTTTGGGCAAAGTTGATGTAGGAATTGATGCTTTTCCTCTGACCTGCAGTTCCCGTTTTCTCCTGTTTTTGTCGATAGTGGAGCGGCCGTCAATCTTATTGACACTCAATTTGTAGCCATGCATGGTTTTCAGGTTTGCACATTAGAAAAGGATATACCTGTTTTTGCTATTGACTCTGCTCCACTCTCACAGAGATCTCTGAAGGGCATTGTTCACAATATCCGGCTAGCTGTAGGTGACACTCATGTGGAGGATATATCTTGTTTTGTCCTTAACGGATTGCCTTCTCCTCTAGTTTTGGGGTTACCCTGGCTCACTAGACATAACCCCACTATTGATTGGCAAGGAAGGCAAATAAATGAGTGGAGTGACTTTTGTAGAGAGAATTGTCTCACAGCGACTTTTGCAGAGGTGTCTACTAAAACTGTGCCATCATTTCTCTCTGATTTCTCGGACGTGTTTTCCGAGAGCGGTGTTCAGGAGCTACCTCCTCACCGGGAGTTTGACTGTCCCATTAACCTCATTCCCGGCGCCAAGCTGCCAAAAGCACGCCTCTACAATCTCTCACAACCGGAAAGAATCGCAATGCGAACCTATATCTCCGAGAGTCTCGAGAAGGGGCATATTCGTCCCTCAAAGTCACCTGTGGCCGCGGGTTTTTTTTTTGTTAAAAAAAAAGATGGCTCTCTGAGACCTTGCCTAGATTTTAGGGAGCTGAACCGTATCACGATTCGCGATCCCTATCCCCTTCCTCTGATCCCGGACCTCTTCAACCAAATTGTTGGGGCCAAGGTGTTTTCCAAATTGGATTTGAGAGGCGCGTACAACCTGGTCAGGGTCAGAGAGGGGGATGAATGGAAAACGGCCTTTAATACCCCTAACGGGCATTTCGAGAATCTCGTTATGCCTTTCGGCCTGATGAATGCTCCGGCCGTCTTTCAGCATTTTGTTAATAGTATTTTCTACCATTTAATGGGGAAATTTGTATTTGTGTATCTTGATGATATTTTGATTTTTTCCCCTGATGTTCAGACCCATCAGGATCATCTTTTTCAGGTTCTAAAGATTCTGCGGGAAAATAAATTGTACGCCAAGCTGGAGAAATGTCTTTTTATGGTATCGGAGATTCAATTTCTGGGTTTTCTCCTCTCTGCTTCTGGTTTTCGCATGGATCCGGAGAAGGTCCGTGCTGTACTTGAGTGGGAGCTTCCTGAGAATCAGAAGGCATTGATGCGCTTTCTGGGTTTTGCGAACTATTACAGAATTTCATTTTGAATTATTCCTCTGTTGTCAAACCCCTTACTGACATGACAAAAAAGGGGGCGGATTTTTCCTCTTGGTCGGAGGAGGCGCTTGCAGCCTTTTCTAAGATTAAAGAGAGTTTTGCGTCTGCTCCCGTCTTGGTGCATCCCGATGTTTCCTTACCTTTTATTGTTGAGGTGGATGCTTCCGAGGTGGGTGTGGGTGCGGTTTTGTCCCAGGGCCCTTCTCCTGCCAAATGGCGACCCTGTGCCTTTTTCTCTAAAAAACTCTCCCCGGCAGAGAGAAACTATGATGTGGGAGAAAGGGAGTTGTTGGCCATCAAGTTGGCTTTCGAGGAATGGCGCCATTGGTTGGAGGGGGCCAGGCACCCTATCACCGTTTTTAACGACCATAAGAATCTGGCATACTTGGAGTCGACCAGGCGTATGAATCCGAGACAGGCCAGATGGTCTCTGTTCTTCTCCAGATTCAATTTTGTTGTTACATTCCGACCTGGGATAAAAAATGTGAAGGCTGATGCTCTCTCTCGCTGTTTTCCGGGAGGAGGAAACTCAGAGGACCCGGGTCCCATTTTGGCGGAGGGGGTAGTTGTTTCTGCTCTATATTCCGATTTGGAGGCCGAGGTCCAGGCTGCCCAGACTGAGGCACCTGCCCGTTGTCCTTCTGGGAAGTTGTTCGTGCCTCCTGAGCTACGTCACAAACTCTTTAAGGAGCATCATGATACGGTTCTTGCTGGTCACCCCGGGAGTAGAGCCACGGTAGATCTCATTGCTCGGAGATTTTGGTGGCCGGCTCTTTGTAAGTCGGTGGAGGGTTTTGTGGCTGCTTGTGAGACGTGCGCTCGCGCTAAGGTCCCTCGTTCACGGCTTTCAGGTTCCCTTCTCCCGTTACCCATACCTTCCCGTCCTTGGACACACCTGTCCATGGACTTTATCACGGATCTTCCTCGTTCCTCGGGGAAGTCGGTGATCCTGGTGGTGGTGGACCGTTTTAGCAAGATGGCTCATTTCGTACATTTCCCTGGTTTACCCAATGCTAAAACGTTGGCGCAAGCTTTTGTCGACCATATTGTTAAATTGCACGGCATTCCCTCTGATATTGTTTCCGATAGAGGCACGCAGTTTGTGTCCAGGTTCTGGAAGGCTTTCTGTTCTCGCCTGGGGGTTCGGCTGTCCTTCTCTTCTGCTTTTCACCCGCAGTCGAATAGTCAGACTGAGCGCCTCAATCAGAATCTGGAGACATATTTGCGCTGTTTTGTGGCAGAGAACCAGGAGGATTGGTGTTCATTTCTCCCTCTTGCTGAGTTTGCTCTGAACAACCGTCGTCAGGAATCTTCTGATAAGTCACCATTCTTTGGTGCATATGGGTTCCATCCGCAGTTTGGGACATTCTCGGGAGGGGCTCTTTCTGGTTTACCTGAGGAGGAGAGATTTTCCTTGTCTTTGTCTACCATTTGGCAAAAGATTCAGAGTAATCTTAAAAAGATGAGTGAGAGGTATAGGCGTGTGGCTGATAAGAGACGTGTGCCTGGTCCGGACCTGAATGTGGGTGATCTGGTGTGGTTGTCTACAAGAAATATTAAACTGAAGGTTCCCTCCTGGAAATTGGGTCCCAAGTTTATTGGGCCTTAAAAAATCTTGTCAGTCATCAATCCTGTTGCCTTCCGTCTTGATCTTCCACGGGTTTGGAAGATACATAATGTATTTCACAGATCTCTCTTAAAACCATATGTCCAGCCCACGGTACCCTCCTCTTTGCCTCCTCCTCCGATTTTGGTTGATGGCAATCTGGAGTTTGAGGTTTCCAGAATTGTGGACTCTCGCATTGTCCGCGGTTCTCTTCAGTACCTCGTTCATTGGAAGGGTTATGGTCCTGAGGAGAGGATGTGGGTTCCGGTGTCGGACATTAAAGCCACTCGCCTCATCAGGGCATTTCATAGGGCTCATCCTGAGAAGGTGGGTCCTGGGTGTTCGGAGTCCACCCGTAGAGGGGGGGGGGTACTGTCACTACCAGAGCTTTGGGACGTTCTCACAGCTCTGTTTCTCCACCCCTGTGATGATGTCACTACTAGAGCTGGGAGGAGTTCTCACTGCTCTGTTTACTTTTGGTTTCCTTCCTCCCAGCTGTTCCTCATGCGTTTGATTTCCCTCTCTTTATATCACCCCTCCTCCTATTGTAGGGCGTGGATTATAGTTCTCATTTCAGTTGTAGCTCTTGCTTTAGTATCTTCACTTGTAGCTATCAGTTCACTGGACCTGTGTTCTGCTGCAGCAAGCACTCCGGATATTGCCAGCTGTCCTTGGATCCGTCTTCTCTGCGGCTGCAACACCTTCAGCTAAGTGTACAGACATTGTTGTGTACCTGATTATTTTCTGACTGGATCTGAGGTGGCCACGGTTCCCTCCATATACTGAGTAGGGCACCGGTGGCCGTGCCCCTTCCACTATTGTAGGGGTTACAGTGGTCATCAGTCTTAGGCACGTGGGCATGCCTCGTTCAGCCATTTGGATCCGGGCATGTGCTTTAGCAGAATAGGGAGAGCTTTCGAGGGTCTGACAGGGGTCACCCTTTATCCTCCCTAGTTTGGGTCCGGTCAGTAGCTCTTTTACTGTGTATACTATTGTTGCTCACATACAGCCGTGACAGATATTTCAACACCCAGCATGGGTATATGTAAAAAGACACCCCAAAACACATTGCCCTACTTCTCCTGAGTACAGCGATACCACATGTGTGACACTTTTTTGCAGCCTAGGTGCGCAAAGGGACCCGAATTCCAATGAGTATCTTTTAGGAGGGCATTTGGATTCCAGACTTCTTCTCACGCTTTAGGGCCCCTAAAATGCCAGGGCAGTATAAATACCCCACATGTGACCCCATTTTGGAAAGAAGACACCCCAAGGTATTCCGTGAGGGGCATGGCGAGTTCATAGAAGTTTTTTTTTTTGGCAGGGAGTCTATATGGGGTGATCACCACCCTGTCATTGATCACCCCCCTGTCATTGATCACCCCCCTGTAAGGCTCCATTCAGAGGTCCGTATGTGTTTTGCGGATCCACCGATCCATGGATCGGATCCGCAAAACACATACGGACGTCTGAATGGAGCCTTACAGGGGGGAGATCAATGACAGGGGGGTGATCAATGACAGGGGGGTGATCAGGGAGTCTAATATGGGGTGATCAAGGGTTAATAAGTGACAGGGGGGGTGTAGTGTAGTGGTGTTTGGTGCTACTTATTACAGAGCTGCCTGTGTCCTCTGGTGGTCGATCCAAGCAAAATGGACCACCAGAGGACCAGGTAGCAGGTATATTAGACGCTGTTATCAAAACAGCGTCTAATATACCTTTTAGGGGTTAAAAAAATCGCATCTACAGCCTGTCAGCGAACGATCGCCGCTGGCAGGCTGCAGATCAGCTAGTTTACCTCCGGTTCCTGTGAACGCGCGCGCCGGCGCGTCCACTCAGAATAACAGGGCCGCCGCAAAGACGCAATCCTGCGTACGGCAGTCCTGTAGTGGTTAAATGCCATACTCTCTGACCAGACAGTATTACTCCCCTGTGTAACATTGACGTTAGCCAGTGGCAGCTCATGCATGACACGTGCCGTTTGCTCAGACACTTTGAGGAGGCCAGTTTATTTGTCAGTCGCCAGGACTACAGATTTGATCATGGTTTGGAAGCCAAAAGTCATGGGGCCAGTACTTGAATCAGTGACTAACAGAATAGATTATCTATCAATCAATGTGGACACCTCACAAACAGTGAAATGAGACAGCTCTTTCACACTATAGTAGAATCAGTGGCTAAAAGAATAGCTTATCTATCAATCAATGTGGACACCCACAAACAGTGAAATGAGACAGCTCTTTCACACTATAGTAGATTCAGTGTCTAACAGAATAGGTTATCTATCAATCAATGTGGACAAAGTAGATGGTGTAAAATGAAATATCTCTTTCCCACTATTTTAGAATCTTGGGCCATTGCACGCTTAAGTAAATTAGACCTTACTCTAACATTGACCTGTGAGGCTGAGTTCACACTTCAGTTATTTGGTCAGTTAATTCCAGCAGTTATTGCATGGTGAGCCAAAATCAGGAGCCAATCCTAATCTTAGATAAAGTATCATGCACCTGATCTACTCTCACAAAAAGATCTGCACCTGTTCTTTGTTTTTGACCCATAACTGACCAAAAAAGTGGTTTGACTTCAGCCTAATAGTGATGCACAGTCATTTTACAGCTAACAGAAATGATTCAAAAGCATGTGTTTGTACTGCAACATTGCTTTATGAACCTTATTTCCCTCCCAATACTTTATTGGCACTGCCTCTGTGTCCTTCTTTTGTTCCACTAAAGAGTCATTGGGACACAGCTCCTGCAGGGATGCACAGTATTTCTTCCCCTTTACTGAAGGCTATTGTATGCTTTGCTTTTGGTTTAGCTAGGGATTATATTAAAATTCGTGGCGAACCTGCCACATAATGAATTCGTCAGGCTAAGCTTGGATGTGTGGCTCACTCCACAATTCTATGGGTATAGCCACTCAATCCACGCTTACAACACGTGCAAAACTGGAATATCAGTAAGTCTGCTATGTATACGTCTCCTGATAAATTCCCAGATGCACTGACAATTACTCACTAAATGTGCTGGAATTGCTTATGGTTTATCAAGGGCACCAGCTATGAATATTGGTAGCAGCTTACTCAATAAGCCGCAACAATGTATTACAAGTAGTGAGTATAGACCGATAGTAGATGGGATAGATAAATTGCGGGTGAGAGCTTTATGTTTGAGCTCTACTTACAACCCAGCTAGTCTTTATCTCTATTATCCCATCACTACCTAACAAAGGGACCGTCTCTGCCTATTAATGCGTCTGCTCGACGCGTTTCTATGTTACTGTATAACTAGTAACATGTCCTCAGGAGCAGAGTAGCAGTGGCATAGGTGCAGTTCGTTTAATCTCTGATAACTTGCACTAGGCACACTGATAGAGAGAACGCTGCACGCTTCTGTTTGCGCGCGTGCAGCTCAAAGAGATACAGCCTCCGGCACTATGTTTGCAGGAGACGTATACATAGCAGACTTACTGATATTCCAGTTTTGCACGTGTTGTAAGCGTGGATTGAGTGGCTATACCCATACAATTGTGGAGTGAGCCACACATCCAAGCTTAGCCTGACGAATTCATTATGTGGCAGGTTCGCCACGAATTTTAATATATTACCAATAAAAAATATTTTAAGCGTGTATTCAGGCAGTTAAACATATTCTTCGCATATATACGCAAAATCTAGTTCACAGTTACACCTTAGCTAGGGATTAGCTAGAACTGTTGGTGGCCTGCACTACGATAAGCATGTCCAAGTATGAGACCTGCCTGTCACAATAACTGTTTCACTACCAGAAAGGACTAGCTATGCATGTTGCTGCAATGCACAGTGGTATACACCGATATACACACTCTTCCTGCACTTTAACTGAAGGCCGAGATATCGCTGATTTAACACAATTTCTAGGAGAAATTTGGCAAAGCGTCCAAATCAAATTTTTTAAAACTTCACTCATCTCTAGTAAAAGCCTATAGAAGTATAATTAGATTTTAATCTGACTTTTGCAGAAAAAAAGTAATTGCATGAACACATGCTTGTGTTCATGCAAGTCATGTGACAAATGCTGTTGAAGTTGTCACCTCTGTTGTACTTTATCTAAAACTGTAGCTTTCGCGTGAAAAAAGTCTGTGTGTAATCCCCAATCTTACTGTCATATGTCTGACTCATGTCACGATTCACAGCTTCATCAATGATTTGCTGACTGTAAATGCATAAGAAAGGAGACAAGGCTATTTCTGTTACAATACTTGTAGGCCCATTGATAATGTATCTATTGATAAATTAGACTTGGTTATGGATGATTATCTCCCAGTTCAAAGATAATCTATGAATTTTTTTTTTAATGCATTGTATTTGTCATAATAAACTTTACTCTAAAAACAATCATTATTGTTTTGGTGTATGAATCCAAGCATCTATAGGCCATTGCAATATCTAATGTTAACACTAGGGGGAGTGAAGTAAAGGAATGATATACAAGCAATGAATTCAGTTCAGGAACAATGCAGATAAACTGGTTAGTACTGTATTTCACTCACAAATCCATTTTAATTAAATGTCGATTTGGAGCTGCTTACTAAAAAAATCACCACAATATGAAATAAAGGAACAACGAGCATCCACAGACAATGTTTTACGAACAACTCCATATTATTTATAATTAATGTAGCAGCCAAGACAGGAAAACCACAAGGCTTTGTCACATTGCAGATGATTGATAGTTTGCTACTCTGGCCCACAAAGTTTGGTGCACTTTTGGTGCATCTCATTTTAGACATATTTTGAACAAAGTAAACCAAAAATAATATTTTTTGACCACCAATATTATAGTAAAGGGACATAGTTTTGTTGGAAAGGGGACATAGCTTAAGATATGCCATTCTGTGCCAACATTTTCAGACAAAATTCTGTTGCAAAGTAACCCAACCAATAAATGGTATAAAATTAGCCAAAATAGCATAAAATGCTACAGATTTTTCTGCTCCGGTGACTACATCTGTAAAAACTATAATGTGCATCTCATAGCCTCAGGCCATGTTGACTGTCATGGAGGCTATCATGCAGGTGGCAAATCCACTAGGTTAATATTGGGATTGGCATAGGCAAGACCAGGGAGCACAGACTTAAGGTCCCTTTAAATGGGCAGCAGATTGGAGGGAAGGAAGTATTCCTTCTCGACTAGTGCAATCAAGATGGCATCTCTTTCTGTGATAATCTGACCACAATTCATCATGATATAAGAGAATTAACAATGTCATAAAAAAACTGTGGACAAAGAAGTTTTTATTTTATGGTATTTATATGTGTTTCCAAATTCATTTATGTGCTTAAATAATGTTGCCATGGTGACCTTATTTGATGCATAGCTTGTGAATAAATGCTAAAAGTAGGTAGTCCACCATCAAGCTATAGATTTTACAAGTGACCTTAACACCATCAGCTGCTCATGAGCCCCCTCCTACGCACTGCATCAAGCTGCACATGAAAAAATAAAATAAAATATGACTGCTACTTGGCGGACTATACCAGCTTATGCTTATAGCTCTAGCAATCTCTCCTTTCTTTTGGTCACTATTGATTCTGGCTTGCAAGTATGCTGATCTTTGCATTTTATGGCATTTCAATTTGTCAGAACTAGTGGCCCTTAGATACCATTATCTGCAGACAATTTAATTAAGTGAAAAAATAGTTTGTAACAGCACCTAGTCTGGCGGTTCTTAAACAAGCCATCTCATACAGAAAAACATTACAATTAAAATACAAATAAAGAACAAGATCATTCATCAAAGTAGATATTATCAAATCTTATTAGGGCATATGGACATTACAGTCCCCCCACTCAGGACTAGTGATGGACGAACATCGGTCGGGACGATTCGCGAAACAGGCATTCGCAGGGGGGGCCCATTCACTTTAATGGCAGGCGAACCTGAAAAACCTTCAGGTCATGATTGCAGCCAGCAAACACTTACTAGAAGTACACAAATAGTCCCACAACATGGACAGTAATATACCAGAGGGGGGATCATTGGCAAAAATTCCCACAAAAATATGTATTTTAATCGGGGGCCATTTTTATGCATCTTAAAGGGAAACTCTCAAAAATGTGCCCTGCTGAAGCCTACAAAATTTTTATTTCCTATCGGTTTGATGTATACAAATATGCAGCACTCCACGTTTTTGTACCCCGCAGAGTCCATTAAAAAATGCATACATTAAAGTTAAAAAAAATTCTACCAGGGTGAACGGATTTCACTGTGCGGCATCAGTCTGAGGCATCTGGTAACGCTTACATTTTCAGTATGCATTAAATGGATGGCAAAAATAGGATGTGAACCCAGCCCTAGTGTCAGAATAAGTACCAGTACACAGCAGAGCAGCATGGCGGAGAGGGGAGGCCGCCATGTACTGACAGAGCGCTACCTGGTCCTGGTGGTCAGGGATGAGGACTGTGTTTCCCAAGAATCATTTTCTACTGGGAAATACAGGGCACAGTATAATACACAAGAATCTATATTATATAAAGATATAAGCCCTATCCCCAAATAATAATACAATTAGGGGGTCATTTATTATATAGAAATATGTCTATGTTAGGCGTATTTCTGACACACATTGTGGTGCAAAGGTCCTTAGCACCGCAATCTGCAAATTTTCCCGCTCATGCCAGGTCTAAAAAAGGATGGCGTGGGCAGAGAAAGGGACACAGTTATGGCCATCCAGTTATTGGATACCACCGCCATACATTGACCGGATAACACCTCTGTACAGTGACCGGATAACACCGCCATAGCGTGACCGGATAAAAGGGTATAAGAGGGCACAGTACAGGGAATGACTAGGGGCACTGCACATGGTGTGGTAAGAGGGCACAATGCAGGGTATAAGGGGGCACAGTACAGGGTGAGGGGCACAGTACAGGATGGGAGTCACAGTTACATGACCCTGTGACATTAGAAGGTCCTTATAGTGAATGTGGTCCATACGCCACCATAATGAGAGGCAGAGGAGTGAGACCGGGATGTGATTATGTGGCTAGAGATAAAAAAAATTTAACTGTCGGCCAGTACAGGCCCCAAAAATTAGGCATTAGGCATTCACCTGACAGCAAAGAACTTTGGATTCTGTGGCTGGAGGTACATTAGGTGGTCACAGGATAAATATATAACTGTCGGCCAGTACAGGCCCCAAAAATTTGCCAATAGGCATTCACCTGACAGCAAAGAACTTTGGATTCTGTGGCTGGAGGTACATTAGGCGGTCACAAGATAAAAATTTAACTGTCGGCCAGCATAAGCCCCAAAAATTAGGCAATAGGAATTCACTTGACAGCAAAGAACTTTGGATTCTGTGGCTGGAGGTACATTAGGCGATCCAAGGATAAATATATAACTGTCGGCCAGAACAGGTCCCAAAAAATAGCCAATAGGCATTCACCTGACAGCAAAGAACTTTGGATTCTGTGGCTGGAGGTACATTAGGCGGTCACAGGATAAATATGTATCTGTCGGCCAGTACAGCACTGCGCCACCAATGATTAATACTGGGGGGCTTGGGGGGGGGGGGGGGGGGGCGCACTGCGCCACCAATGAAGATAAGCCTTTCATTAATTCATATACAGGAGGCGGGAGCTGGCTGCAGAATCACATAGCCGGCTCCCGACCTCTATGAGCGGTAGCTGCGATCCGCGGCACCTGAGGAGTTAACTACCGCGGACCGCAGCTACAGCTCATAGAGGTCGGGAGCCGGCTATGTGATTCTGCAGCCAGCTCCCGCCTCCTGTATATGAATTAATGAAAGGCTTATCTTCATTGGTGGCGCAGCGGCCACAGCCCCTCCCTTCCTCTTATGTTCTCTCCTCTCATTGGCGGCAGCGGCAGCAGCAGCAGCACAGGTGGAGGGAGACATGGCTTCCTTCTCCCCTGTGCTGCGGAGGGAACACAGAGAGCGCTGAGAGCAGCGCATTCTGTGTTCCCAATATGTTATCGGTATATCGGCAAAATAGATGCCGATACCGATAACGTTCAAAATCCTCAATATTGGCCGATAATATCAGCCAAACCGATAATCGGTCGATCCCTATTCCCCAGAACCTGTCCTGCCGCAGAGTTCGTACAGGTAGTCGTTATTGGCACGTTTATGCTGGAGCAGCCTATCAAGCATATACAAGGTGGAGTTCCAGAGTGGGCAAGTGGTGTCGCCGCTGAATGTCAGCAAGGTGAGCCATGGTCGTGTAAGATCTTATAAAATGGCCAGAGATTTTTCTGGCCTGCTGCAAGACGTCCTGGACCCCGGAGTATTTGTCAACGAATCGCTGCACGACTAAGTTCAGGACGTGTGCCATTTTGCCCTGTTTCAGCACGCTCAGCAGATTGGCACTGTTGTCGCACACCACTTTACCAACCGTAAAATTGAGCGGGGTTAGCCACTGATCGGCCTGTGACCGCACAGCTAAAAGGAGTGCAGGACCGGTGTGGCTCTTGGCTTCCAGGCCCAACAGCCGCAGCACAGCATGGCAACGTGTCATCTGCACATCAAATAGGTTCTGCGGAGCTTGGGAGGTGCAGCGGAAGAGGCGGTAGCAGTGGAAAAGGAGGAGTAAGCTGAGGAGGAAACAGAGGATGGAGTAGGAGAAGGAGAAGACCTGCAATCCTTGGCAGTAACACCAAATCCACACGGGTGCCACGGGTTAGGCTGAGTTCACATCAGCGTTCAGCCTTTCCGTTCTCCTGCTCTGTTATAGGAGCAGGAGAACAGAAAGGACGAATTCGGCACATAACTGAGCCGAAAGGAGCCTACGGACCACATAGACTATAATGGGGTCCGTTAGGTTTCCGCTCAGAAGATGATTTTGGAGCGGAGATAAAAGTTGTGCGCGCAGGACTTTTGTCTCTGCTTCAAAAATCTTCCTCTGAGCGGAAACTTAACGGACCCCATTATAGTCTATGCGGTCCGTAGGCTCCATTCGGCTCAGTTATGTGCCGAATTCGTCCTTTCCGTTCTCCTGCTCCTATATCGGAGCAGGAGAACGGAAAGGCTGAATGCTGATGTGAACTCAGCCTTACATGCTTGAAGGCCGTCAGAAGGTTCACCCAGTGGGCAGTAAAAGCTATGTACCTTCCCTGCCCGTGTTTTCTAGACCACGTGTCTGTGGTCAGATGTATCTTGGCACCGACACTGTGTGCCAGAGATATATTAACTTGCTGCAGAATGTGGCCATATAGTTCAGGGATGCCCTTCTGGGGAAAAAAATCCTTCCGGGGACCTTCCGTTATGGTGTGCCAATGGCCTCAAATTTTCTAAAGGCCTCCAAGTCAACCAATTTATATGGCAGTAGTTGGCGGGCTAGCAGTTCCGACAAGCTGGTGGTCATCCATTGGGCAAGAGGGTTATCTGAAGTCATCAACGTTCGAACATTAGGGCCACGGAAGCCTGACTTTTGCCAGATGAACGTGATGATGGCACGGTGGAAGGTGGAGTGGAGGACAAATGGAAGGAGAGAGGAGAAGGAGAAGAGGCAGAACGTGGAGTGCTGAGAGTGTGGCTTTGTGGGTTCTGACGGTGTTGCTCCCACTGGGCTCAGTGATGGGAGGCCAGGTGCCTTCCTAAGGCGGTCGTCCCTAGGTGAGTGTTGGGCTTACCACAACCTATGCGTTGACAGCACAGGCTGCAGATGGCAACACTATTGTCAGCAGCTGACACGTTAAAAAAAGCCCAATGTGCCGGCATCCTGAAAGCGCCAGATGTGACCGTGCATGGTGGATGGCTCGCTCCAGATGCATTTGCAGTCTGATTTTTGCCTGCTGTGCACTGCGAGTTCTGCCTGCTTCTCCTCCCTATCTGCTGCTCCATCTCGCCCTCTCCTCTTCCTCTCTTGTGGGCACCCACGTGACGTCCATCGACACGTCATCATCACCACATTCACCACCACTGAAATTAGAGATCTTGGAGTAGGCAGCAACAGCAGGGACCACCCTGCTTGGGCTGATCTGGGTACTGTAGTCAGACAGCTGGATGGCGGCCGTTGCTACCTCCTCTTCCTGAGCCAATGCTAAGAATGGCTGCGCATCGGTAAGGTCTGGGAAAGGATGGGAAAATAATTCATCTGACTTAAGTGGAGGGGCTATGGTGGTGGTGTCTTTGGGGGTGCACACAGCAGAGAGTGATAAGGGTGCAGATACAGAGGATGAGGAGGGTGCAGAAGTGGAAGGTTGAGTGAGCTACTCAACCAACTCTGGTGCGTCCTTTGACGTAATCCCACGCAACTTCTCCAACTTCCCACTTAGGCTCCGTCCTTGTGCACCTGCCCGACCCCTGCCCCCCCCCCCCCTACGGAATGGCCTGCCTCTTCCTCTGCCTCTGCCTGTCATTTTCAAAATGACCCTTTGACAAAGTCCCTATAGAAGAGCAGTATTTGTGGAAGCAGGTATATAGAACCCCTTAATGATTATTTGCTGGAAGCAGGTATATCAAACCCCTTAATCAGTTGTTTTTGGGGGCAACAGGTATATCACACCAGTTGCAATTAGTTGTTCCAATGGCGTTTGTCCCTCTGTATAGCTGCGGTATCTCAGCAGAACCGCAAACAACTGCTGCACAACACAAATGCACTATATAGAAATTATATTATAGGTTTATCACACCCCTGCATCAATCAGTTTTTTGGGGGGCAACTGGTATATCACACTAGTTGCAATTAGTTGCTCCAATAGCGTTTGTCACTCTGTATAGCTGCGTATCTCAGCAAAACCGCATACAAATGCTGCACAATACAAATGCGCTATATAGAAAGTATATTATAGGTATATCACACCCCTGCCTCAATCAGTTTTTTTGGGGGGCAACTGGTATATCACACCAATTGCAATTAGTTATTCCATTAGCGTTTGTCCCTCTGTATACCTGCAGTATCGCAGCAGAACCGCTCACAACTGCTGCACAATACAAATGCACTATAATATACTTTTTATGTTAGAAAGTATATTATAAGTATATCACACCCCTCAGTATGTCACACCTATCGATAGCACACCTATACCAGTCCTTAAAAGGACTTTTGTGGCCCTATTAGCTTGCGTTTGGTGTCCCTAACAGTCTGTCCCTGCTCCACACAGCAACCTCTCACTACACTGGCAAAAGACTGAATGTAAAATGGCGGCCAGATCGGTTTATTTATAGGGTAGTCGGTTTGTCCATGTGCTGAAATGTCTCAATTGGCTGTCCTGTCCCACCTGATGGATGTGTCATGGGTCAAAGTTTTGCACAATGCAAAACAATATGGCACTGGCAGACATCGCCATATGTTCGCCTGTTCGGCGAATCGCGAACGAGCAAAGTTTGCAGCGAAACGGCCGCCGGGCGAACCGCAAGGCCATCTCTAATCGCCATATGTTCGCATGCTCGGCGAATCGCAAATGGGCAAAGTTTGCTGCGAAACGACTGCCGGGCGAAACGCATGGCCATCTCTACTCAGGACCCCATTCAATGAGCCAGACTGAAGAGCTACTAACTAGCAATGCTTTTCACTCTGGAGGACTAGGTCAGTTGTCCTAATTCTCCAAGTATTATATAGACAACAACTGATTAAAATTTTCACTGCACTTTCAACAGAATTTCATATAATATAGAATGGTATAACTAAAAAAAATTAAATCACTTCATTTAAAAAATATGCCTGCAGGGGGGAGGGAGGGAGGGAGAGAGATCGAGAGGAGGCACAGAGGATTAGGAGGCGGCGCAGAAGTCTGGAAAGGCGGCGCTGGGCACGAACGGCGGTGGGTGCGGCCGGCACCTTGCATCCATTAACATCCCCTTGGGCACCTTATTTGTTTGACTGACAGGTTAGTAATAGCTTTTTTTTAGCTAACTAAGCCCACAGATGACATTTATAAGCCCACATTAGGAATCGTGAAGACGCCCTGAACATCAGCATATGTTTAGCTGACAGGGGTAAAACCTGGTGACAGAATCCCTTTAAGTCGGCAGGGTGTAATATTACTACATTTCTCCTATAGAGGCCACTGGAAGTAAAATGAGCAATGGAAACATTCCCCGCAAAATCAGCAGTTTGCTGGTGGTCTCAGGAGTCAGACAGTTGTTTTTATACAAACGTGTTTGCAGTGTGATGAAACAACCCCTTTAGGAAACAGTGGACATTTTGCTTTTCCTTCAATATGCAGCAGCACATGGCAGCTTTTCATATCATTGTACACCAATAATCCAACAGTGTGAGATGACCAGCATTTTATTTCAATAATGTGGTCATTGTATGTCTTTACTGAAGCTTGGTAACACGGACTAGTCTAATGTATTTACATAAAAACTTTAAATTTTTTAAACAAGTCATAAAACATTAAAAGACAAAGAAAGTTACTATCCAGGTAAAGACTTTCAGTGGATAAAAACTCACCCTGTTCATGTAACCACAGTTCTTGGCTCAATAGCAGGCAGAACTCTAATAAATTGCACTGTAACTGTTACGAGCCGTGCAATTGTATCACATGAAATGGGCAGATTTTTACCCACTGGAAATAAACAATGAAATTTCCTACTAAATGACAGCAAGAAGAGGTCTAGTACACTCTAATTCTACAAAGTCATTTGAGAAAACACATGCATGAATGGCACATAATCATTGCAGGACATGTAAGTAAAATAGTGTCTGTGGAACTTCAAGAGAATGAAAAGACTGGTTATTTTATACCTGACCACACTCCCTGTATGGAGACACAGTTTTAAAAATCTTGGATGACCCCTTAAAGGTAACATTTTAGCTATTTTTTTCTAAGCCATTTCCTAACCTGGTCCAGGCAGTGGTTAGACTAAGCATTATAGTAGTGCAGAAAACTGGAATCTGAGAGGGGAAAGTATCTTAGAAAGGGGGGACATTTTCTAGTGTGGGGAAATGTATGTCATAGATGTAACAGTCAGCTGTAGAAACTTTACTATAAGAGAAAATCCATGATATTGGAAGCTTGTACAATGTGCACGTAAAAAGCACATTATTCTTTGTGATAGCGTTTTGTGTTTACTTTAAAAGAACATTTCCAGCAAGGAAAAAATAAAAAAATAAACATAAGTAATTGATTTGTTTTCTTCCGCCCAGGTATTAAGCATTCCATTAAGCAGAACTTATTAAATCCAGTGGCGTGCCTAGAGGGGGGCGTGGATCCCCCCGACCCCCCCGAGTGTCAGGCTGTCAGTTATACAGGGGGGAGCTGCCGTGCCTAGGAACTGTGA
Organism: Bufo bufo; assembly: GCF_905171765.1. NCBI lineage: Eukaryota > Metazoa > Chordata > Amphibia > Anura > Bufonidae > Bufo > Bufo bufo. The sequence goes on from NC_053394.1 coordinate 211,879,516, forward strand.
GAGAGTTCAGAAATCAGAGGCAGGCGGCAGCCTCTCTCTGAGAGTCTAGCGGCGCTAGCGCATCCTGTCATTGCCATTCATTGAATCATTTAATTAATGGCTCAGGCGGGATGAGCAGCAGCGCCCGGCCCAAAGTCTCTGCAAGGAAGGAGAGCTGTGATTCTCTTAGGAGAAAGGACCTTTGATTACATCATCACCATGTGACCAGTAACATATCGATATTACTGGTCACATGGCTATGAGGTAATCAAAGGTCCTTTCTCTCTACCAGGAGTGTTGCTGCAGAAGTTTGCCATAATTGTGGAGCTTTTTTTTTTGTGTGACGATTACATCAGGAAAAGGTGACAGGGGCTGTTATACTGTAAGCTACTGGGTACTGTGGGATGCTGTATATTGTGGAGTTCTATACTGCTCTACTGTATACTGTGGGTTGCTGTATACTGCATACTGTCGGGTGCTGTATACTGTGGGGTACTGTATACTGTGGGGTGCTGCATATTGTATACTGTGGGGTGCTGTATACTTTGGGGTGCTGTATATTGTGGGGTGCTATACTGCTCTACTGTGTACTGTGGGGTGCTATACTGTAAGCTATAGGATGCTATACTGCACACTGTGGGGTACTATATACTGTGGGTTACTATACTGTGGGGTGCTATACTATATATTGCATACTGTGGGGTACTGTATACTATAGGGTGCTATACTGCATACTGTGGGGTGCTATATACTATAGGGTGCTTTACTGCATATTGTGGGGTGCTGTATACTATAGGGTGCGATACTGCATACTGTGGGGTGCTGTATACTATAGGGTGCTATACTACATACTGTGCAGTGCTGTATACTAGAGGGTGCTATACTGCATACTGTGGGGTGCTGTATACTAGAGGGTGCTATACTGCATACTGTGGGGTGCTGTATACTGTGTATTGCATACTATGGGGTACTGTATACTGGGCAGTGTTATATAGTGTAAACTATATAACTCATACCCAACATGTTTGCCAGATCCCTGGCATTCTCAGGGTTAATGGGCAACAACACTATATACGTGGCATAGTTTTCTTTAATATTTACCAGAATAAAATAAACATGGGGGACAATGCGAAAGAGGGGATGGTCGGGGCAAATGGACAGAGGAGGCCCAAGATGGGTAAACAGCCACCGGCCTGTGATATACTTAATCCGCCCCTGAGTGCGCGCTCTGATAAGCCAGGGAGCGCGCTCACGCCTATCTCACTTGTATGCTCGCCGCTCACCTTCCAGGAGGGAAAACCTTCCATCTTCCCTGCAGCCGCTTGCTCCAGTGCTCCTGAGCAAGAAAATGGCTGTGCTGTGCGGCCTGTGCCTTCTAGTGAAGTGAGCCCCTCACCAGTGTTGTGTGTGTCACAGTGTGTGTCTGCAGATACACTGCTGCCGAGCTGAGCCTGCAAAAAGCACTGTGGTGTGTGGCAGTTAGGAGTGGTGCAGACAATCACAGTGGCACTGTGGTGTGTGGCAGTTAGGAGTGGTTCAGTCACAGTGGCACTGTGGTGTATGGCAGTTAGGAGTGGTGCAGACAGTCACAGTGGCACTGTGGTGTGTGGCAGTTAGGAGTGGTGCAGACAGTCACAGTGGCACTGTGGTGTGTGGCAGTTAGGTTTGGTGCAGACAGTGGCACTGTGGCAGAACAGTGTGTAGGCAAGAGGCAGCAGACTAGACCGACTAAAGAGGTATTTTTTCAGTTAAGGGTCTTGCTGCGTTGTAGTTTCATTGGGGGAAGGGGGGTGTTGAGGAGTCACAAGGCTGCTGCTAGCCAGTGCCAGAGCAGAAATTTACAAGGGGCCCAAATATGGATGGGAAAGGACCAGGCTTACTAATCTGTAGGATACCAGTGCCTTACCTGTACGGCGCTGCAGGACGTGACTTGAGTCCCAGCGCTGTACAGGTATGGCGGGCTGATCAGGAAGGTGCAGTACTGTGCCCGTCCGATCAGCGGCATGGGTCTTGCTGTCACTGTCAGCTGAGCCCCTGCTATGAGGGCAGGGTGCACCAGCATCAGTGAAAACACCAGCCCGCTCTATAAAAATATAACATGATCCACCCCGTCAGGTGAACCTGTAAAAAAAAAATATAAAAGCTGTGCAAAAACAGCTTTTTGTTTCTTCACCTTCCCTCACAAAATGTGCAATACCAAGCTTACATTGTATTTTCATGGCGACAGATTACCTTTAAATTCTTATTTACGAGCAATTTTCTGTTTATGAGCAAAATAATTATTTCAGTATATTTAAAAGTAAAAATAACATTTCTTATGGTTTCGGCTGGGGGAAAGCGGGTGCCAAATACCCTAGGCACGCCACTGATTAAAACTATAAAGAAAGTAGGGAGATATTACACTTACTAATATATCTTCTTCTGCCTGGTTTTCCTGCTGTTGGCAGCCATGCACCCTCCTGTCCTGCTCTCACCACGTCCCCTCCTGTCCTGGTCTCACCACGCCCCCTCCTGTCCCGCTCTCACCACGCCCCCTCCTGTCCCGCTCTCACCACGCCCCCTCCTGTCCCGCTCTCACCACGCCCCCTCCTGTCCTGCTCTCACCACGCCCCCTCCTGTCCTGCTCTCACCACGCCCCCTCCTGTCCTGCTCTCACCATTCCCCCTCCTGTCCTGCTCTCACCACGCCCCCTCCTGTCCTGCTCTCACCACGCCCCCTCCTGTCCTGCTCTCACCACGCCCCCTCCTGTCCTGCTCTCACCAAGCCCCCTCCTGTCCTGCTCTCACCACGCCCCCTCCTGTCCTGCTCTCACCAAGCCCCCTCCTGTCCTGCTCTCACCAAGCCCCCCCCTGTCCTGCTCTCACCAAGCCCCCTCCTGTCCTGCTCTCACCACGCCCCCTCCTGTCCTGCTCTCACCTCGCCCCCTCCTGTCCTGCTCTCACCACGCCCCCTCCTGTCCTGCTCTTACCACGCCTCCTCCTGTCCTGCTCTTACCACGCCCCCTCCTGTCCTGCTCTCAGCATGCCCCCTCCTGTCCTGCTCTCACCACGCCCCCTCCTGTCCTGCTCTCACCACGCCCCCTCCTGTCCTGCTCTCAGCATGCCCCCTCCTGTCCTGCTCTCACCATGCCCCCTCCTGTCCTGCTCTCACCACTCCCCCTCCTGTCCTGCTCTCACCACGCCCCCTCCTGTCCTGCTCTCACCACTCCCCCTCCTGTCCTGCTCTCACCACGCCCCCTCCTGTCCTGCTCTCACCACGCCCCCTCCTGTCCTTCTCTCAGCACGCCCCCTCCTGTCCTGCTCTCACAGCTGCCAGTTTCCTTCATCCCTGCACATGCCATGGATGAGCTACCTCATCCATGCCTGAAGCCTGTGCTGCTGTCTGGGTCCTAAAGCACCTTGCTTGTATCAGAGGTGCTTTCCTTCTATGACTGGCACTCCTGGCTGTGCAGGGCTGGCAGGGGCTTAGCAGGAAGATTGTTAAAAGCTGAAATAAAGAAACATTTGCAGGAGGAAGGGAGACTGAGAAGCTGTGATGGCTGATCTGACTGCAGGCTCTGCTCTCTCTGTATCTCCTGTACTGAGGATCCTGCCAACATGTGAGGATGTAGAGCCAGGGAAGCACTGTGGACCACAAACTGTGAGCAATCCCAGTGTCTGTCCTGTTTATGGTCCCTCTGCTCTGTGATCTTATCACAGACATGATATTACAGCCAGACCAACAGTTCAGGAGCTTTAGCCCCTTCTGAGCTGTCAGTATGGCTGAGGTCAGTGATATCAGCAGCAGTTACTAGTCTCACCATCAATAAATGTGTGCCCTCTCGTTCCTGCATACTGTATATGGTGATATGTGACCCCCACCACTGCATATAGAAATCTGTTACCCCCTGTACACTGTATACAGTGATCTGTGCTAACAGCCCACGAGTGTCGCCGGAAGTCTGCTCCGGCCCCATTCACTTTAATGGGGACAGGTCGGAGATGAGGCCGCAGCACGGCAAACATGCTGAAAGGCGGCCAGATACAAAAACGCAGTGTGCTGGGCATCAGTGAATGTGAATTGGGCCGGAGCGGACTTCCGGCAGCACTTGTGGGCTAGCGTTAGCACGGATCCGGAAGGGGAACTGCCTGCCGGACCCTGCTGACTCTAGTGTTAAAGTAGCCTTAGTCATGTGATGATAGAAAGGATGCTCCTTTCTATGTGTAACACCCCAGAGTTGTGTTACTACACGCCTCTACCCCGCTACTATCTGTTAAGACCCTGTATATTGTCATCTGATGTCATTTACATTATGTTCAACACAAATGTGCATAAAACTGTGTTAAATGCAATTGTTCCTGTAATTTGCCTGGTTATCAGTAGGTGGCAGCAACACGTTAGCAAGGTACAAGTCCCAGTTTAGTGAATCTAAGCTGGAATGGATTATTCCAGCTTAGCTCCCCCTCTTTGAGCAAAGTGGGTTGTTCTCACATCCTGCAGCATGGGTGGAGAAGGAAGTTAGAGTGAGTGTAGCCCACCTCCTGTGAGGGGTAGGGTGTGTGTGTGAGGAGTTCCCCTGCATAGGGAAGACAGCAAGGACCTTGTCTCGGCTGAGACTTGGTTATATTCCCAGTCTGAGCACCTTCAGGCTCAGCTGGATGAAGAAGCAGAAACTGCAGACAACCTCCAGAGTTTCAGGAAGAAACCATCCCCTGAGAATCTATCTGTGAGTTAAGTCCAGAGACCTAGGAGAAGCCATTCCTCCTCAGCTAGTCTGTCCCTATACAGCAGAAGTTACAGAAGATTAATTCCTGTCACAATTACAGAGCTACCAAGCAGACAACATCTCAAGTTCTGGACATAATTTACTCTGCAAATTTCCTCTATTACTCCTACTATCACTGCACTCAAATTTATTGCAAGTGAGCCAGTAACCAGGAGTCCAGCCGTACCGGGGTAGGAGACACCGTTGACACAACTACCACCCCATAGAGACATTATAGGCCATTACACCACTCTGGCATTCCTAATCTGGGACATGCATGATAGCACCTTGGAAGGGCCCTGGGATAGTACCCTGCGCCCGCTGCAATTGGCGTCACGAACAAATACAGACTATTATCCACCTGACCCGGCCACTGCATTAAAGTGGCGTCAGCGTACACCTATCCTGGCCATTGCATATGTGAGCAGATCGATTTGTACAAATTTATTCATCAGATCTGTCCCCCCCGCTCAACAGCCCCCCTCCTATGGCAGTCCATGCACCTAAACAGAAATCTATGACAGCTGGTCACGCCCCTTCCCTGCCATTGTCACCCCCTTTTTAACTGTGACGTTAAAAAAAAAAAAAAGTCGCAAACACATAGTTTGCAACTTTTTAACGCCACTTTTCAGAAACAAGGGAAATGATAAATCTCCCCCTCTATTCATTCTGTTCATGGCTTAAATCCAATGGTGCAACTAGAAATGACTAGGCCCTACAGCAAGTTTATGGACAGGGCACCCTCCCTCCCCCCCAGTAACATATGTATGATACATTAGCATCATATTCCTGTGTGCTGCTGGGACTGGGGCCTACTTCCTATTGCTATGTCGGTATATTCACTGATGACTGAGTTATTGATATTATCTGAGGGTCTCTTGTCTCTATGGAAACACAGGTGGGCGGGGATGTCATGTGACTGCTCCTCTGAACATGCTTGCTGCAATGCATGCTGGGATATTTACTTTGTAGCTGCTCCTCCCACACAGCCGGTCTGAGGGCGCTCCTCCAGGGAAGCGCGCCATGGTGAGCAGGTTAGAAAAATGATATATAGCCAGTACATGTCACATGATATAAATACTTCATGGTTTGGGCTATTGTCTAGGGCACTTTGGATTTTTGATACTCAGGGTGGCCGACCCCTTTAACTTAATATCTGTTACTTTTTTTTTCTGGGAGACTTTGCAGAGGGTAGTGTCAATCGCTGCTTTAATGCTTGTAAGCATCACTTAAAAGAGATGGACGATTACGGTGGCTGGCTGCCTGATCTGTGCTTTCGTTGCTGGCTAGCTACTATTAATTTAGGAAGGGACTGGGTTCTGGCTCCAGTTAAAAAGTGTGCCCTTCCTGCTCTCCTTCTTTCTTGTTCTGTTTGCCATGTGAGTTTTTTTTTTTTTTTTTTTTTTTTTACACATTGGTCTTAAGAGCATTTTTCTTTAATTTCCTTTAAAGGAGTTGGATACTTTCTGGTTACTTTTGACTAATGTGTTTGTAAGATGATTACATGGAACTTGAAATTCTACATAATTTTCTATATTTCATATGCCCCCTTGTCTGGCAAGTCTTCTGTGCTATCCACATAGAGGTCCTGTCCATAAGATGGAGGGTCATTAGACCAGGTAAATCACCTATATGTTACGTCTCCTCCATTCAAATAAGCTGCATCCAGGGGTGCACCTAGCCTTTCCGCTGCATGAGACGAAAGCTAAAACAGCGCCTCCCCCTCCTTAATTTATTAACCTAATCCCTTTGCTACAATGAAAACGATCATTGCCTATGGCCCTTCCACTGCCCCGCTCTTGCCCCTACCTGGTGCTGCCTGAGGGGATTGCCTCACCTGGCCTCATTGGTGGCGCAACCCTGGCTGCACCTGCCATCTGCACTTGCTCTTTTGGGAGTTTAGTGCAGGTGCAGTGTGCTTGAATGGAGGAGACACCACACAGGAGTGATTTACCTAGTCACATGACCCTCCATCAGCGGTCATCTTAGGGTCAGGACCTCTATGTGGATAGCACTGAAGATCTGCCTAAAAAGAGAGCATGGCTCACTGTAGTGTGCTGCCACACCGAAACATTGTGATACTGTCATGCCCCGTCCTGACGGTGTGCGGAGGTCGGCCAGAATAGCAGCACGAGTTTAGTGTTTTGTTTTGGAGCCGTGCTGGATCCACCTCCCATCAGGTGCACTGGGTGGGGTTATGAGTTTAAATAGCACTCCACCCCAGTGCTCTGAGCGGATTATAGGAATCATTGTGGTCTTGGAAGCTAGGAAGAAAGGTTGTCTGTTCCAGCGCAGAGAGATAAGTGTGGTTTCTTGTTTGATTGTTTGGTGTCATCTCTCCCATCCAGGTTCGGTGCGAGCAGGCTGCTCCTATTTCCCCTCTTCACCATCTCAGGGAATTTAGGGTGTTTCAGTCCAGGCACGGGGACACATCATACCTACCACAAAGGTCTGCATGTGGGCTGAGCAGTGCAGGGAGAGAGGTCAGGGATAAGTTAGGAGGTGACCCTTCCCCTGCCTCTCGCCTAGAGCCTGGTTGGTGGTTTATCTGTTAGTCTGAGTGCACGTCCGCCGTGATAGATACATGGCCCATTACCGTCTGCTCCTACTGTGGTCTGCCACCATCTTGTGATGTTACCACCACTGCTGTTGCCCCCCCCCAACCCCACACTCTGTTCTGGGGCCACTATTATGACTCTTCATGTTGTTGCCATCCTCCCCACTCTGTTCCAGGGCCACTATTGTGACTTTTCATCCTGTTGCCAATGTCACCACTGTCCCAGGGACACTAGTGTCCCTGTTTGGCCATGTTGACATCACCATTTAGTTTTCCCTTCTTTTGCCTTACCAATACTGATCAAATAATGTGTAAGGGATCGTCTCTTATTCGGGGGTCATTCTCACAATGATCTTCATCGACCACAGGGTTAGGGGCCAAACATTGCTTTTATTTGGCACCTCAGCAAAACCAAAACAAACAATACAAATAAAACACCTGCCCGGCTGGGCTCTAACTAAACATGATGACTCCCTACCTGTCACGACTGTGACTGATCCAGACAGGTCTGGGAGGAGAAGGTCGCAGCGACTTGCTACTCGCGATAGCTTGTGAGTTTGCTCCATGGTTCAGGGTATGTCATCCGGGTTTTGCCTTGTGAACCTTTTTGTCCTGACTGGCAGTTTGTAGGCATCCTTCTCAGGTGAGTCCTGTCTGCCACTCCCAGCTACTATATTAGTTTCAGTTTCACTTGCAGTCATTGCCAGATATAGTCCTTACTTCCAGTTCTATTCTGACCTTTGAAGGAGATCGTTTGATGGTGTTGCTGTGGAGCTCTTGTCCGGCGTGGACTGTCGTGATTGGGATCGCCTTCTCTGCTCGTGACTGGATAAGTCTATCTCTGCTATAGTTTGTTTGTTGCTGTCTTCCCCTGCTGTTCTCCTAGACATGAGTGATGGTGACTAGTGCTCCCATCGGCCTTTCCCCACTCTAGGCTTGTTAGGGTGACTGAGGGTTTAGGCATCCTGCTCGCCGCATGGGTACACACCCCGTCTAGGGTATCAGGGCAGACAGGTGCCAGCTTAGGGTTAGTCAGGGGTGGCCATACTATTCCCATCCGTAGATAAGGGTCCCCCTTCCCCTCCGTCTGGTGCGACACGACTGCTGCTGGGATAGCGGTCGTGACAGTATATCTGGCCTTTTAAAAAAATAAAAAAATAAAAACAATGACATTTCTTTTTTTCTTTTTTTTTTGCTTGCTGTTTTGCTTTGTATTTTTCTGTTCCACTATGGATCCGGTTATGGTTTTGGCGAAACAATTACAGGGATTATCCCTTGAAGTGGCAGGATTAAAAGCAACAGTGCTGCAGCAGCAGCAGCCATCCTTGGGTTCCACCGTTGCTACGGGAAACCAAGGTACTCCTGAGCCAAAAGTGGCTTTACCTGATAGGTTCTCAGGAGGGAGAGACCAATTTGTAACCTTCAGAGAAGCTTGCAAATTGTTCTTCAGGTTATGCCCTAGAACCTCCGGCGGTGAGGAACAACGGGTGGGCATTGTAATTTCTCTCCTGCAAGGAGATCCGCAGGCTTGGGCTTTCTCCCTACCATCAGACTCTCTGGCCTTACGATCAGTGGAGGAGTTTTTTGAAGCCCTGGGTCTCGTATATGATGACCCGGACAGGGTCTCACTGGCTGAGTCCAAGCTACGTAGACTTCGGCAAGAGAACCGGTCTGCTGAACTATATTGTTCCGAATTCCGTAGGTGGGCTACTGATACGTTATGGAACGACTCGGCCCTTAGGAGTCAGTTCTGCCAGGGGTTGTCTGAAAAATTAAAAGACGCGCTGGCGGTATACGAGGTCCCTGGGTCTCTGGAGGCTGCTATGTCTCTGTCCATAAGAATCGACAGACGACTTAGGGAGAGACTATTAAATTTTACGGAGGCCTCTATAGGGCAGGGATCGGTTTGTTATGATCCAGTCGAACCAATGCAAATAGGGGGCGCCACTAGACGGGTGAATCCTCCTAAGTTCCGTCGTAGGTCAGAGGTTTGTTTTCGTTGTGGGGGGAGGGGTCATTTTGTAAAGGTTTGTCCCTCAGAACCCAAGAGACCACAAACAAAGGAGCCGCCGGAAAACTAGAGTCCCCAGATTGTGCGGAGGATAACAGTCTGGGCGTATTCGTTTCCTCCATACGCATGTCTCAGTTTTTGTTGTCCGCTACCGTTGAGGCGGGCAATAAGACTGAGATCTGTTCCGTCTTTTTGGACAGTGGGGCGGGGGTCAACTTGGTGGATTCACGGTTTGCTCAGGCTCTGGGTTTTACTCCGGAACCGATACGCAGAACTATTCCTGTTTTTGCCATCGACTCCTCCCCTCTTACTCAGAAAGAGTTAACTCAGATCATCCATAATATCCATCTGCAGGTAGGGGACCTCCATAAAGAGCATATCTCTTGTTATGTCCTGGACGGTCTTCCGGCTCCTATGGTATTGGGGCTTCCCTGGCTGGTGACTCACAATCCAGTGGTGGATTGGCAGGCCGGGGAGATTGTGGAGTGGAGTGAACATTGTAAGGACAACTGCTTGAGTAGTAGGTGCTCTACACTCTCTGTAACATCTTTACCTGCCTTTCTGTCAGATTTTATGGATGTGTTCTCTGAGAAGGGTTGTCAGGGGTTACCACCTCATCGTCCATATGATTGCCCGATTAATCTATTACCTGGGGCAAAACTACCTAAAACCCGGTTATACAATCTTTCCGGCCCGGAGAGGAAGGCTATGAAAGATTATATTTCGGAGAGTTTGGCTAAGGGACACATCAGACCCTCTTCTTCACCTGTGGCTGCAGGGTTCTTTTTCGTTAAAAAGAAAGATGGGGGCCTACGTCCTTGCCTGGATTTCCGGGAATTAAACCGGATAACTATCCGAGATCCCTATCCTCTTCCTCTCATTCCCGACCTCTTTAATCAGGTTGCTGGTGCTAAATGGTTCTCCAAAATGGATCTCAGAGGAGCCTATAACCTGGTTCGCATCAAAGAGGGGGATGAGTGGAAGACGGCTTTTAATACTCCGGAAGGGCATTATGAAAATCTGGAAATGCCATTTGGTCTTACTAATGCGCCTGCGGTATTCCAACATTTTGTCAACGATATTTTTAGTCACCTTATCGGGAGATTTGTTGTGATATATCTTGATGACATCCTGGTCTATTCCCCGGATCTGGATACACATAAGATCCATGTGAGACAAGTGCTGCAGATATTAAGGGCCAACAAATTGTTTGCTAAGTTAGAAAAATGTGTGTTCGCCGTAAAAGAACTGCCATTTCTGGGGTATGTGTTGTCAGATTCAGGTTTCCGCATGGATCCAGAGAAAGTCCGGGCGATTATAGACTGGGATCTGCCTGAGAACCTGAAGGCATTGCAACGCTTCCTGGGGTTTGCCAATTTTTATAGAAAGTTTATAAAGAACTATTCCTTGGTGGTCAAACCACTGACGGACATGACCCGAAAGGGATCCGATTTTTCCAAATGGTCACATGCAGCCAAAACTGCCTTTGCATCTCTGAAGGAGAGATTCACCTCGGCCCCTATTCTCGTACAGCCAGATGTCTCGCTTCCTTTTATTGTAGAGGTTGACGCATCAGAGGTGGGGGTGGGAGCGGTACTATCTCAGGGCCCGTCCCCTGGTGAATGGCGTCCGTGTGCTTTCTTTTCGAATAAATTGTCTACTGCAGAAAGGAATTATGATATTGGCAACAGGGAACTTTTGGCTATTAAGTTGGCTTTTGAGGAGTGGCGTAATTTTTTGGAGGGGGCAGTTCATCCCGTCACGGTGATTACTGATCACAAAAACTTATTATATCTGGAGTCTGCTAAACGTCTCACCCCTAGACAGGCTCGGTGGTTGTTATTTTTTACTAGGTTTAATTTTGTAATAACCTATCGCCCGGGGGCAAAAAATACTAAGGCGGATGCATTGTCTCGAAGTTTTCCTGGAGGGGGTGATGTTGAGGTACCAGAGCCCATTTTGCAAAAGGGGGTGGTGGTCTCTGCATTACACTCAGGTTTAGAGGGGAGGGTGTTGGAAGCTCAGGGGGACGCCCCGGCCTCCTGCCCCTCGGGTAAACTGTTTGTGCCAGAAACTTTACGTCTGGAGATACTAAAAGAACACCATAACTCCACACTGGCAGGACACCCAGGTAGTAGGGCAACCTCTGAATTAGTGTCTCGTCGGTTCTGGTGGCCTAAGAGGCGCCAGGAGGTGTTGAATTTTGTGTCTGCATGTGCTACCTGTGCTCGTTCTAAGGTAGATCATACTCGTCCGGCAGGGCGTCTTTTACCTCTAGCCATCCCCAACAGGCCTTGGACGCACCTATCAATGGATTTCATTACGGATCTACCAGTATCAGCGGGGAAAACTGTTATTCTTGTAGTTGTTGACAGATTCAGTAAAATGGTGCACTTTATTGCTCTTGCCGCATTGCATAATGCTAACACACTGGCTCAGGTTTTTATTGACCACATCGTGAAGCTTCACGGGGTCCCTTCCGATATTGTTTCGGATCGTGGTACCCAATTCGTTTCTAAATTTTGGAAAGCTTTTTGTTCTCGTTTAGGAGTTCATCTGTCGTTTTCTTCATCTTTCCATACACAGTCCAACGGTCAGACTGAACGTACCAATCAAAACCTAGAGACATATTTGAGATGCTTTGTTTCCGAAAAACAGGAGGAATGGTCATCTTATTTACCGTTAGCCGAGTTTGCCATTAATAATCGTCGTCAAGAATCCACCGATAAGTCACCATTTTTTGGTGCGTATGGTTTCCATCCTCAGTTTTGTACGTTTAGTGAGGGGGGGCCGTCTGGGATTCCCGAGGAGGAACGATTTGCGTCTTCACTTTCTTCAGTGTGGCAGAGTGTGCAAGAAAGTTTGAAGAGAATGGGTGGTAGATACAAACGTGTGGCTGATAGGAGGCGCTCTGAAGGTCCGGACCTTGGGGTGAATGACTTGGTGTGGTTGTCTACCAGAAATATCAAGTTGAAGGTTCCCTCATGGAAATGGAGCTACCTCAGACTCTAAGGATCCATAATGTCTTCCACAGATCTCTGCTTAAGAGATATGTAGAACCTCCTGAACCATTGCCACTACCGCCTCCACCGGTGGTTGTTGATGGCAGTCTTGAGTTTCAGGTAGAAAAGATTGTTGACTCACGATATGTTCGCCGCTCTCTTCAGTACATGGTGCACTGGAGAGGTTATGGTTCCGAAGAGAGAATGTGGGTTCCAGCTTCAGAGATAAAAGCGGACAGACTCATTCGGGCTTTTCATAGCTCCCATCCGGAGAGGCCTGGTCTTGAGGGTCCGGGGGCCCCTCGTAGAAAGGGGGGTACTGTCACGACTGTGACTGATCCAAACAGGTCTGGGAGGAGAAGGTCGCAGCGACTTGCTACTCGCGATAGCTTGTGAGTTTGCTCCATGGTTCAGGGTATGCCTTGTGAACCTTTTTGTCCTGACTGGGAGTTTGTAGGCATCCTTCTCAGGTGAGTCATGTCTGCCACTCCCAGCTACTATATTAGTTTCAGTTTCACTTGCAGTCATTGCCAGATATAGTCCTTACTTCCAGTTCTATTCTGACCTTTGAAGGAGATCGTTTGATGGTGTTGCTGTGGAGCTCTTGTCCGGCATGGACTGTCGTGATTGGGATCGCCTTCTCTGCTCGTGACTGGATAAGTCTATCTCTGCTATAGTTTGTTTGTTGCTGTCTTCCCCTGCTGTTCTCCTAGACATGAGTGATGGTGACTAGTGCTCCCATCAGCCTTTCCCCACTCTAGGCTTGTTAGGGTGACTGAGGGTTTAGGCATCCTGCTCGCCGCACGGGTTCACACCCCGTCTAGGGTATTAGGGCAGACAGGTGCCAGCTTAGGGTTAGTCAGGGGTGGCCATACTATTCCCATCCGTAGATAAGGGTCCCCCTTCCCCTCCGTCTGGTGCGACACGACTGCTGCTGGGATAGCGGTCGTGACACTACCTCACTGAAAGCCCCGTTCACACACGGGAAGAACATGAGGCTTTTCCCAGCCTAACAATCCAGCACTTCCAGGCTGTAACAAAGTCCAGTACCTTTTGGGTGATTGTGGCCCAGAAGTCCTCCTGACTCTGGTCTAGCGACCGTCGATTCCAAGACCTCGCGGAGTCCCCAAAGTTCAGGCTAACACCTAGCCCCGTGGCCCCTCAGCCAGCTCGGCTGAGACCACTTGTACAGAGCCTTCCCAGGCCTCTGCTGCACACAGACTCTTCCTCCTGCTAACAGTCTGGACTGGGCTCTTATCCCAGGCTGATTGTTCCACCTGGTGCGGCCTCTGACCTGCTGATTGACAGCGAAGAAATGTAAACTCCTGCCAAATTTCTCCCCTAGCAGCCATGAGGCCTGTCACTGCCTCACAACTGATACAAAAAAATTACCAGATTCTGACTGAGTGATACAGACCATTAAAGTCCTGCATGCAGGACTACTTTTTCATCTGAATAAAACCAATTTGAGAACCAAATGGCCAAAAGTCATGAAAAGTCAGCGTGAAGCCTCTATCACACAATCATTATTTTACATCAGGTTTTGATCATGATTCGGAAGCCAGAAGCAGGAGTGGGTCCAAAACACTGAAGACACATATTATCTCTATTTTGGACCCACTCCTGTTTTTGCCTTACAAATACTGATCAGATGCTGACCAAATACGTACGGTTTGAAGGCGGATGCTAAAACTATAAAATCAATTTTTTCCGGGCTGTTCTTCTGACGGATCAGAAGAGCGGAAAAATAAACAGTGATGTGAACAGAGCCTTACTGCTGACACCTTCCCCACTGCCATGGGGCCACTACTTGAATCTTGGGCCATTGCACGGCTCATTCCACTCCAATAAATTAGACCTGAAGCTAACATTGACCTGTAAGGCTGAGTTCACACTTCAGTTATTTAGTCAGATATTTCTATTACTTTTTATGAGCCAAATTCAGGAGCCAATCCTACTATCGGATTAGGTGTCATGAATGGATCTACACCTCTGTGGGTTTGACCAGCACCTGCTTTTGGCTGACAATAAATGATGAAAATAACTGACCAAATAACTGGTGTGAAATGAGCCTACAGCTAACAGAAGGAATTCAAAAGCATGTCTTTGCACTGCCAAAAAATTGATTAAAATAACCTTTTTTTTTTCCCACTACTCTATTGGTGCTCACTCCATGTCCTTATTTTGTTCCACTAAAGAGTCATTGAGACACAGCTCCTGCAGGGGCGTGCAGCATTTTATTTTTATTTTTTTGCTTTACTGAAGGTGGTTGTATGCTTTTCTTTTGGTTTAGCTAGGGGTAAGCTAGGACTGTTCATGGCCTACACAATGATGCGCACATCCATATATGTGACCTGCCTGTCATTCTGATGCACAGATGCAACAGTTTCACTAACAGAAAGGACGAGCTATGCATGTTGCTGCACTACACAGGGTACACCAAGATACATTCTCCCTAAAGTTTACCTGGCTGCAGCCCAGGACAGACCTGATTTAACGCACTTCATGACAAATTAATTTGTAACAAAGCAAGTTTCTTGGAGAAATTTGGCAAAGCGACTGAATCAAATTTTTTAAAACTTTGCTTATCTCTAATAATAACTATGCAATTTACGTTATGTTGCCAGGGTAGCTTAGTAATGCAAGGTTTTTGTCATTACAGCAGATGTAAGGAGGTACTACCCAAATTTCCAAATCCATCCAATAGCAGATATCACATTCAAAAGATTACATGTTTACGAAGGACTTTTCCTTGTAAGAGTTTCCCACTTCTTAGTCTAGAATCAAAGGGCATCACTTTTCATCATTTTATTCTCCATTGCTATTAGAATGCAGTAGCTTGTGGGTTCCAGAATATGTGAAGCAAGCTCATAGCCTCAGGTTGGATATGCTCTTCTTCTCTCCTATCAGTAATCTAGCAAGGAATAAAAAGATTTATTTTTCCTTCACTTCCTGCATTGAGTCTATTATTCACTCACTGCATTATTACACAATGGCCAGAATTCATAATACTCATTTAGAAAGTCCCTTAGGGGTGCTTTCCATGATGTGATTCCCTTGTTATACATTTTTTATGTATCTGATTGTCTGTGTTCATGAATGGAAGATTGGGGTTACAGAGAGGTTGATTCCTTCCAAACCAACCATTTTAATACACAACAATTAAAGGATATGTAATTATAGTACCTCCAATGTACACATTGATGGAAAAGATATACCAGTACTGGCTTTATATATGTCACGCTTAGTTCAAAGCCTGTATGCAAAAAATGTGCCAAATTTACTAAGAGGCATAGTACTCTTCGGGTTGTTTCACACTAGCGTTGTCCAGTTTTTGTCTGGTCGATTTTTGGCATATTTGTGGGGTCACCAGTCCCCATTATAGTTCATTGGAGCCAGACAGGAAATAAGTGGCTTTTGGCTATGCTCGATCCAGAGAGACCCGGCAGCCTGTTCCTGCAGGTTCTCACAACGCTAATGTGAAACTAGCCTTAATCCCTTAAGGACTAGACCAATTTGAGTTTTGTGTTTTTGTTCTTTCCTCTCATCTAGCTTGCAAAACAGCTAGGGCAGTGCTAAAGCCCGTCCATCAGAGCCGGTGACGTCACCGGGAACACTGCTAGGCGGAAGCCTCCACCTAGCAGTGTAATAATATAAACAAAAAAGCCCTACAGTGCTGGGCAAGGTGGAGCATTGGAGCATTAAATGCTTCAATGCCCATGTCAGGGGGGCCAAAATGTGACTCATATTCTTCGTATTAGACCTAAAGACGCATGCCTGTGTATTTTGCAATATGCAATAACTTCTATTGTATGCTGTGTGTATGTATATTGGGGGAACGTGAGACTGTTTTTATTGCTCTAAGGAAGCCAATAGTGGCAAAAGACGTAGGGTCGGAAGCTACCACTGTGATTGTATTTTACTCATTACTTTTGTTGAATTGCACTATATTATAAATTATTGTAGTAAAAAGGAAAGTTCAGCAGCTCTCACCTGCCCCTCCTTCACCTGTGAGCACGGAAAACCCGTGTCAGGCCCGGGTAACACAAATGCAAAAAGGTTCAAGGAATCCAGCTCCACTTCGATAAAGGAATCTTTATTTTGCTTGCGGTAAAATCACATTCCTTGAACCTTTTTGCATTTATAAATTATTGTGATTTATGTTTGCTATGGCTAGTATACTGTATGCTCAATTTTGCCCTTGCATTGACACTTAATTATTGAATGTATTTTTTACTATGACTACTTTTGAGTATGCTATTTAGGTGTGAGTCCACTTATTTTTTTTTATTGTACTGCTGTATTTTATGCGATGATTCAATAAATGGATTATTCTTCTATATGCTGTTTTTTGTGCCATCTTTTGTAAGTTATATCAGTTATAATATGGCCATGTGTATGAGGCCTTAGAAGCAAGATCCCAAGCAGAACATTAAAGGGATGACAGAATCATTAATAGCAGAACTGCAGCTTGAGAGTAGTTTGTTCATTAAGTTAAGAGCACCAATTATGCTAATTGTTTTATTGGGTGGGGAGAATTCTCCATGAAGGAACATGAATATACGTCTAGCATCCGATTCCATTAATACTTCTGGAGAAATATTAACTTGTTCGATACAGCCGTGCATACTGTAGCAATATCAGAATATGTTAAAATTCTGTATTATATGAATATTTTTATATTTCACAGAAACAAATTGATTAATTACTAATAACTCTGAAATAAGGGTGTCTGCTGAAGGAGAAACTACATGGGCCGAGTATTGGGAACAAACATTTAAACGAATGCTCGCTGCCATTAACACAGACAGCAAAATAATTTCTAGGCAGATTGTTATGTGTAAACACACCAGACACAATGAATTTGTATGGGGACGAGCAATCACAGTAGTACTAGTAGTAGTAGTAATATTACATGCAAAGTTGGCCTGAGTAAAGAGGCCTTTACATGTAAGTCCCCATACAGTGTGCTTTGTTATGTAAATAATGAGTATGCCTATGTTAGGCTACTTTCACACCTGCGTTTAGGTCGGATCCGTCTGGTATGTGCCCAGACGGATCCGCACCTATAATGCAAACGTTTAGATCCGTTCAGAACGGATCCGTTTGCATTACCATGAACAAAAAAAAAAAAAAAAATTTATTTTTATTTTTTGTTCATGATAATGCAAACGGATCCGTTTTGACTTTACATTGAAAGTCAATGGGAGACGGATCCGTTTGAAAATTGAGCCATACTGTGTCAACTTCAAACGGATCCGTCCCCATTGACTTACATTGTAAGTCTGGACGGATCCGTTTGCCTCCGCACGGCCAGGCGGAGCCCTGAACGCTGCAAGCTGCGTTCGGGTGTCCGCCTGCTGAGCGGAGCAGAGGACAAATGGAGCCAGACTGATGCATTCTGAGCGGATCCGCATCCATTCAGAATGCATTAGGGCTGGACGGATCCGTTCGGGGCCGCTTGTGAGCCCCTTCAAACGGAACTCACAAGCGGAGCCCCGAACGCTAGTGTGAAAGTAGCCTTAGTTAGACACTCATAGTGGTGTGACATTGCGAGGAGGACACTTGGGGGCACAAGAAAACACACTGCAATGTTTTTCTTTATTTTGTAAATCCAAACGCAACTATAGGGGTGGCCTACCAGACAATCTGTGCCTAAAGGTCTCTGACATTAAATTAAGTAATGCATGCATACAGTATGTTAGTGAACCAACCAAGGAAAACAACTCAAAGTCTGTATGTTGTTCTTGTTTTTTTGTGTCTACTATCCCTCCAGGTAGTCTGGTCTCCTCCTATACTCCATATACATACAGGTAGGTTAACTGGCTTCCTATGAAATTGATGTACTGCGTACCTGACATAGAGAAATAAGATTGGGAGCCCCAATGGGAACAAGGACTGCATTATATTGTTGACTACAAGCAACAGAAAATGTATAAATAAATGAGAAGAAATCTCACCAATGACAAAAATATGAACCATGGAACATTGATTGAAGATTCAGTTATTTTTGGTACACAGGTCTAGTGAGTAATATAATGAATGAAGGCACTAGTGAAATACAGAAGGATCCAAGACAAGCTGCTCACTCCAATCAAATAGCACAAAATAATACAATATGCATAGAAAGGTCACCTCTAAACTACATAAGCTTTAATACCATCAGCCATTCAGTTATGATTGTGTAAGTATGAGAGTAGTGTTTATAACCAGTTCACTATAAATACATTCTGTTGTACTTTATAGGTCTTATTTTTTGCCTTTGTATAAATATGAAATTTTCCTGTTATTATGTAATTTATATGCGTGTTAAGCACACAAAGGTCACTGCTTATGGATTAATAATAAACTTTATTTATAGCGGCACCATATTCCGCAGCGCTTTACAATTCATTACCAATCCAACTGAAATAACATTTTGTTCAAGAAATATCTGTTTGACTTGATGTTATTTTATATGTTGAATATAAATTAGTAGGTTCAATCTATAGCTGCCATAGATTTAAGCACAAGATGTGAAAAAATTAAGAGGTGTGTATCTTTTAATAAATATGTTGCATCTTGCTCCATGGGCTTTTTACTAAGGCTACTTTCCCATCAGCGTTTTTGCTGTACAGTTTTGAGATCAGACAAGGGATTTCACAACCACTGCAAAACACTTCCTTTCTAATAGTACAACTGACTGCATCTGATGAGGCTGTACTATATCAAAAATGAAAGAAATAAACGGATCCGGACATGAAAAAAAACAAAAACAATGCCCAGTGACTTACAATGCTTTTAGTGCCGGATCTATTTTTTCAGGCACCAAAAACCATGTAAGTCAATGGTGCCGGATCTATTTTTTCAGCTTGTTCAGTTTCCCATGCCGCACACAAAAATGCTGCTGGCAGCGATTTTGTGTCTGGCATGGGAATGAAACAAACTGGAATGGAATGCATTCAATTTTGTCCCCATTGACAATGAAAGGGGACCAAACTGATGAGTTGTGCTGTGGTTTTGAGACCTTGTGCCGAATCTCAAAACTGGACAGCACAATGCTGATGTGAAAATAGCCTAAGATTGGCATATGAACTGTTAGTCTTAAGTGAATGGGCCCTTATGTTCTGAAGATACTGGCCTGACTGTTAATAGTGCACAGTTTTCTTTCCTAATGCCATTCGCCAGATATTATTTTTAATAATGTAAATCTCTATTTACTTGGTTGGCTAATATTTGCCCTTTTTGCCCAGTTCTTAAAATTATACAAAGCTATAAATGATTCCAAAATGCCACAGAAACTGACAAATCGTAGAGACTTAGGGTATGGTGCCAAGTTGTCCTTACTGCCTGCCGTACCCCTTCCAAACTGATGAGAAAATCAAACTTGGTCTATTTAATATTTGATATTGTTTTGCGGTTAGAAGCTTTCCCCGGCTGAGAGCAAACAAACAAGGATAGTCTTAGTACAAGCCAGTCTCACATATCATTACATTTAGAATGGAAAATAAAGCTGGGACTTTTGCACAGCAGAAGCAACAGCAACATCATAAATGAGTCAGTGAGGAAAAGAAGCGAAGAGATAGAGAAGGAAAATAAACGGGTGGGAATAAAAACGGATGATAAAGCAATAAGAAAAAGAAGCTTTCGCTCAGCAGGCAAGGCGAAAATCATTAAGACATCTGTGTGGTAGATTAAAACATTTCCTGCATATGAATAATAGAGAGGCTCGCTCTATACCAGCAGTGTGTCACTTTTAAATTCGGCCAATTTAATCCCATTGACAAATGAAGTGGGAATAGAATCTCAGCATTCATTACTATTCTACAATTGCTTATCTGACTCATGCTTTTCCAAGTATCAACTAACAAAGTAGTGCAGCTTGGAACCGTCACATATTCACTCATAATAGAAATGTGGCACTAGAACATACAGGGCATGTGTAGCCTTCACCAAGCCAACTGTCAAAACCAAGGCAACAGGCTGTAGTTGGCGTAGACTTGAGATCTGGCACATGGAGGGCCAGAGATGTGCTCTTATTAAAGGGCCTCTGTCAGCAGATTTGTACCTAATAAACTGGCTGACCGTGCATGTCCGCTTAGCAGCTGAAGGCATCTGTGTTAGTCCCATGTTCATATGTTCCCGCATTGCTGATAAAAATACATTTTTTATATATTTTAAATTTATAACAGGTACATTACCGTTACACCTAGAGACTTAGCGCTCTCTGCAACTGCAGCACCCTCTGCACTTTGGCCAGGCAGTGAAAACCTCATCACTCCTGGCCCTGACCTCCTAAAGTCAAAGTGGCACTAATATTATAAAGAGCACATGTTAAGTAGTGGCCACATACTGCTCTTCGTGCAATAATAAAGATAATTATCTGATTTCCAGTGTTCCAGTAAAAGGGGTTTTCTGACAAATGACTTTTATAGCATATCCACTGGATATGTCATGGAAGTCTCATCCATATAGGCTGGGATCACCACCAATCAGTATCAGGGTTGCCAATTAGAGTTTCCCTCTTTTCAGGACAATTTATCCCAAAATCACGGACAGCCTACATGTTTCATGGACAAACTGGAAAACCATAATGAATTATACAGATTATAAGTGATACACATGAATAGCTCAATATACTGATAAGAACTCATTACCAGCATTTACTGTTATCTGTAAAATAATGATAATTACCACCAAAATAATCTACTCAAGAACCACCAGCCTAAAAAAAATCACGGACACATCTATTGTTTTTTCACAGACTAAGGAAAGAAGTTCCCTATCTTTACAGACTGTCCAGAAATTCCTGGATGGTTGGCAACCCTGATCAGTATCAACTGCACAAGTAATCCATGGATAATGTAAGAACTTGAATACACATTTTACTGTATAAGAAAGAGAAGGGGAGAGAAAGCATATTATTTCATGTTACTAACAATTATGGGGGACATTTACTATTAGATTTATAGCTTATTTTTTGGAGTATATTTCTCACATGAAATGTTGCATGCCATTTTTTGCAATATTTGCCTCTTTACGCCACTTGACGCCACTTTTCACAGTGTTCTATGTGTATAATAAGTGAAGGTGTTTACACTTGTTTTAGAATACATTTATTATTTGTGACTATTTCAAATGTCACAAAAAATTTGCAACCTATGCCAGGCTCCCCCCATGTCTACTTTTACACATATCACAATCACATATCATATACAATCACGCCAAATATATTATTAAGGTGTTCTATTTCAAAAATTTGGTGAGAACACAAAAAGCAAAGACAGACTTAAACAGACACAAAAACTACCGCAAATGATAAATGTCCCCTTGTATGTCCAAATTGTGTTATTTTTAATGTGTGTTCAGCTATAGGGTTGAGCGAACCCGAACTGCAAAGTTCGGGTTGTTACCGAACTTTGCGAGTTTGGGTACCCAGACCCTAAACCGGACTTTTTCACTGAAGTTCGGGTTCGATGTTCGGGTGATTTTATTATTTTCCATTATAACATGGTTATAAACGGAAAATAATATCATTCTTAAGACAGAATGCTAAATAAAATGGCCATTGAGGGGTTAAAAATAATTTTAAAAAACTCACCTCATCTACTTGATCGCGCAGCCGGTATCCTCTTCTTTCTTCTTTCTGCAAGACCTGCAAAAGGACCTGCAGTGACGTCATCGCAGGTCCTGCTGAATGAAGATAGAAGATCCTGCGATGACGTCACCGCAGGTCCTTTTGCAGGTCCTGCAGAATGAAGAAAGAAGAGGATACCGGCTGTGCGATCAAGTGGATGAGGTGAGTTTTTTTATTATTTTTAACCCCTCAATGGCTATTTTATTTAGCATTCTGTCTTAGGAATGCTATTATTTTCCATTATAACTATGTTATAAAGGAAAATAATAAAGTGAAGTTCAGGTCCCCATAATGGGGCCGGGTTCCGAACCCAAATTTTGAACTGAAGTTCGGCCGAACCTGGCAAACCCAAACTTCCACAGGTTCGCTTATCCCTATTCAGCTAAAGTATGTACGTCACCATTTTATACTGTATAATCATATATTTTTCTCATGCACAATTACACGTACACATTTATTGCAAATACTGCATTTTCTACCCTCTATACAGGATTATTGCTATTTGCACATTTGTGCACCTTTAATATTAGAATAATCTGCAATGCAGACATCTTTTGTGCATGTTCTAGTAAAGTGAATCATACATCATAAATCAAAGCTATGAATGTCAGTATAAAAAGTGGACTGAATAAAGATGGTGCGGCATGTCTATTTGAGTAAATAGTTTCCTAAATGTTTTCAGAATATCATGAATAGTCAGCAGCTATTTATTGCTTGATTCTGAAATGATGTATACATGTGCACAGCCTTACAAGGATATTCGCTGGTGTCTTGGTATTGAGTGGATCTCTCTATATGCCAAGTGTTCTTCCTAGAAGAAGCCGAGAGCTTCCTGCATCCAAGAATTAGTCAGGTTATTCCCTCTTGCTGCGCTTTGCTGGGCTGTAATTGGTGTGCTTATTATGTCTAAAGCTCTGCTGACATTTAGAAGCAAAGGCCTTTATTCTGTGTGTTGCATGCTTTGTGAATAAAAGCAGGCATGGGGTGGCAGAGCAGATTGCCATGCGCCAGCAGGAAGCCGGATTTCTCTGAAAAGAAGGCTGTTGTGCGTTGAGCTGCGGGAGCCCCAAAACTGCTTTTGAAGCACGAGAACCCCTTTCACATCATAGGTCCTCTCTCCTCCTGTGTCAAACTAATTGTTAAAGCCTTGCTTTTTCAGAACTAAACCAGTGGGTTTTTTTCACTGAAAATGATCTGTATTACATCAATCATTGTTTGTCTAAATGTTTGCCACCAAAGTCTTCTTCACACAACTTCAAAATAGATTAAGCTGCTGTAATAACATTTTGTGGGACATTTGCATTACCATATAAACAAGAAATTAACTACTTTACTAGTATTACATAGTACTTAATATTACATGTCTTTACATCAAGTTACAAAGTATGCCTTCCAGCCAGTTCTTATTCATATATGTTTGTGGGAAAGCTGGGCAAAAAAATTATATAATACGTAGATGCTGTCACCTAGCTTTCCAAGAATGGTACAGCTGTCTGGTTATGACATCAGCCCTTTCAATGGCAACTGGTTTTTACAGTGTTGTTTCCAGATTTGGTCGTCCAGTGAGAAACCCTATATCTTGGTCCAGCATGAACCCTATGCCATATTGTTCCTGGTTCAAGCTTTCAATGTTAAATAGGTATTTTACACACTTTTTCCCAGGGAGCACTGTCCTAAAGACTTTTTACTAGATGCATCTCCAGAAGGAGAATCAAAACCTTCCTAGAATAACTTTTCCTGTTTGATATATGTCCCTACAATGTGTGGCCCCAAAATTATCTCACTCAACCTAGTGAAATGTTTGGGAAATTTCTCGGATGTTAATCATTTTAAAAATGTGCTTGATGTTGTTATGGTGTAGTAAGACATACAGTTCAAACAAGTCACTGATGATAATGTGAAAAGAACTGTGAGGAGAATCTTCGAATCAACAGAATTGTTCACTGTGTTGCTATGAATTTGCTTGTTAAAGGAGTATGGCAGCTTAGGTGTAAGTCAGGCAAGAATCACAGATACAGTTGCAAGAAAAAGTATGTGAACCCTTTGGAATGATATGGATTTCTGCACAAATTGGTCATAAAATGTGATCTGATCTTCATCTAAGTCACAACAATAGACAATCACAGTCTGCTTAAACTAATAACACACAAAGAATTAAATGTTACCATGTTTTTATTGGACACACCATGTAAACATTCACAGTGCAGGTGGAAAAAGTATGTCAACCCTTGGATTTAATAACTGATTGAACCTCCTTTGGCAGCAATAACTTCAACCAAACGTTTCCTGTAGTTGCAGATCAGACGTGCACAACGGTCAGGAGTAATTCTTGACCATTCCTCTTTACAAAACTGTTTCAGTTCAGCAATATTCTTGGGATGTCTGGTGTGAATCGCTTTCTTGAGGTCATGCCACAGCATCTCAATCGGGTTGAGGTCAGGACTCTGACTGGGCCACTCCAGAAGGTGTATTTTCTTCTGTTTAAGCCATTCTGTTGTTGATTTACTTCTATGCTTTGGGTTGTTGTCCTGTTGCAACACCCATCTTCTGTTGAGCTTCAGCTGGTGGACAGATAGCCTTAGGTTCTCCTGCAAAATGTCTTGATAAACTTGGGAATTCATTTTTCCTTCCATGATAGCAATCCGTCCAGGCCCTGACGCAGCAAAGCAGCCCCAAACCATGATGCCCCCACCACTATACTTCACAGTTGGGATGAGGTTTTGATGTTGGTGTGCTGTGCCTCTTTTTCTCCACACATAGTGTTGTGTGTTTCTTCCAAACAACTCAACTTTGGTTTCGTCTGTCCACAGAATATTTTGCCAGTTCTGCTGTGGAACATCCAGGTGCTCTTGTACAAACTGTAAACGTGCAGCAATGTTTTTTTTGGACAGCAGTGGCTTCCTCTGTGGTATCCTCCCATGAAATCTATTCTTGTTTAGTGTATTACGTATCAGGGATTCGCTAACAGGGATGTTAGCATATGCCAGAGACTTTTGTAAGTTTTTAGCTGACACTCTAGGATTCTTCTTCACCTTATTGAGCAGTCTGCGCTGTGCTCTTGCAGTCATCTTTACAGGACGGCCACTCCTAGGGAGAGTAGCAGCAGTGCTGAACTTTCTCCATTTATAGACAATTTGTCTTACCGTGGACTGATGATAGAGATACTTTTATAACCCTTTCCAGCTTTATGCAAGTCAACAATTCTTAATCGTAGGTCTTCTGAGAGCTCTTTTGTGCGAGGCATCATTCACATCAGGCAATGTTTCTTGTGAAAAGCAAACCCAGAACCGGTGTGTGTTTTTTATAGGGCAGGGCAGCTGTAACCAACACCTCCAATCTCATCTCATTGATTGGACTCCAGTTGGCTGACACCTTACTCCAATTTGCTCTTGGAGATGTCATTAGTCTAGGGGTTCACATACTTTTTCAACCTGCACTGTGAATGTTTACATGGTGTGTTCAATAAAAACATGGTAACATTTAATTCTTTGTGCGTTATTAGTTTAAGCAGACTGTGATTGTCTATTGTTGTGACTTAGATGAAAATCAGATCACATTTTATGACCAATTTGTGCAGAAATCCATATCATTCCAAAGGGTTCACATACTTTTTCTTGCAACTGTACATCGGATATGATTAATAGATATGGAAGAACACTTTTTTTTACACAATATGGATGTTACACACTAATAAATATAATCCTAAAGCAAAATTTTCATTTGGTTGCATTTGGCATAACTTATTTCATTAACATAAGAAAAACATTTCTATTTTGAAAAAAGCAGAGAGATTTTCTTGTTTGTCTACTTTAGACAACTAGGAATGGCTTCTGCATATGGCTTATACTTCATGTCATTATAGGTAAAGAAAAATGTTTGCACAAAAGGCGCTAATACTAATCAAATATTCATTTCTTCAAGCCTGTTAGCAGGATCAACCCTTTTAAAACAGGAATACTGCCTGATAGGGTTGACCCTGCTGCTAAAAATTATATCTGTCTTGTAAAGAATGGTAAATGCGTCCCAGAAAAAATAAAAATAAATTGTTAGTTATACAAACTTCAGTGCACAGAGGAAAAGTGCACTGAGATCGCTGAAAAGCTGAGTACACTGGATGAGATCACTGTATGTAAATCAGTCTCCTTCGCTGGCGAGCAGGCATTTGCCAGAAGGAACACTAGCAGTGTAAAGGGGCTGTAACGGTCACGTACACATACACACAGGGGGAAGGATAGTGACCACTGCGCTCCACCCTCACCCCTGGCCCTGCCTACTTGCCTCACGAGTCCTGATGACAGGGGACAACTGGACGGCAGTCCCTAACTTAGTATACGTGCGGGAAGGACAGACAAATAACGGATAGTGAACGGACCGGGTCAAAACCAAGAGGATAACGCAGTACAGAGGGATAAGCAAAGAAAGGTCAGGAGAAGCCGGGGTCATAAATACCAGGAGAGTCGAGAAGTACCAAAAGAGTCCGCAAAGAATAGTCAGGTGGAAGCCGAGGTCAATATACCAGGAAGGATGCGCAGTACAGGAGGAGCAGGCAAAGGATCGTCAGGGAACAGGATCAGGTAAGTACACAGGTATCCAACAACTGCCAGGAACCTAAATTAACAGGCAACCTGTGGCCAGCAGGCTGCCTGTATTTATAGTGGGGAGTGAGGGTCATGTGACGTGGCCAGCGTCACATGACCGACAGACCAACCAGTCGAGCACCGAGTGATCAGCTCGGCGCTCAAGGCAGACTTAGGAGCAGGGAGCCTCCCAG
This sequence comes from Bufo bufo, assembly GCF_905171765.1. Taxonomy (NCBI): domain Eukaryota; kingdom Metazoa; phylum Chordata; class Amphibia; order Anura; family Bufonidae; genus Bufo; species Bufo bufo. The sequence goes on from NC_053394.1 coordinate 211,906,196, forward strand.
CTAGCAAAGCCGCCCTGGGAACGAGGTCAAACACAGATCCTCGCTCCCGAAGCTAAGTAGCAGGTCTGCAGCTAATGGGAGACCGAGTGCACCTTCGGAACCCCGTTACAGGGGTCTTGAGTCGTGGCAATCGCCTGCTCACTTGCAAAGGAGACCGCTGCTATTACATGCAGCAATCTCCTCCGCAACATGGGGAGGAGCGATCGCTATGCCATCGCTCATCCCCATGCTGTATAGTGGTTTGCCGTCAGCTGATCGTAATTGGACACCATGATCTGCCGTCATAAAACAATAATTTTTTTAACATGTCAAAAGATTGCCAATTGCCTCGTTCATCAGGCAATTGGCGGCAGTATTACACTGCAAGATGATCAATAACGAGTGTTCATACAAAGCTTAACACATATCTATCTCATACAATATCTATCACATAAATGCCTATGATAGGTAGATAGATAGACAGACTTGGCAGGGTTGAGTTTCCTGCTCTATCTCAGCAGACCGTCTCCATCCTCCTCTTGTTTGTCCCGACTGCCTTCTCCTATCTAATACAGAAGAGTAACAGGGAAGTAAGGAGCCATTCTGCTTCCCCTTATGCTCCTTCCATTCTGTAGATTCCACAGGAGCTGAGGGGGGAGGAAACAGACCTCTGGCTCACTGACTCTGGGGACAGGAAGAGAAAAAAACTGTGAGTAGTATCGGACTGGGGCTCCTGGGCCCTCCCCCCAGGGTAAATTATTCTTGGGGCCCAACCCTATATCATCACAAAGTCTTATAGGTTATGAATCAAAGAGATAAACCCGAGTGGCAAGTGACTGACTCCAAAGAAAGACAAATGAGTTTTTTCTCCTTTGGGGTCCATTATGATATCAGCGCATGGTCCCACTGGAGGATCCTCTAGTACTCTGGTGGGCCAGTCCAACCTGACTGAAAGATCAGTACAGTACATGGGGAAATGTCTGCTGCCCTAGAGGCTGCTCTCAGCCTAGGGGCTAGGTTGAAACTTATCAATGTTCACCCTATGAAGCTAGCACCTTCTCCACTCACTTCATGCTAGTGCAGTCATGAGCTCCGGTTTCAGGAGGATCTTTCCAAATTGTCCTCCTAGACCCCGTCTTCTACCTGACAAGGAGGCACTGTTAACCAATGACTCATTCCTGTCTGTGTCAGAACCAGTCTGGAGCCATGCAAGGACCTTGCTTCAGCAGTGAACTAGGTGGGCAGGCCTGTGGGATAGTGGGTGACACTGTTGGAGCATGCCTAATATTTGCTACCACCCTACTGCTAATCTGATCCCTAGTTTATGAGATAAAGCAGAGATATGCAGTTAGAATGATCTTTAGCCTTGGAGGTCTGCAGGCAGCCACTTAAATCAATGGAGTCCCCTTGATTTCCATGAGCAATCTGTAATGGGTTGTTTTCCCTGCAGTAGCATTTTAGAAAAAAACAAGCACTTGTGCAGGAATTTCCCTACAGATAACATCTTCAGCAGAATGCTAAAAGTCTAAAAAGTATTTGTCTAAAGTGGACAATCAGCTGTAATGAAAGGGTCTTGAAATCAAACATTGCTTTTGAATGGCGCATATGATCTGTACAATGAGTTTCTAAGGGTACTTTCATGCTAGCGTTAAAGTTTTCCGGTATTGAGTTCTGTCATAGGGACTCAATACTGGAAAAAAATGCTTCAGTTTTGTCCCCATTCAATTGGAACAGAACTGAACTTAACAGAACGGAATGCTCCAAAATGCATTGTGTTCTGTTTAGTTGAGTTCCCAGACTGGAGAGCAAACCGGATCCGTCCCCACTGACCTGCATTGAGGTCATGACGGATCCGTTTTGGCAATGTTCAAACGGATGCAGATGGTTGTATTATCAGTAACCGAAGCGTTTTTGCTGGACCCTGCCGGATCCAGCAAAAACACTAGTGTGAAAGTAGCCTAACTCATGATTAAAAAGGTTTCATACGTTCAGTTATTGATGACATGGCATATGAAGACAAAGTGCAATTCTTTTTAAAGCTTAATGTGCCGGCCGATGTAAGGGCAGCATATTACAGTTACAGAGCTCTACTGCTAGCAGCCGAAAGGAGACAAAAATGTTGTGTCATTTGTTTATCAGATGCACTAAAGGAATACACTGGACACATAGATTATGAGTCTGATATATTCATGAGGAGAGAACTCTTCCCCGCATCTTCATGCTTCCCCCAACCCCTCAGGATGTGTGACTAACAGGCTTCTGTCTAAGTACATTTACACAAGAGTCGGTCAATCACTATCCTGAGGGGTGGGAGAGGCAGGAAGAGGTGGGGGGGTGGGTGGGAGCGCTCTCTTCATGAATACACCAGACTTATTCATAGACTATGTGTGTGGTGTATTCTTTCACAGCTCCAATTAGCCAAACAGCTAAATATGTTTTCACTACCTTTAGTATAAACCTGAAGCTATAATATGCTGCCCTTTCATAGAGAAGAATATTAAACTAATAACTCCATTCTCCTGGTGCTATGCTTTGTAAAAGCCAGAGCACTCCAGATTCAATGTTACTGGTCACATGGCGATTGTCATAAATATGATATCTGGGTGAATACTTGTGATAACTATACCCCCACATCATATTTAAGACAACGATGATGTCATCAAAGGTCCTTAATCGAAGATAGAGCTGTGATTCTTAGAAGAAAGGATCTTTGATAACATCATTGCCATGTGACCAGTAATATATGGCAATGACATCATCAAAGGCCCTTTCTCTCTGCCAGGATTGCTTCAGGAGAAGTTTTCCACAATTTGATGGAGTTTTTTTGTGTGAAGATTATACCCGGAAAAGGTGACGACAGAGGCTGTGATGCTATTCTGCTGTATACTGTAGGCTACTGCATACTATTGAGTACTATACACTGTGGGGTGCTATACTGAATACTGTGAAGTGCTGTGTACTGTGGAATGCTGTATACTGTGGAGTACTGATTGTATACTGTGGAGTGCTGTGTACTGTGGGGGGCTGTATACTGTGGGATGCTGTATACTGTGGAGTGCTGACTGTATACTGTGGGATGCTGTATACTGTGGAGTGCTGTATACTGTGGGGTGCCGTATACTGTAGGCTACTGCATACTATTGAGTACTATACACTGTGGGTGCCTCGGTAGGGGAGGTGTACACAGAGGAAGTATCAGAGAAAGGATAATAAAAACAAGTTTTGACCGCTTGCTTGGATAGATTCAGACCAAGATCACCAATAGGGTGAAAAGGTAGTATTATTTGCAGGACAGTCTATGCGTTTCGAGGGTAGGAAATCCCTCTTCTTCAGGACAATCTGTTGTTACAGTACATCACAATACATGGTTTAAAAACACTTGTTTTGACGCGCAGGCCAAAGGAGGAGAGGAATGAGGGTGTGTTTGCTGACGGTGATATTGTTTATTAGGAGCTTTAGAGCAGTTAATTGGCTTTTCGTTTGTGAGATCCGTTCAGGGCTCTCACAGGCGTTCCAAAACGGATCAGTTTTAATTCTAATGCATTCTGAATGAAAAAGGATCCACTCAGAATGCATCAGTTTGCATCAGTTCAGTCTTCATTCCGCTTTGGAAACGGACACCAAAAAGCTGCTTGCAGCGTTTTGGTGTCCGGCTGTTGAGCTGATGAGTCTGATGAGCCAATCTGACTCCATACGGTGGAATTATGTATACTGTGGGGTGCTATACTCTCTGGGGTGCTATACTGAATACTGTGGAGTGTTGTGTACTGTCGGGGGCTGTATACTGTGGGATACTGTATACTGTATAGTGCTGACTGTATACTGTGGAGTACTGTATACTGTGGGATGCTGTATACTATGGGGTGCTGAATACTGTGGGGTGCTGTATACTGTAGGATACTGCATACTATTGAGTACTATACACTGTGGGGTGCTATACTGAATACTGTGAAGTGCTGTGTACTGTGGGGTGCTGTATATTGTGGAGTACTGATTGTATACTGTGGAGTGCTGTGTACTGTGGGGGGCTGTATACTGTGGGATGCTGTATACTGTGGAGTGCTGACTGTATACTGTGGGATGCTGTATACTGTGGAGTGCTGTATACTGTGGGGTGCTGTATACTGTAGGCTACTGCATACTATTGAGTACTATACACTGTGGGGTGCTATACTGAATACTGTGAAGTGCTGTGTACTGTGGGGTTCTGTTTACTGTGGAGTACTGACTGTATACTGTGGAGTGCTGTATACTGTAGGATGCTGTATACTGTGGGGTACTATACACTGTGGGATGCTGTATACTGTGGAGTGCTGTATACTGTGGAGTGCTGTATACTGTGGAGTGCTGTATACTGTGGGGTGCTATAAACTGTGCTATATTGTGGGGTGCTAAATTGAATACTGTGGAGTGCTGTATACTGTGGGGTGTTGTATAGCATACTGTGGGGTACTGTATACTGTGGAGTGCTGTATACTGTGGAGTGCTATACAGCATACTGTGTGGTGCTGACTGTATACTGTGGGTGCTATTCTGAACATTGTGGGTTGCTGTATACTGTGGGGTGCTGACTGTATACTGGGGGTGCTGTATACTGTGGAGTGCTATACAGCATACTGTGGGTGCTGACTATATATTGTTAGGTGCTGTATACTGTGGGTGCTGATGGTATACTGTGGAGTGCTATACAGCATACTGTGGGGTTCTGACTGTATACTGTGGGGTGCTATATACTGTGGGGTGCTGTATATTGCTGGGTTCTATACTGAATACTGTGGGTGCTGTATATTGTTGGGCGCTATACTGAATACTGTGGGGTGCTGTATATTATTGGGTGCTATACTGAATACCGTGGGGTTCTGTATACTGAGGGATGCTATACTGAATACTGTGGGGTTCTGTATACTGTGGGGGGTGCTACACTGCATCCTGTTGGTTGCTGTATACTGTGAGGTGTTATACTATATATGGCATACTGTGGGTTACTATATACTGGGCGGTGTTATATACTGTGGGGCTTTACACTGTATACTGCATGTGGAGTGTTGTACGCTATACACTATGAGGGGCTGGGGGTGTTATACTATAGTCGTAAATTCAACAAATCTGACCTAGATAAATGAAGAGAATTAGGTCCTCCTAAACAAAAACTGGCCGCCCTATGGCTGATAGCCCCCAATTTACATTTATCCCAGAACCTAAATAATAAAAGTCCTCTGACCACTTAACACCCAGCGAGCTATCGTAGTGTATTATTCTGTGTGTTCCCTCCTGCACTAGGGATTGTGGTTCTGTGCACCACTGTCACCACTAGTCCCTGCTTCCTTATCAATAATAAATCGCATTGATTGTACAGTTTAGTGTCAGCACTGACGATAGCCGTCTTCTAAAATCGCTTCATATGCTTCCCCCAAAATGTCTGGCATCCTCAGGGGTATATGGGCAATGACACTATATATGTGGCATAGTTTTCTTTAATATATACCATTAAAAAAAAACATGGGGCACAACGCAAAAGAGTGGACAGTCTGGGCAAATGGAGGGAGGGGGCCCAAGATGGGTAAACAGCCCAGGGCCTATGATACACTTAATCCGCCCTTGCTTGCGCTGCTACTAACACAAGAGGAGGGAGGTGGACATCTCACAGTTGGCATGGGCCCCCTCCATCTGCTGTGCAGACACTTGTTACGTCAGTGCGGCGCCTTTGTATGGGCTTGGGAGGACAATGAGGAGGGCCGAGTAAGAAGGCCCAGCATGCCACGCCGCGCACTAGCTTGTGCTGGGCTCCAGCAGTTCAGGCACAGCAGTTGGTGCCGTGGCACACTGGATCTGCCAAACAGATAACACTGGCTGCCACTGCTTGTGACTGATGCTTGTACCTCATCCTGTCAGCCAATCACAGAGAGAAGCCTTTTAGAGCACCTCTGTGATTGGCTGACAATCGATGATCGACAAGTATTAGTCAGCCTAGCCAAGAATCTTTAGCGGAAAACTGCACAGAGGACTACAAGTGTTGCCGCTGTGCATTCCAGATTCAGGTCAAGTCCAGACCAGACCAGTGCACAGAAGACTACAACTAGTGCCGCTGCTGTGCATTCCAGATCCAGGTCAGTCCAGAACAGACCAGTGTACAGAGGACTACAGAATGTGCTGCTGCTGTGCATTCCAGTTCCATGTCCAGACCAGACCAGTGTACAGAGGACTACAACAAGTGCTGCTGCTGTGAATTCCAGATCCAGGTCCAGTCCAAACCAGACCAGACCACTGCACAGAGGACTACAGCAAGTGCTGCTACTGTGCATTCCAGACCCAGGTCCAAACCAGACGAGACACATGCACATAGGACTACAACAAGTGCTGCTGCTGTGCATTTCAGATCGATGTCCAGTCCAGACCAGACCAGACCAGTGCACAGAGGATCACAACAAGTACTGCTGCTGTACATTCCACATCCAGGTCCAGTCCAGACCAGAGTAACTGTACATCTACTGTACATATACAAATTGTAAACATATTGACCAGTAGAATAAAGCTGGCAACATCCTCCATACATGTACTGTACAGCAGATGTCGGCACGATGGACATATATCATGCACCATTAAGGTAAATATGGTGTCCGCTGAGTCAAGTCCCAGCGGCAATGTCCACGATCAGTCTACTGACTGATTGTGGACATTTAACCCTTCAGATGTTGTGGTAAGTACGGACCACAGCATCTGAAGGGTCTCCACCATCTTCACCTGCAGGATCGGGGGAGCTGACAATTTGGTGTGCCTTCTGCTGCCACACATCATTATATATTAATCCTTCCCTATGGCAGGGAGTAATAAATAGCCAGCAATAGAATTACATACAGAAATACAGTAATACTGCTCTATGTAGTAGCTGCTATCAACCAATCTCAGGTTCAAATACTCTAAGGGAAGAAAATAATTTGGAATTTTTTTTTTAAATATAAAACTCAGAACCCAGGCACATACTTTACACTGGGGCCCTCTGCTGTCTGTGTCTGCCCCTGGTGGTAGCAATTAGAGATGAGCGAATTTCATAGTTTGAAATTTGTTCACGCTTCGTTTACTGGTAAAAGGTGAATTGTGTTATGGATTCCGTTACCACGGACCATAATGCGATTCTATGATGGAATGCATAACGGAATGCCTTTAGATGCATTCCGTTATTCATTCCGTCATAATAGAAGTTTATGGGCTGCAAAACGGATCTGTTCAGTTTCCGTTATGCAGGGGAGTCCTCTCCGGCATAACGGAAATGGTAAGGATCCATTATGCATCCCATAGACATCTATTATGACAGAATGAATAACGGAATGCATCTAAAGGGATTCCGTTATGCATTCCATCATATAATTGCGTTATGGTCCGTGGTAACGGAATCCATAAAGCAATACACCTTTTACCAGTAAACGAATCACATCATAACCGGAAATTCGCTCACCTCTAGTAGCAATGGTCACACCTGCTCTGATCATGCAATGGTTATCCTGATGATGCAATGGTCATCAAAGTCGATTAAACAATACACTGTGCATGGTATCAAGCTAAATTAAATGTCTAGCAACCTTCCAACTTTCTATATAATACATGGTCCTATTTCATAACTATCTATTACAGTATATTTGATGGGATGTGGAAAAATAAACATGAAAATGGTGTGGTAATGTGTACAGTGCTGGGAGGCATGCATATCCCACCCAGATACCTCGGCTGGGTGAGATAACTAAAATCAAGAAAGCTGCAGGGGTTTCAACAAAGCATAGTTTGCTGAGACAGTTTTGTCTACATTTTGTTCTGGGCTGGATTTTATTTGGACTGGTGGATAGGTTTGGTAGTGGGATCTGCCAGTCCATACCCTTCCAGTACATGTATTGTCTTTTGCCGGAGGTGATCGCAGGTGAGGCCTGCTGTAATCAAGGAGGGATAAAACCAACCCTCTGTGTGTCAGTCTGTGAACAGAGGATTTGGAATCAGAGGCCTACAGAGGCTCTGGGTGGTCTCAGCCAGGAGGGCTGAGAGGCAACAAGGCTGTGTGAAGCCGGATCTCTTCCCTGTCTGGACTTGTGTTTGGTGAGCGGATCGGCTAAGGGTTGGAGCTTGAGTCCCTGTGTATAAGCTGTGCTTAGAGGTGAGTCAGGGAAAAGAACTTTGTATTAGTTAGAGCCCAGACTGTTATGGTTGTGCTGGTACCAAAATAAAGCACCATTTGGACTTTAAATCCATTGTCTGTCGAGACGTCTGTGATGGCGACTACCTGAGTGAGAGCGATCCCTTACAATGGATTCAAAAAGCAAAAGGATATGTAAGCTGGGGAACTTCAGACAAACCTCAATGACTCATCAGACAGAAAAAGTGACTTCTTTTTGGCTAACTGCTGCCTAGATAAACTTTTCATTTGGGAACAACTTGTCTGTCCTCTGAGCTGGTCGTTGATCGACAAGGGACACCAACAGTGGTTAGTTTGACAGTGGTTACAAAGTTCTGCCATCAAAGACTCTATTATTACATGTAACTTTGCTTTTAAAAGGAATTTTTGAAAATTTAAAATAGCCTAAATTAGAACATTTTAACACTTACCAGCACTCGACCCGTTAGTGTCTGAGCTGAAATCATAACACCAGCCCAGTCTTTTACAGATGTCATCCAGCCCACCTCTGCAACAGCAGTTTCTGTTTTATCATCAGTTGGCTTGCAGTCCCCATCATTTCCTTGGGTATTGACTGGGTTTGCAACCTTTTGGGCCTCCTGTAAGAAAAATTTGAATTAAATTGTTAGCCAGAATAATTAATTTGCGTACATAACCTTAAGAACATGTAGTACAAAAACACTACAAGAGATTGATCATTTGGAAAGATGAGACTTCTGAGTGATGTAAGCTCTCAAAGAGAAAATAGATGTGCTGAAGCAAAGGCAATACCACTGAATCTACAGCAGATTTCAATGACATTACAGGCTCAAGTTACACAGCTTGTATGCTTCAGTGTCTTCATCTCCCCCTATCCATGCTCTCCAGAACTACATATTTATAATACAAATAATATGTGGATTAAAATCACTTTCCATACATAATTTTACACCCAAAAGCTGGCCATGCTTATGAGCTGTCAAAAGAACAACTCTTCCATAAACTCAACAGTACCTGCCCAACCACTCTGTCCAGGGAGCCAGAATAGAATAGACAGGAGTGGTGCCTGAAGAGGAGACATGGAAAGAAATGAGTACTATTTTTTTTTTTTTTACCTTTTTGTGCCTCCAACTGGTTGTTAGACAAAGAGTCCCACTCTGCAATGGCAACTATTCTTACTAGTCACAAAATAGAAGGTTATAAATACCTGTCATTGTTGTGTCCTTTGGGTCTTTTCAGCCCCTTCTTGGACGCATTCCAATATATACTGCCACCCATCCTATAACCCTTAGAGGCTCCATTATATTGGCTCCCTTAGTTGCTTGGCCCCATAGCAGCTTCTATGCCTGGTAGTTATGTCTATGCAGCCATTACAAACTGTATAGTTCTATGCCTGGCAGTCAAAAAGGGCATGGCCACATGGGGCAGCATATACAGTAGCACTGCAAATCAGGAAACAAAACCCAAGAGCACAGCAAACTCCATGTCAAAATACGACTAATCCAAATTTTGCTTCAGATTTTGCCATGGATCTGCAACTGAGTAAGCAGTGAATTTTCCTCACCAAAGTACCCTATGTCCCGTGTGGTCTGTAAAAAGTACAGATGTTATACTGATATGGATGGTGGTCTGGATTCCTGCAGTACCAATGATAAGTCTGAACTTATAGCCTGCTATCTGCATGTGCAAATCAGGCCTGTAGCAATCGGGAGTGCAGAGTACGGTTTGGGCTCTGGTGGTGAACCAATGATATGAATTGTACTTAGAGATGGAAGGCACTTTTTCAGATTTTGCATTGGAGCCCAGGAGCATATCATTTATTTTATTTCATTGCTTTTGGATAAAAACTAAAACTGAACAGTAGAAAATGAATATAAAGGCATAGAAAACATTCAGATATTAGCCAGCCTGGTTGGCACATACTGTGCTTTGTAACTGAATAAGTTGCAATGTGCTCTACACATATTATTATTATTTATTATTAAAGCGCCGTTCATTCCACAGCGCTGTACATATGAGAAGAGGTATACATACATAATACAGACAATTGCACTAATCAAAAACAAGACGGGTTACAAACTGGTACAGAAGGAGAGAGGGCGCTACCCATGAGGGCTTACAATCTACATGGTATGGGAGAAGGACACTGTAGGTGCGGGTGAAGTTGGTCATGGCAGTATAGAGGCAGCAGGGTCACTAGTTGTAGGCTTGTCTGAAGAGGTGGGTTTTCAGGTTTCTTTTGTAGGATTCCACTATAGTTGAGAGTCTGATATGTTGGGATAGCGAGTTCCAGAGTGTGGGGGATGCATGGGAGAAATCTTGGAGGCAATTGTGGGAAGAGGCGATATGAGGAGAGGAAAGAAGGAGGTCTTGTGAGAATCGGAGAGTGCGTGTGGAGGTGTATCGGGAAAGTAGCTCAGAGATGTAGGGAGGGGACAGGTTATGGACGGCCTTGTATGTATTTGTTAGTACTTTGAAGTGAATTCGCTGGGCAATGGGGAGCCAGTGAAGGGATTGGCAGAGGGGAGAGGCAGAGGAGTAATAGGTTGAGAGGTGGATTAGTCAGGCAGCAGAGTTGAGGATAGATTGGAGGGTGTGAGAGTGCTAGATGGAAAGCCACAGAGGAGAGTGTTGCAGTAGTCTAGGCGGGAGATGATGAGGGGATGTACAAGCATTTTCGCAGATTCAAAGTTAAGGAAAGCACGGATGCGGGAGATGTTTTTCAGTTGGAGGCGGCAGGTGGTGGAAAGGGCTTGGATGTGCCATCTGAAGGAGAGGGCAGAATCCAAGGTCACTTCAAGGCAGCGGACTTGGTTGACCGGGGAAAGTGTGCAGCCATTGATCATGATAGATAGGTCTGTTGGGGGGGTTGAGCAAGATGGGGGAAGAATATGAATTCTGTTTTATCCATGTTAAGTTTTAGAAAGCGAAAGGCGAAGAAGGATGATATATAAGATAGACATTGTGGGATTCTTGATAGTAAGGTGGTGATGTCTGGACCAGAGAGGTAGATTTGTGTGTCGTCAGCATAAGAGTGATACTGAAAGCCATATAAACTTTATGCCAATAAACTTTTCTTCTTGCTGCATATTCTGTAACCATCACCTAACATATTACCCAGAAAACATATCTGAGAATGAAGTATAAGTCGTTACATTGGCAAATTCTTTCCCTTTATTGAAAAACCAATTTATATTGCTAAGTGAGCCTGCAGGGCTTGCAGTGAATGAGATTCCTAATAGCCCAGTGGTTCTCTATCATTATATCCCTCACGTCCACATGAAGGTTAGAAAAGCTCCATGAATTAGCGAGAGCCTCATTTCTCTGCAACCCAGGCAAACATCAATGATAAATGAATAAAGCAGATGAGATTTTCATGCAAAGAAACAAGCATTTTGAAGCAACAGTTTTTATTGACTATATGATTCTTTCCTCTTTATATAATCATTCTAGAGAGTCTAATGCACACTATAGTGAACAATAATAAGGACAGTCAAAGCAACAATGTCACAGACTTCGGCACCAACAGTTCCCATTAATATATTAGGTTTCTTGGTAGGTAATTGTACTTCATTAATAGTACCCAGAAATTAAACTCTTTATATGCAATGTTTTATATCTTACCAAAGCCCATGTATACACAAGACGCAACCATATGTGCGTTATTTCAAGGTACTGGGCATCAGACTATACAAGATGGTTCCATTACTTGGGAATGTACTAGTTGTTACCTATGTTTACTGGTCTATCATACGGAAATCACAATGAGCTAAAGATATGTACATACTTCTCATTTTTGCTAGTTAGAGCAACTTTTTTGGACTTGCCACAATTGTATTTAGGTCCCCAGGTCTATCTGGATGTTTGTTACCATACTCCAGGAGATGTGCACATTTCAGAGAAGCTTCTCTGAAATGTGCACATCTCCTGGAGTATGGTAACAAACACCTAGATAGACCTGGGAACCTAAATACACTGCTCAAAAAAATAAAGGGAACACTTAAACAACACAATGTAACTCCAAGTCAATCACACTTCTGTGAAATAAAACTGTCCACTTAGGAAGCAACACTGAAAGACAATCAATTTCACATGCTGTTGTGCAAACGGGATAGACAACAGGTGGAAATTATAGGCAATTAGCAAGACACCCCCAATAATGGCGTGGTTCTGCAGGTGGTGACCACAGACCAATTCTCAGTTCCTATGCTTCCTGGCTGATGTTTTGGTCACTTTTGAATGCTGGCGGTGCTTTCACTCTAGTGGTAGCATGAGACGGAGTCTACAACCCACACAAGTGGCTCAGGTAGTACAGCTTATCCAGGATGGCACATCAATGTGAGCTGTGGCAAGAAGGTTTGCTGTGTCTGTCAGCGTAGTGTCCAGAGCATGGAGGCGCTACCAGGAGACAGGCCAGTACATCAGGAGACGTGGAGGAGGCCGTAGGAGGGCAACAACCCAGCAGCAGGACCGCTACCTCCGCCTTTGTGCAAGGAGGAACAGGAGGAGCACTGCCAGAGCCCTGCAAAATGACCTCCAGCAGGCCACAAATGTGCATTTGTCTGCTCAAACGGTCAGAAACAGACTCCATGAGGGTGATATGAGGGCCCGACGTCCACAGGTGGGGGTTGTGCTTACAGCCCAACACCGTGCAGGACATTTGGCATTTGCCAGAGAACACCAAGATTGGCAAATTCGCCACTGGCGCTCTGTGCTCTTCACAGATGAAAGCAGGTTCACACTGAGCACATGTGACAGACGTGACAGAGTCTTGAGACGCTGTGGAGAACGTTCTGCTCCCTGCAACATCCTCCAGCATGACCGGTTTGGCATTGGGTCAGTAATGGTGTGGGGTGGCATTTCTTTGGAGGGCCGCACAGCCCTCCATGTGCTCGCCAGAGGTAGCCTGACTGCCATTAGGTACCGAGATGAGATCCTCAGACCCCTTGTGAGACCATATGCTGGTCCGGTTGGCCCTGGGTTCCTCCTAATGCAAGACAATGCTAGACCTCATGTGGCTGGAGTGTGTCAGCAGTTCCTGCAAGATGAAGGCATTGATGCTATGGACTGGCCCGCCCATTCCCCAGACCTGAATCCAATTGAGCACATCTGGGACATCATGTCTCGCTCTATCCACCAACGTCACGTTGCACCACAGACTGTCCAGGAGTTGGCAGATGCTTTAGTCCAGGTCTGGGAGGAGATCCCTCAGGAGACCGTCCGCCACCTCATCAGGAGCATGCACAGGCGTTGTAGGGAGGTCATACAGGCACGTGGAGGCCACACACACTACTGAGCCTCATTTTGACTTGTTTTAAGGACATTACATCAAAGTTGGATCAGCCTGTAGTGTGTTTTTCCACTTTAATTTTGAGTGTGTCTCCAAATCCAGACCTCCATGGGTTGAAAAATTTGATTTCCATTTTTATATTTTTGTGTGATTTTGTTGTCAGCACATTCAACTATGTAAAGAACAAAGTATTTCAGAAGAATATTTAATTAATTCAGATCTAGGATGTGTTATTTTTGTGTTCCCTTTATTTTTTTGAGCAGTGTACAATTGTGGCAAGTCCAAAAAAGTTGCTCTAACTAGCAAAGATGAGAAGTACGTAGATATCTTTAGCCCATTGTGTTTTCAGTATGATAGACCAGTAAACATGATGTGCACATTTCAGAGAAGCTTCGGGATATTTTAGACTGAGTTTCTTCCAGAAGAGGAATATTATCACAGGGAGTATAGCTTTGGACATTGGAACCATAGTCTTAGGCCTTTTTTTCTTCCGTTTACGGGCCATTATTTGCATTCCGTATACGGTCCGTATACAGAACCATTCATTTCAATGGTTCTGCAAAAAAAAACGGAATGTACTCCGTATTTGCGTTTTTTTGTTCCGTTGAAAGATAGAACATGTCCTATTGCCCGCAAATCACGTTCCGTGGCTCCATTCAAGTCAATGGATCCACACAAAAAACAGAACACACACGGAAAAGCATCCGTATGTCTTCCGTATCCGTTCCGTTTTAGCGGAACCATCTATTGAAAATGTTATGCCCAGCACAATTTTTTCTATGTAATTGCTGTATATGCCATGCGGAAAAATCGAACGGAAAAACAGAACAGAAACGGAAACACAACGGAAACAAAAAACGGAACAACGGATCCGTGAGAAACGGACCACAAAACACAGAAAAAGCCATAAGGTCGTGTGAAAGAGGCCTTAGTATGGAATTACTAGTGTCATAAAAAAGCATAATTACTGAAACAGCAAACAAACGTTGCAAATTCTACAAAATGGTGTGGCAAACGATACATTTGGTGAAACTCCCAAGACATGTTAGGCAGTTTGAGTTTTTTGTCCTTATGTCATCTGACAGCTGGAGTACTTTATACCATTATTTGCTCCAAAACACACTCAATTTACACACACCACTTTTTTAGACAGTTTTTAAAGCTGTTGAGGAAAGTGAAAAAACATGTTATACAGGTGCATCTCAATAATTATTGAAAAGTAAGTTTCAGTAATTCAATTCAAAAAGTGAAAATCATATATTATATAGATTCATTATTCACACAGAGAGATCTATTTAACGTGTTTAATGTTTTTAATGTTGATGATTATGGCTTATAGCTAATAAAAACCCAAAACTCAGTATCTCAGAAAATTAGAATATTATATAAGACCAATTAAAAAAATATTTTTAATACAGAATTGTTTGCCTACTGAAAAGTATGTACAGTATACCGTATGCACTCAATACTTGGTCGGGGCTCCTTTTCAATGAATTACTGCATCAGTGCGGAGTGGCATAGAAGCGATCCACCAATGGCACTGCTGAGGTGTTACAGAAGCTCAGGTTGCTTTGATAGTGGCCTTCAGCTCGCCTGCATTATTGGGTCTGGCCTTTCTCTTGACAATACCCGATAGATTCTCTTTGGGTTTAAGGTCAGACAAGTTTGCTGGCCAATCAAGCGCAGTGATACCATGGTTATTAAAACAGCAATTGGTACATTTGGCAGTGTGGGCAGGTCCCAGGTTCTGCTGGAAAAAGAAATCAGCATCTCATTAAAGCTTGTCAGCAGAGCAAAGCATGAAATACCCTAAAATTTACTAGTAGATGGCTGGCTGACATAGCTCCCCAAACCATCAATGACTGTGGAAACTTCACACTGGACCACAGGCAACTGGCAACTTCTCTAGACTCTGGGACCTTGATTTCCAAATGAAATGCAATATTGACTTTCATGTGAAAAAAGGACTTTGGACCACTGATCCACAGTCCAGTCCTTTTTTTTTTTAGCCCAGGTAAGATGTTTCTGATGTTGTCTCTGGATTATGCGTGGCTTGAAACAAGGAATGCGACAGTTGTAGCCCATGTCCTGGATATGGCTGTGTGTGATGGCTCTTGAAACAGGGACTACATCCCCAGACCACTCCTTGTCAATCTCCTCCAAATTATTGAATGGCATTTTCGTGACAATCCTTTCAAGGCTGCAGTTATTCCTGTAGCTTGTGCACCTTTTTCTACCACACTTTTTTTCTTTCACTCAACTTTCCGTTAATATGCTTGTATAGAGCACTGTAAACAGCCAGCTTCTTTAGCAATAAGTTGTCAATGACTATATTCTGGAAGTCAGCAGTCTTCCGCATGATTTTGTAGCCTACTGAATGAGACTGACAGACCATTTAAAGGCTTAGGCTTGTTCACACTTGCGTCGGCCAATCCGCAGGCTTTCCGGCCGGAGAACAGCCTGCCAGATCCGACATTGCCAGATGCTGGCGCAATGCCATCCGACCCCATTAATTATAATGGCGTCCGCCAGTAATCTGGCAGCAATCCAGCAGTTTTTGTCAAGTTGATTCCCAGCATTCTATGCCAGAACAGCTTGCCTAAACAGCCTGTCGGCAGTGTGAAATAGGCCTTCGGAAACCTTTCCAGGTGTTATGTGTTGATTAGCTGAGTGTGACACCATGAGTCTACAATATTGAACTTATTCTCAATGTTCAAATTTCCTGAGACATTGACGTTTGGGTTTCCATTAGCTGAAAAGCCAAAATCATCAACATTAATAAAGAAATAAACACTTTAAATAGATTGCTCTGTATGTAATGAATCTATATAGTATAGGAGTTTCACTTTCAAATTAAATTACTGAAATAAATTAACTTTTTAATCATATTCAAATTTATTGCACCTGTAAATTTTCTGCTCACCATACACTCCACTTTTTT
This sequence comes from Bufo bufo, assembly GCF_905171765.1. Lineage (NCBI taxonomy): Eukaryota > Metazoa > Chordata > Amphibia > Anura > Bufonidae > Bufo > Bufo bufo. The sequence continues at coordinate 211,922,543 of NC_053394.1, forward strand.
GGGTCCGGTCAGCTTAGTAAGGCTACTTTCACACTAGCGTTTTTTGCGGATCCGGCATGGATCTGCAAAAACGCTTCCATGACAATAATACAACCGCATGCATCCGTCATGAACGGTTCCGGTCGTATATAGCCATGACGGATGTGTCATGACACACACTGAAAGTCAATGGGGAATGGATCTGTTTTCTTTTGTATCTGAGAAAACCGATCCGTCCCTATTGACTTACATTGTGAGTCATGACAGATCCGCCTTGCTCCACTGCACATCGCAGACAGAAAAAGGCTGCTTGCAGCATTATTGTGTCCGCGATGGGGGCGCAGCCAAACAGAACGGAATGCATTTTGGTGCATTCTGTTTCATTCAGTTTTGTCCCCATTGACAATTAATGGGGACAAAACTGAAGTGTTTTTATCCGCTATTGAGATCCTATGACAGATCTCAAAAGCGGAATTGAAAACGCTAGTGTGAAAGTAGCCTAAGAGTGTAGGCATAAGTAGTTGACATGAAAAATTTGAAGTGTTCCTATAATGTTAAGGAAAACAGCACCAATATGCAGAAACAGCAGTAAGATGCTTCAACTCTATTTGTAACTACTTATTCCATTGGTTGCCACTAAACAACTAATCCTGTATGACTAGTCATGATAATACAGAAAAAAATGCCATTGTGCTTCATTAGCCTACTGCTGCTATTATACCATCATTTTCTCTTTGATATACAACTGAAAGGAATCCTTCATTGCTCATCTAATGCAGGCAGCAGTGTAAACAAGAAAAGTTAAAAATGGAATGGTTTTCTCAACAAAAAAAAAAGAACTATAGAAACATAGTATGCAGCACATATGGTGTCAGAATAGGACAGAGAAGTATACACACTATATGGACAAAAGTATTGGGACACACCTCTAAGTCAAGCACATAGCCATGCAGTCTACCTTTTGTGAAAGAATGGATCATTGTAAAGTGCTCACTGAATTTGAACGTGGTACTGTAATACAGACAGAGGTTACCACTGCAACAAGTACGTTTGTGAAACTTGTTCTCTCCTAGATATTCCATGATCAAAAGTGAATGGTATTGTAAAATGGAAGCATTTAGAAACCACAGCAACTCAGCCATGAAGTGGCAGACCACATAAATTGACGGGAACGGGGGCTTTGCTGAATGTTGAGACGTGATATGCATAGTGCATAAAAGTCGCCACACTTTGCTGTCTCAATAACTGCTTCATTTAAAACCTTCCCTAGCATTTACATCAGCACAAAAACTGTGGTGTGTCGGGAGCTTCATGGCATGGGTTTCCACGGCTAAGCAGCTGTATGCAAGCCTTACATGACCAAGGATGGAGTGGTGTAAAGCACACTGCTATTGGACTATTGGAGAAGTGGAAATGTGTTCTGTACAGTGATAAATCACAGGTCTCTATCTTGCAGTCTGAGGGATGTGTCTTGCTGTGGTGAATGCCAGGAGAAAGTTACCTGTGTCACTGCACTGTGTAAACTATAAAGTTTGGTGGAGGAGGGATAATGCTACGGGCATGTCTTTCAAGTGTTGGCCTTGGCGCCTTAGTTTCAAAGAAGTAACATTTAAATGCTTCAGCATATCCATACATTTTGGACAACTGTATGCTTCCAACTTTGTGGGAACAGTTTGGAGAAAACCCTTTTTTACTCCAGCATGACTATGACCCAGTGCACAAAGCAAGTTCCATAAAGATATGGTTGGGTGAGTTTGGTGTGGAAGAACTTGACTGGCCCACAAAGAGCGCTGACCTCAACCCCATCAAACACCTTTAGGATGAAATGGAACAGACATTGTGAGGAAGGCCCTCTTGTTAAACATCAGTGTCTGACCTCACAAACGGTCTCCTGGATGAATGGGCAAACATTCCCACAGACACATTCCAAAATCTTGTAGGAAGCCTTTCCAGAAGAGTGGAAGCTGGTTTACCTGCAAAGAGGTGACCAACTCTATATTAATGCAGATGGATTTAGAATGAAAAGTCATAAAAGCTCCTATAGGTGTGATGTGTAGGTGTATAAGTGTATCAATACCTTGTATGAATAAAATTCAATGGGGGTGGCAATCATACTTTTTAGAACTGGACCTTTAGTTTACTGCAATGGTTCACTGCCCTAGATTGAGTTATTAGGGTCACTTCTAGTAAGTCACTTTCAAGTACTAGTGGAGCTCAGCAATTATTGAGAGTATGTCTTGCCATCTCAGCCACGAGTACAGAACAGATTGTCCAGAGTTGTAAGTGAACTGGCTTGAAGGGCACAATACTATCCCTTTCTGAGTCTTCTGTATTGAATCCATGCTTTGGACATAGTGACATTTTACTATTCTCTTGCAGTACACTATGTTACAATTATTTTGAATGCAGTTGATATACATCTGTCTTAAATAAGAAAGACAAGAGCAGCTGTCATAGCTCTAAAAATCTCACTGACAATTAAATTTCTGGAATGTCTCAGAAGCAGTTTGCCGATTTACCTTTCGGCGTTGTCTATATTTAAATCCACAATGCAAATTTTGTGACTGATCACATACAGCAATTGCAAGTTAATAATGTGCTCTCACACACAGACAAGTCACATTATTATGACCATTTCCTACTTTCGACGTCAGCAGCACGTAGGTGATGAAGAAAGTCACAGAGCTGGCTTAGTGGGTATATAACATGTGCAATAGGCTGTCTGCACACACATCCCTTGTTGCTGTCATGAGTAAAAGGGTCTATTTGTTAGAGTTGCAACAAGGAAAGATAATTAGCTTTTGGGCAAATGGTGGCAGTATTTCGGAAACTGCGCAGTTTGTGAACTGTTCACATGTTGCTGTGGTGAAAGCTTATTGACAGTGGACAAATGGCACCATTTTGAATAAGCAACATGAAAACTGCAGAGCACCAAGTGCCACTGATGTGAGATGTGATCGTTGGCTATGAAGGTGCATGAGGGGGGACCAATACGCTACAGTGTAGCAGCTCACCATCAAAATGAACCAGGGGGCTACGAGATGTGTGTCTAAGACAGCAGTTCAGCAAACCCTACTGCATATGGGGCTCTGAAGCAGAGGGATGGACACTGCACCTATGCTAAAAAGTTGCATCCACAGAAAAAGATTCAATTTTCATTGAAGTATCGTAATTGGACCTCCTCTGAAAAAGCGTTATCATCTGGAGAATGTTTTTGTGGCAATTTATAGGCCCACTCATCCATATAAAAGGCACTCTCAACTGGGTATGAACCCATCTTTGCAGATCATGTACACCCATACATGCTGATTGTCTTCCCTGGAGCAGATGGGATCTTCCAGCAAGACAATGCAACATGTCACATGGCTAGTAAAGTCTGCCTTTAGTTGGAAAAGCATGACCATGACCAAGACTTCAAAGTACTTTCCTGGACCCCTAATTCCCCAGACTTGAACTTAAATCAGACTTATGTAAATTGAGCATCTGTGGGACCACTTTGATCGTCATGTTCGACCTTATTGAGTCACTCCCCAGCCCGTCTAGATGCTGTCCATGTTCACTCTGGATATTAGCTTGTAGTCATAATGTGACTCAACTGTGTATGTGCCATGTATATTTAATCTATATAAATGTATGTGTTTCCAAGCCTTAACATTGTCTGGTGTAGGCACTGTAGATTTAATTTTATTGTTTTGGTAAGAACAAATCTTTGACAAAACTAGGTGAGTCTTCACGCACATGGATGCACTATGGCTTCATTTTGTATAGAACTCTAGTAGAACTCTCAGAGAAGTAGACAGGGCTTTAGTGTACCCCCAAAAGCCTATAATTTCATACAAGAGGATATCATTTTATTTTAGTTGGATGACATACAAATCGTTGCATGTTCCATTGGACACCATATATATCCTCTAGAACAGGGATGCTCAACTTGCGGCCCTCCAGCTGTTGCAAAACTACAATTCCCAGCATGCCCTAATAGCTGTGGGCTATCAAGGCGTGCTCGGAGTTGTAGCTTTGCAACAGCTGGAGGGCCGCAGGTTGAGCATGCCTGCTCTAGAAGCACTGTACATGCATTTATATTTTCAGCACTCTGCGTCCTAGTGTATTGTACTACCGTATTATTTGCAATGTCCTTTACATGAGGCCTTATGTATACTGTATAATATAATACCTTATAACCCTATTTAGTATTTTACAATAAAAAAAAACATAAAAATACAGAATTTTTTATTTTTTTTTACAGTTTTACTTCCATATCACTAACATTTTGTGGCGTTATTTAGTAGCATTTTTTTCCAAACACATGTGTGGATTGAGATTTTTGTGGATTTTTTTTTCTTTATAGAGAAGGAAATGGAGAAGTAGCTGAAAATAATATACCTTCAACATGGTGCATGGTGCCTGAGACACAAAAACCCAGCCAAGAAAATAAAAATAAACATTTCTGCACTTCATAATAAGAACCAGGGATGCCCAACCTGCAGCCCTCCAGCCGTTGCAAAACTACAATTCTCAACATGCCCGGACACCCTACAGCTATCAGTCTACAGCAGGGCATTGTGGGAGTAGGGTTGCCACAGAACATGGCACGCACTGCTCTCAGTGCAAGCCATGTTCCCTCAGCAGCACAGAGGAGAAGGAGTATCTCTATCCCTCTCCCCTGTGCCACTGCTGCCGCTGCCACCAATGAGAAGAGAGAGGGGCAGAGGAGGGGAGGGGCTGTGGCTACTGCGCCACCAATGATGATAACTAAACCATTAATACAAATACAAGAGACAGGTGCCGGCGGCAGAAACACATAACTTGCACCCGAACTCTATGAAAGGTAGCTGCGATCAGTTAACTCCTCAAGTGCTGCAGCCACCTTCTGTATTTGTATTAATGGTTTAAAAACATTGGTGGCGCAGTGTGCGCCCCATCCTCCCCAGTATTAAATCATTGGTAGCACAGTGCGCCCCCTCCAAGCCCCCCAGTATTAAATCATTGGTGCAGTGGCAGTTGTGATCGGAGCCCCAGCAGTGAAGTCGCACGGCTACGATCGGTTACCATGGCAGCCAGGACGTTACTGAAGCCCTGGCTGCCATGGTAAGCTCCCTGCTGCTGTATGCACAGAGCCCAGATCAGCAGGGAGAGTGTGAGGTCCTAGTCACCCTAAAGTCCTATGCACTCTATTTGGGTGAATAGGACAAGTGATCAAAAGATCCCATGTTCTAGCCCCTAAGGGGGAAAATTGTTATTAAATAAAAAGTTTTAAAAAAAACACACCAAAATATTAAGTATAATAAACATATTACATATCGCCACGTCTAAAAAGTCCAAACTATTAAAATATAAAAAAATATCTCTGTGGTGAATGCCGTAACAGAAAAAAAATAATTAAAGATGTGCGATTCGCCATTTTTTAGTCACCTTGTTCTATTATTGCAAAAAAGTTGTTTTTCACATACACCTATAAGAAAAAAACTGCAGGCAATACTACCCTTCTAGCAACATCTTGCCATCCTACACATATTATCAAAAACATACCTAAAGGAGAGATGATTAGAACTCGATGAAATTGCTCTAACATTGATACATTGATGCAAGAAGCAGATAGGATCGCGTTCAGACTGCAAAGGAGACAATACACTTCAGAAAGCATTAGTGAGGCTAGACAGCTGGCACTTAAACGAGATAGAAAGAGCCTAATTTTTCATCATAAGGCAGGAGAAGAGGTCACCACTAATATAGTTAATACTAGCCTAAGGCCTCATGCACACGACCGTTGTGTGTTTTGCGATCCGCAAAACACGGATGGTGCAAAGCGCAGGTCAAGAATAGGACAGGTTATATTTTTTTGGCGGACCACAGAACGGAGCAGCGGCCGCATCTTTTGCGGCTGCATTGAAATGAATGGGTCCGCATCCGAGCCGCAAAAACTGCGGCTCAGATGCGGACAAAAACAATGGTCGTGTGCATGAGGCCTAACAAATCGAGATTTAACTTCTAAGAGACAGGAGAAGCCCATCACTTTATAGTAAGGAGTATACACAAATGTGTAAGATTATCCAGCAACATTTACCTGTACTAAATTACAATAAAGACTGGGGTGATGTGGTTTCAGCATGAGTCAGATTTTTGTAACGAGGAAAGATCCCACCATAGGACAGAAAGTCAGTCCAGAAAGTCAGTTTGTTTATTGACCGTCCTGTAAATGTGCATACATGGCTTTCATATAAAGGCAGCTTTAAATGTGGTGGCAATAGATGCATCTGCTGTAGATATATGACAATAAGTCAAACCGTCACTTCTACAGCGAATGGATCTAGCTACTTAATACAGCAATACATGAACTGCAATAAGGAACATGCGGTTTATGTTATTACTTGCCGGGACTGTAAATTGCAGTATGTTGGTTGCACAACGAAACAAATTAAAGCTAGAATCAGAAAACGTGTCTGACATCCCTCATTATAACACACGCAATGTGTCAGCGGCCAGCTTCCATTTTGCCACTGTTCATAAAGGCAGTACAGCTACGCTTTCAGCACAAGGAGTAGAGAGTTTCTTTTCCTGTCAGAGGTGGGAATTACAGACAGAAGCTTCTCAGTAGAGAAGCATTCTGGATGTTCATATTGGGAAGTTGTGCACCTAAGAGTCTGAATAAAAAGCATGCTTAATTTTGCAATACAGATGATCGTTTTAAATGTTTTGTAGTAAATATTTCTATGTGCTTCTCCTCATTTTGTTTCTGTGTTTTGACCACTCCCATCTTGATTGCATGGGTTGTGAGCAATCTAATTAATTGGCTTGGTCTTTATCCTTGCTTATAAGAAGGGGGCTCAGTCTTTTATTTGTATGTCATGATGAAGGACCTATATATTGGGGTCCGAAACATACACATTTTATACTGTATTGGATGTCTGGATTTTTCGTTGAATGAATAAAAGAATCTTTTTATGGGAAGCTGGACTCTACAACTTTTTAGCAATTTCTACATGACCGTGCCTCCCAAAGAGATACACAGGTGAGCGCTCCAATACTTAAGTCTATCAGACTGTTCTATTATGGGCCGGACGTTCCATAAAATGCGTAATGCACACAGCTTTTTTGGTGTTTTATTTTTTCCGCGTAGTATTGAATGGAATTGAGTATTGCAATACTTTTTTGTGGTATCGAAATCGAATCAAAATTTTGGTATCGTGACAACCTTAGGTGGCAGTTGTAGTTTTACAACAGCTGGAGGGCCACAGGTTGGGCATCACTGCCATAGACTATCAGCTAAAAAATGTCTCTAAAAACGCAAATATGCAAAAAAAATTCCCAAAATACCTGGAGAAACACATAATGACATGTAATATTACTTATTAACTGGGTTCCTGTCACTTAATAAAATACAATATGAAACATAGAAACATAGAATGTGTCGGCAGATAAGAACTATTTGGCCCATCTAGTCTGCCCAATATACTGAATACTATGAATAGCCCTTGGCCCTATCTTATATGAAGGATGGCCTTATGCCTATCCCATGCATGCTTAACCTCCTTCACTGTATTTGCAGCTACCACTTCTGCAGGAAGGCTATTCCATGCATCCACTACTCTCTCAGTAAAGTAATACTTCCTGATATTACTTTTAAACCTTTGCCCCTCTAATTTAAAACTATATCCTCTTGTAGCAATTTTTCTTCTTTTAAATATTCTCTCCTCTTTTACTTTGTTGATTCCCTTTATGTATTTAAAAGTTTCTATCATATACCCTCTGTCTCGTCTTTCTTCCAAGTTATACATGTTAAGGTCCTTTAATCTTTCCTGGTAAGTTTTATCCTGCAATCCATGTACTAGTTTAGTAGCTCTTCTCTGAACTCTCTCCAAAGTATCAATATCCTTCTGGAGATATGGTCTCCAGTACTGAGCACAATACTCCAAATGAGGTCTCACTAATGCTCTGTAGAGCGGCATGAGCACCTCCCTCTTTCTACTGGTAATGCCTCTCCCTATACACCCAAGCATTCTGCTAGCATTTCCTGCTACTCTATGACATTGTCTGCCTACCTTTAAGTCTTCTGAAATAATGACCCCTAAATCCCTTTCCTCAGATACTGAGGTCAGGACTGTGTCACTGATTTTATATTCTGCTCTTGGGTTTTTATGCCCCAGGTGCATTATCTTGCACTTATCAACATTAAATTTTAGTTGCCAGATTTTTGACCAATCCTCTAGTTTTCCTAAATCCTTTTTCATTTGGTGTATCCCTCCAGGAACATCAACCCTGTTACAAATCTTTGTGTCATCAGCAAAAAGACACACCTTACCATCGAGGCCTTCTGCAATATGGGTCCCAGAACAGATCCCTGAGGTACCCCACTGGTAACAAGACCTTGGTCTGAATATACTCCATTGACTACAACCCTCTGTTGTCTGTCCCTCAGCCACTGCCTAATCCATTCAACAATATGGGAGTCCACGCACAAAGACTGCAATCTTTTTGATAAGCCTTCTATGTGGGACAGTATCAAAAGCCTTACTAGTGAAGAATAGTAATATGTAACATTGAAAAATGGACCACTGGATGACTTATATTTATTCCTCTCTTAATAATGGCCACTTTCATATACGATGAGCTGATCCTAATTTCTTGCACTATTATTGCTATAGTAAATATTAATTTATGGTATAAACATTGTCATAGATCACACAGTAATTCCTAATCAATGAGACTCATGGGAAATCCTACACCAGCCATTTTATATATTGTAGCATTGATTACACACTAATTTCCTTTATTCAATGGCATAAGACATACATAACAAATCTTCATAAGAATAAATTACTTTTATGCAATTAATAAATAGTACATAACAATCTAGACCAAAAGTCTAGTTAAATGGACCACTGAAAGTGTTAATTTGCTCACACTGTTAAAATTTTATAATTTGATATTGAAGAGTTCTACAAGAGCCATACCGAAGAAGGAGAGGAATTTCTGTACAGGAAAAAAGCAGATAGTTCCCTATGTCACTAACAACAAGTAACAGTACCATTAGGAAGGCTGGCACATGTCAGTTTATATTAAATCACAGGCTCGATGTATTCCAAAAAAATGAAGGCTTTGTACAGCTCAAATTAGTAAAAAAAAAAACAAGATGTGAACAGCAGAACTGGAGCCAGGAAAGGTAACTACATAATAGGGTACATGAAACAAACTCACTAAGCCAACATAAAGTGGGGAATTAACATATAGAGGAGGCACTGTGACATCAGGGGAGAGGGGAGGAAACCTTGGGATGCTAGGGGAGGAGCAGACTGCAGGTAAGGGGGCAGGCTTGGGAACTTTGAAAGGGAAAGCCTGCCCAGCTAAGCACTTGGGAGTTGTTTTTCATAGGAATAAAAGTGCTTTTCCTGGACATGGAATAAACACCAAGATGACACAAAGGTGTGGTTATAATGCTTTTACAATGGTCTGACAGCCACTGCTGGTTGTTATATTAGTGAAATTTATTTGACAGACTCCCTTTAACGGCAAACATTGTATTGTTACAATGTGTTAGTGAGCACAGTTCAAAGACATTTTACTTCAAAAGTTCAAGCACATTCACTGAAAAATGTGCATTATTACCAAAGTAAATTGTCAATACCAGTGTGCAGTGTGTTTGTAGAAGGGAAGGGACATTTAAACTGTGCCTGTCTTAAAATTACAGAATAAACACTTTTTGCTAGTATCATTTAACAATGTGTACCAAACTCATGACATTTCATGTATAGGCCTCATAATAAAATGGAAGAGTATAAGATTAAAGAAAATAATGTGGGACATCTGGCCAGTGTACTATTGGCCAGTTCTCCGTGGCTTTCAATATGTGCTACATCATGGTAAATAAGCGTCCCCGCACATGTATATCCAGCACAGTCGATGTGGTGCTCCAGCCTCAAGACAATGGAATGTGATAAATGTAGAAAATAGATGGGCGGCACTCACCATGGTATAATAAACAAAGTCCTTTATTTCCTCCAAGGATAAACGTAACAAGGCTCGGGGCAAGACAGTTTACACACAGTGTACAAAAGTAGCGACAACACGTGCTTCTTCAGGCCACTGACGTCAGCACGCATCTACACGCTCTACTTATACGTCACAGCGCAGGGACGCATGACGTTCGCGGACATAACCTCGCCCTTGACCCGATGTATGCTGAACATTATACATAAAAACAAATGCATTACACGAGAAACCAAATCAAAGGAATGCACATAAATCATTTTTATCATTAAGCCCTAGAAGGCCCATAGCTCCAGTGCGTAAAATCCACATTGCTTCTCTTTGTAACAGGAGGCGATGTCTATCGCCCCCCTATGGCGGATTTGGTACAAGCGCAATACCTGCAAAACTAAGGGATCTGGAGTCCCCACCATGTTCATTTCTCATGTGGTCAAGCAATCTGGGACATCCTTTTCCTGTCCTTATTGAGTTGACATGTTCTCTGAATCTTTCATACATACTTCTAATTGTTTTCCCAATGTAAAAGCATCCACATTGACATAGCATGTAGTTTTCAAATGTGACCATAGCGTCTGAAGGGGCTAAAACCCGGAAGCACACTTCTGGGGCAAAAGCGCTTTTCCTCCGGCAGAGATCAGGGAAATGTTCTATGCTGGTAATGAGCTTGAGCCTGTACTAGACTTCTAGGCTCATTTTCTGTATATTACAGTTCAAGCCAGCTGTTGGCAGTACTGAACTGTAATATACCTATTTCTATATAGAATAATGGAGCAAATTCCATTATTCTATACAAATTGCAATCTGATGATTGCAAGTTGGAGTCCACATGTGGACATAAAAAAAAGTTTAAAAAAAGTAAATGTAAGTTTAAAAAAAGAAAAAATCTAAAAATTTAAATCACCCGTCTTTCCCCCAAAAAATAAATAAATAAATAAACATCATGGCCATCATCACATGTGAAAATGCCTGTACTACTAAAATATTCAAAAAATCCCATACGGTGAATGACCTAACGAAAAAAAAATGGCAATTTTTTTCACTACTTCCACATAAATTGAATAAAAAGTGATCAAAAAGTCATACACACCCCAAAATGGTATTAGAAAATCATCCAGCCAAAAATAAGCTCTCACACATCTCCGTAGACTTAACTATAAAAAAAGTTATGGGAGGTCAGAATATGGCAATGACAAGAAAAAAATAAAAAAATTCCCAATTTTTTTCCCCCCAGCATTAAAACGCAAGAAAAACTATACAAGTGTTATATAACCATGATCGAACTGACCTGGAGAATGAAGAGCACAAGTCAGTTTTACCACATAGTGAACGCCGTAAAAAACAACAACATAAGACGGAAGGACGGATCCGTTCTTCTGCCCATAGACTTGTATTATGACAGAATGCAAAACGGAAGCCTTTAAAAGGCATTCCGTTTGCTTTCCGTCCTAATAGAAGTGTATGGGAAAGCATAACGAATCCATCTGGGTGTCACGGCTGAGGATGGGGAAAACCCTCAGCCGTGTGATGACAGAAGATGATGGTCGCTACTAGGCCAGGACAGGAATCAGGGAGCAGGTCACCTCCTATTACGTCCCTAATTCTGACCCTGACTCCTAGCTGTATGAGCCAACCCTGATGGTAGGAGGGCTCATACTCCGGAACCTTGGGGTCCCTACTAGCCCTCAGGGTGGCCCTGAACTAGGAGCAGGGTAAGACTACCTGTTCCTCCTAGATACGGACGAACAGGAGTCTCACTGGCCAAGCTGCAAAGAAAGGGGAACATAAACAGCTTATGGCAATGGCAGGTAAATGCAACTAGTACAACACCTACCTGCCACAGACACACAGCCTGGAACCCATGTACAAGTGCTGCTGTCCACAACAATACAAACGGACACTGCACACAACACACATCACACAGGAACCCAGGAAACCATAGCTGCAATAAACCAAGAGACCAAAGAAACATCTTCAATACATCATACATAACATAAACTTATGACCACAAGGGTGGCCCTCACTGGCAGATGGTATATACCCAGGAGGATGACTCCAGCTAACCATGGCTGAAGTACCCCTCAGAGTCTGGCATCCAGCCGGAGGTAAATAGCCCCAAGTGGCCACACCCACACACAGACACACCCAGTGTTCACACACTAAGGCCTATTGCACACGACTGTATGGCTTTTTCAGTGTTTTGCGATCCGTTTTTCACGGATCCGTTGTTCCATTTTTTGTTTCCGTTTCTGTTCCGTTTTTCCGTTCCGTTTTTCCGTAGGGCATATACAGTATACAGTAATTACATAGATAAAATTGGGCTGGGCATAACATTTTCAATAGATGGTTCAGCAAAAAACGGAACGGAAACGGAAGACATACGGATGCATTTTCGTATGTGTTCCGTTTTTTTGCGGACCCATTGACTTGAATGGAGCCACGGACTGTGATTTGCGGGCAATAATAGGACATGTTCTATGTTAAAACGGAACGGAAAAACGGAAATACGGAAACGGAATGCATACGGAGTACATTCCGTTTTTTTTGCGGAACCATTGAAATGAATGGTACCGTATACGGAACGCAAAAAACGGCCAGTAAACGGGAAAAAAAAACGTCCGTGTGCAGGAGGCCTAAGAAGGGAGTTAAACCTTCCTACACCAGGCAGGGTAGTGAAGCCACTTAAACGGAAAAGCACATAAACAACACACTCTCCTGTTACCGCCGGCAACGGCATGCATGGCAACCATGTCCTGAGGAACAGCCAGCAGGCCGAGACACTGCCACCACATGCACACAACACCACACGTTGCCGCGGAGAACGCGGGAGGTGTCACAGTGCATACAAACATAACCTAATGCACAACAAACCCGGAAAGTGCACACATACCAAGAGAGGTTGCCAGGTGAAACCACATGCACTTGACAGCAAGCTGCCTAGCAACAATTGTGTCCTAAATCGCCTAACCAATCGTCATTTGCCAGCAGCAGATCAAGCTGTGAAATCAGCCTCTGCTGCCGGCAAACTATGATTCTGTATGGGGACGAGCAATATTGTGGAGATCGCTGCATGTAACAGCAGGAGTCTCCTTTACTGACGAGCAGACGCTTGTCAGGAAGGAATGCTTCCTTCCTGACAATTGCCTGCTGAACCACTGTAAAGGGACCATAAGCATGCCTTAAGTAGTGTACAGATCCGAATGTGTCCATGGCCATAATCTTTATGCTAGGAAATGGCTCAAAACATTTGGAATGCTTACAATGGGAGCTCCAAAGAGTTTCATTTTCAAATTAACCAAATCAAGGACCCCATACCAATAATTTACACATCATTTCCAGTTTATGGCAGCGATGGAGCTTCACTATGTCTAGTGATACAGTATGGGTCACTTTAAAAGAATTGCAAACTATAATAAGTACTTTATAGCTATCTTATTTACTGTATACTTACTGCTATAGATGTCATTATCACCATCCTAAAAAAAATTGTGTTGTGTTAATATATCTCTGGTCATCTTGCAGATTTATTATCCTGTCAGGATTCTGTTATACCCACAACAGCACCATTATGCTAATCTAACATTATCAATTTCAGTTAATTAATTTTAGCCCTTCAGAAATCTATAATTAGACTTTGGAAATTCCCTTCAAGAAAGAGTAGATGAGTAACATGATAGACAATACATGCAATGTCTACCACAGAAACAGAAGAAACAAGAGTCATCAAAAGGTACATTGTTCTTCCATTGGTTCTTCCTCTGGTATAGTGGCATGAGATGTATTAGGCCCCTTTCACACGGGCGAGTATTCCGCGCGGATGTGATGCGTGAGTTGAACCCATTTATTTCTATGGGGCTGTGCACACGAGCGGTGATTTTCACGCATCACTTGTGCGTTGCGTGAAAATCGCAGCATGCTCCTCTTTGTGCATTTTTCACGTAACGCAGGCCCCATAGAAATGAATGGGGTTGCGTGAAAATCGCAAGCATCCGCAAGCAAGTGCGGGTGCGGTGCGATTTTCACGCACGGTTGCTAGGAGACGATCGGGATGGAGACCCGATCATTATTATTTTCCCTTATAACATGGTTATAAGGGAAAATAATAGCATTCTGAATACAGAATGCATAGTAAAATAGGGCTGGAGGGGTTAAAAAATAAAAAACTCACCTTAGTCCACTTGATCGCGCAGCCCAGCTTCTCTTCTGTCTCCTTCTTTGCTGATTGCAGGAAAAGGACCTCATCAACATGATCCATCACATGATCTTTTACCATGGTGATGGATCATGTGATGGACCATGTGATGACCGGAGTGACGTCACCACAGGTCCTTTTCCTGCAATCAGCAAAGGAGACAGAAGAGAAGCCGGGCTCCGCGATCAAGTGGACTAAGGTGAGTTAAATTTTTTTATATTTTTTTTTAACCCCTCCAGCGCTATTTTACTATGCATTCTGTATTCTGTATTCAGAATGCTATTATTTTCCCTTATAACCATGTTATAAGGGAAAATAATACAATCTACAGAACACCGAACCCAAGCACGAACTTCTGTGAAGAAGTTTGGGTTTGGGTACCAAACTTGCGCGATTTTTCTCACGCGAGTGCAAAACTCATTACAATGTTTTGCACTCGCACGGAAAAATCGCGCATGTTCCCGCAACGCACCCGCACATTTTCCCGCAACGCCCGTGTGAAAGAGGCCTTCTAGTGCAGTAACAACTGAAGATAGTACAACATAGATGTAAGGCATAAGTTGAATTAATCGAAAGCTAAACTTGTAGTAGGCATTGCCAAAGCCTAGCGAGACCCATCTGTGCTCTGGCACCTGCCTAGATTGTCAAAATAGTATCGATGGAGATCAGCAAAGGTTTAGCTCCCAGGGAGGGAGGCAGAAATTCAAGATAGTAGTGAGATAAGGATAAGGTGGCAAAAATGAATAAAAACAATGGGTGTAATTTATGAAGCAAAGTGTTACTTTTTGGCATACTTTTGATGCAGATTCGGTTGCAAAGGAGATCTGTGGCCGTATCTGCGACTTTTCCCCGCTTACACCATTTTTCTGAGGTGGTGGAAAAAGGGAACATGGCATTGGTGGGCCAGTTGGCCCGTCTCATTTATCATTTTCTACATTTCTACGTTTCTATGTCATTTTCTGTTTTAAGTGTACAAAATGACTTAAATCTATGCCAGCAAGGGGGCTGGTGTATATTTAAACAAGTCACGCAGCCAGCGCCTAAGTTATGTAGAGGCCAGCGCATCATAACTTAGGTGCATCAAGTTTGTTTTTTTACATTTATACTAATCAGTACTTCTTTATATGCTTCTGGGACTGGGTGATTCTAATTGAGTGAATAACTGATTAACAGAGAGCAGACTCTGCTCTCTTCATGTGCAGTCTATGGACAGACATGATGATCATCCAGTCTTCACCCACCAACTCAGGGAACACTGACCATTATACTGTAGATGCAGCATGCAAAGGAGTACACAAAAATGGCAGATATATGATTGTCAAATATAGTGCAATAACTCATGTATACACATATCACATCTTATTCTAAATCTTATAAGTGCACTTTAAGTTTTGAGTAAAATCAACAGACTGCTGTTATGCCACCAGATATTAATGCAAGGGGATTCAGTTTGCTGAGGTTAGGACAACATCACCAAATTGAATGGAATATATTCAGGCCTGCATTATTACAGTATTAAAATGACAGAGACTTACTGAAATTTACATACATAAAAGAGTGGCAGCACTACAGATATCTATTAATATACTATGAAATAAGCACTGTAATAAATTGGAACTACTTTAGAAAAGAAACCTGCCTAGTTAGTGAAACTGAGCAGAGAGTTCTAAAAGTATGTAGCCTAGCAAAGTGATCTTATGACCACTCAGACACGGAAGGAAAGTGCACTATGTTACTTTTCATGTCTGTCAATAGCCCTGTAACTGTACAAGGAAAAGCTGCTGATAGGACATAGTGATAGGGCACGGAGAGAACATACAACACTCATCTTATTATATAACTTGTTTTTTTTTTCTAAATGCTAGGATCATCTAAAAATGAACAGGTTGCATTTATAATTGTCATGATGCGGTTCACTGTGACAGTAGTGGCCATGTAGGCTGGCTGCATGCCCTCTGGCATACTGGCTGCAGGCTGACACTTGTATATGCTGGTTGCTTTGGACTGCGTGCTGGCTGCGGTTTTGTGTGTGAACTGTGGCCTGTGTTTGTGGCACCCGTGTCTGCATCTCTGTGGTTCCTGTCACCGATGCCGTGCAGGCTGGCTGCATGTGCTTTGTGTACTGGCTGTGGGTGTTCCATTTACGCTGGTTCTGCAATGCGTGCTGGCTGCAGTCTTGAGTGTGAACTGTGGCCTGTATAGTTTATTCAGTGCTTCTTGTTAATCCTGGTTCTGACGGGGTTAACATTCCCTGATCTGTTCTTGGGTGTGGCTTATCAGGTGCCCTCATTATCGCAGCTATATGTATCTGTTAGGCTACTTTCACACTGCCGTTTCTGGGTCCGCCTGTGAGATCCGTTTCAAGGCTTTCACAAGCGGTCCCAAACGGATCAGTTTAGCCCCAATGCATTCTGAATGGATGCGGATCTGTTCAGAATGCATCAGTTTGGCTCAGTTCCGCCTCCATTCCGCTCTGGCGGTGCGGAGCCAGATGGATCCGTCCTGACTTACAATGTAAGTCAATGGGGACGGATCAGTTTACATTGACACAAATATGGTGCAATTGTAAACGGATTCGTCCCCCATTGACTTTCAATGTAAGTCAGGACGGATCCGTTTGACTTACACTTAGACTTAGTTTTTTTTTTTTTACTAAGTTATGCAGACGGATCCGTACTGAACGGATACCAGCGTTTGCATTTATAGGTGCGGATCCGTCTGTGCAGATACCAGACGGATCCGCACCTAACGCAGGTGTGAAAGTAGCCTAAGGTGTGGGGCTTGGGGTCAGTCTATGTTCTGCCTTGCTGGGTGTTGCACCTCACTGCCCACCCAAGAGGTCAGTTCTGTCCATTGCCTTACTGGGTGTAGCTCCTTGCTGCTGACCCAGTTTTTTTTTCCAGGTGAGTAATTAGGATGAGGCTGTCTAATTAGGAGAAGTTAAATAGCCAGCCTTGAGGGCAGCTCAGTCCTTTGAATCCAGAGGAAAATAAAGCAGGCTGGTTTGAGAGCTGCATTTATACAAACAGGCAAATAACGCGAGTTTATGAGCGTTCGCATGTTTTATTTCCAGTGTGTGTTTGTATTAAGTGTGTGACTTTAGATTACGTGACTTCAGATTCAGGGACTTTAGGAGGGGACTACAGTAAGTAAGATTCTAATCACTGCACTATATTGTATTTTTCTCTTTTCTTGCGTAATCCCCACTTAGTATGTGCTCCATTATTGACCGCGCAGTCCAGTGCAGATCTTGTCTAATGTAAGCAGTCCTGGAACAGCCATTTGAGGGTGCATATCTTTGTTCAAAATGTGAGCAAATTGCCCATTTGGAATCGCACATCGAGTATCTAAACGGGTGAATTTCAACACTGAGAAGGGTTGACAATATTGAAAAGAGTTTGCTGATCACTGAGTAAGCACTCTATGGGGTAGATGTAGGGGAGGGTGGTAGCGAGGAGGCTCAGGGAAGTGAGGTAGCTAGCTGGGTAACAGTTAGAAAGTGGGGTAAAGGGAAGAGTGCCAGCCTAGATCTGACACACCCAAACAAGTTTGCACGGTTGTCAGATGAGGGGGATGTCAGTTCAGGGAGAGCACTGCTGCAGCCAGACACTTCCTCTGCTAGTCAGGGAATGTCAGCTCTAGTAAGCAGGGGACCAGGAGAGCAGGGCAGGCCAGACAGGTGCTGGTAGTGGAAGACTCAATTATTAGTGGTACAGATAGGGCACAAAGACCGGGATCGTCGAACAGTGTGTTGTCTTCCTGGCGCTCGAGTTCGATACATCGCGGATTAGGTTGACAGATTACTGGGAGGGGCTGGAGAAGATCCATGGGTTATGGTCCATATCAGAACCAATGACAAAGTTAGAGGTAGGTGGAGCGTCCTTAAAAATGATTTTAGGGATTTAGGTCAAAAGCTTAGGGCAAGGACCTGAAAGGTAGTATTTTCCTAAATACTACCGGTACTATGAGCCACACAAGAAAGGCAGCGGGAAATTAGGGAGGTTAACAAGTGGCTCAAGAACTGGTGTAGGAAGGAGGGGTTTGGGTTCCTGGAGAACTGGGCCGAATTCTCTGTTGGCTACAGGCTCTATTGTAGGGATCGGCTGCACCTCAATGGGGAAGGGGCAGCTGTGTTGGGGGAGAAGATGGCTAGAAGGTTGGAGGAGTGTTTAAGCTATGGACTGGGGGGGAGGGTAATTACGTTATAGGATGGGAAGATAGTGCAGATAGAGACCTGGGGCCAGGTAATGGAACTGGGGGAAGAATGGAAAGAGGGACTAGAACAGCTCAGAAGGAAAGGTGTAGGATAAAAAAATATACATAAACCTCTTAAATGTATGTATACTAATGCAAGAAGCGTGACCAATAAAACTGGGGAACTTGAATTAGTGATGTGTGAGGAGGACTATGACATAGTGGGAATAACTGACACATGGCTGGATGATAACTATGACTGGGCGGTTAATGTACAGGGTTACAGTCTGTTTAGAAAGGATCACCAAAACCGGAGAGGGGGAGGGGTCTGTCTTTATGTAAAGTCCTATCTAAAGTCCACACTCCGGGAAGATATAAGTGAGGGACATGAACATGTGGAATCACTGTGGGTAGAAATACATGGAGGCAAAAACAATAATAAATTACTAATAGGAGTTTATTATAAACCACCTAATATACCAGAGTCCACAGAAAATCTACTACTAAATGAGATAGACGAGGCGGCAAATCATAATGAGGTGGTTATTATGGGGGACTTCAACTACACAGATATAGACTGGGAAACTGAAACTTGTATATCTCATAAAGGAAACAGGTTCTTGGCAAAAACCAAAGAAATTACCTTTCCCAACTGGTTCAGGATCAGACTACAGGAACGGCCATACTGGAATTAGTGACCATAAAGGAATAACCTTCCAATTATCATTCAGAAGAGTGTTTCTTCAGGGAGGAACAAATATACCAGACTTCTAAAAAGCTAAATTTAGCCAACTAAGAGAGTTCATAGGCCTAACTAACTGGGACAAAGTCCTCAAAAATAAAAATACAGCCACAAAATGGGATATTTTAAAAAGCATCCTAAAATCTAATTGTGAGAGGTACATACCTTATGGGAATAAAAGGTTAAGGAACAAGAAAAAAAACTGTGGATAAATAGAACTGTAAGGCACCTTTCACACGAGCGAGTTTTCTGCGCGGGTGCAATGTGTGACGTGAACGCATGGCACCGGCACTGAATCCTGACCCATTCATTTCAATTGGTCTGTGTACATAAGCGGTTTTTTCACGCATCAGTTCTACGTTGCGTGAAAAACACAGCATGTTCTATATTCTGTGTTTTTCATGCAGCCCTGGCCCCGCAGAAGTGAATGGGTCTTCAGTGAAAAATTAATTGCATACGCAAGCAGGTGCAGATACAATGCGTTTTTCACTGATGGTTGCTAAGAGATGTTGTTTGTAAACCAGTTTTTTATCACGCGCGTGAAAAACGCATCAAAGCGCATTACATCCGCGTGGAAAAAATTGAACAATTGAATGCAATCGCAGACAAAACTGACTTGCAAAATGGTGCGAGTTTCACTGAACGCATCCGGACCTAATCCGTATTGTTCATGTGAAAGAGGCCTAAAGAAAGCAATAAATGACAAAAATAAAGCATTTAAATCACTAATACAGGAGGGTAGTGAGAAAGCATTTAAAAACTATAAGGAAAAAAATAGAATATGTAAAAAAACTAATAAAAGCAGCCAAACTAGAGACCGAGAGATTAACTGCCAAAGAGAGCAAAACTAACCCTAAAATGTTTTTCAACTATATAAATGGTAAAAAGTATAAATCTGAAGATGTCGGCCCTCTACAGAGTAATGAGGGGGGAGTTGCATAGAGCGATGAGGAGTAAGCAAAGTTATTAAATATTTTTTTTTTCTTTACTGTATTCACTGAAGAAAATAAAAACTGTCAGATGAAATGCAGAATGTAAAAGTTAATTCCCCATTAAAAGTGCCCTGTTCGACCCAGGAAGAAGTACAGCGGCGTCTTAAAAAGATTCAAATAGACAAATCGCCAGGACTAGATGGCATACACCTCCGTATCCTAAGAGAATTAAGTAATGTCCTAACCAGACCCTTATTTCTGATATTTAAGGACTCTATACTGACAGGTAGTGTTCCACAGGATTGGCGCATAGCAAAAGTAGTGCAAATATTGAAAAAGGGTCTAAAAACAGAGCCCGGAAACTAAATGCTTCCATTTAACATCTGTCATGGGTAAACTGTTTGAAGGTTTTCTAAAAGATGCTGCTATCTTGGAGTACCTCAAGGAAAATAAGCAAATAACGCCATATCAGCATGGCTTTATTCTCAAAATAACTAAGTAGTTTATGTTATATGAGGCCTACTTGAAATCTATCCCAAAAAGGATATCTTAGATTCAAGGTGCTGATAGTGTCATTCAGAAAAACTTAACACACACGCTACCGTGCAGATACAAGTCTAATTCTGTGATTAAACGTATACCTGTCACACAGCGCAAAAAAAATAGGCCTCACATTTCTATTCAACCAAATCTGTACTGTTTGAGCTGGTCAAGTTATTTGTAGTGACCGTAAAAGCACAGTTTTTGTTCTGGAGTGAAAAACTATTCCCAAATTTGCCATTCTCAAAATTGTGGTGAACAGGAACAATGAGGAAAACATCTAATAAGGGACGCGTACGAGGATGTGGACATGGTCGTGGTGGTGTTAGTGGACCCTCTGGTGCTGGGAGAGGACGTGGCCGTTCTGCCACAGCCACACGTCCTAGTGAACCAACTACCTCAGGTCCCAGTAGCCAGCAGAATTTACAGCGATATTTGGTGGGGCCCAATGCCGTTCTAAGGATGGTAAGGCCTGAGCAGGTACAGGCATTAGTCAATTGGGTGGCTGACAGTGGATCCAGCACGTTCACATTATCTCCCACCCAGTCTTCTGCAGAAAGCGCACAGATGGCGCATGAAAACCAAGCCCATCGGTCTGTCACATCACCCCCATGCATATCAAGGAAACTGTCTGAGCCTCAAGTTATGCAGCAGTCTCTTATGCTGTTTGAAGACTCTGCTGCCAGGGTTTCCCAAGGGCATCCACCTAGCCCTTCCCCAGGGGTGGAAGAGATAGAATGCACTAACGTACAACCACTTATTTTTCATGATGATGAGGACATGGGAATACCACCTCAGCACGTCTCTGATGATGACGAAACACAGGTGCCAACTGCTGCGTCTTTCTGCAGTGTGCAGACTGAACAGGAGGTCAGGGATCAAGACTGGGTGGAAGACGATGCAGGGGACGATGAGGTCCTAGACCCCACATGGAATGAAGGTCGTGCCACTGACTTTCACAGTTCGGAGGAAGAGGCAGTGGTGAGACCGAGCCAACAGCGTAGCAAAAGAGGGAGCAGTGGGCAAAATCAGAACACCCGCCGCCAAGAGACTCCGCCTGCTACTGACCGCCGCCATCTGGGACCGAGCACCCCAAAGGCAGCTTCAAGGAGTTCCCTGGCATGGCACTTCTTCAAACAATGTGCTGACGACAAGACCCGAGTGGTTTGCACGCTGTGCCATCAGAGCCTGAAGCGAGGCATTAACGTTCTGAACCTTAGCACAACCTGCATGACCAGGCACCTGCATGCAAAGCATGAACTGCAGTGGAGTAAACACCTTAAAAACAAGGAAGTCACTCAGGCTCCCCCTGCTACCTCATCTGCTGCTGCCGCCTCGGCCTCTTCTGCTGCTGCCGCCGCCTCGGCCTCTTCCTCCGCCTCTGGAGGAACGTTGGCACCTGCCGCCCAGCAAACATGGGATGTACCACCAACACCACCACCTGCGTCACCAAGCATCTCAACCATGTCACACGGCAGCGTTCAGCTCTCCATCTCACAAACATTTGAGAGAAATCGTAAATTCCCACCTAGCCACCCTCGATCCCTGGCCCTGAATGCCAGCATTTCTAAACTACTGGCCTATGAAATGCTGTCATTTAGGCTGGTGGACACACACAGCTTCAAACAGCTCATGTCGCTTGCTGTCCCACAGTATGTTGTTCCCAGCTGGCACTACTTCTCCAAGAGAGCCGTGCCTTCCCTGCACAACCAAGTATCCGATAAAATCAAGTGTGCACTGCGCAACGCCATCTGTGGCAAGGTCCACCTAACCACAGATACGTGGACCAGTAAGCACGGCCAGGGGCGCTATATCTCCCTAACTGCACACTGGGTAAATGTAGTGGCAGCTGGGCCCCAGGCGGAGAGCTGTTTGGCGCACGTCCTTCCGCCGCCAAGGATCGCAGGGAAACATTCTTTGCCTCCTGTCTCCTCCTCCTCCTACTCAGCTTCCTCCTCCTCTTCTTCCACCTGCTCATCCAGTCAGCCACACACCTTCACCACCAACTTCAGCACAGCCCGGGGTAAACGTCAGCAGGCCGTTCTGAAACTCATATGTTTGGGGGACAGGCCCCACACCGCACAGGAGTTGTGGCGGGGTATAGAACAACAGACCGACGAGTGGTTGCTGCCGGTGAGCCTCAAGCCCGGCCTGGTGGTGTGCGATAATGGGCGAAATCTCGTTGCAGCTCTGGGACTAGCCGGTTTGACGCACATCCCTTGCCTGGCGCATGTGCTGAATTTGGTGGTGCAGAAGTTCATTCGCAACTACCCCGACATGTCAGAGCTGCTGAATAAAGTGCGGGCCGTCTGTTCGCGCTTCCGGCGTTCACACCCTGCCGCTGCTCGCCTGTCTGCGCTACAGCGTAACTTCGGCCTTCCCGCTCACCGCCTCATATGCGACGTGCCCACCAGGTGGAACTCCACCTTGCATATGCTGGACAGATTGTGCGAGCAGCAGCAGGCCATAGTGGAGTTTCAGCTGCAGCACGCACGGGTCAGTCGCACTGCGGATCAGCCCCACTTCACCACCAATGACTGGGCCTCCATGCGAGACCTGTGTGCTCTGTTGCGCTGTTTCGAGTACTCCACCAACATGGCCAGTGGCGATGACGCCGTTATCAGCGTTACAATACCACTTCTATGTCTCCTTGAGAAAACACTTAGGGCGATGATGGAAGAGGAGGTGGCCCAGGAGGAAGAGGAGGAAGAGGGGTCATTTTTAGCACTTTCAGGCCAGTCTCTTCGAAGTGACTCAGAGGGAGGTTTTTTGCAACAGCAGAGGCCAGGTACAAATGTGGCCAGACAGGGCCCACTACTGGAGGACGAGGAGGATGAGGATAAGGAGGAGGTGGAGGAGGATGAGGATGAAGCATGTTCACAGCGGGGTGGCACCCAAAGCAGCTCGGGCCCATCACTGGTGCGTGGCTGGGGGGAAACACAGGACGATGACGATACGCCTCCCACAGAGGACAGCTTGTCCTTACCTCTGGGCAGCCTGGCACACATGAGCGACTACATGCTGCAGTGCCTGCGCAACGACAGCAGAGTTGCCCACATTTTAACGTGTGCGGACTACTGGGTTGCCACCCTGCTGGATCCCCGGTACAAAGACAATGTGCCCACCTTACTTCCTACACTGGAGCGTGATAGGAAGATGCGCGAGTACAAGTGCACGTTGGTAGACGCGCTACTGAGAGCATTCCCAAATGTCACAGGGGAACCAGTGGAAGCCCAAGGCGAAGGCAGAGGAGGAGAAAGAGGTCGCCAACGCAGCTGTGTCACGGCCAGCTCCTCTGAGGGCAGGGTTAGCATGGCAGAGATGTGGAAAAGTTTTGTCACCACGCCACAGCTAACTGCACCACCACCTGATACGGAACGTGTTAGCAGGAGGCAACATTTCACTAACATGGTGGAACAGTACCTGTGCACACCCCTCCACGTACTGACTGATGGTTCGGCCCCATTCAACTTCTGGGTCTCCAAATTGTCCACGTGGCCAGAGCTAGCCTTTTATGCCTTGGAGGTGCTGGCCTGCCCGGCGGCCAGCGTTTTGTCTGAACGTGTATTCAGCACGGCAGGGGGCGTCATTACAGACAAACGCAGCCGCCTGTCTACAGCCAATGTGGACAAGCTGACGTTCATAAAAATGAACCAGGCATGGATCCCACAGGACCTGTCCATTCCTTGTGCAGATTAGATATTAACTACCTCCCCTTAACAATATATTATTCTACTCCAGGGCACTTCCTCATTCAATACTATTTTTATTTTCATTTTACCATTATATTGCAGGGCAACCCAAAGTTGAATGAACCTCTCCTCTGTCTGGGTGCCGGGGCCTAAATGTGTGACAGTGGCCTGTTCCAGTGGTGGGTGACGTGAAGCCTGATTCTCTGCTATGACATGAAGACTGATTCTGCGCTGACATAAGGCCAGATTCTCTGTTACGGGACCTCTCTCCTCTGCTTGGGTGTCGGGGCCTAAATGTGTGACAGTGGCCTGTTCCAGTGGTGGGTGACGTGAAGCCTGATTCTCTGCTATGACATGAAGACAGATTCTGTGCTGACATAAGGCCAGATTCTCTGTTACGGGACCCCTCTCCTCTGCCTGGGTGCCGGGGCCTAAATGTGTGACAGTGGCCTGTTCCACTGGTGGGTGACGTGAAGCCTGATTCTCTGCTATGACATGAAGACAGATTCTGTACTGACATAAGGCCAGATTCTCTGTTACGGGACCTCTCTCCTCTGCTTGGGTGCCGGGGCCTAAATGTGTGACAGTGGCCTGTTCCAGTGGTGGGTGACGTGAAGCCTGATTCTCTGCTATGACATGAAGACAGATTCTGTGCTGACATAAGGCCAGATTCTCTGTTACGGGACCTCTCTCCTCTGCCTGGGTGCCTGGGCCTAAATGTGTGACAGTGGCCTGTTCCAGTGGTGGGTGACGTGATGCCTGATTCTCTGCTATGACATGAAGACTGATTCTGCGCTGACATAAGGCCAGATTCTCTGTTACGGGACCTCTCTCCTCTGCCTGGGTGCCTGGGCCTAAATATGTGACAGTGGCCTGTTCCAGTGGTGGGTGACGTGAAGCCTGATTCTCTGCTATGACATGAAGACTGATTCTGCGCTGACATGAAGCCAGATTCTCTGCTATGGCATGAAGAGACTGATTCTCTGCTGACATGAAGCCAGATTCTTTGCTATGGCATGAAGAGACTGATTCTCTGCTGACGTGAAGCCAGATTCTCTGCTATGGGACCTCTGTCCAATTGATATTGGTTAATTTTTATTTTTTTAATTTTTATTTTAATTCATTTCCCTATCCACATTTGTTTGCAGGGGATTTACCTACATGTTGCTGCCTTTTGCTGCCCTCTAGCTCTTTCCTGGGCTGTTTTACAGCCTTTTTAGTGCCCAACAGTTCGGGTCCCCATTGACTTCAATGGGGTTCGGGTTCGGGACGAAGTTCGGGTCGGGTTCGGATCCCGAACCCGAACATTTCCGGGAAGTTCGGCCGAACTTCTCGAACCCGAACATCTAGATGTTCGCTCAACTCTACTCCTGGGTTCTCCGGAAAGAGGATCTCTAGTTTGTGTGCAGCTCTGCTTGTGACCACCATGCTTCCATTCTGCATGGGGTTCAGGCATCTGCTTCTGTGCTGATTCCTGTTTGTCTTGTTGTCTGATCCATGACCAGAGTTTGTTTGGGTTCCAGCCCAGTTCATCCCCACCACCAGGGGCTCTGTGAAGAACGGGGCTCACTGGCTCTCCGCCCTCTGGGTTTTGCCTCTCGTCTGCCAGGGCACTTGGTTCTGTGGTAGTGCTACCACTATTGCTTAACCTGCTTAGGTTAAAGTACTCTGTTGGTGCCTGTTCTGTTTCTGCCTGTGTCCTGTTTGCAAGACGTCCCGGAGGTCTGCCTTGGGCCCCTGGCACATCACAATACTACTTTTTTTTTCATTTTTTTTTTTCATTTTTGTTCAGCTGTTTGGTCAGCAAAATTATATCAGTCCAAATAAGTCAAATTTGTAAAAAAACAAAACAAAAAAACAAATCTATTTCTGCATTTATTTGTATCTCTGGAATACTTCTATACATACAGCATCTGATGGTGCATGACTCTCAATGCCTCAGTATGAAATCACAAGATGAAGAATTATTATTAGTATTAACATATTTTTCACCACATAAGATGCACTTTTTTAACCCCAAAAGTGGGTGGAAAATGGCAGTGCGTCTTATGTGGCGAATGCTGACATTTTTACATCGCTAACGCTGATAGATTGCACAGCGCAGCGATGTATCAGCGCGGAGGGAGGAGGGGCTGGAGGCCAGCAACTTGCGGCGGGGCCCGATGCAGTCACTGTACTCTAACACCGTGCCCTGCCGCTCACAGCAGTATCTAAACACTAATCCTTAACCTCAGTAACTTTAAAGCAGCGCTATCCTGTTTGTTTACTACTTACAATCAAGATCCGGTAACAGGCCGAGCGGGCGGCGGCATAACGTCACTCATTCACGTCACGTGCCTGCTCCTCCCACTTTATGAATAAAGCAGGTGGAGCAGGGGCGTGACGTGAGTGAGTGACGTTACGCCGCCGCCCGCTCTGCCTGTTACCGGAGCTTGATTGTAAGTAGTAAACATTTTTACTATTTTCTTTCTTACGCTGCTAGAAATTTATATTTTAACATGACCTTGTATCAATAAGTATTTGTGATTTCAAGTAGATTTGCGTGATTTGTTTGTAATATTACAAGCAGAGGCAGACTTTATCACCACCCAAACCAAGCAAATGCTTTGTGCCCGAGAGATCAGTAGGCCCACCGTGGGTGGTTTGGAGCTACAATAGGGCAAATATGAAACCTGCAGAAAATTTTTGCTGTGTGACGCCATATGAATTTTTTTTACTGTCATAGGAAAATGCAGCACATTCATTCTAAAAACCTACATGACTTAAGCATCTTTCAGTCGCTATGAATCATGAGGTTCCTATACCAAGGTTTCATCTGTCCTGCATGTTTTATATCTGCTTGAATACTGATGCACATCCTGTAACCTGATGACATTTTCTGCTTCCAGCACACTCCTCACTAACCAAAAACTATTCAAAAATCAATGTACATAGCCTTATACACAATGAGGTAGAAAGTTCCACACCCTCACTCTTCTTAGCGTAAGAAAAAAAAACATTTATGTTGTTAAAGATCCTCTATAAAATGTTTTGTACTGTAAGTCAGGAACAGAAGTATTTGAACATGCTGCAATTTTGCAAGTTCTCCCACTTAGAAATCATGGAGGGGTCTGAAATTCGCATTGTAGGTGCATTCCCACTCTGAGAGAGAATTTTTATTAAAAAAAAATAGGAAATCACATTGTATGATTTTAAAAGAATGTATTTGTCTTGCACTGCTGAACATAAGTATTTGAACACCTGAGAAAATCCATGTCAATATTTGCTACAGAAGCCTTTGTTTGCAATTACAGAGGTCAAATGTTTCCTGTAGTTCTTGACCAGGTTTTGCACACACTGCAACAGGGATTTTGGCCCACTCCTCCACACAGATCTACTCTACATCTGTCAGGT
Source organism: Bufo bufo (assembly GCF_905171765.1). Taxonomy (NCBI): domain Eukaryota; kingdom Metazoa; phylum Chordata; class Amphibia; order Anura; family Bufonidae; genus Bufo; species Bufo bufo. The sequence continues at coordinate 211,950,188 of NC_053394.1, forward strand.
TTCGGGGCTGTCGCTGAGCAACACGGAGTTTAAGCTCCCTCCAAAGATGTTCTATTGGATTTAGGTCTGGAGACTGGCTAGGCCAGTGCCACTCCAGAACCTTGATATGCTTCTTACGGAGCCACTCCTTGGTTATCCTGGCTGTGTGCTTCGGGTCGTTGTCATGTTGGAAGACCCAGCCATGACCCATCTTCAATGCTCTGACTGAGGGAAGGAGGTTGTTGCTCAAAATCTCACAATAAATGGACCCATTCATCCTCTCCTTAATACAGTGCAGTTGTACTGTCCCCTTAGCAGAAAAGCACCCCCAAAGCATAATGTTACCACCCCCATGCTTCACAGTAGGGATGATGTTCTTGGGATGCAACTCATCCTTCTTTTTTCTCTAAACACGACTAGTGAAGTTAAGACTAAAAAGTTTTCCTTTGGTCTCATCTGACCACATGACTTTCTCCCATGCCTCCTCTGGATTATCCAGATGGTCATTGGCAAACTTTAGACGGGCCTGGACATATGATGACTTGAGCAGGGGAACATTCCGTGCAATGCACGAATTGAAACCATGACAGCGTAGTGTTCTACCGACAGTGAACTTTGAAACTGTGGTCCCAGCTCTCTTCATGTCATTGACCAGCTCCTCCCTTGTAGTCCTGGGCTGATTACTCACCTTTCTTATCATCAGTGATACCCCTTTCCAGCCTTGTGGAGGTCCACAGTTTTTGTCTCTGGTGTCTTTTGACAGCTCTTTGGTCTTGCCCATGTTAGTAGTTGGCATCTGACTGACTGTGGGGTGGACAGGTGTCTTTAACTCCTTAAGAACATTTTTTGCAAATCTGACCAGTGTCACTTTAAGTGGTGATAACTTTAAAACGCTTTGTCACATATTGTACTTCATGACACTGGTAAAATGGAGTAGCAAATTTCCAAGTTTCAATTTCTCTACTTCTATAAATCATAGTAATACCTACAAAAATAGTTATTACTTTACATTCCCCATATATCTACTTCATGTTAGGATCATTTTGGGAATTACATTTTATTTTTGGGGGACGTTATAAGGCTTAGAAGTTTAGAAGTAAATCTTGAAATTTCTCTGAAATTTAAAAAAAACAACTTTTTAAGGACCAGTTCAGGTCTGAAGTCAATTTGTTAACCCGTTAGGTGTTCCACAAGAAATAATGGAAAATAGAGATACAATTTCAAAATTTCACTTTTTTGGCAGATTTTCAATTTTAATTTATTTTTTTCCCAGTTACAAAGCAAGGGTTAACAGCCAAACAAAACTCAATATTTATGGCCCTGATTGCACCCCTAGAGTAGAAACTCCAAAAAAGTGACCCCATTTTAGAAACTACGGGACAGGATGGCAGTTTTGTTGGTACTATTTTAGGGTACATATGATTTTTGGTTGCTCTATATTACACTTTGTGAGGCAAGGTAACAAGAAATAGCTTTTTTGTCACCGTTTTTTTTTTTTTTTTGTTATTTACAACATTCATCTGACAGGTTAGATTATGTGGTATTTCTATAGAGCAGGTTGTCACGGTCGCGGTGATACCTAATATGTATACTATTTTTTTATTTATGTAAGTTTCACACAATGATTTCATTTTTGAAACAAAAAAAATCATGTTTTAGGCCTCTTTCACACTACCGTATGGCTATTTCAGTATTTTGCGGTCCGTTTTTCACGGATCCGTTGTTCCGTTTTTTTGCTTCAGTTGTGTTTCCGTTTCGGTTCCGTTTTTCCGTATGGCATATACAGTATACAGTAATTACATAGAAAAAATTGGGCTGGGCATAACATTTTCAATAGATGGTTCCGCAAAAACGGAACGGATACGGAAGACATACGGATGCATTTCCGCATATGTTCCGTTTTTTTTGCGGACCCATTGACTTGAATGGAGCCACGGAACGTGATTTGTGGGCAATAATAGGACCTGTTCTATCTTTCAACGGAACGGAAAAACGGAAATACGGAAACGTACATTCCGTTTTTTTTTGCGGAACCATTGAAATGAATGGTTCCGTATACGGACTGTATACGGAATGCAAAAAACGGCAAGCAAAACGGAAAAAAAAACGGTAGTGTGAAAGAGGCCTTAGTGTCTCCATAGTCTGAGAGCCATAGTTCTTTCAGTTTTTGGGCGATTATCTTAGGTAGGGTCTCATTTTTTGTGGGATGACATGACGGTTCGATTGGCACTATTTTAGGGTGCATATGACTTTTTGATCGCTTGCTATTACACTTTTTGTGATGTAAGATGACCAAAAATTGCTTTTTTAACAATTGTTTTTTATTTTTTTATTTTTTTACAGTGTTCACTTGAGGGGTTAGGTCATGTGATATTTTTATAGAGCTGTTTGATACGGATGCAGCGATGTATACGTATGTATATGTATACTTTTTTAAATTTACTTACGTTTTACACAATAACAGCTTTTTTTGGGAGGGCGATTGTCTTAGATAGGGGCTCATTTTTTGCGGGATGAGGTGACGGTTAGATTGGTACTATTTTGGTGGGCATACGCTCTTTTGATCGCTTACTGTTATACTTTTTATGATGTAAGGTGACAAAAAAAATGGTTTATTTAAGACAGTTTTTATTTTTTACGGTGTTCATCTGAGGGGTTAGGTCATGTGATATGTTTATAGAGCCGGTCGATACGGACGCGGCAATACCTAATATGTCAACTTTTTATTTTCCCTAATTTTTTTCAACTTTATTTGGGGAAAATGACATTTTTGTTTATTTTTACTTAAAACTAAATTTTTGGGGGAGAAAACTTTATTTTTTCAACCTTTTCTTTACTTTATTTTTTGTCCCACTTTGGGACTTAAACTTTTGGGGGTCTAATCTCTTTTACAATGCATTCCAATACTTCTGTATTGGAATGCATTGGCTGTATTGTCGCTGTCTTCCATGCCATCGGGTCCCCCCTACAGCCGGATGGGGACCCGATGGCACCGTCGCCCGCAGCCTGAATTGACCTGCGGTTTGCGGCGATTGCCGACACGGGGGGATGTCACGGGACCCCCCCTCGCATTTAGCCAAGGTTCCTGCTCAATGATTTAGCAGGCACCTTGTTCCGATCACCGCCCGCCGAGCGGCGGTGATCGGAAATACATAGGACGTACTCGTACGCCCTGTGTCCTTAAGGACCGGGAAATCAGGGCGTACCGGTACGCCCTGTCCTAAACAGGTTAAAGAGCTCAGACAAGTGCTACTAAGTTAGATTAATGAGTGAAGTAGAGGTGGACTTTTTACAGGCACAGTAACAGGTCTCTGAGAGCCAGAATTCTTGCTGTTTCTCAGGTTTTCAAATAACACAAATAAATGATTTAAAAATCATACAATGTGATTTCCTGAATTTTATTTTTTTATTCTGTGTCTCAGAGTGGGAATGCACCTACAATGTGAATTACAGATCCCTCCTTAATTTCTAAGTGGGAAAACTTGCAAAATCGCAGGGTGTTCAAATACTTCTGTTCCTCACTGTATATGGAAAGATGATTTATACAAGTAACTAACACTTGGACATCATCCATCTTCATTTACTTCGCTCAGTGAGACACGTGTATATATAACAAGAATATGAAAAAGGAAGAAGAATTAAATGTTTCACATAACTTTTATTCAATGCAATACAACAGGAGTCACCAACCTCCAGCACTCCAGCTGTTGAGAAACTACAACTCCCAAAATGCTCCTTTCCCTTCAATTGAAGTTCTGAAAGCAGCTGAGCAAGTGTGCCTGCTGAGAGTTGTAGGAGTGCAGGAGGTTGCTAACCTCTGCAACAAAGAGGCATCATGCATGCACAGACACATTTAATTTACAGTTAACATCAGTGCTGGCATGCACTCAGGACTGCAGGGGTCCCAGTGGCCAGACCCCCACCAATCAAACCATCAGTCATTTATATTTTATTTGGTTGGTCTGCCATGAGTTTTGTTCCAGCATCTACAATATTCATGTATTTCAGCCTAATTTAAATTGAGGCCTGCAAGCTCCAAGGGCGCCACAGAATAAAAATAGATTGAGAAATAAATAGGAGCAATTAAGTAGGTTAATGAGGAGAGACAGTAGGGAATTTTCCTCTATTTTTGGAAAGAAAAATATATCTACTTTTGTATCTTCATTCTCTAACAACTTTTGAAGTCATTGTACAGTTATAGAAGACATCCGAAGCAGAAGACAATGAGTGTTAATAAAGTCTACATGATAAATAGGGATGAGGGAATCGACTTTGGATGAAAACATCTGAAGTCGATTTGCATAAATCTTCATTTTAATACCGTACGGAGCAGGAGCTCCGTACAGTATTAGAATGTATTGGCTCCAATGAGCCCAAGTTATTGCTTTGCGTAGTCTCGCGAGACTTCGCTCAATAACTTCATAAATTAATTTGTACTGTAAAAAAACATTTCCAGAACTCAGGTTCAGTTCCAAGTGGTAGCTTGGAACCGAACCCGAGTTTGGGAAATGTTTTTTTACAGAACAAATTATTTTATGAAGTTATGGCATGAAGTCTCGCAATAACTTCGGCTCATCTGAGCCAATACACTCTAATACTGTACGGAGCTTCTGCTCCGTACAGTGTTAGAACGAAGTTTTATGCAAATCAACTTTGGATGTTTCATCCGAATTCGATTCACTCATCCCTAATGATGAATAAGGCTACATTCATACATATTTTGTTTCTGTCTCCGTTGGCGGATTGGATGAGGACCCATTCATTTCAATGGGTCCGCAAAAAATGCAGAAAAGCACACCGTGTGCTGTCCGCATCCATATGTCCGTTTCGTAGCCCCACAAAAAATATGGAGCATGTCCTATTCTTGTCCATATTGCAAACAACGATAGGCATTGTTACAATGGATCCGCGAAAAAACCTGATGCTATACGGATGCCAAAAGAACGTCATCCGTATTTTTTGCGGATCAGTGTTTTGCGGACCGCAAAACACATATGGTCGTGTGAATGTAGCCTATGTTAGCGTGGATGTATTTTTTCTCCTCTGTTCCTTTTCTGAGTCAAAACCAGGATTGGGACCTCCACAGACATAAGGTATAAGGGAAGATCTGCACCTGTTCTGTGTTTAGAGTCGCACCTGATTTTGGCTCACAATCACTGATGGAAATCCCTGACTGAATTCTGACTGTGTGAATAATACATTAGTTGTGAGATATAATATAAAACTAGATGTGCATTTCATGAAGAAAATACATAGGGGGTAACTTACTATGCTAAAATATGCATAAATTAGATGGGGAAAAGGGAAAACTGGCCATGGCAACCAATCAGATTCCACCTTTCCTTTACACCAGTTTTGTAAATCTTTCTCACTGTGTTGTGACCATATGGCCTTTCTGGGAGCCCCTAGTATGCCAGGGTGGAAACTGCGTAGATAGATAGATAGATAGATAGATAGATAGATAGATAGATAGATAGATAGATAGATAGATAGATAGATAGATAGATAGATAGATACTGTGTATGTATTGAAAATGTATTTATTGTTGCAGAGTAGATTTAATAATGAGAAGCAATCACAGAGAGGGTGGAAAGAAAAAGCAGTCTCTTTGAAAATAGTGTACTCACTGTACTCATTGTAGTTAGAAATGGACAGATATTTATATTTCTAGGTACAATTATGGGCGTATCTACCATAGTGGCAGACCATGTGACTGCTATGGGGCCCAGGGCAAGAGGGGGCAAGAGGGGGCCCAGGGTTAGATGGGATTATCTCTTTTTCTATTGGAGGTGAAAACTTTGTCAAGACTCCCTTTTAGCAAATGAAGCAGTGGAAAAATGAAAGGGTCACTGAATAGGGTTTAGGCAGAAACCGAAATTTCCTGTGTGGGGGTCCTGGTTTGATCCTTGCTATGGGGCCCTTACTTCCCTATGTACGCCACTGGGTACAATAAATATAGTAACATGGTTTATTAGGCCGAAAAAAGGCATCTATCCATTCAGTTCAGCCTGTTATCCTGCAAGTTGATCCAGAGGAAGGCAAAAAAAAAAACTGTGAAGTAGAAGCCAATTTTCCCCAATTTAGGGGAAAAAAATTCCTTCCTGACTCCAATCAGAATATCTCCCTGGATCAACAACCCATCTCTAGTAGCTATAGCCTGTAATATTATTACACTCCAGAAATACATCCAGGACCCTCTTGAACTCTTTTAGTAAATTCACCATCACCACCTCCTCAGGCCGAGAGTTCCATAGTCTCACTGCTCTTTCCGTAAAGAATCCTCTTCTATGTTTGTGTACAAACCTTCTTTCCTCCAGACGCAGAGGATCTCCTCTTGTCAAAGTCACAGTCCTGGGGATAAATAGATTATGGGAGAGATCTCTGTACTGACCCCTGATATATTTATACATAGTTATTAGATCTCCCCTTAGTCGTCTTTTTTCTAAAGTGAATAACCCTAATTTTGATCATCTTTCAGGGTACTGTAGTTGCCCCATTCCAGTTATTACTTTAGTTGCTATGTCTGCCTTGTTCACTGGAGCCCAGAACTGTTCACAGTACTCCATGTGTGGTCTGACTAGTGATTTGTAAAGTGGCAGTACTATGTTCTCATCATGGGCAACTATGCCCTTTTTGATGCAACTCATTAATTTTATTGCTCTTGGCAGCAGCTACCTGACACTGGTTTCTACAGCTTAGTTTGCTGTTCACTAAAATCCCTAAGGCTGGGTTCACACTTGAGCGTTTTACAGCGCGTTCAAACGCGCTGTAAAACGCTCAACACATGAAAACCAATGCTTCCCTATGGCCCTGGTTCTCACTTGAGCGTTTTACAGCGCTGAAAAACGCGCTGTAAAACGCCCTACGCTCAAACAAGTACTTGAGCTTCTTTGGGGCGTTTTGACGCGCGTTTGTGGCCATAGGACATTGCAGTCAATCACACAAACGCGCGTCAAACGCGCGTTTACTATTGCAAAAAACGCTCGTCAAAAACGCGCGTCAAAAACGCGCGTTAAATGCGCATATCAAAGACGCTCAGGTCTGAACCCAGCCTCAGTCCTTTTCCATGTCAGTGTTACCCAGTGTTTTACAATTTAGTATGTACGAGTGACTTGCATTATACCTTCCCATGTACATAACCTTACATTTGTCGGTGTTAAACCTAACCTTTACTGTGCATATATACATAAATATATTTATAAACAGTTGTATTTATATTTGTAAGAACCATACAGAAAAATAAATCCATAAATATATTTCTATACCTATTTATATTTCTGAGTACAATAAATGCACTGCTTCCAAAAGAAAGTTTCCTTATTCTTTGCACCACATCTCTGGCTGGTCCTCATTAATAAAGCTATTCTGCAAACCATACATACTGTCTCCTCTGAAGGGGGTTTAAATATTCAAGACAGTCGTTTAAATTGTAATTCCATCCCCATAATTCATTGCTGTCTGAAGTGTAGCTGCAGAAACAAAAGTGATCAAAATTTCCATTTCATAGGAGAGATCCTATCTAGTCAGCCTAATAACAATTCTTCCCCTTGTAACCACTTCTTCATAGGAAAAAAGATAAATAGGACCAATCAGTTTATATAAATGCTGCAAATGAAATCTTTAGAACAGCATGCTAAATAATTTAACGAAAAGTCAACTTGATGACGTCTGATATAAGAAATCAAATGCTGATGGACAGCTTGTGCACAGTATTAGGGCTTATGTACACGACCGTATGTATGTTGCGATCCTCAAAAAACAGATCCACAAAAAATACGGATGACGTCCGTGTGCATTCCGTATTTTGCGGAACGGAACAGCTGCCCCCTAATAGAACAGTACTATCCTTGTACGTAATGCGGATAATAATAGGACATATTCTATTTTTTCGCGGAACGGAAACAAACATACGGAAACGGAATGTATACGGAGTAACTTCACTTCCTTTTTTTTGCGGACCCATTGAAATGAATGGTTCCGCAAAAGAACGGAACGGACACGGAAAGAAAATACGTTTGTGTGCATGAGCCCTTAAACTCAGTGAAAAACACACATTTGCCCATGTACACATTACAGATCATGCTGTGCAAAGCTATAATATGCTATCCATAGAAGTCTACAGGCTGATACTGTACCAGCCTCTGCCTCTGATTTTATACCACGGCACAAAGAGGATTTTCGTTTTTTCAAGGATTCATACAGAAAAAAGGAATAAAATTGTGGCAAGTTCCATCGGAAGCCTTACCATTGAGGTATTCTCAGCTGAAAGAATTCCTTCTAGAAGACAAAACTGCACCTGACAGAGTGCCTACTAGTCTGCAATATGGACTAATAAGGATTATGGTTGATATTTAGAGATGAGTACATTTCTTGAAATTCGTTTACTGTCCAATTTGGCAAGTTTTTTTATTTTATTTGATTCAGATCAATTGTACCTAAACTAAATATGCTCCAGTTGCCCTGAAAATAGATTTATAACTTTCCCCAGTCTCCTAGAACTCAGATTCGAGAGCGAGAGAGCCCAGTATTCTACTCTAGGTTTCTGGTAAATATACAGTGAGGAACAGAAGTATTTGAACACCCTGCGATTTTGCAAGTTCTCCCACTTAGAAACCATGGAGGGGTCTGAAATTCACATTGTAGGTGCATTCCCACTCTGAGAGACAGAATAAAATAAAAAAATTCTGGAAATCACATTGATTTTTAAAGAATGTATTTGTCTTCCACTGCTGAACATAAGTATTTGAACACCTGAGAAAATCTGTGTTAATATTTGGTACAGAAGCTTTTGTTTGCAATTACAGAGGTCAAATATTTCCTGTAGTTCTTGACTAGGTTTGCACACACTGCAACAGGGATTTTGGCCTGCTCCTCCACACAGATCTCCTCTAGATCTGTCAGGTTTCAGGGCTGTCACTGAGCAACACAGAGTTTCAGCTTCCTCCAAAGATGTTCTATTGGATTTAGGTCTGGAGACTGGCTAGCACAGTCCAGAACCTTGATATGCTTCTTACGGAGCCACTCCTTGGTTATCCTGGCTGTGTGCTTCGGGTCGTTGTCATGTTGCAAGACCCAGCCACGACCCATCTTCAATGCTCTGACTGAGGGAAGGAGGTTGTTTCTCAAAATCTCACAATAAATGGACCCATTCATCCTCTCCTTAATACAGTGCAATTGTCCTGTCCCCTTCACAGAAAAGCACCCCCAAAGCATGATGTTACCACCCCATGCTTCACAGTAGGGATGGTGTTCTTGGGATGCAACTCATCCTTTTTCCTCCAAACACGACGAGTGAAGGTTAGACCAAAAAGTTCTATTTTGGTCTCATCTGACCACATGCCTCCTCTGGATTATCCAGATGGTCATTGGAAAACTTTAGAAGGGCCTGGACATGTGGTGGCTTGAGCAGGGGAACCTTCCGTGCAATGCATGGTTTGAAGTGTTCTACCGACAGTGACCTTTGAAACTGTAGTCCCAGCTATCTTCATGTCATTGACCAGCTCCACCCTTGTAGTTCTGGGCTGATTCCCCATCTTTCTTATCATCAGTGATACCCCACGAGGTGAGATCTTGCATGGAGCCCCAGTCCGAGGGAGACTGACAGTTGTTTTTAGCATCTTCTATTTTCTAACAATTGCTCCAACAGTTGATCTATTTTCACCAAGCTGCTTGGCAATTGCCCTGTAGCCCTTTCCAGCCTTGTGGAGGTCCACAGTTTTGTCTCTGGTGTCTTTTGACAGCTCTTTGGTCTTGCCCATGGTAGTAGTTGGCGTCTGACTGACTGTGGGATGGACAGGTGTCTTTATGTTCAAACAATTTTTATTGTTCATATTTGTAATGCAAGTACATGACAAATAAATTTGCAATTGTCGATGAAAGCATAAATGACATCTTGAATATTATGAAACATCTTTTTACACTTGCAATCAAAAGTGAAGAAGTGTTATTTCAACACAATAATGGAAAATAAAGGGGGAAGGGGAGGGAAAGAATAGGGGTGGGGGGGAATGTATTTTTGCAGCATACGTTTCAGCATTTCATTAAGAGTGGTATATTAAACATCCCAGTCCAAAGAAGAAGAAGAAGATGGAGAAATTTCCTTATGTGGATTGAAAGCCTCTAAAGGTTACCCAAGGGCCCCATACTTTTTGGAACACAGGGGTGGATCTATTCTCCCAGCCCGCTATTTGTTCCATCCTATATATATCATCACACCTGATTTCCCAATTTCCCATTGAAGGAGGGGAAGTATCCCGCCATTTAACTGCAACTAACACCCGAGCAGCTGCAAGTAATTGCAAGATGAGACGCTTGGTGGTAGTTGAGCATCTTATCTGGTCTAATAAATTTAATAGACAAATCTGTGGAGAGGGTTGTACTTGAATCTTACAGACCTTTGTGACGGTTGAGCAGATCTGTTCCCAGAATTTTTTTATTATCTCACACTGCCACCAAATGTGAAAAAAGGTGCCTGTTTCCCTTTTGCATCTCCATCATCTCTCACTGACCTCGGGGTACATCTTATGCAAAACATCTGGCGTGTAATACCATCTGGTTAGTATTTTAAAGTAGTTTTTTTGTATTCTCACGCAAGTCGAGATCTTCGGGGTCAGTGAAAGACACCTGTGCAGGGAGTTTTGATCCCTATCTAAATGTAGATCCGATTCCCATTTTGCTAAATATGGGTTAATTTCTGGGCTTGTAAGTGTAAGTATCATATAGTACAGTGTAGAGATCTTTTTAACAGGTTCCTGTTTCTGGAGAGCTATCTTTTCAAACCTTGTTGGGTCTGTTTTATTTATTGGTGTAATTGGTCTTAAGTAGTCCCTTATATATGATCTCTGTAAAAATGACAAAGAGGAAATATTATCCCCCTTATCCCACTCATTTCTCAGTGTGCCCCACGAGTCTAAAAGGTCCAACACTGGTGTAGTAAATGCTTTAGCCTTCTCCGGTATAGTTTGTATAAATTGTAGGGGTGCATCTTGTAGAATATCTCTCAGTTGTGTCAAAGGGGAAATTGTGGCAGTGAGAAAGTGAGTAATCAATTTTTGGTTCCATAGTCGAATCGTATTTTTAGTAATGGGGTTACCAATATAAGTTTCGGTAACATACTTTCCATGCAAAAGTAAAGGTCGCATTGCGAATTGATTAATGGCAAATTCTGACTGAATATCAAGTCTATCTCCCTGATAGCGTAACCATTCTAAACATCTCATCCCGTGAACCGCTAAGTAATATCTATAGAAGTCCGGTACCCCCATACCTCCTTGCTTGACAGGTAAAGTAGTGTATTGTTTAGTAAGTCTAGGTCTCTTCTTATTCCATAGGAACTTAGAGAGAATTGACTCTAATTTGGCAAAGAAAGAACGGGGTAAAGAAATAGGGAGAGTTTGGAGGAGATACAAAACTTTGGGTAATATAATGGTTTTAATTAATGAACGTCTGCCGAACCAGGATGTGAATAGTATTTCCCAAGAGTCCAATGTACGTCCAATGTCATCAGATAGACCTCGATAATTCTCTTCATATAGCCGGGTAGGATCAGATGTAAGCTTAATGCCCAAAAACTTCAGGTTTGAAGCCGACCATTGATAAGGGGTATTGAGCTCCAGTCTTTTCTGCCACTGGGTGTCCAATGACACATTTAAAACTTGAGACTTTGTAGAGTTAATCAAGAAGTTAGATAGCTCCCCAAAAAGATCAAATAAGGATTGTATAGCCATAAAGGCTACATCTGGGTTTGTAATTAATACCAATAGGTCATCAGCAAACGCTGCTAATCCTACCCGGATTGGTGGTGAACCCCCTGCAGCTCAATACCCCGTATTCTGTCATCTTGTCTTATAGCCTGAAATAGACACTCAACTGTCAAGACAAATAACAAGGGTGACAAAGGACAACCCTGTCGTGTCCCATTGGAAATTTGCAGAGGGGGAGAGAGTGTGCCATTGACCACCACTTTAGCAGAGGGCTTGGAATACATAGCCATGATAGCATTAACGAAATCTGCAGGAATTCTAAATCTCGTCAAGGCCTTTTGCATAAACAGCCAATCAATGCGATCAAACGCTTTTTTGGCGTCTGTCCCCAGCAGTACTAAAGGTACAGAACGGCTACGTACGTATTGAATGATGTTTATAAGACGAGTGGTGTTCATTCTACCTTCTCTTCCCGCTACAAACCCAACTTGTTCACTGTTTATAAGGTTTGGAAATAGTGGTTTTAGCCTAAGCGCCAAGAGTTTGGCAAACATTTTTAAATCATTGTTCAAGAGAGAGATGGGCCTATAACTGGCACAGATTGTTTCATCTTTCCCTTCTTTAGGGATTATAGTAATGTGAGCCATCAACATCTGTTCCGGCAGAGATTCCCCTTTGAACGTGTCATTACACAATGCTAAGAATTGGGGAAGTAGAACTGTTTGAAACTTACGGTAATAAACCATTGCGAGGCCCTCAGGGCCCGGACTTTTATGCATCAGGATTGATTTAACCACTTCTATTAATTCCTGTAATGTAAATGGTTTCAGTAGAGAGGTGGCCTGTTGATCTCTAAGTGTGGGAAGATTCAGAGATGCTAACCAATCATCAATCTTTTTAGATATTTTTTCTCTATCTTGTGGTGTATCATTTAAACGGATATTATATAGTGACTCATAGAATTCTTTGAACCGTACCACTATCTCTTCCGTATTTCTAGCTAGTGAGGATGTTGTTGTACGTATCTTTTGTATGTATGATTTAGCTTTCCTCTTTTTAATCTGTGCGAGTAAGAATTTCGAAGCTTTATCTCCATGCGCGTAATATTTAAAGCGCGCAGAAAGAAAAAGCTTAGCTGTTCTTTGGTTCAGGATATTTTTGAGGGAGGAGCGTGTTTGATTTAATTGAATCAGAACTTCCTCAGACCGGGTTTTTTTTGTGGGAGGTTTCTAAAGCTTGTATTTTCTTCGTTAGGGATGACACCTGTTCTTCTCTTTTTTTTTTAAGGAAAGATCCTAAACTGATAAAATGACCTCTTATCACAGCTTTATGAGCTTCCCAAACCATGCCTTGTGCTACATCTGGGGTTGTGTTAAGCTGAAAATATTCTTCTAGCTTTTCTGCAGCTTTCTGAACATGTTCCGGTGAGTCTAGCAATGTTTCATTGAGCCTCCAATTCGACATAGGCTTAGGCACTGACCCAAAACCCATCTCTACAAATACGGAGCATGGTCTGACAGCAACAACGTACCAATAGAGGCATCAGTACATGAGGTCAGTTTATGAGTAGGTACAAACAAATAGTCAAGTCTCTGATATGACCTGTGAGCTACTGAGTAATGAGAATAGTCCTTAACAGTGGGATTTAGTGTCCTCCATACATCTACCAGTCCCAGAGAACTGATTGCTGAGTGAACCCATTTCAAAGCTATTCGCAGGGTAGACGAGATGCCCGATGAAGAATCTAGTAATGGGTGGACAGGTGTCTTTAAAGAGCTCAGACAGGTGCTACTAAGTTAGATTAATGAGTGGAGTAGAGGTGAATTTTTTAAAGGCGCAGTAACAGGTCTTTGAGAGCCAGAATTATTGCTGTTTCTCAGGTGTTCAGCAGTGCAAGACAAATAAATTCTTAAAAAAATATACAATGTGATTTCCTGAATTTTTTTTATTTTTATTCTGTCTCTCAGAGTGGGAATGCACCTACAATGTGAATTTCAGACCCCGCCCTGATTTGTAAGTGGGAGCACTTGCAAAATCGCAGGGTGTTCAAATACTTTTGTTCCTCACTGTATATGCATTGTCTGGTGAGTACTCTTGTGTGAGGAATAGTGTTGAGAGCGAATATTCGAATCGCGAATTTTAATCGCGAATATCGCCACTTTGAGAATTTGTGAATATTTAGAATATAGTGCTATATATTTGTATTCGCGAATAGTGTTGAATATTCTAATTGTGAATTTATTGCGAATTTATTGCGAATATATTACAATGACGATTTTCGCAATCAAGTAAACTATGACTGGAGATCACGAATTCTCAAATTTGCTAGTTTATGGTGAATATTCGGCCAAAAAATTTGTGAAATATCACGAATTCGAATATTGCCTATGCATCACTAGTGAGGAATACTGTAAACCAGGCAAAGTTGCGTGGGCTTTCTGTAAAAATATATGCAAACTGGCATAGGATTTGCTTTCTTTTTCTTTTGGAAGGAACGCTAATTTGAATATCTTTCTCAGAAACCCAAAGAAATGCAAATTATTATTTTTTTTCAGACGGAAATGAAAGCTAAGCCGCCCTGAAGCCAAAAGAAGTAAGATATGCTAATTTTCATATTTCTCCTAGGAACCCACAGCAGTATTGCCTAGCCTGCAATACTCCTCACTCATAAAAAAGCATCTCAGCCAGTTAACCCTCTCCCAATTGCCCAACATAAATTTACGTCGGCAGTCGGGCATTTATAAATGGCACCTGCTCACGAGCAGAGAGGGCACCATAGCCACCAGGTGCCTGCTGTTTTAAATAGCAGGCATCCTATATTAAATGTTTAATCCTTCAGATACCATGGTCAAGCGTGACCATGGCATCTGGATGCACTAAAACCAGGATTCGCCTGGTTCCAGGTGTGCTCCAGCATCCCCCGGCAAGCATTGGGGGAGCTGGATGGTTAGTTGCTCCGCAATTTGTGACTTTTCACCGCTCACGCCAGGTCTCAAATTGTGGGCATGGTGTGGGCGGGGTAGGAGACAGGTCGGCATGGCTGTCTCATTTAACATTTTCTACGCCTGTTTAAGGCGTAAAAAAAAGGTTTTAAATGTAAGACAGCTCGGACACTCTTGCATTTAGAACTGGCGGAAGAAACCACTGAAGTTATGAATAGGTCGGCGACTCTTCATAACTTTGGCGGAACTACCGCCAGCTTTAGGACTTTATTAAAACCGGCATCGAAAAAAAAAAAAAAGTAGCTGACTCATAGTTTTTTGGTCGCTTCTAGTGTTGGGCGAGCATCCTCGGCCGAACACCTTTTTCACTCAAGCGCTGCTCGAGTCTCCTCCCCGCACGTTTGTTGCAGCCAATACATGTGCGGGGAAGTAGTGCCACTCACTGTAATGCTGTAGCCATGTTGGTTACTGGCATTACAGTGATTGGCTGGCCGGAACGAGTCATTGGGTGCTATGTAGCACCCGAGGACACGTGGTTCTGCTCAGACTTAGTCAGGGCGAGCTGCAGCAGAAGGGACAGATAGTGTAGGGAGAGGAATTGTGTTTTTTTTTTTAGGGAGTTTTGAGTCTTGAAAGGTGTTAGAGACCCAGCAGTCCTTTTTAGGACTATGTTTTTATTTGGCTGCGAAATATATTAGCACAACGTGCGCTAAATTGCTTGCAATTGTTTGGCTGCTGGTGACAGCAGCGACATTACCTGCGCTACATCTCCTGTATAACATTAGCCGCTGGTGACAGCAGCGACATTACCTGCGCTACATCTTCTGTATAATGTTAGCTGCTGGTGACAGCAGTGACATTACCTGCACTACATCTCCTGTATAACGTTAGCTGCTGGTGACAGCAGCGACATTACCTGCGCTACATCTCCTGTATAACATTTGTGCATCATAAATATCAGTGACATTCAGTTAAATTTTTTCACCGCTGGTGACAGCGACATTACCTGCACTACATCTCCTGTATAACGTTCGAGCATCCTAAATCTCTGTGACATTCAGTTTAATTTATTTGCGCATACACTTACAAACCCTGTGCCTCTGTACGTGTGACATACTTGCAAGCATATATACCATTTAATATGCTTAAGGCGAGCAGTAAGGGACAGGAAATTGGCCGTGCTGCTGATGGTGCACGCAGAGGCCGTGGCCCTGGGCACGGTTAAAATGTGCCTGCTGCCGAGCACAAGAAACACACTTATCCACGATACCTAGATTCATGTCCTAGTTTGCAGGGCGGCACAGGATACCACTCTCGAAGTCACACCAGTGCGACCAGGTGGTCGGTTGGATTGCAGCAGACAATGTTTCCAGTCGGTTAAGCACCACCCTGTTTTCTACAAAGTCCAATCACAGTAGCCAAGAGTCTGGTCAACAGAATCCTCACCCTGATCCTCCTTTCCCCCACCATGGAGAGTCTTGGCAAACAAGTGATCCCACACCCGGATATTCTGGGGAGCTCTTTTCATCGCCATTCCTTGATTTGGGCATCTCGCCAAGCCCGCTTGAAGAGGGACATGAGGGGATCTTGTGCACTGATTCCCAAACTCTTGAGCATCTACAGTCAGAAAAAGATGATGTTGGGGAACGGCAATTAGTGTTTCATGAGGTGGATGATGATGATGAGACACAGTTGCCAATAAGTAAACCGCAATTAGTGTCTCAAGAGGTTAATGATGAGGATAAGCCACAGTTGTCAATAAGTGAGGTTCTTGTTAGGTCAACAAGTCAGGAGGATGACGACAGTGAGAAAGTGGAAGAGGAGGGGGTGGACGATGAAATCATTGACCCAACCTGGGAAGGTGGCAAGCCAAGCGAGGACAGCAGTACAGAGGGGGAGGGATCCGCAGCACCGCAACAGGCTGAAAGAGGCAGTGGGGTGGAAAAAGGGAGAAGGTGGGTCACATCAATCAGGCCCACAACTGTTCCACGGAGCACCCCCTTGCGGCAATCTCCCTTGCCAAGTGGTAGGATTCCGCAGTCTGGCACTTTTTTGAGGAAAGTTGGACGATAAAAGAATTGTCATTTGAAACCTGTGCCGTACCAAAATGAGCAGGGGCGTGAACAATAGCAACCTCACCACCACCAGCATTATCCGCCACATGGCATTAAAGCACCGTGATAGGTGGGCTGAACGCCTGGGTCCACAATCAGTGTCTGCGGGTCACACCACTGCCTCCTCTTCCCCTGTGTTACGTGCTGGCCAATCCCCTGTCCAAGACGCAGGCCCTGCACCTGGACCTTTGCAAGCTCCATCAGCTAGCACATCCACTTCTGTGTCCCAGCGCAGCGTAAAGATGTCCATACCCCAGGCCTTTGAACGAAAGCACAAATACCCAGCCACCCACCCACAGGCCATAGCACTAAATGCGCACCTTTTAAAATTGCTGGCCATGGAAATGTTGACATTTAGGCTTGTGGACAATGAGGCTTCACGCAGATTGATGGAAGCGGCGGTCCCTCGTTACTCAGTCCCCAGCCGCCACTATTTTTCCCGGTGTGCCTTACACCAGCATGTGTCCCGTAACATCACCCGTGCCCTGACCAATGCAGTTATTGGGAAGGTCCACTTAACAACATCATGGGCAAGTGCTTTTGGCCAGGGATGCTACATTTCCCTGACGGCACACTGGGTGAACGCTGTGGAGGCCGGGAGAGAGTCGTACCCTGGGATGGCACAGGTACTACCGACGCTAAGGATTGCGGACCCTACTTCCATCAGGATTTCCACCATCACCTACATTAGTGGCTGCAATCCCCTCTTCTCCTCCTCCACTTCCACCTCTGAATTCTCATCTTGCAGCACCAGTCAGCCATCAGTCAGTAGCTGGAAGCAGTGTAGCACTGCAGTGGGAAAGCGGCAACAGGCTGTGCTGAAACAAATTTGCTTAGGTGACAAACAGCACACCGCTGCAGAGCAATGGCAGGGTATAAAGGACCAGACTAATCTTTGGCTCTCGCCACTCAACCTACAACTAGGCATGGTTGTGTCAGATAATGGCGTAACTTGGTGGCGGCTTTGGAGTTCGGCAATCTCACACACATACCATGCCTAGCCCACGTGTTCAACTTAGTGGTTCAGCGGTTTCTCAAAACCTACCCCAATTTGGCTGAGCTACTGGTGAAGGTACGCCGCATGTGTGCTCATTTCCGAAAGTCATCTACAGCTGCCGCCGGTCTGGCAACGCTGCAGCAGCGCTTGCAATTGCCAGCTCACCGAGTGTTGTGCGACGTGAGCGTGCGCTGGAACTCCATGTTCCACATGTTGGCCAGGCTTTGTGAGCAGCAGAGGGCAGTAGTGGAATACCAGCTGCAACATTGTCATCTCCTTTCCAGTCAGCTTCTGCTTTCACAAGCGATGAGCGGGCACGGATGTCTGACCTCTGTGAGGTTTTATGCAACTTTGAGGAATCAGCACAAATGTGAGCGGCGATGCCGCTATTATCAGCGTGGAAGTGGGGGAAGACAGTACACAGGGTGATAGCCAGACCACCCTCAGTTCGTCTTCTCAGCGCGAATTGGATGATTATGATGAGGAGCTGGTGACTGTTGCCTCTGCTACAGAGGAAAGTACCCATAGCAGGTTTATTCCATCTGTTCAAAGTGGATGGGCCGAAGAGGAGGAAGAGGATGAGGAGATTGAGAGTCATCCTCCTGACGAGGACAGTGAAGTCTTGTCTGTTGGGACTCTGGCACACATGGCTGACTTTATGTTATGCTGCCTTTCCCGTGACCCTCGCATTATACGCATTTTGGCCAACACCGATTACTGGTTGTTCACCCTTCTCGACCCCCGCTACAAAGAGAACTTCTCATCTCTCATTCCTGCAGTGGAGAGGACTAGCAAAATGGTGCAATACCAGAAGGTCCCTGTGGAAAAATTGCTCCAAAAATGTCCAGCTGACAACGCTGGCAGCAGGGTACATACGGTAGTTCTTTGGGCAACCGAGGAAGGGAGACGAGGGGAACACACACAACAGTTCCAACAGAGGCAGGGCAACACTCTCCAAGGCCTGGAACAATTTCATAACACCCTGCCAGCACCCTCACCCTGATGCGCGGCCTAGTGTCACAAGGAGGAAAAAGTTTTGGAAGATGGTGAAGGAGTACAAAGCAGATCGTGTCAGCGTCCTCAGTGATCCCTCTGTGCCTTACAACTATTGGGTATCCAAGCTGGACACATGGCACAAACTGGCACTCTACACCTTGGAGGTGCTGACCTGCCTTGCTGCCAGCGTTTTGTCAGAGCGGGTATTTAGTGCTGCTGGGGCATTAATATCTGATAAGCGCATCCATCAACTGAAAATGCTGACAGGTTGACTCTTATCAAAATGAACAAGGCCTGGATTGCCCATGACTTTTCTACTCCACCGGCTGAACATAAAGGCACTTTAAATGTGGTTTTTATGGTGTATTGAATACACTGTATTCCCATAACCTCTTCAACCACAAAAAAAGGGTAAATCTTCCTTTTCTCGTCCTCCTCCTACATCATATCAACATGCTTATTAGGCTGCCCTCGCTCCTAATGTTTTAGAGGGCCCGCTCAGCAGCAGACCCTCACCCCTAATGTTTTAGATGGTCAGATCAGCAGCAGGCCCTCACCTCAAATATTTTAGAGGGTCAGCTCAGCAGCAGACCCTCACCCCTAATTTTTTAGATGGTCAGATCAGCAGCAGGCCTCGCCCTTAATCAAACCTCACACAGCTCTGTACATAAAGTCAGAATATGGCGATGGAAAAAAAAAAGTTCAAAGTTTTTTTTCCAGTATTAAAACGCAAGAAAAACTATACATATGTGGTATTGCCATGAGGAATGGTGTTTTTTTATAATTCCACCCAATTTGGAATTTTTTTCCCTCACCGTAAATGGTGCCATTAGAAAGTGCATCTTATCACGCAAGAAACAAGTCCTCATACGGCTTGTGAATGAAAAAATAAAAAAGTTGTGGCTTTATGAGGGCTGAGAGTAAAACACAGAAATGAAAAAATGGAAAATCACCTGGTCTTAAAAGGATTAAGCCAATTTTTTCTGATCTGCTGTGATAAAGGGTAATCATCTGGAAATACATATTTGCAGATGAGTTGCTGACTTCTCTATTAACCAAGTTATGCTTTTCAGCCTGTGTAAAAGGCTAAGCATTGACTTTGGATAAGTATATCTGCTGGTGTGAGACATTAAGTTCTCGGGACAAAGTCTAATTGCTAGAATCGATTCCATCATCTCAAATGCCATATGAAATATGTTGGGGTGCTTAGACTTCACACCGACTTCTGTAGGGCATTAATATGAACTGAAAAAACTCCAGCTAGCATCCCATAATAACCAATATTTATTTGTAGAAAAACAGGATCATGACATGAAAAAATTCATGAACCACTTTTAAATAAAGTAGTTGATAGTATTTTATGCATGCTGGAGTTCTCTTCAGTTCATATTTGTCCCATAGTAAAGGGTCTGATCCCTTGGCTTATTGCACCCCAGGAGCAATTTTATAATGGTTTGGCAAAAGCTGGGGGGAAAAACAAGAACTAGAAGAAAAAACATAGTAAGTTCTCTGTCATGTTTTTATCTTAAAGTGGTTGTCTCACTTCAGCAAATATCATTTATTATGTAGAGGAAGTTAATACAAGGCACTTACTAAAGTATTATTGTTATCTATATTGCTTCCTTTGCTGGCTTAATTCATTTTTCCATCACATTATACACTGCTCGTTTCCATGGTTACAACCACCCTGCAATCCATCAGTGGTGGTCATGCTTGCACACTAAAGGAATAAGCACCGGCCTCTCTGGTGGCTGGGATCTTGTGACCGCACATAGCCTAGTGCTTTTTCCTATAGTGTGCAAGCAGGTCCACCACTGATGGATTGTAGGTTGGTCGCACCCATGGAAACGAACAGTGTATAATGTGGTGGAAAAATGAATCCAGCCAGCAAAGGAAGCAATAGGGATAATAATAATTATAGTAATACATTAGTAAGTGCCTGGTATTAACTTCCTCTACATAAATACTATTTGCTGAAGTGAGACAACCCTTTTAATAGAATGGTGTGACAAAACCACAATTGAAGTATGCTACTTTTTTTTAAGCCGCAAGTTTATTAAATGGATTGTCGCACAGAAATAACCCCTTTTTAGGATAAATGGACATCATAGCTCCATAAGCTAGAGCAGAGAACCGCTAGCAAAATCTAGCCCTCACTTTGGCAGACCTATCTGTCCACGAAATGATACTACATATCTGGTTGAAACAGCTTCCCCAGTGATAACAGCTGATCACTTGGCAAGTTTTGGTTGCAAAATGGGTTCTATAACTGAGAAAACCTCTATAACCAATATGTGCCTACAGTGCAAAAGAAGTAATTTAGAGGGAAATGTTAATGGTTTCAGGTAATGCTTATACAACTACATCAACTGATCCAATCAGTACACAGAACAATTCCTCCATTACTCCACATACAGTACTTGCAAAAATCTTGGCTGCTGTTTGCCATTTTTAGAGAGTGTGAACATATGCAGCTCCTCCTATTCAGATCAAACTCTACACCGCTAGCTGCATGCTTAGAGTTATTTCTATGTATCTCCCCAGGGAGCAATTAGGACATGACTGTTTTATAACTGCTGGATAAAAATTGTGGGGGAAATTCATCAAAAATTGACTGGTGTAAAGGAAACTGGTTTAGTTGGCAATAACAGCCAATCAGATTCCACCTTTCATTTTCCAAATAAGCTCTGAAAAATTAAAGGTGGAACCAAACTGGTGCTATTGGCAACTAAGCCAGTTTTCCTTCACACCAGTTTTGATAAATCTCCCCCAATGATTTTGTATGGTATGAAAGGTGCTTTCAAAACAAGTTGCATACGCCCTTTTCTTTATACATAACTGTACTACAACAGCAAGTATGTGTGTAATAAAAACAGTAAATCATTTTATCACTCAAAGCATTTGCTCACACCAACAATGAAACTAGAAATTCCCAATAATATTCACTGGCAACTAAATGTTCAGCTTTGTAGGATCATCTCAATGTAACATGTGCCTTAGTAAAAAAGATGAGTCATCCTGACCAAAC
Source organism: Bufo bufo (assembly GCF_905171765.1). Taxonomy (NCBI): domain Eukaryota; kingdom Metazoa; phylum Chordata; class Amphibia; order Anura; family Bufonidae; genus Bufo; species Bufo bufo. The sequence continues at coordinate 211,971,946 of NC_053394.1, forward strand.
AGGGCCGTGTGATAACATCATAAAGCTATACACAAAAAAATTTGCATGAGGATAGCCGATTTACTAATGCAGGTGAAATACGTCTATTTAGATTATACAAATATTTATTTATTGTTACTGTACAATTGCATCTAGATTGTATTGTCACTATTTGATTAGATACACTGAATGAAAATGAGAAATTATGAACTGCTCTGATTAGCAAGATATTTAGTACATCGTGGCTCGGTTTACAAATAAAAGCCCTTCCTCTACAGTAGAGATGGGCTGCACCTTAATGTTTAGACGTCTGGAGGAGCTCTTAAAGGGATTCTGTCACCAGGTTTTGGCCTATAGAGATACGGAAATGCACGGCTAGATCGCCGCTAGCATGTCCGCAATATATCTGTCCTATAGGGCTGTGTGGTTTTAATTTCTTTAAAAAAGGATTTTATAGATATGTAAATGTCTTAAATGTGTCCAAGGGGCTTTACTAACCTTCCTGGAGCCCAGCCGTGCCCGCCTGTGAAGGAGCCCAGCACCGTCTATGTACTCCGAATCTCCTCCTTTCATCACCGATAGATTGCCGTAATCTCGCGATGCGCAGTGACGGTATAGTGTTCTTTCCCTGTGCTGGCATCAGCCTCAGGGAAAAAACTGCGCATGCGCGAGCTCGCGCAGCGCGAGATTACGGCAATCTATCGGTGATGAAAGGAGGAGATTCGGAGGACATAGGCGGTGCTGGGCTCCTTCACAGGCGGGCACGGCTGGGCTCCAGGAAGGTTAGTAAAGTCCCTTGGACACATTTAAGACTAATTTACATATCTATAAAATCCTTTTTTAAAGAAATTAAAACCACACCGCCCTATAGGACAGATATATTGCAGACATGCTAGCGGCGATCTAGCCGTGCATGTCCGTATCTCTATAGCCCAAAACCTGGTGACAGAATCCCTTTAAACTAGAATCTGGGGGGAGGGAGGTTGTTCATCTCTACATGAGGGTAGATAGAGTAGGTAGACAGTGGGATATAGGAGGAGACAGTGGGGATTTAAAGGGCTTGGGGTTAGTGAGATGACTAGCAATAAGTGTACACCCATGAAAAACAGAGCTGCTGGTAACATCAAAATGTTACGAGCCAACCATACCATGTTACGAACCAACCATAAAAAGTACCCACAAAATCTCAAGAATTTTCATTCCTGGAACTGAATGTGGAAATTAAAGAGTACCCTAAAATGCATGCCAGGGTACCCTAAAATGCCAGAAGCCTAGCAAACAAAATGGGAGAGCTGGAGGAAGACATATATATAGGTGTGGATAAAACATGGATGGACTCTTCGCATTACTGGGCTGCTAATCGTCAGGATTTTACACTCTATGGGAAAAATAGAGCCAATAGAAAAGGCAGTGGTGTGTGCCTGTACGTTAGGAGTGATATGAAAGCGAGTGTGAAAAAGGCAATTGTGGATAAAAATGGCGAACCTTATGGGTGGAATTACAAAGGGAAATAAAATAATACTTGGTGTAATCTATAGACCAGCTAACATCACAGAGGAGATAGAAGTTCAGCTGTATAACCAAATAAAGTGGGCTGCACATGTGGGTACAGTAGTTATAATGGGAGATTATTACTTCCCAGACATTGACTGGGCTCTTGGTTCTGCCTTAACTGCAAAGGGGAGAAAATTCCTCAACTTGTTGCAGGACCACTTTATAGCCAGTTTGTAGAAGAACCCGCTGGGGCAATGTTCTGTTGGATCTGGTAATTTCTAATGATGCAGAGCTTATTGGAAATGTTACTGTTCATGAAACACTAGGTAATAGTGATCATAATATCATTATATTCTCCCTGAACTTTAAAAAGCAAACTCTGGCTGTGAGGACAAAAACACAATTTTAACCGCCTCCGGACCGCCTAACGCAGGATTGCGTTCCGGCGGCGGTCGATTTATTCCTCCTTCACGCTTCGGCGCGGCATCTCGCGAGACGCGAGATTACGCGCATAGCCGGCCCGCGCATGCACAGTGCGGGCTGGCAAAAGTTAAAGGAGGAGTTCGTCACCAGCCTGCCAGCCAATGATCATCGCTGGCAGGTTGGTGATTTTCAAAAAATCGAATCACAAGCCATTTAACACATTATATTTATAAATATAATGTGTTAAATGGCTTCTGTGCTCTCTGCTGGTTCCTTTTCGTCGGTTGGTCCCAGCAGAGAGCACACATCATTGTGAGTACACCAAACACTATACATTTAGCCCCAGATCATCACCCCAATTAACCCCTTGATCACCCCTGTCAATCACTAGTGAAAGGGAAAAAAGTGATCAGTGTAAACTGTCACTTTTTTTTCCCACCAGTATTGACTGTTAGGTTTTAGGTTAGTTTAAACCCCTTTGGTAGGTAGTTAGCATCGGTTAGCGCCCAGCCCACCGCAGTCACTGATTCGCTGATTAGCGTACCGCGAATCAGCATTGGTACTTTTATAGTATCTGTAAGTGATCAGAACTGATCACAGTCAGATCTATAATAGTATTAGTGTCACCTTAGCCCTCCACCCAAAACGCAGTGTTTGCCCGATCAGGCCTGATCGGTTGCCCACACGTGCGTTCACCCACGCCCACCCCGCTGCAGTGACAAAAATATATATATTTTTTTATCACTGCATAATCACTTCACAAGCGCTGCGGCGATAAAAAAAATCAGTTTTGATATTTTTTTATCAATCGCAGCGGCTTCCTGTACTTCGCTAGCCTCCCATTTGTAAGACAGGCTTGCTTTTTTTCTTGTGTAGTCTCAGGGAATACCCCCTAAATTTAGTTGACCAAATGGCAAGTAAGGGGTATTCTTCGGAAGAGGCTTACAGGCTTCTAACCCAGTCGGATGAGGAATGGGAACCCTCATCTGATGAATCCAGCGGGTCAGAATACGAACCTGTAGAAAGCAGTGGCAGTCTGACCACAGGTTGCGCAGGATCCGCTTCAAGGGCAGCAGAGTGGGGCTGGCGCTGTCGGATTACGTGGTGAGGCACACACCAGCAGCGCAGCCCATCCTGGACCTAGTACCAGCACTGCCGTAGAACATAGTGAAGTGGCGAGCACCAGAAGGGCAGTTGAAGCTGGTACGGTGGCACGTGCATTAGTTCCCCCGTCGCAGCCACCGCACAGACTGGCCCGTAGAGCCCCTAGAGTCCCTGACGTGCTGGCAAACCCTGATTGGCAGCCCCCAACTTCAGCCGCACCAGTAGTTCCCCCTTTCATCGCCCAGTCTGGAGTTCGGGTTGAGACAGCTCAGATCGGATCGGCACTGGGGTTTTTTGAGCTGTTCTTGACTGCGGAGCTCTTGGACTTAGTCGTGGCAGAAACAAATCTGTATGCCACTCAATTTATAGCCGCCAACCCGGGAAGCTTTTATGCCCAGTCTTTCCGGTGGAAACCCGTCCAAGTTTCCAAATTTAAAACTTTTCTGGGCCTTCTCCTCAACATGGGCCTGACAAAAAAGCATGAATTGCGGTCATATTGGTCCACGAATCCAATTCATCACATGCCCATGTTCTCTGCTGCCATGTTCAGGACACGATTTGAGACCATCCTGCGTTTCCTGCACTTTAGTGACAACAGCACCTGTCGTCCCAGAGGCCACCCAGCTTTTGACCGGCTCCACAAAATTTGGCCCCTCATAGACCACCTTAACACCAAATTTGCAGATTTGTATACCCCTGAGCAAAACATCTGCATAGATGAGTCCCTGATACATTTTACCGGGCGCCTTGGCTTCAAACAATACATCCCAAGCAAGAGCGCCCGGTATAGGGTCAAATTGTATAAGCTCTGTGAAAGGGCCACAGGCTATACCCACAAATTTTGGATCTATGAGGGAAAAGATCAGACCCTGGAGCCGGTCGGTTGCCCTGACTACCTGGGGAGCAGTGGGAAGACAGTCTGGGACTTGGTGTCACCCTTATTTGGCAAGGGGTACCACCTTTATGTGGACAATTTCTACACAAGTGTGCCCCTCTTCAGGCATTTGTTTCTAGAACAGATTGGCTGCTGTGGCACCGCACGACCTAGTCGCCGGGGCTTAAGAACTGCTCGCAGTGAAATGGAGAGACAAGTTTGACGTTTACATGCTCTCCTCCATTCACGCAGACACGACAAACCAAATTGAACGAGCAACCAGTGTCATTGAAAAGCCCCTCTCGGTCCACGACTATAATTTGCTCATGGGAGGGGTGGACTTCAATTACCAGATGTTGGCTCCTTATTTAGTGTCCCGCCGCACCAGACGCTGGTATAAGAAGGTGTCTGTATATTTAATTCAATTGGCTCTGTACAATAGTTTTGTTCTCTACAGTAAGGCTGGGAGAACAAGATCCTTCCTCAAATTTCAGGAAGAGATCATCGAGAACCTCCTGTATCCAGGAGGTTCCTTGGCCCCATCCACCAGTGTAGTGAGCCGTCTACACGAGCGACATTTCCCCAATGTCGTTGCTGGTACCTCAACCCAAGCGCCACCCCGAAAAAGATATTGTGTCTGTAGCAGGAGTGGAATAAGGCGTGACACCCGCTATTTCTGTCCTGACTGCCCTGACCATCCTGCCCTATGCGTAGGGGAGTGTTTCCGGAAGTACCACACACAGGTACAATATTAGTATAGGGATTGCGTGACACAGGACAGGCACACAGGGGTCTTAGGGCCCTTTCACTCACAGCTGCTGCAAACCTCTCCTTTCACATGGGACAAAGTGCATAATGTACTTCGCCACATCTCTGGGCGATTTGCGCTTTGCACATTGTCCCATGGGGAAGGAGAGGTTTGTCCTATAAAAGGTAAAAAAAAATATTTAAAAAATCACAGGTAAGCAAAAAAGTTAATGTTCCAAAAGTTCAATAAAGTTTATAAAAGTTAATGTTCTGTTTCAAATGTTATATAAAGTTAATGTTAATAAATTTATTGCGTTGCGGCCTGTTTTTTTTTTTTTTTTTTTACCTTCTAGGTGGACCAACCGATGAACCAGCTGCAGCACTGATGTGCATTCTGACAGAAGCATTGCGCTGCTGTCAGATTACACAAAAGTGGTGTATGCGGCGCTGCAAGACGAGATTTCTCCTCTGCAGTAAAAAAGATATGTTTGCCGAGTCTTATGAGCTGAGGGGCGGTGTTCATATGCTTTAGCAAACACTTTGTATATGAAAAAAAAAATAATAAAAAAATCCCGGCAATGATTTATTCATCCCCATCGATTGATGTGAATGGAGAAATCGGGTTTGCCAGGGCATATGGGCTGAGTGGGTTTGGATGTTGGGCGGAGCTCCTATGTCCTGGCAGACGCCTTTCTCCTCCTTTTTTTTTTTTGGCAGAGATTTTTTCATCCACATTGATTGATGCGAATAAAGAAATCTGTGCCGTTTATTTTTTCTTTCAGCCCAGAGGCTGAACGGAAAAAAAAAATCTCATTAACCGTATGCTCAATATAAGGAGAATAGCAGAAACTCCTAATGCTGGCCATACATGTAATGATTGCGGAGACCCTCAAATGCCAGGGAAGTACAAACACCCCACAAATGACCCCATTTTGGAAAGAAGACACCCCAAGGTATTCGCTGAGGGGCATATTGAGTCAATGAAAGATTGAACTTTTTGTCCCAAGTTAGCGGAAAGGGAGACTTTGTGAGAAAAAAAAAAAATAGATCAATTTCCGCTAACTTGTGCCAAAAAAAAAAAATCTTGTATGAACTCGCCATGCCCCTCACGGAATACCTTGGGTTTTCTTCTTTCCAAAATGGGGTCACATGTGGGGTATTTATACTGCCCTGGCATTTTAGGGGCCTTAAAGCGTGAGAAGAAGTCTGGAATCCAAATGTCAGAAAATGCCCTCCTAAAAGGTACTCATTGGAATTTGGGCCCCTTTGCGCACCTAGGCTGCAAAAAAGTGTCACACATGTGGTATCGCCGTACTCAGGAGAAGTAGGGAAATGTGTTTTGCGGTGTCTTTTTACATATACCCATGCTGGGTGAGATAAATATCTCTGTAAAATGACAACTTTGTATAAAGAAATGGGAAAAGTTGTCTTTTACAGAGATATTTCTCTCACCCAGCATGGGTATATGTAAAAATACACCCCAAAACACATTGCCCTACTTCTTCTGAGTACGGCGATACCACAGGTGTGACACTTTTTTGCAGCCTAGGTGCCCAAATTCCAAAGAGAATCTTTACGATTTCACACGGCATTTTTTACGCATTTGGATTTCAGACTTCTTCTCACGCTTTAGGGCCCCTAAAATGCAAGGGCAGTATAAATACCCCACAAGTGACCCCATTTTGGAAAGAAGACACCCAAGGTATTCCGTGAGGGGTATGGTGAGTTCATGTAAAAAAAAATATTTTGTCACAAGTTAGGCTACTTTCACACTGCCGTTCAGAGCGGGTCCGTCTGATGTCTGCTCAGACGGATCCGCTCCTATAATGCAGACATTTAGATCCGTTCAGAACGGATCCGTCTGCATTATAGTTTAAAAAAAATTCTAAGTGTGAAAGTAGCCTGAACGGATCCGTCCAGACTTTACATTGAAAGTCAATGGGGGACGGATCCGTTTGAAGATTGAGCCATATGGTGTCATCTTCAAGCGGATTCGTCCCCATTGACTTCCATGGACGGATCCGCTTGCCTCCGCACGGCCAGGCGGACACCCGAACGCTGCAAGCAGCGTTCAGGTGTCCGCTTGCTGAGCGGAGCGGAGGCTGAATGCTGCCAGACTGATGCATTCTGAGCGGATCCGTGTCCACTCAGAAAGCATTAGGGCAGTACGGATGCATTCGGGGCCGCTTGTGAGCCCCTTCAAACGGAGCTCACAAGCGGACACCCGAATGGCAGTGTGAAAGTAGCCTTAGTAGAATATGAGACTTTGTAAGAAAAAAAAAATTATAAAGAAAATAAATCATTTTCCGCTAACTTGTGACAAAAAATAAAAACTTCCATGAACTCACTATGCCCATCAGCGAATACCTTAGGGTGTCTACTTTCTGAAATGGGGTCATTTGTGGGGTGTTTCTACTGTCTGGGCATTGTAGAATATCAGGAAACATGACAGGTGCTCAGAAAGTCAGAGCTGCTTCAAAATGTCAGAGCTGCTTCAAAATTCAAATTTTTGTACCATAGATTGTAAACGCTATAACTTTTGCGCAAACCAATAAATATACACTTATAGCATTTTTTTTATGAAAGACATGTAGAACAATAAATTTAGAGAAAAATTTATATAGAACTGTAGTTTTATTTGAAAAATTTTACAACTGAAAGTGAAAAATGTCATTTTTTTTGCAAAAATTTCGGTCAATTTCGATTAATAACAAAAAAAAGTTAAAATGTCATCAGCAATGAAATACCACCAAATGAAAGCTCTATTAGTGAGAAGAAAAGGAGGTAAAATTAATTTGGGTGGTAAGTTGTATGACCGAGCAATAAACTGTTAAAGTAGTGTAGTGCAGAATTGTAAAAAGTGGTCTGGTCATTAAGGGGGTTTAAGCTAGGGGAGCTGAGGTGGTTAAAAAGGCCAATTTCCCCAGGTTGAAAGCAGCACTTCAGGGAATAGGCCTGTTTCACATCTGCATTTAAGCAGATCCTTTTTACAGTAGCTGTAAGCCATGTGGGTTTAATTTTAGCCATTTATACTTGTTACGTACAGGAATAAATTTTGCAGTGTAATCTCCCATTTATCCTCTGTATTATTATGTGACAATGGCTGCTCCCAGTCTAAGGCTTGTTTCACATCTTTGTCAAGCAGATCCAACAGGCTGTTTTGGATGGGAACAGCCTGCCGGACCCATCACTGCCAGGCGCTGCCAGAATTCCAGCCGACCCCATTCACTATAATGGGGATCAGTGGAGATCCGCCCGCAACACTGCAAATATGCCGAGAAGCGGACAGACCATCAATATCTGGCTGGAATGGGTTGGACATGCCGCACACTTGCTTATCAACTGTTCTGCAGTAGCTCTAGCACTGGAAATCACAGGTGGAACTACGGCTCCATCTATTGTGTGTAGAGGAGGGAGTTGGTTACTGCAGGAACCAGCTCTGTCCACTACACACAACAGACGGAGCATCAGTTCCAACACCGGAGCTATTGCAGAACAACTGGTCAGGAGGTACGCGGGATGTTGGACCCCTGCCAATCAGATATTGCTTGCCTATCCTGAGGACAGGTCATCAGTATAAAAGGGCCAGAAAACCATTTTAAGGAGTTCTTTCTTTTGCTTTGTGATTGGCTACAGTCATTCACTGTCTTGCAATGGATCACTCATTTACACACATGCATAGCTAGTTTATGTCAATGGAGAGGCAGTTCTTACATGATTAGTTTCCCTCCAAATGGAAAGATTAAATCCTACATGCCTGAGTAATGTTGGCTTAGAGATGTCCCGAACTATTCGCCGGCAAACAGTTCCCGGCTAACATAGCTTGTTCGCGTTCGCCGCGGCGGGCGAACATATGAGATGTTCGGTCCGCCCCCTATTCGTCATCATTGTGTAAACTTTGACCCTGTACCTCACAGTCAGCAGACACATTCCAGCCAATCAGCATCATATCCTCCCTCCCAGACCCTCCCACCTCCTGGACAGCATCCATTTTAGATTCATTCGGAAGCTGCATTCTTAGTGAGAGGAAATCGATAGCTAGGCTAGTGTATTCAGTGTCCACTACAGTCATGAAAAACTCATCTGATCTCTGCTGTAAGGACAGCACCCCAGTCTGCTTTTTTTTCCCTGTGTAATCTAATTGCAGTTTCCTGCCAGCGTGTGTGGCAAGCTCTCGGCGTATACTGTGCCCACTTGCCCAGTGCCACCACTCATATCTGGTGTCACAGTACCTTGCATTTAATAAACATAAATACATTTTTTGACTGTAATATAATAGCAGTCAGTTGCCGGCACGCGCGTGTGTTTCATGCCCTGCAAGTGCATAGTGTCACCAGCGCAACTCATATCTGGTGTCACAGTAGATTACATTTAAAGAAAAACAACAATTTTGACTGTGAATAAATAGAAGTCAATTGCACACACGTGTTTGTGTGTTTAAAGCCCAGCTGCAAGTGCATAGTGTCACCAGCGCAACGCCTATCTGGTGTCACAGTAGCTTGCACGCATAGTACAACTTAACTAATCAAAAAAAAATGACAGGCAGAGGCAGGCCACCCCGCAGGGGCCGTCGTGGGCAGAGGCAGGCCACCCCGCAGGGGCCATCGTGGTCGTGGTGCTGTGATTCCCTTTGGCCCTAAAATAATGCCCAGTGTTCAGAGGCCACGTACCCAGAACTCGAAAAGTTCTGAGGACATAGTTGACTGGCTAACACAGGACACCCAATCTTCTACAGCTTCCGCTCGGAACCTTGACGCACCATCCTCCTCCAGCTCAGCTTCGGGCACCTCTCAAGTTACCACTCGCCCGCCTGCCACCACCACCACCAACACTAGCACCACAGCCGCTTCACTTGATCTGTCAGAGGAGTTATTTACACATCAGTTGGAAGAAATGAGTGATGCGCAACCATTATTGCCAGAGGATGTAGATAACAGGGATATGTCTCAGTCAGGCAGCATTACACACATGGACGTACGGTGTGATGATGATGATGTTGTACCAGCTGCTGCTTCCTTTGCTGAGTTGTCAGATACAAGTGAATCGGTTGATGATGACGATGTGTCCGTGGATGTCACGTGGGTGCCCGCTCGAAGAGAAGAAGAACAGGGGGAAAGTTCAGATGGGGAGACAGAGAGGAGGAGGAGACGAGTTGGAAGCAGGGGGAGGTCGTCGCAAGGAGCTAGTGGCACAATCAGACAGCATGCATCGGCACCCGGGGTCAGCCAGACAGCACGCCAATCAACGCATGCTGTTGCCACCACCAGAATGCCGTCATTGCAGAGCTCAGCAGTGTCGCATTTTTTGTGTGTGTCTGCCTCTGACAACAGCGATGCCATTTGCAACCTGTGCCAAAAGAAACTGAGTCGTGGGAAGTCCAACACCCACCTAGGTATAACTGCTTTGCGAAGGCACATGATCGCACATCACAAACGCCTATGGGATCAACACATGAGTACAAGCAGCACACAAACTCAAAGCCGCCATCCTCCTCCTGCTCCAGCATCTTCAGCCACGTCAATCACTGCTGTCCTCCTTGCCCCCTCTCAACCATCCGCCACTCCGTCTCTCGCCTTGAGCAGTTCCTGCTCATCTGCCCACAGTCAGGTGTCTGTCAAGGACATGTTTGGGCGTAAGAAGCCAATGTCACAAAGTCACCCCCTTGCCCGGCGTCTGACAGCTGGCTTGTCGGATCTCTTAGACCGCCAGCTTTTACCATACAGGCTGGTGGAGTCTGAGGCCTTCCAAAAATTTGTAGCTATTGGGACACTGCAGTGGAAGGTACCCGGCTAAAATTTCTTTCACAAAAGGCAATCCCCAACCTGTACTCGATTGTGCAAAAGGAAGTGATGGCATGTCTGGCACACAGTGTTGGGGCAAGGGTCCATCTGACCACTGATACCTGGTCTGCAAAGTACGGTCAGGGCAGGTATATCACCTACACTGCGCATTGGGTAAACCTGCTGACGGCTGCCAAGCATGGAATGCGTGGCTCTGCAGAGGAGTTGGTGACACAGCCACGACTTGCAGGCAGGCCTGCTGCCACCTCCTCTACTCCTCCTACTCCATCCTCTTCCATAACCTCCTCGGCTGAGTCCTCTTCTGCTGCTGCGTCTTGCTCCACATCAACGGCACCCCCCCAGCTCCCCAGGGGCTATTCCACATCCCGGATATGACAGTGTCACGCCGTCTTGGGGTTGACTTGCCTGAAACCAGAGAGTCACACCGGACCAGCACTCCTGTCTGCCCTGAACGCACAGGTGGATCAGTGGCTGACTCCGCACCAACTGGAGATCGGCAAAGTGGTGTGTGACAACGGAAGCAATTTGTTGGCGGCATTGAATTTGGGCAAGTTAACACATGTGCCGGCAAGTTAACCTCTTCCCCTGTTAGATTCCCGTTGTGCTGTGACATCACCCTTATACACTGGAAGAGGAGTGTGAGGAAGAGGAGTCAGAGGAGTAATGTGGCTTTGAGGAGGAGGAGGAAGACCAACCACACCAGGCATCCCAGGGTGCTCGTTGTCACCTATCTGGTACCCGTGGTGTTGTACGTGGCTGGGTGGAAGAACATATCTTCAGTGAGATCACTGAGGAACTGGACATGAGTAGCTCGGCATCCAACCTTGTGCAAATGGGGTCTTTCATGCTGTCATGCCTGTTGAGGGACCCTCGTATAAAAAGGCTGAAGAACGACCTGTACTGGGTGGCCACGCTACTAGACCCCCGGTATAAGCAGAAAGTGCCTGAAATGTTACCGAATTACCGCAAGTCGGAAAGGATGCAGCAGTTCCAAAATAATTTAAAAAGTATGCTTTACACAACGGGAATCTAACAGGGGAAGAGGTGAAAGTAATCCTCCTCCTACCACGACGGCAAGGACAGGACGCTTTACAGACGTGTTGTTGATGGAGGACATGCAGACCTTTTTAAGTCCTACGCATCGCCACAGCCCTTCGGGGTCCACCCTCAGAGAACGACTCGACCGACAGGTAGCAGACTACCTCGCCTTAACTGCAGAAATCGACACTCTGAGGAGCGATGAACCCCTTGACTACTGGGTGTGCAGGCTTGACCTGTGGCCTGAGCTATCCCAATTTGCGATAGAACTTCTGGCCTGCCTCGCTTCAAGTGTCCTGTCAGAAAGGACCTTCAGTGCAGCAGGAGGTATTGTCACTGAGAAGAGAAGTTGCCTAGGTCAAAAAAGTCTAGATTACCTCACCTTTATTAAGATGAATGAGGCATGGATCCCAAAGGGACTGACAGTGGGCGATACATTTAACTAAAAAAGGCCTGATGAGATGAGCTGCCTTGGGCTAAAAATGGTCCACATGCTGCTGTATTTTATCTCTGAATGCCGGATGACTTGCGTGACTTATCCGCCACCAACTAGGGTTCAACCCGCAATGTTTTAGGGCACTTTCTGCCTGGGAAACATAAATTTTTCTGGCCGCTGCTATAGCAGCGGCTGCAACAATACCTAATTTTTCAGGCATGTGTACATGCCTAATTTTTCTGGCCTCTGGTGCTGCACTGTGGCTGCAAAAACAAAACAAAAAAAAAGGCACATACATGTGTCAATTCCCCTTCGTGATTGTTACCTTGTTGTGGTGAAGGGGCTTGCATATCACAATGAAGCGACCACCTCTATGAGTGTGTTGGCAATGGCAATGTTGGCACACCCCAGATGATAAGGTCGTTGCTTTATTGTGAACAGACCAAAAGCGATCGGCTGGATAATTTTGCATAGAAAAAACATTAATTTTCTTTGTGATCATCTAAGGTGATCATTAAAGCCTACTAGGCCAACAATGGGCCCACACTGCAGAATCATTGTTTTCTGGGTCACTTAACTGTCACTTAACTACCTCAGCACGACCATAGGCTTTGAAAAAACCCCATCGAGTGCAATCTCCGAAATGTGCGCACGAGCACAGTCATCACTACACCAAGATTGACGCATAGAGGAATAAAATTTATGTCATGAGTGTTTCAACTATTGACAACTCTTTGCGGTTGTCTAAAATCTATTCCATACACGTCCCCTGATAGGGGATGTAACAGGGATTAAACTGATAGGAATAGTACTACACCACTCCTATCTGGTGGCACAGTAGATTGCACGCGCAGTGCCCCAAATTGGAAGTAGGAGGACCGACTATGCATCTTTTTCCATCTCCCGGTTCCTAAAATCTATTCTATATACACGTCCCCTGATAGGGGACGTAACAGGGATTAAACTGATAGGAATAGTACTACTTAACACACCTTATAATAATAATAATAATAATAATAATAATAATACTAGTGGACGTAACAGGGATTAAACTGATAGGAATAGTACTACTTAACACACCACTCCTATCTGGTGGCGTAGTAGATTGCACGCGCAGTGCCCCAAATTGGAAGTAGGAGGACCGACCAAGCATCTTTTTCCATCTCCCGGTTTCTAAAATCTATTCCATACACGTCCCCTGATAAAAGACGTAACAGGGATTAAACTGATAGGAATAGTACTACTTAACACACCTTATAATAACGCAGAGAGAGGAGTCTGAAGAAGAGGAGTCAGAGGAGGAAGGTGGCTTTGAGGAGGTGGAAGACCAAACACAGCAGGCGTCCCAGGGGGCTTGTTGTCACCTTTCGGGGACCCTTGGTGTTGTACGTGGCTGGGTGGAGGAAGAGACCTTCAATGACATCAGTGAGGACAAGGAACGGGACATGGCTAGCTTGATATCCAACCTTGTGCAAATGGAGAGTTTGCGGTTGTGCAAATGGACTGTTTGCGGTTGTTTGTGGTGCGTTAAACAGGGAGTTTGGTCTGTCATAGTTTGGTCTGTCACTGTGAAGTGGGCGTAACTTACACTTACACTACCTGATCGATACAACATCATACCTGATGTTTTAAAGCACGTTATTCCAAACTATTTAGGAATGTTAGGTGATTTATGCCCTTTATGGATTAAAACCCGACTCTGCGTCAACTACATAATTTTCCATGGGAGTTTTGCCATGGATCCCCCTCTGGCATGCCACAGTCCAGGTGTTAGTCCCCTTGAAACAACTTTTCCATCACTATTGTGGCCAGAAAGAGTCCCTGTGGGTTTTTAAATTCGCCTGCCTATTGAAGTATATGGCGCTTCGCCCGGTTCACCCGTTCGCGAACATTTGCAAAAATTTGCGTTCTCCGTTCGCAAACGGAAACAGAAAATTTTATGTTCGCGACATCTCTAATGGTGGCTAAATGTGAAAGTTTAGAAAATTTACACTTGATAACCATGAGTCCTTTTCAATGAAAGTAAGTAGACTATGAAACGTTTCAACATTTGAAAAATACATAGTCCTTGATTTTTCCTGCCTTATATTGTCAGATGAGAAACATTCTGGGAAACCCCAAAATATAATTGGATCCTAACAGTTTGGTACCTATAGATGGCATCTCTACTATGTGATCGAATTTAAACCATATAACATCAAGATATTGCAAGTATTAATATATAACATTGCGGAAAAGACTCAGATTCCTAATGCAATATACAATCACTAAAGTAATATCTAGTGTTTAATGTAGACCTTGTAATTAGTATTTGATTATACCTTACAACCAGTCTTCCCATAATTGCTGTAAACATTGCTATACATGAGATACAAAGTTATTTTTGCAGGCAGATCATTGTTTGAGAAAGGCAGCTATTTTAGGCAGAAAAACAATTACATACTAAAATTACATACTAAACGTTGATTTTTCTTCCTTAAGTTCAGAGGCATGGACATGAGACCTGCAGTATATGTATTTAATTAGGATAATAATTAAGTTAATTTGACCCACTGGAAAAAAAAAATCCTTTAAAACATCTGTAGGTAGTCAGGTGGTGTTGGAAGGGAGCCATCAAAGATGGTGCAAAAGCCAAGGCTCCTAGGGAGGAAAAGGGCAACAGGAGGTGTGGTCAGCAGGGAGTAAGCTTTCATCATCAACTGCCTTATGGAAATTAATAAACTCACCATTGGTGGTCATGATTACAATTATTTGCAGGTACAAAAAATGGAAATAACATGTTAATAGATAAAGAAAAAAATTCAAAAAGATTTATAGAGGTCTGAGTAATCCTTCCTTTTCTGTTTTTACCTTATTAAATGCATCTCTCTTTAAGTAATTTGTCTTTAAAACATAATACTTAGAAATCTATAAAGTGGTATATTGCCATGTCTAAAACCTATGTTGATTTATTTCTGATGTGAGTGGCAAACATCAATTTCTGTGAATGTGAGAAGCCACAAATTGATATTTTATTATATACATGTTTATTGTGTACACTTCTCACTAGTTGAGATTGCCCAGCATCATCAGGGGCTTATAAAAATACATAATTTATGCTATGTATTCTCATTGCATCTATTTAGTCATATAATGGACTTATGAGGCCGCAATGCAATATAAATATATTATCTATACAAAATACAGAATGTGTAAAATGAATATACCGTACTCTCTGGCCACAATGGAAATGTAGACTTGGGTGCAAGCCCTGATATTAAGTTAATATGAATAGAATAATTTGAAGAAAATAACATTTTCAAAATGTTCACAGCCACAGAACCGGTGTGTTCTTATGAGACAGTGGCTTTGACAAACATTTCATATGTGAGGTTAGCATCACAGGATATGAAGAAGATAATTAAAGGACACTGCCATCAATTGAAAACTGGTATACCTAGAAAGACAGAGGCATAGCCTGAAGGTCCTGGGTCCTTGAGAAAAATATATCACTAATGGTCTCACAGATAATGTTTATAGAGTGGTCGTTTCACTGTCAACTAGAATGTCGGTCATTGTCTACATAACTTCTGATACCTGCACGCCTGCAAGCGGCCCCAGAGGGAGGAAACCAAGCTTCTCTCTTAGGCTACCCTGACAGCCAAATACCACTATTTACAGTAAGTATTAAGGAATACTTAGGCCAAAGGCTGTGAAAGGAAACAGTCACAAGTCATCTGTGTCTACAGTAGAATATGCCTAAAGCTGGCTAGAACAATTATAAAATCATCAATTGTGTGCTGTGTAATCACTTTTACTACATGAAATGACGTTTCTGTATTCATCTTCACACTTGAAATAATTGTTTCCTGCATACATTTGAATTCACTACAAGTAGATCATTTTTATTCTTTACATAATACTAATGATCACAAAAAAATGTACTAGTGTAAATTTTGCTTCAAAGCGTCACAATGTAGTGTAATTACAACTGCTAGTCCTATTCACTTGCATGGGAGAAGCAGTTGTAGTTAAACTGTGCCATCTCTATGAAGGAGATAACGCTCAGGTCATTTTGAAGAGGAACTGTCGCTCAGACGAGTGCCACTACCCCTTCAAAAAGCTAATCGGTGGGAGCGCTGGCGTCTGATACTGATAAACTGTCCTGAACGTTGGTCATCAATATTAACCCACTGCACAACCCCTTTAAATACCAAGAAGTGCACTAAAGCTCCTCAGTAATGGTTCATTGGGCATACACAACCTGACGGGCTCACTTTAAACCAAGAAAATAAAAAATCCATTATATTAAATTATGTTTAATTATTTGTTTCAGATCACATGAATATTTAATCTTTTAAATGGAATATTTATAATAAGTAAGGCAGGAATAATAGCATTATCTAGAAAAGAAGAGCTGTTAAAGGACGGATTTCACACTGGAATTGCCATTTGCAATATTTTAATGATGGAGCAGTATTTTGTAAGATGTCACTTGTAGCTACATTAGTATATACAATTGCCTTGGGATTTAGACCAAAAGAAAAAATATATATTTGTGCCTCTGTATGAAATAATAGTTTCAGTATGGGCCAATTAGCAGACACTTTGTTGCACTTCAGACTGGCACTACCCATTTATTAATATTTGGAAATCCAGTTTAAACTGCCAGCTTCTTTAGCCCACACTACATGTGTCCTTCTAAAGAAAGAAAACAGGTAGCAAGCACAGAGAAAAATTGGGCTGCAGTGTCCTGGAAATATGTCTTTAGCAAGTTACCAATATGGGTTGAAAGTTACTCTCTATTCTGCTGGAAGAGGGAAGAGACATGTCCCAGTTCAAAGCACTGAGGCTATTTCTGGATCTCGTGACAATAAAATCCAATTAGCAGTAAATTAGAATTGTCGGTCAGCGGGTGGCCTGCTTTCATGCCTCCTTAAGATCCCAATAATGACTGTGCTATTTCTGTTTAAGAAGAGAACTGTCTGCTATACCTGTACTGACTGAAGGTCCAGCACCCAGAGTTTCACATTCTCATATGAAATTTACTCAGATAAAACTATAATAAAACTATAATTGTCCCTTCGCTAGAGATCACCCCTATTTCACACAGTCCATAAGAATGGTATGTATAGTAGCGGTTATATTAAATGAGTTACTATTTTAAGACGTTCAGAGACTTATTACTACCTCATATGGCCAAACTATTTAATGGATTCCTAAAGGGCGAGAAAATACCCGATATCATGCTGGGCTCCCATATAACGGTTATTCCCTAACCCGGTAAGGATCCCGCAGACTGCTCCAGCTACCGACCCATTAGCTTATTGAATTCAGACCTGAAGATATTTACTAAATTGCTAGCAAATCGGCTGCATTGCTGGCTCCCACATTTGGTCCATAAAGATCAGGTTGGCCTTGTTCGCTTCCACCAGGCAGGTGAAAACACAAGATGGGCCACTGACCTGATAGATATAGCCGACAGGGGAGGGATAGAGGCACTACTGCTCAGTTTAGACACAGAAAAGGCGTTTGACTGCCTGAACTGGAACTTTATGTTCTGGACGCTGCATCATTTTGGATTTAGCGGCCCATTCCTACTAGCTGCTCTGATAGGCCTGTATTCCTCCCCGAAAGCGGTGATTCGGTTACCGTATGCCCATTCCCCCTCTCTCCCGATTTACAATAGGACAAGACAAGGGTGCCCCCTCTCCCCCCTTTTATATGTTCTCAGCATCAAACCCTTAACGGCCCTAATATGTAATAGCCCCGACATCCAAGGCATACCAGTCAGAGATAAGTCATTTTCTATTTCCCTCTTCACTGACGATGTCTTACTCACCCTTACCAATCCTTTTATCTCCCTCCCCAACCTTCACGCAGTGTTAGATCAATATAGTGTGCTACAGTATCTGGCTACTAGCTTAATACAGTCAGGTCCATAAATATTGGGACATCAACACAATTCTAACATTTTTGGCTCTATACACCACCACAATGGATTTGAAATGAAATTAACAAGATGTGCTTTAACTGCATACTGTCAGCATATGTGCCTCCCACTTGATAAGGAACCAAAAGTAATGGGACAATTGGCTTCTCAGCTGTTCCATGGCCAGGTGTGTGTTACTCCCTCATTATCCCAATTACAATGAGCAGATAAATGGAACAGGATTAGATAAAATTTAGCCACACAGAGTTCCCCTCTTACTACTGTCCTTCCCCCCCCCCCCCCCCATTTACCAGGGAGTTCGGGGGTTGGGTTGGTTGGACCGTGAAGGACTGCAGGGCTCTACAGAATTGTCGACCTGAAAGACCCTCTCTCAGCTAGGTTTTTAACATTTGAGGAACTGCAGGCAAAATTTTCCCTACCTGACACACTGCGGTTTCAATATCGCAAAATACTCTACTATTGTAAGAAGGTGCTGGGTGCATCAGAGGTCCCAGGACTCTGTCCGTTTGAACAGATCTGCACCCGGAGCCCTTCTTCCAAAGGCCTAATTTCCGATATATACTGGGTTCTATCTGCTTCAGATTACCTGGCAGGGTTTAAACATGCATACATAAGATGGGAGGACTGGCTACAAAGGGAGCTCCCTCCGGAGACTTGGCGGACCATATGGAACAGAGCACACTCTAGCTCTTCTACAGTGATGTACAGGGAGAACCAACTGAAGATTCTAACGTTCTGGTACCACACAAGGGAAGTGTTACATGCTATTAATTCCGAGATTCCAGACCTTTGATGACGGTGCTCTCAACCAAAAGCCTCTCTGTTCCATATCTTCTGGTCCTGCCCAATTATAAAGTCATACTGGACACGGGTTGTTTGATTCCTACAAAACATTTTGGATATCCACATCCCTATGTACCCTCTGATACTGCTCCTGAATGTAGTCCCGGCATCAATTAGGAGTCGGGGTGCCAGGCTGCTCCTCCACATGCTAACTGCAGCTAAATGTTTGATAGCACTCCACTGGAAGAGCTCTACCCCCCTTCAGACTCAGAACTCTATACTTGGATACAGGACATACGATCCCTGGAATATTCGGTGGCACTTCAGCGGGGCACGACAAATCATTTCCTGAAATGCTGGCAACCTTGGGACACTCGCAAGAATATGATACCTTTATAGATATGGAGCAATGTTCATATTCCTTTTTTGTACCTTTTATTGTTCTTACGATACAAGGTTTCAATGTTTGGTCCTTATACGAAGGACCGCTGCAATCTTACTACACTGTTTGTACTTTTATACTCTTTAAAAAAATCTATAAAAAAATTGAAATGGCAACAAAAAATTTATTACTAACAGCCCATTTACTATGTAAGTATATAGTGAACCAATAGATAAGAAGCATCTGTAAATCTATGTTGTACATTTATATAAAAACAAATTGTACACTTGAACAAAACATAATTTTGCAGGTTATTTATGTCACAAAGGCAGTTTGTGTACCACAGCTGGATGGATTAGCTGGAGGGCAGGTCACATCTGATAACATTATCTGTTAACCATCGGATTGGGAAAGGGAAATACAGGGTGTGTTTGCCCAGGGTAAATTTTAAAAGCTTACCTGGATTTGTATGGGGGTCTTCCAGGAATTCAACATGGATTACCTATTCTCAAGATAGGTCACCAATATCTGATTGGTAGGGGTCCAACTTCCAGCACCTCCATTGATCAGTTGTTTGAAGAGACCACAGTGCTCCAGTGGGCACTGAGGCCTATCCATAGCATACCAAGCACAATGCCATACATAGCATAGCAGCTGTACTTGGTATTGCAGCCCAGGGCCAATTCACTTGAATATAAATCAGGTGACCAATTAATATACCGTCACTAGCCTGGAAGAGGCCCCATTGTTGACTGGAATGCAGCAACCTCTTCAACTAGCTTATTGGCAGGGGTGCCTCAGAGCAAACCATCAATACTGAACTCTCGGAAATCCGCTTTAAAGGAACACCAAACAGAGAAATGAATGATAAAAATAAACAGGGTAAAAACTTGCTCACATTGTTTTCAATATGCAGGTTTTTCAGCAGGAAGAACTGTTATTCCACCTGAACTATTTTGACAGGCAGCCAAAAGAAGAGTGGGACTTAGCCAAGGGGCGTGCGTTTATAGTAATTGATGTCCTGTAGCTGTCAGAGCAGTAGGCAAGGGGTCCTGCTGCAGCTAGTAGCCTTGCAGCCAGACATAGGATTATGTAAAGGAGGAGAGCAACATATTAATCTTCTATAGAAGAATTCTGTACACCTTCAGAGGCA
The DNA here is from genome assembly GCF_905171765.1 of Bufo bufo. Lineage (NCBI taxonomy): Eukaryota > Metazoa > Chordata > Amphibia > Anura > Bufonidae > Bufo > Bufo bufo. The sequence continues at coordinate 211,992,092 of NC_053394.1, forward strand.
ATTTTTGTTTATGATTGCATTTTATACTTTTTTGGCTAAAAATCATATTTTCAATTGGCCTTTATTAAAAATTACAACTATTGAACTGTTCTGTCACAAAGGGTTAAAGGGGTAATCCAATATCATAAACTGCCCCCCATGTGTTGGGCCCCTCACAGGGAATATACTGACACCATTAGGGAGGCTCGTCCCCGTCCCCGCCTGCCATTGGCTGCCCCCCCCCCCCACACCGGATGTTTTCATCCATGTACAGGTAGGAGCAGCAGCGGTGTGGGGACCAGGAGTAGCGCAGGGAGCGGGGTAAGTATATTACCTGTCAGGGGGGGCTGTTTGTCCGATTGGATAACCCCTTTAACTGTTTTTCTAGCTGTGTGACTGGTACTTTCACCTTCACTTTGTGCCAGTCATCTAATAAATCTTATCTATAATCTACTAAGAGGTTTCAAACACTTATTTAAGCTACATTCTTATCAGTAAGATAAGAGCTGAGCTATAATGAGTTTTTATAATGTTAGAGAGCAAAGATAAGGAGTCTGTCCGCTCCCCAAATGACGGAAAAGAAAGAAAATCCACAGGCTGCTACTAGAACATCTCAGTTATTTACAGAAAAAGGGCTTCATACTTTTAATAAAGACCAATTGGAAAAAAATATTTTTTAGCTCAAAATGAGTACAATGCAATAATAAAAAAAATTGCCCCCAAAAGTGTACATACAGTAGCCTTTAAGGGAGTAAATGCTGTATTTTCTTTTCTTTAAGAGTCAGCTACAGTCCTGAGGTCCACTGCTAATAAAAAAATAATAAAAAAAATTAAAAGGACATCAGTCAGCAGATTTGTAGCTATGAAACTGGCCAAACTGTTGCACGTATGCTTGGCAGCTGAAGGCATCTGTGTTGGTCCCATGTTCATATGTGTCTGACTGATACAGTTTAAATAGCAATTTTTCACCACTGGTGACATTACTAGTACCTGTTAACATTTTATATACAAATAAAAAGTTAGTAATAATCATACAGATGTGTCTCCCATTAAAAAGCTTTTGTCAAGTTCAATAGTTATCCCAGGTCTACAGAAAAGGGGAAAACTATCCTTTTTGGTGGGTGTCTGGCAGCTGAAAGTACCCACCAACCAGAGAACAGGGGTCCTAATCTGAATGGAGCAGCAGGTCGAGCATGCATTCTGTATGGGACTGCTGGAGACTGCTGAGCGCTGTACATATCCCAACATATCCTGAAATGATAAGTGGATGACTGGGTGACGTGTGAATTTACTGATTTGGTATCCTGAGAAATTCAAGTAAAAGTAAGGATAGGGGATAACCAATTTTTTGCTAAGAGTCTGACAGCTGGAACCCAACGGATCCCAAGAATGGTTGTCTTATGCCCCTGTCCATATGGAGCCGCACGCTGCCAGAAATAATCGTCTACCCGTATTTCCGGCAGTCCCACAGAGAATGAATAGAACAGCAGGGCCTGCCGCTAAATGAGAATAGATACATGAGACCCCAGTTCTTGGGTCCAGTGGGGTCCCAAGGGTCAGACCCCAAACAATCAGTTATTCTCTACCCTGTAGATAGGGGATAACTGTAATACTTATTGTAACCTTTTTAACCTCAAATAAAATAAAATAAAAGGATGCTCAGTGTAGATCCCTTGCTCTGATTATGCTGCATAATACAGAACATGTGAAGTATTGTAAGCTTACAGTCCAGCAATCTGGCCATGGTGAAAGTACAGTAATAATTTAATGATTTAGCTCTCATGTTCATAGGATAGCAGCAGTTTCTGTCACAAACCTTATCACCTCACATTGTCACTTCCACATTTAGAGTGCTTTCTCAACTGGGACTTGCCTTCCTGAGTCTTCGCCAGACTGGAAGAAGTCTAGAGAGGTCTGTCATCAGTGTATGATGGAAAGGCAGGCAGCTGTCTCCATTCACAGTTACAAAGGGCCATTTTTCAAAGCCAGAGTTCAAGGGATTCCCTGATGCAGCAGGAACCTATAGTCTTGCACCTTTTCCTTCTATATGTTTTTAGCACCATGCTAGACATATTAGACAGTATGGTTTTTCCTTCCCCACTTCAAGGAAGAAATCTAATTTTATCAATCCAACTGGTTTACTGCCCTAAACTATACTGTTCTAAATCATAATTTACAAATGTTAGCATGTAAATGTAGAATTATATCAGCTACACTGGACTGCATTGCTTTGTGTTTTTTTTTTTTTGTTGTTTTTTTTTGCTTGATCTTGTGAAATATGTAATAAAGGGGTTGTTTCGTAACATTTTTCAAAGGGTAAGCATAGAAGAAAAAAAAGGTAATACTCACTTCACCAATACCTTTCTGTCTCTGTTTTTTTGCTTCTTAGGTCATTGCTGGTTTCTACTTCATGGTCCTTTTTGACACACAAGAAATGACTTCTCAGTCAATCAGTGGCCATAGCAGTAACTCACCACAACTAGTGACTGGCTGAGCAGTTATTTCCTCAGATTAAGACAATTTGGGGCTTTTGACCCATAAGAAGCTTTATTGCATCCCCACATTCTAACTGGTACAACGTTTATTGCAACATATTGTTTTAAAAAGGTTGTTTTATACAGATGAACTATCCTCAGGATAGGTCATCGGTATGTGATCAGTGGGGTCCGACTCCCGGCATCCCCCAATCAGCTGTTTGAAGAGGCTACATAACTCTGGTGGGTGCCACAGTCTCCTCGCAGCTTCAAAAGTGTACATAGTGTACATAGCCTTTAAGCACTGCCCTATTCATTGTATAACGGCTGTGCTTGGTATTGCTGCTTAGCTCCATTCACTTGAATGGAACTGAGCGGCACCTAGTCCATGTGACCAATGGAAATGACTTCACTGGCCTAGGAAGAGGCAGTGACCCTTAAAGAGCATTGTGGTCACCTCCAAGAGCTTATATTTTGAGTTCCAGGAGTTGGACCCCAAATATCAGATACTGAACAATTATTCTGAGTACAGGTCATCACTATTAAACACTTGGGCAATCCCTTTAAAACTTATACTTGCAGGATAGGTTACACTTTTGTAGTCGACCAATTTGGAATTCATGTTATTTAGCATGGGTTCTTTTTCAACTTTACCATTTTTAGCTCAACATTACCACACTTTATTTTAGCTTTTTTCAGGAAGGTGTTGCTGTTGCAAATTGTCTAAAGGCCTATACAGATTTAACTATTTTGAGCTTAACTCTTCCTTTTTGAGGAGATCGGCCAACAATCTAATGTGTATGGAAACCTCAGACTCTCCCTTAACTGATGATGTTGGGTAGAGAAGGATTGAGATTGTTGCACCTAAATGCCCAATCCGTTTCTTGTCTCGAGAGATAAGCCACTGGCAGTTGTGTTTGGTAGTGGCTTTGTGTTCTCTCCCCATTGAAAGCACATACATGCTTATAGCCAAGCGTGTATGTGTACGGGTGAATCAGGAGAGACAGCTGATAGCTAGCAATGATGTAGGGGCATGCTAACAAAAAACTGTATAATGATTGTCCACCCAAGTAAAACATCTGCTAGACAAAGAGCTATTGTTGCTCAAAGGATTCCTTTAATTCTGCAGTAGGACAGATAGTGTGATAGTGTGTGTGGAATGGCCAAAAATCCACTGACCTTATTGTGTCCCTCCACATTAAAATCATTCAGTAGAAGGCTAAGATATTATTTCTAAGATCAATGAGAAATTCTCATACTGAATATATTTGTTTCATACTTGGAATCTCTTGTCAAATATCGCATTAGAACATAAATAGAAAACATAACAGATTACGTTGAAGACTGGAAATAACTCTTTTATATAATGAATTAGATTACGAAGGCATCTTGTAATACTACCACAAGCAGAGGGGACACATGAAGCTCCTGAGCCTAATGCCTAATCTAACAAGAAATTCTAACATGGGTCATTGTTTTTTTTTATGTGGCAGAGAAGCTTTTGGGTCTCTTCAAGTACCAAGGCCTAGATGCAACTTCTACCTCTGCACCCAAGATAGAAAAGCCCTCAATAATCATTGCACAGAAGAGAACACCCCAGATAAACTAGTCAATAAATCTGTCTGGTAATCTATTTATTGACAAAGCAAAGATCAACACTCATGCAATCTCATAAATTAAGACTACTCTGATTCTCATTGACTATTATAGGCCAAGATTTTTTTTGCATTACACCCTTTCCTTCAAGCTTCAGTTATAATTCACAAAGCAACAGAGGATATACACATTATGGTACAAGTCAGAATATGCTAGTAGGGTATATGTTCTGTACAAAGTGTCTATCGCCTGGATTTTTTTTTAAATAGGAAGCATGGTGAATGATAATTAGTAATGCAGGGTAATTTTCCAAGTGGCTAGTGCACGACTACGGGCCCTTTTATCCAAAAGTAAAATACATCAAGTCAACTAATAAATTTATAAAAAATATTTTAACTTTTTCTAATAAAGTTAATAAACTTAATAATAGCAAAACACTGGTGCCATGACGTACATTATTCAGTAAGTTTCATGGGTATTTATAAAGTTCACCAAATGTTAGGAGCAGGAAAAGGAAAACTGCTGGAAAAAGGAGTCTCATGAACAGTTAGATGTTAAATCAGGATGTAGAGGGCCATACATTTTCAGCTAGGTAGAGAGACACCATAAACCATATCGATATTAGGATATGACAAAGAAGTCCATGTAACCATGCCAAGAATTAAAATTGAGATTTCCCACCTCCAGGCACCCCCAAGACCCCACAACCATCATGTTGTTTAGAGCTCATTGTCTTATAGGGTCCATCCCCTGGGGGAGAAGGAAAATCTCAGAAGTTGAGTATGGGAGAGTAAAGTAGCGTAAGATGGGTGTCTCAGGGTATAGTCTCCAATTAGGAGAAGTTCCCATTAAGTTTCAAGTAACTTTGGCAGAGGTGCTGTGGATATCAGGGAGCAGTTACACCTCATTCAAAATTTACAGAAAATGTACTGTACCACAAAATCTGGCTGTTATGGGTATAGCAATATACATAGTGGTCAAGAATACTAATGCTATACACAGTTTGTGTGACAAAAAAATGCTCAGCTTTACACTTAGGTTCACGACTACTCTCTTTGGTGTTCTTTGAATCTTTCAGTTATTCCACCTCCTCCTCCAGTCCTGGACTAGGCCCATGTATCCATTTTTCTAAGGCATCTTGAAATTATTACTTTCCTATCAAAAATACAAGTGCTATTTGACATTTGATTCATTGTTTAGAACTTTTAATAATCTTTGTGGAACACAGATGTAAGTGCTTCTATGTCTTAATAAAACCAATTACATATACTATATCACATTAAATCCCCTACTATAGTACTTCTTCTGCTTCATGGTGCTTAGGTTAATACATAAAATGATTACATTTTGGACCATTGCAGAGCTATGCGAAACAGATTCAACGAGGTGCAAATAACACAGAGATGTAGCTAGGGCAGTAAACTAAATTAATGACTCCAGGGGAGAAAGAGCACCCCGAAGACCCCAACAAAGGCCAATCAGCTAACCAAAGGCAATATTCTCTTATTCAGAGAATTGTAATGTGGGACATTCAGTACTTTTGTCCTTTTGGAAGAACTAACTTGCATGTCTCTTTTCCAGTGGAGTATTATGCTCAGCGGTCTCTCTCTCTCTGTATGCTTAAAGTGAATCACAAGAAATATGGGATGAATTCTGAATCGATTTGCTCATCTCCTGTCCAGGCAGATTGGACAATGGAGCTTGTACACTGATGTTAAACAAATTCAAGCCCAAGTCAGGCTACTTTCACACTAGCATTTTTAATTCCGCTATTGAGATCCATCATAGGATCTCAATAGCTGATGAAAACGCTTCTATTTTGTCCCCATTCATTGTCAATAGAGACAAAAACTGAACTGGACGAAACAGAATGTACCAGAGTGCATTCTGTTCGTTTGGGTTGCATCCCCATCGCAGACAGAATAACGCTACAAGCAGCGTTTTTCTGTCCGCGATGTAGTGTGGAGCAAGACGTCCTGACACACAATGTAAGTCAATTGGGAAGGATCCGTTTTCTCTGACCACAATAGTAAATGGATCCGTCCCCCATTGGCTTTCAATGGTGTTCATGATGGATCAGTCATGGCCTATAGAAGACATAATACAACCGGATTCGTTTCATGACGGATGCATGTGGTCGTATTATTGCAACAGAAGCATTTTTGCGATCCATGGCGGATCCGCAAAACGCTATTGTGAAAGTAGCCTCAAATGTGCAGTCCAGTGAAATATATGCTGTAGCAGAGTTGCTTATGTTTAACACATATTGAATAATACAATTGTATTCTTCGTGGTAGCATCCTGACACTAGATAAGCCATACAAAATGTTCAGCTGTTATGCTGTCATTTACATTAACAATCCAGAGAAAGATATATGGAGCTCAAGTCTGACATGCAGCACAAAGATAGGAAATTAGTATGTAAGACATATGTGGTAGAAAGGTTAAGTCATCAGTTCAACATTCGACCATTTTTAGCACAGTAAACACACAGACAAAGCTGTCACTAGAATATGTCAACCACAGTTAGCAATAGTGAGCACAATGTTCAAACATCTCCTAGTTTGAGCACGTAACAGGGGAAATACCAACTAAAGTCAAGCAGCACTGGTACTGCAATGACCCAGAATGCTGCTGATCAAACAAACCAGGTACTGTATTAGACTTGGGTGCAAGTAATGTCCACTTTATACCATCAACCTTTATAGAGACACTTCCATCAGTCTCACTCAGTCACAACCTATATATGAACATTCTATGTAATGTTTTTAAAAGGATAGAAGGTTTTCTGGATACGATTTTGTGAAGTCGCTTCATGTATTCTGCTCCCTGTCCTAGCTCTTTAACCCTATGGATACCATTTTTTTTTTGTTTTTGTTTTTCATTTTTGCGCTTTCTTGTATTCAACGATCCATAAATGTTTTATTTTTTCTGTTGACATAGCAGTATGAGGGCTTATTTTTTGTGAGACAGTGATAGAAAACAGAGGGTGGTTATTAACTATACACTCTCAGATTGGGTCACTGTCACTAGTGGAGTACCTCAGGGGTCAGTATTGGGCCCTATTCTCTTCAATATATTTATTCATGATCTTGTAGAAGGCTTGCATAGTAAAGTATAAATTTTTGCAGATGACACTAAACTGTGTAAAGTAATTAACACTGAAGAGGACAGTATACTACTACAGAGGGATCTGGATAGATTGGAGGCTTGGGCAGAGACATGGCAGATGAGGTTTAACACTGACAAATGTAAAGTTATGCACATGGGAAGGAATAAAGCAAGTCACCCATACATACTAAATGGTAAAACACTCGGTAACACTGACATGGAAAAGGATCTAGGAATTTTAATAAACAGCAAACTAAGCTGCAAAAACCAGTGTCAGGCCAATAAGATAATGGGTTGCATCAGAAGGGGCATAGATGCCCCGTAATAAGAACATAGTCCTACCACTTTACAAATCGCTAGTCAGACCACACATGGAGTACTGTGTACAGTTCTGGGCTCCAGTGAACAAGGCAGACATAGCAGAGCTGGAGAGGGTCCAGAGGAGGGCAAACCTAAAGTAATAAACTGGAATGGGGCAATACAGTACCCCTGAAAGATTATCAGAATTAGGGTTATTCACTTTAGAAAAAAGACGACTGAGGGGAGATCTAATTAACATGTATAAATATATCAGGGGTCAGTACAGAGATCTCTCCCATCATCTATTTATCCCCAGCAGTGTGACTGTGACGAGGGGACACCCTATGCGTCTGGAGGAAAGAAGGTTTGTACACAAACATAGAAGAGGATTCTTTACGGTAAGAGCAGTGAGACTATGGAACTCTCTGCCTGAGAAGGTGGTGATGGTGAGTTCACTAAAAGAGTTCAAGAGGGGCCTGGATGTAATTCTGGAGTGTAATAATATTACAGGCTATAGCTAGTAGAGAGGGGTTGTTGATCCAGGTAGTTATTCTGATTGCCTGATTGGAGTCTGGAAGGAATTTTTTATTCTCCTAAGTGAAGAAAATTGGCTTCTACCTCACAGGTTTTTTTTGCCTTCCTCTGGATCAACTTGCAGGATAACAGGCCGAACTGGATGGACAAATGACATTTTTTCGGCCTTATGTACTATGTTACTTGTTACAATCTAGTTGGAAGCAGGAAAAAAAAATTCTGAAAGGGTGGAATTGGAAAGAAAACGCAATGCTGCAGTTTTACAGGTCTTGTCCCTTACTGGGTTCCCACAACTGACCTGTGCCCTTTATTCTCTGGGTTATTATGATTACAATGATTCCACATATGTACAGGTTTTTTTGGTGTTTTTATACTGGAAAAAAAAAACAAAAAACATATTCTGACCCCCATAACTTTTTTATAATTATGTCTAGGGTTGTCCCGATACGATACTAGTATCGGTATCGGGACGATTCCGAGTTTTCTCGGCGGTACTCAGCGCCGATACCCCGCCCCGATACATAAATAGAATACTCTGGGCGTAACTATGGGCGGGGCCCGGTGCAGTCACTGTACTCTTACACCCGGGCCCCGCCGCTCACCAAAGTATTTATAAAACGTGAATCCTTATCCTGTTATTAAGTTGAACTAACGCTGCCCTCTCCCATGTTCCCCTGTATCCCCCTGTATCCCCACAGCACTTACTTAAGCTTCCATAGCAGGCAGAGCAGACGGCAGCAGTAACGTCACTCACTGACGTAGAGCGCCCTGCTCCGCCCACTCTTATGAGTGAAGCAGGCGGAGCAGACGCGCGACGTCAGTGAGTGACGTTACTGGTGCCATCGCTCTGACTGCTATGGAAGCGTGTTTCGTAAGTGCTAGTGGGGATACAGGGGAAACATGGGAACATGGAGAGAGCGCAGCGTTAGTTCAACTTAATAACAGGATTAGGATTCACGTTTATAAATACTTCGGGTGAGCGGCGGGGCCCCGGTGTATTGGGGGACACTGTTATGAGGGGGCTCTGTGGATGACATATAGCAGTGTCATCCACTGATCCTCCCATAAAAGTTCCATCCACAGATCCCCTATAACAGCACCATCCACAGATCCCCCACCAAATAACAATGCCCATCCTCAGATCCCCCCACCCCATAACAATGCCATCCACAAGATATCCACCCCATAGCAGTACCATCCACAGATCCCCCATAACAGTGCCATCCACCAGATCCCCATAACAGTGCCATCCACAGATCCCCCATAACAGTGCCATCCACAGATCCCCCATAACAGTGCCATCCACAGATCCCCATAACAGTGCATCCACAGATCCCCCATAACAGCACCATCCACAGATCCCATAACAGCGCCATCCACAGATCCCCCATAACAGTGCCATCCACAGAACCCCATAACAGTGCCATCCACAGATCCCCATAACAGTGCATCCACAGATCCCCATAACAGCGCCATCCAAGATCCCCCATAACAGCACCATCACAGATCCCCATAACTGCGCCATCCACAGATCCCCCATAACAGTGCCATCACAGATCCCCCATAACAGTGCCATCCACAGATCCCCCCCATAACAGTGCCATCCACAGCTCCCCCCCCTAACAGTGCCATCCACAGATCCCCATAACGTGCCATCACAGATCCCCCATAACAGTGCCATCCACAGATCCCATAACAGTGCCATCCACAGATCCCCCATAACAGTGCATCCACAGATCCCCCAAAACAGTGCCATCACAGGTCCCCCATAACAGTGCCATCCACAGATCCCCCCATAACAGTGCCATCCACAGGTCCCCCCATAACAGTGCCATCCACAGATCCCCCACATGACAGTGGTCATCCACGATCCACAGACTCCCCCCAAAACGGTCACATGACATTTAAAAAAAGTATCGTTATTCGGTATCGGTGACTACTTGAAAAAAAGTATCGGTACTTGTACTCGGTCCTAAAAAAGTGGTATCGGGACAACCCTAATTATGTCTACCAAGTTGTTTGGGGGCTCACTTTTGCGTTATGATCTTTAGTTTGTATTGATACCATTTTGTAGTGTGTGTAACTTTTCGACATTTTATGAAATTTTTGGGGTAAGTGAAGCGATAAAAAAAGGTAAATTGGCTATTTAGACTTTTTTTCTGTTACGTCTTTCGCTGTATGGGATAACTATTTTTATATTTGAATTCTATGTCCATGATGTTTATTTTTTATTATATATGTATTATTTTTTTTTATTCTAGGGAAAGGGGGTGATTTAAATATATTATATATATATACAGTACAGACCAAAAGTTTGGACACACCTTCTCATTCAAAGAGTTTTCTTTATTTTCATGACTATGAAAATTGTAGATTCACACTGAAGGCATCAAAACTATGAATTAACACATGTGGAATTATATACATAACAAACAAGTGTGAAACAACTGAAAATATGTAAATATTTAGGTTCTTCAAGTAGACACCTTTTGCTTTCATTACTGCTTTGCACACTCTTGGCATTCTCTTGATGAGCTTCAAGAAATAGTCCCCTGAAATGGTTTTCACTTCACAGGTGTGCCCTGTCAGGTTTAATAAGTGGGATTACTTGCCTTATAAATGGGGTTGGGACCATCAGTTGCGTTGAGGAGAAGTCAGGTGGATACACAGCTGATAGTCCTACTGAATAGACTGTTAGAATTTGTATTATGGCAAGAAAAAAGCAGCTAAGTAAAGAAAAACAAGTGGCCATCATTACTTTAAGAAATGAAGGTCAGTCAGTCAGCCGAAAAATTGGGAAAACTTTTGAAAGTAAGGGCTATTTGACCATGAAGGACAGTGATGGGGTGCTGCGCCAGATGACCTGGCCTCCACAGTCACCGGACCTGAACCCAATCGAGATGGTTTTTTGGGAGGAGCTGGACCGCCAGAGTGAAGGCAAAAGGGCCAACAAGTGCTAAGCCATCCTCTGGGAACTCCTACAAGACTGTATGGAAGACCATTTCAGGGGACATACCCTCGTGAAGCTCATCAAGAGAATGCCAAAGAGTGTGCAAAGCAGTAATCAAAGCAAAGGTGGCTACTTTGAAGAACCTAGAATATGACATATTTTCAGTTGTTTCCACTTGTTTGTTATGTATATAATTCCACCATGTGTTAATTCATAGTTTTTGATGCCTTCTAGTCATGAAAATAAAGAAAACTCTTTGAATGAGAAGGTGTGTCCAAACTTTTGGTCTGTACTGTATATATATATATATATATATATATATATACACACACACACACTATATATATATATATATATATATATATATATATATATATATATATATAAATCCGGAAAAACGAGCGGCACTCCGTTGGATAAAGAATAGTGAACCTTTAATCACCCAGGTGGTGCAACGTTTCGGCTCTGCTCTTGAGCCTTTTCAAGCATATATACACATATACACACACACACACACACACACACACACACACAGACATACAGTATCAATCACACAAAAGTGAGTACAGCCATCACATTTTTATTTTTTATTTTATTAGATCTTTTCATGAGACAACACTGAAGATATGACAATTTGATACAGTGTAAAGTATGGTATCCTCAAAATAACTCACACAGCCATTGATGTCTAAACTGCTGGCAAAAAAGTGAGTACACCCCTAAAAGAAAATGGCCATTTTCCTTCCCAGGTGTCATGTGACTCGTTAGTGTTACAATATCTCAGGTGTGAATGTGGAGCAGGTGTGTTAAATTTGGTGTTATCACTCTCACACTCGTCACTGGAAGTTCAACATGGCACCTCATGGCAAAGAACTCTCTGAGGATCTGAAAAAAAAGAATTTTTGCTCTACATAAAGATGGCCTAGACTATAAGAAGACTGCCCAACACCTTGAAAACTGAGCCTGCAGCACGGGGACAAGACTATACAGCAGTTTAACAAGACAGGTTCCACTTAGAACAGGCCTCGCCATGGTCGACCAAAGAAGTTGAGTGCACATGCTCAGCGTCATATCCAGAGGTTGTATGAGTGCTTCCAGCCTTGCTGCAGAGGTTAAAGGGGTGGGGGTCAGCCTGTCAATGCTCAGACCATACGCCGCACACTAAAATCTCTGGATCCATGTGATTTACAGGGCTGGTTCTAGCTTTGTTAGAAAGAGATTATCATATTCTGTATTATGTCTGATTTTAATTTTTATATCAGTCATGGCTTAACCATTTTAACTAGCTGTTCTCCCAGCAATCGCAGCTGATTGTGAGAAGAAAATGGACACTGACCATAAGAAAGTCGACTGATCTGTAAGCTGTTAGCCAGTGCAATAAAGCACTTAAGGCACAAACACAGATATTCAAAGGCAAAAAAAACTGTAGAACAAAGATCAATAAATTACATTGCTATATCACATGGAAAAGGAGAATAATAAAAAAAAAATAGTCTGTCAACAGGAACATTACATTCTTATTTTGGGATTACATGGATTAAGAGACATGGGATCAAGAGATACCCCCTGTTTAATAGGCCTAATATGCATTTTCTGTTAAAAGCTGGCTAGTTCCGATGCTGACTTCCAGCATCTGAGCTTCTCTGAAATAACTCATCAGCTGAGGTCAGGCCATCAATATTAAAATCCTGGAATACGCCTTTAAGTAGATTTTTGGGCTCTTCCTTTTCATGCTCTTCAGTATGTGGCACTTAGGGAAACACAATCTTTAAATTAAATGCACATTTATGATATATTTAAATGGTAACTTTCTGAACTGTATGTATATGTATGTCTAGTGCTGCAGTGCAATACCTCACCTAATAGTTGCTATTGGCACATATATGGGGAGGCGTGAAATCTCATGTGTACGTGGACACACAATTTCAGGTCACAGTGCTATAATCATTGCCTATAATAAAGCAGTGGATCACAAGCCTAGGAATCATTCTTCATATGTAAAGTGGAATCTGATGCATTGATATTACATCCAGGATTTGTCACATGAAGCATCCTCCAAAATATTAAGGTGCACACTACTGAAATGCCTGGTATTACAGCTTTGTGCTGTTCAAGCGAACTATAATTATCCAAGAACAGGACTTTTTTAGCGACCTTCTGGCAATCCTTGGTTTATGCTACCTATGAAAAGTTCTCTTGTCTAAGATATGTTCCCTTGACTTCCATAAGCAGCATGCATTTGAAATATAAAACCAACTGCATATGTTGTGTAATGCAAAATGCGGTGTAACTTTTAGCTCATTGCTTGCATCTACTGCTTCTACCTATTACTTTACTGAAAGAGCTGCAGAATTAAACGGTCTGACTCCTGGCACCCCCACCAATCAGCTGGTGAGTGCTGATGCCTTTTCCTAAGCCAGTGACATCATGTTCATTGGTCACGTGGCCAAGGAGCAGCTCAGTCCCATTCAAGTGAATGCGGCTGGGCTGCTATGCCAAGCACAGTCGCTATCCAATGCCCTTAAATATTACAATTGGCACTTTAACAGAGAACCAATAGAGATTTTTACGTATGTGACTAGACAAGTAATTGTGACTAAGCTTAGAAACATGTGAGATATTGATATAGTTCTATATACATTCCCCCCCCCCCCCCCCCCCCCCCCCCCCCCCCCACACACACACACACACCCCCAGAGAATAAACTGTTTTGGATATATTTTATTATAAAGAATTACAGGAAATTTTCCTACAAATTTCTCTACAGAAGGACGTCTGAAGGTGATTTTTGCATTTTTTTTACACTGTGGTATTTTTCCAGTAGTGCGTTTCCACGCAGTCTCAACCCCCTTCTGAATACCACCTTAACAAAGCAACAAGAACACCTGTGAAACTGGCCTCCATTAAACTGTAGAAAATACCAATGAGGAAGTGAATACATGGTGCAGGTAAACCACTCAATAGACAGAAATAAAATAGCTTTTTATTGCTTTATGCGCTTTGGCAGTGATATGGTTACACTACCTGACCTTTCCTGGAGCTGCCCTTGGCTTCAGTCCAGAGATGTTTGGGAAGACAATGTAACAGCTGAGGGAAAATCCTTGTTTATTCAGTGTGTGAGGGACAAAGGCAAAACCTCCAGCCAAGCGGAGAAAGACAAGAGAAGGCAGGGGCATGTATAAGGAAAAGGCAGCACATGAGAAAGAAGGGGACATTATGTCAAGTGTGAGCATGATGTTACAAATGAATAAACAAGTAGCACCACTTGCCGTCATTTACATTTACACAGGCACAACAGCTCATCCATACCGGCCACTGTGCCTGGTACTGCAGTCAGTCCCATTCACATGAATGGGACTGAGCTACAGTACTAAGAACAGCCAGAGGTAGGGACAAGTCACTGTGCCTGTTACACACTTAGGCCGGGTTCACACGAACGTGTGTGACCCATGCCTGTGCAGCGGCCCGCAAATAGCGGGCCGTAATGCACGATCGCCGGCCGTAGGTCAGCCGCATCGGATCGCGGACCCATTCACTTTAATGGGTCCGCGATCCGCCCGTTCCGCTAAAAGATAGGACTTGTTCTATCTTTTAGCGGAACGGAAGTACGGGACGTAACCCCACGGAGGCACTCCGTAGTGCTTCCGAGGGGTCCCGTCCCGTGCGGCCGTTCCGCGATTCCGGATTAGCGGACCCATTGAAGTGAATGGGTCCGCATCCGTGATACGGAATTCACACGGAACTGTGGCCGTGTATTGCGGCCCGCGATTTACGGGCCGCAATACGGCCACAGATCACACACGTTCGTGTGAACTTAGCCTTAGGTTGAAAAAGACACATACCCAGGGGCGTAACTATAGGGGAAGCAGGAGAAGCGACTGCTTTGGGGCCCTGACCCACAAGGGGCCCATCCAGGAGGAGGAGAACTAAATGATTTTCTCAGGGCCCCCTCAACAGTATTACACAATTAAATCATATAAAGTGACAGTATAGACAGTGTACAAAACGGATGGAACAGCGGCCGGCCCTGGTCTGAGAGAGCGATCTTTACCAGCCACAGGAATGGGGGCGGCATGAAAGGAAGGGGTTGTGGAAAAATTACTGGGGGACGGGCCCCATTCAAAAACTTGCTGTGGGGCCCGGTCATTTCTAGTTACGCCACTGCACATACCCATCAAGCTCAACCTTTCTCTGATCAATTACATATCATTAAATACTAAATTATGCATAACCTAACCTTCAGTGTCTTTTGTCATTCGAATTTCTTTAATTTTTTAATGTTTACACTGACATCATGGGTTTCATGTTTAAAAGATCCATGACAGATATGACAATTACATTTAATGGATGCTACAAGATCCCATTGATTTATATTAAGTATGTCAGGATTGGATCGGGACGTGCAGCATGACGTAGGACTGATTGCTCCATGGTGGTTCCGGAAGGTGCGCTATGCAAACATAGGCACCGTCTAGTTGCGCTCCCGGACCAGCTCTTGATGATATCTTTGCCCGATGACCGGGACAAGCCAAGGGGGGATCCGTGGCGTTGGACGGGGTGTACTGTGGGCTGTGAGAGGGCATCGCAGGCGGCCCGTGCGGCGCATGAACCTCCAAGGGAACTTCAATCCGGTGCGTCGCATGCAGACGGTGTGCAGCCTTTGGGAATGCCGACGCTACTCTGCCGCTCTATATGAACGGGACGCAAGTTGGGCAACCCATGTGCAGCCTTTGTAAGCAGCAGGCCACAGATACCTTGGTGAAGGGAACTACATTGATCTCTTGCGGTCTGGAACCGCTCTGCTGATTCTGATTTATCGACCGACTGACTCCAGGACGGGCAAGTTTGGTGAAGCCACCTGTTTAACTGTACCATTAACATTAATATTGCTACTAACTGAACTTTAGGCCAAATAGGCCATCATTTGCGGGGTACACCGGCTAGCTTACTAACAATATTAACAAGCTAAATATTTTTGAATAATTGGTACTATAAAGAAATTGCTTGGATACATTCTGAAACTTCCTTGACTTAGGTGGAAGGGACCACCTATATATGTGTTAAGTGTCACCCTGAATGACCCGCAGGTCTGGGGGGGATTTTTACGTTTCACGTAGAACTGTATTTGGGGGTTATCCTCCCATGTGATAAAAGCTGTAATATGGCCCCCAAAACACAAAATAGGAAATCTCTGGGCAATACGTCTCCGAACGAAAGCCCTAAACCTAACATAGAGAGGTATTTAAGATCCTCCCCCACAAAAACAAGAGGCACACTTGAACCCCTCACCCGCCCAGAGGAAAAGGAAGGGCTCAGAAATACTTTACAGGCCACCGACAATAGCGGAAAGGAGGCTATGGATAACCGGATACATATGCGTATGGAAACAATTGAGCAAAAATTGGGGGATATCTTGGAGACTTTAAAAATCACTAATCAAGCCTTAGGAACACTGACAACTATGCAATCAATGTAATCTGACATCTCTTTTATTAGGGATGATATGGATAAAGTTCGCTCCAGGGCCCATGAAACGGAATTATCCCTAATCGACACTAAAAATGAAGGGGGGGGGGGGGGAGAGGCCTAGGTGATGTGTAAGAGGAGCATAGAACCTTATTGCCTCATGCACCATGGGAAGGGGGGGGGGGGGGGGGTTTTTTCACTGTTGCGGGACCCGATGTAGAACCGGGGAAGGGAGCGGATAATCTTGACCATCCACTAATATTGGATAAATGCCACGTATTTTGACATGGAATGTCCGCGGACTGGCGGACAAGCTTAAACGGAGGGTGGTCTATGATATTGTCTCTACACATTTACCTGCCATTGTGGGTTTACTTGAGACGCATTTAACTGCTGAAAAACGGTATTATATGCGAAAACCTTGGACGCAGTACGAGTACCACTCCCACTACTCGGCCTATGCGTGCGGAGTAAGTGTCTACAGCCATAGAAATGTAGATTATGATCCATATGATCAATGGATTGACAAGGAGGGAAGATTTGTATTTTTATATGGCCGATGGATGGTACTGGTATGCGTACTTGCGTTTGTATATATCCCGCCTCCCTTCTCTTCTGAAGTTTTGAGGAAGCTCGCGGAATATGTATGTAAGAGGTATGTATGTCTTATATTAGTGCTGGGAGACTTCAATGCAGTTATGGACAATAAGGATAGAGTATCTGCGCTTAGTGGAGGGGTGAGCCTTAATGGTCAGCCCATGATCCTTAGCAGGATCTGCCAGGAGATGGGTGTAACGGATCTCCTAGCACCCCGACTGGGTACCTCCGTTGATAGAAGCTCCTAGTGCTTCCCGAGGACTCCAAGCACTCCACTTGACACCGTAAGCGCTGCAGACCCCACGAACCGCCGAAGCTTGGTTGAGGCCTCACCGTCGCCTACCCACCCTGGACCTACGACAAGGCTCCAGGCTCCAGTGGGTGAACCTCTCCTAAATCCAGAGAGCAGGAACAGCTCTTACAAGAGCTAGTAGTTATGCCAGGGGAGTATAGCAAATCTTCAGCGTATAGCAATCCCCCAGTGTCGATCAGTTACCCAAACACCAGCCTCAACATGATAAAGGGTAAAACAGGAACTCTTTATTGAGGGCTATCCGCCCGTATTTATGCAGGTCCCCATCTGGTGGACACTCCCCTAGGGGACCAGATGGAAGACTGACACAGGACAGATATGCAGCAATTCAGGATACACAGACACAATACATCCCCACAATGCATCATGGTTTCCTCCCCTCTGCCCTGGAGACAACCGAAGAGTAATTCAATTATCTCTCAGGACAAAGGGAAATCGCCAATACACATGTGGGGACAACAGGACAGAAATCACCATTTAAACATACAATGTCACAACCCTTACAGTAAACACAGACATTTAACATATCCCCAGATAGCTCAATCTGAGTGCATATTAGGTGAATGGCACTCAGACTACACGAATACAATAAAATTAGCTATCTGGGTACCCTCACATAACATACACTACAATTCCAAAGACAGATGGTTCTGTCACACACCTCAAAACCCCACATATCCCCATAATGTATACAACCATGGATAGCTCTGATCTGGGTGAACAACATATCCAAAAATCACCCAGATCCGAGCAGGGGTTCCTGAATTCCATGGAAGTCACATTTGGCCGACCACAAGCATGGCTTTCCTGCCCAAAACAGTTCCACAGATTTAAGCTGTGCGGCCGGTCTGTCTTCTTCTTCAAAGTTAGTATGGGCCATAATCCTGGGTCAAGAGACTGGCAACCAGGCCCCTCCAAAACCCAGTGGCGAGGTTGGTTTCGCCACAATGGGCCTCACGGATGTGTGGAAGTATTTGTATGGAAAAAAAATCGCCTTCTCCTGTTTTAGCAGATCTTGCAAGGCTATGTCTAGAATAGACCTATCCTTGGCGAGTTCAGAATTCCTGGAAAGGATCCAAAAAATGAAATACAAGCCACATGGTATCTCTGACCACACCCCAATGTTGTTGTCGATAGTTGACTCCGTGCCTTCAGACGGTAGAAAAGCTTTTAGGTTAAACCCACATTGGATCCATGTGGTTGGTGAACAAGAAAGGATCGGAAATGACATCTCAGAGTTTTGGGCACTAAACTACAGATCTACACATGTACATTATGTGTGGGATTCCCTGAAGGCTATGATACGAGGGTTATACTGTATGAGGATTAGCAGAAAAAGGGCAGAATATGCTAATACTGAAAAGGAACTGGTTGCGAGGGTTGGAGATCTGGAGGCAGACCTGGCCAGACAGAATGGGGAAAATGCCAGAGTATCATTAATGGAGGCTAAGAGGAAATATCAGACCTTCCGATATGAAAAAGCGCAACATAAGTTCTTTTTTGCGGGTCAGCAAGCCTTTTTTGAAAAAGGTAAAACAGGTAAAATGCTGGCATCTGTAATTGCTAACCAAAAGAGTCAAACCCCAATAAAGCAAATTAAACTGCCCTTGGTGATCTGCCCTTAACTAACAATCAGCTTTTATAGAACATTTTACAAAACTATATCAGTCGGACCTCGGGGAGGATGATGGAGCCCTGGCTCTCTTTTTAGACAGCGTGTGCTCCCTCGCCTCTCCAATCAAGACTGTTACAGATTAAATTCACCAATTACTCTCGATGAGCTGGAGATTGTCGATGAGCTGGAGATTGCCGTCGATAGCATAAAAGGTAACACGGCTCCAGGCAGAGACGGCCTGCCCTTTGAACTTTATAGAGCATATCGCAAAGTTATACTGCCCTTCCTTCTTCAAACGCTTAATGAATCTTGGAGGAGTGGTCTACTCCTCCTTCTTTGAGGGAGGCTTCCATTTCTCAGATTTTGAAAAAGGACAAGATAAGACTGAAATTGGGTCGTATCACCCAATTTCATTACTCAATACCGACTACAAGATATTAGCCAAATTGCTTGCTAATAGGTTGAGGGGGGTTATTCACTGTCTGATCCATCCGGATCAGACGGGGTTTATTCCAAAACGAATATACAATCTAACATCCGTAGAGCCTTCCTTAACATTTATATTGGGGACGGGGAGGACCGCTCCATCTGTCCTTGGATGCTGAGAAGGCTTTTGACAGGGTGGAGTGGTCCTTTCTGTGGGGAACTATGGGACAGAATTGAACCTGGGTGAACACTTTATTAAATGGGTGCAATTGCTCTATTGTGGATCTACCACTAGCGTTAAGATTAACGGGATTGATTCCGAACAGTTCCCCTTACAGCGAGGCACTCGGCAGGGCTGCCCTCTTTCACCTCTGATCTTCGCCCTGGCCTTAGAGCCCCTTGCATGCAGAATCCAACAGTCTAATAAGATTATTGGCTTCGGAGGGAGAGAAGAGGAAGATAAAATTAGTCTTTATGCGGACGATATTCTAGTCTTTTTGAAACAAGGATGGAAGGCAGTTCTATCTGTTATGAACATCTTGGAAGAATATGGCTCACTATCGGGATATAAAGTAAACTGGGATAAGTCTGAACTTCTCCCCCTTGTTCGATCACCTCCTGTTGGCCCTCAAGGTATTAGGTCACTTGAACCCACCGACACTATTCAATATCTGGGTATTAGAATTAGCGCGGATTTGACTAGATACAATTACTTAAACATTACCCCTATGATCAACAAGGTGAGGGAGAAGATCCGCACTTGGCAGAAGTTGCCTCTGTCACAGGCGGAAAGGATCGCATTAGTCAGGATGGTGATTCCTCCCCATCGTTTCTATACCCTCTGACTGCGTGTCCGATATGGATCGATGACTCATTCTTCGGTCTGTTGGAGAGACCGCTGAATGAGTTAATCTGGGGGAGGGGTAGGGTTAGGATCAAACAAAAATATCTTTGGCTCTCTGAGCGAGATGGTGGTCTCTCTCTCCCCTTCCTTCAGGGATATTATATTGCAGCTCAGATAATGTGGTGGGTGGGATGGGGGGGAATCACCAACCTGCCCTGTTGTTAAGTATCCTGTCAAAGGACTTTCAGGGGCCGTATGGGGATATTTTTTTCTATTTTGGAGACCGGTCACCCGGGGAAAAGGAAAAAACAGTGTCTAATTATTGATACGTTAAATAAGGTCTGGAATAAAATTAAAAAGATACTAGGCGTAACATATCCCACTCACTTTACTCCACTTTGGCACAATCATAATTTAAATGAATTTATGTTAATTGCAGATTACAAATATTGGAATGCACGCGGTATCAATAGTTTAACTCACATTTCATCACATGGCAATATTATCCCCTTAGATAAATTAATAAGAGGCACAACTGCCACTTTTTTAGATAGGTATAGATATGCACAAATCAGTCACGCATTTATGAGCACTCAGGATAAATGCCTTTTGACTATTAGGGCAAACTCCTTTTTGGATTATTGTTTTAAATTTAAAGGGTTTCTATCACTTCGTTTCACCTATTTAGCTTTCAGACACTAGCGATCGCTAGTGTCTGCTCTATCTAACCATCCTAATATAAGAGCTTATTGTCCTGCCGTTTAGCTAAAAAAATAACTTATATAGATATGCAAATGAGCCTCTAGGTGCTATGGGGGCGTGATTAGCACCTAGAGGCTCTGTCTACCTTAACAAACCTGCCGCCGCCCAGCGCGTCCCTCCAGCCCCGCCATCTCCTCCGGAATGCGATGCTCCTCGTATTCGGCGCAGTGCGCAGTGAATGTCTGATCGCTTCCCCTGCTCAGACATCTCCACTGCGCCTGTTCCTCGGAGCACTATGACGTCATCGGCGCAGGCGCAGTGGAGATGTCTGAGCAGGGAAGCGATCAGACATTCACTGCGCATGCGCCGAATACGAGGAGCATCGCATTCCGGAGGAGATGGGCGGGCTGGAGGGACGCGCTGGGCGGCGGCAGTTTGTTAAGGTAGACGGAGCCTCTAGGTGCTAATCACGCCCCCATAGCACCTAGAGGCTCATTTGCATATCTATATAAGTTATTTTTTTAGCTAAACGGCAGGACATTAAGCTCTTATATTAGGATGGTTAGATAAAGCAGACACTAGCGGATCTGAAAGCTAAATAGGTGAAACGAAGTGATAGAAACCCTTTAAGGATACACAACTCACACTTTCCCAAATATATCACAGACTTCGGGACTCTCTTGGTGAAATAATAACATTTAAAAGCGAGGGAAGCTGGGAAGCTGAACTGAGTATCTTGGATTGGGATATAGTATACAAAAATCTAAAAAAAGTATCGATCTCCCAGAAATATAGACTGATCCAGTTCAAGATTGTACATCGCCTATACTACTCCCCCGCCTTCCTCGCCAAAATATATAAAGAAAAAAAGGATGAGTGTTGGAAGTGTTCGGCAGAAAATGCCGATCTGAGTCACATACTATGGAAATGCCCAGAAATAAGTCGATTTTGGACCTGTATCTATGAGGAATTATCTAGAAGACACAAGGTCCAACTGGACCGTTGCTTTATGCAGGCAATACTGTGTTTCTTCTCCCCTAGTGATTTAACGTCACACCAGATACGAATTTGTTTGGAGGGTTTTATGGCCGCAAAGGCACTGATAGTCAAATATTGGGGCACCAATAATAGCCCTAGTTTTTCCGAGTGGCTGGCCCTGATGGACACCATCGATGTCTATGGTAGAATAGCAAGAAAATTAAAGCGTAGCTAGAATGGGTTGGATCTCCGCCCCTTAATCCACGGTCATTTGTAGAATTGGTAACTGAAATAAAAGTATCGACAACGGTATGGTCGGACCTCGCAACTGTGAATTAGGGGGGGTGGGCGGGTAATGGGGTTAAATGTATCAATCTTGTGTATAATCACTTTTTATTATTTATTATTTGCAAACTGTACGTTACGAAATTTATACATTTGTCTAAGAAAACAATAAAGAATAAAAAAAATAATAATAAAATAGGGAGGACTTGAAACAAGTCTTTCCTGTGGGAATCCATCACTTAGCTTGGTGAAGAATGTTCTATCAATATATATATATAAGCAATCATTTAATGCTTTGCTAGATTATGAGTCTTGATTCTTTTGCAGGTAGAATGAAGTCGCACAATATCCTAATACTACATTTCAATATGAAGATGATCAATTAATTAATTTATTTATTCGCCAATCTAGATGGTATATTTTCACCCACACTATCAAATTAGTCTTAATAAAATGAAATATCATTCTCTGTGTCTCTTACCAAGTCCTAGTAGGAATCTCACTTCTGCTCCTAGGAAAGGTGGGTGGTCCATCATAGCGCATCTCACCATGGCTTTCATCTTGATAGACCCCTCTAGAGAGCTTTCACTTCCTTTTCCTCTCTCTCTTTTTATGACCACAAACTTATCAGTTAGACACACCTTCCCAGTTTGGAACTTTCCAATCATTGTCGGATGGGCGTGACCATTGATAAAAAAATGTGACATCATAACCTTACCCAGAATGCACTTTTGCTACTGTTGTAATGTCAACTACTCATACCTAGGTGGCACTGCTGTATAAGCTATTTGCATCATAGTATAAAGGGTTAATTAACTTATGTAAGTCTGAATAAAACGTATTCTATAAAAAATAAAAAAAAAGTATGTCAGGATTACATTTTCTATTGTGTCCCTATTTGTAACAGAATTCCATGGAAAGGAACTATGATGCCAGCATAAAGGAAGCCAAAGAAAGATTTGCTTTGAGAAAGTTAGTTAAATGTCAAGTGATAGATGCCTGGATGAATCCCATTCACTACAAGAGGTTAAAAAAACATACAAAAATACAACATTGCAACCGTTTGCACACATTCATCTTACAAAGATATCCAAAACAACTGCTAGACCAGTTTCGCATACAGTGTTTACCAGTAATTTTCATGGTATTTTTAGAAGTTTTTTTGTACTGGAGTGGAGGGGCCAAATGCCAGTTAAGTGCTACAGTAGAGTGTAGAAATGTTTACATACCTAGCATACTGGTTTGTGCCATTTTTTTGGTATATTTGGGACAGTTTTTAAAAAATATCACCAAAAATTCCCCCACGGTTCATCCATGAAGATGTCTGTGAAGGATCTGTGTTTGGTCAGTGTCTCTATTTTTTGCTCTCCATGTGTCATCTGTACTCCACGTACACCGCTAGGCTAAAAATTAGTTTCCAGAGCATCTCTTACCAATGATCCGTGAAAAATACTGTCTAAACACGGATGTCATTTTCACCCGTAGCCTATAATGTGTGTGAGGGATCCATAATCATGGACAAAATAAGACATTCTTCGGTGGAGTTACCACAGACCCATAGTCCGTGGAAAACTAGTGATGTGGGAATACAGTCAATGGGTAAGTGTGCTGTCTATGGAGACCACAGATAGAATATGTGATTCACTGAGGTGTGAAAAAGGCCTAACTGAGGCCTTCGAAAAATGCACATCAGTAGTCCAATGAGTCTGGATCAATTACACAGGAAAATCCCTTTATCTATTGAAGAGTAAATCCAAATTAAAATAGAATATATCTCACATTTTGATAACACCCCAAACGGATAATTCAGAAGTTATATTGTCACAAAGTTTTATAAACTATATACAAATATAAAGACCATGTCATGCAGACTTCAGAAAGTATCAAGTCAGACTGTAATCAAGGCTCCATCTGCTATACCTATGTATTATATAGAGCCAGGGGTAAAGTTTCCATTATGCCCAGTTATAACGGTATAGAATTAAAACTATCATTATTTATACATGGCAAATTTCAAAAAGCCAAATATTAGGAGAAAAGTATACTAAACATGAAGGAGTGCAGCAAAGGGAGGCCTACTTTACAGCCTGTCTAGGAACATGTTCAGTCTTGGTATACACATTTTGCAGCAGGGGAGCATAAATCTCTTTTTACACTGTGTAACAACGAGACACCAGACATCAGCAATAGAGAATAAATGTTTCTAGTATGACAGCAGAAAGATACAAGTCATGCCACAAGACAAATATGCCTATGGTCAATGAAACTGAATGCCAAGAGCAGAGTCTGTGTAACACCATGCATACTTCATACACAGTCCTTATTCCTGACCTTGTATCACAGTGTCTTTGCTGCTATATTCAATCCACTGCAGTATGACTTTAAACGATACTTAATATGGATCTACACTGACAGATTTTTTTCAGAAGTGAAATACTTATATTTTCTGTATTATATTTATATTTTTATATTATTTATTTTATCATAATTATTACAATTAACAACAGTAGTTGTTACACTGCAGAGAAAATGTATTATACCCCATGGGCAGTAAATTCCCCTGGACCCTATATACTGTACTGTCTTATGTTTCTTCTAAAATGCATAAAAAGCAATATTGTGAAATGATGTAATTCCTTCACTGTTAGGTGATCTCCCCACTTCTACAGGGATTTCCAGTGTTAGGACATGTTCTTCAAGATCAGTGAGAGAGGTTAATGCATATCTGAGTACCACAGTGCTCTGAGGCACAATCTTGTTCATGCCCATCCTATGTAAAGACAAAATAAAAGGCTCACTGTAACACAAAATGATCGTGCCTGGGGTTGGAAGATCTCAGTGAAAGAACACTAGTAGTCAGATTTAGGTTGTACTTCCCCTTTAGTCTCTGGGTCTCTGGAACAGGGGAGGTACAATATATGAAATTGGTCTTTATTTTGCCAACAGACTCCATAAGAATTTGAATTTGATTCCATACAGCTGCCATATTGTAACAGTAAAAAAGAAAATGTTCTACTTGTAGGAAATGACAGAAATTGGTCCTCCCTAACAAGTAGTACACTTAAAATACTAAATATATCACACATGATTTTCTATGTTTTTTTTTATACAGTATTTGCCTACAGTATATCCCGGTAATATATAAAAATGCTGCATTAAAGCTGAACCCAGACATACATTTTTACCCCTCTGGCCTCCATGATATGAGCATCAGCACATTTCATGCGCCAATTCTCTCCCTTGCCCTTCGCTGGATCGCGCAGGGCAAGGGTTGTTTGTTTGTTTTGCCGGTGACGTCATTGGCTCTGATATTTGGACTTTAGCACTGCCCTAGCCATTTTACAGGCTAGGGCAGCATTAAAGCCCGCCCATTAGTGCCGGTGGTGTCATCGAGCTCACTAATAGACGGAAGCCTCCACCAAGCAATCCCTATGGAGAGCCCGGTACGTCACCGGATCTCCTAAAAAAGCCTTTGTCCTACGAGATTCAGTGCAGGGCAAAGGAGGGCATCAGAGCATGAAATGCTCCGACGCTCATATCAGGGGGCTGCCTGGGTGAAAATGGTGATATGTCCAGGTTCAGCTCTAAACCCGGACAACCCCTTTAATCTTTTGCCTTTCTGTAATGACTAGCTACAATTTTATGTAAAAAGTTACAATATAGGTTTGACCCTGTCCTCATAAACAGACTTGCAATGCCTAGCTCTAAATTTCACACATTTGCTGGAGGTTACTAGATACTAATGAAGTAAGATTTGTTCTGAATAATAAAGCTTAACCACTTCCCGACCGCCCATTGACTATAAACGTCCTTGGGCGGTCGATTAATCTCTGAATGGACTTTCTGGAACGCCCATTCAGAAATCGCAGCTGCAGATTGGGTTGCCCGTTGTCAGTGACAGCAGGGTAACCCTTAGAGAAGGCAGGGACAGTTCCCAGGTGTCCCTGCCTTCTAGATCGCTGTATACACAGCGCTCACCACTGTGACCGCTGGGGACGGAGAGTGCAGGAGCTGTCGGGTCTTTCACAGACCTCGATCAGCCCTGCATTGAGGCTGTACAGCGCTGTATTTCGCTGTACAGCCTCTCTGGGGGGGTGTATTTCCGCTGTAACTGGGGCTACTATCTCACCCCCAGTTACAGGAGAAATCAATAGTGAAAAAAGTGTTAAAATGAAAAAATAAATAAAGGTTTCACATGTAAAAAAAAAATTCCCCAAGTAAGGAATAAAAAAATAAAAATACAAATAGAAATTTATTATAAAATAGACATATTTGGTCGGCGGCTCTATAAGTATATCACATGATCCACCCAGTCCGATAAAAAAGCTATTTTTGTCACCTTACATCACAAAAAGTGCAAGTCCAACAAAACCGTCACCTCGTTCCGCAAAAAACATTTAAAAAAATCGCTCCAAATTTTTTAAAAACTATAGCTCTCAGAACATGGACACATTTAAAACATCATTTTTTCGTTTCAAAAATGATATTATTGTGTTAAAGTGAAAAAAATAAATAAAAAAGTTAACATATTAGGTATCGCCGTGTCCGTAACAACCAGCTCTATAAAAATATCACATGACCTACCCCTCAGATGAACACTGTAAAAGTAAATAAATAAAAACTGTGCTAAAACAACCAATTTTTTGGTCACCTTGCCCCCATAAAGTGTTATAATGAATGATTACAAAAATCATATGTACCCAAAATAGTACCAATTAAACTGGCACCTTATCCCCTAGTTTCCAAAATGGGGTCACTTTTTGGGAGTTTTACTGTAACGGTGCATCAGGGGGGCTTCAAATGGGACATGGCATCTAAAAACCAGTTCAGCAAAATCTGCCTTCCAAAAACCATGCGGCGCTCCTTTTCTTCTGCTCCCTTCCATGCACCCTTACATCAGTTTATGACCACATGTGGGGTGTTTCTGTAAACCACAAAATCAGGGTAATAAATATTAAGTTTTGTTTGGCTGTTAACCCTCGATGTGTTAAAGAAAAAAATGAATTAAGATGGAAAATCTGCCAAAAAAGTGAACTTTTTAAATTTAAAATCCATTTTCCTTTAATTCTTGTGGAACGCCTAAAGGGTTAACAAAGTTTGTAAAATCAGTTTTAAGTAACTTGAGGGGTGTAGTATCCACTATGTAAGCCCCACAAAGTGACTTCTGACCTGAACTGGTCCTTATAAAGTGGGTTTTGGCAATTTTCTTAAAAATTTTAAGAATTGCTTCTAAAATTCAAAGCCTTCTAACGTCCTAAAAAAATAAAATGACATTTCCAAAATGATGCCAACATAAAGTAGACATATGAGGAATGTTAAGTAATATATATTTTATGAGGTATCACTTTCTGTTTTAAAAGCAGAGAAATAGAAATTTAGAAAATTGTGAATCTTTCCAAATTTTTGGTAAATTTGGGATTTTTTCATTAATAAAGGTGAAATATATTGACTAAAATTTATGACTATCATGAAGTACAATGTTTCACGAGAAAACAATCTCTGAATGACTTGGATAAGTAAAAGCGTTCCAAAGTTATTACCACATAAAGTGAGATATGTCAGATTTGCAAAATTAGGCCTGGTCAGGAAGGGGGCAAATAGCCCGGATGTGAAGTGGTTAAGAGCTGTTATTCTTCCTGATCAGTGTTGGCAACAGATAGGTATCTAACAAATAACAGGTACAAAATTGCACAAGGCAAGACATCCGTGTATCACAGAAGTTGACACCAGTAACAGAGACTCTTGCTATGGAAAGGACTAAGAAACAGAACTAAATTATTTACACATTGTAGCATTTTATTTGTCAATGTGGCACAGGATCCACTTACCGCAGTGTGCAAACACTCTGGGAAATGTACATAGGTTCCAGTAAAGGTAGAAGATGCTGAATGTTCCTTAAATGGTACTAATATTGTTCATATTCTGTAAAATAATGGCCACCAAAAAGTCTACATAATACTAAGTTAAGTGTTGTGCGCCTTAGTTTCTGTTAGGCTCTCCAAGCAAGCGGTGTATAGATTTACATAAAGTCTATGCACTTTCTATAAATCTGTACACCACTCGATCAATTCTGCGAGGGGAGGCAAACAGAAGTGAAAGGCGACAGCTCTTCTGCCCATTCAGATGCTGGGCATCACAGCTGAGGATGTAGCTGTGTTTATAGAGCAGTATTCCTTAATGCACAACTCAATCTGAAAACTGCATCTATGTAAGCAAATACAGCCATATCCTTAAAGATGCACTCTCACCTAAATTTTATTCTCTAACCTGTTTAGAAAGGTGCATGGGTTCTGTAATGAAGGTAATCTTTTACAGTGACTATATTTGTGAGTTTTCCCCTCCCTTCTGATCCTCAGCTGTGTCATGTGATCAACAATCAGACTTTCCAAACAACACAGCATCTTATGTGTGGAGAGGAAGTCAGTTTCTCTATGTATTCCTATGGGAGCCTAAATGTCAGTCTCATAGGAATGTATAGAAAAGCAACCAACTTCCTGTCCTGTGTCGTTTAGAAAATCAGTGTTGGTCACATGACACAGCTAATGATCAGTAAGGGAGGTTATAACTCACAAATACACTGGTAAGAAGATTATCTTCATTACAGTTTATATCATTTACCTTTCAGGTACCTTACAGGTCAGACAATAAAAACTTTTGTAGGTGTGCTTCTTTAACCCCTTAAGGACATAGGACGTACCGGTACGCCCTATTTCCCGAGTCCTTAAGGACCAAGGACGTACCAGTACGTCCTGACTTAAAATCTGTATTCCGGTGCCCCAGGGGTTAATCGGAACGGGATTTCGGCTGAAATCATTCAGCCGGCATCCCGTAACAATGCAGGGGGGGTCATTTGACCCCCCCGTATCGGCGATCGCAGCAAACCACAGGTCATTCAGACTGCGGTTTGCTGTGCTTTTTGCAGTTTCTGATCGGGGATCAGAAACTTTAGAGTGGCTAAAATCAAATATTTTTCGGGTGTCGCAAGGCGGGTGGGGCGTTGCGGGAGGCGGGCGGTGCGGACAGGCGGGATCGCGATCCCCCGCCCGTCTCCCCATGAACGATCGTTGGCTTCTAGTGGGTATACAGGGTGCCAGCACATTGCTGGCACCCTGGTATAAACGGCTGACATCTGTGCAGATGTCAGCCGTTTTAACCCTTTCCATACCGCGGTCCGTACGGACCGCTGTATGGAAAAAGTTAACTGTCATCGGTCAGGGAGCTCCCTCCCTCTCTATCGGGGGGCTGCTGTGCCTTTGCAGCCCCCCGATGGAGAGGGAGAGAGCCCCCCGACAGCCCCCAGAGAGCCCCCCTCAGCCCTGTGCTTACCCTTCCCCGTCTGCGAAGTTCTGAGCAGACGGGGAAGGTTCCCATGGCAACAGGACGCCTGCTCAGGCGTCCTGCTGTCCATGGTGCTGAACAGATCTGTGCTAAAAGAATAGATCTGTTCAGTGTAAGTAAAATACAGTACAGAACAATATATATTGTACTGTACTGTATTATACGGACATCAGACCCACTGGATCTTTAAGAACCAAGTGGGTCTGGGTCACAAAAATGTAAAAAAAAGTGAAAAAAGTTAAGATAAAAAAAACAAAACATTTATCACTGAATAAAAATTAAAAAAATAAAATACACTACACATATTAGGTATTGCCGCGTCCGTAACGACCTGATCTATAAAACGGTCATGTTACTTTCCCCGCACGGTGAACGCCATAAAAAAATAAAAAATAAAGACTATGAGAAAATTGAAATTTTGCCCACCTTACTTCCCAAAAAAGGTAATAAAAGTGATCAAAAAAAGTTGCATGTACGCCAAAATAGTACCAATCAAACCGTCATCTCATCCCGCAAAAATTGAGACCCTACTCAAGATAATTGCCCAAAAACTGAAAAAACGATGGCTCTTAGACTATGGAAACACTTAAAACATGATTTTTTTTGTTTCAAAAATGAAATCATTGTGTAAAACTTACATAAATAAAAAAAGTATACAAATTAGGTATCGCCGCGTCCGTATCGACCGGCTCTATAAAAATATCACATGACCTAACCCCTCAGGTGACCACCGTAAAAAAATAAAAACAAAAACGGTGTAAAAAATGCCATCTTACGTCACAAAAAGTGTAATAGCGAGCGATCAAAAAGTCATATGCACCCCAAAATAGTGCCAATCAAACCGTCATCTCATCCCGCAAAAAAATGAGACCCTACTCAAGATAATCGCCCAAAAACTGAAAAAACTATGGCTCTTAGACTATGGAGACACTAAAACATTTTTTTGGTTTTAAAAATGAAGTTATTGTATAAAACTTACATAAATAAAAAAAATAGTATACATATTAGGTATCGCCGCGTCCGTGACAACCTGCTCTATAAAATTACTAACATGATAAAAACCTGTCAGATGAATGTTGTAAATAACAAAAAAAAAAAAAC
Organism: Bufo bufo; assembly: GCF_905171765.1. Classification (NCBI taxonomy): domain Eukaryota; kingdom Metazoa; phylum Chordata; class Amphibia; order Anura; family Bufonidae; genus Bufo; species Bufo bufo. Next base: position 212,022,701 of record NC_053394.1, read on the forward strand.
GTGCCAAAAAGCTATTTCTTGTTACCTTGCTGCACAAAAAGTGTAATATAGAGCAACCAAAAATCATATGTACCCTAAACTAGTACCAACAAAACTGCACCCTATCCCGTAGTTTCTAAAATGGAGTCACTTTTTTGGAGTTTCTACTCTAGGGGTGCATCAGGGGGGCTGCAAATGGGACATGGTGTCAAAAAACCAGTCCAGCAAAATCTGCCTTCCAAAAACCGTATGGCATTCCTTTCCTTCTGCGCCCTGCCGTGTGCCCGTACAGCGGTTTACGACCACATATGGGGTGTTTCTGTAAACTACAGAATAAGGGCCATAAATAATGAGTTTTGTTTGGCTGTTAACCCTTGCTTTGTAACTGGAAAAAAAAATATTAAATGGAAAATCTGCCAAAAATGTGAAATTTTGAAATTGTGTCTCTATTTTCCATTAAATCTTGTGCAATACCTAAAGGGGTTAACAAAGTTAGTAAAATCAGTTTTGAATAGCTTGAGGGGTGTAGTTTCTTAGATGGGGTCACTTTTATGGAATTTCTAATCTAGGGGTGCATCAGGGGGGCTTCAAATGGGACATGGTGTCAAAAAAACCAGTCCAGCAAAACCTGCCTTCCAAAAACCAAACCGCGCACCTTTCACTCTATGCCCTACTGTGTGGCCGTACAGTAGTTTACGGCAACATATGGGGTGTTTCTGTAAACTACAGAATAAGGGCCATAAATAATGAGTTTGTTTGGCTGTTAACCCTTGCTTTGTCACTGGAAAAAAAAATATTAAAATGGAAAATCTGCCAAAAATGTGAAATTTTTGAAATTGTGTCTATAATTTCCATTAAATCTTGTGCAATACCTAAAGGTGTTAACAAAGTTTTGTAAAATCAGTTTGAATAGCTTGAGGGGTGTAGGTTTCTTATTGGGGTCACTTTTATGATTTCTAATCTAGGGTGCATCGGGGGGCTTCAAATGGGACATGGTGTCAAAAAACCAGTCCAGCAAAACCAGCCTTCCAAAAACCAAACCGCGCACCTTTCACTCTACGCCCTACTGTGTGGCCGCTACAGTAGTTTACGGCCACATATGGGTGTTTCTGTAAACAGCAAGAGTCAGGGCAATAAAGATACAGTCTTGTTTGGCTGTGAACCCTTGCTTTGTTAGTGGAAAAAATGGGTTAAATTGAAAATTAGGCAAAAAAATGAAATTCTCAAATTTCCTCCCATTTGCCAATAACTCTTGTGCAACACCTAAAGGGGTTAACGACGTATGTAAAATCAGTTTTTGAATACCTTGAGGGGTGTAGTTTCTTAGATGGGGTCACTTTTAGGGAAGTTCTCCTCTAGGGTGCATCAGGGGGCTTCAAATGGGACATGGTGTCAAAAAACCAGTCCATAAAAATCAGCCTTCCAAAAACCATACGGCGCACCTTTCACTCTACGCCCCGCTGTGTGGCCGTACAGTAGTTTACGGGCACATATTGGGTGTTTCTGTAAACGGCAGAGTCAGGGCAATAAAGATACAATCTTGTTTGGCTATTAACCCTTGCTTTGTTAGTGGAAAAAATGGGTTAAAATTTAAAATTAGACAAAAAAATGAAATTCTCAAATTTCCTCCCCATTTGCCAATAACTCTTGTGCAACACCTAAAGGGTTAACAATGTATGCAAAATCAGTTTTGAATACCTTGAGGGGTGTAGTTTCTTAGATGGGGTCATTTTTGGGTGGTTTCTATTATGTAAGCCTCGCAAAATGACTTCAGACCTGAACTGGTCCCTAAAAATTGAGTTTTTGTAAATTTCTGAAAAATTTCAAGATTTGCTTCTAAACTTCTAAGCTTTGTAACATCCCCAAAAAATAAAATATCATTCCCAAAACAATTCAAACATGAAGTAGACATATGGGGAATGTAAAGTCATCACAATTTTTGGGGGTATTACTATGTATTACAGAAGTAGAGAAACTGAGACTTTGAAATTTGCTAATTTTTCCAAATTTTTGGTAAAGTAGGTATTTTTTTGTGCAAAAAAAATAATTTTTTTGACTTCATTTTACCAGTGTCATAAAGTACAATATGTGACGAAAAAACAATCTCAGAACGGCCTGGATAAGTCAAAGCGTTTTAAAGTTATGAGCACTTAAAGTGACATTGGTCAGATTTGCAAAAAATGGCCTGGTCCTTAAGGTTAAAATGAGCCCAGTCCTTAAGGGATTAAGCAGTTGTCCCATAAAAAATATTCTATATTTTTCAAACCAACACTTGAATCTGAATACTTTTATATTTGCATGTAATTAAAAATGTAATATGGCCACTCAGCTACTCGCTGAAATCTATCTGTATAACACCACCTACTGTTTGCTCTTTTTCTAATTTCTCTGTCCTACTGAGATAGAAGCACATGCTCAGTTCCTTCCTTCAACTGCCACTAGCTGCAGTGGAAAGGACATGCCTCCTGAGAAAATGCACACCTCCTAAACTTGTAGCTTGAAATAAATCTAAAGGACAATTGGAGCAATGAATGGGGATATCTCTGGATCTATGTGAGGTACAGGGCTTGTTCTACGTTTGTACTATGTGATTTCCATTTTTTACATTAATCATAGGATAACCCCTTTAACTACTTTTCTTAAGTTCCCTTCATGTGTCTGTGTTCACAAGTTGGTGTATGGGAAATGTATCAAATATACTTAATGGGGTCCTCTTTCTTTCAATCAATTGGCATTTAAATGGCAATATTAGTTCTTAAATCGGTTTTCTCACTTAAACTACCCCTTTCCATGTACCCTATGGAATCCTAAATGACCCAGAATAGATTGCTATGCAATACTACATAAAAGCAGACCAGCAATGATACACTGCTAGCCAGACTGGCTTATGTTCAAAGATGAGGACATGCTCTTTAAGGTACCATATTATTCCAAAAAAGATCACTGTTATATATATATCTATCATATACACACTAAGCATAATGTGCCTCAGAATGAGAAAATAGGGGTAGATTTGCTAAATCTACAGTTGGTGTAACATGCAGGCTGTTTAGAACTGCACCACATTTATCAGTGGCTCAGAATCGGTAATAAATCCTTGCAGGGATAGACACTTTTGTCTAACTCTGTACCTATTAGTTAGCTTACATTACTTTGAGACAGCATTTTATGCCAGGATTGGGGCACAATATTGGTGCTTATGTGGCATCTTAGGCCACACTCCATTTCCTGTGAAGCCTTGCCCCTTCCAGCTAAGCCCACCACTTTTTGGGCAAGTCACAAAATTGTTGGAGAAACCCTACTTGTGACACTTTTGGGGCAAATTTTAGCTGCAGTAAATCTGAGCCCAAATGTTTAAAAAATCTATAGGTCCATGTTCTACCTCTGTATGACACCACATTTTGAAAAAAAATTATAGTATTCTCTACCATATGCTCTACTTTTAGAAGAGAAGGTGCCCTTCCAGTGGCACATGCAGCAGCACAAGGTCCACGTTTTATCCATATAGATATGCATGGCTCTAAGGGTTGTTATATATGGCAAGTATGTTCTTGGCTTTTTCTTACCACACATTTCAAAGTCTTTTTTCCTCACTTATCTGCTTATATTAAAGTCTTTCTTACCTTTCTGTGGAAGGGCAGCAGCTCACAAGAGACAATCAATCTCCTGCTTCTAACAGGATGCATTGCAATTAGCTCTTGTTAGGCCTGAATTACACCAACAGATTATCTGACAGATTTTCTGACCAATCATTGGTCAGATGGCCATTTACACACACACAGATCTTTTGTTACACACACCAACTATTGGTCTGATTGGACAGAAATTGGTCAGATAATCTGTTGGTGTATTACAGCCCTTAACCCCTTCCCCCCTTAGATGGAATGTACCAGTTATATCTATAAACCCCCTGCATGCCAGTACACTCCGACTAATAGGACAGGGAAACACAGAGGGGAAGTCACATGATTGGTAGTGACATCTTGCCACATCTTCATCCCATGTGACCACCCCTCAGAAACAGAGAGGTTTTATGAGGAAACTTTTAAAGCCCCTTTAAATTAAGTTTATGGAAGACATTTATTTTGATACATATAGTAAATCTGTTCTTTATCAACTAGATGAATGGGTATGAGATATGAGCTTAGAGCAAGGTAAGCTCTGCTCTGTAAAACCTGATGAACATCAGCAATCTTATAACGGGATATGCAGACAAGGTCTGACAGTAATCAGGGATTTGGCAGAAGGAAATCCTATTAGACAATGTACCTTTTAGTTCAGATAGAAAGACTCATTAAATTACTCAATGCAATTGGTTAATGTAGACGCCATAATGACATTCACATAGTACAGCAGGTTGCTAGAAGCTGTTTTGAAAAAGCCTTTCCAGTAACGCCTTACACTATAAATATACTTATGCTATAACTGTAATAAAAACTGTGCTAGAGGGAAAACATTTATTCCTTCTAGGCGAATGTGGCCGCAATGAAAATTATTGCCTAGAAATAATAAAAGAAAAGTTTAGGATGTAAAGATTGTTTGGTGCGTACCATACATCTGGCGTTTCAGCATAATGCAAATACTGGAGACAAGGAACCTAATGTACAAGAAGTAGTCAGGAAAAGTCACTTGTCCATTAATAATCAATGACAAATTTCATTTTTCTTATATATATATATATATATATATATATATATATATATATATATAAAAGTCTTGTAGTACAACGTAAGGAGACTCTTCTATTGGAAACGGATATTTATAGAAAGCCTGATATTTATACAATATTTGGCAGTCTTTTAACATTTTGTTGGTACTACGTACTACCACTATATTATACAAATATCATCATGTAGCAGTAATCTCAGAGAGATGGAAGTTCTCAATGAGAGAGTAAAGATATCTGAGTTTATGATTCTGCTGCACAGGGAAGGGTTAATCAGCAAGGTAACCATTATTAGAATGGTAAGCAGAGGACTAGAATGACAGAATTAGAGCTCAATTCTTCACCTGATAGGCCTAGATCAGCGATAGCTAACCTCCGGCACTACAACTGTGGTCAAACTACGTATCCCAGCTTGCTCCATTTATTTCAGCAAAGCAAGTGTGCATCTTGGGAGTTGTAGTTTTACCACAGCTGGAGTGCCAGAGGTTGGCCATCACAGCACTAAATAAACATACAAAGGAGCATTGCGTTGATCAGTATAATGTCGGAAACCCTGAGTAGCCACACTACTGCATACAAGGTGTAATAATTCAGTCACCACACCCAATATCTCCCAGTTCAGACAAGTGAGATTCTCTGCCATGCTAAAATCCAAACAAAGCAAAGGTTGAAGATTCAGGACGGAAATTAATATACAGAGTACTTCACAATTTATATCCAGAAACCATCCACCTATTTTTATAATGAAAAATGCATAGAATAATCACATATAAGTTGTTAATATGTAATACAAAATTTCCTTTTAATATTCCCAAAACCATCCCAAGACGCCAGCATTACCTGCGTGTAGCGAGCAGCGTGCTTCTGATGATGCCTTTCTTCCTGAAGGCAGATGCAGCAAAAGTACTGAAAACAATGTTTTATCCCCTGCCCAGTGCGCTTCTCCACACATGCTTGAAGTCAAGGGGGCAGCGGCCTCCTTGCTTCAAGTCACGGTAACCACGCCCCCTTCCCTGCCCCTTTGCTGTGATTGATAGCTGGCTGTTCGGCAAAGGCAGCCGAACTCTCGTGCATAAGCGCTGTCAGTCACAGCGAAGGGGCAGGGAAGGGGGCGTGGTTACCGTGACTTGAAGAAAGGAGGCCGCTGCCCCCTTGACTTCAAGCATGTCTGGAGAAGCGCACCGGGCAGGGGATAAAATAACGTTTTCAGTACTTTTGCTGCATCTGCCTTCAGGAAGAAAGGCATCATCAGAAACACACTGCTGGCTACACGCAGGTACTGCTGGAGCTTGGGATGGTTTTGGGAGGTGACAGGTTCCCTTTAACTGCTGGAGGCTTGAGATGGTTTTGGGAGGTGACAGGTTCCCTTAACTTAAAATACAAACTTTACTTTTAAACAGTCAACCATTTAGCCCATTCCAGTGGTTATTAGATACAATTTATTCACCATTTAGTAATTGTGAATTAAGAATATTTTACTCAGATACTGAACAGTGGAAAGCAGGATTTTATTATACGTGGTTAAATTTTTTTAAAATCATATAACAGTTGCGATCCCAGATATATTTAGCTGTACAATATACCTAAAAAATACATATTGCACATTAGCACAAGTAGGGGAAACTAGGGGAAAGTTAAAGATCTTTAACCAATTGCCTGTAGTATACAGGTCGGGTATACTTTACACTGCTTGTGTATAACTATGATTACAAAGACTGTATTGATTAGTGAACATTAAAAAGCAATCAGGAGTAATCAGTTAGGTGCTAGTCACCCTTTATTCTTATGGAATACATTTATTTTGCATCTATTGATTTCATTTTCAAAATTTAGATTTCAAAGTTTGTTAATCTCCGAGGGATTTCTTCCAAATGTATTGCTATACCAGCACAAAAGATATGAGGAGATTTGCTGGTGTTCTTATCACCTTCCTCTATTGCCCCCGGTAGACTATTGTCTAAAGGTGTAAAGAAATATGAAAACAGTTTGTTTCTGGTAAAACACCGACACTTGTACTCAAGAGAGACTTGTTTTCCAGAAACAGTGACATAAAATCATTGTATATAGGGCCTCACATAAAATATCTTCTTCTTATGACACATAAAAAGAAAGTTGTGTTGTATTAGATTATGCTTCTTTCTATTTCACATTTAAAGGAGATTTCCACCTGGCCATGTATTAGAACGGCCTGTTTGGCTGGACAGCAGGATGTGCAGCTATATTGGTTATGACTTTTGAATTAGCTTCTCACTTGCTGATTGTGAAACTGTGAGTTTGTTATTTATTGGGCATGATGACATAACGACACTTTGCCATCACTTCTAAGGAGCTAATCATTAAAAAAACATATATACTATATTTTCTGTTCTGTTCACTTTTACTAATCAGAAGCATGATGTTAATGTGTGTAAACTACCATGGTAGAATCTTGCAAGATTTTGGTTTCTGTAATAGGTATCAACTACTAATCTTTGCTTTCACTTGATTGATTGATTCCTTACCGTCCTAAGTTTTTTCTGTTGTAGATGGGCCTCACCTATTGCGTGCCATTTATATTAGCGGTGTAGGACAGCGTGACTTTTTGGACCCCCTTAGTCTGTAGTCACTCCAGGTGTGATGGCTGCCTCCTATAGTTATGCTCCTGGACAGCACAAGAACCAATAAAAGGTGATGGGGTTATTCACATATGGGATGTGGATAAACATTGGATTTTGATTGATTCTTCTTAAAGAGGACCTTTTAATGCTCCTGACATGTCTATTTTAATAGTTTCATGCATTCCCCATGTAATCGAGTCCTACGGGAGAAAAGCACTTTACAAATGTTTTGTTGTTGTTGTTGTTGTAATACCAATTCTGGAGCCTTTATTCTTATGGCTCTATGTTGTGTCATTCCTTTATTTTTTGTACTAGAAGTTATGAATACATTGCTATTAACCTTCAGTAAGGGTACAGAGGGTGGTAACAAGTTGGGGGCATGTGCCTGCACAGACTTACTCTATCCAATCAGTGCTGTCATTTTCAGACTGTGCAGGTTACCCCCCCCCCAACTGGTTACCCCCCTCTGTACCCTTACTGAAGGCTAATAGCAATTCATTAATAAGAATTGTTATTACATGGGTAATGCATGAAACTATTAAAACAGACATGTCAGGAGTGGTGAAAGGTCCTCTTTAAATCAACACCATAAACTCCAGTAAAACAACAAAATCGCTTACTTTGTTTCTAATTTATTCTTTCAAACTTCATTTAGATCAACTTTATACGTATAAATGGGAAGGATTGTGCCCCTGATGCAGCTGTACTAGTTCCCATCATCAGCAAGTGTTAGTGTATATTTCACCTTCAGTTATTTTGAACCTTTCCCGACCGCCCAACGTAAATTTACTTTGGCGGCCGGGCATTTAAAAACGGCACCTACTAGTGCATGCACCAGGCGCCATAGCTGCCCGATTTCTGCTGTTTTAAACACCCACAGTATTAAAAGTTAAAAAAAGATTCCCATATGGCAAACGGCGAAACAGAAAAAAAGTTAAAATAGCCGATTTGCTATTTTCGGTCGCTTTACCTCCCACAATTTTTTTTTAATCAAAAACATGTACCCACCCAAAAATGGTATCATTGAAAAGTACAGATTGCCCAGCAAAAGATTAGACACACAGCTCTGTACACATAACTACAAAATACTCTGAGGGGTCAGAATATGGTGATGACAAGAAAAACCTTTTTTTTCAGTATTATGCAAGAAATGCAAGAAAAACATTACCTATGTGGTATCACCGTAATCATACTAACCTGTAGAATAAAAGTTTTACCAAATAGTGAAAAAAACCTGATGGAATGGTGTTTTTTTTTATTTATAATTCCACCACATTTGGCATTTTTTTACCATTTCCCACCACATTTTATGCAACCCTATATGGTGCTATTAGAAAGTGCATCTTGTCCCGCAAAAAACAAGCCCTCATACGGCCATGTGAAATAAAAAATAAAAAAGTTATGGCTTTTGGAGGGCTGGGAGTAAAAAATCAAAAATGTTAAAATATGTTAAAGATGTACAGAATTAGAAAATCATGACTGCTGTCCTCCAGAGCTCCACACCCGTCCACCTGTAAGGACTTGTATTGCACCTGAGCTGTACTGATGTGAATAGGGCACAGCTGCAATACCCCATTTAACCCGTGGACAGCTGTGGCAATGTTTTTGGAAGAAAGCAGTCATGTTTTACCTAATCCTATGCTACTTCATTTTAAAGGGTTTCTACCACCACATTTTCACCTAATTAACTGTCAGACACTAGCGATCTGCTAGTGTCTGCTGTACCTAACCATGCTATTGTAATGCCTTTCTGTGCAGCGGTTACCCTAAAAAACATAGTTTTATTGGTATGCTAATGAGCCTCTAGGTGCTATGGGGGCGTCTTTTCAGCACCTAGAGGCTCCGTCCACTCACCATTTCTGCCGCCCAGCGCGCTCCAGCCCGCCCCTCTCTTCTAGATTGACAGCCCACTCGCACCTGCGCCGTGTGCTTCTGTATTCGGCGCAGGCGCAGTGACTGTTGGACTGCTCCCTGCGCCGTAATTGGCGCAGGCGCAGTGAAGATGCCGGCGCAGGGAGACAGTCACTGCGCCGAATACAGAAGCACACGGCGCAGGCGCGAGAATTCGGCCGAGATGCAGAGAAGTAGTCTGTCAATCTAGAGGAGAGGGGCGGGCTGGAGCGCGCTGGGTGGCAAAAATGGTGAGTGGACGGAGCCTCTAGGTGCTGAAAAGACGCCCCCATAGCACCTAGAGGCTCATTAGCATAGCAATAAAACTACGTTTTTTAGGGTAACCGCTGCACAGAAAGGGATTACAATAGCATGGTTAGGTAGAGCAGACACTAGAAGATCGCTAGTGTCTGACAGCTAAATAGGTGAAAATGTGGTGGTAGAAACCCTTTAAAAGCATAGCTTAGTGAGAAAATAATATAATTATCTGCTAAACTTTTGAGGCATATTTCTCACTTTCTGGGGTCAAAAAAGGTCCACCATAGTGATTATACACTCCAAAATGACTGGTTTAAAACAGTAAATATATTTCACAAGTCATTTTCAGTAGACAAGATATATACTGAAGGGCACAGTATTTTATAGGTGTAAGTGATGAAGAAATCAAAATCTTTTTGTAGTTAAGGGAACACCAAAAGACTGGCCCCCAGGTTTATACAGTGATCCTACTCTATAGAGTCAAGTCTAAAAATAAAGCCTGTAATCACCAGAGGAAACATAGAAAACTCCATTGATGCTCGTCAACAGATGCAGACTGAATTGAACCCTCCCCGGGGGATTGCACTGATTCTACGAGGATGTTCCTACTACATTTCTGCATCACTAGCTCACAGCACAGTCAGAGGTTGCAGATTGCCAAGAGGGGAAATGGACAAACACATTGTCAGAATAAAAAAGTTGGTCAGTTACATGTAAAACATCTGCCCAAGGCATCATGCGCAAATTGGTCTTTGGTATCATAAAACTGGTCTTCTTCCTACATAGTACAGTCTTTATGGTCATGCTCAATGCTCCCTTGGAAAATACATGCAAAATATCTCTCAAATCTCTATAGCACAAAAAATAAGAGGCTACCCTCAATGTCTGATCCTCAAAAGGGCCTTCAAAACATGATTTGTGTCATCAGCCAAATGAAATACATAGTTGCTGCAATGCTGCTCTTTGCTAATAAGGCCTCTTTCACACAAGCAAGTTTTCCGCATGGGTGCAATGCGTGAAGTGAATGCATAGCACCCCCACTGAATCCTGACCTATTCATTTCAATGGGTTTGTGCACATGAACGTTGTTTTTCACGCATTATTTTGTTGTGTGCGAATCGCAGCATGTTCTATATTCTACGTTTTTTATACATAGAAGTGAATGGGGTTTCAGTGAAAAACGTATTGCATATGGATGCAATCCGGATGCAGTCCAGATTCAATGTGTTTATATCTGATAGTTGCTAGGAGATGTTGTTTGTAAATCTTTCGTTTTTTTCACGTGCGTGAAAAGCGCATCAAAAACTGATTGCACCCACGTGGAAAAAACTGAAACACTGAACGCAATTGCAAACAAAACTTACTAAACTTGCGTGCAAAACAATTTGTTTGGTTGTAGTTGCTAAGCCCAACATTCTGGTCTTGTATCTTAGTTTCTTGAGCAACTTCAGAGTAAGGAGCTATTCACACGCAATTTGTTCTATGCTCAAGTTTTTTCTAGCATTTTTTCTGCACTTTTTAACCAGGGTTTTGGTGTACAAGTACCTAGTCCAGATGTTAGCTGGACTTGGTATTTGTGCACCAAAGTCTATAAGAAATAGGAAACAAAGGACATGCAAGTACTTTTTTGCTCCTAGAGCTTTTGTTCATTAAGGGGCGTTTTTATCATGGGAAAAAACGCCATGATGAAAAGTGATGAGACATATTGTGTGCAAAAAAGGTGGCTAAAAAATGCAAGCACTTATCTTTTACCGGTAAAAGAAGCCACGGCCAAATTCACAAGTGTTAAGGATCCCACGAATGGATGCATAGATTTGCAACCTGGTATTACACAAAAAGTGCCTTCTGGGTAAAGCTTTAACAAAGTATTATTTGCAAACTAAAGCAAAGAGGACAGATTAAAATTCAACAAAGACAAACGGGTAAATATCACCTCAATCTATGTTCACAGTATATATGCAACCAACCACAAAGAGACCAACCCAAAAAGACAATAGAATAATCTCTTATGAATTATGTTTATGTGTTTTTGTACCGCTTTGTGCCAAGAGTGTCACACATAGGATAAAGTGATGACTGCAAATGGATTAAATTTCAGCCCATATGATGTATCAGATAAGCACCCAAAATGAACAGAACAAACAGCTAAACCCTATTACTACACACAAAGTTCCGTACTAGAGAATAGTGCCAGATTCTCACAACCCAGTGTGTGGATAGAAATTTGGTCACAGTAAATTTGGGCATCTTTTGAAGGGTTATTAGTTAGACTAGAGAACTTATAAATATATTACTGAAATAAAGACATTAATAGAAATTGACTATTTTTCTGCATGGTTGTGGTATTTTTGTGGATTTTTTGTGCTTTTTTGTAATTTTTATTTTATGCCAGCTCCACGTGCTTGCTGGAAGCCTATGGGGATTATTAAACAAACATGTATCTTTTCCAGTTGCATAGGTTAACTTTTTTTGGGTCAGATGTGCTTTTTTGAAATCTCTGGGTGTGTTGTATTTTTGTCCCATAGACATCCATTGGCATTTAGGCCCTGTTTGAAAAAAAAAGGCAAGTAACAATGTGCATTGCATTCTCAAACACACCATTTGTGATAAAAACAAAAATGCAACAAAAAAGTCACTAAAACAGCAAAAAATACAATACAAGGCAGGCATTTTAGATTAGTTTCTTTAAAAAGAAAAACAAAATCCATTGTTTATCAATACCCTAGAATTACCAAAATGATCTGCCTCCATGAGGTACTGTTTTTTATGGATACAATGTTTCTAGGGAAGGACACTTGTGTCCTAAGGCATGCTATAGTTTGTGCTGTATAAAATCAGGAGCACAAACAGATATCTACAGACTTGTAAAGGCACAATATTTGTGATCCAAATAACCTGGATTGGAAATATGGTTTTAGGTGGCTGGGTGACTACACTGTGTTTAAAAGAGTTGTCCCACTAAGACAACTTATCCCATAACCACAGGATAACGGATGTGTCTAATTGGCGGGGTTCCAATCGATGGGGCCCTCATTGATCAAGAGAACAGGGTCACTTGCTCTTGTTGTCTTAAAGGGGCAACCCCTATAATGTAATAAAAAGAAAACATGCAAATGTGCTCATTGCTGTAAATTACTGCAGTGAAATAACATGCCACAAACAGCACATGAACTGTTTTTCCTTCCCAAGAAGAGAAAATTTAACAGAGACTATGTTAACAGAGACTATGTTAAACATGCATATGAACCTGGTGTAATATAACAAATTGATTTTCTCTGTTCTGTCCCATTAGCAATTAGAACTTGTCACTCATTGATTTCTAAATAAATAGGTTTTTACTTTTAAGTGTTTAATGCTTCCCATGGGGAATAACTGGAACATTGTAACGGCTGTATTAGACCTGCAGATTAAGCAGGTGATTGTCAGGCGGGAAGCTTTCCTTCCTGGCAATCGCCTGCTCACTAGTGGAGGAGACCGCTGCTATTACATGTAGCGATCTCCTCCACAGTATGGGACTGACTAGTTGTTTACCAGCAGCAGATTGTGATTAGACAGCACGATCTGCCGCCAGCAAATGATGATTTATAAACCTGTTGAAAGATTCCAATTGCCCGATGCTCATTTATTGGGTAATCGGCAGAAGTATTACACTGCCAGATCATCACTAACGATCGTTACTACAAACGCTCATTAGCGATGATCTGGCAGACTACCTGACTTTCTAATACACTTTCAATGCAATTAATTCAAGCTATTTAATTTTGTTAATTAATTGATGTTTAAGATTTAGATTTTGAGCCACACTGGAGGCAGGGTTTGATGTGAATGCTCTCAGTGTAACATTGCAGACAATTTAGTATTTATTTTATTATTTCATGTTTTGCATGATCTAACAGAGAAATATAATATTTAATTTTGGGACAATCCATTTAAGTTAGGGAATCTGTCACATTGAACATGGTGTTTAAGCTGACAGCTTATTATAGAGCAGGAGGAGCTGAGCAGATTGATATGTACTTTTATGGGAATAGTTTTATGACTTTATTAAGATTACATATGCTATCAGTGAAATAGAAATAGTGAAATAGAAACTATAGAGCACAGAGCCACCAACTTTGGAACTGCCTGAAAACAACTCTACACACTCCAGTAGTGAGCAAGCTAAACTCTCATGTGGCCAAGTTGCTTGCCATGTAGTTGCTGCTGTACCACTTAGTTGTGATAATTGTGGTACAGTGCCACACCTTCACTAAAATATAATTCTTCTCTAGAATGTAATTCTTCTCTATGCCATCAGCCCCAGTTTTTACCATATCCCATTTATTAGACTTTTGGCCAAGTGTCCATAGGGGCGCAGTGCTGTGCCTTCAACAAAATTTAATTACTTTCAAAAATGTAATTCTTCTGAATGTCATCAGCCACTGTTTCTTAAGACATTACCATGTGTGTGAGTATAAACAGTGGCAGGGAACTGCCCTCATTAAAGCATAATTTTTGGATGCTTGGTCCCAACAAGCCACAGTTTTTTTCTCATGATCTCATGTGTGTATAAAACACCATCTGCCCTGAATAAGGGTACAATTTTTGGAAGGTTTCTAATATTAGAATGCATAACAAATCTGTTTATAAATGTGTGTGTTTTTAAACATGTTGTGTTTACCCATAGTTATATATGTCAGTGTCACTCTGATATTATTTGTTATAGCTGTCATTGCATTCAAGAGCTTAAAAGGGGAGAGGGGCAAGAAAGATTTAAAAAATTCATAAAAATAAAAAAGAGAATGACACGATATTAAAATGAGAGTCCTGAGAGTATCATATACCAATTTTCGGGCCAATTAGGAAATTCTATAAACATGACCATCAGGTGGGTCCTGAGGACTGGAGATCAGGAACACTGCTATAGAGGACTTAGGTCCCTACACAATGATGGGAGTTCCTCAGCAGACAGCCTCATATGAATCTGCTAATAGATCTTTCTATTATGGTTCCTTAACTTTTGTGGCTTTTTTTCACTAACAACCCACTAGTTCATATGGACAAGATGACCTATTTGTGCAATAGCAGCAGAGTTTACTTCACAGTTTAAGTAGATTTGAAGAACTTGCAAAAGCTCTAGTGTGCGCTCTTGATCATTTCCTCTGGTGGATCAAAAATGTCTACCTCAGTTCATGGTTACTTGGCAACTTAATGTATAATATCTATATTGGCACAGACAATTTTAATTCCACAAATTACATATTTTATTTCCCTAATAATATTTTGCACTCATTTACCTGCAACCTTCCTTTGGTGCTGAGAATAGTGAATTATCATACTTTTAGCGTATTGCGTAATGCTACTATACAAAAGCTACTGCTACTTTATAAGCCACAAAAATAACTGTATTAATAATATAATAATACTATGAATGGATAAGTGAGAATCCAAACATCAAGACAATAACATTTCTCAAACATCAAGACAATAAAATCAGACACTGTCATTAATCCCCATCTATTACATCCACAACTACTCCCACACTACAGGCTACTGTCTGCTTACAGAAACGCAATAGTTAATGTTCTTTTGCCATGCTCCTTTTGAGTTTCCAGACTGGCATATCCTGGTTTGTGACAATGTCAGGCTTTTCCTGTGGCTTGCACAGCTGCTGCGTCCCTCCCCCTCTGCCATGATGACCTGTCAATTACTCGTCATTCCAACAGGACATTATAGACAACATTTGCAGGGTTCCTGATGCAGTGTATGCAGTTTTGCTGTAACTAAATGGAGATTAAACTAATGAATGTTTTCATAACATCAGGGCTAATGCACATGACCGTGTCCGTACTGCGGTCCCCAACCGCAGATCCGCAAAATATAGACACATTCCCTGGGAAATCTGCATTTTTCTCACTGCAATTACTAGAAATGTACAATACAGGCAACAATAGGATATGTTCTATAATTTGTGGAACAGACACAAGGACGCAGACGGAACACGCATGACATCTGTGTGCTGTCTGTTTGTTTTTTTAAGACCCATAGAAATGAATGGGTCCATGTGCAATCCACAAAAAAAATGCAGATAGAACACACATACAAAATATGGTCATGTGCACGAGGCCTTAAAGATAAAACGTATTAACATTATACGCCTTGTTCATAATGCAGATCATAGTTTCTACTTTGTTCCTGGTGACTTAAATATAAAAACTGGCAGGCACAAATGGTTGGAATAGAAGGAGCTCTGCTATAAAAATTTAGAATTTCCCTTGTGTGACGAATACCACGCCTTGTGCCCGCTTGACGTCACCTACGTCGAGCTCCCAAGACGCAGTATGGTCACGGGTTACCAAAGCGTGACGTTACGCCCTCCAGAGGAGCAGGTAATGTCAGCTTGGTACAGTTTACACAGACACCTCCTGTCCACGCGGGCACAAAGAGGCAACAAGCTGAGAGAGCCTTTTCACTGCTGAAGGGAAAACAGCGCTGTCTCAGCCCAGGTAACTGCCATTAGCTTCTCATTAGATATAAGCCCTGTCCGCTAACAGGATTATATAGGGTGAGAAACCAACCCGGGGTACCTTATAACTAGGCCGAAACACAGACGTGGGGATTCGTGATCGAGATACAAGATAGCACAAGATTAAATTATACACAGTATTTAATCGCCTTAAGGGCACACTAGATATAACACAATATAGACAGAGAATATATACAGTGGTCTGAGGTTACAGATACAGGTGATATAGGTACAACAGGGTTAAGCAGAACAATAAGTCAGTTTACCAGATATATGAGTCCTTTGGGTAGTGATGAGTTCTTAGCTGTATAGTGATGTCAGCTGGTTGCAGGTCCCTCCAAACACATAGCACGATGTGACCCCCTTTCAGAGAAAGACACCGCCCACTGGCTTGCATGGGCTTATGACCTGTAGCGGGCCACTCCCCTCCCCGCCTATGGGTAGGGTCCACCCCTCCTTCTCTGGTGCTGGGAGCAAAATTACCCATAAAACCCCTTAGGGCTCATAGCCCCAGAGCAGAATGTCACAGGAAGATGGTTCCGGGCCCAATTGATCCGCCTGGGTTACGGCTACAACTAGAGTCCAAACATGGTGCCACTATGTGGTTTCTGTGGGGAGATATGGATATCTCCCTTCCCTGGCATCCCACCCTCAAAGACCATGGGCATGTTCATCGTGGCCACCGGGACACAAATATGTATCCGGTTTGCGCCTGCGATGGCCGGATGATTCATAATTCCTTATGAAATGTAGCTGCCAACATGTCTGGGAGGTATCATTGATCCTGGCAAGGGCTGATACCTCCTGCTGGGAGTTTTCCTGCAGGATCAGTGCTGTCTGACAGGAGGTGTGAAATGTAACCAAATGTGGCCTGCTAGGAGTTTTCTGCTATCTGGCTGCGGCTTTGAAGCAGGGCCCCCCTGTGGAGCTTGATTTCCTCTGCCATCTTTCAGCATATGGTGGGGGTGAGGACATGGCTGACAGTAAATATTAATCCATATTCCTCACACCTTGGTTTGGTACATACACTAGATCTACTGCCCTTAACGTTTTTTTCGCTCGCTATAACATATAAATAGCCAAGCAATATGTTGCCTTGTAATAGAGACTAATTAACTTTACCTATTTGGATAGTTGCATGCTGGTAGACCTTATCTATGGTTTTACTCTTAGTTGTTGAAGTTTTTAACAGCAAGTCACTTTGGATGTAAAACGGTACTCGATGAGTGTAGACTCCTGTACTCATAGGTTTTAATTTAGTAATATGGTTTTATCAACCATTGGACCAGATGAAAAATGCAGCCTAGGATGGTAGAAGCAATTGTGTGTTGATTTTAGTGGATAGTTTGTATTTTAAAAAGAGGTAAAGTTATAAAAAAATAAATAAAAAAAAGGAAATGATGTAAGATACTGTATAACATAAGATAAATACTTACAATCTTGTAAGTAAAATAAAATGTATTGTGAACTTTTAAAACGGGTCTATGCTATGTCAGTACTTTGAAAGTTGTGGCAAGACCGATCTTGAACAGCCCATGGGTTTACAGACACAGACGCTGCAGCAGTTGAAGGTGGAGCAGGAGAGCTGCAGAGCAGAGCACCGATAATCACCTATATTTGTGTTACCTCTGAGACTTGCTGTCACTAGCGCAAGCATAGGGTCTCTATGCTTTTTTTAAAAATAAATATTCACACCTAGAGGAAGTGGAACAGCACAGAGTCAGACTACTACAGCTCCACAGAACTATTCCCTGCATTGTATAATGGACATAAATACTAAATATATACTGTAGCTTGTGTTCTTCCAGAAGCTAGAATCAGACCATGTCACACGACCATAATGTGCGCATTTCAGTGCATTAATTATGACCACAATGCCCGGACCAGAAATTGTTCTCCTGAACTGGACTTGGATCACCAAGATTGTATGGTAATCTGAGTAATGTTTAGTACTCCTGCTATAGGTCAGGATGTTGCAGATGTATTACGGATGCTTAAAAGTGGTAAAGCTCTGTGCTCAGAGCCTGTACAGCAGGACACAGAAGGTTTACAGCAGCTTTTTATAGAGCCACATAGCACTGCTGGAAAGCTACATCAGACTCTGAATGTACTAGTGTTTTTAGGGGACAAAATCGAGTTCTAGGGAGCATGCTACAATTGTTTTTAGTCATAAAAATCAAACATTAGAAATCAGAAGCATAAAGAAGTGCAGTAATGGCCTTGTGCACCTCTATGGCAGCCCTATCATGGCTTCCTATAAGGGCTCGTTCACACGAACGTGTGCTGCCCGTTGCGGTATTGCGGATCCGTTCCGTGTACATTCCACATCACGGGTGCGGACCCATTCACTTCAATGGGTCCACAAATCTGGAGATGCGGAACGGAAGCAAAGAATGGAACACTGCGGAAGCACTACGGAGTGCTTTCTGCGGTTCCGTTCCGTGCCTCCTCACCGCAAAAAGATAGAACTTGCTCTATCTTTTTTGCGGAACGGACGGATCGCGGACCCATTCAAGTGAATGGGTCTGCAATCCCCATGCGGCTGCCGCACGGACGGTGCCCGTGCATTGCGGACCGCATTGTGAACAAGCCCTAAAACTGAGCTATAATATGAAGATGTGCATGAGGCCTCTGACAGACTATGCAAAGACACACCCCAACTGGTAACGCCAACTGTATATTTATTCATAACCTACTTCTAGCAGGAATAATAGAGTAATGGCACAAAAGACAGGTATGTGAAAACATGCTACAGAAATGCTATTGCATGGGGAATGCAAGCAGTTATGAAAACAGACAGGTCATGAGAGGTGACACGTCTCCTTTAACAGGTTCTTAGACAAAACCACAACAGAGATGGGTTTCTGAAGCGCACATATATAAATGTATTACAGCACACTGAGCTAATTACAAGAGATCTGTTTTCCATACTACAGTACCACAAGCAATAGAAGCATGACAGTAATTTCTCATGGCATAAAGCAAGAAAAAATACAGATCTGAAATCCAATTATGTTCACAACTGTGGCACACTAATAAGTATTAAATACACCATAGGCTATATGGACATTTTCACAGAACGGTAATTCAATACTGTTTTTTACTCTAGCTAAACTCCAGAAGAACACAACTGTGTTTCCAACTTGAATTAGCTACTGAGTTTACAACAGAACAGCAATTGGGAATGATCCCCTATTTTTATCCTGTAGCATACGCTCTGCAGGAACATAATTAGTCCAGCTAGTAAGCTACTCCCGAGGGTAGACTAAAAATAAAGGCTTAGGATGAACGGCTGGCAATGGAGTTATAGCCTGCTTGGAACAGGAACCATTTACTAAGAAATTCTGCATAGGATAAAGTGAACTTAAATAGTGAAATACTGACAACAGGCAGTAAAAAGTACAAAAAAACATAGTAGAACGAAGATTTTATGTCTTATCGTAGAGCTTTTCCGAAATTCAAACTAGCCAATCATGATTGATTACCTACAAAAAGAAAAACCACGGCACACCATTTTGAATGCAAGAAGTCACAAGAAAGGATCATATTTCAAAATTGAGTTAGTAATCATATGTGTACTTCATCTGGTAAACATATCGTAAATAAATGTAAATCTAATGTCATCAATGTAAGGCGTACAGCGGCTCACCCCTGTAGCGTATGGATAGGTGCTCACCCTCTGGTCCTACCCTCAGGACCCAAAAGAGAGAGTGAAAAGATATGGAAATGAGGGGGCACTCTGAAAAGGGATCACTTGATATAATCAGATATTTATTATAATATTAAGAACAAACCCTTAAAAATCATTAAAACATACATAAAACAAATGTGCAAAACGTCACTGGTGATGCTCCTACCACCAACTCTGGATGTGAATATGAGAATGCCAACAATATGTAACAATATGATGGCAAAAATGAGTGTCCCAATAAACGTTCTGTTCCACACAGGTGTAGGAATAGCACTAAAGCCAATGACGTAAAACAATAATGATACAATCACTGCCGGCCCTGTGGCACAGTCCTAGTGGAGCGATGATAGAGTTAATGTCCCTTTATCCGATATTCTGGACATACAGAGATGTAGGACAAGTTCAGTACTCACAATCTCTTGTCGCTTGCGATGTTCCGGTCTTACCCTTCTGGCTGACTCTCCGCAGCGCTGATTTTCCAGGCGGCCGTACACTCACAGCGTCCCGCGTAGTGTACACGGCCAAGACGTGGCGTCCCACGTGACCTGGTAGTCTAGGGTGCCGGCTGGACGCTGAGATGACGTCACTGGTATGCGACTTGAGCTCCGGTTCAATGCCGGAGACGAATCTCGTATGTCAGTATCTTTCAAGTGAAGAGCATTCTTGTTCTTTTCCAGAATCCACGCTCACTCTGTCTTTGCCAGACGCGTTTCAGGGATCTCTCTACACGGTGATAGAACACACTGGGGGGATTCAGGCATTACATGAACAATTATCGGGTGATGCCGGGCTCCCCAGTGAACAGCTAGCATTTCTATTAGATGGCGTGAGATACATCTTAACTCACAATTATTTTGCCTTTGACAATGAATTTTATCTGCAGTGTACCGGGACCGCCATGGGCACCAGATTCGCCCCCAGCTATGCCAATTTATTTTTGGCACAGTGGGAGAGGGAGATTATTCTACCCAGGCTGGGGACGGATCTGGTGCTGTGGCGGCGATACATTGACGATATTTTATTTATTTGGCAGGACACTGCCGAATCCCTTGATCTGTTTCTTAATAATATCAATAACAATAATAGGAACTTGGTATTTAGCCCTACCACTAGCAAAGAGAAGGTGGAATTCCTTGATTTGGAAATATGGATCAAGGAAGGTCAGTTGCAATGCAACACATTTTTCAAGCCAGTGGCCAAAAATAGCTTCATCAGGTTTGCTAGTTGCCACCTTCCACGGTGGCTAATCAACATACCAACCAGTCAGTTCCGCAGACTCAAGCGGAACTGCACGGTTGATAGCAAATTTGATGAAGAGGCGACTGCCTTGAAACAGCAACTGCTGGATAGAGATTATCCAGTCCAAGTTGTAAACCAATCATTGGAAAAGGTAAAAAAGATGGAAAGGGAACAATTCTTTGAGACAAGTGAGCCACAATCACAAGATGAGATAATAAGGATTATCCTTCCATTCAGTTCCCAATATAAAGTGGTGGAAAGGAGTATCCGAAAACACTGGGGACATCTGCTGAATGATAAGCTAGTTGGGCCCCTTTTGAGTGATACACCAAAAATAACATACACAAGGGCCAACAACCTAGCGGGGAAAGTAGCCCCAACTGTTAAAGAGAACCTTTCACCGATTCTTACCCTATGAACTAAGTATACAGACATGTGAAGCGGCACCCGGGGATCTCACTGTACTTACTATTATCCCCGAGCGCCGCTCCGTTCTGCCGCTATGCCCTCCGGTATCTCCGCTCACTAAGTTATAGTAGGCGGAGATACCAGTCCCTAAGTTATGGTAGGCGGAGTCTGCCCTAGCGCTGGCCAATCGCAGCGCAGAGCTCACAGCCTGGGAGGTTATTTTCTCCCAGGCTGTGGGCTCTGCAATGCGATTGGCCAGCGCTAGGGCAGACTCCGCCTACCATAACTTAGGGAACGGAGATACCGGAGGACATAGCAGGAGAACGGAGCGGCGCCCGGGGATAATAGTAAGTGCAGAGAGATCCCCGGGCGCCGCTCCACATGTATGTATACTTAGTTCATAGGGTAAGAATCGGTGAAAGGTCCTCTTTAAAGTCAATAAAGATAATCAAAAACAATTGAAAAGTAATTGGCTGGCAATAAATGGGTTTTTTAAGTGTGGCAGGTGTGCGAATTGTAAAATTACAAACTTCCCCAAAAAAACGACTACAGTGGCATCCACAGTAAATTCTTTCAGTCTAGAAATACGAGAGTGTCTAACCTGTGATTCAACTGACGTCATATACCTATTGGAATGTGGATGTAAGAAACAGTACATAGGTAGGACAAAAAGAACACTTAAAAAGAGGGTAGCGGAACATGTGGCAAACATCAAAAAAGGTTTAGAGACACACTCCCTGTCGAAACATTTTAAAGTTCAACATAATTGTGACCCAACTAGCCTCAGATTCACGGCTATAGAAAGGGTCAAGAAATTATGGAGAGGGGGTAACCATATTGCACACATGTCTAGGCAAGAATCCCGCAGAATCTTCGAATATGACACCATTGTTCCCAGAGGCCTCAATGCCGAGATGGAGGTGTTTGGGTTTCTATGATTATTGGGGGGTCGTCCGGTGGAGATGGGACATCGCAGTTTGCCGACTATCGGTGCTGTGATCTCTCCTCCCCACGGGAAGGCTCCTCTTAAATACAATCAATGAATATGGCAAGATAACCACCAATTGATACATGCCAAAATAAAATATATATAGATAGGCTTCATTGTAAGACCCTGTAAAGCATCAAAATATCGAAAACGCATGTAGGGCGCAGTTCACATTGATTGCGTTTTGGATGCGTTTTTGATGCGGTTCTCTCCAAAATGTCATTCTGACCGTGTAGTCTTCTCCATAGACCTGTTTTTATTAGTAATAAATGTATGGGATGTTATTTATGGTCATAACTTTCATTTAAATGTGTTTTATACTGCAAACAGTGATACAAGCATGCAATAATGCAATCCATCCCACGTATTGGGATTAGCCCAGAAAAGTGGGATTGTGGGAAAGGCAAAAACCCATCTATAAGGAGTGAGAATCCACTCACTCAGTTGGCCACTGAGGAAGGGGTGCATGACCCTGAAACGCGTCTGGCAAAGACAGAGTGAGCGTGGATTCTGGAAAAGAACAAGAATGCTCTTCACTTGAAAGATACTGACATACGAGATTCGTCTCCGGCATTGAACCGGAGCTCAAGTCGCATACCAGTGACGTCATCTCAGCGTCCAGCCGGCACCCTAGACTACCAGGTCACGTGGGACGCCACGTCTTGGCCGTGTACACTACGCGGGACGCTGTGAGTGTACGGCCGCCTGGAAAATCAGCGCTGCGGAGAGTCAGCCAGAAGGGTAAGACCGGAACATCGCAAGCGACAAGAGATTGTGAGTACTGAACTTGTCCTACATCTCTGTATGTCCAGAATATCGGATAAAGGGACATTAACTCTATCATCGCTCCACTAGGACTGTGCCACAGGGCCGGCAGTGATTGTATCATTATTGTTTTACGTCATTGGCTTTAGTGCTATTCCTACACCTGTGTGGAACAGAACGTTTATTGGGACACTCATTTTTGCCATCATATTGTTACATATTGTTGGCATTCTCATATTCACATCCAGAGTTGGTGGTAGGAGCATCACCAGTGACGTTTTGCACATTTGTTTTATGTATGTTTTAATGATTTTTAAGGGTTTGTTCTTAATATTATAATAAATATCTGATTATATCAAGTGATCCCTTTTCAGAGTGCCCCCTCATTTCCATATCTTTTAATGTCATCAATGTATGATGTTTCGTTCTAATAGGGCTCAAGAATCAAGTCCCATCTGGGTCCGAAACAGAGGAAGGAGGATGAAGTGTGTAGCAGCGCACCTGATGCTCCTTTCTCTGTTCTGGATTTACATTTATTTGTAATATGTATGCTCACCAGATGAAGCACACATATCATTAATAACTCTATTGTGGAATACAATAAATTCTTCTGACTTCCTGCATTCAAGATGGAGTGCCGTGGTTTTTCTTTTTGTTTGATGTGGATTGAGGCACCCAACAAATATCTACATGGTGTGCAGATTCACCACTATTTTAATTATGATACCTAGCAATGAATAAATCTTGATGTTAAATGGTCAGTGTTAGGGCTCATTCACATGGCCGTGTGAAACCTGTGCCCATGCTGTGGACCGCAAATTGCCGCATGGGGATCGCGGACCCATTCACTTGAGTGGGTCCGCTATCCCTCCGTTACGCAAAAAGATACAGCATGTTCTATCTTTTTGCTTTGCAGAGGCACGGAACGGAACCCCAGGAAGCACCCCGTGTATAGCGAATCAATTTTATTTAACTATAGCCCTAAACTGAAAAAAGGTCATAAAAATAAAACATTCAGACAAATGACTTGTGGTATTTTCAACTTATATGTCTGCATGTTATTACAATTTATATAAAAGTGCTTCATTCTGGCATTCATTGAATTGCTTTTTATCTCCACCCTTTCTAAAGAATCTAATAATTTATAGTTTCCTAAAATGGTTGGAATGAAGCAACACAAAATTTGCCATACAATATGCCTTTGTTGTGTACTGTACAAATTTGGTTTTGCACATGCATGGTAGAAGAGATAGACCTTATAAGAATTTATACCACATGGTACATGCCAGCAGCAGTGGATTTACTATGTTTTTCACACGTTCACCCTCCCCCCCCCCAAAAAAATAAAATATATATATATAAATATATATATATATATATATATATATATATATATATATATATATATATATAAATATAAGCAAATGAACAAATGATATGTACCCTCATATGGTGTAAAAAAAATATAAAAGAAAAAGCCCTCATATGGCTATGTCAACAGCAACAGGAAAATGAATAAATCCTGGCTCTTGGAATACTGCAATGAAAAAAAAACTATAAATAATTGCTGCATCCTACACTGACTGTGTAAATGAGGCATAAAGGAAAGGCTTACACCTACATAGCGTTTTATTTTGCCACATTTGCTGCCTGTGACACCTTAATATTGTTTGCTAAAAACAGTTTTCAGCACTGCCATGTGCAAGATTTAGATGCAATGCAGCAGGGTAAAAGGGGGTGCGAAGGTGGGTGGACACTTGTGGCAGGGGCGTCACGTGAGTGAGAAGAGGAGGCAGGCTTGGGCTCAGCATGAAGGCGTGCCTGGGCTCCTTCGTGCAAGCATGACGCCCATCTGGGCACCTTACTGTCTCATTTGCATACCAAATAAACTGGATTTTCAGAAGACAGAAAACACCAATTGTATCCGGAAATAAGGTACTAAGTGCTATTAGGCCATGGCTTTACTTCAATAGCGATTATCCGGCTGACAGATTCCCTTTAAAAGAATTACGTTACCTCCTTAAAAACATAATAGCATCTTTCAGTTGTCATTTCCACTGAACGGCCCACAAAGCCTTGTCTTTCGCAGAGTTTACCATTATATGTTGTAATGGAAATCGCCCTTATATGATTACATCCAGCAGTCAATTGGAAGCAAACAATACTGCGGTCTAATGTACGGTAAGGGGCAAAACAACAATCTGGGCAGTATTTTGGCCGGTATTTGTAGTAATTATTGCTAACACGGTTAGAAAGTTTGAAAAAAAACACAAGTCAATCCAGTCCAACCTGTTGACTGAAAAGAAGGCAAAAACCCCTATGAAGCATCTCCCAACTGCCTCAAATTAGGGGGAAAATTTCTTCCTGATTTGATAATACTGTATCTCTGGATCAGAGACCCAGCTCCAGCAAGCGATATTATTCCTTTTAAAAATACATCCTGTCCTGACTTGAGCACCTTAAACAAATTAACGATCATTTGGCAGAAAGTCCCTTAGACTCACTGCTCTTACAGTAATGAATGCTGTCTTGCCAACCTGATTATTTCTTTTTACTGGATACGTTATAAGAAAATCATGGACAACCAACATTTCTGTAAGGACATGTTAGAATACTATAATGAATGATAAAGGTCATAACTAATATGTATCCATAGCTGATGAACAAATTAGCATCATTCACTTTGAACTTTAAAATTGAGTTACCGTAATTAGAATCACAAAATTCTCTTCAGACTTAATTTAAAAAAAATCACAGACAAATCATTTTTTTCCTATGTCCATTGAAAAATAATTCCCTTTTTTTCTGGACTGTCCAATAATTTACAGACGGTTGGGAACCCTGTGTCTATGATGATGCAGAAATCTAGCTAGTGAGCTGAGCCAGGACTGTCACATCCTTATAGAACTCCAACAGGCTGAATACTCCAGTGACTCTGGCAGTGCTTTTCTTTTTCTTGTAGTCTCTCCCATTAGCCTGTGCTATTAGTTTTGGTATCTGATAGCACTGATGCTCAGTGCTCGGTATCAATACCTGTGGTGACATTGCATTGATATGGACCACTGAGGACCACTTACCTGACTATTCACTGCTATTGTGCGCCAAAAAAAAGGTTTAGCAGTGGCCAACAAAATTAACTTACATATAACTTTTAAACTCAGACCTGGAAATCTGCTTAAGCTTGCTGAAAAAAATGACAGTATGGCCTCCTGTGTGTTCACTTTAATTGGACCCGCGATGTGCCCGTTCCGCAAAAAGATAGGACATGTTCTATCTTTTTGTGGAACGGAAGTACAGGAAGAAACCCCACGGAAGCACCATTCCGCATCTCCGGATTTGCGGACCGATTGAAGTGAATGGGTCCGCATCCGTGCAGAATGCACACAGAACTGTGCCCGTGTATTGCGGGTCCGCAATACGGCAACGGGACACCTACGGTCGTGTGCAGGAGGCCTATGTTTGCTTGGTTTCAGGAATAGTATAATACTGTTCTTGCTCTGAGTGGAAGCAGTACTGGAGCATCCAGCCCCGACCACTACACAGTGGTTGGAGCTGTGACGTTCTGGTGTCTGTTTTTGACACCTGAAGGTCCTGAAAACAACTGGGTCCTGACATCCAGCACCTCCTCCACTAATCTGATATTGACAACCTAGGAGAACTCCTTTAATAACTTAAGATATTAATGCAGCTACTTTATTCTGTGGACCCTTTTGAAGACCCCTGCCATTTTTAGTACATTGTTTGTTACAACTGTGTTCCATAATTTAATTATCTAGGGTACTGATACCGAGGACCTGATAGCTGGAAAATTTGACACAGGCAGAGGAACAGTGGAAACCATATTTACAAGTCAGGAGTAAATATTTAAAACCACTAAACCTTGTAGAACACAAAATTAAGAAGCCAGGAAAGGCAGCTAAAGGATGTTCTGGAAAAAAGGACATTAATGAACTAGCGGTTTGTTGCGTGGCCTGACAACTATAACAATGGCAAGCACATCTGTTATAAACACAATGTCTGAGAAGCAGTTTTATTGTAAACTGTCTGGACACCAGTGTGACACATCTGAAAGGTTTACATTTCTAAATAAACTGGATTATTTAAAGTCCACTATTCATATCGCCGCCCTGCTCCCTCATTCCTGCCAGGCCTTAATTCAGACACTTCTTCCACTGACATTATAAACAAATCAGGGTCACCCTTTATAATGTTTTGGCACCAGAATATCAGTCTATTCTTAAACCTGCTACACAACAGTCCGGCTGCTAATATGGACGTCAATCCCTCTAGTTCTAAAGCTCTTAGGCTAGAGCTATACTGGAGGGTTTTTAAGTTGTTGCACTAGTGGATGTGAATAAGCAATGTAAAGACACTTTTCTGAAACAAACACAGATGTTGCAATTACACGTCCTTAAAGGAGAAGTTATCAGTAGGGGTCTGACCGCTGAGACCCCCACCGACGACCAGAACAGTGAACAGAAGTTTGAAAGGAGTGGCAAGCATTCAGAGTTGTGCTGAAACATTCAAAGCACTGACAGAAACAGCTAAGCAGAGTCCCAGCTGTTAGACCCCCACCAATTTATCACTTATTACCCCTCCAGTGGGTAGGTGATAACTGGCTTTAGTTGGAATACCCTTTTAAACCACTTTTCATGTTCACGGTGTACACCTGGCATATACGCCAGGATAATTTCCAATGTACAGAAGGGACATATATACAGGGAGTGCAGAATTATTAGGCAAGTTGTATTTTTGAGGATTAATTTTATTATTGAACAACAACCATGTTCTCAATGAACCCAAAAAACTCATTAATATCAAAGCTGAATATTTTTGGAAGTAGTTTTTAGTTTGTTTTTAGTTTTAGCTATTTTAGGGGGATATCTGTGTGTGCAGGTGACTATTACTGTGCATAATTATTAGGCAACTTAACAAAAAACAAATATATACCCATTTCAATTATTTATTTTTACCAGTGAAACCAATATAACATCTCAACATTCACAAATATACATTTCTGACATTCAAAAACAAAACAAAAACAAATCAGTGACCAATATAGCCACCTTTCTTTGCAAGGACACTCAAAAGCCTGCCATCCATGGATTCTGTCAGTGTTTTGATCTGTTCACCATCAACATTGCGTGCAGCAGCAACCACAGCCTCCCAGACACTGTTCAGAGAGGTGTACTGTTTTCCCTCCTTGTAAATCTCACATTTGATGATGGACCACAGGTTCTCAATGGGGTTCAGATCAGGTGAACAAGGAGGCCATGTCATTAGATTTTCTTCTTTTATACCCTTTCTTGCCAGCCACGCTGTGGAGTACTTGGACGCGTGTGATGGAGCATTGTCCTGCATGAAAATCATGTTTTTCTTGAAGGATGCAGACTTCTTCCTGTACCACTGCTTGAAGAAGGTGTCTTCCAGAAACTGGCAGTAGGACTGGGAGTGGAGCTTGACTCCATCCTTAACCCGAAAAGGCCCCACAAGCTCATCTTTTATGATACCAGCCCAAACCAGTACTCCACCTCCACCTTGCTGGCGTCTGAGTCGGACTGGAGCTCTCTGCCCTTTACCAATCCAGCAACGGGCCCATCCATCTGGCCCATCAAGACTCACTCTCATTTCATCAGTCCATAAAACCTTAGAAAAATCAGTCTTGAGATATTTCTTGGCCCAGTCTTGACGTTTCAGCTTGTGTGTCTTGTTCAGTGGTGGTCGTCTTTCAGCCTTTCTTACCTTGGCCATGTCTCTGAGTATTGCACACCTTGTGCTTTTGGGCACTCCAGTGATGTTGCAGCTCTGAAATATGGCCAAACTGGTGGCAAGTGGCATCTTGGCAGCTGCACGCTTGACTTTTCTCAGTTCATGGGCAGTTATTTTGCGCCTTGGTTTTTCCACACGCTTCTTGCGACCCTGTTGACTATTTTGAATGAAACGCTTGATTGTTTGATGATCACGCTTCAGAAGCTTTGCAATTTTAAGAGTGCTGCATCCCTCTGCAAGATATCTCACTATTTTTGACTTTTCTGAGCCTGTCAAGTCCTTCTTTTGACCCATTTTGCCAAAGGAAAGGAAGTTACCTAATAATTATGCACACCTAATATAGGGTGTTGATGTCATTAGACCAAACCCCTTCTCATTACAGAGATGCACATCACCAAATATGCTTAATTGGTAGTAGGCTTTCGAGCCTATACAGCTTGGAGTAAGACAACATGCATAAAGAGGATGATGTGGTCAAAATACTCATTTGCCTAATAATTCTGCACGCAGTGTAAAGACTTCTTTGGACCGGATGTATGCCATGAGTGTCAGTGAGTTTCCCACTGTATAGGAAAATGTAGTAGACTATGCTTTCCAACATACAGTAATGGTATATTGCGGAAAAAATAACATATACTGTACCACCTTGTATACTTTTATGTCCGGCTTATTTTTCAGGAGGCTTTCCTGGTAGATACACTGGGTGCACACATACTGTATAACAGAGCCTTATTGATACCTTAAAGAGGTTGTCTGGTATACTGTAGGTGGTTGCCCTTACAATGGTTGCCCTTTTTAAAATGCCCTGCTTGGAATTTCCCTCAATAAGCCAGAGCAGCTTTCCCTGATGAGCAATTGGCATTTACATTTAATGGACCGCCCATTGATTTTAATTCAGCATTGTTTAATGCTACATTTCCCCTGTAACAGGAGAACTAACAATAACAGCTGATCACAAGAGGTCCTCCCAACAATCAGCTCTTTACTGTAGTAATGGGGGGGATGCAACCAGACAATCCTTAGATCTGCTTGAAATAAGGACCAGGTAAATACTTACCTGAAAGATCCTGTGCGACCGCTTCCTTATAATAAAAATATATAAATAATCAAAAATAAACATCATGGGCATTGCCACGTACAAAAACGTCCATACTTTTAAAATATAAAAATATTTATTCCATATGGATTGGGAAAAATAGTAAGTAATGGGAAAAAAAGGCAAAATGGTAGATTCATCTTTTTTTTGTCACTTCACCTCCCATAAAAATTTTATAAAAAGTGATCATAAAGTAATACACGCTCCAAATTAGTATAAATAAAAACGAAGGATCTTCCCGCAAAAAATGAGCCTTCTCACAGCTCCGTAGACATAATTATGGTCTGAATGTGGCGGTGAAAAATACAAATACATTTTTTCCAAAGTTTTATTTTCAAAACTATTCAAATATGCTATCGTTGTAATCGTGCTGACCCTGAAAATGAAGGTAACAGGTCAGTTTTACCGCATAGAGAATGTCGTAAAAACGAAACCCATAAAACTGTGGCAGAATTGCATTTTTTGCCAATTCCACACTATTTGGAATTTATTTCCAGCTTCCACCAATGTTATATGTAATAGTAAATGGTGCCAATAGAAAGTGCTCCCCCTTATCCTGTACAGCATAGTGCTAGGCAAGGACTGTTTGTTTACTGCCGGTGACATACCCAGGTTTTTTTTGTATGCTAGACGGAGGCTTCCACCTAAAAGTGATCCCGGTGACGTCACCTGCACTAATGGGCTTTAGCGCTGCCCTAAAACAGCTTAGGGCAGTGGTAAAGACTTTCCATTTGTGACAGTGATGTCACCGGACTTACGAATTTGCTAAAATGTGGCTTTATTTCCATATCTTTTCAAAATGCATCTTATCAGGCCCCTTTTAGATGGGTGATGTTTCAGTCCTGATGCCATCCAAGCTTAGAACGGAGAGCACCTGGACTGAACACTGACCACTTCAATTGAATGTTCCTTTGTAATGGTGCAGAACCCCAAACAACCAGACAGAGTTTAAACAATGGTGGATTTATTAAATGACGGCAGTACAGTCCAGACCAGAAATCATATGCAGGTAATCAATCCAAATAAGAAACTTGTGCAGGAAAACTCACAAGGGACAGCCAGACCAGGCCATTGATCACTTAACCCATGCCTGCCATTTAATCTACTAGAGTTTATCTACAGGTATATTCCCCGTCAGCGGCCGGCGTAGTGAATAAGATGCGCATACGTTCGGCCGCGAAACCCTTTGCGAACCTCCTCTCAAGCGTGCATGCGGACGCTCAAGCGGCCCAGCATGGATACGCGATCGCGTCAGCACGGACGCCGGAACCGCGTCCGCCCGCAAAGGAGTCGGAACTGAAGATTCCACAGGCACATGCGTGACCTGTCCCGCTACTCCAATGGGGTCCCCCGCAAGCCGAGCCCCATGAGAATTCTAGGAGGCCCTAGTGGACCGCAAAACAGGAGAGTGTCTTACATCCTTGCAGAGAAAATGTCTGTTTTTCCAAACACACACCCAAAATGAAAAATAGTAATACGCAATCTTTATCAACATATAAATAGACAATAAACCTATAAAGGATAAAAACAGAATCGACTGCAGTAACTGCACATATCCAGTGTGCAAGGGTATATCTATAGATGGTACAGAGATGGCTGTTGCACCTAGGCTTTAGGGAGGATGAAGGCAAGCTTCTCTGTCACAAAAAGGAAATACTGCTATTGTGACAGCACTGTGTATATTATCCCTGCATCAGGATGTTGTCTTTATTATTTCTGGGACATCACTCTGGTCCTTACCTTCTAGTTGTGTCGTCCATGTTCTTTGAAATGCAGTGCATATTTCTTATCCATCATGTGGTCCTTAGCATTGACATCATTGTTTATTACGTGACATGTCTCATGATATCTCAAAGGTTTCCTCAAAACTCAGGGACCCTTTAATGTACTATAGTGCTCTTGAAAAATACGTTTTACTTGCTGTAGGAAACTAATACAGTTTTCCTTTTAGACAATATCATACATCTGTCCCATTGTGTTCAATATCTCTTTGCCAGGACTTTGATTTGCTTATTATCCATGTCCTGTTATATTGCCGTGTTTGTTATTCCTGTTTTGTGACATCACCTTGTATTATTATCATTTGACCACAATTACTGTATTGTAACATCATTATGTGCAATTATTAATGTACTGTGACATCACTGTGTATATCATTCCTGCACTGTGACACCATTGCCACTGTTATTCCTGAGCTGGCAGTTCACTTTAATCATTAGCATTGTATTATACAGTAACATACTGTACCTGCCAACATTGTTGTTGGTAAAATTTAAGACATAAAAGCCCAGCCCCTGGAGCACCTATACCAACCGGGTTCATGTCAGCCCCACACATTTATGGTTTGGGACAGCCTAAACCTGTAGGACTGACTCTGAAAATTATAGACAGTCCCATAAAATTTAGGACTACTGACAACTACTTTCTAACATCACTGTTATCATTATCCAAGTGCCTAGATATCACTACCTGCTATCTTACCTTCTATCTATTGTGACTTCAGTGAATTGTATTAGTATCGCTGTACTGTGAATAGACATAAGAGATATCACTGTGTGCATTATCCACGCTCTGTCATACAACTGTTAAAGCCCTTTTACATGGGCCAATGATGTGGAATGAATGACTGTATGATTCAGCTGGTCATCGACCCATTTAAACACCCCATTGATCAGCCAACAAACAAGTAAACTTATATTAGCCTAAAACTAATTGTTTTCCAGCAGCAGATCCTCCCATGGAAACAGGTGACGTGCTGCCAACAACATGCAAACTGAATACAATTTGCACTGGCACATGTGAAAGGCCCTTTAAACATGTGCAGAACAACGTGTTATATCATTGATTAGCAGCTTAGTGCTTATTCTGGGCCCAAGGAAATAGACCCTAAAACTGCACAGGATGTATATTTCAAGAGTTACACTTGCATGGGCCAATTTTACTCCTGTGTGGTACTAAATAAGACTTGCTGTCATACAAATTTACTAACTTTAAGAGATTCTTGAAGAATATACTGGACCTCATTTGCCCCAAAGCTTCTTAGTTGATGACAGTCCAGTATATTTGTTATATATTTGAAATGAAAATGTTTTGATATTTGGAATGAACAATTATAATTAAGATAAAAACGACAGGAGAGTTCTCGGTCTGAGGCAACACTGTCATGCATATAAAAGCAAATTCACTCTGTAAAAGGGATTTAACAATATAGAAGACTTGCTTCAACATATCTATTTTATACTCCTGAGCGTCTCCTTTCTATGTCAAGAACATTTTGCCCTAAATCATGTTTGTGAATAAAACAGATAAATATTGAATTAATATAAAATACTTTTTAAAGTTTAAAGTTAATAGGAATGCCTGAGCAAATGCTAACGCTAGGGGGAATTTCACACTACCGTTTTTCTTTTCCGGTATTGAGTTCTGTCCTAGGGGCTCAATACTGAAAAAGAACTGATCAGTTTCATCCCCATGCATTCTGAATGGAGAGCAATCCGTTCAGGATGCATCAGGATGTCTTCAGTTCAGTCTTTTTGACTTATCAGGACGTAGATAATACCGCAGCATGCTACAGTTTTATCCCCAGCCCAAAAAAAATGAACACTTGCCTGAATGCCGGATACGGCATTTTTTTCCATAGGAATGTATTAGTGCTGGTTCTGGCATTTAAATTGCCACATTGATGGATCCGGTATTCGGGTCTGTGCATGCGCAGACCTTTAAAAAGGTGAAAAAAATTAATACACTGGAAAAACGGATCCGGTATTGTAATGCATTTTTATGACTGATCAGGCATTTTTCAGACTGATCAGGATCCTGATAAGGGCTCTTTCACACCTGCGTTCTTTTCTTCCGGCATAGAGTTTTGTCGTCGGGGCTCTATGCCAGAAGAATCCTGATCAGTTTTATCCTAATGCATTCTGAATGGAGTGAAATCCGTTCAGGATGCATCAGGATGTCTTCAGTTCCGGAACGGAACGTTTTTTGGCCGGAGAAAATACCGCAGCATGCTGCGCTTTTTGCTCCGGCCAAAATTCCTGAAGACTTGCCGCAAGGCCGGATCCGGAATTAATGCCCATTGGAAGGCATTGATCCGGATCCAGCCTTAAGCTAAACGTCGTTTCGGCGCATTGCCGGATCCGACGTTTAGCTTTTTCTGAATGGTTACCATGGCTGCCGGGACGCTAAAGTCCTAGTAGCCATGGTAAAGTGTAGCGGGGAGCGGGGGAGCAGCATACTTACCGTCCGTGCGGCTCCCGGGCGCTCCAGAGTGACGTCAGGGCGCCCCAAGCGCATGGATCACGTGATCACATGGATCACGTCATCCATGCGCATGGGGCGCTCTGACGTCATTCTGGAGCGCCCCGGGAGCCGCACGGACTGTAAGTATACCGCTCCCCCGCTCCCCGCTCCTACTATGGCAACCAGGACTTTAATAGCGTCCTGGGTGCCATAGTAACACTGAAAGCATTTTGAAGACGGCTCCGTCTTCAAATGCTTTCAGTACACTTGCGTTTTTCCGGATCCGGCGGGCACCTCCGGCAACGGAAGTGCACGCCGGATCCCAACAACGCAAGTGTGAAAGAGGCCTAAGTCTGAAAAATGCCTGATCAGTCAGAAAAAATGACATGCGTTTGCATACAGTTTTCAGGCAGCGGAACTGCCTGCCGGAATCAAACAACGCAAGTGAAAAAGTACCCTAATAAATGTAAAGTGAACCCCTAAGCAAACTACAATGCCTGGTTTTGATCACACACACACCATGCTTCTTCTTGTACATTTTTTATTTTACTCTCTTTTGTAGTGCTGACATATTCTGCAGCACTTTTTACAGCATTATCAGTACTCATTGCTTTCTATCAGTATATCTTTGGAGTGTGGGAGGAAACTCACAGCAACATAGGGAGAACATAGAAACTCCATGAAGATGTTGTCCTTGGTTGGATTCAAACCCATCATCACCCCCTCGGTACCTGAAGGGAGTGATGTTATAGTCTCTACTACCATCCCTGTAACAAATCTCACTCACATGTTTATACAAATGTATGCTGTAATTTGGACACAGACATAGATTGTTCAAACACTAAACATAAGTGTGTCCTTTGGCAGGTTTTGGCCGGATAATGTTTTTGATCTACAGCAACAAAAAAATGTATGTTTAGGTACAGATAATCAAATAAATGAAAGAAAGTCAATAGCTGTCAGATGCAATAATAATATGCAAACATCACTTTTGACAGCATCCTTTCTTTTTTCTTTATTGCAGCATGCAGAATTTCTGATACAAAGAACAGGCAAAGCCATGACATCACTACATGCAAGCATAGAGTTTCATCTAACAGATGAAGTCTGCAAAATGCTGCACCTTTTTTAAAAATTATTTTGTAAAGAGTAGATGCTGAACAGATAGAAAGCAAACACATACAAGACAGATCTGTTTCTGGATTGAAAAATGTGCATAAAAACTATTTTTTGCATTAAAGCCTAAGTATAACTTTGGACCATGAGGGCAAGGACATACAAAGCACAGAGGTGGCCCATTTGACTTCTATGGTGTACTTGGTTTGGTTCGATTTTCCTTGCTCTTGGGTGTGAGAGAACTATACCTGTTCAGGACTTGTTTCTACTGAGGAACTGTATTATAAGCAAATAAGGGGAAGGGGATTGGTGAAAAGGTCCTGGAAACAAACAACAGACCCTTCTGTCCTGTATGACAAAATCTGACAAACCATTTGTATTTACTTTAATAAGACAAAAAGAATCATTATGGGCCATTATATATATTTTTTAATACAAATTAAATGTTGTGACTAAAAGCAGATCTCCCCGCTGTATTCATCTGTGGTGTGGTGTGCTGTGTATACAACTTGGGCACAGATGCCACTGGAGGTAGGACAACTCTTGGGTCAATGTCCCATTACAGTCACTCTGAGGAAACAGTGTAAAAACTCCCTTAGTATGTCCATTGAAATGTGTTAGGTTCCCAGTGTTTGCACAACCTACAGTGTACAGGCAGGTACTAAAATCCACCAAGGTAGCATTGCCCAAATAGTTGCTAAAGACATAATGATTTTCTAATGTTTGTTAGTGATGGAAGACCATAAACACATTGATCATTGCTAATCAAAGAATATAGGGGGTGGTCCCTCAAGGGAGAAGGTGCAATGGCACCCCCCCCCCCCCCCCCGAGAATTGCTAATCAAGTTGTAAACTGGGGCCATGAGAATTTTGATGGACAAAAGCATGACCCCATATTTTAGTGTTTTAGTGATGTGATATAGCATGGTGTGACATATATGATACGTTAGACAATCCTGCAATTACAGTGAAACATTTCTCAAAAGCCTGAGTCTCATTTAAACATGAAAACACAGAAGACAGAAAAAAATAAAAAGACCACATGGTTCATCTACTCTGCCTTTATATTCCATCACTAAGTATGAACTATCTTAGCCCTGACGATCGCTATACCTATTCCAGAGAATCAGACTTTGCTCATTTTTGGTAAGTTGACTGAAGATCATGGGTTTTGGATAGCACAGCTAAAAAGGGTCATGGTGCCTCAATAATGTCCCGGGAAGTTGTCACAGGTATCTGCAGCCATGCTGACTGCAATGCATCCCACAGCTGCTGGAGGCTGCATGGGGAGGATCCATAAAGCAAACTCAACAACTGAGGTGCTTAATTGGGTCTGGGGAATTTGGGGGCCAGAGTAGTACTTTGTCGTGTTCTTCCAAGCAGTGTCAGACATTTCTAACCATGTGACATGTTGCATTGTCTTGCTGGAAGATCCCATCTGCTCCAGGGAAGACAATCAGCATGTATGGGTGTACATGATCTGAAAGGATAGATTCATACCCAAATCGACTGACAGTACCTTCAACATGGATGAGTGGGCCCAGAGAATGCAATAAAAACATTTCCCAGGCCATAATTGTGCCACCACCAGCTTATGTTCCTCCAGCAATGGTTGCAAGGTATTTGTTCTCTCATGTTTTTTGTCTGACACACCAACATCCATCCATTCAGTGAAGCAGAAAACATCAGAGATGGTAACCCTTTGCCAAACAGTGGAAATCCAATGACAGTACTGCTATGAAGAGTAAAACCTTTTCTGCCTATGCAGCTTTGTTAGCAGAGGTGCATGACCATTCTTCTGCTTCAGAGCAGCATACACAGAAGGGTACGTTGAGCCGTTGTTTTAGACAAACGTCTGGTAGCCCCCTGGTTTATTCTGCTCCAATGTAGTTCCCCCCTAGCACACCTTCGTAGCCACGTTCACCTCTTATTCACAATGGTGCCATTTTTTTGCTCATGATACTGTAAACTTTCACCACAACAGCACGAGAACAGTTCATAAACTGCACAGTTTTGGAAATACTGCAACCCTTGACCTGAAAGCCAATAATCATCTTTTTCTGCCCTTTTACCCATGACAGCAACAAGGTATATATGTGCAGACAGCCTATCACACAACTTATATACCCACCATTAAGAGCCACATGCTGCCGATGGTGAAAGTAGTGAGACTTGACTGTGTAGTTACTACTATATCAATCGCAATATCATTATCATTACAAATTTTTCAAATGTTCACACGTTGTGGAAATGCCTCAGATTTCCTGCGGCAGAAAATCTGCAGTGTTTCAGATGAATGGTGCTTTTTGGTGCAGATTTCATTGCAGACATGATGCTGATGTGACTCAAATTTTAATCTTTACATGTTGACTAGGGTATGAGATGTAAATATGGTCCTGGTTTTTAAGGCAATTACTCCTGAAAACTAGCCTGACTGTATGAATAAATCTGCTCCCATGTGTCATTAAGCTGAACTTTTGCCTAGAATATGCTATCTCCTCTCATACTCCTCCCCCACCAATCCTTCTGCATCAATAAGCCTCTTACAAAAGACAGGTGTTATTATGCAGGAAAGCCTGCATTGTAAATTCACAGTAATGATCCGTGTCTGCAGCATAGCCAACATGCTATTCACTACTGAAGATGGCTATTAGGGCTCGTTCACACGAACGTCTGATGCCCGTTGCCGTATTTGCAGACCGCATTTGTAGATCCGCAATACATGGGCACCGTTCCGTGTGCTTTCCGTATCACGGATGCGGACCCATTCATTTCAATAGGTCTGCAATCCAGAGATGCGGAACGGTGCAGAACAGAACACTACGGAAGCACTACGGAGGTGCTTTCTGGGGTTCCATTCCGTGCCTCCGCACCACAAATAGATAGAACATGCTCTATCTTTTTGCGGAACAGAGGGATCGCGGACCCATTCAAGTGAATGGGTCTGCAAGCCCCACGAATGGTGCCTGTGCATTGCGGACTGCAATTTGCAATCCACAGCACGGGCTTCACACTTTCGTGTGAATGAGCACTAAGGCCTCTTTCACGCGGATGTGACGGATTCGTTCAGCAAAACTCGCAATATTTTGCAAGCTAGTTCAGTCAGTTTTGTCTGCGATTGCGTTCAGTTATTCAGCTTTCACCACGTCAGTGCAATGAGTTTTGATGCGTTTTTCACTCGCGTTATAACTGAAGGTATACAAACAACATCTCCTAGCAACCATCAGTGAAAAACGCATCGCACCCGCACTTGCTTGAGGATGCAATGCGTTTTTCACTGAAACCCCATTCACTTTTATGGGGCCAGGGCTGAGTGAAAAATGCAGAATATAGAACATGCTGCGATTTTCACCCAAAGCAGAAGTGATGCGTGAAAACCAATGCTCATGTACACAGACCCATTGAAATGAATGGGTCAGGATTCAGTGCGGGTGCAATGTATTCACCATCACGCATTGCTTGTGTAAAGGGTTTCTACCACCAGAAATACTGTTATGTAGCTGACTGACATTAGCGATGCGATTTGTTTAAAAGCACTTTTATTATATGCTAATGAGCCTCTAGGTGCTAAGTGGGCGTAAAATCAGCACCTAGAGGCTCCTTCCACTCACGCTTTATCCCGCCCAGGTCCAGTGTTCTGCCCGCCCAGCTCCTCTTGAATTGATGCCACTGTCCCTGCATCGTTGGCGAAATCCCGCGCCTGCGCCGTTCACTTCTGTCTTCGGCGCAGGCGCAGTGAGTGAAGGCCGCTCTCCTGATGCCGGCTTCCTCATGTGACGTAGTCGGCGCAGGCGCAGTGAGGAATCAGGCACCAGGATCGCATCATTCACTCACTGCGCCTGCGCCGAAGACAGAAGTGAACGGCGCAGGGGTTTCGCCAACAATGCAGGGAACAGTGGCATCAATCAAGAGGAGCTGGGCAGGCAGAACACTGGACCTGGGCGGGATAAAGCGTGAGTGGACGAAGCCTCTAGGTGCTGATTTTACCCCCACATAGCACCTAGAGGCTCATTAGCATATAATAAAAATGCTTTTTTTTAACAAAAACGGCTGCAGGGACTAATGTTAGAAACATACTGTTATGTAGTGCTGACATTGGCGCATCGCTAATGTCAGTCAGCTACATAACAGTATTTCTGGTGGTAGAAACCCTTTAAAGGGGCCTAACTGTGAACGAGGTGAGAGAATACCCTGCAAGTGAGCTTGATGTCTGTTATATACTGGGTAGGCGCTCTTCAATATATTCACAGGCACTATATAAGAATGGAAAGTATAAAGTTTTTAAAAAAGCAAAAGAAAAATGTCATTTTTTAGGTACAAGCACGTTTTTTGTGCAATTTTTATGACATTTATTCAGTTTTTTTCTGTTCATAATAACAGTCCCATTGAAGTCTATGGGGAAAACCAGCACAATTGACATGCTGTGCGCTTAGGTTATCTGCACATGTTGCGGATTATGCACAGTGTTTTCCACGCATATTTTTATGTGGAAAAAACACAGTGTAATATAGTACCAGCAAATTAACATAGTAACATAGTACATAAGGCCGAAAAAAGACATTTGTCCATCCAGTTCGGCCTCTTATCCTGCAAGTTGATACAGAGGAAATGAATGAGATTAGACAAATGTTGTGTTCACTTAAATCCGCACCAAAATCCGCTGTCAGAAATTGCAGATATTTGTGCGGCTATGATGCAGAAACACACATGAATCAGCATGGAAATTCACGTGCATCTGATGTGCATTCACCCGCACTCCCCCACAAATCTGCATGAAATACGCTCAAAAACGACATAAAAAATGCCAGTTTATCATGTTTTTTGTGTGGTTTTTATGCTGTTTTTTTTTTACTTTAGCCACCTTAGGGGGCTAGAACCCCTGTCCTATTCACCCTAAGGGTGCATTCACACAACAGTATTTTTGGCTCCGCATCCGTTCCGTAATTTTGCGGAACCGGTGCGGACCCGTTCATTTCAATGGGGCCGCAAAAGTGTGGACATCACACAATGTGCTGTCCGCATCCGCAATTGCGGACAAGAATAGGCATTTCTATCTTACATTCACATGGCCGGTATACGTGTTTTGCTGATCCGCAATTTGCGGACCACAAAACACATACAGTCGTGTGAATGTAAGCCTAATAGAGATCTTTAAGGGCAAATAGGATTCTGACACTGTCCCTGCTGCCCTGGGCTTTGTGCACACAGCAGCAGGGAGCTTACCATGGCAGCCAGGGCTTCAGTAGCGTCCTGGTTGCCATAGTAACCGATCGTAGCCCCGCAATTTCACTGCTGGGGCTCGGATCAGAAGCTACCACTGCCACCAATGAATATTCTGAGAAGGAGGGGAGGGAACCCTGTGGCCACTTCCACCAATGATAATAATACTGGGGTGAGCAGGCGCAGTGCGTCACCAATTGATATAAAGAACATTATTATAAAACTGAGGAGGAGGGGAGGGGCTGTGGCCACTGCTCCACAAATGCATATAATTTACCCTTAAATACAAATGTAGGTTGCGGATGCCACACCTGAGGGGTTTATTGAAGCAGTTCGGAGGATGGCCGCGTCCTGTCATTGAGGCTGGGTG
Organism: Bufo bufo; assembly: GCF_905171765.1. NCBI lineage: Eukaryota > Metazoa > Chordata > Amphibia > Anura > Bufonidae > Bufo > Bufo bufo. Next base: position 212,063,500 of record NC_053394.1, read on the forward strand.
CCAGAATCACAGCCTACATTTGTAGGGGTAAATTATATTCATGGTGGCGCAGTGGACACAGCCCCTCCCCTCCTCCTCAGTATTAAAATTCTCATTGGTGGCCAGCGGCAGCCGTGTCACAGTGGGGAGGGAGAGAGGGACTGTCTCCTTCTCTACTGTCCAGCTGAGGAAAACATGGTGCGCACCAAAGGAGCACATTCTATGTTCTCTAAGAGATACTGAGATACTAGGCTGTGCAGTAGCGCAGCCTAGTATCAGAAAATAGCAAAACCCGGTGTCGTATCGATCCGGGTATAAAAGTATCGATTGGGTATCGAAAATTTGATACCCAGGGCAACCCTATTACAGATTTTGCTGTGATTTTCTCTTAATGTTGAACATTTTTATGCTGAAGTGTACGGGAAACCACTGTACAGCAGGTCAATTTCCGCACAGAAGAAAAAAGAAAACTGTACATGAGATTTGCCAGGTCTCATTCATTTTGCTAGTACTGTATTACTTTGTGGGAAAAACCTCATGTAAATCCATATTGTGTGTAGTTACCCTTAGGGTACGGCCATACAGCTGCACTATTTTTGCCTACTTGAATATCTTTAGTCAATCTGCCAGATATCACCATTAAGGCTAGTTTCATACTAGCGCTTCGGACCTGGCAGGCTGTTCCGGAAGGGAACAGCCTGACGAACCTCTCTGCATTCTGGCATTGCCGGAAGCTTAAATGTCGCCGTCCAGGCCCATTAGCTATAATAGGGACCAGTGGAGACCAAGCCGCAACCCGGCAAATATGCAGAGAATTGGGCGGAAGAAATCCGCTGCGCTGCTTATTTGCCAGGTTGTGGCCGGATCTCCCCCAGGCCCCATTATAGTTAATGGGGCTGGATGGCGACATTTAAGGTGCCTTCACATGCTACGGATTTTGTTGCAGAAAATTCTGAGACTAAAAATCTGTTCCATTCACGTGAATGAGGCAGGCAGAAATCCATGTGCTTGCTGCACCACTGAAATGAATAGGACAGATTTTCAGTCGTGGAAAATTCTGACACAAAATCTGCAGTGTGTGAAGGCACCCTTAAGCTTCCGGCAATGCTGGAACAGCCTGCCGGATCCTAAGCGCTAGTGTGAAACTAGCCCAATACATGTAGTGTTAAAAATGTTTTGCAAGTTCCAGGAAATTTTTCCTAAAACAGGTTTTATAAAAATTGTTTTGCCGTTTTTTTTTTTTGTGGTGCTTTTGTTGCTGCGGCCAGTTGTTACAAGCAGTGTGTTTTTGTGGCCTTTCCTTTGTGTGTGTCTAGGTGTGGCATTTTCTAATGAGCTTTTCCATGATATTCAGTACAGGACTGGAAAAGCCCATGGAATAAACAGATGTAAATAATGTATGAGTAAAAAAATGTCACCCAAAACACACTTGAAATTTGTGGGATTTTTACAAACCATAAGATGTCACATAAAAATGTCACATTCCCTTATTGGGAACAAACATGCATATGAACGCTCGTTCCCGATAATTGCCCTGTGTAAATGTATCGCTGATCACCTAATGAGTGAGCAACACGTGTTCATTGGGTGAAGGCATCGCTTGATGTGGCACCCAAAATCATCATTTCTGGCAGCACATCATTCTGTTTAAACAGGGATTTGAAGCCCAGAAAAAAATGTATCTGTAGAGGGACAGGTGATCAATGTAGTTCTAACCTCCACTCACTATCCCACAATTAATGGGAACGATTGGTTCAATCCCAATAATTGCTGGCTAGTCGGCTGATATAAGGAGGCCGTCACGTGCAATTTTTTTATATCAAAGGTTAATGTGGGAAAAATAAGTAAAGCTGCTTTCATACAAGCATCATTTTCATCAGCATTATGTCCATATTTAAAAAACTCTGCATGAGCTATTTTCACACGTTTTGTAGATGGAAATTGAAGTCTTTGGATAGTGTTCAAAATACATATGGCTTAAATCTGCATTATACTGTAAGTCATTGGTATCACATCAGTATGTCTTCAGTATTACTCTCGCATCTCAGTAAGGCTGTGTTATACTATTCAATTTATATCCCAGAAAATAGCTCATCCTTATGACCTTCAGTATGGCGCTGTACCGCCTCCATTGAATTCCAAGTATACTGATTTTTTTTCCCTAGAAGTAATGCTTCCGTGGCCTCTTTCAAACATGTCCAGTGCGGAAAACAAGCTCTGCGTGGGAGTGTAATTTCCCGTTATGGACGCTGCTTGTTTGATTTATAATGCTGTGTGTCTCTGCATGCCCTTGCTTCTACATAATTATACTGACAGCATTATGTTAAGAATACATTGTCCTATTTGAGGCAAATAAAACTCTGTAGTATGAAATTTGCTTAGCGCCAAAGCTCTAGCAAAGCAAATTTTCAAGGTTTTGTTCATCCCCAGTTCAAAACAGTTGGTCCTAGATGCCAATTTTGCCACAGAGAAAAACTGCATTTACTGCCCAAGGCAACTATTCACAGTTCAGTTTATTTCCTAAACTGCATGTGGACCTAATTGGTTGCTATAAGCAAAAGGGGCCCAAAAATAATCTAGATTTGGGATACTAAAAATATCATAGAATTAGAAAATGATCACTGTAGATGATAATAGATTTGCTTGTTTGATTATTCATGTCACCTTGTAGTACAATATTCTCAAGGATGGTGGACATGGAAATATTTAACTAGAACAGGGCCAAGCACAAGGTCTCATTATATGAGACAAAAGCAGGAGAACCTCTACTTTACCTGAAAATCCTGATTAATTCATAACGAGCTGCAATCTATAATTTACAACTGAGCAACTTGACTGTTGAATAAATTATTAAAGGGTTTCTTAACCTTTACAATGCCAAAACAAAGTCATCAAAGGCACTCTACAGAGACAACTAAATCAAACAGGTTAAAAAGATGTGCATGATGGTATTTTCAAACTTAGTGCTCCCATCTTTTCCTACTAAAGGGACCACTTTCAATCTATGGCAAAAAACACAAGGGCCATTACAACAGTGATGCCCAACTGGTGCACAGAGGTCTCATGTGCTATGAGTATTCATATACATGAGTGCTATGCCCACACTTTGCTCTGTGGTTTGTGGCCCCTCTAAGTGTATTGTGCCACAACGGAGAACAGAACTTGGATATCTATATAGGAAAGTTTTACTTTTATGAAGTCCAAAGTCTGTTTTTAAGCTGAATTGAAGTGGCCTTTCCAGTTTCAGCAAGTTATCCCCTAGCCACAGGATATGGGATAACTGTTAGGATTGGTGGGGATCAATGCTTGGACCCCCATCAATCACGAGGAACAGGGATGCCGTACCCACATGGCCCCTGATATGAATGGAGAAGCAGATCGGGCATGTGCACTGCTGCTCCATTCACCTCTATGGGAACTCCATAAATAACAAGCACTGTTCTAAGCTATTTCCTAAAGATGAATGGAGCCGGCAGTGCACATGTTCGACCCTGTCTCTCCCGGCAGTAGGACCCCCCACCAATTAACAGTTATCACATATCCATGAGATCATGGAAAAACCCTTTTGCCGCCATAACAATAGGTATCGCACTGAGATTTAAAGCAGTTGCCATGTGCAGTAATTGTGAACTAAATCACTGAGGTCCCTACTAATGTATGTTGCCGGATTAAACCATTCTGTGCTGGAGGATTTACCTAAACAGACTTGGATAACCTCTGGTGACCAAGCAATGTATTTCAGTGAGAAAGCAGGTAAGCAGGTAGCTGATTGGCTGAGAGGACAGCTGGCAGATGGCGTATATAATCACTCTAATTAGATGGTAGCATTTGCTGTATGTCCGCTGTCCACTCTCATAATGAACTCAGTATTCGCAGGCAGTAAGCACATACTTAAGTCATGCATAAGAAGTGTACCCAACGGCTTTTAGGAAACAACAACAGTCTAAAAAGACTCTAAATTTCGCATATATTGTATTTCCAAAATATATGATAAATGGAAAATTCAGTTTTCATAGTGTATATTTGCCACACACTTCAAAATGTAAGAAGTGGAAAGTGTAACTATCACCTTAGATGTGTGGTTTCACTGTAGAGCTAAAAGGTGTACAGCTTAGAGCCTGTCCATAGGCGCCACGTCGCTACACACTCAAAACTACCAACAGTGTCAGACCGTGTGGGGACACACCATATTGACATGGGAAATAGTTAAAGGGTTTTCCAAGACTTTATAATGATTGACCTATCCTCAGGATAGGGAATCAGTATCTGAGCGGTGGGGGTCCGACACCTAGGACCCCCCGCGGCTTCTCCCTGCTTACCAAGCACAGAGCCATCACTGTTTAGCGGCTGTGCTTGGTATCGCAGCTCAGCCCCATTCACTTCAATGGGGCTGAGCTGCGCCTAGGACATGACATCACTGGCATCTGTGAGATGGCAACTGCACTACTGTGAGCAACTGCTGCCTTCTCAAACAGCTAATCAGCGAGGGTCTCGGTGATCGGACCCCACCGATCAGATACTGATGACCTATTCAGAGGATAGTTCATCAGTATTTAAATCTTGGAAAAACCCCTTTAATGCACAGTTGTCAATTTACTCATACATTTCCAGAATAAATAAACAAGGAAAAGCACAATGCTGCAGAATTCTAAAAGAGGTGCTCTAGTACTGTTTCATGGGTTATGTGGTATAAGGGCTGTTTCACACGAGCGGATGCCGTGCGTGACCTTCCGCTCGTGAATGACAGCCAAGACCCGATGCGGACAGCAGAAGCACGGAGCATTAACATGATTGATAATGCTCCGTGCCTCTCTGTGATCTCTTTACTACGAAATCACAGTGAAAACTTTATCTCACTGTGATTTCGTAGTAAAGAGACACAGAGAGGCACGGAGCATTATCAATCATGTTAATGCTCCATGCTTCTGCAGTCTGCATCGGGTCTTGGCTGTCATTCACGGCAGCGGATGTCACGCACGGCATCCGCTCGTGTGAAACAGCCTAAGTATTTAACAAAGCAGGCATATGAGGAGAGCTGACAAGATTCTCTTTAAAGGGCATGTGACAACAGATTTGCACCTATGAAAACTGGCTGACCTATGCATGTGCGCTTGGCAGCTGAAGGCATCTGTGTCCACTGTTCATATGTGCCTCTCATTGCTCATATATGCAACATATGCAAATGTGCCTCTAGGAGCAATGGGGGCATATGCCGTTACCCCTAGAGACCCTCTCCACTTTGATCTGACAGGTCCAGGTATTATTATGCCTAGCCCTGTCAATCAAAGTGCAGGGGGCTGGTGTCTGCCACAAAAGAGCTGATGGATGGATGTGGTCAGACTTTCCCAGATCTGATATTAATGACCCATGCTAAGGGATAGGTCATCATTATGTAGAAGCCAGAGAGCCTCTTAGTAAATACTAACATATGGTAGTTCGTAAGGTTGAAAAAAGACCCAAAGTCCAACCTATAATCATATTGCATTATCCAGAGGAAGGCAAAAAATCTAGGTGGATGCCAAATTGTACCATATTAAGGGGGCAAAACCTCTTTCCCAACTCCAAATGTGGCAATCATAATAAATCCCTGGACCAACATTCGACCTCCAGAAAAGCTGAATAACCTGTGATATTATTGCTTTCAAGAAATATATTCATCTTTGCAACAGCAGAGTTTCATAATCTTTTTGCCCTTACAGATAAAGATACCCTCTTTATGAGGATGGCAAAGGTCCCATGTATGAGCCATACATATTGAAAACCAGGACAAGACTGGATCCTGATCCCCAAACCATTCTTTTATTGGGCTTCTACAACCAAATAACCATGGGCTCGGAGTCTAATCTTGTAGTCTGAATATGATGAGTAATCAGACAATATAAAAACTAAGTAATAAAACCTAAAAGCTTCTCTCCTAAAGTTTAATATTTATGCAATTTCTAGTCATATTGTCTTGTATTGTGACATACAAATATACACACGACTGGGGTATCGTTCCTTCCTATCCCTGCTAAGTTCACCCGCCTTATTTTTCCAACGCAATAAACACACAACAAGCGTTAAGTGTATTTGCCACAGCAGCCATTTTATTAACAAACAAGACAGAAATATATTATAACATACAACCCTCAACTAAATGAGGCCCTCCAACAATATAACACTAAAACCACAACATTTCTTGAATAGCAAGTAGCAAAGAATTCTTGAGGATAAAGAACAATTAGACGAGGGAGGTCCTTGGAGTCCACAGGCCTAGTACTTTGACCACTTGTTGTGATATACATCGAGCTGATCATTGCCGACTCAGAGGCAGAAATGACATAACCTTGGGCCCTTGAGTAAATAATCTCCATCATATTCCCGCCAGATATCAATCCCTTTTTATCAACCATAAGGTAGTCTAGAGCCTACTGATTCATTCACCCAAACACTAAAACCATAATTTCTCACCCAACTACAAGGCCTCCCGCTATGAGACTGCCATTACAAACAAATAACACACACCCAACTGGCTGTTCATCATCCGCTCTAAACCAGTGATAATCCAAATCAATGTAAAAAAACAGAAAGAAAAGCTCACCTAATCCGCATTCATATTTGTGCTCAGTCCTATGTTTGGCTTCAGCAATATTAACAAAGGTTGAAAGAAAGGTCCAGCATAATCCTTGAATAAAATCCACATCTTTGTTATATATCCGGTAAAATGGAGGACCGATCCTTAAAATCAAGTAGTCCACGTGACGCTTTTACATGTCTAGAACATATTTGCTCTTCCTCATAGAAAGAAGAATAAATACATTTGAAACATATAAGCGTCATAAGGAATACTTGATTTTAAGGATCGGTCTCCATTTTACCCGGATATATAACAAAGATGTGGATTGTATTCAAGGATTGTGCCAGGCCTTACTTTCAATGTTTGTTGATAATCCCAAGTCACCTGCACATCACCCACAAAATGAAACCAGTAACCATCACTGCCATCAGGAATTCTGCATTTGGCAAAGGTAAGGTGGCTGCCAGCTTGCCTTTCCCCCCCTTGTATACATACAATCCATCTCCCAGCTTCCATAACCCTCCCAGCTAGCCATTAACCCCTTCCTGTAATCTCTGCTCCACTTACTCCAAACCCAGCCATGATTGCCTTCCCCTAGGTGTGCAGCCCTAGTCTGGCTCTAAAACATAGAGAGATGAGCGAACACCAAGTGTCCAAGTTACATATTAATCCACAGTCAATATTCTAATGTAAACAAAGCATGGGTTTCATCTACTCCATAACTGCATTATTAATATAAGATTCTCGGCATTAGACACAGATATGAGACATGGCTAGATCCAACACAATGAACATTCAGAATTCACATACTTCCATATCAACTGAACCCTGCAGTACGAACAAATGGCAGCACGGACGAGGACGCACGTCAACCTTCAAAGCATCTGTGGAAAGGTGACCTCATGTTGATTATATTATATAAAAAGCCCACAGTGCATCACATTGTAGACAACTAACTAACTGCAGAAACGTAGTAATAACACAAAAAACAACAGCAGCATAGCAAAATCTAACCATTCTTAGAAGGCAGATCTCTATGCTTAGGGAAATTGTCTTCTTTTACAGAAACGCAGGAACACTGCAGAGGTTTTTAACATGCAACAACCATTTCTTTCAACAGATTCCAAGTGTAGATTGTGCATTTCCATATTTTCTACAGCACTATATTGCTCTATAATAATTCAATGTTTCCCAGAGGCTAGGCCTGGCTCTTTCTCTTCCATATGTCGTATATACGGTGTTGATTTTCATTCTCCCCATCGTGCAGAGCTATGACACAACAGGGCTACCTAGCAACTGTCTCTAAGGTTGGATACTGATGGGAAGTGATGGGAGGGGGAGCACAGTGTTCCATCTTAAGGACAAAAATTCATGAGTGGGTTAATACCCAAAGGGCGAGACCACTTTATTAGCAATAGAGCATCAGTAAAAGCCCCTGAGTCCTCTTACGTAAAACAAGCATCAATGACCTTTGCTTAAGCTGCACATATACGTAAAAGGCACTAGACCTCTTTTCTGTAAAAAGATATACCCTGAAATGGAATTGTGAGTTCCACAGTTCCTACCGTTCATGGGCAATCCCGAGCCGTACGGTCGCATTTAACAAGTCTGTTCATCTAAGGGTAAAAACGTGCAATGACGCAACTGACTTCCCACTGACAGTCCTTTTTACTAAAAGAAAAGTACATCTCTAATACATGGAAAAGAGAATGAAATCAAATACCTATTCCTAGTTTTGTCTGGACGCGTGTAAATTATACATTTGTCACAATACACAAAAACGTTGCAAAGAGTAAGTAACCTGTTATAAAGCTACAAAAGACCTGGTGACACCACCGAGCACCGAGCTGAATGCACCATCTGGTTACTTGTCTATATAAAAGGGTACTCTCAAGTATCACAGCTAGCTTGCTTAACCATTTCATAACCAACTCTTCATTAAGGGGAAAAAAAAACATTTACTTTACAGGACGCAGCATTTTAAGACAAATAGTTGTTATTATCTTAGTCTATGCAATTTTTGCCCCCTTTGAACACACATTGTGGTTTATAATGGTACCAGATGTAAACCATTCTTTTTTTTCAAAGTATAATTTATGTGGAAAATATGCAGATAAAGTTTTAAAAAAAGCAAAGCACTGGGCTCAGCTATCGTCAGCAGTCCCATTGAGGTAAATGGGATTCCGCGTGGACATTAACAATACAGACTTGCTGAACAGGACGGTCTCATTAGTTTCATTAGAGGCAGGTGCGGCCTGTACTGCAGCGATGGTCGACCACAGCACGGCCGGATCGCAACCACAAAATGACCTTGCCATGTGGTTGTACCCTTAAGGCTCATTACACCAGAAGATAACCGTGAAGATCATCGCTAACAAGAGTTTGTATGAACGCTTGTTAGCGATGATCTGGCAGTGTAATACTGCCGCCGATTACCCGATGAAAAGGCAAACGCTCGTTCATCGGGTAGTTGGAATATTTTAGCAAGCTTAAAAATCCTCATTTCCCGGCGGCAGATCACACTGTGTAATCACAATCTGCTGCCGACAAACAGTGATTCGGTATAGGGACTAGTGATGGTATAAGCGACTGCTCTTCCCCATACTAAGGAGGAGATCACTGCTTGTAATAGCAGCGCTCTCCTCCACTGACAAGCAAGCGATTGCCGGGAAGGACCACTTCCCTCCCGACACGTGTAATTTAACCCTTAGTGTGTTTACTTGATATATGGAAATTAGATTTTCATCCCCATTGGAAACTGATGTGTGTAACTACACTCTGTGTATGTACTCTAAAATATGTTGGTGTTATATGCGCAACAGGAAATACGGTAAATACATAACTATAGTAAATACATGACCAAAACTAATGCCTCCGAGTCCTAGCCTTAAGATCAATATTAGAAATTATCCATTTGTACAATATTACTATGAAAATACACAGTGTCCTCCCTAACTAACCTCTCTGATACTACATGGCCTGTGACATCATTAGGGTATCATAAGATTACATAGCAAAAACAACCCAAAAGCCGTTGCTTCCACATCTAGACATGATGCTCAAATGTAGCAATGTGTTTAACACTGTAACTGAGAAGCGAACTGATCATTTACCTGTCACATCAGTGGGTTCAGGCTGTCACAAAGAGGCTATCCAAGATTTTGATATTGATGACGTATGCCCAGGATAGGTCATCAATATCAGAAAGGCAGGGGTCCGACTCCCAGTACCCCTTTCGATCAGCTGTTTAAAGAGACCACGGCGCTCGGAGGCTGGGAGCGCTGCGACCTCTTACTAGGCCAGTAACATCATGTTTATCCGTCACATGGCATAGGGGCGCAGCCCAGTCCTATTCAAGGGAATGGGGATACGCTGCAATATCAAACAGCAGCTATCAAGGGGATGGAATTGTGCTTGGTAAACGGCAAGTAGGCTTACTGAAGCACCGCGGCCTCTTCACAGAGCTGATTGGTGGGTGTGCTGAGAGTCGGACCCTGCCAATCTGATACTGATGGCCTATCCTAAGGAAAGGTCATTACTATTAAACACTCAGAAAACCCCTTTAAAGGGGTTATCCAATCCTAAAAAAAAGCCCCCCCCCCCCCCCATATGCCGGGCCCACACGCTGAATATACTTACCCGGGTCCCCGATCACTGCGCTGCTCCTGGTCCCCGCACCGCCACTGCTGCTTCTCCCCCTACAAGGATCGGAATCTGGTGTCGGGGGAGAGCAGCCAATGGTATGCGGGGACGGGGATGAGCCTCTCTAGTGTCACACGCGATGCAGCAGTGACGGTGCGGGAACCAGGAGCGCCGCAGGAAGCGGGGTAAGTATATTTAGCGTGGGGGGCCCGGCATATGGGGGGGCTTTTTTTAGGATTGGAAAACCTCTTTAAGTGTGAGCTGCTTTTAAAGTTAGGACATAAACTCCCCACAACATACTTATTTACTAATGGCGTCTAAAAGATAGGAAATTTGGAAATGAGATCTCCAATCTTCTACTATTGTCTGGATAACAAGGCTGATGACTAAAATATTATCTACATTTATATAAAAAGTTAACCCAATTATAAAAAAATTCCCATTTCAGTTTTTGGTCTTTAACTCTTTGGGACATCAATTTTCATGTACCAGGACATTTACTGGAGATGCATTTTACTCTGTGGCATGGGTAGGAGGAATGCCAGTTAAATAAGTAGTGGACATAATGTATGCTAAACGTAAAGGGGTACTATAGTTCTAACAAATATAGATTATTTAATCAAGATTAAAAATAGAAGACTGATGGCTGAAAAAGACCAAATGGTCCAACATGACTTGCCCTTTCGAATTTATCATAGGGTAGGCATGTGTTTATCCCACACGTTTAAATTCATTTGCTGTAGATTTCCCAACCACATTTGATGAACGGTATATTAATATCTCCTCACATTGGTTCTGATCTTCCACCCAACTAATTTTAATTCAATTTTCCAGAATATTTTCAAGATCTCTGAATGCGTTCTGCCAATGAGAACCTTCAGTGCTTACTTCGAGGATGCAAATCTGCCCTGCTCGGACAAAGGTGCTCTGCCCGTTACAAGATGCCCCTCTGATAACTGTAACCTGTCCTGCGCTTGAGTGACTGTGCTTTTATCCACAATGAAGGTTTCTATATTGGATGAATGCAAGCAGACATCTTGAAAACTGCAAGGAAACGATACAAAAGTACCGTATATAGGAAAAAATGTATGTTTTCGTTACACAATGAATAAGCTTTATTTACGGAACCCATAATATCCTTTTAACAGACAGATGGACAAGCGTAAGACATACTGTCATTTTGAAGAACAAAATAAAAGGCTTTGCACTTAATTTATCCCTTCTCCAAATAACAGCAGACTCTTTGTGTTTTTACTTCAGAACACTACACCAACATGGCTACTCAGATGTAAAATTACATATATTATCAGAATGGTCAAGACAAAGTAGAAATGAAGAAAATCAAAGAACATTTTCAGAAAGAAAAGTGAATAAAGCGTTCTGTAAAGGTTTAGTAGTCGGAGGGCAATAGGTCACGTCTTATTTTATGTGTAGTCCAGGAGTCAGCAACCTCTGCCACTCCAGCTGTTGTGAGACTTCAGTTCCTAGTATATACGGCTGTTCTTGAAACTCCCATAGAAGTCAATGGAGCATGCTGTACTTTCACAACAGCTGGAGTGCCAAAGGTTGCTGACCCCTGATGTAGTCAGACCAGCATGGACAGTCTTGGAGCATAATAAAAGCACTGGAAGTCAGTTGACTCAGAACTCATTTATATTATGTATCTGAGCTCGTATACGTGACCATATACCTAGACCCCAATTGACTCTTGTGGTGAATTGACATTGAGGGAGTCACCTGTTCTTGTACTCAGTTTGTGCAATTTTAGATTAAGGCTATTTCTACACGGTGACATCTGTTGTGTGATGGAAAGTCGCAAAAATATTGCGTTAGACAAAAATACGTGCACTGTGTCTGCAACTTGCTGTCCTGCAACTATTTTCTAGCTGGGATTTGGCTGTGCAAACGCCTAGTTGCAGACATGGCGCGAGTCACACACAGCTTATATTGAAGTTAATGGAGTGAATGTCACGTGTGACACACGAGACTAAAATCCAGCATGTCGCGTGTCGCACTGACATACATTACATGAAATGTCACTCGTCACATATTGCAGTGTAGCCATAACCTAAAGGCTAGGCTTCCTCTTTAGGTGTGACGGCACTTACTGCGATGTGATGTCACACTGAAATTATCTAGACATCTAATTCTGTACATAATGGCCAACTATAGTATCCGTAAGGATGTCACATCTAGAAGAGAGCTGCTTCACTCTGCCTGTGACATTTAACAAATGCAAAAGTACCAACTACTTTAAGTAAAATGATACTGATTTACCCACATTAGCCCAGAGATTGCTGACTGCTTAAGATGTGTGAGGTTTATTAGAAAAAGACACTTTGATGGCTCAGTACTCATGTAAATGGCTGGATTATTTCATCATCACATTATACTAAAATATACTGTGATCAATGACTGCATTCTGCTGATTGTATCCGCTTCACTCACATACCCACAAATGTGATTTTTCCTGTTAAGATTACAGATGAAATGCCAAAAACTAAATACACAACCCCTACCCCCAGTAAGAATTCAAGTTCACATGCAAATTGTGTTACCTTCTTCTTGCTCCCACAGTGACAGCAGACAGTCCAAAGGTATTTAAGGGTCCTCCATACCAAAATAATGAAAAGGCCTCCAAAAAATGTCACCATTGAAGAGGCCAGGAATGCCCACCACATGCGCTGTCCCCGACTGTCACATGGCACCTCCACGGTGACTGGAATTATGAGGGCAGGGTCCCCTCTGGAGGCATGGAGAGCGTCCAGTTGGAGGTTGTTGTTGATAGCATTCATGGTTAAGCCAAGGCTAATGAAGTTGCTTTGGGATTTGTTGCCACTTGCCATTGCTAACAGAAGGACCCAGGAAACCCTGAAAGCCACTTATGTCTCAGCCCCCAAATTCCTGCGCTAGCCATATTGCAAATGAAAGGGGCAGGTCAAAAAAATGATGGGGCCTTCTCTGACTGCCTTTTCTGCATAAAATGAGGGCAGTCCTATGACACAAGAACTGTCTGTATTCCACAAACCAGGGCTGTCCTCAACAGCAAGGCTACCCCAGCATCTTGTGTAAAGCTGTCACAGTCCTTCCATCAATAAGAAGCCCGAGCAGATCCAGAGCTGTCCTTCATTCCTCCCAGATGCTTGGTGCTGTATGAGGGAGATGCTTGTTTTCCTTAGATAAAATTCATCATGGCATGTAGATGGCATACCAAGCAGTGCTGCCAGTGAGGGCTATGACAGGCTCTCATTGTTTGCATCCATAATGACCTAGAAGGAGGCACCTGTTCCTGCGCTGTCGGCGTCTGCCAGGGTCTTGTGGAGCAGCTTCCAGTGGTCTGCACTTGTATGGAGACTGCGGTGCTCTCCCTTCTCCTCCTCGGCACGCTGCCTGCTGCTGGCCACTCAGCCCTCCTACCTTCCTCTTTCTCCTCCGACTGTTCAGGGCTGTAATCCTCCCAGCTGATCACTTGCGTCCCTCCTCCTCCTCCTCCACCACAGCTCTTGCCTCTGTCACATCCCTCTGCTAGGCGTAGATGGAGAGGACGCCCGAGGAAATGAAGGTGAGGAGGGGGAGACATGGCCTCAGGGTGACACTTCTCTCGCTTTCCTTTTCAAATGGGAATTTTAGTTTTTTTCAACACTGCTTTACATTTTAATAAATGGTGACATCAGATCTGAATTTAGAGAAGGCAAAGAAGTGTCAGGGAGGGGGAAATAGAGCACAGTCTGGACCAAGGAGGTTCTTCTGGACACCAATGGTACCACATTGGCTGAATGAATCCTTTGCATTAGGGCACTTTCACACTTGCGTTATTCTTTTCCGGCATTGAGTTCCGTCCTAGGGGCTCAATACCGGGAAAAAAATGATCAGTTTTAGGCTACATGCACACGACAGTAGTTTTTTGCGGTCCGCAAATAGCGGATCCGTGTTCCTGTTTTTTTTACATCCACATCCGTTCCGTTTGTCCGCAAATTTTGTAGGTTGTGTTTCCGTGTGTCTTCAGTTTTTTTTTTTTTTGCGGTCCGCAAAAAAAACTGAAGGCTGTAATTCTTGAAATGTAATATATACAGGTTTCCCAGCAACCATCTGCAAAAAAAACGGATGCGGATGACATACGGATGGCTTCCGTTGGTCATCCGCATTTCTTTGCGGACCCATTGACCATTGCGGACAAGAATAGGACATGCAATGCTTTTTTTGCAGACGGGAAACACAGACAGCGGACGTGGAAAAGAGATCATGACTACATCGCAATTTTATCGGCTCCGTAGAAATGCATGGGTAACCATCCAATCAGCCAAAAAAAACGGAATGGACGCAGAGAAAAACAACTGTTGTGTGCATGTAGCCTAATCCTAATGCATTCTGAATGGAGAGCAATCCGTTCAGGATGCATCAGGATGTCTTCAGTTCAGTCTTTTTGACTTTTCAGGATGGAGATAGGGTACGTTCACACTCGCGGCAGAGGATTCCGGCAGGCAGTTCCGTCGCCAGAACTGCCTGCTGGATCCGTCAAAACGTATGCAAACTGATGCCATTTGTCAGATGAATCAGGATCCTGATCCGTATGACAAATGCATTGAAATGCCGGATCCGTCTCTCCGGTGACATCCGGCAAAACGGATCCGGCATTTATTTATTTTTCACATTTATTTGCAGTCTGAGCATGCTCAGACTGCAATGCCGGATCCGTTTTGCCGGAACACTCGGCATTAATGCATTTCAATGCGGCATTCCGGCAAGTGTTCCAGAATTTTGGATGGAGATAAAACCGCAGCATGCTGCGGTATTATCTCCGTCCTGAAAAGGAAAAAATACTGAACTGAGGCATCCTGAACGGATTGCAGAATGCATTAGGATAAAACTGATCAGTTTTTTTCCGGTATTGAGCCCCTAGGACGGAACTCAAGTGTGAAAGTACCCTTAGATGGGTTACATTGCTTTGAACTACTGATTTCAAGCATTTGATTACAGCCTGGTCTAAAGTCAGGCTTGGACTGGCCCACAGGCGTGGGCCCCTGAGCAAGGAGGGCCACTAGTGCACTACCCCCTGCACAAGTAGCACATAACACACTAGACTTATATTATAGATACCATCAGATAGCTGAGAAGACTTCTAGGTATAGAGAAAAGCTAGCCAGTATCCTTTTTTTCCAGAGACCTGCCTTCTCAAAGTTGCTGCAGGGACCCCCATAATCAATCATCTTGTAGCGCCTTGCTGCCGTCTGCTGCTGTGTGAGCAGGAAATATTTGAATGTATCCCAATGGAGGGCCCCCAAAATGAATTTTACTTGTGGGCCCTAGGCAACCCAATCCGACACTGTCGGAAGTGGTTCTGGACCTTCTAGTGTACGGTGACGATACTGGTCACACGACATGATAGGATAGCAGATTAGCGGTGTTCCTATTGAAAAGAATGAAATCGCTGTGACAACACTGCTGGATTTTTTGTGAGTTGCATGGCAATCCAATATATTGCTATGGGATCACCACTACTCTGCAGTCCTGACCACAACTAGTGTCGCTGTTTAGCCGCAACCCTAGGCTACCTGTACATGTTGTGGATTATGCCGTTTTTCCAAGCAGATTCTTGTGCGGAAAGACCGTATAGTAATACATTACCAGCAAAGTGCATGAGATTAGACAAATCTCATGTACACTTAGCTTCTTTCTTCCATGCAGAAACTGACTTGCCACATAGATTTAGAAATCCGCAGCATGTCAATTATGTTTGCAATTTTTAGTATCGGTTTCACTCTTTGCAACACGAAACTGCTCTGATATTGATGACCTATCCTAAGGATAGGTCATTAATACTACAATCCAGGAAAACCCCTTTAACCCCTTCCCAACCGCCATACAGCTATATACGTTGGCTGTCGGGACTTTAAAGATGGCGCCCCGCTCCTGTTTCATACAGCACACACCCACAGCTAATGTCCGCAACCAGCAGTAATACCGATCGAGGATATTTAACCCTTCAGATGCCGTGGTCAATCGTGACCATGGCATCTGAATGTTGAAAACCTGGAAGCGCAACTCCGGCTCCCCCCGGCGGGTGTGACACAAGGCTGCTGCTTAGTAATTTCTATGGAGTCCCTGCCTGTAGCAGGGCTCCATAGAAATACAGTAAAATGCTCATAAACTCCAATGCTAATGCTTGTTATAGTTCCCTATGGGAACTATAAAAAAAAAAAGTGTAAAAAAAAAAAGTTTTTCTAAATTAACAAAAAATGTAAAAATAAAAAAATTTAAATCAGCCCCTTTCCCCAAAATGCCCAAAAAAAAAACCATCAAAATACATAGTAACATACCGTAGTTTATAAGGCTGAAAAAACTGTCCATCCAGTTTAGCCTGTTATCCAGCCTGTTATCTAGCAAAATGGCCGTACTATTAAAATATAAAAAATGTAATACAACACGGAAAATGGCGACATTAAAAAAAAAAGTCGAAATGGCTGATTTGTCATTTTTTGGTCTGTTCAAAAAATTCTATGAAAAGTGATAAAAAAATCGTACAGGCCCCAAAATGGTATCACTGAAAAGTACAGATCACCCCACAAAAAATTTGTTTTCACATAGCTCCGCATACATAAATACAAAATAATTATAGGGGTCACGATATGGAGACTAAAAGAAAAAATTTTTTTGTCAATATAAAAATGCAATAAAAATATTCATGTGTGGTATTCCCAGATTCCTACTGACCTGAAGAATGAAAATAACTGGTCAGTTTTATGATATAGGGAATGCTGTAAAAAGAAAGCACATTTCTTGGGCACCGACAATCTCTGAAATGCCTCATCCAATTTCCACCAAGCCCCACCCTCTTGTGGAGTATGTTGCAAAAAAGTGCAGAAACCCTAGATGTGCCAATTTGCACAATTTGACATCATTTTTTTGACAGATTTTTGGAGCAGCTACATTAGTAAATCTGGGCAAATATAAATTTTTTAACATATTGGAGAACCATAATTAATGATATAGATTATAAGCAATAAATGTCTTTCTACACTGCAACTGCAAAGCAATAATAATAATAATAATAAAAATATAAAACAAGAATTCAAGTTTTTTTAAATAATATATGAGCCCTCCAACCAACTTAGGCCTCATGCACACGGCCGTTGTTTGGGTCCACATCCGAGCCGCCTTTTTGACGGCTCGGATGCGGACCCATTCACTTCAATGGGGCCGCAAAAGATGCGGACAGCACTCCATGTGCTGTCCGCATCCGTTGCTCCGTTCCGCGGCCCTGCCCAAAAAAATATAAGATGTCCTATTCTTGTCCGCAAAACGGACAAGAATAGGCAGTTATATCAATGGCCGCCCATTCCGTTCCGCAAATTGCGGAAGGCACACGGGCGGCTTCCGGTTTTTGCAGATCCGCGGTTTGCGGACCGCAAAAAATGGCACGGTCGTGTGCATGTAGCCTAAGTGGCATTTTTCAGTTCAGAATCAGTTTAGACCAGGGTGGAAGCATTTAAACTATATGTAAACCCTCAGTAATTTACTGCTACGTGTACAGATTTGAACAGGTCCAATGAGTTCAGGCAACTGCTTGGCAACAGACGGATTTGATGATCAGAACTTGAGAAGAAGCTGAAAGCTGATGACAAAGTCAATGCAAGCAGAAGATATATCACCCTGGGGTCCTGCTCTGTCCCCCTGAACATAAATCGCCCACTCACCTCTCCATGGTTCCAACAGGACCAGGGAGTAGAGTGGTCCCATGACAGATGCGGCCAATCATGGGCCTCAGCGGTCACAGTGGCTTGAACACTACTCCACAGCAGTGATGTAGCAGCCAAGCCATAGACTGCTGCAGCCTGTTATTTGCCGCATCGGTCACAGGACCAAGCCTCTTCTTGGTCCTGTGGGGACTGGCTGACAGATGAGTTGGTTTTTTGAATGTTCAGGATAACAGGGGAGACAAGGCCAGACAACCTCTTTAACAGAAACCTAGAATGGCCAGAGATATGACGCATAGTTAGCAACTGTCCCGAATTGGCCAGGGCTATCCCTGATTTTCAGAGACAGTCCTGGCAAATTCATGTGGTCCCAGGCCTTGGATGAGTGTTTCTAGGCAGGTTGGGGGCATTCCCTGGGTGGGGCTTATATGCCCCAATTTTACCAACTGAAATGTTTCTAAGTATGATGGTGAATATTCTGATGACATAATCTCTCCATCTCAAAGCTATGCAAGTCTTGCATACCCACACACTGTGTTGATAATGGGAAAGGGGCTCCCACTAAATTGTTTGCCCTGGGGCCTCCACCAAACCTGATCTGGCTCAGGGTGAGGGTCCCAAGATTGCACAGCTCTTTCCATAACTCCTGTAGATGTCAGTGGAGAGACAAGGCCACTTTCACAGCCACCTTTCCATTTACTCTTTGGTTGCCTCACCTGGAAACTCCATTCTCCTGATATATAGGGGTTTCAAAGATGCCTTTCAGACATTCATGGCATTTCATGTCATGTGGATAAACTATAAATGTCTAACGTAAAAAACCCTTTTGAGCTCCTATGCACATAAATTTGTACTGGTATTTTGTTCTGGTATTTGAGCTTTTTCAGACATGCTCCATGAAACTGTGTGCACTTTTTTCTTTTAATATGCTGTATTTATTAAATTTCTTGTCTTTTTTATTCATACATGTGTGAAGTGTGTTTTTCTGGTGTTTTTAAAAAAAATAGAGAAGAGTATGGAAAAATGCCTGAAAAATATCTAATGGCTACAACATACTACGGTTTAAAAAAATAAATAAAAATTCCATGGAGACAAAAAACTCATCACAATTAAAAAAAAACACTTTTCATAATTCTAATTGACTTTCAGCTAACATCTGGTGTTTTTTCAGAAACAAATGCACCAAAAAGGGCATGTAAAAATGTGGAAAAATTCTAAAAAGTTTTTAAAAAGGCCCTAAAAAAACTATAGGGGTCATTTACAATCAATCAATCTGTGACTTTTTGCCCTATTCTGCCACTCACACGTGGGTGGGGAAAAGGGCAGGCCAGCAGGCCGTCTCATTTATCATTTTTTACACCTGTTTTAGGCGTAAAAAATGGTCTGAATCTACACCAGGGGAGCTGGTCTAAATCACCGATCTTCATGAATGTTCCCCTATGACCCAAACCATTGGGGATTCATTGTACAGCAACACATTTGTATGGCGCAAACTATTTGGTAGGTCAGGGTTATTGTATTTGGTGGTAGGCGACCCAATGTTAAAGATTGATAGTATATAACCCTAACAAAACCCTTAGCAAAATATGCAAAATCTGAACAAATATAGGCAGCTAATGAACGTATTGGGCAAAATCATTAACACCTCCCCACCCCCCCAAAAAAAAATAATATATAAAATATGCTATATTATAAAATAGAAACAATGATTAGTTGACAATGTTCTTTATTTACAATGGTTACTTTCAAATGCAGCAACATTGCAGATATGCCAGAAATGCATCAAACATCTGTTTTAACAGATCTTATAAGATTTGAATACACATTAAATCTAAATAAAAATAGTGTACTCCTATTTTCTATATCTTCTATAGTACTATATAGCTCTATAATCCTTCTGTGTTTTCTAGATGCTAGGCCTGGCTTTTTCCCTTCTATATATCGTATACGGTATACTGTGTTGATTTTCATTCTCCCCATCGTGCAGAGCTATGACACAACAGGGCTACCTAGCAACTGTCTCTATGAAGGTTGGATACTGATGGAAAGTGATGGGAGGGGGAGCACAGTGTTCCATCTTAAGGACAAAAATTCATGAGGGGGTTAATACCCAAAGGCTGCTGGGTGAGGCCAATTTAAAAGTAGCATAAAAAATCTCTGAGTGGCTTTAGTGCAAAAGGATATATTGATATGCACCATCAGAACCTAACCCTTTGCAATTTGCGGTGAGCCTGGAAGGGGAGTGGTAGCAGTAGTACTCACGGTGGCAGTCTTTACTCTGAAACTCCCTTGGCCGTGCAGTGAAAGGAGGGGCATACCTTTCATCCCCTCAGGGCATACCCTGGCTTTGGGGGTTCTCCTGCCTGCAGGTAGTTTGGGGTGGTCTTGGATTCAATAGATTTTGGAAGTGCAGGGCAGGCAACTAGCAAAGGTGGGAACTGGCAAGGTATGATGCTGTGGCAATGGAAGTTTTGGTGCCTGCAATGACGAGGACGGTTTCAGAGGTAACATATGAACCAATTTACTATTAAATCCAGCAGTTCACAAATACATGTGCTGGCAGAGGTGTGGACAGGCATGTAGATCATATAAAATCCCCTCCAGATAGCCTCTGCAATCATCTCACTTCGGCCAAGGGGTGCAGCCTTTCTGTCACTCTCTCTATATCTATATTTCCATAATAACCTTAGCATGGTGCAGTCTTCCAACAGATGGCCAGTCTGTCACCTTAATATGTTGAGGGATCTGAGGTTTATGGCCCCAAACAAAATGCAAGGAAGTCTATAGCCAAACTGTAGGTGTTACTTTCTTTGACAAATACTCAGCACTCTCTTTGTATGGCTGCTAAACCTTCTTTTCTGTCCATTAGATATTTCTCTCAGGGCTGGCACTTTGCTGACTGCACTAGGCTTGCAGAGCTGGAGTACTTACAACTCTGCCCTCACACACAGCCTTCACACAGCTTCAAATTACGGAGAGGGTGGGACCAGCCCACACCTAGCAACTGCCTCTAGGGCTGAAAAATTAACCCCTTCTCTCTATATACAGCATTTTGGAAGGGAATACATAAGCCAAACATATAAACCCCTTGTGCAGTGGGCCGCCAGCACACTTCAATAAGAGAGATGCTTATACATTATATATTTATAATTACATATAAAGTTACTGTATATTCTAGAAGGTGTGCATAACATTTTAAAGAAGCATTCCAGCATACCGTAGTTTTTTTTTTGTACATACAATGCTAAATCACTAGCATTATACAAGTAGCATAATTTGATCAGTTCAGTTACATTTTTACATTTTGAAGCCATTTTGGCCATCTGGGTCATGTGATCTAAGTCTGACTACCAATCTTACGCCACTGTGTAAGTATCCCCTATGTTGAGGACTCCCATGAACTATATCCAATAAGTACATCTGCATCTATAAACATTTTCAGGTCATCTCTCAGAAACCTTCCCTGCCCACCAAGCTATGCCCTTGTTGTACCTCTGTATATCCTTCCATGCATAGAGTGCTTCTAAATATATAATTCCTGCCTATTATAAGATACCAGTATAGTGGGTGAGTCCCTACATTGATTAGCAGCAGAATTTTTTACACTTCCTCTGACACTGCCTGTCTCCTCCATATTCTATGACATACAGCTTCACAGAACTCCCCCTTGCCTGCTTATAAGAGCTGAGAGGGAGAAACCTATCAATCACAAGCAGGGTGCAGGGAAGAAGTGGCATGTCTAGGGAGTTTGGCACCCGGGGCGGGTCCTTTCTCTGGCACCCCCCATCAATACTTTAAAAAAATTGTACCCCCTTACAGTAGCATTGCCCTCATTGTACAACCATGGTAGTTATGCCCATATTGTGCCCCTTCAAGGTAGTTATGCCTTTACTGTACAACTTTCACAGTAGTTATGCCCACATTGTGCCCCTTTAAAATACTTATCCCTTCATTGTGGCCCCTTCACAGTTGTAATGCCCTCTTTGTGCCTCCCTTACAGTAGTTATGCCCTCTCTGTGCCTATTTCAAAGTAGTAATGCCCTATCTGTGCCCCTTCACAGTTGTAATGCCCTCTTTGTGCCTCCCTCACAGTAGTTATGCCCTCTCTGTGCCTATTTCAAAGTAGTAATGCCCTATCTGTGCCCCTTCACAGTTGTAATGCCCTCTCTGTGCCCCTCCAGAGTAGTTATGCCCTCACTGTGCCCCCATAACAGTAATAATGGCCTCTGTGCCCCATAACAGTTATGCCCACCCACTTTACAAGAGTAATGCTTTCTGAGCCCCCTTCACAGTAGTAATGCCATCTGTGCTCCCTTCATAGTAGTAATGCCCATTGTGCACCTTCATAGTAGTAATGCCCATTGTGCCCCTTTAATAGTAGTAATGCCCCTTGTGCCCCTTCATGGTAATAATGCCCACTGTGCCTCCTTCACAGTAGTAATGCCCATTGTGCCCACTTCATAGTTATAATGCCCATTGTGCCCCCCTAATACTAGTAATGCCCTTTGTAGTAGTATTGCACTCTGTTCCCCCTTTGTAGAAGTATTGCCCTCTGTCCCCCTTTGTAGTAGTAATGCCCTCTGTGCCCCCTTTGTATTAATAATGCCCTCTGTGCCCCCTTTGTAGTAGTAATAATGCCCTCTGTGCTCACTTTGTAGTAGTAATGCCCTCACTGCCCCCTTTCTAGTAATTTTGCCCTCTGTTCCCCCTCCATTGTAGAAATACCCTCTGTGCCTCCACCATGGTAGAAATGCCCACTGTTAAATAAATAAAAAACACAGTAACTACTCACCTTGTCCCATTCCTGAAGTTCACAGTCCTCTCTCTCCTACAGACACAGATCGCTCTGCAGCACTGTGTGGGCAGAGCTTATGCAGATTTCCAGGCTGCATGCTCCACCCACACAGGCCGTCAGCATGATCTGTGCCTGCAGGCTGAATGGTGGATCAGGGAGAAGTCTTCTGCTTCACCATTCAGTAGAGAGATAAAAAAGAAAAAAAATCACCAAATGGCGCCTACCGCTAATCAAATGTAGTAGATGCTACAGTGTAAAATATCCTAAAATTAATATATATAAATGTATGTATACAAGCTGCTATGTATAATAGTTAAAAGCCCCTATGGAGCTACAGAGAGCAGCTAGTATATATTCAGTAAAATACATAAAAACATGAAGTAAAAGGTGAATTAACACCGAAACTCACTTCACCAGGGAGGGGTGTAGAGGGATAAAGCTTAAGACACCCAATACAACCACCTCCCTCGCCTGGTTCGTTTGTAGAATAGTTGGAAAATACGGCAGTCCACACCAAGGGTCTTCTGGTATAATCCCTTTAATATGTAAATAAATCAGGTGGGCTCAACGCGTTTCAGGGTTATATAAACCCTTTCCTCAGGAGCAGAGTAAGTAATAGGCTAGGGTATAAGCCTATTACTTACTCTGCTCCTGAGGAAGGGGTTTAAATAACTCCGAAACGCGTTGAGCCCACCTGATTTATTTACATATTAAAGGGATTATACCAGAAGACCCTTGGTGTGGACTGCCGTATTTTCCAACTATTCTACAAACGAACCAGGCGAGGGAGGTGGTTGTATTGGGTGTCTTAAGCTTTATCCCTCTACACCCCTCCCTGGTGAAGTGAGTTTCGGTGTTAATTCACCTTTTACTTCATGTTTTTATGTATTTTACTGAATATATACTAGCTGCTCTCTGTAGCTCCATAGGGGCTTTTAACTATTATACATAGCAGCTTGTATACATACATTTATATATATTCATTTTAGGATATTTTACACTGTAGCATCTACTACATTTGATTAGCGGTAGGCGCCATTTGGTGATTTTTTTTCTTTTTTATCTCTCTCCTGTTTGACTATACTGCTTTTCTGCAGATAGTTTATCACCAAGGCTGCCCTGCTTGTTGTACTTTTTTCCTTCCTGTTTAGCAGAACCTTTACCTGACTACACATAATTTTTTCCCCCACTCCACTGTGTCCTCTACCTCTGGCGCCCTGTGTGTTCATCCCATATCTCCTATCATAGGAGTACAGGATTAACCCTCTCTTTTTTCTCCCTACCTTGATTCACCATTCAGTGCAGGAGAGACAGAGCACAGGGAGCTGAGTGACAGGACCCAGCTCCCTGTGCTCCAGCAACGAACGCTTCCATCTATATTGATGGAAGCGCTCATTGCTTCTAGGCTCTGGCACCCCCTGAGAGCCGGCATCTGGGGTGGAGCCCCCCCTGGGCACGCCACTGCAGGGAAGAAAGACAGAAGCTGCATCACATAGGAAGGAAGATGGTATACAAAGAAGTTCTGCCTTTAATTCCACCAGATGTAATGTATCTATCCTATAAATCAATGTTTGACATTCTAAAAGGCCTTGAGACATGACTTGGATAATAATCAAGCGCACCTCATCTGCAGACAGCTGTTTCGAGGTGATTGCCCCTCATCAGTGCAGTGCAGTGAGTACTGGCTCAACTGGGAGAAAGGCCTAAAACACTGAAACTCTACATTATGCCTAGGCCAAAGTGGCAGCGCAGTCATAGCCTTAGATAGGGTAAAGCAGAGCAAGTGCAGTGCAATGAGATTCAGCTCCCTCTGTCTCTGCAAAGCGAGAGGCATACTCAGGGATGGACTGGGACAATAAAGTGGCCCTGGACTTCAGCCAGACCGGCCCACTTTATTTTTCCCAAACACACTCAAAAAAAAACATAAGTAAAAACATTCCACTGTAAGTATAAACAGGTTTTTTATTTTTACTCTTAATTTAGAAAAAAAAATCCCCCCCCATAATGGTGCCATCCACAGATCCCCCCCATAAGTGTCATCCACAGCCCCCCCCCCCCCCCCATAAGTGTCATCCACAGACCCCCCCCCATAACAGTGCCATCCACGGATCCCCCTCCCTATAACAGTGCCGTCATCCATAGATCCCCCTCCCCGCCACTCACAGTAGTATACATTAATAAATCGGTATCCTGCAGGCTGCAGACAGTAACTTTAATTTTAACACAGCGCTCATCTCTTTACTACCTTACATTCAGCTCCCTCCAGCCTCCAGTAACAAGTGCGGGCGGCAGCGCTCACTCACTGACGTCACGCGCCTGCGCCGCCTAGTGGGAGGAGCAGGCGTGTGACGTCAGTGAGTGAGCGCCGCCCCCACACTGCCTGCTGTTACTGGAGCTGAGTCAGTGTAAGATAGTAAAGAGATGAGCGCTGATTTTAAAGTTAACACACTGACAGCAAAAAAATTTAAATGGCTCGGGACCGGCCGGGCCCCCCCGGGGTCCGGGCCCCTTACTGGGGTATCGGCTTTACCCCCCTGATGGCGGCCCTGGCCGGCCCATAATTCGATCGGCCCACCGGGATTCTCCCGGTACTCCCGATGGCCAGTCCATCGCTGGGCATACTAGAAAATGTAGGTAGCATTTGGTCATCCATATATGAGGAGAAGAAGGAGCCAAGATGGCAGACTATTCATAAATGTTAACACAGAGATATCAACCTGGGTAGCCCTTCACATTGTGCTACTCAAGCAGTTTGTCACTGGAAAATGTGAGTGGACATTTTAGAAAGTGGTTAGATATTTCAGACCCCCAATGTTCATGTTCATGTTCAGTCCCACAACCAGATCCTCTAAATATATTCATACCCCAGACCTGATCTAAATTAATTTCTGAACCCAGATCAGACCCGTTAAAATTAAACCACCTCCTATATTAAACTAGACCCCTGTATTATTTTCAGACCTCTAAAATAATATCAGAGCCCATAGCCCCTAAATATTTTCAGAACCCCTATAATAATTTTAGAACTCTGATTTGCTGTGACAAAATTCAGACCCCATTGGCTTATAATGGGTTCAGTCAAGGGTTTCCATTGTTTTGAGGGAAGAATGGTGGATATTTAGGAGAAGAAAAACAGCAGCTAACAGTGCTCCTCCTCTCTTTCTGCTGAATCCCAGACACAGTCTACAGTTCACCACAGAAGCGACAACATATTATGACAGCGGAGTTCTTATGGCATGGAGCATACACATTTTTAGGTCCCTCAGAAGACACTTTGGAGGTCTGCTTTGTTGAATTTCATATAGTTGCCTTATCTAAGGTTTGTCTGGTGACATATTTTGAGGTGAAACATCGCTTTAACTTGCTCACTCATGTTGCAAGAATAATCATACATTTTACATTAAAAGTTTCCTGTCTGACCCAGGAAGAAGTACAACAGCGACTTTAAAAGATTAAAATAGACAAATCGCCAGGACCAGATGGCATACACCCCCGTATCCTAAGGGAATTAAGTAATGTCATAGCCAGACCCTTATTTCTGATATTTGCAGACTCTATAGTGAAAGGGAATGTCCCAGAGGATTGGCGCATGGCAAATGTGGGGCCAATATTCAAAAAGGGTCCAAAAACAGAGCCTGGAAACTATAGATGGTAAAACACTCGGTAAGGCCTCTTTCACACGACAGTATTTCTTTTTCAGTGTTTTGCGGTCCGTTTTAAACGGATCCGTTGTTCCGTTTTTTGTTTCCGTTGTGTTTCCGTTCCGTTTTTCCGTATGGCATATACAGTGTACAGTAATTTCATAGAAAAAATTGGGCTGGGCATAACATTTTCAATAGATGGTTCCGCAAAAAACGGAACGGATACGGAAGACATTCGGATGCATTTCCGTATGCATTCCGTTTTTTTGCGGACCCATAGACATTAATGGAGCAACGGAACGTGATTTGCGGCCAAATATAGGACATGTTCTATCTTTAAACGGAACGGAAAAACGGAAATACGGAAACGGAATGCATACGGAACACATTCCGTTTTTTTGCGGAACCATTGAAATGAATGGTTCCGTATACGGACCGTATACGGACCGCAAAAAACGGCCCGCAAAACGAAAAAAAAAAAAACGGCCGTGTGAAAGAGGCCTAACACTGACATGGAAAAGGATCTAGGAATTTTAATAAACAGCAAACTAAGCTGCAAAAACCAGTGTCAGGCAGCTGCTGCCAAGGCCAATAAGATAATGGATTGCATCAAAAGGGGCATAGATGCCCGTGATAAGAACATAGTCCTACCACTTTACAAATCACTAGTCAGACCACACATGGAGTACTGTGTACAGTTCTGGGCTCCTGTGAACAAGGCAGACATAGCAGAGCTGGAAAGGGGCAACTAAAGTAATAACTGGAATGGGGCAACTACAGTACCCTGAAAGATTATCAAAATTAGGGTTATTCACTTTAGAAAAAAGACTGAGGGGAGATCTAATTACTATGTATAAATATATCAGGGGTCAGTATAGAGATCTATCCCATCATCTATTTATCCCCAGGACTGTGACTGTGACGAGGGGACATCCTCTGCGTCTGGAGGAAAGAAGGTTTGTACACAAACATAGAAGAGGATTCTTTACGGTAAGAGCAGTGAGACTATGGAACTCTCTGCCTGAGGAGGTGGTGATGGTGAGTACAATAAAGGAATTCAAGAGGGGCCTGGATGTAATTCTGGAGTGTAATAATATTACAGGCTATAGCTACTAGAGAGGGGTTGTTGATCCAGGGAGTTATTCTGATTGCCTGATTGGAGTCGGGAAGGAATTTTTTATTCCCCAAAAGTGGGGAAAATTGGCTTCTACCTCACAGTTTTTTTTTTGCCTTCCTTTGGATCAACTTGCAGGATGACAGGCCGAACTGGATGGACAAATGTCTTTTTTCGGCCTTATGTACTATGTTACTATGTTACAAAGATGATGGTGCATACTATAACATCAGAACCAGTTATTAGAACTACATAGATATATAGATTTCCTCTAACTTATACCAAGATTATAATACCTTTCCATTCACTGCCATTGTGCATTTGCCTACAGCATGGCAGCAACTAATGCCACCATTCACATATCCAGATGATGACATCACGGGAGACAGTGGTGGCAGTGAGTGGTGTTTTTATTGTTAGTGGACATATGTCGCAAAGTCCTCCTCCTTCTGAAGGTGGCCAGCAACAGGACTTCCTGTGCAGGTGGACCTAACACTCCAAAATGTTTGTAAGTTGGCCCTGCCTCTTATCTTTTGCTAATGCCTGCTGTTACATCATGTGAAAGACCTGCCAAATTTGACCACCAGCATACACCCAGGCCATCTCTCCTGCATGGTCTCCATCCAAATTCCAAGCCTATTCAAAGCAGTCATACCCACTACCCTGCCAGATCATTGAGTGTGAGTCGCACTGACAGCACAGTTGAGAGATTGCTGGTCAAACGTCACATATAGGTGACAACTGATTACAGAACAGGACCGGGAAGAAGGGGAGCTGCTGACATTAGTAACCATCGCTGGTAATCTAACCAGGACTGACTAATGAGCTGAGCTCAGCAGTCGAAATGGTTAACAGTATGGGTTGCTGTTCCAAGGCTTATTATGTGTCAGGGCCGGACATGATTTCATTAATATTGTTTAGATCACCAGCCAGAGCTGATTACTGACATGATTTCTGTACTAGGGGCTGGTTTGAACAGGGAGACAAGGATAATATCAAAATCAGCCCCTTCAGATTCTGATCATATCGACCCCTATAAAAAGCACATGCACCTCCTTAGGCCATAACAAACCCTAAAGCTCATGCCATGATATGTTATGTCGCTGATATGAACTTTGTAGGCTCTGGTATGACTTCTGCCTGCTGACTGATATGAGCTTTATAGGGGCTAATATAACCTTGGTAATGGGTAATAACCTGGATGCTTTAGACCCCCCCCCCCCCCCCCACACACACACACACACACCGCCACCATGGAGTCAGTGATGCAGAACAGCATCCCTATACATACACTATGGTGGTCTTAATGCTCACTCATTGGTGTCTATAGTCCATATCACCCAGCTTTTACCCCTCCACTAACATACAAATAATTGTGCTGTAGTTATAGAGGAACAGGAGCACATATTCACTGCAGGTAGGTCTAGGATGGGCAAAGCATAATGTCCACTCACCATTCTTGGTTGTACATGATAGTCTGTTCAGCTCTTATAGTGTTCGGAGCTCATGCAGTGGTGTGGTGTACCCCTGATTGGTGCTCTGCTTTGGCTTTTGTGCTTTGTAATGAGGGTCTCTCAAATGATGATAAATTAATGAACTGTACTTTAGGAAGACTTTAAAGGGCTTCTGTCACCAGAATCATTGTAGTGAAGCAGGTCCGTGGAAGATAGCAGACTTGGTCCCATCCCCATCTGAGGCTTGAGCCTTTAGGAGCAATGAGGGTTTTGTCAGTGCTCCTAGACCAGGGATGGCCAACCCGCGGCTCGCGAGCCGCATGCAGCTCCTTTCACCTTCATTTGCAGCTCACTCTGCAGTGCTCTGTCTACAATTCAGTGTCGGATTATAATTGGAGCATTTGGGTCAGCAGCCCCAGGCCCAGGGTCAGTGAAGGGCCCATAACGATTTGCCATCCCAAACGCCCCATTTTGCACCACTAGTAACATATGGCAAATTAATAATCTGCAGCAGCAGCGCTTCACTTACGTGCTGCCTGCTGCAGACAGTAACAACCGGCCCGGGTCCTGCCCCCGTCAGCGCCGTCCATGGTGGAAGGCTGGAATGAGGCGGAAGAGTTGAGAGGACTCAGAGCGCCGAGAGCGGGCACGTGACAGCAGCCGATGTGCCCGCCCACGGCCCCACCCCCCACCTGTGAGTGTGTCTGTGTGTGGCCTAATGCCCGTTCTTCTCAGTGTCAGCCCAGCAGCCAGATTCATCAAACTGCAGGCTGGGTCTGTGGGAACGGAAAGAAGTGGCGCAGCAAGGAGGACCTGCTCCAGCAGCAGCCAAAGCTCTATCCACAGTAAATTTTTATGAATGTTAATGATGGGCAGCAGGGCAGGGCAGTTGGCACCCAATCAGAGCAGCAGGGGCAGATAGACTCCCAGAGGCCAGTAGCAGCCATTTTAGTCAGATTACAGCCACTTTACAGCTTTGGCTCTAATCTGACTGAAATGGCTGCTGCTGGCCTCAGTCTCTCTGCCACTGCTGCTCTGCCTTTTTTTTCCACAGAGGCCACTGCCTATCACACCAAGTGTTTTTGACCATCAAAATGGTGGATTATTATTAATCCTTCTCTTCATAGGTCCCTAGCCCAGCACACTAAGTTTTTGAACATCAAAATGGTGATTATTAATCCCTGTATGATACAGAGATTAATAATCCACCATTTTGATAGTCAAACACTCGGTGGGCTGGGCATGTGTGAGGAGAAGGATCAATAGTAATCCACCATTTTTATGTTTAAATACTCGGTGTTCTGGGCTGGGCATGGGGTGTCATCTGAGCATGGGGCGGTCATCTGAGCATGGGGCGGTCATCTGAACATGGGGCGGTCATCTGAACATGGGGCGGTCATCTGAACATGGGGCGGTCATCTGTGTATGGGGCGGTCATCTGAGCATGGGGCGGTCATCTGAGCATGGGGCGGTCATCTGAGCATGGGGCGGTCCTCTGTGCATGGGGCGTCATCTGAGCATGGGGCGTCATCTGAGCATGAGGGTGGTTATCTGAGCATGGGGCGGTCATCTGAGCATGGGGCGGTCATCTGAGCATGGGGCGGTCATCTGAGCATGGGGCGGTCATCTGAGCATGGGGCGGTCATCTGAGCATGGGGTGTCATCTGAGAAATCTTGAAACACATTGTGAAAAACAAAGATGGCCAGAAGTCTCACTAAAGCTGTCTACATTACAGGTAGGAAAGGTGGTTTAAATACACTTTTAAATGTTTGAAAACTCAATTGCAGTAATACTGTCGTGTGCACGCATATTTGTGTAAATGTATAGCTTGTGGCTCCTGGCAGTCATACAGTTTTTTTTTTCTGGCTCTCTGTCTGTAAGGTTGGCCACCCCTGTCCTAGACACTCCATTCTCCC
Organism: Bufo bufo; assembly: GCF_905171765.1. Classification (NCBI taxonomy): domain Eukaryota; kingdom Metazoa; phylum Chordata; class Amphibia; order Anura; family Bufonidae; genus Bufo; species Bufo bufo. The sequence continues at coordinate 212,094,292 of NC_053394.1, forward strand.
GGCTGCTGCCACCACGCCCCCTGCACTTCATTGACAGGGCTAGGCAGTGTAAACCTCATCAGGCCTGGCCCTGATTTCTCCTCCTCATGCCTTTGCCATACACTTCAGTACCCGCCGGCGCAGACGCAGTACATAGAAGAACTGCCGGTGAGCCTTTCTCCTGTACTGTGCCAGATACTGAAGCGCCTGGCAAAGGTGTGAGACTGGAAGAAGTAACGGCAACACCCCCATTTCTCCTAGAAGCTCATTTGCATGTATTAAAAGGGCTCTGAAAAAATAAAGGTGGAATCTGATTGTTGCTATAGGCAACTAAGCCAGGTTTCCTTTACACCAGTTTTGATAAATCTCCCCTTTAATGTTGCATAAGGTTTAATGGCTTTATCAGTAGTGCTTTTTTGGCTCCGCACATGGGTTGAATCCACTTTGCAGAAAACAGTGAATTTACATGTCAGTTTCTGAGCCAGTTTCCGCATGGAATCCATGATGGATAGCCACTTGCAGATTAGCGCTGCTGAATGTAGTATGTGGATCTGCAACCATGCAAACTTTGAGTCCACGTCAGAAATACAAGGGTCATACTTGCTGCGTTTTTTTTTCTTCAAATCAGCTTCTGATTTTTCAGCATGAATACCATCTGTCTGAATATACCCTCATTTTATAAAGAATGCAATTATTTACTAAATCAAACATATCAGGCGAGTTGAGAGTATGTCTAGTTGCAGCAGCATCTCCCAGTGTCTGTGCAAGCGCCTCTCTCTTGTTCCCTGTCATGTAATGGAAGCCTTGTTTATTCCTACCTAGGCTTGGATTACATTTGCAGCAGAGGTCCCATTCGGAACTTCGTTGCAGATTCCAGCGAAAATACAGGACAAAATAAACTGCATACAGTGGTGTTTTATCTGACAGAATGACAACACCATAATGGAAACTTGACAGACCCCATTATAGTCAGCGTGGTACATTGGGCACCGTTGATGCTCGTCAAGCACTGGAACAGAAAAACTGAAAAAGTGCGCATATGTCAACCTAGCCTTAGCCTATACATGTGCTTCATGAGACTGATCTATAGGCTTTTATAAATAAATGAAACACAAAATACCCTATATACCAGGGGTAGGCAACCTCCAGCTGTTGTGAAACTACAACTCCCAGTATGCATACTTGCTCTTCTAAGAGCTCTCATAGAAATGAATGGAACATGCTGGAAACTGTAGTTTCACAACAGCTGGAGTGCCGAAGGCTACTGATCCCTGCTATATACTGTCACTAACGTACAGTATTTTTATTTATTTCTCTTCCTGATCTCCTAATTTCTGCTTAAATCTAAATATTTGACTTGTTCTGTAGTTGGCAGAATGAACAGATTTCTGTACATGGTCTTCCTGTCATGTGACTTTTATTTATAAGAACACATCATAAAAGGTCATGTGACAGGAAGACCAAGTATGCAAGAGTTAGTCTGTTATATTTACAGACTTTCAGAATTTGGGTAAAGGCTCCTTCACACTGAACATCTTTTAAGGGTCCATTCAGACGTCCATATGCATTGCGAATCCGTAAATGCGGACTCCACAATACACCCGGCCGGCACCCCCATAGAACTGCCTATTCTTGTCCACAATTGCGGACAAGATAGGAACATGTTCTATTTTTTTCCGGAGTCGCGGACCGTACGATCGGGGGCACGCTCAGATAAATGCGTAAAGCACATAGTGTGCTCTCACGCCCCATTCCGTCCCCATAGAGAATGAATGGGTCCCGCACCGTTACACAATTTGCGGAATGGATGCCGAACCCATTATACGGACGTGTGAATGGAGCCTTAAACTGACCAAGGAATGTAATAGTCATTTTCAGGAAGATACTCAATGCCAGTGAGTTGGGCAATTCTTAGAGAAATTTACAGAGATTTTTATACTGATGACGTATCCTCAGGATAGGTCATCAGTATCTAATTCGTGGGGGTTCAACACCCAGGACCCCCGCTGATGAGCAGTTTGAGAAGGCTGAGCGCTCCTTTGAGCTCCGCAGCATTTCTCTCTGCTTTTCCTAGGCCTGTGACGACATGTTCATATGTCACGTGGCCTCGTTGCAGTTCAGCCCCATTCAAGTGAATGGGGCTGAGCCCTGATAACCAAGCACAGCTGCTATACAATGTATAGCTCTGTGCTTGGTGAGCTGAGGGAAGTCAGAGGCGGACACCCACCGATCAGATACTGATGACCTATCCAAAGGATAGGTCATCAACTAAAAAGATCTCAGAAACTTTTTTAACCCTTTCCTGATGCAGCAATTTTTAATTTTTGTGTTTTAATTTTTGCCCGGAGCCATATCTTTTTTATGTTTCCATTCACATAGCCATATGAGGGCTTGTTTTCTGCAGAACAAGTAGTACTTTCTAATGCCACCATTTAATATTGCATACAATGTAGTGGGAAAAAAAAATTCTAAATGGGTGGAATTAGAAAAAAATATGCAATTCTGTTTTCCCGGATTTTATTTTTTACGGCGTTCACTCTGCGGTTAAAACCTGACTTGTGCTCTTCATTCACCAGGTCAGTACAATTACGAGTACAATTCTTGCATTTTAATACTGAAAAAAATAATACTTTTGATATAATCAATTTTTTTCTTGTCATCGCCGTATTCTGACCCACATAACTTTTTTATAGTTATGTCTACGGAGGAATGTGAGGGCCCATTTTTCTGAAGGATGATCTTTTAGTTTTAGCGAATACCATTTTGGGGTGTGTATGACTTTTTGATCACTTTTTATTATTTTTTTGGGAAGTAAAGTGATTAAAAAAAAACAGCAAATCAGCAAATTTTTCTGCTACGCCATTCCCACCATATCTGATACTTTTTTTATATTTTAATAGTACAGGCATTTTCGCTGATTTGAATTAGAATTTTTTTTTTTCTCAAAAACTTTTTAAAACTTTTTTTTTTTGGCCCCAATTGGACCCCCAACTTGCAATTTGTATAGAATAATGGAAGTGCTCCATTATTCTATACAGAAATCACTATATTACAGTTGAGCTCTGCCATCTGCTGGCCTGAACTGTAACATACAAGTAATACGCCTGGTAGCATAGTACATGCTCAGGCTCATTACTATGTATGAACTCCTTCCCCGATCTCCACCAGGCATTCATTGCTCAGAAGCACTCGGGTGTCTGCTATATGAAACCGGAGCAGAGCGAGCACCATCTTTAAAGACCCTGACATCCGCCGTACATGTACGGCAGATGTAGGGAAGGGGTTAATGTGCAGATGCACAGATTTAAAGGGGTATCCAAGGACCTAATAAATTCCCCCCATATGCCCAGGCCCTCACAATGAATATACTTACCTGGCTCCCCCGCTTCAGCTCGCTTCTGGTCCCCATACTGTCTATGCTGCTTCTCCCCGTGCGTGGATGAAAAAATCTGGTGTTGGGGGGGGAAGGATCAGCCAATGGCAGGCGGAGACAGGGAAGAGACTCCCTAGCATCGCCAGGTAAGTATATTCATTGTGAGGGTATATACAGTCTTGTGAAAAAATTAGGACACCCTTTGAAAGCATGTGGTTTTTTGTAACATTTTTAATAAATGGTTATTTCATCTCCGTTTCAACAATACAGAGAGATTAAAGTAATCCGACTAAACAAAGAAAACTGAAGAAAAGTCTTTTCAAGATCTTCTGTAAATGTCATTCTACAAAAATGCCTATTCTAACTGAGGAAAAAGATAGGACACCCTTGCCCCTAATAGCGAGTGTTACCTCCTTTGGCTGAAATAACTGCAGTGAGACGGTTCTTGTAGCCATCTACCAGTCTTCGACATCGGTCTGAGGAAATTTTACCCCACTCCTCAATGCAGAACTTTTTCAGCTGTGAGATGTTTGAGGGGTTTCTTGCACGTACAGCCCTTTTCAAGTCACCCCACAGCATCTCAATGGGATTCAAATCTGGACTTTGACTTGGCCATTCCAGGACTCTCCATTTCTTCTTTTCTCAGGCCAATCTTTGGTTGATTTACTAGTATGTTTTGGGTCATTGTCATGTTGCATGGTCAGTTCCGCTTCAGCTTTAATTTTTCTAACTGATGGTCTCACATGTTCTTCAAGCACCTTCTGATACACAGTAGATTCATCGTGGATTCTATGATGGTGAGCTGACCAGGTCCTGCTGCAGCAAAGCAGCCCCAACCATGACACTTCCACCTCCATGCTTTCACAGTTGGTATGAGGTTCTTTTCCTTGGAATGCTGTGTTTGGGTTTACGCCAAACATGTCCCTCTGCTGCTTGTGTCCAAATAATTCAATTTTGGACTCACTCCGTCCCAAAGAACATTATTCCAGAAGTCCTGGTCTTTGTCAACTTTATCGCTGGCAAATGTCAGTCTGGCCTCGATGTTTCTCTTGGAAAGCAAAGGTTTCCTCCTTGCACACCTCCATGCAAGTTAAACTTGTACAGTCTCTTTCTGATTGTAGAGGCATGTACTTCTACATCAACAGTAGCCAGATCTGCTGTAGTTCTCGAGATGACACTTTAGGGTTTTTGGATACCTCTTTTAGCATCTTGCCGGTCTGCTCTTGGGGTGAACTTGCTGGGGCGACCAGTCCTGGGCATGTTGGCAGTTGTTTTGAAGCCCCCTCACTTGCTAGACTAATCTTCGGACAGTGGAATGGCTGATTTCAAAAACTTTGAGATCTTTTTAAATCCCTTTCCCAGATCATAGGCTGCTACATCTTTTTTCTGAAGTTCCTCTGACAGCTCTTTTGCTCTCACCATGGTGCTCACTCTCACTTCAACAGTCAGGAGCACACCAAACTAAAATGTCTGAGGTTTAAATAGGGCAAGCCTCATTCACATGCAGAGTAACGATCTACTAATTATGTGCACCTGGTGTGATATACCTGTGTGAGATCTGAGCCATTTAAGAGGGAATACATGTGAAGGTGTCCTATCTTTTTCCTCAGATAGAATAGGCATTTTTGTAGAATGACATTTACAGAAGATCTTGAAAAGACTTTTCTTCAGTTTTCTTTGTTTAGTTGGATTACTTTAATCTCTCTGTATTGTTGAAACGGAGATGAAATAACCATTTATTAAAAATGTTACAAAAAACCACATGCTTTCAAAGGGTGTCCTAATTTTTTCACATGACTGTATATATATATATATATGAAAAAATTAAAAAATACTGTATAAATATATATATATATATAAGCTGCTCAAAAAAATAAAGGGAACACTTAAACAACACAATGTAACTCCAAGTCAATCACACTTCTGTGAAATCAAACTGTCCACTTAGGAAGCAACACTGAGTGACAATCAATTTCACATGCTGTTGTGCAAATGGGATAGACAACAGGTGGAAATTATAGGCAATTAGCAAGACACCCCCAATAAAGGAGTGGTTTTGCAGGTGGTGACCACAGACCACTTCTCAGTTCCTATGCTTCCTGGCTGATGTTTTGGTCACTTTTGAAATGCTGGTGGGGCTTTCACTCTAGTGGTAGCATGAGACGGAGTCTACAACCCCAACACAGTGGCTCAGGTAGTGCAGCTTTATCCAGGATGGCACATCAATGCGAGCTGTGGCAAGAAGGTTTGCTGTGTCCTGTCAGCGTAGTGTCCAGAGCATGGAGGCGCTACCAGGAGACAGGCCAGTACATTAGGAGACATGGAGGAGGCCGTTTGGAGGGCAACAACCCCAGCAGCCAGGACCGCTACCCTCCGTCTTTGTGCAAGGAGGAACAGGAGGAGCACTGCCAGAGCCCTGCAAAAATGACCTTCAGCAGGCCACAAATGTGCATGTGTCCTGCTCAAGACGGTCAGAAACAGACTCCATGAGGGTGATATGAGGGCCCGACGTCACAGGTGGGGTTGTGCGTACAGCCCCAACACCGTGCAGGACGTTTGGCATTTGCCAGAGAAACACCAAGATTGGCAAATTCGCCACTGGCGCCCTGTGCTCTTCACAGATGAAAGCAGGTTCACACTGAGCCACATGTGACAGACGTGACAGAGTCTGGAGACGCCCGTGGAGAACGTTCTGCTGCCTGCAACATCCCCGAGATGACTGGTTTGGCATTGGGTCAGTAATGGTGTGGGGTGGCATTTCTTTGGAGGGCCGCACAGCCCTCCCATGTGCTCGCCAGAGGTTAGCCTGACTGCCATTAGGTACTGAGGTGAGATCCTCAGACCCCTTGTGAGACCATATGCTGGTGCGGTTGGCCCTGGGTTCCTCCCTAATGGAAGACAATGCTAGACCCTCATGTGGCTGGAGTGTGTTCAGCGTTCCTAGCAAGACGAAGGCATTTATGCTGATGGAACTGGCCAGCCGTTCCCCCAGACCTGAATCCAATTGAGCACATCTGGGACATCATGTCTCGCTCTATCCACCAAATGTCACGTTGCACCACAGACTGTCCAGGAGTTGGCAGATGCTTTAGTCCAGGTCTGGGAGGAGATCCCTCAGGAGACCGTCGCCACCTCATCAGGAGCATGCACAGGCATGTAGGGAGGTTCATACAGGCACGTGGAGGCCACACACACTACTGAGCCTCCTTTTGACTTGTTTTAAGGGACATTACATCAAAGTTGGATCCCGCCTGTAGTGTGTTTTTTCCACTTTAATTTTGAGTGTGACTCAAATCAGACCTCACTGGTTGAAAATTTGATTTCCATTTTTTTTTATTTTTGTGTGATTTTGTTGTCAGCACATTCAACTATGTAAAGAACAAAGTATTCAGAAGAATATTTAATTAATTCAGATCTAGGATGTGTTATTTTTGTGTTCCCTTATTTTTTGGAGCAGTGTATATATATATATATATATATATATATACATACATACATACACACACATACATATTAGATAGATAGCTACATGGTTATTATAATACTGGCCAGAACACTACAGGCCTATTATAAAACAGGGAGCCATTTTACATTTGGGCACTACAAGGAGGTGCATTATATGTACTGGCTCTACAGGCGACACTGCGCAGGACTTTATAAATACTGGGGCTACTAAAGGGAGCATCAAAATACTGGAAGACCAAGAAACATTTCAGAGAGAGCTGTTTGTTGATTGCTAGAAAGGCAAGTCAGAAACCCCTGCTTTACTGCAAAAATACCTTCAGGAAGACACTGGAGTTGTGGCACGTTGTTCTACTGTTCAGAAACACCTGTACAAACATGGCCTTCATGGAACAGTCATCAGAAGAAAACCTCTCCTGTATCCTGTAAAATTCAGCGTCAGAAGTTTGCAAATGAACATCTAAACAAGCCTGATACATTTTGGAAAACTCATTTTGGTCCTATGGACGATTATGTAAAATAGACTCTTTGCCACAAAAGCGTTTACAAGCTGTGATACTTGCCAAAGGGGATGCTACTAGGTACTAACTATGAATGGTGCCCAAAGTATTCCTTCTGGCGATTTAACCTTTTTTGTTATTTTGAAAATATAAAAAATAAAATGTTTTTGCTTAAAATAGAAAGTGAACGTGTCATCTCTAACTTTATGCCTTTTTGAAGATCATTTCATCTTCAACTTAACTATTCACAGTAACAGTAATTTTGATCTGGGGTGCCACTATATGTAGAAAGGAAATATGTTTGGCCTGGCATAGCCAACAACCTGAGTGCACATTAGGGTAGATTTTATTATTTATTTATTTTGCTCACTATATAGCGCTGACATGTCCCGCAGCGCTTTACAGACATTAGCTGCAAGCTTTCCCCAATGAGCCTCACAATCTAAGTTCCCTATCAGTATGTCTTTTGGAGTGTGGGAAGAACCGGAGTACCCAGGGGAAGCCCACACAAACATGGGGAGAGCATACAAACTCATGCAGATGTTGTCATTGGTCAGAATCGAACATAGGACCTAGCGCTGCAAGGCACCAGTGCTAACCACTGAGCCAGCGTGCTGCCAAAAAGAGTTTAGTGCCACCTAATGAGTAATTTAAAAAAGGTCTCTTGTGACAGAACACACCTTGAAATTTTAGATGTCAAGTAAGAAGGGTCAATACTTCAAGTTAAGACAGTGTAGATTTTAAATCCGTCTCCTAAGCTGTAATAAAAGGATCAGTGAGACAAGTTGCATCATGGCAGGAAAATATAAACCACAAGATCTTTTTACTAGGCAAAATGTGGTTCAGGGCCATCCTTTCAAAGTTGTGAGCTCCCGAAAAAGGCCTAGAAATCTAAAGAAGTCTTCCATATACTGTATAAGGAGTGTTTGGGAATATAAGGTAACGTTAAGTACTTGACTTGGCTAGATTAATTTAAAAATTCGACCAACATCCAAAACATCAAAAGTTCCTTGATTACTGGGCAAGCTCCTAAGAGTTGGTGATTATAAGTAGTAAGTCGTCAGGGAAAGCTAAAACTAGATGGACCTCAGTCCTTTTCGAAGTCCTTCAAATCTACTATGCTCCCGTAGGGCCTAGAAAAAGGATTCTATGGTTAAATAAAAAGTTATGGGGATTGAGGGCAGCCCTGGCAGGTGCTATTAGTGATGGGGTATAATACGTAGTGGAGAGAGCCTTTAACTAGAAAGTGTACCATAGGTTAAGAATATATGGGCATGATGGCATTGAGGAAAACAGGTAGGGATGCCATATCCTTGCAAAGCTAAAGTCACAAATGACAGTCAACACTATTGAAGGCCTTCTCGGCATCTGTGCCAACATGGACCCATTGGCAGATTTTTACTTCCAACAAAGTGAACAGTTGTAACAGGTATTCCTTTCCTCTCTCGAACTCCATAAAACCAGTTAATCATCATTTTGGCAAACAGTTTACAAGATCGGTATTTAAAGGGCAGAGCTGAACCTGGATATATCCCCTTCTTCCCCCCACTCAGCCCCACTGACATGAATAATGCTGCAATGCAAGTGCTTTTTTTTTACTTTTTCACACTACTAGCAGAGGCTTCCGCCTAGCAATGTTCCGGTGAGATCACTGGCACTGATGGGTGGCCCTTTAACACTGCCCTACCCATTTTACAGGCTAGGCAGTGCTAAAGTCCACCCATTAGTGCCAGTGACGTCACCGGGGTCCACTGCTAGGCAGAAGCCTCCACCTATCTTACCCATGGCAGAGCCTGGGACATCACCAGATCTCAGAAAAAGCCCTTGCCCTGCCTAATTCTGCAGGGCAAGGGAAAACAGGGCTGAGTGGGGAAGAGGATATGTCCGAGTTCAGCTCTGAATCCAGAAAACCCCTTTAATAGGGTGTGACACAGTGAGGGGTTGTGTCTGGCAAGGCAGGTATTTTCCTCCAAGCATGTGCGGCCTGGGCTGGTTTCCAACCAAGGTGAGGTCAAATGCCGGACCAAACTTTAAGTGCCGATTTTGGCAGCACCTGGCTGTCCTTAAATAGGCTGAGCTCAGCAGAGATGTCTCTGTTTTTAGGATCTGAGGCTTTGTGCCGTGCTGGATGGCTGAGAGCCGCATGCTGGGGAAACAGGCCCCCTAAAGCCTGCTGTGACCTACTGGAGGCAGAACTGCCAGCAAGGTGACTTGTTTTATATGAAATTTCCATTGTGTGTGAATTAACACCAAGACTGCAAAGTTACGTGCTGTTTTGTGCAATTGCCTCAAGTGTGAATAAACCCTGACATTTTTGAGTTAAGAACTTGTACTTTTGCCTTTGTAACTGCGCCCCCGCTTACCCTACTACCAGAGGGAAACCCCACAAGGGATATAGGCCATAGCTAGAGCAAGACATAGGATCTTTTCCAACCTTAGCTTCTATCATCCTGTAATTTGAAATGTTTAAGCTTTTCACTTGAGTGAATATGTTTATATTTAAACATCTATGGATTCTGCTACCAAATTCTAGTTTTATTCATCTTCCTATGCATAATAAATGTATAATTTACCATATAATTTACATTAAGCCGATAACCCCAAATTAAATTCTAAAAACAAACTTTGCCCACCAATACACATTTAAGTTTACCTGCCAATATTGTTACCTTCTTCTTGCTTCCACAGTGACAGCAGACAGTCCAAAGGTATTTAAGGGTCCTCCATACCAAAATAATGAAAAGGCCTCCAAAAAATGTCACCATTGAAGAGGCCAGGAATGCCCACCACATGCGCTGTCCACGACTGTCACATGGCACCTCCACGGTTACAGGAATTATGAGGGCAGGGTCCCCTTTGGGTGCAAGGACAGAGTCTAGGTGCAGGTTGTTGCTGTTGATAGCACTCATGGTTAAGCCAATGTTACTGAAGATGCTTTGGGATTTGTTGCCACTTGCCATTGCTAACAGAAGGACCCAGGAAACCCTGAAAGCCACATATGTCTCAACCCCCAAATTCCAGCACTAGCCATCCTGCTAAGAAAGAAGGTGGGCCAAACAAATGATGGGGCCTTCTCTGACTGTCTTATCTGCATAAAACAAGGACAATGTTTTAGCACAAGAACTGCCACAGTTCTGCCTTTACAATCCAATAAACTAAGGGTGTCCTCAAGAACAAGGCTACCCCTGCATCTTGTACAGAGCTATCTTAGTCCTTCCATCAACAAGAAGCATGAGCAGATCCAAAGCAGTCCTTCATTTCTCCCTGGTGCTTGGTACTGTACGTGGGTGATTTTCCTTTTCCTTAAATAAAAATCATGGCATGTAGATGAAATACCATGCAAGGCTGCCAGTGATATCTATAACAAACGCTCATTGTTTTTATGTGGGAAACTGACACCTATTATCCCATTACAAAAAGCTAAGCATTTTCCAGCACCTGTTTGCTGCCCCCTTTCTCAATGTACATAGGGCAATTGCTGATTTGATTATTATTCACAGGCAGTTCTTACTGTGAGCACTGGCTCCTCGGCTCTCTTCCAGCTGCAATGTGTGAAGTCATAGGCATTGCATGCAATGAAGGTGATTTCTCAGATGCTGAGGACTCCGAATCAATAAGATGTTTTAGATGGCCATAATGTCTTCACCCCTTCCTTCCACTTGATTGGACTTATATTAAATATTGCGTGTTTCTTTTGCCTTTTCTGTGCTTCTTCTGCACGCTGCTGCCAGCCTGCTGGCTATTCACCCCTCCTACCTTGTGTTTTCCTTTTTCCTGTGACCTGTTCCGGACTGTAATCCTCCCAGCTGATCACTTGTTTTCTCCCTCCTCCTCCTCCTTCACCACTACCAGGGCTGTTGCCTCTGTCACATCCCTTTTTAACATAGACAGATACAGAAGATACCCTAAATAATCAATTGTGGAGGAGAGAAAGATGGGGAGGGCCGGATTACAGGTATCAAGGTTATTGTCTATATAATCCAACATGTCTGCATGCAAATGCAAATACTGTCATGACAACACCTGGCATGGAGGCAGACCAGTAACCCTCTGGGTGAAGGCACCATGTACTAGAGATGCCATTTTGGGACACCAACCATGAAGGTTGATCATATAATGCAATAACTTTACAGAGGTTATAGTTATTATTCTGTGCATTCTTACTACAACCTTCTGTGGTAATGCAACTTATTCTGAAACCCTATAATCTTTGCCTCTGATAATACAAGGACATCATTGTTAGTATTTTGTACACTGTAATAATAATTTTACAATAGCTAGAAACCTTTCACATCTGTTGACATCTTAGGAGACAATAACATGCTCAGGCTCAATATCGACAATGTTTTTGTTAGAAATGAGTGAACTTCTTGAAATTTGTTTTGTGCCAAATTTATCAAATATATTCTACATGAATCAAATATGCTCCAAGTGGCCTGGAAATTGGTATATGATATTCTGAGGTCTTATAGGATTTTTAACCCCTTCAGGACACCATTTTTCACCTTAATGACCAGGCCAAATTTTGGAAATCTGACATGTGTCACTTTATGTGGTAATAATTTTAGAAAACTTTTCATTATCCACGTCATTCTGTGATTGTTTTCTCGTGACACATTGTACTTCATGATAGTCATAAATTTGAGTCAATATATTTCACCTTTATTTATGAAAAAAAATCTCAAATTTACCAAAAATGTAGAAAAAATCGCAATTTTTATTTCTCTGCTTTTAAAACAGAAAATGATGCCTCATAAAATATTTATTCCTTACATTCCCCATATGTCTACTTTATGTTGGCATCATTTTGTAATGTCATTTTATTTTTTTAGGACGTTAGAAGGCTTAGATTTTAGAAGCAATTCTTAAAATTTTAAGAAAATTTCAAAAACCCACTTTTTAACCGCCTCCGGACCGCCTATCGCAGGATTGCGTTCCAGGAGGCGGTCGATTCATTCCTCTTGGACGCGCCGGCGCGTCATCTCGCGAGAGGCGAGATTTCCTGTGGACCGAAGGTAAACGAGAGTGGATCTGCAGCCTGCAGCGTGCGATCGTCTCAGCTGGCAGGCTGTAGATGCGATTTTTTTAACCCCTTAACCACCTCCGGACCGCCTAACGCAGGATCGCGTTCCGGAGGCGTGGGCAGCGCTGCGCAAGAGTCACGCATATACGCGTCATCTCGCGAGACGCGAGATTTCGCTCAAAGCCGGCCCGCGCATGCGCATCGCGGGCCCGGCAAATTAAAAGAAGTATTTTGTCACCAGCCCTGCCAGCAACGCTCATTGGCTGGCAGGCTGGCGATTTTCAAAAAAACCAATCAAAAGTCATATAACAGATCATATTAGTAAATATGATCTGTTATATGGCTTGTCTGCTCCTGTGCTGGTCCTTTTCGTCGGTTGGGATCCAGCACAGGAGCAGACTGAACTGTGAGTACACCAAACACTACACCTTAGCCCCCAGATCACCCACCTGCACCCCAATTAACCCTTTGATCACCCCTTTGATCGCCCCTGTCAATCACTAGTGAAAGGAAAAAAAAGTGATCAGTGTAAACTGTCACATTTTTTTTATTTTTCACTGGTATTGGCTGTTAGGTTTTAGGGATAGTTTAGGCCCCTTGGTTAGGTAGTTAGCGTCAGTTAGCGCCCACCCACCGCACCGCAGTCACTTTTATTCGCTGTTTAGCGTATCGCTAATCAGCATTTGTACCTTTTTATAGTATCTGTAAGTGATCAAAACTGATCACGTCAGATCTATAATAGTATTAGTGTCACCTTAGCTCGCCCTCCACCCAAAACGCAGTGTTTGCCCGATCAGGCCTGATCGGTCGCCCACACGTGCGTTCACCCACGCCCCACCCCACCGCAGTGACAAAAAATAACTATTTTTTGATCACTGCACATTCATTTTACACCGCACTGCCGGCGATAAAAAAATCAGTTTTGATATTTTTTATCAACCGCAGCAGCCTCCGGTACTTCGCTAGCCTCCCCTTTGTAAGACAGGCTTGCTTTTTTCTTGGGTAGTCACAGGGAATACCCCTAAATTTAGTAGTCCAAAATGTCAAACAGGGGGTATTCTTCCTGAAGAGGCCTACCAGGATTCTGACCCAGTCGGATGAGGAGTGGGAACCCTCATCTGACGAATCTAGCGGGTCAGAATATGAACCTGTAGAAAGCAGTGGCTCTCTGACCCAAAGTTCGGACGAGGAGGTTGAGGTCCCTGGCAGCACCAGGCGTACCCGGCCCCGTGTCGCTAGACCACAGGTTACGCAGGATCCGCTTCAAGAGCAGCAGAGTGGGGCTGTCGCTGCCGGATCACGTGGTGAGGCATACACCAGCAGCGCAGCCCTTCCTGGACCTAGTACCAGCACTGCCGTACAACCTGGTGAAGTAGCGAGCACCAGAAGGGCAGTTGAAGCTGGTACGGTGGCACGTGCAATAGTTACCCCGTCGCAGCCACCGCACAGACAGGCCCGTAGAGCCCCTAGAGTCCCTGAGGTGCTGGCAAATCCTGATTGGCAGTCACCAACTTCAGCCGCACCAGTAGTTCCCCCTTTCACCGCCCAGTCTGGAGTTCGGGTTGAGACGGCTCAAATCGGTTCGGCCCTGGGATTTTTTGAGCTGTTCTTGACTGCGGAGCTCTTGGACTTAGTCGTGGCAGAGACCAACCAGTAAGCCCACACAATTTATAACCGCAAACCCGGGAAGCTATTATGCCCACCTTTCCGGTGGAAACCAGTCCAAGTTTCCGAACTTAAAATTTTTCTGGGCCTTCTCCTCAACATCGGGGCCTGACAAAAAAGCATGAATTGCGGTCATATGGTCAATGCACCCAATTCATCACATGCCCATGTTCTCTGCTGCTATGTCCAGGACACGATTTGAGACCATCCCTCCGTTTTCCTGCATTTTAGCGACAACATCCAACCTCCCGTCCCAGAGGCCACCCTGCTTTTTGACCGGCTCCACAAATTCGGCCCCCTCATAGACCATTTCAACTGAAATTTGCAGATTTGTATACCCCTGAGCAAAACATCTGCGTAGACGAGTCCCTAATACATTTTACCGGGCCGCCTGTGGCTTCAAACCAATACATCCCAAGCAAGCGTGCCCGGTATGGGGTCAAATTGTATAAGCTCTGTGAAAGGGCCACAGGCTATACCCACAATTTCGGATCTATGAGGGAAAAGATCAGACCTGGAGCCGGTCGGTTGCCCTGATACCGTGGGAGCAGTGGGAAGACAGTCTGGGGACTTGGTGTCACCCTTATTCGGCAAGGGGTACCATCTTTATGTGGACAATTTCTACACAAGTGTGGCCCTCTTTAGGCATTAGTTTCTAGAACGGATTTGCGCCTGTGGCACTGCGCGAACTAGTCGCGAGGGGCTTCCCCCAACGGCTTGTAACCACCCGTCTTGCAAGGGGGCAGAGGGCTGCCTTGTGTAACGAAGAACTGCTCGCGGTGAAATGGAGAGACAAGCGTGACGTTTACATGCTCTCTCCATTCACGCAGACACGACAATCCAAATTGAGCGAGCAACCCGTGTCATTGAAAAGCCCCTCTGTGTCCACCGACTATAATGCGCTCTTGGGAGGGGTGGACTTCAATGACCAGATGTTGTCTCCGTATTAGTTTCCGCAGAAACCAGACGCTGGTATAAGAAGGTGTCTGTATATTTGATTCAATTGGTGCTGTACAATAGTTTTGTTCTCTACAGTAAGGCTGGGGAGAACAGGATCCTTCCTCAAATTCCAGGAAGAGATCATCGAGAACCTCCATTACCCAGGAGGTTCCGTGGCCCCATCCACCAGTGTAGTTAGCCGTCTACACGAGCGACATTTCCCAGTGTCGTTCCTGGTACCTCAACCCAACCGTCACCCCGAAAAAGATGTCGTGTCTGTAGCAGGAGTGAATAAGGCGTGACACCCGCTATTTCTGTCCTGACTGTGCTGACCACCCTGCCCTATGCTATGGAGAGTGTTTCCGGAAGTACCACACACAGGTACACCTAGCATAGGGATCACATCTCACCAGGACAGGCACACAGGGCTATTAGGGCCCATTCACTCACAGCTGCTGCAAACCTCTCCTTTCACCTGGGATAAAGTGCATAACGTACTTCGCCACAACTTTGGGCGATTTGCGCTTTGCACAGTGTCCCATGGGAAGGAGAGGTTTGTTCTATAAAGGTAAAAAAAACTAAACAAAAAAAAAATACCGGTAAGTAAAAAAGTTAAACGTTCAGTTAAAAAAGTTTAAAAAAGTTTCTATGTTCTGTTCAACAGTTAATAAATTTATTGCGTTGCGGCCTGGTTTTTTCTTTTTTGTTTTGTTTTTTTTACCTTTCAGGTGGACCAACGATCGACTAGCTGCAGCACTGATGTGCATTCGGACAGAAGCATTGCGCTGCTGTCAGATTACACGCAAGTCGGTGTATGCGGCGCTGCAAGACGAGATTTCTCTTCTGCAGTAAAAGATACGTTTGCCGAGGCATATGAGCTGAGGAGGTGGCGGTGTGTTCATATACTTTGGCAAACACTTTGTTTATATTAAAAAAAAAAACTCCCGGCAATGATTTATTCATCACATCGATTGATGTGAATGGAGAAATCTGGTTTGCCAGGGCATACGAGCTAAGTGGGCATGGATGTTGGGCGGAGCTCCTATGTCCTGGCAGACGCCTTTCCCCTCCTTTTTCTTTTTTTGGCAGAGATTTTTTCATCCACATTGATCGATGCGAATATGAAGAAATCTGTTGCCGTTCATTTTTTTCTTTTCAGCCCAGCGGCTGAACGGAAAAAAAAAAATATCATTACCTGTATGCTCAATATAAGGAGAATAGCAGAAACTCTAATGCTGGGCATACATGTAATGATTGCGGAGACCCTCAAATGCCAGGGCAGTACAAACACCCCACAAATAACACCATTTTGGAAAGACGACCACCCCAAGGTATTAGCTGAGGGGCATATTGAGTCCATGAAAGATTGAAATTTTTGTCCCAGTTAGCGGAAAGGGGAGACTTTGTGAGAAAAAATAAAAAAAATCAATTTCCGCTAACTTGTGCCAAATTTTTTTTTTTCTATGAACTCGCCATGCCCCTTATTGAATACCTTGGGGTGTCTTCTTTCCAAAATGGGGTCACATGTGGGGTATTTATACTGCCCTGGCATTTTAGGGGCCCCAAAGCGTGAGAAGAAGTCTGGTATCCAAATGTCTAAAATGCCCTCTAAAGGGAATTTGGGCCCCTTTGCCCACCAGGCTGCAAAAAAGTGTCACAAATGTGGTATCTCCGTATTCAGTAGAAGTTGGTGAATGTGTTTTGGGGTGTCATTTTACATATACCCATGCTGGGTGAGATAAATATCTTGGTCAAATGCCAACTTTGTATAAAAAAATGGGAAAAGTTGTCTTTTGCCAAGATATTTCTCTCACCCAGCATGGGTATATGTAAAATGACACCACAGTACACATTCCCCAACTTCTCCGAGTACGGCGATACAGATGTGTGACACTTTTTTGCAGCCTAGGTGGGCAAAGGGGCCACATTCCAAAGAGCACCTTTCGATTTCACAGGTCATTTACCTACTTACCACACATTAGGGCCCCTGGAAATGCCAGGGCAGTATAACTACCCAACAAGTGACCATATTTTGGAAAGAAGACACCCAAGGTATTCCGTGAGGGGCATGGCGAGTTCCTAGAATTTTTTATTTTTTGTCACAAGTTAGTGGAAATGATGATTTTTTTATTTTTTTTTCATACAAAGTCTCATATTCCACTAACTTGTGACAAAAAATAAAAACCTTCCATGAACTCGCCATGCCCATCAGCGAATACCTTGGGGTCTCTTCTTTCCAAAATGGGGTCACTTGTGGTGGTAGTTATACTGCCCTGGCATTCTAGGGGCCAAAATGTGTGGTAAGGAGTTTGAAATCAAATTCTGTAAAAAATGACGAGTGAAATCCGAAAGGTGCTCTTTGGAATATGGGCCCCTTTGCCCACCTAGGCTGCAAAAAAGTGTCACCATCTGGTATCTCGTATTCAGTAGAAGTTGGGAATGTGTTTTGGGGTGTCTTTTTACATATACCCATGCGGGGTGAGAGAAATATCTTGGCAAAAGACAACTTTTCCCATTTTTTTATACAAAGTTGCATTTGACCAAGATATTTATCTCACCCAGCATGGGTATATGTAAAAAGACACCCCAAAACACATTCCCCAACTTTTACTGAATACGGACATACAGATGTGTGACACTATTTTGCAGCCTAGGTGGGCAAAGGGGCCCATATTCCAAAGAGCACCTTTCGGATTTCACTCGTCATTTTTTACAGAATTTGATTTCAAACTCCTTACCACACATTTGGGCCCCTAGAATGCCAGGGCAGTATAACTACCCCACAAGTGACCCCATTTTGGAAAGAAGAGACCCAAGGTATTCGCTAATGGGCATATGGAGTTCATAGAACTTTTTATTTTTTGTCACAAGTTAGTGGAATATGAGACTTTATAAGAAAAAAAAATTTAAAAAAAAATCATCATTTTCCGCTAACTTGTGACAAAAAATAAAAAGTTCTATGAACTCACTATGCCCATCAGCGAATACCTTAGGGTGTGTACTTTCCGAAATGGGGTCATTTGTGGGGTATTTGTACTGTCTGGGCATTGTAGAACCTCAGGAAACATGACAGGTGCTCAGAAAGTCAGAGCTGCTTCAAAAAGCGGAAATTCTACATTTTTGTACCATAGTTTGTAAACGCTATAACTTTTACCCAAACCATTTTTTTTTTACCCAAACATTTTTTTTTTATCAAAGACATGTAGAACAATAGATTTTAGAGCAAAATTTATATATGGATGTAGTTTTTTTTGCAAAATTTTCCAACTGAAAGTGAAAAATGTCATTTTTTTGCAAAAAAATCTTTTTAAATTTTGATTAATAACAAAAAAAGTTTAAATGTCAGCAGCAATGAAATACCACCAAAAGAAAGCTCTATTAGTGAGAGAAAAGGAGGTAAAATTCATTTGGGTGGTAAGTTGCATGACCGAGCAATAAATGGTGAAAGTAGTGTAGGTCAGAAGTGTAAAAAGTGGCCTGGTCTTTCAGGGTGTTTAAGCACTGGGGGCTGAAGTGGTTAAAGGTATATTAGATGCTGTTTTGATACAGCGTCTAATATACCTGATACCTGGTCCTCTGGTGTCCTTTTTGCTTGGATCGACCACCAGAGGACACAGGCAGCTCTGTAAGTAGCACCAATCACCACTACACTACACCCCCCTGTCACTTATTAACCCCTTATTAACTCCTGATCACCCCATATAGACTCCCTGATCACCCCCCTGTCATTGATCACCTTCCTGTAAGGCTCCATTCAGACGTCCGTATGTGTTTTACGGATCCGCAAACACGGACACCGCGGATCCACAAAACACGGACACCGGCAATGTGCTTTCCGCATTTTGCGGATCCGCACATTGCCAGAACTATATAGAACATGTCCTATTCTTGTCCGCAATTGCAGACAAGAATAGACATGTTCTATAGCAGAGATCAGCAACCTTCGGCACTCCAGCTGTTGTGAAACTACAACTCCCAGCATGCTCCTTCCATTTGTGTAGGAGTTTAGAGAAAAGCCAAGCAAGTGTGCATGATGGAGATGTAGTTTCCCAACACCTGAGTGCCGGAGGTTGCTGACGCCTGTTCTATAGGCTCTACAAAAAATGCAGTGTTCGCCCGATCAGGCCTGATCTGTGCACACACTTGCGTTCAGTCCGCCCCACTGCAGTGACAGAATTAATTTTTTTCTGATCACTGCAAAAACACCGTAAAAATCGCTGCAGCGCTATAAAAAGATCACTTTGAGGGGCATGGCGAGTTCATAGAAGATTTTTAATTTTTTTTGTCACAAGTTAGCTGAAATTGTTTTTTTTTGGTTGGTTTTTTTGTTTTTTCTTACAAAGTCTCATATTCCACTAACTTGTGTCAAAAAATAAAATCTCACATGAACTCACCATACCCTCCACGGAATCCAAATGCGTAAAAATTTTGATATTTATATTCAGACTTCTCACGCTTTAGGGCCCCTAAAATGCCAGGGCAGTATAATACCCCACAAGTGACCCCATTTCGGAAAGAGACACCCCAAGGTATTTTGTGAGGGGCATGGCGAGTTCATGTAAAAAAAATATATTTTTGTCACAAAGTTAGTGGAATATGAGACTTTGTAAGAGAAAAAAATAAAAAAAAATCATTTTCCGCTAACTTGTGCCAAAAAAAAAAATATTCTAGGAAACTCGCCATGCCCCTCAGGGAATACCTTGGGGTGTCTTCTTTCCAAAATGGGGTCACTTGTGGAGTATTTATACTGCCCTGGCACTTTAGGGGACCTAAAGCGTGAGAAGTAGTTTGGAATCCAAATGCGTAAAAATGCCCTGTGAAATCGTAAAGATTCTCATTGGAATTTGGGCCCCTTTGCACACCTAGGCTGCAACAAAGTGTCACACATGTGGTATCGCCGTACTCAGGAGAAGTAGAGCAATGTGTTTTGGGGTGTATTTTTACATATACCCATGCTGGGTGAGAGGAATATCTGTGTAAATTGACATACTTTGCATAATTTTTTTTTTTAAGTTGTCATTTACAGAAATATTTCTCTCACCCAGCATGGGTATATGTAAAAATACACCCAAAACACATTGCCCTACTTCTCCTGAGTACGGCGATACCACATGTGTGACACTTTTTTGCAGCCTAAGTGCGTTAAAGGGGCCGAAAGTCCAAACAAGTACCTTTAGGCTTTACAGGGTGCTCACAATTTAGCCTTGCCCAAAATGCCAGACAGTAAACACACCCCACAAATGACCCCATTCGGAAAGAAGACACCCAAGGTATTCGCTGAGGGGCATATTGAGTCCATGAAAGATGTACTTTTTGTCACAAGTTAGCGGAAAGGAGACTTTGTGAGAAAAAATCAATTTCCGCTAACTTGTGCCAAAAAAAAAAAACTTCTATGAACTCTCCATGCCCCTCACGGAATACCTTGGGGTGTCTTCTTTCCAAAATGGGGTCATATGTGGGGTAATTATACTTCCCTGGCATTTTAGGGGCCCTAAAGCGTGAGAAGAAGTCTGGAATCCAAATGTCTAAAAATGCCCTCCTAAAAGGAATTTGGGCCCCTTTGCACACCTATACTGCAAAAAAGTGTCACAAATGTGGTTCACCGTACTCAGGGAGAAGTAGGGCAATGCGTTTTGGGGTGTCCTTTTTCATATACCCATGCTGGGTGAGAGAAATATCTCTCTAAAATGGACAACTTTGTATAAAAAATTTGAAAAGTTGACTTTTACAGAGATATTTCTCTCACTCAGTGGGTATATGTAAAAGACACCACAAAACACATTGCCCTACTTCTCCTGAGTACGGCGATACCACATGTGTGGACACTTTTTTGCAGCCTGGGTGGGCAAAGGGGCCCACATTCTAAACAGCACCTTTAGGATTTCACAGGACATTTTTTACACATTTGAAATTCAAACTACTTCTCACGCATTAGGCCCCTAAAATGCCCACAAGTGACCCCATTTTGGAAAAGAAGACACCCCACGGTATTTCGTGATGGGCATAGTGAGTTAATGGAAGTTTTTATTTTTTGTCACAAGTTAGTGGAATATAAGAATTTGTAAAAAAAATTTAAATCATAATTTTCCGCTAACTTGTGCCAAAAAAAAAAAAATATTCTAGAACTCGCCATGCCCATCAGCGAATACCTTAGGGTGTCTACTTTCTGAAATGGGGTCATTTATGGTGTTTTTTCTACTGTCTGGGCATTGTAGAACCTCAGGAAACATGACAGGTGCTCAGACAGTCAGAGCTGCTTCAAAATGCGGAAATTCACATTTTTTGTACCATAGTTTGTAAACGCTATAACTTTTACCCAAACCAATAATATACACTTATTGCATTTTTTTATCAACGACATGTAGAACAATAAATTTAGAGAAAAATTGATATAGAAATGTATTTTTTTTTTTTGCAAACTGAAAGTGAAAAATTTCGTTAAATTTCGATTAATAACAAAAAAAGTAAAAATGTCAGCAGCAATGAAATACCACCAAATGAAAGCTCTATTAGTGAGAAGAAAAGGAGGTAAAATTCATTTGGGTGGTAAGTTGTATGACGAGCAATAAACCGTGAAAGTAGTGTAGTGCAGAATTGTAAAAAGTGGTCTGGTCATTAAGGGTGTTTAAGCTAGGGGAGCTGAAGTGGTTAAGGACCAGTTCAGTCCTGAAGTCACTTTGTGGGGCTTACATAGTGGAAACCCCCATAAATGACCCATTGTAGAAACTACACACCTTAAGTACTCAAAACTGATTTTACAACTTTGTTAACCCTTTAGGTGTTCCACAAGAATTAAAGGAAAATGGAGATGATATGTCTAAATTTCACTTTTTGGCAGATTTTTAATTTTTTTCAATTTTTTTATTTAACACATCGAGGGTTAACAGCCAAACAAAACTCAATATTTATTACCCTGATTCTGCGGTTTACAGATGTGGTCATAAACTGATGTAAGGGCACATGGCAGGGCGCAGAAGAAAAGGAGCACCATGTGGTTTTTGGAAGGCAGATTTTGCTGGACTGGTTTTTAGATGCCATGTCCCATTTGAAGCCCCCCAGATGCACCTTACAGTAAAAACTCCCAAAAGAAACCCCATTTTAATAAGGTGTCAGTTTTATTGGTACTATTTTGGGGTACATATGATTTTTAATTGCTCTATATTACGTTTTTTTGTGAGGCAAGGTAACCAAAAATTGCTGTTTTGGCACAGTTTTTATTTTGTATTTTTTACTACATTCATCTGACAGGGTAGATCATGTGCTATTTTTTATAGAGCAGGTTGTTACGGACGCGATGATATCAAATATGTCAACTTTCTTTGTTTGTTTGTTTAGGTTTAACATAATAAAGCATTTTTTTAATATGTTTTTGTGTCTCCATTTTCTGAACGCCATATTTATTTTATTTTTCTGCCGATCGTCTTATGCAGGGGCTCGTTTTTTGCAGGAAGAGTTGACGTTTTTATTGGTACTATTTTTGGGTACATATAAATTTTTTATCATTTATTGTTTTAGCACAGTTTTTATTTATTTATTTTTACAACGTTCACCTGAAGAGTTAGGTCATGTGATGTTTTTATAGAGCAGATCGTTACAGACATGGCAATACCTAATATGTATACTTTTTCTTATTTATTTACGTTTTACACAATAATAGCATTTTTAAATAAAAAAAATTTTTTTAGTGTCTCCATAGTATTAAAGCCATAGCTTTTTTATTTTGTGACCGATTGTCTTAGGCTCCATACACACGTCCGCAAATGGGTCCGCATTCGTTCCGCAATTTTGTGGAACGGGTGCGGACCCATTTATTTTCTATGGGACGGAATGGATCCGGACAGCACACAGCATTTGCGGAGCGCGGCCCGATCTTCAGGTCCGCAGCTCCGCAAAGATAGAACATGTCCTATTCTTGTCCGCAGCTTGCGGACAAGAATAGGCATTTCTATAGGGGTGCCGGGCGGGTGTGTTGCGAATCCGCAATTTGCGGGTCCGCAAACACACCACGGACGTGTGAATGGAGCCTTAGGTAGGCTGTCATTTTTTGAGGGATGAGGTGACAGTTTGATTTGTACTATTTTGCGGGGCATAAGCCTTTTTGATCTCTTGGTGTTGCAGTTTATGTGATGTTAGGTGACCAAAAAAAGTTTGCAACTTTTTTTTTTTTTTTTTTACGGTGTTCACCTGAGGGGTTAGGTCATGTGATATTTTTATAGAGCAGGTTGTTACGGACACGGCAATACCTAATATGTCTAATTTTTTTAATTTATTTACTTTAACACAATAATAGCAGTTTTGAAGCAAAAAAAAACATATTTTAGTGTCTCCATTTTCTTTGAGTCATAGTTTTCTTATTTTTATCGACTGATTGTCTTAGTTAGGATCTCTTAAGGTGACGGTTTTATTGGTACTATTTTGGGGGGAATACGCCTTTTTGATCACTTGGTGTTGCAATTTTTGTGATGTAAGGTGACAAAAAATTTCCTTTTTGGCACTGTTTGTATTGAAAAATTTTTACGGTGTTCACCTGAGTGGTTAGGTCATGTGATATTTTTGTAGAGCAGGTTGTTACGGATGCAGCACTACCTGATATGTCTACTTTTTCTTTATTTAAGTTCTACAGAATAATAGCATTTTAGAAAAAAATACATGTTTTTGTGTCTTCATTTTCTGAAGGCCATATTTTTTTCATTTTTTTGTCCAATTGTCTCATGTAGGGATTCTTTTTTATTTCAGGATGAGGTGATGGTTTGATTGGTACTCTTTTGGGGTACATACAACTTTTTTGATCACTTTGAATATGTTTTTTGTTGGAGGTGAGGTGGGAAAAATGTTGGAGGTGAGGTGGGAAAAATTTCAATTCCATCATAGTTTTTCTCTTTTTTTTTTAATGGCCCGTGCCCGTTCACTGTGCGGGGAAAGTAACGTGATCCTTTTATATATGTGTGTAGTGTATTTTTTTTTTTTTATCAATTATAAATGTGTGGCTATAAAAAGAAATGTGATTTTTATTTTATTTTTAACTTTTTTAATTTTTTTGTTATTTTTTTTTTTACCCAGACCCACTTGGTTCTTAACGATCCAGTGGGTATGATGGTTTACAATGCACTGCAGTACACTCTATAGCAGGCATGCTCAACCTGCGGCCCTCCAGCTGTTGTAAAACTACAACTCCCACAATGCCCTGCTGTAGGCTGATAGCTGTAGGCTGTTCAGGCATGCTGGGAGTTGTAGTTTTGCAACAGCTGGAGGGCCGCAGGTTGAGCATGCCTGCTCTATAGTGTACTGCAGTGCATTGTCACTCAGAGTAAAACAAAACATGCAATGCAACAGCTCTCTGCAAACTAAATAAAGTACAAAAATGCATAATAATTGCTAATGCTATACTTATAAATTAGAGACGTTTGGCAAATACATTTTGCACAAAATTATTTGAGCCCGTCTACCGCACATCAAGGCAATCTCTGTAGGACCCGTCTTACAGAGATCGCCTTGACGTGACGGGCTCAAATAATTTAGTACAAAATTTATTTGCCAAGCATCTCTAAGTATAGCATTAGCAATTATTATGCATTTTTGTACTTTATTTGGCTTGCAGAGAGCTGTTGTATTGCATGTTTTGTTTTACTGTGAGTGACAATACACTGCAGTACACTATAGAGTGGGACCTACACTCCCTGAATTGTATGGTAGCCGTCATGGCACATAAAGGGTAATATTTAGTGTTAGGACCCGTCTTACAGAGATCGCCTTGATGTGCGGCAGACGGGCTCAAATAATTTTGTACAAAATTTATTTGCCGAGCATCTCTAATTTATAAGTATAGCATTAGCAATTATTATGCATTTCTGTACTTTATTTGGTTTGCAGAGAGCTGTTGCATTGCATGTTTTGTTTTACAGTGTTGTTTTCAGCCATAGCAATGTGCCCCTGCGCATTGGGATGTGCTGACTGACCCCCTTTTTCACTCACAGTATGCCTGTAAGGCTACTAAACTAGTACATGCATGGATTGCAGGATAAAACTTACCAGGAAAGATTGAAGGACCTTAACATGTATAGCTTGGAAGAAAGACGAGACAGAGGGGATATGATAGAAACTTTGAAATACATAAAGGGAATCAACAAGGTAAAAGAGGAGAAAATATTTAAAAGAAGAAAAACTGCTACAAGAGGACATAGTTTTAAATTAGAGGGGCAAAGGTTTAAAAGTAATATCAGGAAGTATTACTTTACTGAGAGAGTAATGGATGCATGGAATAGCCTTCCTGCAGAAGTGGTAGCTGCAAATACAGTGAAGGAGTTTAAGCATGCCTGGGATAGGCATAAGGCCATCCTTCATATAAGATAGGGCCAGGGGCTATTCATAGTATTCAGTATATTGGGCAGACTAGATGGCCCAAATGGTTCTTATCTGCCGACACATTCTATGTTTCTATGTGTATCCCTTTTATTTGGGAGCAGCAGCAGTACAGTGTGGATGTGGAAAGAGTAAGGTGTGTAAGAGTAATAGTGGAAGCAACAGTAGCGCCAGCAGTAGCAGCACAGCATACAACAGACATGGAGGCAAGTAGATGTGTGTGCGGCTGTGTTGGGGTATCAGTCGTAGTAGTGGCGGCTGTGTAGTGGTAATGGTAGTGGCAGTAGGGCTAATGAAAGTGGCACTAGGGGGATTAACAGCAGGGAGTAGTAGATGTGGTGGCAGCAGCCATATGGTACGGAACATGATGGTAGACAGGCAGACAACAGCAGTAGCATGATGATGGTAGCAACAGCAGATTGTCACGGTGGGGAGTAGGGAAAACCCCCCACCATAGAATGTCACCAAATACTAGGCCATAGGCAGGGAAAAGGGAGCTGGTCACCTCCTAAAGCTTCCCTCAAGCAGCCATAGTCTCCTGGCTGTATGAGCCGCCTTCAATGGTAAGGGGGCTCATACCCACGAACCTAGAAGTCTAGGAATCCCTGCATCACACTCAAAATTGTGACAGGGTTGTTCATCCAACACCACAGATGAAAGGTGTCTCAGTAGCTGACAGTGAGAAAGACAATGTAGCAACTGCACGGCAGGTAAGTACACAGTGTAACAACAGAACACTAGCAACAACCAACACTTACCTGCCCCAGCAGAGATGGAGAAACAACACCAAACTTCTACCCGGACCTCCATGCGAACACCAGATGCACGGAAGCACTTGGTAGCGATGCATTCAGGCTTATGGTTCACCCCTCCGGGAAACCAGCCCCCTTTCGGAGGTAACATACACAAAGGGAAACGTCTTGCACACATGCAGGGACAAACACCAACAACATCCCAGACATGTAACAACAAACAAGATGTACAACAAACCTCCAACTCAAACCCACACGATAAACAACACACCAGGAGGGGAAGGAAGACAAGGAGGAAACACACAGTATGAAATCACAGCAGACATTGCTAAGAACATCGATGTCAAACTTGGATGGCCCTCAGATCTAATCCATGCACAGAGCAAGCATCTCACATGAAAGGCAGACAAACCAAACTGATCTCAGTCTCCAAGCCAGAGTATATAAGAAGACCTGAGACCGCACCCAACTCACCAATTTGCTCCAGCCAGTGAATTAACCCCACACACACCACACAGCAGGGAGACTCTACTTAAAGGGGAATGGCACACACAAGCAAAAGGCAACAGGTTGCCTGTAATGACCGACGACACGCACAGGGAGGGAAAAGGGAAAGCCCTGCCCAAGGGAGAGGGAAAGGTGGTGACCCCTGACTCACCTTGCGGCTGGCACCTGACTGCCCTGGCGTCCCTAGACGGGTTCCTCACCCGTGCGGCGATCACGTGCCTAAGCCCTGGCTTTCCCTAAAATGAGCCCTAGATAGTGAACGGGCTGGTGGGATCGCTAGTCCACACCACTGACACTAAGAGGGAAACACCAGGGAGAGGACAGACAATACAGACAAACACATACACCCAGGGGGCGACCACAGCAGTCCACAAAGGTCCAACAGGGATCCGGAGGGTAGCGTTCTGGACCAACAACCAGAGAACGCAGCAACACAGCTCCAGAGGGTCAGAATAGATGTCCAGGCAGGAAGCTCTATATCTGGCAACCAGAGAAGTGTGAGAGGGGAATATAAGGAGGTTGGGAGTGCTGGACAAGGAACAGCTGAGGAGAAAGAGCTACGGATCCCTGAGTGAGCCAAAAGGGTTTGCAAAGCAAACCCAGAAAGCTACCATAAGGAAACAGCCCTATCTTACATAGAGCGCGCAGCCAACCGCTGCGACTTCCTGACCCCGGGTATAACGGAGTCAGGCGTGGTTCTAGACACCCTCGTGACAGTACCCCCCTCTCTACGAGGGGCCTCCGGACACTCAGGACCAGGTCTCTCAGGATGAGAGGCATGAAAAACCCGAACTAGCCTGTCGGTGTTTACCTCAGACGCAGGAACCCACATTCTTTCCTCGGGACCGTAACCTCTCCAATGCACCAGATATTGAAGAGAGCGGCGGACCCGACGAGAATTAACAATTTTGGATATCTGAAATTCTAGATTACCATCCACAACAACAGGAGGGGGTGGCAGCGGTGACGGTTCTAGAGGTGGAACATATTTCTTGATTAACGACTTATGAAAGACATTATGGATTTTAAAAGTCTGAGGTAACTCCAGGCGAAAAGCCACGGGGTTGACGATGGCTACAATTTTGTAAGGACCAATAAACCTAGGACCCAGTTTCCAAGAGGGAACCTTCAATTTAATATTTCTAGTAGACAACCACACATAGTCATTCACTCCTAGGTCCAGACCTGGCGACCGTCTCTTATCAGCCATGCATTTGTATTTACCTCCCATATTTTTCAAGTTAGCTTGCACCTTCTGCCATACCGATGAAAGAGATGACGAAAACCGTTCCTCTTCGGGAACCCCAGAAGACCCCCCCTCTTTGAAAGTACAGAATTGGGGATGAACACCATATGCACCAAGAAATGGTGACTTGCCAGTGGATTCCTGACGACGATTATTTATGGCAAACTCAGCTAACGGTAAATATGATGACCACAACTCTTGGTTTTCAGACACAAAACATCTTACATATGTCTCCAGGTTTTGGTTGGTACGCTCAGTCTGTCCATTCGACTGAGGATGGAAAGCTGAGGAAAAGGACAAGTGTACCCAAACGGGAACAAAAAGCTTTCCAAAATTTAGAAATAAACTGGGTACCCCGATCCGAAACAACATCGGAGGGGACCCCGTGAAGCTTCACGATTTCACTGACGAATACCTGAGCAAGAGTCTTAGCATTAGGTAGTGCGGGTAACCCAATGAAGTGTACCATTTTGCTAAACCTGTCCACTACTACCAAAATAACTGTTTTACCCGCAGACAAAGGTAAGTCAGTGATAAAATCCATTGACAGATGTGTCCATGGTCTATTGGGAATGACGAGTGGTAATAGAGACCCTGCAGGACGTGTATGTGGAACTTTTGCGCGCGCACAGGTAGAACAAGAAGACACAAAATCTAATACATCCTGACGCAACCTTGGCCACCAAAAACGACGAGACAATAGCTCCAAGGTTGCTTTACTACCCGGGTGCCCAGCAAGTGCCAAATTATGATGTTCCTTTAATAATTCGAATCGCAGGTTCAACGGTACAAACAATTTCTCTGAGGGGCACGAGACCGGGGCGTCCCCCTGGGCCTCTAACACCTTCCCCTCCAGAACAGAGTGTACCGCAGAAACAACCACTCCTCTTTGAAGAATGGGCACCGGATCACTCACATTACCCCCTCCAGGGAAACAACGAGATAGTGCATCAGCCTTGGTATTCTTTGCCCCAGGACGATAGGTAATCACAAAGTTAAACCTGGTAAAAAAAATAGCGACCACCTAGCTTGTCTAGGGGTGAGACGCTTAGCTGATTCGAGGTACAGAAGATTTTTGTGGTCCGTAATCACAGTGACGGGGTGGACTGCCCCCTCTAAAAAGTGACGCCATTCTTCAAACGCTAGTTTAATAGCTAATAGTTCCCTATTGCCAATATCGTAGTTCTTTTCTGCTGCAGATAGTTTTTTAGAAAAGAAAGCACAAGGACGCCATTTGCCAGGAGACGGACCCTGAGACAGCACCGCCCCCACTCCCACCTTTGACGCATCGACTTCAACAATAAAAGGCTGAGAGACATCAGGTTGGACTAGTACAGGTGCTGAGGTAAACCTCTCTTTTAGAGAGGAAAAAGCAATTTTAGCGGCGTCAGACCATTTAGAAAAATCAATCCCCTTCTTAGTCATAAAAGAAAGAAGATGGCTCCGGCAGCATTCCGCAATATCAAAAATTCTTTAATCGTACCTCCAGACACAAACAGCAACGTTTCGACTGAACACCAGTCTTTGTCATGCCTAATAACATCAATGCTGATAGGCATATATATACCCCCACATAAAATACACACCCTGTTACATCATCAGTACAAATCAATGTATAATAGAATACATATGTCCACATTCTAACTTACAGCTGATGATATGCCCACCATACTCGTGTTGTTCTCCTCGGCGTTCTCTTGTCTGTATTGCGCAGCCGCGTCTCAATACATTCGCATACCCGGAAGTGTCATGCGTCACCATGGCACCCGGCGGCGCACGTGTCTCTAGCCAATGAGCTGCCAAAGGCAACCACCGACGTCACAGCCTGCGCGTCCACCCTGTGATCCTCCCCCAAGAGCGCACGTCCGTGCGTCAATAACGTAGGTCACATGGGGTCCGCAGCCAATGACAACACAGCGCAAACACCGGCGTCATGGTAACGATGACGCCCCGGTCAACGCTACTTCCTATACAGAAAACAAGTGCAATCTGTATCTAAAGCGAACCGATCTATATCTGATCATACTCTTTAAACACACTGTGGGGCCCGTGCCCTCAATGGTGATCACCTGATTATAAAGGAGCATCAATACAGATTGCACGTAGTCACACACAAGACAGTAATGGGGATTACATATATCATCACAGGTGTGGTACGCAGTAACCACACATAGCCACAATGTGAATAGTGTACCATATATACATATCCAATATATACATAGATCATCACATTAACCCATTGTCATATGGATTGGGGATTGATCCCCCAGGGGATGTGTTACATCTATGTTAAAAACATGATGTCCCTATACTAAGAGGACAAAACAGTGACCAATATCAATCAATGGATGAGACATTGAACTCTATATTCAAGCCAAAGGGTTGTAGGGACCTAAGGGTATGGATCCATTTAAGTTCCTTTTTCCTCAGGATTCCCTTCCTGTCCCCACCCCTTCTCAAGTATCCTACGCTATCAATTGCCCGAAATCTCAATTGATTTATGGAATGTTTGCAATCAATGAAGTGTTTTGCAACCGGTTTGTCGAGTGCACCTGTTCTTATTGTGCTTTTGTGTTTGTAAATTCTTTCCCTCAATTCCATCGTGGTCTCCCCCACATAGATCAAACTACACGGGCACTGTATCATGTACACCACATCAGTGGATTTACATGTGTAGTGACCTTTGATCTTGAACCGTTTGCCACTGTATGGGTGTGTAAAACCGTCACCTTTCATGATGCCACCGCAGTTGCAACAGGAAAGGCAAGGGAAATTACCATTCCTCAGTGGTGCTAGTCTTTTCTGTCTCTCAATGTCCTTCCCCCCTATATCAGCCTACACCAATCTATCGCGTAGGTTAGGGCTCCGTTTGTATGCCATCATTGGGGGAACTGAAAATTCAGTGACTGCAGGCAATCCTTTCTGCAGGATCTGCCATTCCTGTCGTAGGA
Organism: Bufo bufo; assembly: GCF_905171765.1. Classification (NCBI taxonomy): domain Eukaryota; kingdom Metazoa; phylum Chordata; class Amphibia; order Anura; family Bufonidae; genus Bufo; species Bufo bufo. The sequence continues at coordinate 212,125,048 of NC_053394.1, forward strand.
TGGTGGCAATATTGCCGCTATCACTCCCAAAGATGGATACAAATGGAATTCGGGGGGTCTCCTGTTTTTGTGGTTTCCTTGTCAAGGTGGAGCTACGTTCCATAGATACAATCTTATGTTTGGTACGGTTGATCAATTTGGTGGGATAACCTCTCTTGCTGAACTTGCACATCTCATCCACCCTAAATCCAAAGAGGGTGTCATCCGATACGATACGATACGACGTACCCTAAGTAATTGACTCCACGGTAGGGAGCTTACCATATTCTGGGGATGGCTACTGTCATACATTAACAAGGTATTCCTGTCTGTAGGTTTTTGGAAAAGATCAGTACAGATCTTTCCATCGCGCACCTGAATTCGGACGTCAAGGAACTGCAGCTCACGGGCAGAATGCATCACGGTGAACTGCAGGTCCCGGACCCCAGAATTCAGGTGCGCATGAAATTCATCTAACTCAGGTACAGTGCCCGTCCAAATCAGGAAAATGTCGTCGATGTAGCGCCACCAGCACAGAACTCTCTCAAAAAATATGGAGCGATACACAAGCCGATCCTCGACCTCCGCCATGAAGATGTTTGCGTAGGTGGGGGCCACATTGGACCCCATCACCACACCCCGCTTTTGCTGGTAGAAGGTGTCCCCGAAGAGAAAGTAATTCCTCCTCAGGACCACCTCCAGGAGGGCGAGGATCAGCCGGCGCGCCCCAAGAGAGAGTTCCGTGCTGGCCAGGGCCACATCGACGACATTCAGGCCATAGGAGTGATCAATGGATGTATACAGGGATACAACATCAAAACTCACAAGCAAAAACTCCGCCGGCAAGTCAAGTGAACTCAGCTTTGTCGGGAAATGGCCAGTGTCCCTGACATAGGAGGGAGCCGTGGTGTACATGATACAGTGCCCGTGTAGTTTGATCTATGTGGGGGAGACCACGATGGAATTGAGGGAAAGAATTAACAAACACAAAAGCACAATAAGAACAGGTGCACTCGACAAACCGGTTGCAAAACACTTCATTGATTGCAAACATTCCATAAATCAATTGAGATTTCGGGCAATTGATAGCGTAGGATACTTGAGATGGGGTGGGGACAGGAAGGGAATCCTGAGGAAAAAGGAACTTAAATGGATCCATACCCTTAGGTCCCTACAACCCTTTGGCTTGAATATAGAGTTCAATGTCTCATCCATTGATTGATATTCGTCACTGTTTTGTCCTCTTAGTATAGGGACATCATGTTTTTAACATATATGTAACACATCCCCTGGGGGATCAATCCCCAATCCATATGACAATGGGTTAATGTGATGATCTATGTATATATTGGATATGTATATATGGTACACTATTCACATTGTGGCTATGTGTGGTTACTGCGTACCACACCTGTGATGATATATGTAATCCCCATTACTGTCTTGTGTGTGACTACGTGCAATCTGTATTGATGCTCCTTTATAATCAGGTGATCACCGTTGAGGGCACGGGCCCCACAGTGTGTTTAAAGAGTATGATCAGATATAGATCGGTTCGCTTTAGATACAGATTGCACTTGTTTTCTGTATAGGAAGTAGCGTTGACCGGGGCGTCATCGTTACCATGACGCCGGTGTTTGCGCTGTGTTGTCATTGGCTGCGGACCCCATGTGACCTACGTTATTGACGCACGGACGTGCGCTCTTGGGGGAGGATCACAGGGTGGACGCGCAGGCTGTGACGTCGGTGGTTGCCTTTGGCAGCTCATTGGCTAGAGACACGTGCGCCGCCGGGTGCCATGGTGACGCATGACACTTCCGGGTATGCGAATGTATTGAGACGCGGCTGCGCAATACAGACAAGAGAACGCCGAGGAGAACAACACAAGTATGGTGGGCATATCATCAGCTGTAAGTTAGAATGTGGACATATGTATTCTATTATACATTGATTTGTACTGATGATGTAACGGGGTGTGTATTTTATGTGGGGGTATATATATGCCTATCAGCATTGATGTTATTAGGCTTGACAAAGACTGGTGTTCAGTCGAAACGTTGCTGTTTGTGTCTGGAGGTACGATTAAAGAATTTTTGATATTGCGGAATGCTGCCGGAGCCATCTTCTTTCTTTTATGTATACTATATGGCCTGATGGATCAGGGCCTATGGTGAGGCTGTTGCATTGAAACAGACGCATTATCGTGAGACCGCACAGTGCTGCTTCTACACTACTATTTGCACCCTTCTTAGTCATGTCAGTAAGGGGTTTTACAATAAGTGAATAATTTTTAATGAATTTCCTATAGAAATTCGCGAAGCCCAAGAACCGTTGCAGTTCTCAGGAAGATCCCAATCTAAAATTGCCTGGACCTTCCTAGGATCCATACGGAAACCTGAAGCAGATAGAAAATAACCTAGGAATTGTATCTCCTGAACGGCGAAGACACATTTTTCAATTTTAGCTTATAATTTATTCGTCCGTAGGACCTGCAGTACTTGTCTGACATGCACCTCATGTGTTCTCAGATCAGACGAATAAATTAAAATATCATCTAGGTATATTACCACAAACCTGCCGATTAGATGACTAAAAATGTCATTAACGAAATGTTGAAAGACGGCAGGAGCATTGGTCAGACCGAAAGGCATAACAAGATTTTCATAATGCCCCTCAGGGGTGTTAAAAGCTGTCTTCCACTCATCCCCCTCCTTAATACGAATCAGATTGTAGGCCCCCCTGAGATCCAGTTTGGAGAACCACCTAGCACCCGCAATCTGGTTAAACAGGTCAGGAATGAGAGGAAGAGGGTATAGGTCTCGGATGGTTATCCGATTTAATTCGCGAAAATCTAGGCAAGGACGCAGGCCCCCATCTTTCTTTTTAACGAAGAAAAACCCTGCAGCCACGGGTGAAGAAGAGGGTCTGATGTGTCCCTTAGCCAAGCTCTCGGAGATATAATCTTTCATGGCTCGTCTTTCTGGACCTGAAAGATTATATAACCTGGTCTTGGGTAATTTTGCGCCGGGAATAAGGTTAACCGGGCAATCATAAGGACGATGAGGTGGTAATTTCTGACAACCCTTTTCAAAATCCGAAATAAATGTATGTAGGATAGTTATGGAGGCGACTAAGCAATTGCTATTTAAGCAATTTTCTCTGCACTGCTCACTCCACTCCAATATCTCCCTGGCCTGCCAATCCACCACTGGATTGTGCGCTACCAACCAGGGAAGACCCAGCACTACCGGAGTGGGAAGCCCCTCCAGAACATAACATGAAAGCATCTCGTTATGGTGGTCCCCTACCCGAAGGTGTAAATTATGAACAATGTGGGTGAGGTTTCTCTGAGACAGAGGAGCAGAATCAATAGCGAATATGGGAATAGGTCTCTGTAGCGTACAGAGAGACAAACCCATAGTGCGGGCAAAATGGGCATCTATCAAATTTACCCCTGCTCCACTGTCTAGAAAGAAAGAAATAGTCTCCGTCTTATCACCAAAAACAATAACCGCTGGTAACACAAATTGCGATGAACGTATGGAGGAAACGTATACCCCCCGGCTGACATCCTCCACACAGCCTGGGGTTAGTAGTCTTTTGTTTCTGAGGAAAGAAGGACAGACATTAATGAAATGACCCCTCTCCCCACAAAAAAAACAAACCCCACGCCTACGGCGAGCCTCAGGAGGACGGACCTGACGAGTAGTTCCTCCTAGCTGCATAGGCTCGTCTGAGTCCGTACAGACTAACTGCTGCTTGGGAGGGGTTACCAATGGCTCCGGTTTTTTCAACCTGTCCCTAAGGCATCTATCTATTCGGATAGAAAGGGACATAACCGCATCAAGGGAAAAGGGGGTCTCATATAATGCAAGCGCATCCTTAACCCTTTCGGATAACCCAGAGCAGAACTGACTCCTGAGAGCCGGGTCATGCCATTGGGTATCCGTAGCCCACCTACGGAAGTCAGAGCAATACTCCTCTACCGGCCGCTCTCCTTGTAGGAGTCTCCGTAATCTTGATTCAGCCAGTGCGACTCGGTCAGGGTCGTCATATATGAGACCCAAGGCCCCGAAAAACTCATCCACTGACCGAAGAGCCTGGGAATCAGTAGGTAAAGAGAACGCCCAGGACTGCGGGTCCCCCTGCAGCAGGGAAATATCCACCCCCACCCGCTGTTCTTCATTACCAGAGGAGTAAGGGCGCAGTTTAAAATATAATTTACAGGCCTCACGGAATGTCAAAAACTTGTCCCTTCCCCCAGAAAATCTGTCAGGGAGAGGGACCTTGGGTTCCGCAACAACCTGGTTACCAGTAGAACCGCTGGGCTTGCGGTCAGTTGTAATTGCTGCTGTTGCTGGAGGACCGACGCCTTCAATCCTGCCACCTCCAAAGACAGGCCATAAAACTGTTCGGACAGAGCAGCAATTTGATCCATACTGGATTCTAAGTAGGTAAAAAAAAATATATATTTTTTTTACCTACACAAAATAAGGGCCAGATATAATGTAATGACCGGCGACACGCACAGGGAGGGAAAAGGGAAAGCCCTGCCCAAGGGAGAGGGAAAGGTGGTGACCCCTGACTGACCTTGCGGCTGGCACCTGACTGCCCTGACGTCCCTAGACGGGTTCCTCACCCGTGCGGCAATCACGTGCCTAAACCCTGGCTTTCCCTAAAATGAGCCCTAGATAGTGAACGGGCCGGTGGGATCGCTAGTCCGCACCACTGACACTAAGAGGGAAACACCAGGGAGAGGACAGACAATACAGACAAACACATACACCCAGGTGGGCGACCACAGCAGACCACAAAGGTCCAACAGGGATGCGGAGGGTAGCGTTCTGGACCAACAACCAGAGAACGCAGCAACACAGCTCCAGAGGGTCAGAATAGATGTCCAGGCAGGAAGCTCTATATCTGGCAACCAGAGAAGTGTGAGAGGGGAATATAAGGAGGTTGGGAGTGCTGGACAAGGAACAGCTGAGGAGAAAGAGCTACAGATCCCTGAGTGAGCCAAAAGGGTTTGCAAAGCAAACCCAGAAAGCTACCATAAGGAAACAGCCCTATCTTACATAGAGCGCGCAGCCAACCGCTGCGACTTCCTGACCCCGGGTATAACGGAGTCAGGCGTGGTTCTAGACACCCTCGTGACATTGCCGCAGACAACAGCATGTGTGGCCAGCAAGTAACGGCACACACAGCAAAACCTGTGACACTGCCACAACATTCCAAAACAGCAACATGTTGCCACCGGCAACAGCAAGCGTGGCAACAGTGTCACGGCGTACACCATAGGCCGTGACACAGATCTATTCATCGCCCTCATCCTGAGGTTCATAAAAAAAAACATGAATCCATGCCTCGTTCATTTTGACAAAAGTAATGTTTTGTACACTGGTGGAGAACATCTTTGTTTGGGTGTAATGACGCCACCTGCCACACTGCACCCCCTCTCTGAGATGACACTGGATACTGGACAAGACAGTACAGAGAGAGCAAACTGGGCCAGTTCTGGCCCTATTTCCATTCCGCCTGTGCTGAAGTCCATGGGGTTGAGAACATGGTAGTTGCCGGAGAAAGACTAGAATCCAGGTAGGACTGTACCTGGTTGTTCAGGTGGTTCATTGATTCGCATTTGTTGATCTGCACATGAAAACTACTCCATCATGTTGATGATACTAAACTGTCTGCTGCATCTGCTCCTTATGGTAGCAGAGATGGTGGGAGGTGGATGACTTTGCAGGGGGCAGAGAGGGCCCTCCTGGTCAGACACTTGGGCAGCAGACATCTGCTTGCTGAATGCTGTGGCAAGCTAGTACACATTATATCCTAGTAATAAAGCAATTTGGCCTCCCTTTTAGCAACAGGAAAACATTTCCCTAATTTGCTTTGATAGTAAGGGTGTAAAAGCATGGCTATCCAGTTATCATCAGATTGCTTCATAGTAAGAATATGCCATTACATAAGCAAGTAAGCATACAGCTTGCCATCCTCGCCAACATGCCCAAGGACCCAGTTCTTTCCAGTTACACCCTCCCCACTGAGATGATTGGTCATCATGGCCAGTGTTGTCATCATTATCATCATCATCATCATCCTTGTCCTCCTGCACAAGTGAATCCTCCTTCTCCTCCTCCTCCACCTCCAGTTGTAGCTCCTAATTCTCAAGTGGACTTTTTTCTCCGTAAGACTTTCTCTTTGTGGTTCCCCAACACCTAGAGGATGGCCAGCAAGATTCGGAAGCTGTTCTTCTTCCGCTGTGCCTTGTTGCATCTTAGTGAGCCTCTGCCTCAAAATAAATATCAGGGGGATGACATTGTTGATGCTGCAGTTGTCTTTACTGACAAATTTGGTGGCCTCTCTGAAAGGCCCGAGTATGCAACATGCATCTCTAATGAGCTCCACTGCCTGATCTCAAAACAAAACATACTTCCTGCTGAGGTGGTCTGGTGCATGATGAAATCATTCAGCGCTTTACACTGCTCGTACAGATGCAACGAGGAATTCCAGCGAGTTGAAATGTTTCAGATCAAACAGTGCAATGACAAAACGCTCTATCGGAGAAAGTCTATGAGGGAGTCCCTTGCCACATAATAATAGCTGAAATATGAGGACAGTTTCCCTTTGGAAGCCACTGTACTTATTCAAAAAGTGTGGCACAACTAAATTTATCATGTGCGCCATGCAGGGAGCATGTGTTATCTCCCCAAAATGCAGCATGGCCACAATGTTCCTGCCATTGGTGCTGACCACTTTGCCCAGTTGGATTTGGCACGGAGACAGCTAGCAGGATGTTTGCTGCTTGACACAGCATGGCAAAGCTTCACTTTACACATGATATGAGGGAGTGGGAGTGACACTGTGCCTTGCCACTGTTGAGGATGATAGGATGTCTATGGAGGAGGGTGTGGAGAAATGCCTGGTGTATGAACCAGACCAACACAAATGTGGAGATGTCATTAGGACCTGGCCTGGTAAGTATTGACAAGTCAACTTTGAAAGACATTGTAAGGGTACGCTGGTTTGCGTTCCAGCGTGGAACGCAGCGGCCTCTGTAATAGGACGCTGGGTTGCGTTCCAGCGTGGAACGCAACGGCCGCCGGGCCATCTAGTGGCTCCGCCCACTCACGCTTCGGGCCAATAATTGGCAGCCAGGGGCTGTACAGGGGGTTCCACTAATATGTAACGCACCAAGTTGATCAGTTAGGATCTCAACTGCGGAAACAAAGGACATCCACTTCTACCACACTGCCTGAGTGTTTGGCTGTGTGAATTGCGGCTGCTTAGTATGAACCCCAGGCGGCTCTCTCAATCTCAAGCGGAGAGTTTGGGGTTAACAAAATCATATACCGCATAACAATCTAATTGGTAGCTATGAGGAGGAATGTCCACTATTAGTTGAAGGGGATACAAAGTATTTCATCTGTTTTGAGGTGAACAAGTTCATATACCGCATAACAATCTAATTGGTAGCTATCAGGAGGAATGTCCCCTATAGTTGAAGGGGATACAAGTATTTCATATCATGTCCTCAGATGAGGAGTTAGCCTGCAATACCCTCTCTCAGCCACCGGGGGTTCCCTCCACTCTCTCTGTGCTGTTGTAATAGTAAGCCTGCTTGCGGCCAGATACTTGCAGTTAGAAGTCAGTGGCGTCGGAGCCAGCAGCGGGGGAGCCAGTGGACAAAGGTAGGGAGTCCTCCAGGGTGTTGGGGTTCGCAATTTATATCCAAATTCTGGAGAGCGCTCTGTTCCAGACTTCAAATCGACCACAGAATGTCTAGCGCCTATCATCCCCAAACTAACGGGCAGACTGAAAGGGTGAATCAGTGTCTGGAACAGTTTCTCAGATGTCATTAAGCATTTCTCCAAGATGACTGGGAAGGCCTACTTCCTCTCGCTGAATTTGCCTATAATAATTCTACGAATTCCTCTACTTTACATAGTCCATTCTTTGCTAATTATGGATTTCACCCTAGGTCTCTTCCTCAAACCACTCTTCCCACAAACGTTCCAGCCACAGACGATTATCTGACTACTCTGCAAACTACCCTCAAGACGTTAAAAGACAATCTCCAACGGGCAAAGGAAAAACAAAAGATCTACTACGACCGTCGCAGAAGAGAAAATCCTCCTTACCAGGTCGGGGACTCGGTATGGCTCTCGACGAGAAACCTTCGGTTGGGGGTACCTTCCAAGAAATTGGGAAGACAATTCTTGGGTCCTTTTCCCATAGAAAGGGTTATCAACCCCAACACGGTGAGACTCACCCTTCCTCCTCGACTACAGGTACATCCCACATTCCATGTGTCACTATTGAAACCGTTCAGACCTAGCCCGTTCCCATCAAGGGATCCTCGACCCTTACCCCCAATAGACGTCCAAGGTGAAGAGGAATTTGAAGTCGAGCAGCTCCTCGATTCCAGGAGAAGACGGGGGAGGATCCAGTATCTCGTTAGATGGAAGGGGTATGGATCCCGAGATGACTCTTGGGAAGATGTGCAAGACGTTCATGCTCCCAGACTCCAAAGATTGTTCCACCAGAGGTTTCCCAACCGACCTTCCCCTATTGGGGTACCCCGGAGTGGTCCCCTTAGGGGGGGGGGGGTACTGTAAGGGTACGCTGGTTTGCGTTCCAGCGTGGAACGCAGCGGCCTCTGTAATAGGACGCTGGGTTGCGTTCCAGCGTGGAACGCAACGGCCGCCGGGCCATCTAGTGGCTCCGCCCACTCACGCTCCGGGCCAATAATTGGCAGCCAGGGGCTGTACAGGGTGTTCCACTAATTTGGAGTGCGCACCCTGTATACGCCATTCAGATAGAGGACGCAAATCCCGATTCCGGATTGGAACCCCAACACCCTGGAGGACTCCCCACCTTCGTCCACTGGCTCCCCCGCTGCTGGCTCCGACGCCACTGACTTCTAACTGCAAGTATCTGGCCGCAAGCAGGCTTACTATTACAACATCACAGAGAGAGTGGAGGGAACCCCCGGTGGCTGAGAGAGGGTATTGCAGGCTAACTCCTCATCTGAGGACATGATATGAAATACTTGTATCCCCTTCAACTATAGGGGACATTCCTCCTCATAGCTACCAATTAGATTGTTATGCGGTATATGAACTTGTTCACCTCAAAACAGATGAAATACTTTGTATCCCCTTCAACTAATAGTGGACATTCCTCCTCATAGCTACCAATTAGATTGTTATGCGGTATATGATTTTGTTAACCCCAAACTCTCCGCTTGAGATTGAGAGAGCCGCCTGGGGTTCATACTGAGCAGCCGCAATTCACACAGCCAAACACTCAGGCAGTGTGGTAGAAGTGGATGTCCTTTGTTTCCGCAGTTGAGATCCTAACTGATCAACTTGGTGCGTTACAGACATATACTGTTCCTGCCCTTAACAGCTGCTCCAGGTGTCCACGGTGGAATGCACCTTTCTGCACCAGCAGATTCCTGGCAATGTAGAATTGCTTCCTGGCAACACATTCTATTATGGATGGCTGACAATAGAGCACAGTAGGAGGAGTAGTCTAAACGGGAGGAGCAGTAACTGATGATGACAATAACAAAAACACTGTACTGCACGTGGATGCGGCCTGCCGTAAAGGAGACTCGGAGAAGGACACTCTTGTTGCTCTAGCTGGTGGCCACTCCTATTTTTGCATAGTAACTGGTGATGCTGCCTCATGTATTGCAACAAAGCCGTGGTGAATATGTTTGTGTTTGAATGCCTATGGCTTATTTTTACCCTACAGATTTTGCAGACGGCAATGCTTTTGTCTTCCAACACTGTGGAGATGAACTGCCAGATGGGAGATACTCGCACACTCCACACAAAGCTAACAGCAGCCAAGCTTGGCTTCGGGCTGGCGTTTTTTAGCCTGTGCCAATAGTATCACCAGTCCCTGAGCTGACGAGAAAAAAAGCAGATCTGGCCGTGGCAGATTTTTGGGAGGTTCTGGCTGTATTTTACTTCTGTTTTTATTAGTGCTGAGGCCACCGACCTCCTCCTTTTATGTTATCTTCCCCTCAACACTCCTATCCCACTTACAGATCTTGTGCAACGCACAGTCATCATCACTGTCATCCTGACCCTCCACTCCACATTTATCATACTGATATGTCATTGTGGACTCCTTGGTACCCCTCCTGATTGCCTACTCTTTATTTGCCCAAACTGCCACTGTTTCTACCACTACCCCTACCCTACCGCAGCCGCCTTGGTTACAAGTGCAACTGCTACCACCACCAACAAGGCTATGCATGGGGTACCCTACCAACGCCTGAACCTCCTCCTCATGGCAGTCCAAATGTTGACACAAGTCATCAACAGGAAGACTATCGTGAGTATCTCCCATAGCACATGAAGTTTTATTGCTTCTTCTTAGGAAAAAAGGTGCTCACTAGGAGGGGGCAGTAAATATAGAGAGAATGCAACTGAAAGGTGTCTCTGGAGTTGGAAGGAAGAGAAGCAGGAGAAATGCTGTGACCTCTGAATCCATGGTTTTCAGAGTTAGAAGTGACATCCACATCATTCTGCTGTGACTGAGAGGAGGAGGGAGTTATCCAGTCCACAATCTCATTCTATTTGTCATTGATCGTAATGTGTTGCATATCGGAAGCCAGGGTGAACTGTGGCCTACTACTGTACTTCTATTAGTACTGGCTAGATGGCTGGTGCTGCTACTGGTGTTTTCATCCAGGAGTCAGAATGTGGGTAGTAGTGCAGAGGCATGTTGTATATTGCATACAGTATATTGCAGTAATGGAATGCATTCATTAACGGGTATAGCAATGCAATTTTTGCAGTAAAATGTGTGTGATGTACACAGTATCTTGCAGTAATACAATACTTAAAAATAAAATGTGTTCAATAACACGGATATAATAATGACATTACTGCAATATTGCTTTTGTTGTAACTGCTTCAGTAATATACAATGAGTATAATAAAGTGGGTATAAAAATGGGGTCAGTATAATATTGCTTTTGCTGTAACTACCCATAATCTGGCAGTAATACGCAATGCGTTTAATAACACGGTTATAAGAATGACGTTATTGCAGTACTTATTTTGCCGTAACTACCCATTACCTTGCAGTAATATGCAACATTTTTAATAACACAGTGCGCATAATAACATGGGTATAAAAATGGGGTCATTACAGTATCGTTTTTGCAGTAACTACCCTTTATCTTGCAGTAATAGGCAACGTGTTTGATAACATGGATTTAAAAATGGTATGGCATTTTGGGGCTTTGGAATCAATCAGTTTTCTATAGATTTATGGACTCAGGTTACAAAGTTTTCAACATACAGTGGTCATCCAGGAACCAAATAATATGGTAACTTGAGGGACAACTGTATTGTATAGGGATGGAGAACAAAGGTATGGAGAGATTTGAAACTACAAAGAAGGTGTGCAAAAATCAGCATTCATATGAATTCACCAGATACAAATGGTAGCATGTTCCTCTGGATGCCATATTAAGGACTACACTCCTCATCATTGAAATTGAAACACCAAAAAGGAAAAGTCGTGAAATCATGAAAATCACAGGATCAATAGACATGTTAATTAGTGTTGAGCAAATCGTTTATGAAAACGTCTATTTTTAACTAAGCTGAATTTCCTTGTGCTTCGTGGTAATGAATCAGTCCTTCCTAAAATGGTGGCTGTACATGTTACAAAGGGAAAGTAAGAATCCTGGGAATGAGAGCTCACCCATAATTCCGTGTAGCCAGCCAATCCGCAGGTAGCCAGCCCCTGTGATGTTGCAGTCCTATAATAGCCTAATCCCACGCAGTCTCCGCCATTGTCCTGTGAGATGAGCATAGGGAGAAACGTGACAAGCTCTCATGCACTAGGGACAATGTTGCTGCAAATTGTTAATAGGACAATATTGGAGAGGGAGAGAACAAGGAGACTCCAGGGAAAGTGTAAGGAGACTGCAGGTTGAGTGTATCACTGTGAAGTGCATAGTTAATCTGTTCTGTTAGGGATACAGTTACTGTGCCTCGGTAGTAAAAACAGGTGTAATATATCGCCATGTGCATCACTGTGCAGTGCACCACTACTGTCACTGTTACTGATGCTGCTGCCACTCTTCCCACTTTGTCATGGGGTCACTGCTGTCACTGTTACTGCTGCTTATGAAGCAGGATCACTGCAGCAGCCTGCTCCGTACATTCCCTCAGCTACCGTGACGCATAGGAATACCTCTAATCTTTTGGCAAACCGGCAAATTAGCTGAATCATATTTCATAAAACTTTGCTCATCTCTAATGTTAATGATACTCAAATAATAAAAAAAATATTCAAAACATCTCAAATTATTCTGTTTTTGTGTTTAAATTTCATGCACAGAAATACATGCACTTACACGCCTTGGCATGCTATCAATGAGGTTATTAATGGTTGTCTGAGGAATGTTTTGGAAATCTGAATGCACTTCAGCTTGCAAATCATCAATATGCATTGCTGGAAGCTCCGTTTGCAATGATATCTCAGATGTGCCTGACAGGAGATTCTGGAGGCCATGGTAGCATGGTTAGGCCACACAGGCTGCTCACAGTAGCATGAGCAAAATGCGGTCTGGCATTGCCTTGTTGAAAAACAGCTCCAGGACACTTTGGAGAAATGGCCATACCACTGGTTCCACACCATAATCCTGGGAGCAGGACAGGTATAAAAGACTATTCAAGGTCTTGCCCTCATGGTCTCCAGACCCATCTCTGGCTATCATTGCATCCAATACAAAAGCGGGACTCATCACTAACAAGGATAAACCTCCATTCTAGTCTCCACTCCATTGTCATATTGCTGTGCAAGATGAAAGCCTTTGAGAACGGTGATGTGAGGTCAATAGCACACATACAGCTGGACGTCTGGCTTGTTATGCAGTTTTGTGCAAACACTTTCTTTTGGTTTTTGTAGACACTGCTTGCTACCCTAGGCTAGGGATGTGATGTCCAATTTCACTTGCAGTACAGAATGAATCACTAGACACCATTCTCCTAATAATATTATACATCCATGGAGGGCTTCGCCTCTGTGCACCTCTTGCTGTTAGTCAGTTCATCATAGTTTTTTCAACCACTGGGACCTGCATCGTTGAACAGTGCTGACATCTTGAGTAGCATCAAGAACATTTGATCATCTGCAGATCATCTGCAGTCTAATTCCTTGATTTGCATACATTTATGGTTTATCCGAAGCTAAGGCAAAACGCGCCTCAAGGTGTGTTTTGGGACCCCTGGCACCACGCTTCCTGAAACATTTCCACAGGTTGTTTGTTGTCCTGACCTTAGTTTTGTAATTTATTTATTTTTCTTTTATGTCCTGGTGAGGAGAGGTTAACCCCTTGAGTTACTTTACCCCTTGAGTTGTTACTTCATCCCCTTTGTAGTATTAGGCTTGCTATGTAGACTTGACCTAATTTCTTCCTGATACTAATTGGATTGGTGTAGGCCTACCTACCTACAGTATGTGTTATGTACATGTATTTCCATCTTTTGTGAGAGCTATGTGGTTGTTTTGGAATCCACACTCAGTGTGGCGTTTGTGGATATTGTTCCATATCTAGATTTTAATGTCCCCAATCTACAAAATTTATGTTTACATATCTATTTATATATGCTTAATATATATGCTGAGTTCTGCTTTCCCCCCCCCCTATTATAGGGTTTCTGTATAGGTTGTTGTTTAATTGGAGCAGGCTGTGAAATATTGTTTTTTGAGGCCTATTTGTTTAGTTTTTTTCTATTCCAAAGTAGACCTGCAGGTGGCAGCCATATATTGGAATACACAGAATTTTCTATTCAGTAATTTATTAAATCCCATTACTGGATAGAAATTACAATTTGATGATTTTTTTTAACTAGTTCCTGAATGCCGATAACTATGGCGGTTGGGACTTATCTGTGAATGGATGTTGTGGAACCTCCTTTCAGAGATTACAGCTGCATGCTAATCGTGCAGCTACTGAGCAGGGGCTTGCTGTAAGTGATGGCAGGGCACCACAATAAGAAGGCAGGGACCATTCCTTCTGTCCTTGCCTTCTAAATCACTGTATACACAGCAATGAATGAACACTATGTATTCAGCTGAGGAAACGCAATGTCGCTTCCTGTTCCAACTGGGAGACTGCAGGAGCTGCCGTGTTTTTTTTGGACCTTAATCAGCTCTGCAGTGAAGCTGTACAGCATAGTATACTGCTGTACAGCCTCTCTGGGGGCTGTATTCCCCTGTAAATGCCGCTACTTTGTCAGCCCGAGTTATGGGAGAAATTAAAAGTAAAAAGAAAAAAAAAATGTGATGTTGAATGCCCCCTTATGGGAGGACAAAAAGTGTAAAATAAAAAATTCAAATAAAAAAGTGGTTTATGAATATAAGGAAATAAAAAGCGTCCTTTTCCCCAATAAATTCTTAAAAAACTGTTTAAAAAACAAATTAATTATTAAGGCATCTCGTCTCCTAAAAACCATAATATCAAGTCATTAAAAAGGTTTTATGTACCCAAAAAAATGGTACTGATAAAGAGTACAGTCTGTCCTGCAAAAGGAAAGCCCTTGGACATCTACGTTGGCAGAAAAATAAAATGTAATGAATGTTAGTTTAGTATAACAGATTTTTTTATAAAATGGGATTTTATTATACAAGAGTAGTAAAACATGAAAAAACAATATAAATTTAGTATCACCATAATCGTATCAACCTGCAGAATAAAGTTATCATATCATACATACCAGATGGTGAACCTCATAAAAAATAAATAAACTGACAGAATTACAATTTTTGCCCACCTTACCTCCCAAAAAATGATGCCAGTGAACCCTAAAATGATGCCAATAAAAACTACAGCTTGTCCCACAAAAATAAGACCCCACACTGATCAGTAACAAAAATTTAAAAAGCTATGGCTCTGAAAAAACATTTCAGTAAATACCATGTTAGAACATCCAGATGCCGCTCCTCAGAATTGGTTAGATAGGCAAAAACAATCCAAAGTTAATACCACACAAAGTGACACATGTAAGATTCGCAAAATTAGGCTTGGTCAGGAAGGGGGGGGGGGGGGGGGGTAAAAGCCTGGTCTGGAAGTGTTTAAAGATTATAGGCATTGACACCCCAAAATTTCTGAACTGTAAAAGTATACGGCGAACACAATAATGGGAAAAAAAAAATGGCGGACTCCTCATTTTTTCACCTCTTCATTTCTTCATAAAAAAATAAATAAAAAGTCATATACACTCCAAAATGGTATCACTGAAAACTCCAGATGGCCCTGCAAAAAATGAGCCCTACACAGCTCAGAAGATTTAAATGTGAAACAATTATGGGGGTCAGAGTATAGCAATGGAAAGAAAAAAAGTAATGTGTTTCATATTTTTTTTTTTTTTAGGTATTAAAACACATGCAAAACAATACAAATGTGATTTCACTGTAATCGCACTGACCCAGAGAATGAAAGGCACAGGTCAGTTTTACCGCACAGGGAATGCCATAAAAACACAACCTATAAAACTGTGGCAGAATTGCGTTTTTTTCCAATTCCACCCCATTTGGATTTTTTTTTTCTAGCTTTCCACAACATTCTATGCAAAATTAAATGGTGCCACTAGAAAGTACATGTTATGGTTCCAGGAAGGCAGGGAGTGGAAAACGTAAAAATGGGTATATTTAATTATTAGGAGAAGATTAAATACAGCAGAAGCAAAACCACCATGTATAAACATGGGTTACTACTGTATGAAGCTATCTTGGAATATTAATGGTAAAATAAGATGCAGGATTCGGTGGCACTGCGGCAGACCTTCGCTTCACCACTGGTCACATGGAGGAGGCAGCGGCTGCGGTATCTCGCAATCTGGTGGTGCACGGCTTGTCAGGTACAAAAATGATTCCACAAATAGAGATAAATAAGCGGCACTCACCATTCAATGTAAATGTTTTTTTTACTGGGTACAGAGAGGGGGATGACAAAAACAGTTCAATCACAGGAACATGGCGACGGCCATTTCGCGTATCACAGCTTTATCTGGCCAATACTGTCAACCCTTTGACGCAAATGACATCATCTTTTATGCGCCACGCGCGCTAACTTAGGCGCACAATGTTGGCGTAGACTGTCACATAACATTGCGAATGTAGGCTACGTCAGCAGCAGGGGTTGTACATCAATGTTACAAAATAAGATATCCATGAAACATTAAAAGCAACAACAAACAACATACATAGAATATTGAGATATCACAAAAAGACACTCATATCGAGTTTTTCATCCAATCCCAGAGGGCCCGTGGCATTAGAACGCAAGATCCATCTACCTTCTTTTCTTAGTAGGTCCCGTCCTCTATCGCCCCCTCTCGGTGGATTCTGAACAACCTCTAAGCCTGCAAATCTGAGGACTGAGCTATCTCCGTTGTGTGCGAACTGTATATGTTCTATAAGGCGTGGGACACCACTACCGTTGGTAATAGAGTATATATGTTCGCAGATACGTTCAAAGAGGCAGCGGACCGTCTTGCCGATGTAGAATCTACCACATCTGCACAAGATTAGGTACACTACATATTTGCTCCTACATGTAATTAGTGTGTTCACTTTATGATTAATACCTCCGAAAGATATGTGAGACCACTGGGGATTATACCTGCAAAAAGAGCAGCTGCCGCATCTTCTATTTCCTTTTGGTGACCACCCATCCAGCCAAGTGCGATTTTTTTGTTTCTTTAAAATGGCTGCGAACCAATTTGTCACGTAGGGTATGGCACCTCCAAAATGCAATCAAGGGGCGGGAGTCTCGCATATCTTTCAAATTGGTATCACTGGCTACAATATTCCAGTTGTCTCTGACGACCTTTTTGATTATGTCGGCCATTGGACTATACCTAATTGAGAATACTGAAGGGCGGGGTGTCTCGCTGGATTTTGTTTTTATTTTTAGTGAGGGCTCAGGACATGAGTGGGTTTTATGGCCTACTGCAGTCACTTTTTCCATGGCTGTGTTAAGTAATTTAGGGGATAACCCCTCGATCTTAAAGGGGTTGGCCATCTTATGCATAAAAAAAAAAAAAATGGCCCAGATAATAACTAAAGCCAAGAGATATTAGTATAATGATAGATATTCTGTATATGTATAATTTTTCTAATGTGTTCAGCATAGTATGCTCCCATAGATGAGAGGCTGTGTGGGCGGAGCAGCTGCAAAGATAAGTAAAAATCCCAGCATGCATCACAGCAAGTATCTTCAGAGGAGTGGTCACATGACATCCCTGGCCAACTGTGATACCATAGTAACAACAGCACGTCAGGTGTAATTTCATCAAGTCAGCATCTGTCTGTCTATTTATCTATCTTCTATCTATTTCATATCTATCTATCTAATATCTATCTATCTATCTATCTCATAGCTATCAATTCAATTTTTGGGATACTGTCTTATGTAAGGGCTCTTTTTTTTATTTTTTGAACAATTATCTTATGTAGGGTCTCATTTTTTGCGGGATGAGATGGCAGTTTAATTGGAACTATTTTGGGGGGCATACGCCTTTTTGATAGCTTGGTATTACACTTTTTGTGATGTAAGATGACAAAAAATGGCTTATTTTTCACCGTTTTCATATATTTTTTTTACAGTGTTCACCTGAGGGGTTTGGTCATGTGATATTTTTATAGAGCAGGTTCTTACAGACGCGGCGATTCCTAATATGTTTTTTTTTTGTTTTGTTTTTACTTTGAAACAATAATAGCATTTTATAAAAAATAAGTCTCCATAGTCTGAGAGCTATATTTTATTTATTTTTTGGGCAATTGTCTCATGTAGGGCTCATTTTTTGCGGGATGTGGTGACTGTTTGATTGGTACCATTTTGGCGTACATGCGACTTTTTTGATCACTTTTATTACCTTTTTTGGAAGTGAGGTGGGCAAACTTTTTATTTCATCATAGTTTTTTTTATTTTTTTATGGCATTCTGAGAAAGTAACATGACCCTTTCATAGATCAGGTCGTTACGGACGCGGTGATATCAAACGTGTAGTGTATTTAATTTTTTTATAATCGGTGATAAATGTGCGGCTATAAGAAGAATTTTATTTTTATTTTTTTGACCCAGACCCACTTGGTTCTTGTAGATCCAGTGGGTCTGATGCCTATATAATACATTATATAGTGTACTGTAGTGTACTGTGACTTTAAACACAGGCTGATCAAGCTGCTGCTGCCTTTAGCAGAAGCCTGATCCAGCTTAGCTATACCATGGCAAGCCGAAAGCCTGTGAAGGCGTCAGGTTGCCATGGTAACCATCAGCGGCTTCCATAACAGAGCAGCCGCTGATGGGTGAGGGAGGGAGGGGCCCTCTCTCTGTGATCTTGTCAAGTATCGGGCGGCTGCAAAGGCACATTAGCACCCGATGGGAGAGGGAGGGAGCTCCCTCACTGTTAATCCCTTTCATATCGCAGTCCCTATGGACCGCGGCATGGAAGGGGTTAAACGGCTCGGCCATCCTGAAAATTAGAGACGGAGAGGAGGGGGAGGATTGGGGAATTGCCCCCTAAGTAAATAAAATAAGGAGGCACATTGAGGGCTGCAGGGGGGAGGATCGGGGAATCACGTGTAGAATTGGTACAAGGATTTTTGCCACCCTAGGTAAAAGCTAATTTTGCCGCCCCCCTTGACTCCGCCTATTGACAACGCCATTTGACCCGCCCCTTTTTTGTCGGCCACCTATTTATACAGACTGTACCCTTCATTGTGGTAAGGCCACGTTTTCTCCCTCCAGCTACATACCATGTCATCCACAAATCCCCATCAGTGTCATCCACAGATCCCCACAAGTGTCATCCACAGATCCCCCATAAATGTCATCCACAGATCCCCCATAAATGTCATCCACAGATCCCCTATAAGTGTCATCCACAGATCCCCCATAAGTGTCATCCACCACAGATCCCCCTAAGCAGGGGCGTACATAGAAATCATTGGGCCCCATAGCAAGAATTTAGATTGGGCCCCCATGCCCGTTCCTAGTCTCCCCCACTATACGCCCTGGCTCCTCTCACTACCCTCCCTAACTTCTCGACCTGCCCCATCTCATGCAGCAGTATTTTGTTCTACAAAATGGCAGTACTCATGCCGGAACCCAACAGACCCATTATAGTGAATGGGATCTGGTAGGTTCTGGCGGTGTTCAGCATATTTTAACAAGAATCTGGGTCATTACATGATGTAATACCACCCAACTTTCCTGCTGTCCAGCATGGCACATGCGCAGAGACATGAGAAAAGTGTGAGGAAGTGAGTGCCCCCCTTCCCCTCTCCTCTGTGTCATGCAGGACAGCTGGGAGACACTGACATTACTTGCTATCCTGTATGACACATGTGCAAAGACATGAGTCTCTGGGAAAGCTGAGTGAACCCCTCCCCCCTGCCTTTCCATGTTCTTATTATCTGCATTTATGCAGAGTGACATTGCATGATTAGTGGCGACTCTAGGATCAATATATAGGGGGGGGGGGGGCACAGAAGATACACAGTCAAAAATGGGGGGGCACTAATAATTTTCACCAGCTAATCATACTACTGAAAAATACAATATACATTATAGTTCATACACCATGCTATACAGTATATATAAGATTAGAATATATATTGTATAGCATGTTTATGAACAATACTGTATATTATACTGTGGCATGGTACAAGGATTATAATGTATACTGTACATCAAATGTATGAAGGTTACACCATGCTGGACAATATAACCCCTGCGCCATGCTGTACAATAAACAGTATAACCCTTACACAGTGTAGAGGTATACTGTATATTGTGTGGCACAGTGTAGAGGTATACTGAATATTGTGTGGCACAGTGTAGAGGTATACTGTATATTGTGTGGCACAGTGTAGAGGTATACTGAATATTGTGTGGCACAGTGTAGAGGTATACTGTATATTGTGTGGCACAGTGTAGCGGTATACTGTATATTGTGTGGCACAGTGTAGCGGTATACTGTATATTGTGTGGCACAGTGTAGAGGTATACTATATTGTGTGGCACAGTGTAGAGGTATACTGAATATTGTGTGGCACAGTGTAGAGGTATACTGTATATTGTGTGGCACAGTGTAGAGGTATACTGAATATTGTGTGGCACAGTGTAGAGGTATACTGTATATTGTGTGGCACAGTGTAGCGGTATACTGTATATTGTGTGGCACAGTGTATGCTATATGTGTATAACAAACATACTCCACATGAAAACTTACATTTACTTGGCTTGACCTTGGTGATCTCTGATGCCACTTTAACACTTTGGCTGGGGGGCTAGGTGTAAGAAAATGCTGTCCCCTGGGCAGTATGGTTTTTGAGTTCTTCCTCTTCAGACTCTGTACAAGCTGTAACACATAAGAAAGGATGTTACACGTCTAGATCCATCTGCTCACTTACATCTAAATTCGCTTCATGGAAAACTATGGAAACAATATAGTATAGGTTTCTACACAAATTGCAGATGCTGAGGCAAACAGCACGGTGAATGTCTGCTGCCCCATAACAACCAGATGCCTGTCCAGCCAAACCGAGGGACGGTCACGGACTGAAATGTCCCAGTCCCCATGGCTAGTTAATCACATTACATGACCAGGCCCGGCAGCCGTTCCATCCTTTTCCTACTCTGTCTGTACTATCTGTATATTTTCATAGTGTAATACTGTTGAGGAGGCCTTGACAAAATCTTTTAGTCCTCCTCCTCCTGGATGGGCCCCTTCTAGGTCAGGGCCCCAAAGCAGACGCTTTCCCTGCAGCTACTCCCCTGGCTCTGGGGTAATATAATTAAGGGGTATCAGGGTACATTGGGTGTAATATAACTGAGGAGGGCTATCAGACATTATAAAGGGGTAATATAGCTTACATTACCCCTGTATTACGTCCCTGATAGCATAGCACTCCTCAGTTATGTTACCCCTATATAATGCACCCTGATACCCCTTAGTTATATTATATAACTAAGGGATATCAGGGTGCATTACACAGGGGTAATATAACTGAGGGGTATCAGGGTACATTATACAAGGGTAATATGACTGAGGAGGGCTATCATGGGACATTATACAGGGGTAATGTAAGCTATATTACCACCGTATAATGCCTGATAGGCCTCCTGAGTTATATTACCCCTGTATAATAATGTACCCTGATACCCCTTAGTTATATGACCCCGCCGGGATCATATAACTAAGGGGTATCCGGGTACATAATTATACAAGGGTAATATAACTCAGGAGGCCTATCAGGCATTATACAGTGGTAATATAAGTTATATTACCCCCTGTATAATGTACCCTGATTACCCTCAGTTATATAACTGAGGGGTATCAGGGGACATTATGGGTAATATTATAACTAAGGGGTATCAGGGTACATTATACAACCGGGTAATATAACTGAGGAGGACTCAGTGCTATCAGGGGACATTATACAGGGGTCCTTAGTTATATTACCCCTGTATAATGTACCCTGATACCCCTAAGTTATAGGGGTATCAGGGTTGAGCACAAGCAGGCAGGCCATGAGGCGAGGTAGTGGGGGCACATACTTTTTTAAAAACTTTTTATTCTTACTTTGTTTTCTCTAGGGCCGGGGCCAGCCAGGCAGAGTTGGGAAGTAGTCAGTAGTCCTCCTCTCCTGTCCGACAGTCCGAAGCTGGGGCCTGGGCTAGGCAGTGGGCACAGACAGAGACAGGCTCACTAAGTCACTAGACTAGAAGCAGACGCAGAAGATGAAGCAAACGTTCGCGCGGGCGGGCAGGCACGCAGCTTTACGTGGTGACGCCAACTTGTCTCTGCGGCTGCCGCACTCGCAGCCTGCGCCCGCCCTGCACACTCTGCCTCCGCTGGGTCCGAACGCCGCCCCCACCCCCATCTGTCATGTGACTCATGTCTGTGTATCTGTGTTGTCTGTAGTGTGGACTTGAATCACTGAGTCACTCAGTAGTGCGGGCGGCCGGCCAAGCGCAGCAGCGTTTAGCGAATCAGCGGGGTGGACACCTGGGGGGGCAAGGAATGACCGGGGGGAGCAATTGCCCCCCCTTGCTCCCCTGTAGCGACGCCACTGTGCATGATGTAATAGCACCCAGCTTTTCTGCTGTCCTGCATGGTACATGTGGAGAGACATGAGAATAGTCTGAGAAAGCTGAGTAACACAACTCCCACCTACCCTCATATCCTCTCATGCCTCTGCACTTGTGCCATGCAGGACATCAGGAAAGCTGAGTTACATTACATAATAGTGTAGTGTACGGGAACTGTAATACCCGTCACTACCAAAGTGTCACTTGGTGTGCTGTCGTCCCTCCTAATTATGGGGAAGTTGTTATATGTCAGTTTTATAAAATGTCATGTAATGTATGTATTTTCCGGTTACTGAAACTTGCATGTACAGGCCTGCTAGGGGTGTCATTCCAGCTTCTAGTCCATAGAGGGAGCTAGGGAGCCCTAGTTTATATAAGGCCCAGACAGGGAAGTGCAAGGCAGACGGAGTCTAGTGTCTGCAATCTACAGTTGGAGATTAGACAATGTCTGAGACAAGTCCAGGCCTGAAGCCTGCTGTCCAGGAGAAGATTCCCTCCTGAATTCCCATATGCAGAAACAGGAATATGTTAGCTCAAGAGCCTGAGGAAGTTTCCAGAAGCTGAGAGAGACAGAGGCAAAGATCAGGAAAGCCAGAGGTACTCAGAAAGACAGAGGAGGTACTTATAGAAGCCATAGCCAAGGATATAAAGCCAGAATTAGGTTAATGGGCCTTGGTGAAGAATTGCTGTATTCCAGGATCAGACAGAATTAGAGTGCAAGCTCCTGTGCTGCAAGTCCTGTGTTCAACACTCTGTAATTACCCTGCTATAACTGAATTGCCTGCATCGACCGAATTGCAAAATCGACTGTATGCTTAGGAACTGCATTTCCAATATTGTCTCTGCTTGCAAAACTACTAAAGTTGGAGTTCTGTTTTAATACTCCGTTTCCTCGATTTATTCCTGCATCCGCAAACGGCGTGCCACCGTTTACTTGGCACTGGCGTCACGAACTATCTTTACCTATACCTGCCCTTGCAGAGAGTCAGCTGTACCAGGTTAGTGTATATTGCACTATATCACCCAGAAACACCTATTGCACACAACTTGAGTACGCTGCAATAGCACCCAGCTTTCCTCCTGTTCTGAATGGCATATGTGCAGAGGAATAGCTTGGGAAAGCTGAGTGACTTCCCCCCACCCCACCTCTGCACTGTCCTCAAGTCACTTACTTCATTACTGGTGGGGTTGTGGCAATCCAGAGGAATCATGCATGGTGGAGCTAGCAGGCGGGAGGCGGGGCTAGGAGGTGGGAGGCGGGGCTAGGAGGTGGGAGGCGGGGCTAGCAGACGGCAGACAGTTCTGAAGATAGATGGGGGCGGGGATTCCCTCTAATTTATTCACTTCACTTGCCTCTGTGTAATTGCAGAGAAGCACTGGCAGAAGTGAAGTGAATAAATTAGCTAGGAAGCGGTGCCGCTGGCCGGGTATGGAGGCACATTGAAGGCTGCAGGGGGAAAGGACATTATATCTACATTTTAGAAGGTTCTGATCTCCACAGTCACGAACTGTGGAGATCAGAACTAGGGATGAGCGAACCCAAACTGTATAGTTCGGGTTCGTACCGAATTTTGGGGTGTCCGTGACACGGACCCGAACCCGAACATTTTCGTAAAAGTCCGGGTTCGGGTTCGGTGTTCGGTGTTCGGCGCTTTCTTGGCGCTTTTTGAAAGGCTGCAAAGCAGCCAATCAACAAGCGTCATACTACTTGCCCCAAGAGGCCATCACAGCCTTGCCTACTATTGGCATGGCTGTGATTGGCCAGTGCAGCATGTGACCCAGCCTCTATATAAGCTTGGGTCACGTAGCGCTGCACGTCACTCTGCTGTTACAAGTGTAGGGAGAGGTTGCAGCTGCGACGTTAGGGCGAGATTAGGCAGTGATTAACTCCTCCAAAAGACTTCATTCAGTGATCGATCTCCGGCTGTGGATCATTGAAATACTGCTATTCAATTGCTCAGTCTTTTTAGGCTGCCCAGAGCGTTTTTATATCACTTTTTTCTGGGGTGATCGGCGGCCATTTTGTGGCTTGTGGTGCGCCAGCACAAGCTACCACCAAGTGCATTTAACCATCAATACAGTGCTCCAGACAAAAAAAAATATGAAGGAGCCATTGGCTCCTAACCTGAAAAATTTAGGAGCCAAATGAAATTTTTAGTCGCCAAATTTAAAATATATATAATATAGCTGGGATGCTTAGGAGCATATAAGCCATCTAAGGCCTCATGCACACGAACGAGTATATTCTTTCCATGTCCATTCCGCTTGTTTTTTTTTTGCGGGCCGTATACGGAACCATTCATTTCAATGGGTCCGCAAAATAAACGTAAGTTACTCCGTGTGCATTCTGTTTCTGTATGTCCGTACTTCTGTTCTGCAAAAAAAATAGAACATGTCCTATTATTGTCCGCATTACGGACAAGGATAGGACTGTTCTATTAGGGGCCAGCTGTTCCGTTCCGCAAAATACAGAATGCACACGGACGTCATCCGTATTTTATGCAGAACCATTTTTTGCAGACCGCAAAATGCATACGGTCGTGTGCAAGAGGCCTAAGTCTGAGAGGACACAATAACCCCTTTAAGCAGTGCATGTTGATGAAGTCAGCTGGCACATGCCCAATGAGGCAGGTCTGTGAACAGTACCGTACCATGAGCTTTTAATTTACTTTTTTACTAGGCCATCAGCACCTGCAATGACTGAAAATAATCTAACACAGGAATCTAACTCCTGTTATAGGTGCCAGAAAAAAAAAAAAGGTGTCAAGGCTGTCAATCATTAGTGCATGGACAGCTTAAACCAGGAACACACTAGAAATCAGACAGCAACTGTACATATGTCATTTAGTGCTGATTTGGAAAAATATTAAAGGAGTTGACAAGGGAGGCAAAATTTTTAGTACAGTGCTCAGGGTGGTTTAAAAAGAATCAATACTCACCACCACTGATCCCCTGCCACTCCTATTTCAATGGATCTCCACTGGTCTCGGCAGCTCAGTCAATCACTGGCCGAGAAAAGTATAGCGCCGTAGCTAGTGATTGGCTGAGCAGGCGTCTCCTGGCATTTCCTGCTTGTGGAGACTGGACCATTAAGTAGAGACCAGTGGGAACCCAGTTGGAACGGGAACATCAGGGATTGAGGGATGGTGAGTTTTGATTCTTTAATATAAAACCACTCCAAACACTTTACAAAAATTTTGCACTGCACTGGACAATCCCTTTAAACATTTTGTACGCAGTAGTTAAAGGGACAGCAATAGGTTAGATAATAAAAAACTAAAAACTCTCACTAGTTGAATCCCACATCACTCCTGCACTGATCCTTCCTTATTTTCTTGTGCTGTACATTCACATGATGTGAGTCTATGGTCACCTGCTGCACATGCTGGCATCACCAATGAGGCCAGTAATTGCCTGCAATGGTCACATGGACATATTCCATGTCATCACTTCAGGAAAGAAAAAACTGCTGGGGACAACAGCATCAGCGCTGGAGTGGCTGGGAATTAACCAGTGAGTTTATTTTTTTTATATTTCCTGCATTTAATTTCTTTTGAATTAAAGTTCTTAAAAATCCCTTTAATTACTAATTAACCTGATTTATTTATGCAGTAATGATGGTCCTGAGTACTAATAATGTGCAGAAACTGGGGAATATGGACAAGAACATATGCAGAATACATACTCATGTTTCAGGCTCCTTGAAGTGTATGAGATTAGGGAAGCCATTAAACAATGCTTATTTTATTCTGTACATCCACCTCCTGCTCCCTTGGCTGTTCTCCTTTCTCATGCCAATGGTTTGTAAATGGAGGGATTCCCAGCACTGGTTGTGCGATTTCTTGGCTCTGTCCTGCTTCCTCTCCATCATTCTGCGAGGTATCTTCCCCATTATATCTCCAGTAAGAGTGTCTGGAGCTGGATAACCTATCACCACGTGACTTACGACTATAAGGTCTCTCAGCCCGAGAGCGACCATTGAACCTGTAGCCCTGTTCTTTGCCCTTAGAAAGATCCATTGATTCAGGATGATTTACTTTGCTGGATGGGTGATGGGAGCCCATCCAGGGGAGAATGTTTGGAGAAGCTCCAATAGGGATCTCAGAGGGAATGTTAGGAGTCTGCACTTTTTCAGTGGAGATGCCTCTGGTTCTGTTTCTGAGGCAGAAGGGTCCATTTATGGGATAATGTGTCTGTTCTTGGGGGATCAGGTGGTGTGTCTGGAGGAAGGTCAGTATGGACTGGTCCCTGAAAAGGAGGGCCTTTGGGGATGGGGCTGGATTCAAAGGCACTTGAGGTGTTGGAAACCAAGGAACCAGGCAGCAAGGGGATAAGCGGCAAAGTTTGAGACTTGTTAGTCACATCAGTTCGTTGTGAGGGAAAACTGGAGTCCAAGGTCTGCTGGGAGCTTGACGGGATTTGCGATGCAGGAGTGCTGAATTCACAAGTCTGTGAGATCCCGGCCCGGAGTCCTGCTGGGTGCAGGAGCGCACGGCGTCATTGGTTGCTATGACGCCGTGCGCTTCCTGCTGCCGCCGCAGTACAGTAATACACTGGTATGATCTATACCAGTACATTACTGTACTGCGGCGGCAGCAGGAAGCGCACGGCGTCATGGCAACCAATGACGCCGTGCGCTCCTGCACTCAGCAGGACTCCGGGCCGGGATCTCACAGACTTGTGAATTCAGAAGCAGACTGCTGGAAGCGGAAGCACAAGATGCGGGAACCCAAGCCACGCCCACCCTCTATGCCGAGTAGTGTGAGTGATCGGATCTTCATCCAGCAGACAGCTGCAGCATGTCTCTGCTGGATGAAAGCCTTTTTTTCTTAGAGGCAAGGCAGCAGAGGGTTTAGGCGCAAATGGCGACGGGACTACAAAGTCTTGTCGCCATTTTGCAATTCCAAGTCGCATTGGCGACCATTTTGGTCGCCATTTGGAGCCCTGCAATAGTGTGGTTATTTTTTGCTATATCCTACATCAGGTGCAGGCTGAGCCTGTGTCACCCAAGTGCATTTAACCATCAATAGTGTGGTTATTTTTTGCTATATCCTACATCAGGGTCAAGCTTTCATCAAGTGCATTTAACCATCAATAGTGTGGTTATTTTTTGGCCATATACTACATCAGGTGCAGGCTGAGCCTGTGTCACCCAAGTGCATTTAACCATCAATAGTGTGGTTATTTTTTGGCCATATACAGCATCAGGGGTAAGTTGAGCCTGTCACCCAGCGCCTAAAAAATAGGCCTGACATTTCTATTCCTCCAAATCAGTACTGTTTTAGCTGGTCAAGTTATTTTTAGTGACCGTAAAAGCACAGTTTTTGTTCTGGGTTGAAAAACAATTCCCAAATTTGCCATTCTCAAAATTAGTAGTTTCTGCTATATCAGGCCTACTTTAAATCTATCCCTAAAAGGGTATATTAGATTTAAGGTGCTGATAGGGTCATTCTGAAAAACTTAACACACACGCTACAGTGCAGATACAAGTCTAATTCTGTGATTAAACGTATACCTGTCACACAGCGCCTAAAAAATAGGCCTGACATTTATATTCCTCCAAATCAGTACTGTTTTAGCTGGTCAAATTATTTTTAGTGACCGTAAAAGCACAGTTTTTGTTCTGGGTTGAAAAACAATTCCCAAATTTGAAATTCTCAAAATTAGTAGTTTCTGCTATATCAGGCCTACTTTAAATCTATCCCTAAAAGGGTATATTAGATTCAAGGTGCTGATAGGGTCATTCTGAAAAACTTAACACACACGCTACAGTGCAGATACAAATCTAATTCTGTGATTAAATGTATACCTGTCACACAGCGCCTAAAAAATAGGCCTGACATTTATATTCCTCCAAATCAGTACTGTTTTAGCTGGTCAAGTTATTTTTAGTGACCGTAAAAGCACAGTTTTTGTTCTGGGTTGAAAAACAATTCCCAAATTTGCCATTCTCAAAATTAGTAGTTTCTGCTATATCAGGCCTACTTTAAATCTATCCCTAAAAGGGTATATTAGATTCAAGGTGCTGATAGGGTCATTCTGAAAAACTTAACACACACGCTACAGTGCAGATACAAGTCTAATTCTGTGATTAAACGTATACCTGTCACACAGCGCCTAAAAAATAGGCCTCACATTTATATTCAGCTAAATCTGTCATTACTGGTGTGCCTGTATTAGTTTAATACGGTACCTAAATAGATAGCCAGACAGTGTTAGGTGTCTGTAAAAAAAGGCCTGAAATTTAATTCAATACATTGGCCCGAATAATATTTTTCTTATTGTGGTGAACGGGAACAATGAGGAAAACATCTAGTAAGGGACGCGGACGTGGACATGGTCGTGGTGGTGTTAGTGGACCCTCTGGTGCTGGGAGAGGACGTGGCCGTTCTGCCACAGCCACACGTCCTAGTGTACCAACTACCTCAGGTCCCAGTAGCCGCCAGAATTTACAGGGATATTTGGTGGGGCCCAATGCTGTTCTAAGGATGGTAAGGCCTGAGCAGGTACAGGCATTAGTCAATTGGGTGGCAGACAGTGCATCCAGCACGTTCACATTATCTCCCACCCAGTCTTCTGCAGAAAGCGCACAGATGGCGCATGAAAACCAAGCCCATCAGTCTGTCACATCACCCCCATGCATATCAGTAAACTGTCTGAGCCTCAAGTTATGCAGCAGTCTCTTATGCTGTTTGAAGACTCTGCTGCCAGGGTTTCCCAAGGGCATCCACCTAGCCCTTCCCCAGGGGTGGAAGAGATAGAATGCACTAACGCACAACCACTTATGTTTCCTGATGATGAGGATATGGGAATACCACCTCAGCACGTCTCTGATGATGACGAAACACAGGTGCCAACTGCTGCGTCTTTCTGCAGTGTGCAGACTGAACAGGAGGTCAGGGATCAAGACTGGGTGGAAGACGATGCAGGGGACGATGAGGTCCTAGACCCCACATGGAATGAAGGTCGTGCCACTGACTTTCACAGTTCGGAGGAAGAGGCAGTGGTGAGTCCGAGCCAACAGCGTAGCAAAAGAGGGAGCAGTGGGCAAAAGCAGAACACCCGCCGTCAAGAGACTCCGCCTGCTACTGACCGCCGCCATCTGGGACCGAGCACCCCAAAGGCAGCTTCAAGGAGTTCCCTGGCATGGCACTTCTTCAAACAATGTGCTGACGACAAGACCCGAGTGGTTTGCACGCTGTGCCATCAGAGCCTCAAGCGAGGCATTAACGTTCTGAACCTTAGCACAACCTGCATGACCAGGCACCTGCATGCAAAGCATGAACTGCAGTGGAGTAAACACCTTAAAAACAAGGAAGTCACTCAGGCTCCCCCTGCTACCTCTTCTGCTGCTGCCGCCTCGGCCTCTTCTGCTGCTGCCGCCGCCTCGGCCTCTTCCTCCGCCTCTGGAGGAACGTTGGCACCTGCCGCCCAGCAAACATGGGATGTACCACCAACACCACCACCTGCGTCACCAAGCATCTCAACCATGTCACACGGCAGCGTTCAGCTCTCCATCTCACAAACATTTGAGAGAAAGCGTAAATTCCCACCTAGCCACCCTCGATCCCTGGCCCTGAATGCCAGCATTTCTAAACTACTGGCCTATGAAATGCTGGCATTCAGGCAGGTGGACACAGACAGCTTCAAACAGCTCATGTGGCTTGCTGTCCCACAGTATGTTGTTCCCAGCCGGCACTACTTCTCCAAGAGAGCCGTGCCTTCCCTGCACAACCAAGTATCCGATAAAATCAAGTGTGCACTGCGCAACGTCATCTGTGGCAAGGTCCACCTAATCACAGATACGTGGACCAGTAAGCATGGCCAGGGAAGCTATATCTCCCTAACTGCACACTGGGTAAATGTAGTGGCGGCTGGGCCCCAGGCAGAGAGCTGTTTGGCGCACGTCCTTCCGCCGCCAAGGATCGCAGGGCAACATTCTTTGCCTCCTGTCTCCTCCTCCTCCTACTCAGCTTCCTCCTCCTCTTCTTCCACCTGCTCATCCAGTCAGCCACACACCTTCACCACCAACTTCTGCACAGCCCGGGGTAAACGTCAGCAGGCCGTTCTGAAACTCATATGTTTGGGGGACAGGCCCCACACCGCACAGGAGTTGTGGCGGGGTATAGAACAACAGACCGACGAGTGGTTGCTGCCGGTGAGCCTCAAGCCCGGCCTGGTGGTGTGCGATAATGGGCGAAATCTCGTTGCAGCTCTGGGACTAGCCGGTTTGACGCACATCCCTTGCCTGGCGCATGTGCTGAATTTGGTGGTGCAGAAGTTCATTCGCAACTACCCCGACATGTCAGAGCTGCTGCATAAAGTGGGGGCCGTCTGTTCGCGCTTCCGGCGTTCACACCCTGCTGCTGCACGCCTGTCTGCGCTACAGCGTAACTTCGGCCTTCCCGCTCACCGCCTCATATGCGACGTGCCCACCAGGTGGAACTCCACCTTGCACATGCTGGACAGACTGTGCGAGCAGCAGCAGGCCATAGTGGAGTTTCAGCTGCAGCACGCACGGGTCAGTCGCACTGTGGAACAGCACCACTTCACCACCAATGACTGGGCCTCCATGCGAGACCTGTGTGCCCTGTTGCGCTGTTTCGAGTACTCCACCAACATGGCCAGTGGCGATGACGCCGTTATCAGCGTTACAATACCACTTCTATGTCTCCTTGAGAAAACACTTAGGGCGATGATGGAAGAGGAGGTGGCCCAGGAGGAAGAGGAGGAAGAGGGGTCATTTTTAGCACTTTCAGGCCAGTCTCTTCGAAGTGACTCAGAGGGAGGTTTTTTGCAACACCAGAGGCCAGGTACAAATCTGGCCAGACAGGGCCCACTACTGGAGGACGAGGAGGACGAGGATGAGGAGGAGGTGGAGGAGGATGAGGATGAAGCATGTTCACAGCGGGGTAGCACCCAAAGCAGCTCGGGCCCATCACTGGTGCGTGGCTGGGGGGAAACACAGGACGATGACGATACGCCTCCCACAGAGGACAGCATGTCCTTACCTCTGGGCAGCCTGGCACACATGAGCGACTACATGCTGCAGTGCCTGCGCAACGACAGCAGAGTTGCCCACATTTTAACGTGTGCGGACTACTGGGTTGCCACCCTGCTGGATCCCCGGTACAACGACAATGTGCCTACCTTACTTCCTACACTGGAGCGTGATAGGAAGATGCGCGAGTACAAGCGCACGTTGGTAGACGCGCTACTGAGAGCATTCCCAAATGTCACAGGGGAACCAGTGGAAGCCCAAGGCGAAGGCAGAGGAGGAGCAAGAGGTCGCCAACGCAGCTGTGTCACGGCCAGCTCTTCTGAGGGCAGGGTTAGCATGGCAGAGATGTGGAAAAGTTTTGTCACCACGCCACAGCTAACTGCACCACCACCTGATACGGAACGTGTTAGCAGGAGGCAACATTTCACTAACATGGTGGAACAGTACCTGTGCACACCCCTTCACGTACTGACTGATGGTTCGGCCCCATTCAACTTCTGGGTCTCCAAATTGTCCACGTGGCCAGAGCTAGCCTTTTATGCCTTGGAGGTGCTGGCCTGCCCGGCGGCCAGTGTTTTGTCTGAACGTGTATTCAGCACGGCAGGGGGCGTCATTACAGACAAACGCAGCCGCCTGTCTACAGCCAATGTGGACAAGCTGACGTTCATAAAAATGAACCAGGCATGGATCCCACAGGACCTGTCCATCCCTTGTGCAGATTAGACATTAACTACTTCCCCTTAACAATATATTATTGTACTCCAGGGCACTTCTTCATTCAATCCTATTTTTATTTTCATTTTACCATTATATTGCGGGGCAACCCAAAGTTGAATGAACCTCTCCTCTGTCTTGGACTGATTCTGCGCTGACATGAAGCCTGAATCTCTGTTATGGGACCTCTCTCCTCTGCCTGGGTGCCTGGGCCTAAATATGTGACAGTGGCCTGTTCCAGTGGTGGGTGACGTGAAGCCTGATTCTCTGCTATGACATGAAGACTGATTCTCTGCTGACATGAAGCCTGAATCTCTGTTATGGGACCTCTCTCCTCTGCCTGGGTGCCTGGGCCTAAATATGTGACAGTGGCCTGTTCCAGTGGTGGGTGACGTGAAGCCTGATTCTCTGCTATGACATGCAGACTGATTCTCTGCTGACATGAAGCCAGATTCTCTGTTACGGGACCTCTCTCCTCTGTCTGGGTGCCGGGGCCTAAATATGTGACAGTGGCCTGTTCCAGTGGTGGGTGACGTGAAGCCTGATTCTCTGCTATGACATGCAGACTGATTCTCTGCTGACATGAAGCCAGATTCTCTGTCACGGGACCTCTCTCCTCTGTCTGGGTGTCGGGGCCTAAATATGTGACAGTGGCCTGTTCCAGTGGTGGGTGATGTGAAGCCTGATTCTCTGCTATGACATGAAGACTGATTCTCTGCTGACATGAAGCCAGATTCTCTGCTATGGCATGAAGAGACTGATTCTCTGCTGACATGAAGCCAGATTCTCTGCTATGGCATGAAGAGACTGATTCTCTGCTGACGTGAAGCCAGATTCTCTGCTACGGGACCTCTGTCCAATTGATATTGGTTCATTTTTTATTTTTTTTTCTAAATTAATTTCCCTATCCACATTTGTTTGCAGGGGATTTACCTACATGTTGCTGCCTTTTGCAGCCCTCTAGCTCTTTCCTGGGCTGTTTTACAGCCTTTTTAGTGGCGAAAAGTTCGGGTCCCCATTGACTTCAATGGGGTTCGGGTTCGGGACGAAGTTCGGGTCGGGTTCGGATCCCGAACCCGAACATTTCCGGGAAGTTCGGCCGAACTTCTCGAACCCGAACATCCAGGTGTTCGCTCAACTCTACTTCTGACATTGTCCCAGCACCCAGATGAGAAAAAGGAAGGAAAGGGGTCCCTCCTTTGTTGCTCATACGTTGCTTTTAACCACCTCAGCCCCCAGTGCTTAAACACCCTGAAAGACCAGGCCACTTTTTACACTTCTGACCTACACTACTTTCACCGTTTATTGCTCGGTCATGCAACTTACCACCCAAATGAATTTTACCTCCTTTTCTTCTCACTAATAGAGCTTTCATTTGGTGGTATTTTATTGCTGCTGACATTTTTACTTTTTTTGTTATTAATCGAAATTTAACGATTTTTTTGCAAAAAAATGACATTTTTCACTTTCAGTTGTAAAATTTTGCAAAAAAAACGAGATCCATATATAAATTTTGCTCTAAATTTATAGTTCTACATGTCTTTGATAAAAAAAAATGTTTGGGTAAAAAAAAAATGGTTTGGGTAAAAGTTATAGCGTTTACAAACTATGGTACAAAAATGTGAATTTCCGCTTTTTGAAGCAGCTCTGACTTTCTGAGCACCTGTCATGTTTCCTGAGGTTCTACAATGCCCAGACAGTACAAACACCCCACAAATGACCCCATTTCTGAAAGTAGACACCCTAAGGTATTCACTGATGGGCATAGTGAGTTCATAGAACTTTTTATTTTTTGTCACAAGTTAGCGGAAAATGATGATTTTTTTTTTTTTTTTTTTCTTACAAAGTCTCCTATTCCACTAACTTGTGACAAAAAATAAAAAGTTCTATGAACTCACTATGCCCATCATCGAATACCTTGGGGTCTCTTCTTTCCAAAATGGGGTCACTTGTGGGGTAGTTATACTGCCCTGGCATTCTAGGGGCCCAAATGTGTGGTAAGGAGTTTGAAATCAAATTCTGTAAAAAATGACCTGTGAAATCCGAAAGGTGCTCTTTGGAATATGGGCCCCTTTGCCCACCTAGGCTGCAAAAAAGTGTCACACATCTGGTATCTCCGTACTCAGGAGAAGGTGGGGAATGTGTTTTGGGGTGTCATTTTATATATACCCATGCTGGGTGAGAGAAATATCTTGGCAAAAGACAACTTTTCCCCTTTTTTTATACAAAGTTGTCATTTGACCAATATATTTATCTCACCCAGCATGGGTATATGTAAAAAGACACCCCAAAACACATTCCTCAACTTCTCCTGAGTACGGGGATACCAGATGTGTGACACTTTTTTGCAGCCTAGGTGGGCAAAGGGGCCCATATTCCAAAGAGCACCTTTCGGATTTCACAGGTCATTTTTTACAGAATTTGATTTCAAACTCCTTACCACACATTTGGGCCCCTAGAATGCCAGGGCAGTATAACTACCCCACAAGTGACCCCATTTTGGAAAGAAGAGACCCCAAGTTATTCGCTGATGTGCATAGTGAGTTCATGGAAGTTTTTATTTTTTGTCACAAGTTTGTGGAATATGAGACTTTGTATGAAAAAAATAAATAAAAAAAATCATCATTTTCCACTAACTTGTGACAAAAAATAAAAAATTCTAGGAACTCGCCATGCCCCTCACGGAATACCTTGGGGTGTCTTCTTTCCAAAATGGGGTCACTTGTGGGGTAGTTATACTGCCCTGGTATTCTAGGGGCCCAAATGTGTGGTAAGGAGTTTGAAATCAAATTCAGTAAAAAATGACCAGTGAAATCCGAAAGGTGCTCTTTGGAATATGGGCCCCTTTGCCCACCTAGGCTGCAAAAAAGTGTCACACATCTGGTATCCCCGTACTCAGGAGAAGTTGAGGAATGTGTTTTGGGGTGTCTTTTTACATATACCCATGCTGGGTGAGATAAATATCTTGGTCAAATGACAACTTTGTATAAAAAAATGGGAAAAGTTGTCTTTTGCCAAGATATTTCTCTCACCCAGCATGGGTATATATAAAATGACACCCCAAAACACATTCCCCACCTTCTCCTGAGTACGGAGATACCAGATGTGTGACACTTTTTTGCAGCCTAGGTGGGCAAAGGGGCCCATATTCCAAAGAGCACCTTTCGGATTTCACAGGTCATTTTTTACAGAATTTGATTTCAAACTCCTTACCACACATTTGGGCCCCTAGAATGCCAGGGCAGTATAACCACCCCACAAGTGACCCCATTTTGGAAAGAAGACACCCAAGGTATTCCGTGAGGGGCATGGTGAGTTCCTAGAATTTTTTATTTTTTGTCACAAGTTAGTGGAAAATGATGATTTTTTTTTTTTTTTCATACAAAGTCTCATATTCCAAAAACTTGTGACAAAAAATAAAAACTTCCATGAACTCACTATGCCCATCAGCGAATACCTTGGGGTCTCTTCTTTCCAAAATGGGGTCACTTGTGGGGTAGTTATACTGCCCTGGCATTCTAGGGGCCCAAATGTGTGGTAAGGAGTTTGAAATCAAATTCTGTAAAAAATGACCTGTGAAATCCGAAAGGTGCTCTTTGGAATATGGGCCCCTTTGCCCACCTAGGCTGCAAAAAAGTGTCACACATCTGGTATCCCCGTACTCAGGAGAAGTTGAGGAATGTGTTTTGGGGTGTCTTTTTACATATACCCATGCTGGGTGAGATAAATATCTTGGTCAAATGACAACTTTGTATAAAAAAATGGGAAAAGTTGTCTTTTGCCAAGATATTTCTCTCACCCAGCATGGGTATATATAAAATGACACCCCAAAACACATTCCCCACCTTCTCCTGAGTACGGAGATACCAGATGTGTGACACTTTTTTGCAGCCTAGGTGGGCAAAGGGGCCCATATTCCAAAGAGCACCTTTCGGATTTCACAGGTCATTTTTTACAGAATTTGATTTCAAACTCCTTACCACACATTTGGGCCCCTAGAATGCCAGGGCAGTATAACTACCCCACAAGTGACCCCATTTTGGAAATAAGAGACCCCAAGGTATTCGCTGATGGGCATAGTGAGTTCATGGAAAAAAAAAAATTTTGTCACAAGTTAGTGGAATAGGAGACTTTGTATGAAAAAAAAAAAAAAAAAAAAATCATCATTTTCCACTAACTTGTGACAAAAAATAAAAAATTCGAGGAACTTGCCATGCCCCTCACGGAATACCTTGGGGTGTCTTCTTTCCAAAATGGGGTCACTTGTGGGGTAGTTATACTGCCCTGGCATTTTCCAGGGGCCCTAATGTGTGGTAAGTAGGTAAATGACCTGTGAAATCCGAAAGGTGCTCTTTGGAATGTGGGCCCCTTTGCCCACCTAGGCTGCAAAAAAGTGTCACACATCTGGTATCTCCGTACTCAGGAGAAGGTGGGGAATGTGTTTTGGGGTGTCATTTTACATATACCCATGCTGGGTGAGAGAAATATCTTGGCAAAAGACAACTTTTCCCATTTTTTTTATACAAAGTTGGCATTTGACCAAGATATTTATCTCACCCAGCATGGGTATATGTAAAATGACACCCCAAAACATATTCCCCAACTTCTGCTGAATACGGAGATACCACATGTGTGACACTTTTTTGCAGCCTAGGTGGGCAAAGGTGCCCAAATTCCTTTTAGGAGGGCATTTTTAGACATTTGGATACCAGACTTCTTCTCACGCTTTGGGGCCCCTAAAATGCCAGGGCAGTATAAATACCCCACATGTGACCCCATTTTGGAAAGAAGACACCCCAAGGTATTCAATGAGGGGCATGGCGAGTTCATTAAAAAAAAAAAAATTTGGCACAAGTTAGGCTACTTTCACACTAGCGTTCTGCTGTCCGCTCGTGAGCTCCGTTTGAAGGGGCTCACGAGCGGAGCAGAACGCTTCCGTCCAGCCCTGATGCAGTCTGAATGGATGCGGATCCGCTCAGACTGCATCAGTCTGGCGGCGTTCAGCCTCCGCTCCGCTCGCCTCCGCACGGCCAGGCGGACAGCTGAACGCTGCTTGCAGCGTTCGGGTGTCCGCCTGGCCGTGCGGAGGCGAGCGGATCCGTCCACACTTACAATGTAAGTCAATGGGGACGGATCCGCTTGAAGATGACACAATGTGGCTCAATCTTCAAGCGGATCCGTTCCCCATTGACTTTTAATGTAAAGTCTGAACGGATCCGCTCAGGCTACTTTCACACTTAGAAAATTTTCTAAGTTTTAATGCAGACGGATCCGTTCTGAACGGATGCGAACGTCTACATTATCGGAGCGGATCCGTCTGATGAAACATCAGACGGATCCGCTCCGAACGCTAGTGTGAAAGTAGCCTTAGCGGAAATTGATTTTTTGGATTTTGTTCTCACAAAGTCTCCCTTTCCGCTAACTTGGGACAAAAATTTCAATCTTTCATGGACTCAATATGCCCCTCAGCGAATACCTTGGGGTGTCTTCTTTCCAAAATGGTGTTATTTGTGGGGTGTTTGTACTGCCCTGGCATTTGAGGGTCTCCGCAATCATTACATGTATGCCCAGCATTAGGATTTTCTGCTATTCTCCTTATATTGAGCATACGGGTAATGAGATTTTTTTTTTCCGTTCAGCCTCTGGGCTGAAAGAAAAAAATGAACGGCACAGATTTCTTCATTCGCATCGATCAATGTGGATGAAAAAATCTCTGCCAAAAAAAGAAAAAGGAGGGGAAAGGCGTCTGCCAGGACATAGGAGCTCCGCCCAACATCCATACCCACTTCAGCTCGTATGCCCTGGCAAACCCGATTTCTCCATTCACATCAATCGATGTGGATGAATAAATCATTGCCGGGATTTTTTTTTCTTTATATATACAAAGTGTTTGCCAAAGTATATGAACACCGCCACCTCCTCAGCTCATATGCCTCGGCAAACATATCTTTTACTGCAGAGGAGAAATCTCGTCTTGCAGCGCCGCATACACCGACTTGCGTGTAATCTGACAGCAGCGCAATGCTTCTGTCCGAATGCACATCAGTGCTGCAGCTGGTCGATCGGTTGGTCCACTTGGAAGGTAAAAAAAACAAAACAAAAAAGAAAAAACCAGGCCGCAAAGCAATAACTTTATTAACTTTAGAACAGAACATATTAACTTTTTTAAACTTTTTTAACTTTTTTACTTACCGGTAATTTTTTTTTTGTTTAGTTTTTTTTACCTTTATAGAACAAACCTCTCCTTCCCCATGGGACAATGTGCAAAGCGCAAATCGCCCAAAGATGTGGCAAAGTACGTTATGCACTTTATCCCAGGTGAAAGGAGAGGTTTGCAGCAGCTGAGAGTAAAAGGGCCCTAATAGCCCTGTGTGCCTGTCCTGTGAGATGCAATCCCTATGCTAGGTGTACCTGTGTGTGGTACTTCCGGAAACACTCTCCATAGCATAGGGCAGGGTGGTCCGGACAGTCAGGACAGAAATAGCGGGTGTCACGCCTTACTCCACTCCTGCTACAGACACGACATCTTTTTCGGGGTGACGGTTGGGTTGAGGTACCAGGAACGACACTGGGGAAATGTCGCTCGTGTAGACGGCTAACTACACTGGGGGATGGGGCCACGGAACCTCCTGGGTAAAGGAGGTTCTCGATGATCTCTTCCTGGAATTTGAGGAAAGATCGTGTTCTCCCAGCCTTACTGTAGAGAACAAAACTATTGTAGAGCGCCAATTGAATTAAATATACAGACACCTTCTTATACCAGCGTCTGGTTCTGCGGGAAACTAAATACGGAGACAACATCTGGTCATTGAAGTCCACCCCTCCCATGAGCGCATTATAGTTGTGGACACAGAGGGGCTTTTCAATGACACGGGTTGCTCGCTCAATTTGGATTGTCGTGTCTGCGTGAATGGAGGAGAGCATGTAAACGTCACGCTTGTCTCTCCATTTCACCGCGAGCAGTTCTTCGTTACACAAGGCAGCCCTCTCCCCCCTTGCAAGACGGGTGGTTACAAGCCGTTGGGGGAAGCCCACGCGACTAGTTCGCGCGGTGCCACAGGCGCAAATCCGTTCTAGAAACAAATGCCTAAAGAGGGCCACACTTGTGTAAAAATTGTCCACATAAAGATGGTACCCCTTGCCGAATAAGGGTGACACCAAGTCCCAGACTGTCTTCCCACTGCTCCCCAGGTAGTCAGGGCAACCGACCGGCTCCAGGGTCTGATCTTTTCCCTCATAGATCCGAAATTTGTGGGTATAGCCTGTGGCCCTTTCACAGAGCTTATACAATTTGACCCCATACCGGGCACGCTTGCTTGGGATGTACTGTTTGAAGCCAAGGCGCCCGGTAAAATGTATTAGGGACTCGTCTACGCAGATGTTTTGCTCGGGGGTATACAAATCTGCAAATTTCTGGTTGAAATGGTCTATGAGGGGCCGAATTTTGTGGAGCCGGTCAAAAGCTGGGTGGCCTCTGGGACGGGAGGTGGTGTTGTCGCTAAAATGCAGGAAACGGAGGATGGCCTCAAATCGTGCCCTGGACATAGCAGCAGAGAACATGGGCATGTGATGAATCGGGTGCGTTGACCAATATGACCGCAATTCATGCTTTTTTGTCAGGCCCATGTTGAGGAGAAGGCCCAAAAAAATTTTAATTTCGGAAACTTGGACTGGTTTCCACCGGAAAGGCTGGGCATAAAAGCTTCCCGGGTTG
Organism: Bufo bufo; assembly: GCF_905171765.1. Classification (NCBI taxonomy): domain Eukaryota; kingdom Metazoa; phylum Chordata; class Amphibia; order Anura; family Bufonidae; genus Bufo; species Bufo bufo. The sequence goes on from NC_053394.1 coordinate 212,164,596, forward strand.
GCGGATATAAATTGTGTGGCATACTGGTTGGTCTCTGCCACGACTAAGTCCAAGAGCTCCGCAGTCAAGAACAGCTCAAAAAATCCCAGGGCCGAACCGATTTGAGCCGTCTCAACCCGAACTCCAGACTGGGCGGTGAAAGGGGGAACTACAGGTGCGGCTGAAGTTGGTGACTGCCAATCAGGGTTTGCCAGCACCTCAGGGATTCTAGGGGCTCTACGGGCCTGTCTGTGCGGTGGCTGCGACGGGGTAACTACTGCACGTGCCACCGTACCAGCTTCAACTGCCCTTCTGGTGCTCGCCACGTCACCATGTTGTACGGCAGTGCTGGTACTAGGTCCAGGGAGGGCTGCGCTGCTGGTGTATGCCTCACCACGTGATCCGGCAGCGACAGCCCCACTCTGCTGCTCTTGAAGCGGATCCTGCATAACCTGTGGTCTAGCGACACGGGGCCGGGTACGCCTGGTGCTGCCAGGGACCTCCACCTCCTCGTCCGAACTTTGGGTCAGAGAGCCACTGCTTTCCACAGGTTCATATTCTGACCCGCTAGATTCATCAGATGAGGGTTCCCACTCCTCATCCGACTGGGTCAGAATCCTGTAGGCCTCTTCAGAAGAATACCCCCTGTTTGACATTTTGGACTACTAAATTTAGGGGTATTCCCTGAGACTACCCAAGAAAAAAAGCAAACCTGTCTTACAAAGGGGAGGCTAGCGAAGTACCAGAGGCCGCTGCGGTTGATAAAAAATATCAAAACTGATTTTTTTATCGCCGCAGTGCGTGTAAAATGAATGTGCAGTGATCAAAAAAAATATATTTTTTGTCACTGCGGTGGGGCGGGCGTGGGTGAACGCACGTGTGGGCGACCGATCAGGCCTGATCGGGCAAACACTGCGTTTTGGGTGGAGGGCGAACTAAAGTGACACTAATACTATTATAGATCTGACCGTGATCAGTTTTGATCACTTACAGATACTATAAAAGTACAAATGCTGATTAGCGATACGCTATTCAGCGAATAAAAGTGACTGCGGTGCGGTGGGGTGGGCGCTAACTGACGCTAACTACCTAACCAAGGGGCCTAAACTATCCCTAAAACCTAACAGCCAATACTAGTGAAAAAAAAAAAGTGACAGTTTACACTGATCCCTTTTTTTCCTTTCACTGGTGATTGACAGGGGCGATCAAAGGGGTGATCAAAGGGTTAATTGGGGTGCAGGGGGGTGATCAGGGGCTACAGTGAAGTGTTTGGTGTACTCACAGTGATGTCTGCTTCTCTGCTGGATCCAACCGACGAAAAGGACCAGCAGAGGAGCAGAGAAGCCATATAACAGATCATATTTACTAATATGATCTGTTATATGGCTTGTGATTGGATTTTTTTAAAATCGCCAGCCTGCCAGCCAATGATCATTGCTGGCAGGCTGGTGACGAACTTGTTCTTTAACTTTTGCCGGCCCGCGATGCGCATGCGCGGGCCGGCTTGGAGCGAAATCTCGCGTCTCGCGAGATGACGCGTATATGCGTGACTGTGCGCAGCGCTGCCACCTCCGGAACGCGAATCTGCGTACAGCGGTCCGGAGGTGGTTAAAGGGTCTAAATTTTTTTTTTTTACTTTTGATAGTAAACATTTCAAAAGTTTAGATCAGTGGGATCTGAGCGCTGAGACCCCCCACCAATCTCTAAAATGAGAGGAGAGATAGACAACCATATCACACTTTCTCTTCTTCCTGCTCAAGACGGGCTCCATAAAAGTATATGGTCCCATCTCTATTCCCTCCTCTGCTTCTTTCCTGTTCTATAGATTCTTTATGGCATATCAGATGTTTTTTTTTTTTTTTTTTAGTTAGCGACCCTTTAACTTCAAAGCACACTTTGGTGCTGCTGGAGCAGAGGAGGAAAGGACTGGGTATAGTAGCCTCCTCTTCTATTTTGCTCTTCCTTCACAGAGGTATGATCTGCATGGCTGGAGGCTGAAAATTGAGTGAAGAAGGCAGGAGTTCTTAACCCACTGTTTGCTATGGTTCAGAAGCAGGGGCAGGCCGGGGCAAGGGAAGTGCCTCCCTGGCTGATGCTTTGGTGTGACAAGGAGCCCACTCTTACAGGTGTAGTAAGGACAATGACGATCACAGGGCCTGAAAAATATGCATGCTCAGAGGCTGTAGAGGGCTGAAAATGCAGAAGGTCCCATCTCACCACATGACATATCTAGAATAGCACTGTACCTTCTCCTGCTCTATAAAGGATAAAATGGTAGGTGTCCACCAGACCCTCATGCAGGCATATCAACTTTCTTTGTCATGTAAGAGAGTTAAGGAACACCCAGTTCAACACTTTTTCACACTAACAACAAACTTCAAGGAGTTACCACCTCTGTCGTTAGTACTCTGAACAGCCCTGCTACTAGGGGCCACCTTGTGGTTGTCATTTGGCCTTGCAGTGGACATCACATGTGATGACACACTTTGTTACATGGGATTACTAGATTTAGTATCTAAAGGTGTTCACCTGATGGCAGACCCAGGTAAGGCTACTTTCACACTAGCGTTTTCAATTCCGCTATTGAGATCCGTCATAGGATCTCAATAGCGGAAGAAAATGCTTCAGTTTTGTCCCCATTCATTGTCAATGGGGACAAAATTGAACTGAACGAAATGGTATACAACAAAATGTATTCTGTTCTATTTGGTTGCGTCCCCATCGCGGACTGAATAACGCTGCAAGCATCCTTTTTCTGTCCACAATGTGGTGTGGAGCAAGACGGATCCGTCCTGACACACAATGTAAGTCAATGGGGATGGATTTGTTTTCTCACACAATAGAAAATGGATCTGTCCCCCATTGACTTTCAATGGTGTTCATGACGAATCCGTCATGCTTATATAAGACATAATACAACCAGATCCATTAATGACGGATCCATGATGGATCCGCAAAAAACGCTAGTGTGAAAGTAGCCTTAGTTGACTTGCAGTTTATGGATAAAAAAATTGGAGCACACTTATAAGAATATTCTGAAAAACTGTTCAATTTAAAATCCCCTCAATATACAAGAGGGCACTGCCTCCACCTAGAGAAAAGAAAGTTCAGTCTCCAGAGGCGTCATAGTAACATAGATTGTTAGGCTGAAAAAAGACATACGTCCATCCAGTTCAGCATGCAAGAAGCAGAGGAATACAAAAAAAACCTTAACCCCTTAAGGACCGGGCTCATTTTCACCTTAAGGACCAGGCCATTTTTTGGAAATCTGACCAGTGTCACTTTAAGTGCTAATAACTTTAAAACGCTTTGACTTATCCAGGCCATTCTGAGATTGTTTTTTCGTCACATATTGTACTTCATGACACTGGTAAAATGAAGTCAAAAAATTTTTTTTTTTTGCACAAAAAAATACCTAATTTACCAAAAATTTGGAAAAATTTGCAAATTTCAAAGTTTCAGTTTCTCTACTTCTGTAATACATAGTAATACCCCAAAAAATTGTGATGACTTTACATTCCCCATATGTCTACTTCATGTGTGAATTGTTTTGGGAATGATATTTTATTTTTTGGGGATGTTATAAGGCTTAGAAGTTTAGAAGCAATCTTGAAATTTTTCAGAAATTTACAAAAACTAAATTTTTAGGGACCAGTTCAGGTCTGAAGTCGATTTGCGAGGCTTACATAATAGAAACCACCCAAAAATGACCCCATCTAAGAAACTACACCCCTCAAGGTATTCAAAACTGATTTTGCATACATTATTAACCCTTTAGGTGTTGCACAAGAGTTATTGGCAAATGGGGAGGAAATTTGAGAATTTAATTTTTTTGTCTAATTTTTCATTTTAACACATTTTTTCCACTAACAAAGCAAGGGTTAACAGCCAAACAAGATTGTATCTTTATTGCCCTGACTCTGCCGTTTACAGAAACACCCAATATGTGGCCGTAAACTACTGTACGGCCACACAGCGGGGCGTAGAGGGAAAGGTGCGCCATATGGTTTTTGGAAGGCTGATTTTTATGGACTGGTTTTTTGACACCATGTCCCATTTGAAGCCCCCTGATGCACCCCTAGAGGAGAAACTCCCTAAAAGTGACCCCATCTAAGAAACTACACCCCTCAAGGTATTCAAAACTGATTTTACATACGTCGTTAACCCTTTAGGTGTTGCACAAGAGTTATTGGCAAATGGGGATGAAATTTGAGAATTTCATTTTTTTGCCTAATTTTCAATTTTAACCCATTTTTTCCACTAACAAAGCAAGGGTTAACAGCCAAACAAGACTGTATCTTTATTGCTCTGACTCTGCTGTTTACAGAAACACCCCATATGTGGCCGTAAACGACTGTACGGGCACACAGTAGGGCGTAGAGTGAAAGGTGCGCCGTTTGGTTTTTGGAAGGCTGATTTTGCTGGACTGTTTTTTTGACACCATGTCCCATTTGAAGCCCCCCTGATGCACCCCTAGAGTAGAAACTCCATAAAAGTGACCCCATCTAAGAAACTACACCCCTCAAGGTATTCAAAACTGATTTTACAAACGTTGTTAACCCTTTAGGTGTTGCACAAGATTTAATGGAAAATAGAGACACAATTTCAAAATTTCAAATTTTTGGCAGATTTTCCATTTTAATATTTTTTTTCCAGTTACAAAGCAAGGGTTAACAGCCAAACAAAACTCATTATTTATGGCCCTGATTCTGTAGTTTACAGAAACACCCCATATGTGGTCGTAAACAGCTGTACAGGCAAACGGCAGGGCGCAGAAGGAAAGGAATGCCATAAGGTTTTTGGAAGGCAGATTTTGCTGGACTGGTTTTTTTGACACCATGTCCCATTTGAAGCCCCCCTGATGCACCCCTAGAGTGGAAACTCCAAAAAAGTGACTCCATTTTAGAAACTACGGGATAGGGTGGCAGTTTTGTTGGTACTAGTTTAGGGTACATATGATTTTTGGTTGCTCTATATTACACTTTTTGTGCAGCAAGGTAACAAGAAATAGCTTTTTTGGCACGTTTTTTTTTTTTGTTATTTACAACATTCATCTGACAGGTTAGATCATGGGGTAATTTTATAGAGCAGGTTGTCACGGACGCGGCGATACCTAATATGTATACATTTTTTTTTATTTATGTAAGTTTTATACAATAACTTCATTTTTAAAACCAAAAAAATGTTTTAGTGTCTCCATAGTCTAAGAGCCATAGTTTTTTCAGTTTTTGGGCGATTATCTTGAGTAGGGTCTCATTTTTTGCGGGATGAGATGACGGTTTGATTGGCACTATTTTGGGGTGCATATGACTTTTTGATCGCTTGCTATTACACTTTTTTTACACTGTTTTTATTTTTATTTTTTTACGGTGGTCATCTGAGGGGTTAGGTCATGTGATATGTTTATAGAGCCGGTCGATACGGACGCGGCGATACCTAATATGTATACTTTTTTTTTATTTATGTAAGTTTTACACAATGATTTCATTTTTGAAACAAAAAAAAAATCATGTTTTAGTGTTTCCATAGTCTAAGAGCCATAGTTTTTTCAGCTTTTGGGCGATTATCTTGAGTAGGGTCTCATTTTTTGCGGGATGAGATGACAGTTTGATTGGTACTATTTTGGCGTACATGCGACTTTTTTGATCACTTTTATTACCTTTTTTGGGAAGTAAGGTGGGCAAAATTTCAATTTTCTCATAGTTTTTATTTTTTTATTTTTATGGCGTTCACCGTGCGGGGAAAGTAACATGACCATTTTATAGATCAGGTCGTTACGGACGCGGCGATACCTAATATGTGTAGTTTATTTTATTTTTTTTATTTTTATTCAGTGATAAATGTTTTTTTTTTATCTTAACTTTTTTCACTTTTTAAAAAAATTTTTTTGACCCAGACCCACTTGGTTCTTGAAGATCCAGTGGGTCTGATGTCTGTATAATACAGTACAGTACAATATATATTGTTCTGTACTGTATTTTACTTACACTGAACAGAGCTATGCTTTCAGCATAGATCTGTTCAGCACCATGGACAGCAGGACGCCTGAGCAGGCGTCCTGTTGCCATGGGAACCCTCCCCGTCTGCTCAGAACTTCGCAGACGGGGAAGGGTAAGTACGGGGCTAAGGGGGGCTCTCTGGGGGCTCTCTCCCTCTCCATCGGGGGGCTGCAAAGGCACAGCAGCCCCCCGATGGAGAGGGAGGGAGCTCCCTGACCGATGACAGATAACTTTTTCCATACAGCGGTCCGTACGGACCGCGGTATGGAAAGGGTTAAACGGCTGACATCTGCACAGATGTCAGCCGTTTATACCAGGGTGCCAGCAATGTGCTGGCACCCTGGTATAACCACTAGAAGCCAACGATCATTCATGGGGAGGCGGGCGGGGGATCGCGATCCCGCCTGCCGCACCGCCCGCCTCCCGCAACGCCCCCACTGCATGCGACACCCCCCCCGCACCACCCGCCGGCATCAAATCATGCAGGGGTGCAGGGGGGGGTGAAAAATATAGATTATAGGCACTCAAAAGTTTCTGATCCCCGCGGTCAGGGACCGCGGGCATCAGAAACTGCAAAAAGCGCAGCAAACCGCAGGTCTGAATTGACCTGCGGTTTGCTGCGATCGCCGACACGGGGGGGTCACATCACCCCCCCTGGCGTTGTCACAGGATGCCGGCTGAAGGATTTCAGCCGAAATCCCGTTCCGTTTAACCCCTCGGGCGCCGGAATCCCGATTTAAAAGTTAGGACGTACCGGTACGTCCTTGGTCCTTAAGGACTCGGGAAATAGGGCGTACCGGTACGTCCTATGTCCTTAAGGGGTTAAATTAAAAGCCAATAGGGTTCATTTATTAATACACCGGTCTTAATAACCTCTATATTATGAATTTATAACTTCGGTGCATCCAGCGCCAGTCTAAATGTAAGCCAGCATCCTAGCTGGCTTACATTTACATTTCCTATACCCAAAACAGGCATAGAAAATGATGAATGAGATGGCCCTACCGACTTGTCCCCTTCCCGGCCCACGCCAAGCCCATTTTTTTAGACCTTGTGTGAGCGGGGAAAAGTTGAAGATTGCGATGCAACTAACCATTGCACTGTAATTTTCACCTGAAATACGCCTAACATAGGTGCATTTCAGGATAATAAATGTCCCCCAATATTCCTCATTTTAAGGGAATAAAATTCCTGCCCAACTCCAATTAGGCAATTAGAATATCTCCCTGGATCAACAACCCATCTCTAGTAACTATAGCCTGTAATATTATTACACTCCAGAAATACATCCAGGCCCCTCTTGAACTCTTTTAGTGAACTCACCATCACCACCTCCTCAGGCAGAGAGTTACATAGTCTCACTGCTCTTACCGTAAAGAATCCTCTTATATGTTTGTGTACAAACCTTCTTTCCTCTAGATCAGCGGTTCTCAACCTAGGGGTCGCGACCCCTTTGGGGGTCGATCGGCCCTTTCCGGGGGGTCGCCTGAGGCTTCCTATTGTGGGTCGCCCGCACAACGGCAGCGGCCCCTTATCCTCGCGCACAGGAAGTGATGTCCTAACACTGCCTGTGCTTGAAGGAGCCTGACGTCTGAATGGGTAAGTCGTGCCGCCTGTCTGCTGAGGTCCGAGTTTTTTCGTTAATGACATCGCCGCTGAGCACCACTGCCACCAATGATTTAATTGAGCCTGGCTGAGCCTGGCTAATTTTATTTTAATTATTTGGCTGAGCAAGGCTTAATTTATTTGGGGGGACATGAAGCACCGCTGATTTATTTATTTGGGGGACCCTGAGCACTTCAGATTTATTTATTTGGGGGGGGACCTGAAGCACCGCTGATTTATTTATTTGGGGGACCCTGAGCACTTCTGATTTATTTATTTGGGGGACCCTGAGCACCATTGATTTATTTAATTGGGGGAAACCTGATGCACCACTGATTTATTTATTTGGGGGAACCCTGAGCACCGCTGATTTATTTATTTGGGGGAGACCTGAAGCCCCGCTGATTTATTTATTTGGGGGATCCTGAGCACCTCTGATTTATTTATTTGGGGGGGACTTGAAGCACCACTGATTTATTTATTTGAGGGGTACCCTGAGCACCACTGATTATTATTTTTTTTTTTGGGGGTGGGGGTACTGTGAGCACCACTGAGTTATTTATTTGAGGGGTACTGTGCGCACCACTGATTTATTTTTTAGGGGGTATTTGTTGTTTATTATTTATTTTAAAGTTATTTATTTGGTTTACAAATATTTTGTATTTATGCTAAAGTTCTGTGGTTATGAATGAATACTTGTGTATTTGAATTAACATTTGGTGTATTGGTGTTTGTGCGTGTTTTTTGGTGGGTCATCATAACAGTAGCAAAATTAGTTATGACGTAGCAAGGAAAAAAATGTAATGGTTGGGGGTCACCACAAAAAGAGGAACTGTATTAAGGGGTCACGGCTTTAGAAAGGTTGAGAACCACTGCTCTAGATGCAAAGGATATCCATTCGTCACAGTCACAGGTATAAATAGATCATGGGAAACATCACAGTAGTAACCCCTGATATATTTATACATAGTTATTAGATCCAGGGCTGGCCTTAGGTGTTTAGGCGCCCTGTGCGAGCTAATCTTGTGGCGCAAACCCCACCCATAGCCAGTCTCCTGCCCCCCTTAATCATACACTGTCACCTTTGCCCAGTCCCCTGCCCCCCTTAATCATACCCTGTCACCTTTACCCAGTCCCCTGCCCTTCTTAATCATACCCAGTGTCACCCTTACCCAGTCCCCTCCCCCCTCAATTAGACCCTGCCCAGCTTAAATTAAGGGTGACAGACACTGGGTATGATTAAGGGGGCAGGGGACTTGATAAGGGTGACACTGGGTATGATTAAGGGGCAGGGGACTGGCTTTGGTTGACACTGGGTATGATTAAGGGGGGCAGGGGACTGGGCAAAGGTGACAGGGTATGATTAAGGGGGGCAGGAGACTGGCTATGGGTGACACTGGGTATGATTAAGGGCCTTATAATGTGCCAGTAAAAAGGGACCCCCATAATGCCCCCCAATAATGTGACAGTAAGTGTCCCCATAGATGCCCCCATCATGTGCCAGTATCAAGTGCCTCTCTCCTCCCCCCCATGTCCCAGTATCATAGTGCCATCTCCCCCCCCAAAAGTGCCAGTATCAAGTGCCTCTCTCCACCCCCCATGTGCCAGTATCATAGTGCCATCTCCCCCCCCTCAAAAGTGCCAGTATCAAGTGCCTCTCTCCTTCCCCCCCATGTGCCAGTATCATAGTGCCATCTCCCCCCCCCCAATGTGCCAGTATCAAGTGCCTCTCTCCTCCCCCCCCCATGTGCCAGTATCATAGTGCCATCTCCTCCCCCAATGTACCAGTATCAAGTGCCTCTCTCCTTCCCCCCCGTGTGCCAGTATCAGGTGCCAACCCCCCTCCCCCCATGTGCCAGTATCAAGTGCCTCCTGCTCCCCCCATGTGGCAGTAACAGTCGGGCCTGTGTCCTGCGCTGTATGTCCATATATGGAGTCAGTGCTTGTGTATTTCAGAAAAGTTTCTGCTGGGACTCGAATTCACGACCGTCTGTATCAGAGGCAAGGCACTTAACCACACAGCTATAAGAGCTGCATAGTAACATAGTAACATAGTAACATAGTACATAGTACATAAGGCCGAAAAAAGACATTTGTCCATCCAGTTTGGCCTGTTATCCTGCAAGTTGATCCAGAGGAAGGCAAAAAAAAACTGTGAGGTAGAAGCCAATTTTCCTCACTTTAGGGGAATAAAAAATTCCCTCCCAACTCCAATCAGGCAATCAGAATAACTCCCTGGATCAACGACCCCTCTCTAGTAGCTATAGCCTGTAATATTATTACGCTCCAGAAACACATCCAGGCCCCTCTTGAATTCCTTTATTGTACTCACCATCACCACCTCCTCAGGCAGAGAGTTCCATAGTCTCACTGCTCTTACCGTAAAGAATCCTTTTCTATGTTTGTGTACAAACCTTCTTTCCTCCAGACGCAGAGAATGTCCCTTCGTCACAGTCACAGTCCTGGGGATAAATAGATGATGGGAGAGATCTCTGTACTGACCCCTGATATATTTATACATAGTAATTAGATCTCCCCTCAGTCGTCTTTTTTCTAACGTGAATAACCCTAATTTTGATAATCTTTCAGGGTACTGTAGTTGCCCCATTCCAGTTATTACTTTAGTTGCCCTCCTCTGGACCCTCTCCAGCTCTGCTATGTCTGCCTTGTTCACTGGAGCCCAGAACTGTACACAGTACTCCATGTGTGGTCTGACTAATGATTTGTAAAGTAGTAGGAATATGTTCTCATCACGGGCATCTATGCCTCTTTTGATGCAACCCATTATTTTATTGGCCTTGGCAGCAGCTGCCTAGATCCTTTTCCATGTCAGTGTTACCGAGTGTTTTACCATTTAGTATGTACGGGTGACTTGCATTATTCCTTCCCATGTGCATAACTTTACATTTATCAGTGTTAAACCTCATCTGCCACTTATCTGCCCAAGCCTCCAATCAGGGCCGGTACAAGGCAGGGGCCGAAGGAGCGGGTGCCCTGGGCGCTACCATTTGCGGACAGGAGGGGGGCGCAGGTGAAGTGCCAGCCACGGCCCCCCCTACATCATGCTGTGCCCCCCCATGTGCCCCCCCAACTAAAATGCCCCCCCCCCCCCCCCAAGTGAGCAGCCGCCGCCGGGCACAGGGAGATGAGCGCTTCCATTGCGCTCATCTCCATTGTAAACTGTCTGTGCCAGCGGAGGTGCAGGGGAGGGAGAGGCGTGTCCCTTCCCTTTCCTCTGATAGGCTGCAGGCAGGCACCGAAGTGGAGGAGAGGCCCCGCCCCCTAATTACTCCTGTTTACCTTTCTAAAGCTAAAGGACCTTTGATGATGTCATCACAGGTCCTGTAAGGGAACTGCACAGTGTAAAGTGTAGTTCCCAGGTTAGAACAGTGCATCTGCCAGGACCTGTGATGACATCATCTTCAACATCACAGGTCCTGCAGAATCTAGCAAAGGAACTGCACCAAAAATGGTGTAGTTCCTAGGTTTCAAAGGTACATCTGCCAGGACCTGTGATGACATCATCACAGGTCCTTCAACCCCTAACAGCAAGTATTAAAAGTTCACAAGCAGCTCTGTATTGATCCATACAGACTGGAATGGAGAGGTAAGAGGAGGTCCTCCACTTTTCATCATTTACCCCCCCCCCCTCCATGCCCTGTTTTTACTCATTGCTCACTCATGTATACTACTTCAGACAGTTACCACTACCTCATGTACCTCACAGTGACTATAATGCATAACTGACCACATATTTCTATAAACACTGCATCTACAGTATTATACCTTCTATGTGTCACATCAATACACTGCTCTGTATATATATATATATATATATATATATATACACACACATACATGCACACACACTGCATATATTACACAGTATTATACATGCAATATGTACAGATATATAGTATATACCGCAGTGCACTGATATGTGAGGTATGAGGTATAATAGATGCTGTGTGTACAGATATCAGTACACTTCTGTATATACTATATATGTGAGGTACGAGGTATAATAGATGCAGTGTGTACAGATATATAGTATATACAGCAGTGTACTGATATGTGAGGTACGAGGTGTCAATACACTGCTGTATTTACTATATACCTGTACACACTGCATCTATTATACCTCGTACCTCACATATTACACTACTGTATATACTGTATACACTGCATATATTATACCCCGTACCTCACATATCAGTACACTGCTGTATATACTATATACCTGTACACACTGCATCTATTATACCCTGTACCTCACATATCAGAACACTAGGGAATATACTATATACCTGTACACACTGCATCTATTATACCGCGTACCTCACATAACTGTACACTGCTGTATATAATATACATCTGCATCTATTATACCTCTTTTGTGTGCCAGGGCTGTTTTGTAATCCCATTCCGGCCCTGATGGCATAAATTATAAAACGCAGCAGCAAGAATAGTTCATGGAACAAAGGGAGGGGGCTATAAAAGGGGAATGGGGGCCCAATTTAGATTCCTGCTATGGGGCCCAGTGATTTTTATGTACGCCCCTGGCTGCAGGCACTAGGCCGGCAGCCTATCAGAGGCCGGCGCAATGACGTCATCGTGCCGCCTGAGCCTTACATTACAGCGTGGGACACAGGAAGAGGCTGCATCGCATCGCTGACACTTAGGTAAGTATAAGTGTTTTTTTTTTTTTTTTTTTTACAATAGTGTTACTGGCACATTGGGGGGGCTTATTACAAAACTGGCACATGATGATGGGGGGGACTTTATACTGGCACATGATGATGGGGGGGAACTTTATAGTGTCTGTGACTTTCAAAGTCCCACAGTCCTTTGTTCTATTGCTTTAAGTATATTCTTGTTTTGAAACAACATTGATTCTTTCTTAAAAGCGGGGGGGGGGGGGGGGGGGGGGGCGCAGTTTGCCATCTTCGCCCTGGGCACCAAATGGCCTTGTCCCAGCCCTGCCTCCAATCTATCCAGATCCCTCTGTAGTAGTATACTGTCCTCTTCAGTGTTAATTACTTTACACAGTTTAGTGTCATCTGCGAAAATTGATATTTTACTATGCAAGCCTTCTACAAGATCATTAATAAATATATTGAAGAGAATAGGGCCCAATACTGACCCCTGAGGTACTCCACTAGTGACAGTGACCCAATCTGAGTATGTACCGTTAATAACCACCCTCTGTTTTCTATCATTGAGCCAGTTACTTACCCACTTACAGACGTTTTCTCCCAGTCCGAGCATTCTCATTTTATATACTAACCTTTGATGTGGTACAGTGTCAAATGCTTTGGAGAAGTCCAGATATACGACATCCATTGATTCGCCGCTGTCAAGTCTAGAACTTACCTCCTCATAGAAACTGATTAAATTAGTTTGACATGACCGATCCCTCACGAAGCCATGCTGATATGGCGTTATTTGCTTATTTCCGTTAAGATGCTCTAAGATAGCATCTCTCAGAAAACCTTCAAACAGTTTACCCAAAACAGATGTTAAACTTACCGGCCTATAGTTTCCAGGCTCTGTTTTTGGACCCTTTTTACATATTGGCACCACATTTGCCATGCACCAATCCTGTGGGACATTCCCTGTCAGTATAGAGTCTGCAAATATCAGAAATAAGGGTCTGGCTATGACATTACATAATTCCCTTAGGATACGGGGGTGTATGCCATCCGGTCCTGGCGATTTGTCTATTTGGATCTTTTTAAGTCGCTGTTGTACTTCTTCCTGGGTCAGACAGGACACTTTTAATGGGGAATTTATTTCAACATTCAGCATTTCATCTGACAGTTTATATTCCTCAGTGAATACACTGGAGAAAAAATGATTTAACAACTTTGCTTTCTCCTCGTCGCTCTCTGCGACTCCCCCCTCATTACTCTTTAAAGGGCCGACACCTTCAGATTTATACTTTTTAACATTTATAATATAATAAAGAACATTTTAGGGTTAGTTTTACTCTCTTTGGCAATTAATCTCTCGATCTCTAGTTTGGCCGCTTTTATTTGTTTTTTACATGTTCTGTTTTTTTCCTCATAGTTTTTCAGTGCTTCCGTGCTACCCTCCTGTTTTAGTGTTTTATATGCTTTCTTTTTGTCATTTATTGCTTTCTTTACAGTTCTGTTTATCCACATTGGTTTCTTTTTGTTCCTTAACCTTTTATTCCCATACGGTATGTACCTCTCACAATGAGATTTTAGGATGTTTTTTAAGATATCCCATTTTGTGGCTGTATTTTTATTTTTGAGGACTTTGTCCCAGTTAGTTAGGCCTATGGCCTCTCTTAGTTGGCTAAATTAAGCTTTTTTGAAGTTTGGTATTTTTGTTCCTCCCTGTAGAAACGCTCTTTTGAATGATAATTGGAAGGTTATTACTTTATGGTCCCTATTTCCCAGGTGTCCCCCAACCTGCACGTCTGTTGTTCTGTCAGGTCTATTGGTTAATACTAAGTCCAGTATGGCCGTCCCTCTAGTCGGGTCCTGAACCAGTTGGGAGAGATAATTGTCTTTGGTTATTGCCAAGAATCTGTTTCCTTTATGAGATATACAAGTTTCAGTTTCCCAGTCTATATCTGGGTAGTTGAAGTCCCCCATAATAACCACCTCATTATGATTTGCCGCCTTGTCTATCTCGTTTAGTAGTAGATTTTCTGTGGACTCTGGTATATTAGGTGGTTTATAGTAAACTCCTATTAGTAATTTATTGTTGTTTTTAGCTCCATGTATCTCTACCCACAGTGACTCCACATGTTCATGTCCCTCACTTATATCTTCACGGAGTGTGGGCTTTAGACAGGACTTTACATAAAGGCAAACCCCTCCCCCTCTCTGGTTTTGACGATCCTTTCTAAACAGACTGTAACCTTGTACATTAACCACCCAGTCATAGCTATCATCCACTGACTTCTACTGTAGACTCGTTTATAGCTTTGATAGCTAGTGTACATCCATACACATGACAGCTGCCCCAGCGCACTCAGCCCTGCTATATCTCTATATATGATAGCTGCCCCAGCACACCCAGCTCTGCTACATCTATACACATGACAGCTGCCCCAGCACACCCAGCTCTGCTACATCTAATACACATGACAGCTGCCCCAGCACACCCAGCTCTGCTACATCTATACACATGACAGCTGCCCCAGCACACTCAGCTCTGCTATATCTCTATATATCTATCTACTGTATAGTAATACTTAGAGATATATAGATATAGTAGAGCTGAGTGTGCAGGGGCAGCTGTCATGTCTATAGATGTAGCAGAGCTGGGTGTGCTATGGCAGCTGTCATATATAGAGATATAGTAGAGCTGAGTGTGCTGGGGCAGCTGTCATGTGTATTAGATGTAGAATAGCTGGGTGTGCTGGGGCAGCTATTATATATAGAGATATAGCAGACCTGAGTGTGCTGGGGCAGCTGTCATATAGAGATATAGAAGTGCTGGGTGTGTTGGAGCAGCTGTCATGTGTATAGATGTACACTGGCTATAACAGAGTCTACAGTAGAAGTCTCATATTTTTTCAGTCAGTGGCTGTGCAGCTCTTATAGCTGTGTGGGTAAGTGCTTTGCCTCTGATACAGAAGGTTGTGGTTTCGAATCCCAGCAGACACAGATGACTATGCCTGGGATTTGTCTTGTAAATGAGAAGCGTGTAAGTTGTGACACAGGCAGGGCATCTATAAAGTAGTAAGGGGGCTTTCTGGAGGCTGCCGTCCTGCATGTCGTTACAGTGTGTGGTGTTTGTGGCAGTTGCTACACAGTCTGGCCCTGGCCGCCTGGCGCCCTGTGCGGCCGCACAGCTCGCACACCCCAAAGGCCAGCCCTGATTAGATCTCACCTCTTCATCTTTTTTTCTAAACTAAATGAGCCAAATTTTTATAAGCTTTCTGGGTACTATAGTCCACCCATCCTAGTTATTACTTTAGTTGCCCTCCTCTGAACCCTTGCTAGCTCTGCTATGTCTGTCTTGTTCACAGATGCTCAGAACTGTACACAATACTCCATGTGCGGTCTGACTAGTGATTTGTAAAGTGGCAGGACTATGTTCTCATCACGGTCATCTATGCCCCTTTTGATGCACCCTATAATCTTATTGGCCTTGGCAGCAGCTGCCTGACACTGATTTCTACAGTTAAATTTGTTGTCCACTAAAATTCCTAAGTCCTTTTCTATGTCAGTGTTACCCAGTGTTTTACCATGTAGTATGTACAGGTGATTTGCATTATTCCTTCCCATGTGCATAACCTTACATTTGTTAAACCTCATCTGCCACTTCTCTGCCCAAGCTCCCAGATCCATCAGTAGCAGTTGTCACGTTCCAGCGGGTGTGAACCCATTGTGCCACGTGTCTTACCTCCTCTAAGGGCGTTGTCTAAGTGAACCCCTCGATCTTCACAGTACCCCTGATGGTGGGGATAGACTCTTCCCGAGGGAAATACCAAGTCACTACCTCTTGAGGAGGATTGGCACACAAGGCAGCTGGTACAGACAGAACAGGAGGTACTAGAGCAAGGTACCAAAGGTACAGATGTAATCATCAGGCCGAGTTCCAATCAGGAGCAACAGTGCAGGACCGAAGGATGAGGAAGAGGCAAAGTCAAAGGAGTACAGAAACACAAGCAAGAATCAGGTACACAGGAACACAAGCAGAGATAACAGCAACTTAGCAGGACACAAGGACCTTGACGCTGAGGCATCTGGGAAGGGGGCTGAGCCACTATACACTCACCTAAAGAATTATTAGGAACACCTGTTCTATTTCTCATTAATGCAATTATCTAGTCAACCAATCACATGGCAGTTACTTCAATGCATTTAGGGGTGTGGTCCTGGTCAAGACAATCTCCTGAACTCCAAACTGAATGTCAGAATGGGAAAGAAAGGTGATTTAAGCAATTTTGAGCGTGGCATGGTTGTTGGTGCCAGACGGGCCGTATTTCACAATCTGCTCAGTTACTGGGATTTTCACGCACAACCATTTCTAGGGTTTACAAAGAATGGTGTGAAAAGGGAAAAACATCCAGTATGCGGCAGTCCTGTGGGCAAAAGTGCATGGTGGATGCTAGAGGTCAGAGGAGAATGGGCTGACTGATTCAAGCTGATAGAAGAGCAACGTTGACTGAAATAACCACTCGTTACAACCGAGGTATGCAGCAAAGCATTTGTGAAGCAACAACACGCACAACCTTGAGGCGGATGGGCTACAACAGCAGAAGACCCCACCGGGTACCACTCATCTCCACTACAAATAGGAAAAAGAGGCTACAATTTGCACGAGCTCACCAAAATTGGACTGTTGAAGACTGGAAAAATGCTGCTTGGTCTGATGAGTCTCAATTTCTGTTGAGACATTCAAATGGTAGAGTCCGAATTTGGCGTAAACAGAATGATAACATGTATCCTTCCTCTGATGGCTACTTCCAGCAGGATAATGCACCATGTCACAAAGCTCGAATCATTTCAAATTGGTTTCTTGAACATGACAATGAGTTCACTGTACTAAAATGGCCTCCACAGTCACCAGATCTCAACCCAATAGAGCATCTTCGGGATGTGGTGGAACGGGAGCTTCGTGCCCTGGATGTGCATCCCTCAAATCTCCATCAACAGCAAGATGCTATCCTATCAATATGGGCCAACATTTCTAAAGAATGCTATCAGCACCTTGTTGAATCAATGCCACGTAGAATTAAGGCAGTTCTGAAGGCAAAAGGGGGTCCAACACCGTATTAGTATGGTGTTCCTAATAATTCTTTAGGTGAGTGTATACATGCAGGTATCAGCGAGGTCACATGATCTAACCCATAAAGCACAGAAAGTGATGCACGCTGGCCCTCAAGGAAGGTAGCTACTCCAAGTAGCTACTTTCTACCATGGAGTGCAGCTTTCTGCACTGTGATAATCGCAAGGAGCAGACCGCACTCTCCTTGACTTGAGAGTACAAGGCACTGCTACAATGGCAGCAACAGCACTGCCAGCAACATGGTCAGGTGGGATAGACAAGCAAATTGCTGGTAGACAAGCTAATTTCTGGTGGAGAAAAGTTTTTTATGGCCAAACATTCTATTATAGATGTCACACGAGGATCGTGGAGTATTTTCACAATGGATGCCGCCTCGTGCTGCAATAGAAGTTTGGTACCCATGATTGTGTTGTAATGGTCACGGCTAATTTTCATCCTGCACATCTTGCAAACCTCTGTGGTTTTGTGTACCTGCCTTGTGGAGAAAAAATGCCAATATGGGAGTATATTGCACAGCAGTGTCGTTGCTAGGGCTGGTGTCACCCGGTGCAGCAGAAAATGGTGTCACCCCTCCCAAGTCCCCCCCGAAGCAATAATTTTTGTTAGCCATATATGGGGGCTATGGGGTGCTACTGCCGTAGGGGGGCATCCGTTAGCTCAGCAGACCCCCCCCCCCCAAAGCTTAGAACCCCAGCACCCCCTTTCCTCCCTGCTAGCAGCAGCTCACCTAGGTCAGGTGCACCCCACTTTCGCTGGCTGACCGAGACACCAAATGCTGTTCAATTTCTTCTGGTGTACCGCTTCTTCGTGTGGTCATCGTGTTCTGACCTTCACGTCCTTCACCTTTCAAGCAGTAATGGGGGGGGGGTTTGGATAGTAAACAGACCGCTGACGTGGGGGGGGGAGTTAAGCAGACAGATCGCCGACGGGGGGGGGGGGGGTTGTTGGTGCTAGCAGACAGATCGCTGACGGGGGTGGGGGGGGAGGGGTGCTAGCAGTCAGATCGCTTACCAGGCAGTGGCGGATCCAGAGCCTGGTCTCGGGAGGGGCACTTCCAGATTTTTTTCTGTACGCCGACACAAAACAATGGTGCTTATAGAACAGACTACACAGTGTAGAGGTATACTGTATATTGTGTGGCACAGTGTATGCTATATGTGTATAACAAACATATTTCACATGAAAACTTACAATTACTTGGCTTGGCCCTTGGGGATCTCGGACACTACTTCAACACTTTGGCTGGGGGGGTCGGTGGAGCTGATGTTGTGTTTTATCCTAATAAGAAAGATTTCATAATAAGGATTTGGAGAAGGTGCAGTGGGGTTGCAGAGCAGGGAGTGGCCTGTGTCTAATAGCGAGCTCATACCATGGGGGAGTAATAAAGCCCACCATAATGCCCCCCGCCAGTAGAAATAATTCTCCTTATAATGTGACAGTGCAAAAAATACCCCCTTGTAATGCCCCAAGTTGAGCTAATGTCCCCATAGTGCCCCCATAATGTGCCAGTATAAAATACCCCTATATAGTGCCCCTAGTAAATGCCCCCATAGTGCTCCTCTCCCCCCTTCCTCCTAGTGCCCCCCATAATGTACCAGTATGCCTCCTCTAAAAGACTATACAGGTAAGCGCTGCATTATTTGCCTTTTATTTGAGGTACAAGAGCTGTTGTGACTCCTCCCAACAAAAATAGGTGAGTACTTTACCTCCTATTACATACCATTTAGAATGGCAGTTCTGCACATGAGGCACGGCCTCCTGTATTTTATTTCGTTTATATAAGACACACTAATGTGTTATATTCCCAAACCGAAAACAAAAAAAAGATACATTGGAAGTTCCTGCAGATGCACCGACGATTTCTGCCTAGATAGAATTGTCAGCTTAGGGCTCTTTCACACCTGCGTTATTGTCTTCCGGCATAGAGTTCCGTCGTCGGGGCTCTATGCCGGAAGAATCCTGATCAGGATTATCCTAATGCATTCTGAATGGAGAGTAATCCGTTCAGGATGCATCAGGATGTCTTCAGTTCCGGTACGGAACGTTTGTTGGCCGGAGAAAATACCGCAGCATGCTGCGCTTTTTGCTCCGGCCAAAAATCCGGAACACTTGCCGCAAGGCCGGATCCGGAATTAATGCCCATTGGAAGGCATTGATCCGGATCCGGCCTTAAGCTAAACGTCGTTTCGGCGCATTGCCGGAGCCGACATTTAGCTTTTTCAGAGTGGTTACCATGGCTGCCGGGACGCTAAAGTCCTGACAGCCATGGTAAGTGTAGCGGGGAGCGGGGGAGCAGTGTACTTACCGTCCGTGCGGCTCCCCGGGCGCTCCAGAGTGACGTCAGGGCGCCCCAAGCGCATGGATCACGTGATCGCATGGATCACGTCATCCATGCGCATGGGGCGCTCTGACGTCATTCTGGAGCGCCCCGGGAGCCGCACGGACTGTAAGTATACCGCTCCCCCGCTCCCCGCTCCTACTATGGCAACCAGGACTTTAATAGCGTCCTGGGTGCCATAGTAACACTGAAAGCATTTGGAAGACGGTTCCGTCTTCAAATGCTTTCAGTACACTTGCGTTTTTCCGGATCCGGAGTGTAATTCCGGCAAGTGGAGTACACGCCGGATCCGGACAACGCAAGTGTGAAAGAGGCCTTAGGCTACTTTCACACCTGCGTTTAGGTCGGATCCGTCTGGTATGTGCCCAGACGGATCCGCACCTATAATGCAAACGCTTAGATCCGTTCAGAACGGATCCGTTTGCATTACCATGAACAAAAAAAAAAAATTTTTTTTTTTTTTTGTTCATGATAATGCAAACGGATCCGTTTTGACTTTACATTGAAAGTCAATGGGAGACGGATCCGTTTGAAAATTGAGCCATACTGTGTCAACTTCAAACGGATCCGTCCCCATTGACTTACATTGTAAGTGTGGATGGATCCGTTTGCCTCCGCACGACCAGGCGGACACCTGAACGCTGCAAGCTGCGTTCAGGTGTCCGCCAGCTGAGCGGAGCGGAGGACAAACGGAGCCAGACTGATGCATTCTGAGCGGATCCGCATCCATTCAGAATGCATTAGGGCTGGACGGATCCGTTCGGGGCCGCTTGTGAGCCCCTTCAAACGGAACTCACAAGCGGAGCCCCGAACGCTAGTGTGAAAGTAGCCTTACCTGCATATTGCATGTATATGCTATTTTCCCAAACTTCAACAAAGAAAATTTCAACTTGAACTGCGTTGCAATCCATTAATACAGATTTCTGCCTAATATTTCACATTATTGCTTAGAGATATCGTCCGCTTCCCTGTGTATTGTAAGACACATATTTAAAAGTTTCTCAAACTTCAACCATAAAAATAAATACATTTCAACATGGAGATGCACCAACACGGATTTCTGCCTAGTATGTCATGTTATCACTCAGGGTTGTAAACTGTCCGCTACCCTGTGTATTGTAAGACACGTATATGCTATTTTCCCAAAGACCAAAAAATAAATACACTTCAACTGTGTGAAAATGCAAACACAGATTTCTGCCTAAGATTTCACGTTATCACTTAAATCAGAGATGTTATCGACTGCTACCCTTTGTTTTGTAAGTCATGTATATGCTTTTTTCCCAAACGTCAACCAAAAAAAAAATTTTTTAAACTTTGTGGAGATGCACCAACATGAATTTCGGCGTATTTCATGCTATCACTCAAATATATAATCATATATCGTAAGACACACTTATATGCTTTTTTCCCAAACTTCAACACAATAAATGCAAACATTATACAGTATATGGACTAAGTCCTCATTCTGATACTATAAAATCTGAGACTCTCAGCCAATATATTTTGATCAAAACACATCTGAGCCTGCCTACCAGCACCAAGATGGTCTCAGTCAGGCAGGACCTATTCTAAACCTATCTATGCAATTGGGAATCTACATTCAGGAGAGCAGGCCCTGCACAAATAGGGGGTCATTTATTATCCTGAAATATGCCTACATTAGGTGTATTTCAGGAGCAGATCTGCTAATGCCAGCTCTAAAACAAAAGTGGGCGTGGTATGGGCGGGAAAGGGGACAGGCCTGTGCCTCTTCATACCTTCGGCAGAGCCACCACCAGATAAAAGGATTATTAAGACCGATGTCTAAACTGCCGGTCTTAATAAATGACCCCCATAGTGTGCTGCTTCTTGTAACCTCTGTGTGCACCAAGCAACCAATGAGTGGAAGAGCACACACAGCTATATGTACCACCTGAGAGTATCAGAGAGTATCAGATTTTATCATATCAGAATGAGGGCTTGATCCATATATAATGTTTGCATTTATTGTGTTAGTATAATTTTTTCTGTGATTTTTCTTTTATATGTGTGGAGATGCACCAACATGAATTTCTGTCTAATATTTCACATTATCACTCAGAGATATGATCTTCCACTACCCTTCATGTTGGAAGACATGTGTATGCTATTTTCCCAAACTTCAACAAAAAAAAAAAAATATTAATTTGAACTGTGTGGAGGTGCACCAACACAGATTTTGGCCTAGTATTTCATGCTATCACTCACTAATGTAAACTGTCCACTACCCTGTATATTGTAAGACACTGATATGCTTTTTTCTGAAACTTCAACAAAACAAATTTAATTAATTTAATTTCAACTGTGTGGAGATGCATAGATACGGATTTCTGCCTAGTATTTCACATTATCTCTTGTTCCCTAGCACATTTTTCCCTTGAATGCACAATAACCACCTCACGTTATCACTCAGCTCAGAGATATATTTGTTCGCTACCCTGTGTATTGTAAGACAAATATATACTATTTTCCCAAACTTCAACTGTGTGGAGATGCATAGACACAGATTTCTGCCTAGTATTTCAAGTTTTCACTTGTCCGCTAGTGCATTTTTCCCTTGAATATGCAATAACCCCCTCGTTATTAGATTAAATTGTTACCAGCATGTCATTTTTTTCTGGGGAAACAAGCCCTAAGACTTACAAACATTATGTGCAGATCTTTTAATACGGACTTATGGGTTGCAGTATGATGTCCAGAATTGGTTAACCTATGTTATTGTTGTTGTTATGCAAATTCTCAATAAAAACATTTTAAAATAATCGTCTGCTACCCTGTGTATTGTTAGACACATATATGGACTAGTTGGACTAGTATTTTAGGTGTTTTTACTGAGATTTTCAATGCTACATCCATCATCTGCATGTTAAAACACGTGTTGTACAGTTTTGAGCTTATTCACTCAGCCCCCTCCCCCCAAAAAAAAAAATACTTTCCCTAAACTTTCCATGACACTAGAATAGAAGCTTCATTGTCACTGTACACTGGCCCTAAGAACGTTTTCTGTCAGACACTGCAAGACCCATTCACCCTCATTCACAGCCCAACACAGAATGACATTTTGCTCATTCTGCAAGGCACCTCGCTCCTGCTGCAGCACTGATTGGCTCATCTAGGCTGTCTGTTGGCCTGTAAGCAGATCAGGTCAAGCCCTTCCCCTGTCACTTCCTCTCAGGGTCCTGTGGGAATCCTTCTTCTTTCACCTCATACATTTTACCACTGAAATGTGCAGTAAAATGAATACATTTATGTATGCTTCACTGGATTCGTCCCCAAAAAAACAGAAAAGTTACAGGTTCAGATGCCGGACGAAATTTTGCAAAGTTCGTAACTAACCTGGTTCGTTACGAATTGGTTTACTCATTTTTAGGTCAAATGCATTCATTAGAATGGAACCCAAAATGTATTTCAAATTCACTCATCTCTAGGAGCAACTGAAGCAAAATGGTGCCAGAGTTTCCCCCAGGAGGAATGTGGAGGCAGCAGAGGTTTTGTCTTCCATGGGAACAGTGTAGGGTCTTATATTTAGTAGTGCCAACCAGTTGTTCCTCTTAGTTACCTCCTCTCACATCGGCTGATGCAAACAACTCCCATTTCAGTTTTTAACATCCATATTTCAACTTGTAAGATTCACAAAATTGTCTATCATATTGATTCATTATAGGGAAATCATACAGGCATAAAATGAAAATATTTCTGATAGGTCCATTTTTCTTATTTTCTATTCACTAATTTGGGGGTTGAATATACCTGTACTATAGATTTAAGAAAGTGACAATATACTGTTTAATGAAAAATAGCCTCATAGAATTGGTTCTGTCCACAAGCAATTGCAGGGACCGCGCTGATACCAGCAGTAAAAGACACAATGCAGACTCGACACACGCTCCAGCAGGCAGCTGTTCTCAATCCACTCCTATGGACGTCTCCTGCAGCATCTTGCTACCAACCGAAAACTTCAATATACGGCACCAGTTCCTTCACAAGGAAAAGAAACACATAGCGCAATACCCAAGTGGTAAAAGTAAGTATACAATTTATTGTACTTACAACATTCATGAAGTAAAAAGCATTTCATAAAATTGCACCCGACCTGGGTTTCGCCTTAGGCTTCGTCAGGGCTTAAGGAACTGAATTCCCTCAGAATCGATGTTAAATATCCTTCCCAGATTGCTCTGGAACAACACCCAACTTCCGTTGTGTCCGGAGGGCAGGTGACATATATTAATACAAACAACACTAAAAACATCAATATTACAAAAATATCAAATGAAAACAAACATGTTGCAAACATTATCCACATTCGCATGGGCAATATAAAGAAAGTTAAAATGTGACAGAGTTTGCACGGACCATGCAGCCTGCGATTATGACATGCAAGCTGTTCGATGTTAAGGCCGTGTGGTAGGAGGGTGCCCATCTCGTATATCCACTCTGCTTCTTTTTTAGTTATCTGTTTGACAGGGTCTCCCCCTCCCCAATGTCTCTGCACCAGTTCAATAGCACAAAATATTAAACCACTAGGATTTTTCTGGTGCACTTTTTTGAAATGTGCCGAAACACTGTGAGTCTCCAGACCCTTCTTAATGTTTTGGACATGTTCAGCAATGCGGGTTTTTTATTTTCTCAGAGTACGACCTGAGAAAATGTATTATGTCTTGCAGGGGCACTCTAACGTATATATTGTGTCTTGCAGGGGCACTCTAACAGGTAGATAACCCCCGCTGTTTCACATGAAAGATTCCCTTTTATTTTACACTCCTTATGTTTCGATGTTGATATCACCATACTTGTATTGGTATTTCTCTTATCTTCCTTGGCCCTATTTTTACATCCTATACAAAAACCGCACCATGTGAACACATCCCTATGGATACGGGATCCCATTTCTTTATTAGGACATCCATGTACAATTTTGTTCCTAACAGTTGGAGCCCTTCTGAATATGAGGGGGGGTTTGTTTGGAATCAAATCCCCTATTACACCATCATTCTTAGGCTGCATTCACACGTCCGTGGTGTGTTGCGGACCCGCAAATTGCAGGTCCGCAACACACCCGCCCGGCACCCCCATAGATATGCCTATTCTTGTCCGCAAGCTGCTGACAAGAAAAGGACATGCTCTATCTTTTTGCGGAGCTGCGGACCCAAAGATCGGGGCCGCGCACCGCAAATGCGGATGCGGACAGCACACTGTGTGCTGTCCGCATCCATTCCGTCCCCATAGAGAATGGATGGGTCCGCACCCGTTCCGCAAAATTGCGGAACGGATGCGGACCCATTTTGCTGACGTGTGAATGGAGCCTTAAGGACATTCCAATTTTTATTGATTATATCCCTAATACAGGGGCAGTGGACAGAGTAAGTGGTGGAAAAAGCAAACCTGTACCGATCACTATAATCTTTCTTTTTGTATTGATCACTGTTTTTTTCATCTTTATTTATTACACTGACATCTCCTACTTCCTCCCTTTGTTTACACAACAGATCCATCGCATATCCTTTCTCCTTAAACCTTTCGAGAATTATATCACTTTGTGATTCAAAATCATCAGCTTCAGTGCAGTTGCGCTTAATGCGCTGTAATTGCCCTTTAGGCACATTTTGGATCCAAGGTATGTGATGGCAACTGCTCCTGTCAATGTAACCATTGCGATCTGTAGGTTTAAAATAGGTTTTAGTTTTTATCCTCCCTTGTTCAACCGCAATTTCCAGATCCAAGAAATGGATCACCCTCTTGCTAATATTCTCAGTGAATACAATACTCCAGGGATTATCATTAATATATACAATGAAATCCTTAAGCGCGGTCTCTGTACCACGCCAAATACAGATGCAGTCGTCGATATACCTCTTCCATAATTGCCATTGCTTGTGGATTTGACTGTTTTAAGGAGACTGAACCTACTCCTGGATAAGGGTTCCGCTGCTTATTTGTGACTGTGCATCTAGCTCTCTTCTTTTGTTAACATTGGTTCTAAAAACTTTAATTCATTGTGAAAATGTCCTAATGATTAAGGTACACACATTAAATTAAAACATTGCAAAATAGCTGATATGAAGTCATTTCAGCAAAGTTAGTGACAAAATGTAGATATCTGGCTAAAGAGAGTATGACAGTGTCTTGAGTTTTCATTATGCTTGTAAAGCTGTCTTTGAAGGTCAAAGCCTAAGAATGAGAAGGACATACTGTAAGAGAAATTGTGCTGACCCCTTCTCATACTCCTTGTAAAAATGGCATAGAAGCATTCTAAAGACGAGAGAGCACAGTTTTCCCTTTCCCTACTAGTTTCAGAATTTAGCCCTTGTGCTCCACATGACAGCTGTCCTTGTTCTTGACACTATAAAATGTTTGCATGATGATAAAAGGAACGACAGATGTAAAAGGTGGAGAGGCAGTGGCGTTGCGAGGGGGGTGCGGCGGGTGCGGGCCGCACCGGGTGACACCAGGGATGGGGTGTCACCAGTCTGATGGCGGCGGTGGCAGGGCACAGGGAGATGAGCGCTTCCATTGTGGAAGCGCTCATCTCCATAGTCATCTGTATCGCCGCCCTCAGGACAGCGATACAGATGGCTGTGCTGTGAGAGTGAACGGGCAGGGGAGGGAGAGGCGTGTCCCTTCCCTGTTCCTCTGATAGGCTGCTGGCACTAGGCCAGTGGACAATCAGAGGCTGGTGCAGGCGGGCCGCGTGAGCCGTGTCCTGTCCTCGTTACCACGTGTACCCCTGGGGCGTGTATGGACTTGGCAGGCAGATAAACACCCTCCTACTACTCAGTAAATTGAAACCAGGTAATGATCTGTAGCTTTAATGAGCCGAAGTAAGTTGGTGTGAAACTGTGAACCAGTAACATAAAGAATACAATAAGTACATGAACTGCAAATATACATATCATAGAACAGCATACAACATGTCTGTAAGGTTAGCTGACTAGGCCCTTACTTTACATCTGAACTGCTAACTAGCTGCCTACACAGAAATACACATAATGCATGTCTATAGCTAGTAATAATCACATAGGTATGAAAGAACAGCAAGAAATAATGCCTTACCGGCTATGCAGCCTATAGTAGAAGTTTAGATAATCTTGTACAGCAGAGCATGTGAACATGGCAAGTTCTAGAAACTACTGCCCTTCTTGTAATAAGTGAGGTCACAAGGGGGAGGAGTAACAAAGAGGCTGAACATACACAGAGAACAATATGGAAGTGGTCAGAAGGTGGCGCTAATTGACCATGTTTTAATACAGGACAAACCCTATATGAATTAATTAGCACACATTTATGAGAAGCTGTATGGAGACATGACACTCCCCGTCTGGTATTGATTAATACCACTATCAGTCATCAGGAGATAACAGGAGAATGAGTTCACACACTGGTCTAAGGAACAGCTTGGTCTCTTGTGATCTGCAGACCTTTACTTCCACTTTACGGACATTCCCATCCTCGCTTGGAAATGTCTTTGTGACAAGTCCTAGGGGCCACTCATTTCTTTGCAACTGACTGTCCTTTAGAAGAACAACATCCCCAAGTTTCAGGTTGGGTCTAACAGTTTGCCATTTGTTCCGTGGTTGTAAAGTGGATATGTACTGTTTCTTCCACCTGTCCCAAAATGTATTGGCAAGGCACTGGACCTGTCTCCATTGACGTTTATAAAGATCTTTGGTGCTGAACTGACCAGGAGGAGTACTCACTTTCCCAATCTTCTGGGTAAGGAGGGTTGCAGGAGTGAGAAGGAATGGTTCCTCTGGATCGCTCAGAACTAGAGTCAAAGGTCTAGCATTGATGATGGCTGTGACTTCAGCCATGAAGGTTACAAGGCTCTCGTGAGTGAGTCTAGCAGTTCCTACTTGTAAGAAGATGGCATCCAGGATTCTGCGGGCTATACCAATCATCCTCTCCCAAGCTCCACCCATATGAGAGGAGTGAGGTGGGTTAAAAGTCCAAGTGCAATCCTGGTCTCTCAGGTATCTCTCCACACTCTTGCCATCAATATTGGAGGAGATCTGTAGTTCTTTAGCTGCTCCAACAAAATTGGAGCCTCTGTCAGAGCGAATGTGCTTTATAGGACCCCTGATTGCAATAAAACGTCTAAGAGCGTTGATAAAGCTTGAGGTATCCATCGATTCGATGACTTCAATATGAACAGCTCTGATGGTCATACACGTGAATAAGACTGCCCAGCGTTTGCTGTTTGCTTGGCCTCCTCTAGTTTGACGTGTTGTGACAGACCAGGGTCCAAATACATCCAATCCAACATTGGTGAAAGGAGGATCCATACTGAGTCTATCAACAGGTAGATTTGCCATCTTCTGTGTCTGCAACATACCACGAAGTTTACGACACACGACGCATCTGAAGATAATGCTACTCACACGTCTCTTCGCCCCAACTATCCACAATCCAGCAGTATGTAGAGCTCCTTCTGTAAACAGTCTTCCTTGGTGCTTCACTTGGATGTGATAGTATTGTACAATCAAAGTAGTAACGTGATGATTCCCAGGAATTATCAGAGGGTTTCTTTCCTTGAGCTCGAGACTTGAGGCTTGTTTAAGACGACCTCCGACTCTCAGTAGACCGTCCTCGTCCAGGAATGGGTCAAGCTTTTTTAAAGAGCTACTTTCAGGGATAGACTTATGGTTGATGATGCAGTCAATCTCTTTGGTAAAGACTTCATGTTGTATGGTGTGAATAATGATTTTCTTTGACTGCTGGAATTCTGTCACAGTGTAAACCTCTTGGCAGTGGTGCCAGCCTTTACACTGCCTAACATCATTACAATTGGTCTCTTTAAAGGCACGAGCTATGTGGGCTAGACAAGTAATGGCTCGTACGAGCGATTTCCAAGTAGAGAATCTTTTGAAGCGATGAGAACCAAGGGAGTCGAAGGATGTCACTGAGTGAAGTGCAGACACTTTGGGACGGATCTCAGTGTCTGAGTCTTCGTCCACTAATTCGCATATGTTGTTCTGGTGAACAGCTGAACCTGGATTACGTAAGAATGCAGGACCAGTGAGCCAGGTTGTGTTTTTGAGACGACTTGCTGCAACAGCTCTTGTACCATGGTCTGCAGGATTATTGTCGGTAGGCACATAATGCCATTGTTCTGGACAGGTAGATTTCCTAATCCGAAGCACTCTGTTATTGACATAAACATAGAATCGTCTGGATTCATTATAGATGTAACCCAAGACCACCTTGCTGTCTGTGTAGAATTCAACCTTTTTAAGGTCAATGTCTATCTCAGACGTGATTAGCTCGGCCATTTCGACGGCCAAGACTGCAGCACAAAGTTCAAGTCTGGGTATAGTGTGTTCAGGTTGTGGTGCGAGTTTTGCCTTGCCCATGATAAACCCAACGTGGTATTGTCCATTAGTGTCCACGGTTCTGAGATAGGCTACAGCAGATATAGCTTTAACAGAAGCATCGGAAAATACGCAGAGTGTATGGTCTTGGACATCAGTAGATGGCACAGGAGCATATGGGCGTGAGACATTAAGGCTAGACAGAGATGTCAGGGAGTTTCTCCATTCTACCCACATATTCTTCTTTTCAGGGGATAATGGAACATCCCAGTCAGTAGTTTCACGGATTAAATCTCTAAGCAAGGCCTTACCTTGGATAGTGACAGGAGCTACAAAACCCAAAGGATCATACAGGCTGTTGATTGCAGACAGGACGCCTCTGCGGGTGAAAGGTTTTTCTTCCTTGCTAACTTGAAAGGTGAAGGTATCTGATTTTAAGTCCCATAGAAGTCCAAGGCTGCGTTGGACAGGTAAAGTATCTGACCCTAGGTCCAAATCTCTTAGGTCATTAGAATGGTCTTCAGTAGGGAAGGCTTCCATAACCTCTTTGCTGTTTGAAGCAATCTTGTGAAGTCTCAAATTGGAACAGGCGAGCATGTCCTGGGCTCTTTTGAGGAGACTGATTGCAGAATCACTTGAAGGTAAAGATTTCAAACAGTCATCTACGTAGAAGTCTTTTTCTACAAACTGTCTTGTATCTGACCCATATTCTCTCTCTCCTTCCTGAGCAGACCGTCTGAGACCGTAAATGGCAACGGCAGGTGAGGGGCTGTTCCCGAAAATGTGTACTCTCATACGGTACTCTATGACATCTTTTAAAGGGTCATTGTCTTTAAACCAGAAGAATCTGAGGAAGTTTCTATCCTTCTCTCTAACAAGGAAGCAATGAAACATCTGTTGGATATCAGCAATCAGACCGACAGAATCCTTGCGGAAACGGAGGAGTACCCCTAGCAGTTTGTTATTCAGGTCAGGGCCTGTCAGGAGTACATCGTTTAAGGAGATGCCTTCATATTTAGCACTAGAGTCAAACACGACTCTGATCTGACCTGGTTTTTTTGGATGATATACTCCGAAAATTGGGAGGTGCCAGCATTCTTCATGAGCTTCAAGGGGTGGTGCAATCTCTGCATGATTGTTCTCAAATATTCTCTGCATGAAAGAAAAGAAGTGTTCTCTCATCTCTGGCCTTCTTTGGAAGTTACGTCTAAGAGAAGAAAAACGTTTAAGTACTTGTACCTTGTTGTTAGGAAGGCGTGGCCTCGGAGTTCTGAAGGGAAGAGGCGCAACCCAACTGTTAGTGCTGTCCTTCACGAAATCTTGTTCCATTATTTCCAAGAACAGCTTGTCTTCGATGGATAGTGCTACTTGATTGTCATCTTTTGTCCTTTGGAAGACAGTGCATCCTAAGTGGTCTTGGTCGCTGTCACTAGAGACATCTGTAAAGGAACAAGGTAGATGGGAAGCACACGGTAGCTCCTTTATGAGGAAGTTGTTGACGCATGGTTGGAAAAGTGAGGGGCGTTCGCTGGCTAGTGTGCTTGTAAACATATTATGAACTGACTCTGGCTTGTGCACACTCCCAAGGCAGACTTCTCCTATTAAGACCCATCCTAGATCCAGCTTTTGAGCATAAGGAGCGTTGCCAGGACCATTTATGTGCTGTCTCACTTTATGGACTCGTAGAATGTCTCTCCCGAGTAGCAATATTATCTTAGCCTGTGGGTCAAGTTCTGGGATCAGGTGAGCTATATGCTTTAGGTGTGCATGATGCATTGCGACATCTGGAGTAGGAATTTCAAATCTGTGATCAGGGATTTGATTGCACTCTATTAGAGTTGGTAAGGGCAAGCTGATCTCGCCGTTCATCGCTTCAACTTGGAAACCGGATGCTCTTCTCCCCGCCGTCTCCACAAATCCTGCACAAGTCCTTAGTGAGTATGGGAAGCTGGGGCTTTTAATGTTGAATATGTCAAAATAGGTTGAGGTGGCTAGAGACCTATTGCTTTGGTCATCTAGAATGGCATACATTTTGACTGCTTTGTCTCTTTGTCCTGTTGGGTAGACTCGGACTAGACATATTTTGGAACAGGATTTGCCACTTATGGATCCTTTGCAGATCTCAGTGCACTGTGGAGTGACCTCCAGGGTAGTGATAGCAGTGTTACCCTCCTCTCCACCATGCTGAACGGTATTGTAAGCGTGTTGTAAAGTCCATGGAGCTGGTCCAGGATGTAATGCTGTACTATGGTCTGTGCTATCACATTCTTTACACTTTTCACTAACCTTGCAGTCTTTGGCTATATGAGCGGTTGAAGAACAGCACTTGTAGCAGATGTTATTTTCTCTAAGGAAGGCTTTACGCTCCTCGATGGGTTTTTCTCTAAAGCCCCTACATGTCAAGAGAGAATGTGGTTTTCGGTGTATAGGACACTGCTTACCAGGGTTTTTAACTTTGTTTGTAGCATGGTAGGAACCAGCGGACCTGTGGAGAGAGTCTGAAGGGAACAGTTCAGTCTTGTGAACCGCCACTGAAGCTCTACGTGAAGGAAGACCTGGAACAGAAGTACATGCCAGTGTAAAATCAAAACTAGGATCATTTCTTATCTTAGCCTGGTCACGTATGAAGTCTACAAACACAGAAAATGGAGGAAATGAAACATGGTGTTTTTTCTTATAGTTAGAACCACATTTGACCCACTCATTTTGTAAGCTGGGGGTTAACTTTTGTACTATGAGGTTAACGCCCCTGGCAGTGTCAAAGAATGTGAGTCCCGACAGATCACCTTCAGATTTGGCTACTTGAAGTTCCATTAATAAGTCACTAAGTTCCCTAAGTTTCTGGAAGCCTTTGGGAGCTAATCTAGGGAAATCTTCTATCCTTTTAAAGAAAGAGTTTTCTATTGCCTCTGCTGAACCATAACATTCGTCAAGTCTGTCCCAAACCATTTTTAGTCCAATCTCTGGGTTTCTTATATTAATGGACTTGATTCTTTTTACATGTTCAGCAGATGCAGTCCCTAGCCACTTAGCTAAGAGGTCTATCTCTTCGCTGGGGGATAGTCCAACGTCTTTGATTGTGTTCTTAAAGGAAGAACGCCAGACCCTATAACTCTCAGGGTGATCATCAAACTTCCCAAGTCCCTTGGCAACCAGCTCACGCCTTGTGAGGAACTTAACAATGTCCATGCTGGTTTGATCAGGAGGAGAGTAAGCTGGCAGAGTGTTGCGATAGTGAGAAAATGGTGTATAATCATACCTGTCAGTAGTCTCTCTTTTAGGTTGGACTGTATCATACCTTCTAGGCACGAAAAAGGATGTTTCTGGAACATTATGCGCAGGCTGGAACTCCTGATGAGAAGGCGGGTGGTCCCTACTTAGTTCATTTCCTGGATTGTCTTCTGGCCTGCGGGTTAGAGACTTATCCTGGACTTCCGGGGTTGCTGTGAGGCGAGTTCGATGAAATCCGTCGATGAGGTCTTGTTGAGGATCTTCTGTCAGCTGGAGAGTGTCGATCATTCTGGAATGTCGATGGACATACTCTGAAGTGCGCTGCAGGGAATCTTGATGCATGAGATCTAGGTTGGCTGGACCGCTGCATCTTTCGTCGTCTGGGTAAAAGAGTGCTTCCAGGGCCTCTGCTTTGGCAATGGCTGCGGCAGCTTCCTTCTGCACTGAGAGCTTCTCCAGTGCTGCTTGCTGACTTGCCTTCTCAGCTTCAAATGTCGCTTGACGTAGCTTTAGTTGCATCTCTTGCTCTGCAAAGGCAGCGCGTGCTTTTGCTGCCTCTGCTTCTGCACGTGCAATGGCGGTGGCATTGCTGATTGCTGAAGATCTTGATGAGCGACTGGCTTTAGACCTTGTCTTGTAAGAAGTTTGGCTTTGTGACATGATGCTGCTGTTCAGGATCTTGACTGTGAGGAGACTGCTGTGTTCTCATATGCAGGTAACTGCGTGGTGGGATAGCGGCCTCTGAAGTCTGTATCTTATTTTCCACTCGCCAGGTCGCAGCCGTTTCACTGTCCTGTCCTCGTTACCACGTGTACCCCTGGGGCGTGTATGGACTTGGCAGGCAGATAAACACCCTCCTACTACTCAGTAAATTGAAACCAGGTAATGATCTGTAGCTTTAATGAGCCGAAGTAAGTTGGTGTGAAACTGTGAACCAGTAACATAAAGAATACAATAAGTACATGAACTGCAAATATACATATCATAGAACAGCATACAACATGTCTGTAAGGTTAGCTGACTAGGCCCTTACTTTACATCTGAACTGCTAACTAGCTGCCTACACAGAAATACACATAATGCATGTCTATAGCTAGTAATAATCACATAGGTATGAAAGAACAGCAAGAAATAATGCCTTACCGGCTATGCAGCCTATAGTAGAAGTTTAGATAATCTTGTACAGCAGAGCATGTGAACATGGCAAGTTCTAGAAACTACTGCCCTTCTTGTAATAAGTGAGGTCACAAGGGGGAGGAGTAACAAAGAGGCTGAACATACACAGAGAACAATATGGAAGTGGTCAGAAGGTGGCGCTAATTGACCATGTTTTAATACAGGACAAACCCTATATGAATTAATTAGCACACATTTATGAGAAGCTGTATGGAGACATGACAAGCCGCACAGCGCGGGAAGAGGCCTGCATCGCATCGCTGACATGGAGGTAAGTATAACATTTTTTTTTTATATATGTACAATACTTTTACTGGCACATGAGGGGGGGCTCTTGTTACTGGCACATGATGGGGGGGCTCTTGTTACTGGCACATGATGGAGGGGCTTTTGTTACTGGCACATGATGGGGGGGCTCTTGTTACTGGACCATGATGGGGGGCTCTTATTACTGGAACATGATGGGGGGTACTCTTGTTACTGGCACATGATTGGGGGGGCTATTGTTACTGGCACATGATTGCGGGGCATCTATGGGGGCACATTTTACTAGCAGAATTTTGGGGGGCATCTATGGGGGCACTTATTACTGGCACACTATTGGGGGCACTTATTACTAGCACACTATTGGGGGCACTTATTACTGGCACACTATTGGGGGCACTTATTACTGGCACATTATTGTGGGCACTTCTTACTGGCACATTATTGGGGCACTTATTACTGGCACATTATTGGTGGCCACTATAGGGGCATCTACTGAGGCCACAAAGAAGGGGTATTTTATATGGGGGTCTCTGTACAGTAGCATTTTATACTGGGACACATTATGGTGGGTACTATGGGGAAGGGGGGAGAGGAGTACTATGGCGTCATCTACGGGAGGCACTTAGAAGAGGTATTTCATACTTGCAAATTATGGTGGACACTGAGGGCATCTACTGGAGCACTATATATGGGGCATTTTATACTGGTACATTATGGGAGGCACTAGGAGGAAGGGGGGAGAGGAGCACTATGGGGGCATTTACTGGGGACACTATATAGGGGTATTTTATACTGGGGGCACTATGGTGGCACTATGGGAGCACTATGGGGACATTAGCTCAACTGGGGGCATTACAAGGGGGTATTTTATTCACAGTCACATTATAAGGAGAATTATTTCTACTGGGGGGGGGAGGGGGCATTATGGTGGGCTTTATAACCCCCCCTTGGTATGAGCTCCCTAGTAGCAGCACCAGCCTCTCCCTGATCTGCGACCCCACTGCCCCTTCTCCAAATCCTTATTATGAAATCTTTATCATTAGGATAAAACACAACATCAGCTCCACCGAGCCCCCGGCCAAAGTGTTGAAGTGGTGTCCGAGATCCCCAAGGGCCAAGCCAAGTAATTGTAAGCTTTCATGTGAAATATGTTTATGTTATACACATATAGCATACACTGTGCCCCACAATATACAGTATACCTCTACACTGTGTAGTCTGTTCTATAAGCACCATTGTTTTGTGGTGGCGTACAGAAAATAATCTGGAAGTGCC
Organism: Bufo bufo; assembly: GCF_905171765.1. Classification (NCBI taxonomy): domain Eukaryota; kingdom Metazoa; phylum Chordata; class Amphibia; order Anura; family Bufonidae; genus Bufo; species Bufo bufo. The sequence continues at coordinate 212,199,566 of NC_053394.1, forward strand.
CCTCCCAAGACCAGGCTCTGGATCCGCCACCACTGCCTGGTAAGCGATCTGACTGCTAGCAACCCGTCGGCGATATGTCTGCTTAGCTTTTCTTTCCCCCACGTCAGCAATCTAATCTGTTTACTATCTAATGGGGGCTGACACCATTTCCTTCCGCACCGGGTGACACCAGCCCTAGCAAGGCCACTGTGGAGAGGGGCAAGAATAATTGACAAAATAAGACATCCTTCTTTTAACAGTAGCACAAATAGATGCTACATTTTCTATTTCAGTCTGTACAGAGAACACTCAAGCAGAGAAATAAAAGGAATTTATTTATAAAGCGGCAATTTTCTATACTACTCAAAACTAATGCAACCTACAGGAAAAATGAAGTACGTATAATGCCATGCATAGGTTTCAGATGGACAAAACACATTAGGAGAAAGCAACAACGTATTTTTATACACCGCAAACCTTGTTCATGTATTGGTCTAATATTTCCAATACCGTTTAAGGTTTCAACTGCATATAATGCTTTTATGAAATATTTTTCTAGTCAGAACCATGGGTGGATCCAGTGAAGAAGAAAATAGGTGAGGAAATACTCTATGTTCTATGCGATGTTGATGATTTTTTTTTAATATTCTGCCAAGCCTCTTAGTCCCTGTCTCTGCCCCAATTCAGTAACAACTGAGTTGAAGACCTGAGTAATCAGAGATATACTGGCTACTGGGGATGTGCTGCCTCTTGACACCATATTAAAGACTGTATCCATTAGGTGGAATATCCTTACTGACATGTCTCTCAACTGTTCAGCTGAACTGGTAGTGTGCTGACAGCAGAGAGAAGATAGAAGCTATTCCCAGACATACAGTACTAACAGGGGCATAGCTATATGGGTTACAGAGGTAGCAGTCGCTACTGGGCCCAGGAGCCTGAGGGGGCCCAAAGACCCTTGTGCCACTGTTATTATAGAAAATGCATGCAGGTCAAGTTACACATCTGGCTGGAAGGAAGGGGTTAGGTCAAGAATTCGGCATGGGGGGGGGGGCCGTTTTAATTTTTGCCTCAGGCAGCACGAAGGTTATGTGCTTCCCTGCCCCTGGCAACTAAGCATTGAGGAAAGGGGGGCCCAAGCTGAACTCTTAAAACAGGGCCCATGAGCCTTTAGCTACTCCCCTTCTAATATTAGAGGCAATGGGGGCTACTGGAGACTGTTATGAGGCAATGGGGGCTGATATGAGGCATTGGGGACTGCTGGGGGCTGATGAGAGGCATATAGGGGCTGATGAAAGGTCTGATTGGGGCTGTTAGCTGAGGTCTGATTAACATTGGGGGTCTGATTGGTGGTCTGACCTGAGGTCTAATGAAAAAAAAAATTATTATTGTCCTCCTCTAAAACCTAGGTGTGTCAGTGCGATGTTTTGGGGGTCATTCCCCCTTACTCATGCGTAACTATGGGATGTAACTATGCTGTTTAAATACACTTTATTCACTACATCATTATTAGAGATGAGCAAATCGAACTTAACGAAGTGGAATTCGATCCGAATTTCAGGAAAAATTTGATTTGTCCAGAAGTCGAATTTCCTCGCAGTAATGAGTCACATTTTGTCTAAAATGGCTGCTGCACATGTTAGAACGAGGGATCACCCACAATGCCATGCATACAGCCAGCCTGCCAATCAGCAGCTAGCTAGCCCTTGTGATGTCACAGCCCTATAAAAAGCCTCAGCCTGCCCTGTCTCTGCCATTTTACAGTGAACTTAGTGCAGGGAGAGATGTAACAGGCACTAGGGACAATGTTTAGGAAAGACTTTATTCATAAAAAAAAATAAAACAACTATTGAGCTGCTCAGGGAAAGATTATTCATATTGTAGGGAAAGGATAGGTAGGCATTATCCACACTGTAGGGAGAGATCAGGGACCAATAGGAGAGTGCAAAGACTAGGTAATACATTGGAGCTATTCTATTACACCTTGCTGCACTAATTAGGGTTGAAAGGTGATCTATTACTACAGATATTAGGTTGTTTGCTTTATTTGAAACATTAGTAATTCCGGTAATCCTAGCTTCTGTTATTGGGGTGAAACTGTGGCCTGATACAAACAGCTTTGAGGTTTATTTAGTTAATATATAACTACTTCCATTCACCCTTGCTTCTGTACTGAATGTACAGTCGATAACAAACAGTTTTAAGGTATATATAGTGGATATATAACTAATTCCATTCATCCTTGCTTCTGGGGTTAATTTGTGGCCTTATACACTGCTCAAAAAAATTAAGGGAACACAAAAATAACACATCCTAGATCTGAATTAATTAAATATTCTTCTGAAATACTTTGTTCTTTACATAGTTGAATGTGCTGACAACAAAATCACACAAAAATAAAAAAAATGGAAATCAAAATTTTCAACCCATGGAGGTCTGGATTTGGAGTCACACTCAAAATTAAAGTGGAAAAACACACTACAGGCTGATCCAACTTTGATGTAATGTCCTTAAAACAAGTCAAAATGAGGCTCAGTAGTGTGTGTGGCCTCCACGTGCCTGTATGACCTCCCTACAACGCCTGTGCATGCTCCTGATGAGGTGGCGGACGGTCTCCTGAGGGATCTCCTCCCAGACCTGGACTAAAGCATCTGCCAACTCCTGGACAGTCTGTGGTGCAATGTGACGTTGGTGGATAGAGCGAGACATGATATCCCAGATGTGCTCAATTGGATTCAGGTCTGGGGAACGGGCGGGCCAGTCCATAGCATCAATGCCTTCGTCTTGCAGGAACTGCTGACACACTCCAGCCACATGAGGTCTAGCATTGTCTTGCATTAGGAGGAACCCAGGGCCAACCGCACCAGCATATGGTCTCACAAGGGGTCTGAGGATCTCATCTCGGTGCCTAATGGCAGTTAGGCTACCTCTGGCGAGCACATGGAGGGCTGTGCGGCCCTCCAAAGAAATGCCACCCCACACCATTACTGACCCAATGCCAAACCGGTCATGCTGGAGGATGTTGCAGGCAGCAGAACGTTCTCCACGGCGTCTCAAGACTCTGTCATGTCTGTCACATGTGCTCAGTGTGAACCTGCTTTCATCTGTGAAGAGCACAGGGCGCCAGTGGCAAATTTGCCAATCTTGGTGTTCTCTGGCAAATGCCAAACGTCCTGCACGGTGTTGGGCTGTAAGCACAACCCCCACCTGTGGACGTCGGGCCCTCATATCACCCTCAAGAAGTCTGTTTCTGACCGTTTGAGCAGACACATGCACATTTGTGGCCTGCTGGAGGTCATTTTGCAGGGCTCTGGCAGTGCTCCTCCTGTTCCTCCTTGCACAAAGGCGGAGGTAGCGGTCCTGCTGCTGGGTTGTTGCCCTCCTACGGCCTCCTCCACGTCTCCTGATGTACTGGCCTGTCTCCTGGTAGCGCCTCCATGCTCTGGACACTACGCTGACATACACAGCAAACCTTCTTGCCACAGCTCGCATTGATGTGCCATCCTGGATAAGCTGCACTACCTGAGCCACTTGTGTGGGTTGTAGACTCCGTCTCATGCTACCACTAGAGTGAAAGCATCGCCAGCATTCAAAAGTGACCAAAACATCAGCCAGGAAGCATAGGAACTGAGAAGAGGTCTGTGGTCACCACCTGCAGAACCACTTCTTTATTGGGGGTGTCTTGCTAATTGCCTATAATTTCCACCTGTTGTCTATCCCATTTGCACAACAGCATGTGAAATTGATTGTCACTCAGTGTTGCTTCCTAAGTAGACAGTTTGATTTCACAGAAGTGTGATTGACTATGGAGTTACATTGTGTTGTTTAAGTGTTCCCTTTATTTTTTTGAGCAGTGTACAACCAGTTTTGGAGTGTATTCATTTTAAATATAAGTATGTCCATTCACCCTTGCTTCTGTACTGAAAGTGCGGTCTGATACAACCAGTTTTGGGGTGTATTTAGTTGATATATAACTACTTACGAAGAAAAAATGTGGGGGGTTGAGCCCGCACAACCTGCCTGTAGGTGCAGATCACTATGGCGAAATACATATACAAACGGAAAATGCAAATGTGATCGCACACTACATCCAGCACTCTGCCCTCCATGCTGGATGAGACATTGGTGTACATTTTGGCCAAAGCGTAATTAAGCCACTCACCGCGTCAAGGTCGTCTCATTTGAGTGGTCCCTAACTCTTGTTCCTACCTGTTTATGGGCCATGACAGCCACATAAAGTCCAGGGAATGCAGGTCAGCATGCAAGCCAAGTACACTCTGTAGTGTGCGATCACATTTGCATTTTCCGTTTGTATATGTATTTCGCCATAGTGATCTGCACCTACAGGCAGATTGTGCGGGCTCAACCCCCCACATTTTTTCTTTGTAGCATATATTGGAGGCATGGCGATCTCCTTTGAGTCAAGCACACCTGACCAGTCAATCTGTCCTGGAGGCTGGTTTTAAAGTCAGTATAAAACTGAGTCTGCTTATATAGAACCCACCATTAGCCATTTGGCTCTAGGAGAAGTATACGGTGGGTTCAGCATGCATGTTGGTACTTGCATCCCTGGATCCGATGAAAGCTGTAATGGCACCGGACGGGGTTAAAAGCAGAGTGTACTTGGCTTGCATGCTGACCTGCATTCCCTGGACTTTATGTGGCTGTCATGGCCCATAAACAGGTAGGAACAAGAGTTAGGGACCACTCAAATGAGACGACCTTGACGCGGTGAGTGGCTTAATTACGCTTTGGCCAAAATGTACACCAATGTCTCATCCAGCATGGAGGGCAGAGTGCTGGATGTAGTGTGCGATCACATTTGCATTTTCCGTTTGTATATGTATTTCGCCATAGTGATCTGCACCTACAGGCAGGTTGTGCGGGCTCAACCCCCCACATTTTTTCTTTGTAGCATATATTGGAGGCGTGGCGATCTCCTTTGAGTCAAGCACACCTGACCAGTCAATCTGTCCTGGAGGCTGGTTTTAAAGTCAGTATAAAACTGAGTCTGCTTATATAGAACCCACCATTAGCCATTTGGCTCCAGGAGAAGTATACGGTGGGTTCAGCATGCATGTTGGTACTTGCATCCCTGGATCCGATGAAAGCTGTAATGGCACCGGACGGGGTTAAAAGCAGAGTGTACTTGGCTTGCATGCTGACCTGCATTCCCTGGACTTTATGTGGCTGTCATGGCCCATAAACAGGTAGGAACAAGAGTTAGGGACCACTCAAATGAGACGACCTTGACGCGGTGAGTGGCTTAATTACGCTTTGGCCAAAATGTACACCAATGTCTCATCCAGCATGGAGGGCAGAGTGCTGGATGTAGTGTGCGATCACATTTGCATTTTCCGTTTATATAACTACTTACATTCATCCCTGCTTTTGTACTATTGAAATAAAGTTTTTCATATACAGATATTTCACCATTGCAGAATCATTTTTACAGTGATATCCACAGAAGTAGCAAAGTACATAAACCATATCATGTAAATTCCCCTCCCCCCCCCCCCCCCCCCCCAACAACCCTGCAGAGAGATGACTACATCAACCTATGTTTGAACCAGTAGAATAAAATATGTCATGGCAAGCACACTGTAGAAAATAGAATGTATTAGGCCATGGTCTTGGCACGTGTCCTAAGGAATCTGATCAAGTGCCCCATTATAGATATTTTCCCCCTCAAACAATCCCTACTCAACGGCAAGGATGCCAATCCAGGAACCGTAAACCAACCCTGCAATATTGACATAAATTTAGCTGGACATCTCCTTTTCAGGTAACCCCCTCTTTCAAATTTTTAAATGGTGTTTAGTCGGGTCACAAATTCCTGCTTGGTAGATGTATTTCTCTGTATCCAAAATTTGGCTATCAGTATTCTAGCCTGGAAGAGCATTCTTTGAATACACAAGGATATTTTATCATCGATTCCCGGTGGATTTAAAAGACCTAGTACACAGATCCTGGGGGCCCTTGGTAGTTGTATCTGGGTTGCTTTGGCTATGATCCTCAATACATTAGGCCCCAAGCTCAGAACACTCCCAGAACATATGCAGCAAGGAAGCGTCTGTCCTTCCACACTGGGGACAGTTTGAGTCTGTCCGCAGACCTATATTGTATAGGAATACGGGGGTTTTATATACTCTATGCACTAGGTATAGCTGGGATATTATGAGCGTGAGGCTAGGGGTTAATTGTTCCATTGTTCCTGAGAGATGCCACCAATGTCTCATTCCCATTTATCTTTATTTGGGGTGTATTTAGTTGATATGAAACTACTTCCATTCACCCTTGCTTCTGTACTGAAAGTGCGGTCTGATACAACCAGTTTTGGGGTGTATTTAGTTGATATATAACTACTTCCATTCACCCTTGCTTCTGGGATGAATTTGCGGCCTGATACAAACAGTTTTGGGGTGCATTTATTAAAAAGTACTTTCATTCATCCTTGCTTCTGAGGTAAAATTGCAGCCTGATACAACCAGTTTTGGGTTGTATTGAGTTGATATACAAACCAGATTCCAAAAAAGTTGGGACACTATACAAATCATGAATAAAAACTGAATGCAATGATGTGGAGGTGCCAACTTCTAACATTTTATTCAGAATAGAACATAAATCACGGAACAAAAGTTTAAACTGAGAAAATGTACCATTTTAAGGGAAAAATATGTTGAATCAGAATTTCATGGTGTCAACAAATCCCCAAAAAGTTGGGACAAGGCCATTTTCACCACTGTGTGGCATCTCCCCTTCTTCTTACAACACTCAACAGACGTCTGGGGACCGAGGAGACCAGTTTCTCAAGTTTAGAAATAGGAATGCTCTCCCATTCTTGTCTAATACAGGCCTCTAACTGTTCAATCGTCTTGGGCCTTCTTTGTTGCACCTTCCTCTTTATGATGCGCCAAATGTTCTCTATAGGTGAAAGATCTGGACTGCAGACTGGCCATTTCAGTACCCGGATCCTTCTCCTACGCAGCCATGATGTTGTGATTGATGCAGAATGTGGTCTGGCATTATCTTGTTGAAAAATGCAGGGTCTTCCCTGAAAGAGATGACGTCTGGATGGGAGCATATGTTGTTCTAGAACCTGAATATATTTTTCTGCATTGATGGTGCCTTTCCAGACATGCAAGCTGCCCATGCCACACGCACTCATGCAACCCTATACCATCAGAGATGCAGGCTTCTGAACTGAGCGTTGATAACAACTTGGGTTGTCCTTGTCCTCTTTGGTCCGGATGACATGGCGTCCCAGATTTCCAAAAAGAACTTCGAATCGTGACTCGTCTGACCACAAAACAGTCTTCCATTTTGCCACACTCCATTTTAAATGATCCCTGGCCCAGTGAAAACGCCTGAGCTTGTGGATCTTGCTTAGAAATGGCTTCTTCTTTGCACTGTAGAGTTTCAGCTGGCAACGGTGGATGGCACGGTGGATTGTGTTTACTGACAATGGTTTCTGGAAGTATTCCTGAGCCCATTCTGTGATTTCCTTTACAGTAGCATTCCTGTTTGTGGTGCAGTGTCGTTTAAGGGCCCGGAGATCACGGGCATCCAGTATGGTTTTACGGCCTTGACCCTTACGCACAGAGATTGTTCCAGATTCTCTGAATCTTCGGATGATGTTATGCACAGTTGATGATGATAGATGCAAAGTCTTTGCAATTTTTCGCTGGGTAACACCTTTCTGATATTGCTCCACTATCTTTCTGCGCAACATTGTGGGAATTGGTGATCCTCTACCCATCTTGGCTTCTGAGAGACACTGCCACTCTGAGAAGCTCTTTTTATACCCAATCATGTTGCCAATTGACCTAATTAGTGTTAATTGGTCATCCAGCTCTTCGTTATGCTCAAATTTACTTTTTCCAGCCTCTTATTGCTACTTGTCCCAACTTTTTTGGGATTTGTTGACACCGTGAAAATTGGAATCAACGTATTTTTCCTTTAAAATGATACATTTACTCGGATTAAACGTTTGATCTGTCATCTACGTTCTATTACAAATAAAATATAGACATTTGCCATCTCCACATCATTGCATTCAGTTTTTTGGAATCCGGTTTGTATAAGTGTATCCATTCCTCCTTGATTCTGGGATGAAAGTGCGGTATGGTATGCTGCACAGGTGACAAAAGCTATGCTCCTCAGGCTTTAAAAAAAAAAAAAAGGATAGTAGAGGTAAACACCATAAAGGCAGAGATCAGATCACGTGAAAATGCCCCCGTTCACACAAGCAGAACATTTATCTACACACTTTTAGGGTGGTCAAATTCTTTTACACTTAATTCGATGTGTCAATCAGTAGTTGCGTAGTTGGTGTGAAATAGTAGTCTGATAACACACACTTTAGGGTGAGTTCACACTTCAGTTATTTGTAAAGATGGCCTTGCGGTTCGCTTGGCGGTCGTTTTGCGGCAAACTTTGCTCGTTCGCGGTTCGCCGAACGGGCGAACATATGGCGTTGTCCACTGGCGCCATATTCTTTTACATTGTGAAGAAATTTGACCCATGACACATGCATCAGCGTCAGGTGGTACAGGGCAGACAATTGAGATGTTTTAGCACATGGACATACCACCTACCTTATAAATAAACCTGATCTGGCCGCCATTTTACATTCAGTCTTTTGCCAGTGTAGGAAGAGGTTGCTGTATGGAACAGGGACAGACTGTTAGGGAAACCAAACGCTACCTAGCTAATAGGGCCACAAAAGTCCTTTTAAGGACTGGTATAGGTGTGCTATCGATAGGTGTGACTTACTGAGGGGTGAAATATACTTATAATATACTTTCTAACATAGAAAGGATATTATAGTGCATTTGTATTGTGCAGCAGTTGTGTGCGGTTCTGCTGCGATACTGCAGCTACAGATAGTGACAAACGCCATTGAAACAAATAATTTCTACTGGTGTGATTTACCAGTTGCCCCCCAAAAAACTAATTGAAGCAGGGGTGTTATATACCAATTATATACTTTCCATATAGTGCATTTGGGTAGTGCAGCATTGGTTTGCGGTTTTGCTGCGTTACCTCAGCTACAGATACGGACAAACGACATTGGAACAAATAATTTCTACTGGTGTGATATACCAGTTGCCCCCCCAAAAAAGTGAAAAAAAAGTGGGCTACAGTAAAATTGTCATTCAGTGACCGCATAATGTACCTCGAGCCACATAATCACAATTTCTTTTATGTCAGGCGAATGCCTAATTTTTAAGGCCCGTACTCCTGTGGCCTAAAATAAAAAATTTCTAGGCTCCAACAGGGCACTTTTCAGAGAATTTCCCTTTAAGAAGCATAAAAATGTCCCCTGAATAAGATACAGATTTTTTATTGGAATTTTTGTAATTGATCCCACTCTGGTATGTCACTGTCCATGTTGTGGGACTATTTGTACACTTCTATTAAGTGTTTGGTGGCTGCAAATAAGAGTTGAAGGTTTTTCAGGTTCGCCTGCCATTAAAGTGAATGGGGCCCACTGCGAACTTGCGGTTCGCGAACTTTTGATCGTCCATCACTAGTTATTTTGTCAGTTATTTCCATCATTTTTTGTGAGCCAAAACCAGTAGTGAAGCCTACTCAGAGATAAGGTGTAATGGAAAGATCTGCACCTGTTCTGTGTTTTTGACCCAAATCTGGTTTGATACTACACATTTTAGGGTGTTCAAATTCTTTTACACTTTATTCAATGCATCAATCAGTAGTGACAGATTTGGTGCGAAATTGCTGCCTGACACTATTGCTCTTTTACCCTTGCTGTTAATGTTTCAGTACAGTATGTCCAACAGATAGGTGAGGAGGATCCACTGCTTTCTCTGGTAGACGGGCAAGTAGCGACGATGAGAGTCACGTGGGAGTTGGTGTTCCAATCGGTCAGATACGTGGCCCAGAGACTGGTGAGGGTGACATCAGTGACATGTAGGCAGTAGTGGATGATGATGATGTAGCTGATTTCACATGGGAGCCGGGTAAAGAGGGGGCTTTATCATCATCAGGAGGAGAGGGTGGCAGCTTGCGCGTGAGGCAGAGGCCGAGCCAGAAGGGTGGTAGCAAGGGTGTGAGTCAGCAGTGTGAGATCTGTAGCCAAACGTGCCCGGGGTAAACCGCTGTTTCATGTTATGTAAACAAACACAGCACGAAGGGATTACAGCACACATAACATAACATAAAGACAGGAGTAACTGCCACAAACGGAAAACAGGAAACAGGAAGTGGTGCACCAACATAACATCCATAACATCCATAACATTTATTAACACTATTTTTTAGTGTTAATAAATGAACATTGTAAGTTTTGAAGAGAAATAACAATAATGTATTTGATACTCTATAGGTTAAGTCTCATAGGTGCTTTTGAACATCTGCCACTACGGGTGACGACTGGTCCTTGTAGTCTATTAGCCCTCTTGGTAGTTACTGGGCTCTTATCACCTTCTACTGGCATGTCTTGCGCGTGACTCCTGGTAGATGTACTAGCTTGCTCAGGATTGCCAGTACTATTGGTCTGTGGCCCCACCTGTGTGCATTCCTCACAGTCAATGGGCACACGTGTCCCTATTATACCAAGCGAGACTGGCTTATTAATGACATATTGCGACCTAGGTTTTTCTGCCACTCGTAAATCCACACGATTGCGACGAAAGAGAGTTTCGTCAACGTCCACTAGATACGAGCGTGGTGCAACTTTTTTCAAACAAGTACCCATTCTCCAACAACCTGTTCGATCCCCCGGTAAGGGTTTCATACGGATTTGTTCTCCAGTAATCAACTCTGGCAGATCCCTGGCCGATGTATCATATTGAGCCTTTGACATTTGTCTCTTAACCCCTTAAGGACTTAGGACGTACCAGTACGGCATGGGTCCCGAATCCTTAAGGACCCATGACGTACCGGTACGTCATGGCTTTTTATTCGCGATTCCGGCCCGCGGGGGTTAATCGGAACGGGATGCCGGCATTCAGCCGGCATCCCGTAACAACGCAGGGGGGGTCATTTGACCCCCCCGTATCGATGATCGCAGCAAACCCCAGGTCAATTCAGACCTGCGGTTTGCTGCGCTTTTAGCCGATTCTGATCCCCGCGGTCAGAGTCATAAAACTTTAAAGTGCCATAAATAAAGTTTTATTAACCCCCCTGCACCCCTGAATGATATTATGTGGGCGGGTGGTGCAGGGGGGGTGTCGCAGGCGGTGCGGGAGGTGCGGGAGGCGGGCGGTGCGGCAGGCGGGATCGCGATCCCCCGCCCGCCTCCCTTTGAATAATCGTTGGTGGACAGTGGTATACCAGGGTGTCAGCACATTGCTGACACCCTGGTATAAACGGCTGACATTGGTGATGCGATGTCAGCCGTTTAACCCTTTCCATACAGCGGTCCGTACGGACCGCTGTATGGAAAAGGTTAACAGCTCAGGGAGCTCCCTCCCTCTCCCATCAGGGGGCTGCTGTGCCTTTGCAGCCCCCCGATGGGAGAGGGAGAGAGCCCCCAGACAGCCCCCCGACAGCCCCGTCCTTACCCTTCCCCGTCTGCGAAGTTCTGACCAGTACTGAGCAGACGGGGAAGGTTCCCATGGCAACAGGACGCCGTATCAGGCATCCTGCTGTCCATGGTGCTGAACAGATCTGTGCTAAAGGCAGAGATCTGTTCAGACAAAGTGTAAGTAAAATACAGTACAGTACAATATATATTGTACTGTACTGTATTATACAGACATCAGACCCACTGGATCTTCAAGAACCAAGTGGGTCTGGGTCAAAAAAAAGTAAAAAAAAGTGAAAAAAGTTAAGATTAAAAAAACACATTCATCACTGAATAAAAAAAATAAAAATAGCATACACTACACATATTAGGTATCGCCGCGTCCGTAACGACCTGATCTATAAAACAGTCATGTTACTTTCCCCGCACGGTGAACGCCATAAAAATAAATAAATAAAAACTATGAGAAAATTGAAATTTTGCCCACCTTACTTCCCAAAAAAGGTAATAAAAGTGATCAAAAAAGTCGCATGTACGCCAAAATAGTACCAATCAAGATAATCGCCCAAAAACTGAAAAAACTATGGCTCTTAGACTATGGAAACACTAAAACATGATTTTTTTTGTTTCAAAAATGAAATCATTGTGTAAAACTTAAATAAACAAAAAAAAAGTATACATATTAGGTATCGACGCGTCCGTATCGACCGACTCTATAAAAATATCACATGACCTAACCCCTCAGGTGACCACCGTAAAAAAATAAAAATAAAAACGGTGTAAAAAAAGCAATTTTTTGTCATCTTATGTCACAAAAAGTGTAATAGCAAGCGATCAAAAAGTCCTATGCACCCTAAAATAGTGCCAATCAAACCGTCATCTCATCCCGCAAAAAATGAGACCCGACTTAAGATAATCGCCTAAAAACTGAAAAAACTATGTCTCTCAGACTATGGAGACACTAAAACATATTTTTTTTTTTTAAAATGAAATCATTGTGTAAAACTTACATAAATAAAAAAAATTGTACACATATTAGGTATCGCCACGTCCGTGACAACCTGCTCTATAAGGGCTCTTTCACACTTGCGTTGTCCGGATCCGGCGTGTACTCCATTTGCCGGAATTACACGCCGGATCCGGAAAAACGCAAGTGAACTGAAAGCATTTGAAGACGGATCCGTCTTCAAAATGCGTTCAGTGTTACTATGGCAGCCAGGACGCTATTAAAGTCCTGGCTGCCATAGTAGTAGTGGGGAGCAGGGGAGCAGTATACTTACAGTCCGTGCGGCTCCCGGGGCGCTCCAGAATGACGTCAGAGCGCCCCCTGGCGCATGGATGACGTGTCCATGTGATCACGTCATCCATGCGCGTGGGGCGCCCTGACGTCACTCTGAAGCGGCCATGCTGCGGTATTTTCTCCGGCCAAAAAACGTTCCGTTCCGGAACTGAAGACATCCTGATGCATCCTGAACGGATTTCTCTCCATTCAGAATGCATTAGGATAAAACTGATCAGGATTCTTCCGGCATAGAGCCCCGACGACGGAACTCTGTGCCGGAAGAAAAGAATGCAAGTGTGAAAGGGCCCTAAAAGTACCACATGATCTAACCTGTCAGATGAATGTTGTAAATAACAAAAAAAAAAAAACGTGCTAAAAAATCTATTTCTTGTTACCTTGCCGCACAAAAAAGTGTAATATAGAGCAACCAAAAATCATATGTACCCTAAACTAGTACCAAAAAAACTGCCACCCTATCCCTTAGTTTTCTAATGGGGTCACTTTTTTGGAGTTTCTACTCTAGGGGTGCATCAGGGGGGCTTCAAATGGGACATGGTGTCAAAAAACCAGTCCAGCAAAATCTGCCTTCCAAAAACCGTATGGCATTCCTTTCCTTCTGCACCCTGCCGTGTGCCCGTACAGCGGTTTAGGACCACATATGGGGTGTTTCTGTAAACTACAGAATCAGGGCCATAAATAATGAGTTTTGTTTGGCTGTTAACCCTTGCTTTGTAACTGGAAAAAAATTATTAAAATGGAAAATCTGCCAAAAAAGTGAAATTTTGAAATTGTATCTCTATTTTCCATTAAATCTTGTGCAACACCTAAAGGGTTAACAAAGTTTGTAAAATCAGTTTTGAATACCTTGAGGGGTGTAGTTTCTTAGATGGGGTCACTTTTATGGAGTTTCTACTCTAGGGGTGCATCAGGGGGGCTTCAAATGGGACATGGTGTCAAAAAACCAGTCCAGCAGAATCTGGCTTCCAAAAACCATACGGCGCACCTTTCCCTCTACGCCCTACTGTGTGCCCGTACAGTAGTTTACGGCCACATATGGGGTGTTTCTGTAAACGGCAGAGTCAGGGCAATAAAGATACAGTCTTGTTTGGCTGTTAACCCTTGCTTTGTTAGTGGAAAAAATGGGTTAAAATGGAAAATTAGGCAAAAAAATGAAATTCTCAAATTTCATCCCCATTTGCCAATAACTCTTGTGCAACACCTAAAGGGTTAACGAAGTTTGTAAAATCAGTTTTGCATACCTTGAGGGGTGTAGTTTATAGAATGGGGTCATTTTTGGTCGGTTTCTATTATGTAAGCCTCGCAAAGTGACTTCCGAGCTGTAGTGGTCCCTAAAAATTGGGTTTTTGTAAATTTCTGAAACATTTCAAGATTTGCTTCTAAACTTCTAAGCCTTGTAACATCCCTAAAAAATAAAATATCATTCCCAAAATGCTACAAACATGAAGTAGACATATGGGGAGAGTAAAGTCATCACAATTTTGGGGGTATTACTATGTATTACAGAAGTAGAGAAACTGAAACTTTGAAATTTGCAAATTTTTCAAAATTTTTGGTAAATATGGTATTTTATTATGATTTTTTTTTTACTTTTTTGACCCAATTTTAGCAGTGTCATGAAGTACAATGTGTGACGAAAAAACAATCTCAGAACAGCCTGGATAAGTCAAAGTGTTTTAAAGTTATCACCACTTAAAGTGACACTGGTCAGATTTGCAAAAAATGGCCAAGTCTTTAAGGTGAAATAGGGCTGAGTCCTTAAGGGGTTAAACTTTAACTTTTCTGTAACACCTTGTACCACACAAGGTTCCAGAAGCTTATTTGCTGCCAGTAAGGAAGTCTTCAGCCTCCTTGACATCAGTCTTTGTGCCGGACTACTAGCCATGCCTTCGGCTGGAGTGTTTCTCCAATGCAAAATGGCCTTTTGTGTTTACAGCACCAGTGCATTCTGAGGAGTAAAGCATATCAGTGCTAAACAGTTGTGCATCCTCAGAATCAGGCCCTTGCTGAATTGTGTGTAGCTTCCTTACTTTCATGTCACGGGAGAGAGACACCCTTGCAAAGTGATTTGGCTTACCGCATGCAGTACAGAATTTCCCATATGTAGGGCACTTTTCTTTCACACGTAAATGCAAACTGCCACAATACTTGCATGATACAGGCTTCTGCTCCGGTGAGTTGCGTGAGCGACTCTTGTGTTGAAACTTGTGCTGCTGTGAAGAGGCTATATTGATATTGTCAGTCGTTTTATTCTGCTCCATAGCTTTCATATGCTTGTCAGTAAGTTCTGCAGTGTGACATATCTCAAGCGCTGTTTGCAAATCTAAATTGTGTTTCCTCAACAAGTGGCGGCGTGTGTTTTCATTCATGATACCCAGAACCAGTTTATCATGAATAAGTTCATCTCTCAAAGTGCCATACTCACAGCTTGCAGATTTTTCTCTAAGCCGTGTGACAAAATTGGCTATCGATTCACTGTCTTCTTGCTTGCAGCAGCCATATCTTTCATTTATGACATTTTTAGAAGGCCTGAAGAAAGTTTCTAATGCATCCAGGATGGCTTTCACTGCCCATCACTCTCCTCAGAGTGGCTGCCTGCACTTGTTTCAGGCTTGTTTCATGTTATGTAAACAGACACAGCACGCGGGATTACTGCACAGGAGCCATGTTGGTAACATAACATAAAGACAGGAGCAACATAACATCCATAACAACCGCCTGCTATGCAGGAGCCTACGTGTCCGGAAAGAGGTAGCGGTGCACAGGTTCACGGAGGTAGCAGTAGCAGGCAATCAGCACGGAGTGGTGGGGGGGAAATGCCATACTCGGCGGTGTGGGAATTTTTCATTAAGCAGCCGGAGGACATCAGCATGGCCCACTTTGTGACTGGGCTACTGTGTTGACTCTTCATACGATTCCTCATGCGACTCCCACCCTCACCACTCTGTGACTGGGCCACTGTGTTGATGACTCATGCGATTCCCCCCCTCACGACTCTGTGACTGGGCCACTGTGTTGACTCCTCATGCTGTTGCCACCCTCACCACTCTGTGACTAAGCCACTGTATTGACTCCTCATGCAGTTGCCACCTCACCACTATGTGACTGGGCTATTGTGTTGAGGACTCATGCGATTCCCCCCCTCACGACTCTGTGACTGGGCCACTGTGTTGACTCCTCATGCTGTTGCCACCCTCACCACTCTGTGACTAAGCCACTGTATTGACTCCTCATGCAGTTGCCACCTCACCACTATGTGACTGGGCTATTGTGTTGAGGACTCATGCGATTCCCACCCTCACCACTCTGTGACTGGGCCACTGTGTTGACTCCTCATGCTGTTGCCACCCTCACCACTCTGTGACTAAGCCACTGTATTGACTCCTCATGCAGTTGCCACCTCACCACTATGTGACTGGGCTATTGTGTTGATGACTCATGCGATTCCCACCCTCACGACTCTGTGACTGGGCCACTGTGTTGACTCCTCATGCTGTTGCCACCCTCACCACTCTGTGACTAAGCCACTGTATTGACTCCTTATGCAGTTGCCACCTCACCACTCTGTGACTGGGCTATTGTGTTGACTGCTCATGTGTTTGTCACTCTCACCACTCTGTTACTGACCACTGTATTGACTCCTCATGCTGTTGCCACCTCCCCACTATGACACTGGGCCACTCTGTTGACTCCTCATACAGTTGCCACCCTCCCCATAATGTACCTGGGCCACTGTGTTGACTCTTCATGTGATTCCGCATGCGATTCCCACCCTCACCACTCTGTGACTGACCACTGTGTTGACTCCTCATGCTGTTGCCACCTCCCCACTCTGTAACTGGGCCGCTGTGTTGACTCCTCATGCTGTTCCCACCCTCACCACTCTGTAACTGGGCTACTGTGTTGACTCCTCATGCTGTTGCCATCCTCACCACTTGGTCATGGGGGTACTACTTGTTTCAGCGTGTAACAGAACAGGTTCTGTAGAAATCTATGTGGAATCAGCTGACGACGGTGTAAAAGGAGTAGGCTCTTTCACTCTATTGTATAATCTCGGGCCACTGCTCGGTTCATTGACGGTAAGGTCACACTTGAATTAACAGTTATATAACAGTTTTTAACGCGATTCGTCACAAATAAATTCTGATTGAATTGAATCTTTTTGGGAAATTCGTTGAGCCATCCAAATCGAATTTTTGAGAAATTCGCTCATCTCTAATCATTATGTACACATTCACATTTAAAAATATTATATATTATCTCCTAAAATATAATTACATATACTAAAAGAATACTCTAAAGTTACATACCTCACTTAATCCCTTTGGTTTTAATGTTTCCATTTTGGTAATCCATCTAGTTTCATGCAGCAACAGTTTTTGATTATTAAGTTCCTGTGTTACACCTGGATTAACACATTCTAAGGGTACTTTCACACCTGCGTTAAAGGGAACCTGTCACCAGGATTTTGTGTATAGAGCTGAGGACATGGGTTGCTAGATGGCTGCTAGCACATCCGCAATATCCAGTCCCCATAGCTCTGTGTGCTTTTATTGTGTCATAAAACCGATTTGATACATATGCAAATTAACCTGAGATGAGTCCTGTCCCTGACTCATCTCACGTACAGGACTCATCTCAGGTTAATTTGCATATGTATCAAATCGGTTTTATGACACAATAAAAGCACACAGAGCTATGGGGACTGGGTATTGCGGATGTGCTAGCGGCCATCTAGCAACCCATGTCCTCAGCTCTATACACAAAATCCCGGTGACAGGTTCCCTTTAAACTTTTCCGGTATTGAGTTCCGTCCTAGGGGCTCAATACTGGAAAAAACTGATGAGTTTTATCCTAATGCATTCTGAATGGAGAGCATTCTGTTCAATATGCATCAGGATGTCTTCAGTTCAGTCACTGTATGGTTTTTGGACAGAGAAAATACTGCGGCATTATTTTCCATTGAAATGCATTAATGTCGGATTCAGCCCCAAGTGTTCCGGAAAAACGGATCTGGTTTTGCGGTTTGCGCATGCGCAGACCTTTGAAAATGTGAAAAATATAAATACCGGATCCGTTTTTCCGGATGACAACCAGTATTGCAATGCATTTGTGAGACGGATCCGCATATGGATCCATCTACAAATGGTATCCGTTTGCATACAGATTGCAGGCAGGCAGTTCCGGCAATGGAATGCCTGCTGGAATCCAACAACGCAAGTGTGAAAGTACCCTCATATATAGTCCATTTCAGTTTATTCCACTTATGTCCCATTTCATAACAATGTTGCAACAATGTAATCTCATTCTGCTTACTTTCTTTTCTTTCATCTCTTTTATCCTCTTTTTTTAGTATCTTATTTAACTTGTACTTCAGTATATATTTTAATATTTGATCTATGCTCATTCAATCATATCTGAATTTCTCTTTTAGTTTGTCCTATGTACCACATTCTGCATGAACACTTAATGGCATAAATGACATTTTTAGTCTTGGATGATTTATTAGATGTCCTTTTATATTAGAGTTACAATTCATGCAAGATAGACATAAAGTTCCTATTTTTTTAGTAGATATAAAAGTTTTCTATTTTTATTTTTTTATGTCTCCTCTAATGAACATATTACCTATAGTTTTGCCTCTACGGTATGTAAATTTTGTATTTTTAAAAAGTCTACCATATTTTCTATCATGTTGTAATAAATCCCAATATTTAAAAATAGTATTTTTTATCAATGTTGCATGTCTATCATATGTCCCAATATACATAGTGCAGTCATCTGCATTTTTATTTTGTTTTTCATTATTAACCCCTTCCCGACTGCAATCCGTCTATATACGTGCTATTTGCACATGCCCCGTGGAGCTGGCACGTGTATAGACATCAGGCAGCTCTTTAATCCAAGCGCTGCAAAACGCTTGGATTAAAGCTCCTGCCCCTGCACTGCTGCTGTCATGGACAGCATACAGTGCAGTAATGCTGGCAAGGGTCCAATCAGAGTGGTCCCTTGCCGGCAATCGATCCGATTGGTTAGTTTGTGCAGACTAACCAATCGGATCGCGGCAGTGAAAAAATGCCTGTTCCAGGCTCTGATCTGCGCTCAGATCAGAGCCTGAAATCAGGTAGTGTCCTCGTGCCCCCCGATCTGTGCCCCCTTCCTGTGTGCCTCCAACCCCCCCGTCCCTGCCTGCCCCTGATGCAGTTCTCCCCACCCCCATCCATATTCATGCAGCCTGCCCCTGATGCGGTCCTCCGCCCCCTCCCCGCCCCATACATTCATCCTGCCCCTATTTGTGCTGCCTCAATGCTGGCTGTACCTTCCCCCTCCCCCTTTCCAGCGCTGCCCCCTGCCCTCTGCCCCGATGCGGTGCGGTCCCCCTGCTGTGTTTGATGGCGGCGGCTCCATTCCTGAGCCGCCGCCATCAGCAGCAAGTGTGAGCTATGTACTGACACTCTGCTGTAACCCCTTAGATGCCATGGAAGCGGCATCCATGGGGTTAATAGATAAAATAAAATGTAAATTAAAAAAATAAATTGCCTTTTCCTATAAAAAATGAAAAGAAAAAAAACTACACATATTAGGTATCACCGCGTCCATAACGACCATCTCTATAAATATATCACATGATAGACCCTTTCCGATAAACACCATAAAAAAGAAAACTGTGTAAAAAAAGCCATTTTTGTCACCTTACATCACAAAAAGTGCAACACCAAGCGATCAAAAAGGTGTATATCAAACAAAATGGTACCAATAAAACTGTCATCTCATTCCGCAAAAAAGGAGACCCTACATAAGAAAATCACTCAAAAAATAAAAAAAACTATAGTTCTTAGAACATTGAGACACTAAAACATAATTTTTTTATTTCAACTATGCTATTATTGTGTTAAAGTGAAATAAATAAAAAAAAGTGTACATATTAGATATCGTCACATCCGTAATAACCTACTCTATAAAAATATCACATGACCTAACCCCTCAGATGAACACCGTAAAAAAAAAATAACAGTGCCAAAAAAGCAATTTTTGTCACCTTACATCACATAAAGTGCAACAGCAAGCGATCAAAAAGGCTTATGACCCCCAAAATAGTACCAATCAAACCTTCACCTCATCCCTCAAAAAATGATACCCTATTTAAGACAATCGCCCAAAAAATAAAAAAGCTATGGCTCTCAGACTATGGAGACACTAAAACATCATTTTGTTGGTTTCAGAAATGCTATTATTGTGTAAAAATTAAATAAATAAGAAAAAGTATACATATTAGGTATTGCCACGTCCGTAATTATCTGCTCTATAAAACTGTCACATGACCTAACCCCTCAGATGAACGCTGTAAAAATAAATAAATAAAAACTGTTCCAAAATTTTCCAATTTTATGGTCACCTTGCCCCATAAAGTGTAATAATGAATGATCAAAAAATCCTATGTACCCAAAAATGGTACTAATAAAAACCTCAACTCTTTCTGCAAAAAACGAGCCCCTGCACAAGACAATTGGCAGAAAAATTTAAAACATATGGAAAATGGACACACAAAAACATAATTTATTTTTCTAAAATGCTTTATTATGTAAAACTGAAACAAACAAACAAAGTAGACATATTTGATATCATTGCGTCCGTAACAACCTGATCTATAAAAAATAGCACATGATCTTTCCTGTCAGATGAATCTTGAAAAAAAATAAACTGTGCCAAAACAGCAATTTTTCGGTTACCTTGCCTCACAAAAAACGTAATATAGAGCAATTAAAAATCATATGTACCCCAAAATAGTACCAATTAAACTGGCACCTTATCCCCTAGTTTCCAAAATAGGGTCACTTTTTGGGAGTTTCTACAGTATGGGTGCATCAGGGGGGCTTTAAATGGGACATGGGATCTAAAACCAGTCCAGCAAAATCTGCCTTCGAAAAAACATACGGCGCTCCTTTTCTTCTGCACTCTGCCGTGCGCCCTTACATCAGTTTACGACCACCTGTTGTAACGGGGCGCCGAAGGCGCACTCGGTCTCCCATCAGCTGCGGACCTGCTGCTTAGCTTCGGGAGCGAGGATCTGTGTTCGGCCTCGTTCCCAGGGCGACTTTGCTAGCTGGGAGGCTCCCTGCTCCTAGGTCTGCCTTGAGCGCCGAGCTCGACTTGCCTGTCTGTCAGTCATGTGACGCTGGCCATGTCACATGACCCTCACTCCCCACTATAAATACAGGCAACCTGCTGGCTACAGGTTGCCTGTGATTTTGGTCCCTTAGGCTGTGTATTATTATTGTTATTTAGCTTACCTTTGGATTTGACCCTTGATCTGCTTTCTTACACCTCTTCTGCCTGCTCCCTGAACCTTGACACTACCTCTTGGATTTTGACCTCTGCTTGCTTTTGGATTTTGTCTTTGCCTCTTCTCTTGTTCTGACATGACCTCCCAGATTTTGACCTCGGCCCGCTCTCGGATCTGTCTCTGTCTCCTCCCTCGTACTGACGTGACCTCCTGGACTGACCCCGGCTAGTTGACCCACCTCGCCCTTCCGTTTTTGGTGGTACCTTGCTAGTTCCACCTCTCTGTCCGCTCTAGTGCTACCTCTCATTGGCTGTCCGCTTCCCTGCTGTCTCTATCTCTCTGCTTGCACTTACTCAGGTCAGGGACTGTCGCCCAGTTGCGCCCCGTTACCTAGGGTGGGTGGTGCAAGTAGGCAGGGACAGGGGACCGGGTGGCAGCTCAGGGGGTGCACCTCCGCTCTATCTTTATACCCGTGATGCTACCCCGTGACACATGTAGGGTGTTTCTGTAAACCGCTGAATCAGGGTAATAAATATTGAGTTTTGTTTGGCTGTTAACCCTCAATGTGTTAAAGAAATTTTTTTTATAAAATGGAAAATCTGCCAAAAAAGTGAAATTTTGAAATTTCATCTCCATTTTCCTTGAATTCTTGTGGAACACCTAAAGGGTTAACAAAGTTTGTAAAATCAGTTTTGAGTAACTTAAGGGGTGTAGTTTCTACAATGGGGTCATTTATGGGGGGTTTCCACTTTGTAAGCCCCACAAAGTGACTTCAGACCTGAACTGGTCTTTAAAAAGTGGGTTTTGGAAATTTTCTTAAAAATTTTAAGAATTGCTTCTAAACTTCTAAGCCTTACATGACATTTCCAAAATTATGCCAACATAAAGTATACATATGAGGAATGTTAAGTAATAAATATTTTATTAGGTATGACTTTCTGTTTTAGAAGCAGAGAAATTGAAATTTTGAAAATTCTGAATTTTTCAAAATATTTGGTAAATTTGGGATTTTTTTTATAAATAAAGGTGAAATATATTGACTCAAATTTATGACTATCACGAAGTACAATGTGTCACGAGAAAACAATCTCAGAATGGCTTGGATAAATAAAAGCTATTACCACATAAAGTGACACATGTCAGATTTGTAAATTTAGATCTGCAGACTGGGGCATCAATGACCCTTGGTCATGAAAGGGTTAAGTAGTTCTTTTGGTGGGATTTGGCTCAGTTCATTACTGACATTATTAATTACCGTAACTGTTTTGGGTATTCTTGATCGATTAATTTTTTTAGTCAATATGTTTTTTGTTTATCATAATCAGTTGTGTGATTATCATAATTTGTTGTGTGCTTAACTTGAATAAGCTGACTTTTTGGTATACCTTTAAATGTATGTCGGACATGGTAACTTGAATATATTAATAAATTGTTTCTATTGAATATAATTCTTGTAATTTCTATATCAAGGAACAATTAGGGTCATAGTGTATCTGAAATGTAATAGTTTAATGGCAGGAATTTAAATATTCAACAAAATCTACTAAAGATTCTTCTGTATCTTTCCATAATAGAAAGACATTGTCCATGTAGCAAAGCCAAATGGAAAATGTCTCTAATTTTTCAGGTATAAAATAGCAAAAACTTAGTGCTGTGGAGGAAACCCATCGAAGTCCCCCACAGCTGCAAGTAATAGGCATTATCAAAACGAAAGTAATTCTTAACAAGCACAAATTCAAGCAGTGTGATAAGGAATGCAAACATGCGGTTATCTAAAGTTGCCTGGTGCATGAGTACTGGTGGCTTGCTGTATGTGTGTTTTTTCCGGACATCACAACGTGAGTGGGCTGTGCACCTAAATGGTGATCCCACGCCCAGGATGTCTGGATACTTTCCTTAATCTGCCACACTATATCCAGTTCCCCTGTGCTTTTTTTACCCTCCGCCAAAAGGATACGGGAAAGTAGAAAATCTAGTACCCTATAACTTGGCAACAACTACGTACTCAGATACCTCCCTGTAGTCTGTAATGCATCCCGTCCCCTAGCAACGGTCTGACGCTCTTTTTCTCTCCTCACACTCAGCCTGGCTTGTGGCTCCACAAGAGGCAATAACCCGCCTCTTCCCTGATGTCATAGTCAGGGATAGTGTTTAGCAAAACGAGCTTCGGATGCTTCATACAAAGTCGTTTTGTTCAAAACTTCAGAATAGTACTGTACGGAGATTTGTCTCCGTACAGTGTTAGAATGTATGAGCTCCGATGAGCCGAAGTTAGTTATTCACAAAGTCACACCTGACTTCGTTGAATAACTTCAGTAGTTCATTTTTAAAGTGGAAAACCACTTTAAAACTTGAAACCAAACTCGGCTTCGGTTCTGAGGTACTAGTCGGCACTTCGCTAAACACTAGTCAGGGATCAAGACGGGTGCACTGCTCTATGTGCAGTGTCCCACTCACGTGACCGTGGGACCCGCAAACTCATTTTAATTATGTATTAATGTCATGTGATATGCCTGTATTTTGTATTTTATATCTTGTCATATTCTCCATGTCACAATGTGATTTTATATGCAAAGATCCTTTACACAGGCCTAGTCAGGGTGCACTACACTTGTTTCTCCACAAGATGGAGCAGTGTCAGTGTATAAATAGCTTAGCTCAGACTTAAGTTAGGCAGTTCAATACAGTTAAGTTGTTGGCTGGTTGAGTTCTATCCAAACCAGTGCAGATGAGCTCAGGTCAATCCAAGTGAGAGTTCAGTTCAATGCAGTTCTCTCATGAGCCTTCAAGAAAGCAACAGCTATGTAGCTGAATATCTGGAGGGGGGCATATTCCTAGCCTCTCTACTCTGTCCCTGTCAGCTCCACAGCCCAGGGTTAAGGCCTACAAGTATTCTACCTAGAGGTGAGCAATCCACTACTATAGATCGCTCTTCCAGGGTGACCAATGTCTAAACTGCATGCAGCCGAGTATATAAGGAATTATCACGTTTATGCAAGACAAAGGATTAGCAAGATAGTCATTACCTGAGGACTTATTAGGCACCTTTGTAGTAGGTGTAGGATAGAGCTTGAAGCATCTACATCTCCAGTTCAAATTCTGAGGACAGTCAGGCCAACTGTCAGAACAACATTGGAATAGAAGTTTCAGGATTCAGAAAAGTACCTTTAAACAAGGATTAGGATCAGGTCGGAGTTTTGACCAGTGTAAGACTTTCATATTATTACAAGCCTAGTCTGAGCAGTAGCTTTCTTATGTATTACAAGAGCCTGTACTTCATTGAGGATTTGCATTTCTTTTTCCCCATATGTATGGGAGATTGTGCTTAATGCCGGATTGTATCAAGAGACTGTTTTAATGCATTGGATGTGTTGTCATCAAGAGTCATCTTCAGTAAAGTGCCATTTTGAGTTTCATCCTGCTTGCCTCAGACTCAAGTTCCTTTATTAATACAACAGTTAATGGTTGTACCTCCATACAAAAGGTACTGGCGTCACGACTACAAGGGACCTTGCCACTGGCACATTAACACAGACCATCAAGGGCACCTCGAACCACCATCTGGCCAGTGTCCCTTACACCAGAGTGTGCCCCAGAGAATCCTTGTGCCGTTTTCCTTTTCACTTATGCGCGCCTGCCCAGGGACGACATAACCGTGAGTAACCAGAACCGTATTTTCCTCGGCCCACCTATTGCTTACACAGTGACCTCACACATAATTCCCCTGCAAGGTCTGGCATACCGCATATGCTATTGCCCGTCTCCAGTGCACAGATTCATGAGCAGTCTTCCATACACAACACTGCACGTGTCTGCCTACTTTGTAAAGCACTTTCTTTATTATATGTAGGAGTAAGTGATTGCACTACATGTATAACATACAGTACAGACCAAAAGTTTGGACACACCTTCTCATTCAAAGAGTTTTCTTTATTTTCATGACTATGAAGGCATCAAAACTATGAATTAACACATGTGGAATTATATACATAACAAACAAGTGTGAAACAACTGAAAATATGTCATATTCTAGGTTCTTCAAAGTAGACACCTTTTGCTTTGATTACTGCTTTGCACACTCTTGGCATTCTCTTGATGAGCTTCAAGAGGTAGTCCCCTGAAATGGTTTTCACTTCACAGGTGTGCCCTGTCAGGTTTAATAAGTGGGATTTCTTGCCTTATAAATGGGGTTGGGACCATCAGTAGCATTGAGGAGAAGTCAGGTGGATACACAGCTGATAGTCCTACTGAATAGACTGTTAGAATTTGTATTATGGCAAGAAAAAGCAGCTAAGTAAAGAAAAACGAGTGGCCATCAAAATTGGGAAAAATTGGGAAAACTTTGAAAGTAAGGCTATTTGACCATGAAGGAGAGTGATGGGGTGCTGCGCATGGTGACCTGACCTCCACAGTCACCGGACCTGAACCCAATCGAGATGGTTTGGGGTGAGCTGGACCGCAGAGTGAAGGCAAAAGGGCCATCAAGTGCTAAGCATCTCTGGGAACTCCTTCAAGACTGTTGGAAGACCATTTCAGGGGACTACCTCTTGAAGCTCATCAAGAGAATGCCAAGAGTGTGCAAAGCAGTAATCAAAGCAAAAGGTGGCTACTTTGAAGAACCTAGAATATGACATATTTTCAGTTGTTTCACACTTGTTTGTTATGTATATAATTCCACATGTGTTAATTCATAGTTTTGATGCCTTCATAGTCATGAAAATAAAGAAAACTCTTTGAATGAGAAGGTGTGTCCAAACTTTTGGTCTGTACTGTATACTGTATGTTAGCCCAGAGTTCCGTGCCGGCGCCGCTGCCCCTATCCGCGGGCACGGGCGCCGGGGTCCCTCTTTTTCCTCCTGCCGCCATGCTGACAAACGCGGGCAGCAGGTAGCTTAACTATGCTGTGTTCCATGCCAGAGTTTCCTTCCTGCTGGAGACTTGCACTGGTGTTTGAGCTTGCGTAGCTGTGTGTCACGCCTTGCCCTGTGAATGTGCGGAGATCTGCCAGGCTGGCTGCACATGTCTGACTCTTCTCTTTGTTTTGGTTTGGGTTTGAGCTGGATCCACCTTCCCTCAGGTGTACTGGGCTGATTGTTAGCAAGGCTATTTATTCCTCCTTCTCCCATAGCCTGTGCGGGTTATAGTTCATTCCTGTGGGCTTTGGATGTGTTGTGGATCGGCTGCTCCAGCTCAGCTCAGCTCAAGATAAGTCCTCTTTGTTTCTTCCCTTGGTGTCTTTTATCTAGGCCTCTAGGGAGATGCTTGCTTCCTCCTGTTTGAAGAAGCAGGTCGCCTCTTCCCCTTTCCCTACTGCTCAGGGTTTTCCCAGGGTATATAGACTTAGGCACAAGGGCATGTGCATATCCACCATAAGAGTATGCACATGTGCACAGCAGTATAGGGAAAGCCTTAGGGATCGCTAGGAGGTGACCTCCCTAGCTTTTCGGCATAGTCAATTGTTCTGTTTGTTTTCCCTGTGTTTGGTTATTTCCCCGCTTACCTACCTACCGTGACAATAATACCCCTCCATAAAACTGTTTGCGAAATGGAGGCTTTAGATGCTTTGGTTGATCGCATACAGGGATTATCGCTGGTGGTTGCTGACCTCCGCAGTTCTGTTGCACAGTGTCAGAATGCTCTGGCGTCTGGCGCCGTTGGAGGAAATCAGGTCTGCTTAGAGCCTAAAATCGCTCTCCCTGATAGGTTCTCAGGGGGTGGTGATGACTTTATTCGATTCAGGGAGTCCTGCAGGTTATATTTTCGTCTGCGGACAATTTCATCTGGTTACGAGAACCAAAGAGTGGGGATCATTATATCTCTGCTCAAAGGGGACGCGCAGACCTGGGCCTTTTCTCTGTCGACTGATTCACCATCCTTCCGGTCGGTGGATGAATTTTTCAGAGCCTTGGGCTTGATTTATGATGACCCAGACCGGGTCTCTATAGCTGAATCTACGTTGCGCAGTTTGTTACAGGGAGAACGTACTGCGGAGTCGTATTGTGCAGAATTTAGAAGATGGGCAACTGACTCGGGGTGGAATGATCCTGCACTCCGGAGTCAGTTTTGTCAGGGGCCATCTGAGAGGTTGAAAGATGCCCTTGCTTTTCATGAATATCCCCATTCATTGGAGACGACCGTGTCTTTGGCAGTGCGGCTTGATAGACGTCTTAGAGAGAGGTATAAGATTCCTCTCGAGCGGGGTGTCCTGTCTTAAAGTGGATCCGTCCCACCTATTCCCTGGGGAAATATGACATTTGAATCTGGGGCAGGAGAGGAGCCTATGCAGTTGGGCCAGGTTTCCTTTCGCTCAGGTGATAGGAACTTTAGGAAGCTGAATAAGCTATGTTACTACTGTGGTAAAGAAGGTCATTTTGTTTATGCATGTCCTTTTGTTAAACCTCAAAACGGTAATGAAAAACTACGGAGGTATTCACATAAAGATTAAAAATAAACTCCCTGACTCTTGGTAGTGTGAATGGGGAGTCTGAGCAAGCTAATATGCATTCTCCCTGCAATACCCGTTTCCTCCTGCCTTCCATGTTGGCGCTAGACTCAGTAAATTTTGATTTTGAGGTATTTGTTGACAGTGGTGCGGGGGTAAACCTTATTGACTTCCATTTTCTCCAAAATTTCGGTTTTGGAACTAGCGCATTAGAAAAGGTAATACCAGTGTTTGCTATTGATTCTTTCCCTCTCTCACAAAAGAGTCTTACTCATATCGTTCATGACATTCAGTTAAGGGTGGGTGATTCACATGTTGAGTCCATTTCTTGTTTTGTTATGAGGGGCTTGCCTGCTCCGATGGTTCTAGGTTTACCATGGTTGATAAAGCATAACCCTACTATTGACTGGCGAACAAGACAAATCAGTAACTGGAGTGAATTTTGTACGGACAACTGTCTCTGTGCTTCTATCTCAGGGGTGTCAACTATGGTCCTACCTCAGTTTCTCTCTGATTTTGCGGACGTATTCTCGGAGGGTGGAGCTCAGGAGCTGCCCCCCCCCCCCCCCCCCACCGAGAATATGATTGTCCGGTCAATCTCATCCCTGGAGCTAAACTGCCCAAATCTCGGCTATACAACCTTTCCCAACCCGAAAGAGAAGCTATGCGGAAGTATATTGCAGAGAGTTTGGCAAGGGGACATATTAGGCCATCCAAGTCCCCTGTGGCCGCCGGCTTCATTTTTGTAAAAATGAAAGACAGATCACTTAGACCGTGTTTGGATTTCAGGGAATTGAATCTTATTACGGTCCGTGATCCGTATCCCCTTCCTTTGATTTCTGATCATTTGATCAAATTGTCGGAGCCAAGGTGTTCTCCAAGTTGGATTTACGAGGAGCCTATAATTTGATCAGAATAAAGGAAGGAGATGAGTGGAAAACGGCCTTCAATACACCCGAAGGTCATTTCGAGAATCTTGTCATGCCCTTTGGTTTAACTAATGCACCAGCGGTCTTTCAGCGATTTGTCAATGATATTTTCCATCATTTAGTGGGAAGGTTTGTTGTTATTTATCTTGATGACATACTAATTTACTAATCTGATTTGGAGACCCATCAGGATCACGTGAGACAGGTGTTGTCGATCCTTCGGGAGAATAAATTGTATGCAAAATTGGAAAAATGTACACTGCTCAAAAAAATAAAGGGAACACTTAAACAACACAATGTAACTCCAAGTCAATCACACTTCTGTGAAATCAAACTGTCCACTTAGGAAGCAACACTGAGTGACAATCAATTTCACATGCTGTTGTGCAAATGGGATAGACAACAGGTGGAAATTATAGGCAATTAGCAAGACACCCCCAATAAAGGAGTGGTTCTGCAGGTGGTGACCTGACCACTTCTCAGTTCCTATGCTTCCTGGCTGATGTTTTGGTCACTTTTGAATGCTGCCTGTGCTTTCACTCTAGTGGTAGCATGAGACGGAGTCTACAACCCACACAAGTGGATCAGGTAGTGCAGCTTATCCAGGATGGCACATCAATGCGAGCTGTGGCAAGAAGGTTTTCTGTGTCTGTCAGCGTAGTGTCCAGAGCTTGGAGGCGCTACCAGGAGACAGGCCAGTACATCAGGAGACGTGGAGGAGGGCGTAGGAGGGCAACAACCCAGCAGCAGGACCGCTACCTCCGCATTTGTGCAAGGAGGAACAGGAGGAGCACTGCCAGAGCCCTGCAAAATGACCTCCAGCAGGCCACAAATGTGCATGTGTCTGCTCAAACGGTCAGAAACAGACTCCATGAGGGTGATATGAGGGCCCGACGTCCACAAGTAGGGGTTGTGCTTACAGCCCAACACCGTGCAGGACGTTTGGCATTTGCCAGAAAACACCAAGATTGGCAAATTCGACACTGGCGCCCTGTGCTCTTCACAGATGAAAGCAGGTTCACACTGAGCACATGTGACAGACGTGACAGAGTCTGGAGACGCCGTGGAGAACGTTCTGCTGCCTGCAACATCCTCCAGCATGACCGGTTTGGCATTGGGTCAGTAATGGTGTGGGGTGGCATTTCTTTGGAGGGCCGCACAGTCCTCTATGTGCTCTCCAGAGGTAGCCTGACTGCCATTAGGTGCCGAGATGAGATCCTCAGACCCCTTGTGAGACCATATGCTGGTGCGGTTGGCCCTGGGTTCCTCCTAATGCAAGACAATGCTAGACCTCATGTGGCTGGAGTGTGTCAGCAGTTCCTGCAAGACGAAGGCATTGATGCTATGGACTGGCCCGCCCGTTCCCCAGACCTGAATCCAATTGAGCACATCTGGGACATCACGTCTCGCTCTATCCACCAACGTCACGTTGCACCACAGACTGTCCAGGAGTTGGCAGATGCTTTAGTCCAGGTCTGGGAGGAGATCCCTCAGCAGACCGTCCGCCACCTCATCAGGAGCATGCACAGGCATTGTAGGGAGGTCATACAGGCACGTGGAGGCCACACACACTACTGAGCCTCATTTTGACTCCAAATCCAGACCTCCATGGGTTAAAAAATTTGATTTCCAAATTTTTTTTTTGTGTGATTTTGTTGTCAGCACATTCAACTATGTAAAGAACAAAGTATTTCAGAAGAATATTTAATTAATTCAGATCTAGGATGTGTTATTTTTGTGTTCCCTTTATTTTTTTGAGCAGTGTATATTTACTGTCCAGGAGCTACCGTTTTTGGGATACCTGCTTTCTGACTCTGGTTTTCGTATGGACCCCGAAAAGGTCCGGGCGGTACTGGAATGGGACCGGCCTGAGAATCAGAAAGCTCTGATGCGGTTTTTGGGTTTTACCAATTTTTTACAGAAAATTCATCTTGAATTATTTCACCATTGTAAAACCTTTAACAGATATGACTAAAAAAGGCGCCGACCTCTCTGTCTGGTCGGATAAGGCATTACAGGCCTTTTCTGCTATTAAGAAATGTTTTGCATCTGCTCCCATTCTGATGCAACCTGATGTGTCTCAACCGTTCATCGTGGAGGTTGATGCATCATAAGTGGGGGTCGGAGCAGTTATGTCGCAGGGTCCATCCCCTAGCAAATGGCATCCATGTGCTTTTTTCTCCAAAAAACTCTCTGCCGCTGAAAGAAATTATGATGTAGGAGATAGAGAATTACTGGCCATTAAATTGGCCTTTGAAGAATGGCGTCACTGGTTGGAAGGGGCTACTCATCCTATTACGGTATATACTGACCACAAGAATTTGGCTTACCTGCAGTCTGCTAAGCGCCTGAATCTGAGACAGGCTAGGTGTTCACTGTTTTTTACTAGGTTCAATTTTGTGGTCACCTTTCACCCTGGGGTTAAAAACGTCAAGGCAGATGCGTTGTCACAAAGTTTTCCTGGGGGGAGTGATTCGGAGGATCCCGCTCCGATTTTGGCTGATGGGGTGGTGGTTTCTGCTCTGTACCCCGAATTGGAGATGGAGGTGTTGGGGGCCCAGGAGGAGGCTCCTGATTCCTGTCCTCCAGGCAAGTTGTTTGTTCCTGCTGAACTGCGATACAAGGTGTTCAAGGAACATCATGATACGGTCCTTGCGGGACATCCTGGAAGCAAATCCACCATAGATCTTATTTCCCAGAGATTCTGTTGGCCAGGGTTGCGCAAGGGTGTGGAGGGTTATGTGGCAGCTTGTGAGACCTGTGCACGGGCGAAGGTGGCTCACACTCAGCCTTCAGGATCCCTTCTTCTTTTGTCCATCTCGTCTCGTCCTTGAGCGCATTTGTCCATGGACTTTATTACCGATTAACTGTGATTTTGGTGGTAGTGGACCGCTTCAGTAAGATGGCCCACTTTGTACCGTTACCTAGCTTGCCCAATGCCAAAACTCTTGCTCAGGTTTTTATCGATGACATTGTAAAACTACATGGCATTCCCTCTGATGTGGTGTCTGATAGGGGGATGCAATTTGTTTCCAGGTTTTGGAGGGCGTTCTGCTCTCATCTGGGAATTCAACTGTCTTTCTCTTCGGCTTTTCATCCCCAGTCGAATGGTCAGACAGAGCGCACTAACCAAAACCTGGAGACCTATTTGAGGTGTTTTGTTGCCGAGAACCAGGATGACTGGTCCTCGTTCTTGTCTCTAGCCGAATTTGCCTTGAATAACCGTAGACAGGAGTCCACTGATAAGCCGCCATTTTTTGGCGCATATGGTTTTCACCCACAGTTTGGTTCTTTTTCTGGGACTGGATCTTCTGGAATGCCAGAAGAGGAGAGATTCTCTTCCACCTTGTCATTATCTGGCGGAAGATCCAAGTTAATTTGGAAAAGATGGGTGAAAGATATAAACGGATGGCTGACAGGAGACGTATGACTGGTCCGGACCTGTGTGGGTGATTCGGTGTGGTTGTCCACTAAAAACATTAAGCTCAAGGTACCATCTTGGAAACTGGGTACAAGATTTATTGGCCCTTACAAAATCTCTGCTGTGGTCAACCCGGTGGCGTTTCGTCTGGTTCTTCCGCAGACCTGGAAGATCCATAATGTGTTCCAGAGGTCCTTACTGAAGAAATATATGGAACCTGTGGAACCATCTCCATTGCCACCTCCCCTTGTCCTGGTGGATGGCAATTTAGAGTTTGAGATCTCTAGGATTCTTGACTCACGTGTTCTTCGGGGTTCCCTTCAGTACCTAGTGCACTGGAAGGGATACGGTCCTGAGCAAAGAATGTGGATTCCGGCTTCTGATGTTAGTGCTAAGCCGCCTGGTGAGGGCCTTTCGCAGGGCACACCCGGATAAAGTTGGTCCGGGGTGTCTGGAGGTCACCCGTAGAAAGGGAAGTACTGTCACGCCTTGCCCTGTGAATGTGCGGATATCTGCCAGGATGGCTGCACATGTCTGACTCTTCTCTTTGTTTTGGTTTGAGCTGGATCCACCTCCCCTCAGGTGTACTGGGCTGATTGTTAGCGAGGCTATTTATTCCTCCTTCACCCAGTGGCCTGTGCGGGTTATAGTTCATTCCTGTGGGCTTTGGATGTGTTGTGGATCAGCTGCTCCAGCTCAGCTCAGCTCAAGATAAGTCCTCTCTGTTTCTTTCCTTGGTGTCTTTTATCTAGGCCTCTAGGGAGACGCTTGCTTCCTCCTGTTTGAAGAAGCAGGTCGCCTCTTCCCCTTTCCCTACTGCTCAGGGTTTTCCCAGGGTATATAGACTTAGGCACGAGGGAATTTGCATATCCACCATAAGGGTATGCACATGTGCACAGCAGTAAAGGGAAAGCCTTAGGGGTCGCTAGGAGGTGACCCTTTTCTCCCTAGCTTTTGGGCCTAGTCAATTGTTCTGTTTGTTTTCCCTGTGTTTGGTTATTTCCCCGCTTACCTATCTACCGTGACAGTGTGTCTCTCTTCACCTATGAGGCAACACATACACGCCCTCTGTCACATCAGCCTATGGCTGCATTGCAGCAAGTATTTAAAGGCGCTTTCTACTACAGGAAGATGCCTGAGTAACCTCATGGTTTTAGCTTGTCTATCTCCAAGTGCTAAGGTGTCTCTTTTGTCTGCTTCACTGTGTACCAGACCCTGCTTGTTGAACTCCTGGACTTTGCCTGTTTGCCGCCTGCCTCTGACCTTGGACTTCGTTTATGAACTTTGCCTGTTTGCCGCCTGCCCCTGACCTCGGATCTCGTTTATGGACTTTGTTTACCACCTGCCTCTGACCTCGGACTTCGCTTACTGACTCCGACTGATTGCTGCCTGTCCAGATCCAGAACCTCCTGGCCACACAAGTTCCCTCAGTGCTTGCACCAAGTACTCTGACCCCTTGGTCAGCTGCCACTGACTCGGGGACTGCCCTGGAGTAGCCCCTGGCAACTACCCTAATGGCTCAAGCCTATCCTTACCATCAGAGGCTCTAGTGAAAACCAGGTAGTGGCTTAGTTACGCTCCTCCAGAGTATACCCAGTCAGTGGCGCAGTGGGTCCATACCTGCTTCCATAACACTGTATACACGTGTTAGAAGGTGGGTTGGAACTAATTTCTATGAACACACCCCAATTGGGGCCTATATAAAAATGTAACTTGCACATTTTATGATTGCTTGAGAAATATCGCTCTGTTATGATGCATCTTGGTGAATAAATACACTTGATCTTTTGGAACCGAAGGAGTGCTGCAGATCATTTTTGGATGTAATCTAGAAGGTACCATATATACCCTATGAAGTACTTTCAGTGATGTGTCCATCAACTTGCCAATTGCCGTTGTTGGTCACCATACAACATTCATGCCATTGTTCTACAGTGAGAGTGTCCCCCAAATCTGATTCCCAGCCATACATAAAAGCTAGCTTAGTATCAGAGAAAGTGGAATTGACCATGGAGTAAATGATCTTTTTTCCAAGGCTCTATACTGACAAAACCTCTCAAAAGAGGTACAGTGCTGCCCATAATTATTCATACCCCTGGCAAATTTTGACTTAAAGTTACTTTTATTCAACCAGCAAGTAATTTTTTGACGGGAAATGACATACAGTCAGGTCCATAAATATTGGGACATCGACACAATTCTAATATTTTTGGCTCTATACACCACCACAGTGGATTTGAAATGAAACATACAAGATGTGCTTTAACTGCAGACTGTCAGCTTTTATTTGAGGGTATTTACATCCAAATCAGGTGAACGGTGTAGGAATTACAACAGTTTGCATATGTGCCTCCCACTTGTTAAGTGACCAAAAGTAATGGGACAGAAGAATAATCATAAACCAAACTTTCACTTTTTAATACTTAGTTGCAAATTCTTTGCAGTCATTACATCCTGAAGTCTGGAACGCATAGACATCAACAGATGCTGGGTTTCATCCCTGGGTGATGCTCTGCCAGGCCTCTACTGCAGCTGTCTTCAGTTCCTGCTTGTTCTTGGTGCATTTTCCCTTCAGTTTTGTCTTCAGCAAGTTAAATGCATGCTCAATCGGATTCAGGTCAGGTGATTGACTTGGCCATTGCATAACATTCCACTTCTTTCCCTTCAAAAACTCTTTGGTTGCTTTTGCAGTATGCTTTGGGTCATTGTCCATCTGCACTGTGAAGCGCAGTCCAATGAGTTCTGAAGCATTTGGCTGAATATGTGCAGATAATATTGCCCAAAACACTTCAGAATTCATCCTGCTGCTTTTGTCAGTAGTCACATCATCAATAGATACAAGAGAACCAGTTCCATTGGCAGCCATACATGCCCACGCCATGACACTACCACCACCATGCTTCACTGGTGAGGTGGTATGCTTAGGATCATGAGCAGTTCCTTTCCTTCTCCATACTCTTCTCTTCCCATCACTCTGGTACAAGTTGATCTTGGTCTCATCTGTCCATAGGATGTTGTTCCAGAACTGTAAAGGCTTTTTTAGATGTCGTTTGGCAAACTCTAATCTGACCTTCCTGTTTTTCAGGCTCAGCAATGGTTTACATCTTGTGGTGAACCCTCTGTATTCATTCTGGTGAAGTCTTCTCTTGATTGTTGACTTTGACACACATACACCTACCTCCTGGAGAGTGTTCTTGATCTGGTCAACTGTTGTGAAGGGTGTTTTCTTCACCAGGGAAAGAATTCTTCGTCATCCATCACAGTTGTTTTCCGTGGTCTTCCGGGTCTTTTGGTGTTGCTGAGCTCACCGGTGCGTTCCTTCTTTTTAAGAATGTTCCAAACAGTTGTTTTGCCAAGCCTAATGTTTTTGCTATCTCTCTGATGGGTTTGTTTTGTTTTTTTCAGCGTAATGATGGCTTGCTTCACTGATAGTGACAGCTCTTTGGATCTCATCTTGAGAGTTGACAGCAACAGATTCCAAATGCAAATAGCACACTTGACATGAACTCTGGACCTTTTATCTGCTCATTATAATTGGGATAATGAGGGAATAACACACACCTGGCCATGGAACAGCTGAGAAGCCAATTGTCCCATTACTTTTGGTTCCTTAACAAGTGGGAGGCACATAGGCAAACTGTTGTAATTCCTACACCGTTCACCTGATTTGGATGTAAATACCTTCAAAGCTGACAGTCTGCAGTTAAAGCAGATCTTGTTTGTTTCATTTAACCCCTTAAGGACCGGGCTCATTTTCACCTTAAGGACCAGGCTCATTTTTACCTTAAGGACCAGGCCATTTTTTGCAAATCTGACCAGTGTCACTTTAAGTGCTCATAACTTTAAAACGCTTTGACTTACCCAGGCCGTTCTGAGATTGTTTTTTCGTCACATATTGTACTTCATGACACTGCTAAAATTGGGTCAAAAAAGTTAATTTTTTTGCATAAAAAAATACAATTTTTACCGTAAATTTTGAAAAATTAGCAAATTTCAAATTTTCAGTTTCTCTACCTCTGTAATACATAGTAATACCCCCAAAAATTGTGATGACTTTACATTCCCCATATGTCTACTTCATGCTTGAATTGTTTTGGGAATGATATTTTATTTTTTGGGGATGTTACAAGGCTTAGAAGTTTAGAAGCAAATTTTGAAATTTTCAGAAATCTTCAAAATCCCACTTTTTATGGACCAGTTCAGGTTTGAAGTCATATTGTGAGGCTTAGATAATAGAAACCTCCCAAAAATGACCCCATTCTAGAAACTACACCCCTCAAGGTATTCAAAACTGTTTTTTCAAACTTTGTTAACCCTTTAGGTGTTCCACAAGAGTTAATGGCAGATGGAGAAACAATTTTGAAATTTATATTTTTTGGAAAATTTTCCAATATAATCAATTTTTTCCAGGAGTAAAACAAGGGTTAACTGCCAAACAACACTCAAAATGGGTTGCCCTGATTCTGTAGTTTGCAAAAACACCCCATATGTGGTCGTAAACTACTGTTTGGCCGAACGGTAGCACATAGAAGGAGGGGAACACCATATGGGTTTTGGAAGGCAGATTTGGCAGGACTGGTTTTGTTTATACCATGTCCCATTTGAAGCCCCCTGTTGCACCCCTAGAATAGAAATTTCAAAAAAGTGACTCCATCTAAGAAAGTACACCCCTCAAGGTATTCAAAACTGGGTTTACAAACTTTGTTAACCCTTTAGGTGTTCCACAAGAGTTAATGGCAGATGGAGAAACAATTTTGAAATTTCTATTTTTTGGAAAATTTTCCAATATAATCAATTTTTTCCAGGAGTAAAACAAGGGTTAACTGCCAAACAACACTCAAAATGGGTTGCCCTGATTCTGTAGTTTGCAAAAACACCCCATATGTGGTCGTAAACTACTGTTTGGCCGAACGGTAGCACATAGAAGGAGGGGAACACCATATGGGTTTTGGAAGGCAGATTTGGTAGGACTGGTTTTGTTTATACCATGTCCCATTTGAAGCCCCCTGTTGCACCCCTAGAATAGAAATTTCAAAAAAGTGACTCCATCTAAGAAAGTACACCCCTCAAGGTATTCAAAACTGGGTTTACAAACTTTGTTAACCCTTTAGGTGTTCCACAAGAGTTAATGGCAGATGGAGAAACAATTTTGAAATTTCTATTTTTTGGAAAATTTTCCAATATAATCAATTTTTTCCAGGAGTAAAACAAGGGTTAACTGCCAAACAACACTCAAAATGGGTTGCCCTGATTCTGTAGTTTGCAAAAACACCCCATATGTGGTCGTAAACTACTGTTTGGCCGAACGGTAGCACATAGAAGGAGGGGAACACCATATGGGTTTTGGAAGGCAGATTTGGCAGGACTGGTTTTGTTTATACCATGTCCCATTTGAAGCCCCCTGTTGCACCCCTAGAATAGAAATTTCAAAAAAGTGACTCCATCTAAGAAAGTACACCCCTCAAGGTATTCAAAACTGGGTTTACAAACTTTGTTAACCCTTTAGGTGTTCCACAAGAGTTAATGGCAGATGGAGAAACAATTTTGAAATTTCTATTTTTTGGAAAATTTTCCAATATAATCAATTTTTTCCAGGAGTAAAACAAGGGTTAACTGCCAAACAACACTCAAAATGGGTTGCCCTGATTCTGTAGTTTGCAAAAACACCCCATATGTGGTCGTAAACTACTGTTTGGCCGAACGGTAGCACAT
The DNA here is from genome assembly GCF_905171765.1 of Bufo bufo. Lineage (NCBI taxonomy): Eukaryota > Metazoa > Chordata > Amphibia > Anura > Bufonidae > Bufo > Bufo bufo. Next base: position 212,237,124 of record NC_053394.1, read on the forward strand.
AGAAGGAGGGGAACACCATATGGGTTTTGGAAGGCAGATTTGGCAGGACTGGTTTTGTTTATACCATGTCCCATTTGAAGCCCCCTGTTGCACCCCTAGAATAGAAATTTCAAAAAAGTGACTCCATCTAAGAAAGTACACCCCTCAAGGTATTCAAAACTGGGTTTACAAACTTTGTTAACCCTTTAGGTGTTCCACAAGAGTTAATGGAAGATGGAGAAACAATTTTGAAATTTCTATTTTTTGGAAAATTTTCCAATATAATCAATTTTTTCCAGGAGTAAAACAAGGGTTAACTGCCAAACAACACTCAAAATGGGTTGCCCTGATTCTGTAGTTTGCAAAAACACCCCATATGTGGTCGTAAACTACTGTTTGGCCGAACGGTAGCACATAGAAGGAGGGGAACACCATATGGGTTTTGGAAGGCAGATTTGGTAGGACTGGTTTTGTTTATACCATGTCCCATTTGAAGCCCCCTGTTGCACCCCTAGAATAGAAATTTCAAAAAAGTGACTCCATCTAAGAAAGTACACCCCTCAAGGTATTTAAAACTGGGTTTACAAACTTTGTTAACCCTTTAGGTGTTCCACAAGAGTTAATGGCAGATGGAGAAACAATTTTGAAATTTCTATTTTTTGGAAAATTTTCCAATATAATCAATTTTTTCCAGGAGTAAAACAAGGGTTAACTGCCAAACAACACTCAAAATGGGTTGCCCTGATTCTGTAGTTTGCAAAAACACCCCATATGTGGTCGTAAACTACTGTTTGGCCGAACGGTAGCACATAGAAGGAGGGGAACACCATATGGGTTTTGGAAGGCAGATTTGGCAGGACTGGTTTTGTTTATACCATGTCCCATTTGAAGCCCCCTGTTGCACCCCTAGAATAGAAATTTCAAAAAAGTGACTCCATCTAAGAAAGTACACCCCTCAAGGTATTCAAAACTGGGTTTACAAACTTTGTTAACCCTTTAGGTGTTCCACAAGAGTTAATGGCAGATGGAGAAACAATTTTGAAATTTCTATTTTTTGGAAAATTTTCCAATATAATCAATTTTTTCCAGGAGTAAAACAAGGGTTAACTGCCAAACAACACTCAAAATGGGTTGCCCTGATTCTGTAGTTTGCAAAAACACCCCATATGTGGTCGTAAACTACTATTTGGCTAAACGGCAGGACATAGAAGAAGGGGAACGTCATTTTTGGAAGGCAGATTTTGCTGGACTGGTTTATTGACACCATGTACCCTTTCAAGCCCCCTGATGCACCCCTAGAGTAGAAACTCCATAAAAGTGACCCCATCTAGGAAACTACGGGATAAGGTGGTTGTTGTTTTGGGACTATTTTTGGGGTAAATTTGATTTTTGGTTGCTCTATATTAGTCTTTTTTGAGGCAATGTAACAAAAAAATGTAATTCTAAAATTGTTTCTACATTCACTATTTGGTTTTGTGGAACACCTAAAGGGTTAACATAGTTTGTAAAGTAACTTTTGAATACCTTGAGGGGTGTAGTTTCTTAGATGGGGTCACTTTTTTGGAGTTTCTAGTCTAGGCTACATCAGGGGGGGCTTCTAATGGGACATGGTGTCAAAAAAAAAACTGTCCATCAAAATCTGCCTTCCAGAAACCATATGGAGTTCCCTTCGTTCTATGCCCTGCCGTGCGGCTATATAGCCATTTACGACCACATATGGGGTGTTTCTGCAAACTACAGAATCGGGGCAATAAATATTTAGTTTTGTTTGGCTGTTAACCCTTGCTTTATTACCGGCAAAATGGATTCAAATTGAAATTTTGCCCAAAAATTGGTGTTTTGGCACAGTTTTTATTTTATATTTTTAACACCGTTCATCCGAGGCGTTTGGTCAAAAGTTATTTTTATAGCGACGACTTTTACGCACGCGACGATGCCCAATATGTATGGCTCTCAGACTTTGGAGACACTAAGCAGGCATCCTAAAACTGCGGCCCTCCAGATATTGTAAAACTACAATTCCCACCATGCCCTGCTGATGGCTGTAGGTTGTCTGGGCATGCTGGGAGTTATAGTTTTACAACATCTGGAGGGCCGCAGTTTGAGGATGCCTGCTCTAAAACTAATATTTTTTGGGGAAAGAAAAATTGTTTCCGTGTCTCCAAAGTCTGAGAGCCATAGTGTTTTATGTTCTCTAGTGGACTGTTGAGGATTATAAAAATTTAGTACTCCATGGAAGTGTGATACTCCCTGAAGCAATTGATAATGCAGAGGCCCGGATGATCGGGGCAAGTGTCACATTGAGTAGTGGTGTCCTTCCGTATCCCCCTCTTGTGACACACTCTGCACTTTTTTTGGGTTCGTCCCTTCTTTCCAGTATGGGGGACCACACCTGGAAAGTGTTGGCCAGGGACGATCCGGGCGCCTCCAATTCCCGAGGTACTCCGGCCTGCTCTTTCCCGGTCCGAAAAGATCAGGTCTTTGAGGACTGCCTCATAGAACTGGAGGAATGTCCCTGTGCTGCCAGCGCTTCGGGATAGTACAAAAGAGTTGTACATGGCAACCTGTACCAAGTAGACCGCAACTTTTTTGTACCATGCCCGGGTTTTGCGCATGGCGTTATATGGCGTGAGGACTTGATCAGAGAGATCAACTCCTCCCATATACCGATTGTAGTCGACGATACAATCGGGCTTGAGGACCGTTGCCGCGGTACCTCGCACAGGGACAGGGGTGGTGCCGTTACCGTGGATTGTGGACAGCATAAGGACATCCCTCTTGTCCTTATACCTGACCAGCAACAGGTTTCCACTGGTAAGGGCACGGGTCTCACCCCTGGGGATAGGTACCTGGAGGGGGTAGGCAGGGAGGCCGCGTTGATTTTTCCGCACGGTCCCACAAGCGAACGTGGATCTGGCGGCAAGGGACCTGAACAAGGGAATGCTGGTATAAAAGTTATCCACGTACAAGTGGTAACCATTATCCAGCAGTGGGTACATAAGGTCCCACACGAGTTTTCCGCTAACACCCAGAGTGGGGGGACATTCTGGGGGTTCAATACGGGAATCTCGCCCCTCGTACACACGAAATTTGTAAGTGTACCCTGAGGCACTCTCACAAATTTTGTATAGCTTCACGCCATACCTCGCCCGCTTTGTGGGAATGTATTGGCGGAAACTGAGTCTCCCCTTGAACGCAACGAGAGACTCATCAACCGCGACCTCCCTTCCAGGTACGTAGGCCTGCTGAAATGTGGCCCCAAAGTGATCGATGACCGGCCGTATCTTATACAGCCGGTCATAGGCAGGATCACTTCGGGGGGGACATGCTGCATTATCGGAATAATGCAGACATTTCCGGATGGCCTCAAACCGGTGACGTATCATGACCATACTGTACAGTGGGGTCTGGTAGAGTATGTCCCCACTCCAGTATTGCCTGACACTGGGTTTTTGGACTAGACCCATATGCAGCACGAGGCCCCAAAATGTCCTCATTTCGGCTGCACTGACCGGCGTCCAGCCACCGGGTCTAGCCAAAACTGAGCCTGGGTTTTGAGCGACGAACTGTTGGGCGTACAGATTCGTCTGCTCCACCATCAAATTCACCAGTGAGTTACTGAAAAAAAAACTAAAATAGTCTATTTCAGTAAACCCCACTGTGGGAATCTGGATTCCAGGATTGCCAGCAAAATCCGGAATCTCAGGCTCAAAGTCCACTGGGGGACACCAGCTAAGTTCATTGGCAGGGGGCTCCGGTGGACTTATTTGGTGGGCCGGGAAACCAGTACGAACCCCAGGGCGGCTCGTACTAGGGTGGGCCACAGGATCCCTAGCATGTGGGGCCCCTGGCTCCGCCTGGCGGCGTCTCCGCCGCCTTGGTGGCTCATCGTCATCAGATGATGATGAGGAGGATGCGGATGACAAAAGGAATGTGGGGTCATCCTCATCCTCACTGGGGCTCTCAGAGTCGGAGGCAATCTGGGCGTATGCCTCCTCGGCCGAGAACATCCGGTGGGCCATGGGTGTGTGTGCGTGTAGGTGTGCGTGTGTGGCAAACTTTATTATATGTGCGTGTGTGTGGGGGCAACGGGTGTTCGCGTACTAAAAAGTCCAGGCAAAAAAATGGGCAAGTGTTAGAAAAAAAAAAAGTTAAAACTTGCTGATCAGCGGTACAACGCTGATCAGCGGTCGGTGGGGTGGTGGGGCGGGCGATGCGCTAACAGTGGACGGACGCTAAAAAGTGCCGGCCAGTCAGCGCACGCAGAAAAAAAAAAGTGGTGGTGAGTGGGGGGTGGGGGGTGCTGGTGGGGGGTAGGTGGGGGGGGGGAGGCAGGTGGGGGGGGGGAAGTGGCTGGTGGGGGGTGGGTGGGGGGGCAAGTGGCAGGAGGGGTCTGGGTTAGGGTTAGATGGAAGTTTGGAAGTTTGGAATAAAAGTACTTTTTTTTTTTTTTTTCTAACTTACTTTTCCCTTCTTTCCCTGCCTAACGGTGCCTCTCCCTCACTGACCCTAACCTACCTGGGTGGCGATGGGTGCAGGAGGGTGATGGATGCCGATTAGGGGGACACAGGAGCTCGTTCTGGACGGTGCTGCACGGTCAGGGTGCTGGACAGGAAGAGGAGGGGAGAGAGGAGCGCAGGAAGTTTGAATCTCGCGCCTCTCTCCCCTGCACCAATCAGCACCCTGGACAGCGGCATTCAGCACCAGGGCCAGCACCGCCTCTCCAAATCCTCGGACTGCGATAGGTGGTGTATAATTACGCCACCGATCGCAGTCTTTTTCCGGTTCATCGGGTCACAGGACACCCGAATGGACCGGAAACGCAGAAAACCGCAGGTCTGAATTGACCTGCGGTTTTCTGCGATCGCCGATACGGGAGGGACAAATGACCCCCCCCTGCATTGTTACGGGATGCCGGCTGAATGATTTCAGCCGAAATCCCGTTCCGATTAACCCCTGCGGCGCCGGAGTTCCGATTTTAAGTCAGGACGTACCGGTACGTCCTCGGTCCTTAAGGACTCGGGAAATAGGGCGTACCGGTACGTCCTAGGTCCTTAAGGACTCGGGAAATAGGGCGTACCGGTACGTCCTAGGTCCTTAAGGGGTTAAAATCCATTGTGGTGGTGTATAGAGTCAAAAATGTTACAATTGTGTCGATGTCCCAATATTTATGGACCTGACTGTAGGTGTCTCCCAAAAGATAATAAGATGATGTACAAGAGGCATTATTGTTGGAAAAAAAAACATTTCTAAGCTTTTATTTACATTTGAGCAAAAAGTGTCTAGTCCAAAATTATTCATACCCTTCACCATCTGTCACGGTCTGTGGGAAAATCAAAAGTTCTATACCATTCCAAATAGTCCAAGCTGTTCTAAAGCATCCTAATTACCCTGATTTATTGGGAACAGCTGTTTTAATCAACTCAACAGGTGAAAAACAGCAGCTCTCTGCAGTTGGTTTGTGGACAGTCATGGCTAAAACAAAGGAGCTCAGTGAGGACCTGCGGCTGGCTGCGCATTGTGGCTGCTCACAAGTCCGGAAAGGGCTACAAGGCCATTTCTAAATGATTTCAAGTTCCAGTGGCTACAGTGCAAAGTATTATTAAAAAATACAAGACGCACTGTGGAAAATCTCAGAGGACGTGGTCGGAAGCCAAAAGTGACACCTGTGCTGGCCAGGAGGATAGTTAGAGAGGTGAAAATGAATCCAAGGATCACCACCAAGGCCATCCTGGTGAATCTGGGCTCTGCTGGTGGCAATATCTCAAGCCCGACAATCCAACGGACACTGCACACTGCTGGGTTCCACGGATGCAGACCAAGGAGGACTCCACTTCTCCAGATAAGGCAAACAAAAGCTTGCTTAGCCTTTGCAAAAGCTCATCTGGACAAAGAAGAAGACTTCTGGTCTTCTGTGTTATGGTCAGATGAAACAAAAAATTTATTGTTTGGTCACAATGATGTTTCCTTCATTTGGCGTAATAAAGGAGAAGCCTTCAACACAAAGAACACCATCCCCACTGTCAAACATGGTGGTGGGAACCTAATGCTTTGGGAGTGTTTTTCAGCCAATGGACCAGGGAACCTAATCACAGTAAACGGCACCATGAAAAAGGAGCAATACATGGGGATTCTCAACGACAACATCAGGCAGTCTGCAGAGAAACTTGGCCTTGGGCATCAGTGGACATTTCAGCATGACAATGACCCAAAACACACAGCAAAAGTGGTGAAGAAATGGTTAGCAGGCAACAACATTAACGTTTTGGAGTGGCCCAGCCAGAATCCAGACTTGAATCCAATTGAGAATCTGTGGAGGGAGCTAAAGATCAGGGTGATGGCATGAATGGGCAAAAATACCTGTGGAGACATGCAAAAAGCTGGTCTGCAATTATAGGAAGTGTTTGATTGCTGTAATAGCCAATAAAGGCTTTTCTATTGATTATTGAGAAGGGTATGAATAATTTTGGACTGGACACTTTTTGCTCAAATGTAAATAAAAGCTGAGAAATGTTTTTTTTTCCCCACAATAATGCCTCTTGTACATCGTCTTATTATCTTTTGGGAGACACCTATGTCATTTCCCGTCAAAAAATTACTTGCTGGTTGAATAAAAGTAACTTTAAGTCAAAATTTGCCAGGGGTATGAATAATTATGGGCAGCACTGTATATTCTGCAATTTTATCTCTCGGAACAAAGGCAGTTAGAAAATGGGGAACCTGATGGACTCTACACAGTTCAGTGGGTGTGTGTGTGTGTTTGGGGGAAAACAAAAAAGAAAAGAGTGAACATGAGAACTAAGCAGGAAATTTCCAACCTGGTGCAGTTTGTCATGCTTCCATCAAAGAAAGGCAGTTGGTGATAATCCAAGTGGAAAAAGGGGATTCTGGAATATAAAGAGCATCAGTGATATCGTGTCCTGTAGTTTGTATTTGAAACAAACTATCCGCTATAGCCGAATCATAAGTTAGCATTTATATATTTTAAGAATTTTGGGGATTTGTTTTGCTCTCTTTCGCCACCTGCTGTTCATTTTGTAGTTTTTTCAGATGTTATCTTTTGGCTTTTTTAAATTTAAAAGGTTGTGGCTGATTCATTATATTTGTAATTTTGGAATACCCTTTTTTCTCATTTATTGGCCTTTTTACAGTAGCTGTAAGCCATGCGGGGTTTAATTTTAGCCATTTATACTTATTACCTTTGGGCAGCACTGTGGCTCAGTGGTTAGCACTGGTACCTAGGAGCGCTGGGGTCCTAGGTTTGTAATCCGATTTTCTGTCTTACCCCCCCCCCCCCCATACATTTTTTTTATATTCCTCCACCCCTGCCAGAATTTTATCACCCAGCACAACAGAACCCCTTCCATTTAGGTGCAAATCATCCTTGGCATATAGTTTGTACCCTAAAGTTGGCTCAGAGCTCTAGGAACCCAAACCCTCCTGAGCTTCTGCTGCATTTATTTTGTTGTGCAAGATATTTCAGTGAATACTACCATGTTACTTCAAGAATTGACAAGTAACATTTATTTAGCGGTATAGAAATGGCATCAATTTGAACAGGCATCAACTCGATCTATAAGATATTAATTTGACCGCATTTAGCATATTGAAAATGGCTTCATATGCGTGAACTCCCCATTTAGGCAAATAATAAGGGACCGTGACTGCAATTACCTACAGTACAGACCAAAAGTTTGGACACACCTTCTCATTCAAAGAGTTTTCTTTATTTTCATGACTATGAAAATTGTAGATTCACACTGAAGGCATCAAAACTATGAATTAACACATGTGGAATTATATACATAACAAACAAGTGTGAAACAACTGAAAATATGTAATATTCTAGGTTCTTCAAAGTAGCCACCTTTTGCTTTGATTACTGCTTTACACACTCTTGGCATTCTCTTGATGAGCTTCAAGAGGTAGTCCCCTGAAATGGTTTTCACTTTACAGGTGTGCCCTGTCAAGTTTAATAAGTGGGATTTCTTGCCTTATAAATGGGGTTGGGACCATCAGTTGCGTTAAGGAGAAGTCAGGTGGATACACAGCTGATAGTCCTACTGAATAGACTGTTAGAATTTGAATTATGGCAAGAAAAAAGCAGCTAAGTAAAGAAAAATGAGTGGCCATCATTACTTTAAGAAATGAAGGTCAATCAGTCAGCCGAAAAATTGGGAAAACTTTGAAAGTAAGGGCTATTTGACCATGAAGGAGAGTGATGGGGTGCTGCGCCAGATGACCTGGCCTCCACAGTCACCGGACCTGAACCCAATCGAGATGTTTTGGGGTGAGCTGGACCGCAGAGTGAAGGCAAAAGGGCCAACAAGTGCTAAGCATCTCTGGGAACTCCTTCAAGACTGTTGGAAGACCATTTCAGGGGACTACCTCTTGAAGCTCATCAAGAGAATGCCAAGAGTGTGCAAAGCAGTAATCAAAGCAAAAGGTGGCTACTTTGAAGAACCTAGAATATGACATATTTTCAGTTGTTTCACACTTGTTTGTTATGTATATAATTCCACATGTGTTAATTCATAGTTTTGATGCCTTCATAGTCATGAAAATAAAGAAAACTCTTTGAATGAGAAGGCGTGTCCAAACTTTTGGTCTGTACTGTATATTTATTTTTTCTTATGCAAAATTCACACAAAATATGAATGAGTCTGCATCCATTCTGCGATTTCGAAGGAATTGGTGCGGACGCATTCATTTCAATGGTGCCGCAAAAGATTCGGACAGCACACAGTGTGCTGTCCACATCCGTAGTTCCGTTCTGTTGTCCCGCAAAAAAATTAAATAAATAGAACATGTCCTATTCTTGTCCGCAATTGCAGACAAGAATAGGAATTTTCTATGATAGCGGTGGCATGTGCAGTCTACAAATTGCGGAATGCACATGGGCCGGTATCCGTGTTTTGCGGATCCACAAAACACCAGGGTCGTGTGAATGTAGCCTTCTTCTTATTTTAGTTTTATGTCATATTTTTAATGTTTATTTTTAGGATATATATGACCAAAAACGTGGATTCTGCAGCAAAAACCTTTTTTTGCTTCTATTGCCGTAATTTGCTCTAAATTTATCAAAAGTTGGCACATATTTTAACCCCTTAAGGACACAGGGCGTACAGGTACGCCCTTGTGCCCTAGTACTTAAGGACACAGGGCGTACATGTACGCCCTGTGTATTTTCGATCACCGCCGCGCGGCGGGCGGTGATCGGAACCCCGTGCCTGCTCAAATCATTGAGCAGGCACTTGGGGCAAATGCGCCGGGGGGTCGGTGACCCCCCCATGTATGCGATCGCAGAAAACCGCAGGTCAATTCAGACCTGCGGTTTTCTGCGTTTCCGGGTTATTCGGGTCTCTGAAGACCCGATAACCCGGAACAGGATGGTGATGGTGGTGTGATTTCACTCCACCAATCACCATCCAGCGATCCTGAGTGGTTATGGTGACATCACCACTCAGGATCTCTTTCTGATTGGTCTGTGGGCGGTCCGGCGGCAGATTCAAAAGAGGCAGGTGCTCCTCTCCTCCTCCTTTTGTGTTCCGGAGCCGGAGGAGAAAGGAGCTGCCTGCATGTGTGTCCGCCATCGCTGCCAGCACCCCCAGGACCCGATCTCTGCCCCCAGGACCCGATCTGTGCCCCAGCACCCCCCATCAGGTACATAGGGACAGAACAGGGAAAGTTTGGTTTAGGCAGGAAAAAAAAAGGGAAAGTTAGTTTCTGAACTTTGATTGCATCACCCTAAGCACAGCTGTGTGACCCTAGACCTCCCAGGGGTGCTGCCACTTCCCCCCCCCACCTTTTTTGGGGTGCATTTTATTTTTATTTTTTTTGGTGTATGCTGACTGTGGCCGGCACTTAGTGTCCGGCCACTGTTAGCGCATCGCACACCCCACCGCTGATCAACTTCGGACGGTTGATCAGCGGTTTTGAATTTTTTTCCCCACATTTTTTGCCCTTTTTTTTGTTAGTTTATTTTAATTTTTTTCTGTTAGTTTTAGGGTTAAGTCCGCGAACACCCGTGCCCCCACACACACGCACACCAAATAAAGAGTTACACACACGCACATATACACGCAGACACACACTCCCCTATGGCCCGCCGGACGTTCTTGGCCGAGGAGGCATACGACCAGCTTGCCTCCAACTCCGAGAGTCCCAGTGAGGATGAGGATGACCCCACATTCCTGTTGTCATCCGCGTCCTCCTCATCATCTAGCGATGATGATGAGCCCCCAAGGAAGCGGAGATGCCGCCTGGCGGAGCAAGGGGACCGCCATGTTAGGGACCCTGTGGCCCACACTAGTACGAGCAGCTCTGGGGCTTGTACTGGTTTCCCGGCCCACCAGTTAAATCTACCGGAGCACCCTGCCGGTGAACTAGTCTGGTGTAGCCCAGAGCGATACGAGCCCGTGATTCCTGATTTTGTAGGCCAATCAGGAATCCAGATTTCCACAGTGGGCTACACTGAATATTACTTTTTTTGTCATTTTTTCAGTGACCCACTGGTAAATCTAATGGTGGAGCAGACGAATCTGTACGCCCAACAGTTCGTCGCTCAACACCCGGGCTCCTTTTTGGACGCCGGTCAGTGCAGCCGAAATGAGGACATTTTGGGGCCTCGTGCTGCATATGGGCCTGGTCAAGAAACCCAGTGTCAGGCTGTACTGGAGTGGGGACGTCCTATACCAGACCCCACTTTACAGTATGGCCATGACACGCTCCCGGTTTGAGGCCATCCGGAAATGTCTGCATTATTCCGATAATGCAGCATGTCCCCCCCGAGGTGATCCTGCCCATGACCGACTGTATAAGATACGGCCGGTCATCGATCACTTTGGGGCCAAATTCATGGAGGCCTATGTACCTGGAAAGGAGGTCGTGGTTGATGAGTCTCTCATTGCGTTCAAGGGGAGACTCATTTTCCGCCAGTATGTGCCCTCCAAGCGGGCGAGGTATGGCGTGAAGCTATACAAAATTTGTGAGAGTACCTCAGGGTACACTTACAAATTTTGTGTATACGAGGGGCGAGATTCCCGGATTCAACCCCCAGAATGTCCCCCCACTCTGGGTGTTACCGGGATACTTGTGTGGGACCTTATGTACCCACTGCTGGATAAGGGTTACCACCTTTACGTGGATAACTTTCATACCAGTATCCCCTTGTTCCAGTCCCTTGCCGCCAGATCCACGTCCGCTTGTGGGACCGTGCAGAAAAATCAATGCGGCCTCCCTGCCCACCCCCTCCAGGTACCTATCCCCGGGGGTGAGACCCGTGCCCTTACCACTGGAAACCTGTTGCTGGTCAGGTATAAGGACAAGAGGGATGTCCTTATGCTGTCCACTATTCATGGTAACGGCATCACCCCTGTCCCTGTGCGAGGTACCGTGGCAATGGTCCTCAAGCCCGATTGTATCGTCGACTACAATCGGTATATGGGAGGAGTTGATCTCTCGGATCAAGTCCTCAAGCCATATAACGCCATGCGCAAAACCCGGGTATGGTACAAAAAAGTTGCGGTCTACTTGGTACAGGTTGCCATGAAAAGAAGGAGAAGGACCTCCACTAGAAAGGATGACTAATAAATCGTTTGATGCATGTGTCTTTACAGAGGAAGATGTTCTAAGTTTGCTGTCTAAAGTGAAGACAAATAAGTCACAGGGGCCTCATGAGATACACCCAAAATTATTAAAAGAGCTTAGTGGTGAGCTGGCAAAACCGTTAACAGATTTATTTAACCAATCATTAGTAACAGGAGTCGTCCCGGAAGATTGGAAATTGGCAAATGTCGTGCCCATTCACAAGAAAGGTAGTAGGGAGGAATCGAGCAACTATAGACCAGTGAGTCTGACATCAATAGTAGGCAAATTAATGGAAACCCTATTAAAGGATAGGATTGTGGAACATCTAAAATCCCATGGATTGCAAGATGAAAAACAACATGGGTTTACTTCAGGGAGATCATGTCAAACAAATCTTATAGATTTTTTTGACTGGGTGACTAAAATAATAGACGGTGGAGGTGCAGTAGACATCGCATATCTAGATTTTAGTAAGGCTTTTGACACTGTCCCACATAGAAGACTTATCAATAAACTGCAGTCATTGAGCATGGACTCCCATATTGTTGAGTGGATTAGGCAGTGGCTGAGTGACAGACAACAGAGGGTTGTAGTCAATGGAGAACATTCAAAACAAGGTCATGTTACCAGTGGGGTTCCACAGGGATCTGTACTGGGACCAATTTTGTTTAATATCTTCATAAGTGATATTGCAAAAGGCCTCGATGGTAAGGTTTGTCTTTTTGCTGAGGACACAAAGATATGTAACAGGGTTGATGTTCCTGGAGGGAAACGCCAAATGGAAAAGGATTTAGGAAAACTAGAAGAATGGTCAGAACTCTGGCAACTGAAATTTAATGTGGATAAGTGCAAGATAATGCACCTGGGGCGTAAAAGCCCAAGGGCAGAATATAGAATATTTGACACAGTCCTGACCTCAGTATCTGAGGAAAGGGATTTAGGAGTAATTATTTCAGAAGACTTAAAGGTGGGAAGACAATGTAATAGAGCAGCACGAAATGCCAGCAGAATGCTTGGATGTATAGGGAGAGGTATAAGCAGTAGAAAGAGTGAAGTGCTTATGCCGCTGTACAGAACACTGGTGAGACCTCACTTGGAGTATTGTGCGCAGTACTGGAGGCCATATCTCCAGAAGGATATAGATACTCTAGAGAGAGTTCAGAGAAGAGCTACTAAACTAGTACATGGATTGCAGGATAAAACTTACCAGGAAAGGTTAAAGGACCTTAATATGTATAGCTTGGAAGAAAGAAGAGACAGAGGGGATATGATAGAAACTTTTAAATACATAAAGGGAATCAACTCAGTAAAGGAGGAGAGCATATTTAAAAGAAGAAAAACTACCACAAGAGGACACAGTTTTAAATTAGAGGGGCAAAGGTTTAAAAGTAATATAAGGAAGTATTACTTTACTGAGAGAGTAGTGGATGCATGGAATAGCCTTCCTGCAGAAGTGGTAGCTGCAAATACAGTGAAGGAGTTTAAGCATGCATGGGATAGGCATAAGGCTATCCTTCATATAAGATAGGGCCAGGGACTATTCATAGGATTCAGATATATTGGGCAGACTAGATGGGCCAAATGGTTCTTATCTGCCGACACATTCTATGTTTCTATGTTTCTATGTAATTATATCCGCAAAGAGCTTCTAACTGCCCTTGCAGTAAGTATGGCCACCAAGCAGCTTATTTTTCATTTAGTATTTGCTTATATCTTGTGCAATTGACTAGTAGTGTGCTGTTACTTGTAGTTCTACTAATCACATGGTATATAGTGTGTCTGTGTGTGTGCGGTATATAGTGTGTGTATGCGGTATATAGTGTGTGTGTGTGTGTTATATAGTGTGCGTCATGACAATGGATGTGCAATGTGCATGTGAAAGATATTTCTCTGCTTTCCATACAAATATGCTACTAACATAGTGGGTGTGATGTCACAGGAATACTTAGTGCAACACTAATATCTAGTGACACCTTATAAAATGTGAAATTGTGTGCACTTGCGAAAATAAAATCGCAGAAGGTCGCACTGGCGATTTTTTTTTATAACACTCTCAATATGCATATAAAGCGATTGTTCAGACATGCAGGAGAACTGTAATCAAATACACTACTTTAATGTAAGATTACTTACAGTCACTAGGAGTTCTTGCTCTTCGTCGCTGAACTTGTTTCCAACCATCGCATCCATGTAAGTTCTTGTCGGTGCAAACCAGTTGCTGTAGTAGGCCACGCCTTCCTTGCGCATGTACTCTTGCGATTAATACTTTACCGAAATTTCGCAAATAAAAATAATGCTTGTAGATCGGAGATTCGCTTAATACTTCTGGTATGTCAGTGTCCATGTTGTGGGACTCAGTGTGCACATCTAGTAAGTATTTTGTGGCTGAAATATGACCTGGAGGTTTTTCAAGTTCGCCTGCTATTCAAGTCTATAGGGCCCGCGGCAAACTTCCTGTTCGCAAACATTTGCTGCGAGCGAACTGATGTTTGTCCATCGCTATCTGAGAGTAGGTGGTTCTGTGTGGCTTTTTACTAGAAACATTAAGCTTAAGGTACCTTCTTGGAAGTTGGGCCCAAGATTTATTGGTCCATATAAGATCACTGCCATTGTTAACCCTGTAGCCTTCCGTCTTGAACTTCCTCAGTCTTTGAAAATTCAGAATGTATTTCATAAATCATTGTTGAAAAAATGTGTCAAACCTGTTGAACCATCCTCCTTGCCTCCCGCTCCTGACATGGTGGACGGTAATTTAGAATTTCAAATCAGCAGGATTGTGGACTCCCGAGTTCTCCGTAGATCCCTCCAGTATCTCGTCCACTGGAAGGGTTACAGACTAGAGGAGAGGATGTGGGTTCCAGTGGCCGATGTTAATGGGAATCGTCTGGTGAAGGCCTTTCACAGAGCCCATCCTGATAAGGTCGGTCCTTGGTGCCCGGAGGTCACCCATGTCACAGGAGGTGGATACGGAAGCACACCACTACTCAGTGTGACACGTGCCCCGATCATCCGGGCCTCTGCATTATTGGTTGCTTCAGGGAGTACCACACTTCCATGGAGTACTAAATTTATATCGCAATTTAGCCACTGACAATCGGATAAAAAAAACTATGGTTCTTAGACTTGAGACACTAAAACAAAAACAAAAATTAAAAAATATATATATTTTGTAAAACTAAAATAAATAAAAAAAGTAGACATATTAGGTATCGCCGCGTCCGTAAGAATCTTCTCTATAAAAATACCCCATGACCTTACCCCTCAGATGAACACGGTCAAAAAAAGAAAATAAAAACGGTGCCAAAACAGCAATTTTTTGGCAAATTTTCAATTTTTATATATTTTTTTTCCAGTAACAAAGCAAGGGTTAACAGCCCAAAAAACTTAATATTTATATGTTTTACAGAAACACCCCATATGTTGTTGTAAAATGCTGTATGACCAAACGGCAGGGCGCAGAAGGAAAGGAACGCTGTATGGTTTCTGGAAGGCAGATTTTGATGGCCCTTTTTTTTGGCACCATGTCCCATTTGAAGCCCCCCTGATGCACCCCTAGAGTAGAAACTCCATAAAAGCGACCCCATCTAAGAAACTACACCCCTCAAGTTATTCAAAACTTATTTTATAAACTTTATTAACCCTTTAGGTGTTCCTCAACAGTTTATGGGAAATGGACATCAAATTTCAGAATTTATATTTTTGGTAACCTTACCTCACAATAATGTAATATAGAGCAACCAAAAATCATATGTACCCTAAAAATAGTCCCAACAAAACTGCCACCTTATCCTGTAGTTTCCAAAATGGGGACACTTTTATGGAGTTTCTACTCTAGGGGTGCATCAGGGGGGTTTCAAATGGGACATGGTGTAAATAAACCAGTCCAGCAAAATCTGCCTTCCAAAAACCACACAGCGCAACTTTCCCTCTACGCCCTACTGTGTGCCCGTACAGTAGTTTACGGCCACATATGGGGTGTTTCTGCAAACTACAGAATCAGGGCAATAAATATAGCATTTTGTTTGGCTGTTGACCCTTGCTTTGTTACTGGAAAAAATGGATTAAAATGGAAAATTTGCCAAAAAATCTAAATTCTAAAATTTTTGCTCCATTTGCCATTAACTCTTGTGGAACACCTAAAGGGTTAACGATGTTTGTAAAAATCAGTTTCGAATACCTGGAAGGGTGTAGTTTCTAGAATGGGGTCAATTTTGGGTGGTTTCTATTTTGTAAGCCTCACAAAGTGACTTCCGACCTGAACTGGTCCCTAAAAATTTTGCATATTCATTTTTTGAAAATTTCAGAAAAATTTCAAGATTTGCTTCTAAATTTCTAAGCCCTGTAACGTCCCGAAAAACTAAAATGTCATTCCCAAAATGATCCAAACATGAAGTAGACATATAGGGGATGTAAATTAATAACTATTTTTGGAGGTATTACTATGTATTATAGAAGTAGAGAAATTGAAACTTGGAAATTTGCTAATTTTTCCCAATATTTTGTAAATTTGGTATTTTTTTTACTTCATTTTACCAGTGTCATTTTACTTTGCAACATGTGTATCTGCCATTTCAAGAAGAAAAACAATTCGTTACCACAAAGCGCAAGAAAATTCGGATTTATTGCAAATAAACTTTTTCCCAAACTTCAAATCTAATTCCACTTCAGATGCTTTAAATCACTCAAAAGTAAATTAGTCCAGATCACAGTTTTTTTTATTTTCCTACTTCCCCTGTTGCCCTGCTGTCAGGATTTAACTGTGCTCTAAAATAAATTGTTTGTACTGTCGAGCATGCCCACAGGAGTCCTCTCCATTATGTTAGCAAAGCACTGCAGTCCAGACTGTGCTTTTCAGAGCAGCTTTGAGTGCTGGCAGCAGGGTAAGGCCTATTGCACACGACCGTATGGCTTTTTCAGTGTTTTGCGATCCGTTTTTCACGGATCCGTTGTTCCGTTTTTTGTTTCCGTTGTGTTTCCGTTTCTGTTCCGTTTTTCCGTTCCGTTTTTCCGTATGGCATATACAGTATACAGTAATTACATAGATAAAATTGGGCTGGGCATAACATTTTCAATAGATGGTTCAGCAAAAAACGGAACGGAAACGGAAGACATACGGATGCATTTCCGTATGTGTTCCGTTTTTTTGCGGACCCATTGACTTGAATGGAGCCACGGACTGTGATTTGCGGGCAATAATAGGACATGTTCTATGTTAAAACGGAACGGAAAAACGGAAATACGGAAACGGAATGCATACGGAGTACATTCCGTTTTTTTTGCGGACCCATTGAAATGAATGGTTCCGTATACGGACCGTATACGGAACGCAAAAAACGGCCAGTAAACGGGAAAAAAAAACGTCCGTGTGCAATAGGCCTAACGGGAGGCAGTCGGAAAATAATAAAAGGTGATCTGGACTTATCTGCAGTAGTAATTATTTATTCTTGAAGACAATAATCCAGAATTGCGGTGACAGATTCTCTTTAACATAACACTTTTGTCTAAAGATATTCCAGTTACTGTTTATGCCATCTCAAAAGAACTAAGATTGGATTTTTGTTGTGATTTAAAAAAAAAACACATTTGATTAATATGGTGTACACCTAAATAATATAGATAACCACACCCACTGGGTGGAAATGTTTGCGCAAATATTGCATGTGCATTAATACTTTTAAATAATAAATGAGTCCCATAATTTTATAAATACTCATGCTGTAAAAGTACATACAAAATACATATATAATGTCACTACAAGCTAAAAAGTTGTCCAAAATGCACTAAGTGAAAATAATGCACTATAAAGAGATTTCCTACTATGATTATACATAAAAATATTATATATTACAGTTACAAAAAAAATACGCTATGCATCTGTTATAAATTTCTGACACAGATGTAACAAAAATAAATATATTTGTGTTCTACTGTATGTATAGCGTTACCAAAAATATCTCAAGAACAGGTCTTAACACTGTGTGCAACCTATTATTAATTTTCATCATTCTTTAAATCATCTTATGACCCATGACAATGTCTCCTAATACTACAGGCACAAGTTCAAGTTCTTTCATATTCTGTAGAAATTCATAAATGTGATGCACCAAAAATTTAGATCAATTTTGCATGTAAAGCATTACTTCCAGGGCATTTGCAGGAGCTACTTCTGCTATTTTTGACACTTTCCCCAGCCCCAGGCTAGCGATATGTTTTGCATGGTCAAAGCTGCTGACAGACTCCCTTTAAAATCAATCTGAAGTGTGAACATAAATAAGTGTGCCCTGGACTTAACTCATGTCTCTTGTATTGCAATTATTCCGATTTATAATAAGTGTACAGTATATCAATCTTTTAAACTCCATCATTACTAGACATGGCTTAGGCTTTTTAGTTGCAAAAATAAGAATTATAAACTGTTGTTATTTTAAACAACCTGTTATTTATATGACAATGAGCTTTCAACGTGACATATTTGTGCAATATGCATCTAATCTGTTTACACTGTTCTTTTTGTACCATGGGGTTTTCAACTCTTGTTTAGTAGTACTCTAAATAAAACAAGATAAAAATAAAGATGTATTCTTGCACTTATCCTCGCTATATTTAGTATGTAAAAGATACATCTCCTATTCCTGGCATTTCTGTAGCAAGTTTTCTCTATTAATTTCAATGAAAAAATACAAGAGCCCCACAGCAGTCACGTGATCTGCCTCTGTGGTATGTATGCCCTTAAAGGGTTTCTGTCACCCTGCAAAACTCATTTTTTTTTTTTTGGATAGTTAGATTGCTCATAGTGCGATATAGCAGAATATAATGCTCTTACTTACTTTCATGCGGCCGATTCTTTATAAAACGAACTTTTATAATATGTAAATGAGGGCTCTACCAGCAAGTAGGGCGTCTACTTGCTGGTAGCTGCTGCAGAAATCCGCCCCCTCGCCGTGTTGATTGACAGGGCCAGCCGTGATCTCCTCCTCCGGCCGGCCCTGTCAGTAATTCAAAAATCGCGCGCCTCGCGTCATTCGGCGCAGGCGCTCTGAGATGAGGAGGCTCGTATCCTCAGCACTCCCTCAGTGCGCCTGCGCCGATGACATCACCGAAAGAGAAGACGTCATCGGCGCAGGCGCACTGAGGGAGTGCTGAGGATACGAGCCTCCTCATCTCAGAGCGCCTGCGCCGAATGACGCGAGGCGCGCGATTTTTGAATTACTGACAGGGCCGGCCGGAGGAGGAGATCACGGCTGGCCCTGTCAATCAACTCGGCGAGGGGGCGGATTTCTGCAGCAGCTACCAGCAAGTAGACGCCCTACTTGCTGGTAGAGCCCTCATTTACATATTATAAAAGTTCGTTTTATAAAGAATCGGCCGCATGAAAGTAAGTAAGAGCATTATATTCTGCTATATCGCACTATGAGCAATCTAACTATCCAAAAAAAAAAAAAAAAGAGTTTTGCAGGGTGACAGAAACCCTTTAAAGGGATTGTCTGCTCCTTTACTATTGATGTCGTATTCTCAAGGCCATCAATAGCTGATTGTTGGGGTTCAACATTCCACACCCCAACGATTAGCTGTCCTGCAGTAGTTCTGGTGTTAGAAGACTACATAGCTCCACCCATTGTGCAGTGAATGGATCCGGTTACTGCAGTACTGCTCCCAGTTAAGTGAATGGGAGCAGCACTGTAGTTACAAGCTCCATCCACTGCACAACAAATGAAGCTATTTTAAAACAACTGATCTGTGGCGGTGTGAGATTAGGCCATCAATAGTAAAGGAGTAAAAAAACACTTTAAGTGGCTTCAAATCTTACAAATTGTGAATCTCCTAGAATTTTCACACACAAAAGCCTGTAAAGTTAACAGAAAATGTTACAGAAAAGAAAAAAAAATTCATTAAGTACCAGTTGTGTGGTCAAACATCCAGTTAATGGTAGGTCAGAGGAAAATGGTCAGTCATGAAGGCATCAGTAACTAAAATAAGCAGTACAACAGTGGTATTCAGATGCATCATGGGCAGATCAGGGTTTAGTTATGTCTTAAGGTCAATTTACGCATGACACAGCAGGCAATTGTCAGGAAGGAAGCACTCCTTCCCGACAAGCACCTGCTTGTCAGTGGAGGAGACCACTGTATATAAATTCAGTGATCTCCTCCACAACATGGGGAGGAGCGATCATTAATGCCATCGCTCTTCCCCATGCAGACTTGTTTGCAGGCAGCAGAAGCTGTTTGCACAGCCCGATCTGCTGCCGGCAAGCAATCATTTTTGTGCCTGCATGAATGATCTATTGCCCTTAAGATTTGTATCACATGAGCATATGTGCAAATATCCATTAAACAGATGCACAATAAGTCTATATTAGGGATAAAATAGCAGTAGTCAGTAAGCCACCAGTATTGTATTAGTATGTTATCCATATTTCCATCTGTATTTAACTTCTATCTGTGTGCCAAGACAATTTGCAACAAAGCAGTTGGAGAGAGAAGACTGAGAAAAAGGACATCTCTCTCCAGCAACGTTCTCAAAGTTTTTGGCTCACTCATTCAGGCAATTAGAGCATATCTTTGAGGTCGAAACCCCCACCATACAAATATTTATGATTAGACAACATCTGCACCATAATTGTTCCTGTAGTGAAGAGACCTTGATAAATTAAGAACAAGACATCATAATTTATAAACTATGGGGGTCATTTATTATTCTGAAATACGCATATATTAGGTGTATTTCAGGCGCAGATTGTGGCGCAACAGTTAGTTGCACCTCAATCTGCGACTTCTCCCCGCTCACGCCAGGTCTAAATAAGTGAGCGTGGTGTGGGCAGGGAAGTGGACAGGCCAGCCTGTTTTAAGTGTAGAAAAAGCGTCTCTTCCTAACTTCGGTGGGGTTTATTAAGACCGGCGTCTAAAACGCCGGTCTTAATAAATGTGCCCCTAGATGATATGTGGGGATTCGCTCTTGTAGACAGAGTAAGCGTACGCTGTACAGAGGCAAATTACCAGTTCTTAAATCAAACTTCTGTGTTTATTCACGCAGGCAAAAGCAAAACTTCACTTTGCAGTCTTAGTGTTAATTCACACACAATTGAAAGTTCACATTGTAAAAATCACCTTGTTGGCAGTTCTCCCTCCAGCAGTCCATAGCAGGCTTTTATGGGGCCTGTTTCCCCGAAACAGGGGTCTCAGCCCTCCAGCACGGCACAAGCCTCAGATCCCAGCACATACAACCTTGCTGCTGAGCCCAGCTGTCTTTTGAGGACAGCCAGGTGCTGCCAAAACCCGGACCGGCACTTAAAATCCAGTTCGGTGTTTGACCCCATTTGGCTGCAAATCAGCCCATCAGCACATGCTGGGAGGAAAATACCTGTTTTCCCAGACCATACCCTTCACTGTGTCACATACCCCCCCCCCCCTCCCTTTGTTCAACCCTGAGTGTCGCCAGACAATGTACTCGGGACAGGGCATCCGCGTTTCCCTGTAAAAGTTCTGTAGGGAAAGGAACCATCGGGTGACCCAGGCATTTCTGTCTTTAACCTGGCTCATCCACTTGAGAGGGGAGTGGTCAGTCACCAAGCGGAATTTTCTCCCCAACAAATAGTAGCAGAGAGACTCGAGTGCCCACCTTATAGTCAGGCACTCTCTCTCCACTCCATGTTGACTACCTGGGACAGTACAGCACCGAGGCCTACTTCGGAGGCATCCGTCTGTACTATAAATTCCCGCTTTAAGTCGGGTGTCACCAAAACCGGGGACTCACACAGGGCGGAGAACGCCTCTTCCGCCCGATCATCCCAGTGAACCATCACTGACTTATAGAAACAGAAAAGGGAGTGAGCACTCACAGCACTCGTGACTTATAATATGTCCCTTCAAAAGCCCTGTCAATGGTGCGACTAGCGTAGCAAAATTGGGGACAAACCTCATGTAATAGTCCACCATTCCCAGGAACGACTTTACTTGCCTAGAGGTCACGGGTCGGGGCCAATTCCATATCACCTCTATTTTGTTTACTTGGGGTTTGATGACTCCGCGCCCAATGACATACCCTAGGTATTTAGTCTCCTCTAAACCTATCGCACATTTCCTTGGGTTAGCTGTTAGTCCATCCTTCCAAAGGGAGTCCACTACGGCCTGTACTTTGGGCAGGTGATTTCCCCAGTCGGTACTGTGAATGACAATATCGTCCAGGTAAGCCGAGGTGTACCGCCGATGTGGACGAAGCACAATGTCCATTAGATGTTGAAAAGTGGCGGGGGAGCCTTGCAGACCAAATGGTTACACCTTATACTGATACAGCCCCTCAGGCATAATGAAGGCAGTTTTCTCTTTGGCAGCCTCCTTTCAGGGCACCTGCAAGTGTCCTTTCATGAGGTCCAAAACAGAAAAATACCATGCTTGTCCTCGATTAGCTCATCCACTCAGGGCATGGGACATGAATCGAATTTAGATATCTCGTTCAGCTTACGAAGATCGTTACAAAACCGTAACGTCCTGTCCGGCTTGGGTATTAAGACTATAGGACTAGCCCACTCACTTTTAGACTCCTCAATGACGTCTAGTCGCAGCATTAGCTGCACCTACTCCGAGATGGCCTGTTGCCGAGCCTCGGGCACCCGGTATGGTTTTAAACAGACTTTTGCCTGAGGCTCAGTGACAATGCCATGTTGGATTGTAGAAGTGTGTACAGGGAGGTCCGAGAACACATCCGTGTTCTGACTAACAAACTCCCTGGATTCCTGAGCCTGTTTAGAGGAGAGGCTGTCAGCAATTTTTACTGTGGCAACCGCTTCCCTTGCATCAGACAGAGGGCCAGAACCTCTTCCCCTAGAAAACCGGGTCGCAGGCTGTCTTCAGTACAGGACTCCCTATCTCTCCAAGGTTTTAGAAAATTAAGGCCTCATACACATGAACATATTTTCATTCCTTGTCCGTTCCGTTTTTTTTTTGCGGACCGTATACGGAACCATTCATTTCAATGGGTTCGCAAAAAACCGGAAGGTACTCTGTGTGCATTCCGTTTCCGTCTGTCCGTATTTCCGTTCCTCCAAAAAATAGAACATGTCCTATTATTGTCTGCAAGGATAGTACTGTTATATTAGGGGCCAGCTGTTCCGTTCCGCAAAATCCGGAATGCACACGGATGTCATCTGTTTTTTGCAGACCGCAAAATACATATGGTCGTGTGCAAGAGGCCTAACATGACAAACCTGCTCCGGCTTTCGCCTCCCTGGCTGGTGTACCTTGTAATTTACCTCTCCAACTTTCTCGAGTACCTCGTAGGGTCCCTGCCACCTAGCCAGGAACTTACTGTCCACGGTCGGTACCAGAACCAAAACCCTATCACCCGGGTTAAAGATCCGGACCCGAGCCTGAAGATTATATACCCGACTTTGTGCTTGCTGAGCTGCCTCCATATGCTCCCTAACACGAGGTAACACTGTCTCTATCAGTTCTTGCATCTGGGTAATGTACTTAAGGACACTTTTATGCGGGGTGGGTTGCTGTTCCCACGCCTCTTTGGCTACATCCAACAAACCGCGAGAATGTCTGCCATATAGCAGTTCAAAGGGCGAGAACCCAGTAGAGGCCTGGGGTACCTCTCACATAGCGAACATGAGAAAAAACAGAAGAAGGTCCCAGTCCTTCCCATCTTTAGACACCACCCTTTTTAACATGTTTTTTTACTGTTTTGTTAAACCTCTCTACCAGACCGTCCATTTGCGGATGATAAACGGACGTCCGTAGCTGTTTTATGTTCAGTAACTTACAGAGTTCCCTCATAACCTTGGACATAAAAGGGGTCACCTGGTCGGTCAAAACCTTCTTAGGTAGTCCTAATTGGGAAAACATCTCAATTAACTCTTTAGCTATGAATTTGGCCAATGTATTTACGCAGTGGCACCGCCTCTGGGTACCAAGTGGCGTAGTCTAGGATGACTAAGATGTGTTGGTGCCCTCTGGTGGATTTCATTACTGGGCATATGAGATCCATAGTTATTCACTCAAACGGAACCTCGATGATCAGGAGTGGTACTAGGGGACTACAGAAATGGGGATGTGGGCTAGTTACCTGGCAGGTCGGGCAAGACTTACAAAACTCGTCCACCTCTCTGAATATACTGGGCCAGTAAAACCGCTGTAGTATACGGTCCTGTGTTTTCTGCACTCCAGGTGACCCCCGAGAATGTGTTGGTGGGCTAGTCCTAACACAAGTTTGAGATAAGCCTGGGGCACCACAACTGTTCAACATGTTCACCCAGTAGTTGGTTTACCCGATACAACATATTCTAATAAACCACTAAATCGGGAAAAACCAACTCGGCCCCAGGTTGTTGTGGTTCACCATTGATTAGTAATACATTCTCCCAGGCTCGGGATAGTGTTGGGTTCCGGTGTTGTGCTGTACCAAAATTATCCATGGAGACATTGAGGTCTGCCAATTCAGAACCCGGCGGCAGGTTCTCCATGTCTCCCACCATCACACTCAGCGGGGTTGTCCCCTCCTCTTCCACCGAAGTGGCGGTCACCCCTACTGCTGGCCCTTCGGCCTTGGGTTCCCAGGGTTCTGGCCTCCCGCCTGAGCAAGGCCACTCTGCTTTGGTTACCCTTGACTCATGGGTATCGATAACTCTCATAGCAGACCACAGGGCCAGGAAACCCGGGAAGTCTCTTCCTATTATTAGTTCATAGTGTAGATTTGTGGCGACGGCCACCTGTGGGTCCACCTACTGGCCACCGTGGTTAGAGACACCAGCGCGGTGGGGTAGTCTTTTAAGTCTCCATGGATGCACATCACCCCGACTTTCCGGCCAGTATACTCAGCGGACCGCACCAGGGTAGCCCTTACTAGGGACACCAGACTCCCTGAGTCCACCAGAGCCTCCGCTGGAGTGTCTCCTACTTCCACCTGACACAAGTGATTTAGAGTTTCTGGGGTACCTGCTGCACACAGCTTCCTGGCATATAACGACTGACGGTAGCCATAGTTAGTGTCCATGGGCTCCACCTGATGTGGACAGTCAGCTCCTACATGGCCAGGCTCCTGACACCGCCAGTAGACTATTGGAGCCGGGTCCCCAGTGGGTACATCGCGTGCGGGTTTTGTCGGCACAAACCTCCGGGGTCTGGGGTGGAGATTTCCGGGGCTTGACTGTCTCTCTCCCGAAAGAGCCCCCCTTTAGATTCCTGGTGGCCTCATAGCGTTCAACCAGGCCCACCATTTCAAGGGCATTACCCGGAGACACCTGGCCGATTCAATGCTGGAGAGGGGGTGGCAATGCCCTCCAGAACATATCAGCTAACAGCCTGTCCAGCATAGCCGTGGGACTCAGCACGTCAGGCTGTAGAAATTTTTGCAGCAGATGTAATAAGCTATAATACTGGGGTCTCGCAGGTTCAGCCGGGTTAAACTCCCACTGGTGCACCCGCTGGGCCCGGACCAACATATTCAACCCCAGTCTCGCCATAATCTCACGCTTGACCTCCTGGTAGTCTGCTGCTTCCTCGTCCGATAGATTGGAATACACCTGCTGGAACCCGGATGTCAAGAATGGAGCGATGACCTCAGCCCATTGGTCCTGGGGCAGCTGATCCCTCACGGCCACCTTCTCAAACACCTCCAGATAGGTTTCGAAGTCATCCGAGGGGGTCATCTTGGGGATCGCCATACGGACCGCTTTCCGGGAATCGTGGACGCTCGGGGTTGCTCCTGCAGTCTGCAAAGCCATCACGTGTTGCAACAGCAGATGGTTTGTTTCTTGCTGCTGCTTGTTAGCCTCCCGCTGGTGCAGATTTGTTTCTTGCTGCTGCTTGTTGGCCTCCACGAGGGCCTTCATTACAGCCTTCCTTTTGTCGAGGGCCACGGGTTGAAACTTAGCGGGTTTAATGCAAGACATACAACTGTGCCCGGAAAAAATGAAAAACAACTATATTTCGGCGTTTAAGCCTGCCTCACTTCGTGTGCACGCATCCTCCACCAATTGTGGGAATTCACCATGGAAGACAGGATAAGCGGACGCAGTACAGAGGCAAATTAACAGTTATTAAATCAAACTTCTGTGTTTATTCACGCATAAGGCAAAAACAAAATGTCACTTTGCAGTCTTGGTGTTAATTCACAAACAATGGAAAGTTCATATAGCAAAAATCACCTTGTTGGCAGTTCTGCCTCCAGCAGTCCATAGCAGGCTTTTTAGGGGGTCTGTTTCCCTGAAACAGGGGTCTCAGCCCTCCAGCACGGCACATGCCCCAGATCCCAGCACACACAACCTTGCTGCTGAGCCCAGCTGTCTTTTAAGGACAGTCAGGTGCTGCCAAAACACGGACGGCACTTAAAATCCAGTTCGGTGTTTGACCCCACCTAGCTGCAAATCAGCCCATCAGTACACACTGGGAGGAAAATAGCTGTTTTCCCAGACCATACCCTTCACTGTGTCACAGATAATAATCCATAGACTACATCTATATTATAAAAATCAATGTCTGTCTGTCCTTTATAGGCATCCAAATGCCTGAACCATTGGACACATAGGTACATCGGATGTCTGGGAAGGTTTTCGTAAAGTTCTCAGCTCTCTAGGATGTACTGTACCATTCTTAACTGTCATTGTAATGGATCTCCTGGCACCCTGACCGGGTACCTCCGTTGATGGATGCTCCTAGTGCTTCCCGAGGACTCCAAGCACTCCACTCGACACCGTAACCACCACAGGAACAGCTCTTACAAGATGTATTGCTCTTACAAGAGCTAGTAGTTATAGCCAGGGGAGTATAGCAAATCTTCAGCGTATAGCCATCCCCAGTGTCAATCAGTTACCCAAACAACAGCCTCAACATGATGAAGGGTAAAACAGGAACTCCCTTTATTGAAGATCAACTCAGTATATATACAGTTCAAGAAGTCTAACAACATAACGCAATCAACCATGAACAACATGCAAACAGACATCTGAATGAATAGGAAGAGAGGAGACACATGTGATGGGATTATCTCCTGAGTGTATCATAGGGTGATCTACTCATCTAGGAGTCGGCTGCTCTTATAATCAGCTATCGTAATCCCATCACTAACACAATCAGTGGGAGTCTCAGTGCAGAGTTAACCCTTTTTGTGTTGCTGAATCCACACCATGCCTTTTTAATGGGCAATAGGAAATATGTGGCATATAAATTCCACACATAAATCAGGGTTCATACTTCATTTTAACCCCCAAAAGGTCTGACGGGGTCTCCATAGTTCTGGGTCCATAGTCCGTAGGAAGGAGGCTGGCCCTCAGGCTTCTCCAGCAGCCCCAGTGACGGTTCAGTCTGTCACATTTCTCCCCTCCCAACAGTAGACTAACCAGGTACCTGATCTCCTGTCGGTCGGTGCCTGAGTTCGTCGAGTATCCCACCCATAAACAAACACTGGTCCTGTTGAACTCTGGTGCCTGACTCTGTTCTGTATGTCCCCAGCTGTTGAGAGGGCGTCTGCTACTCCTTGCTTCATTGTTGTTCTCTAGCTTGGAGCTGTGGGTACTTGGTGGGCAGAGGCCAACTGGGCTCTGCCCAGATGCCAGGTCTTCCGCTGGGGTAGCCTGTGGGGAGTCAGCCTCTGGACAAGAGGATAGGGGAGGGCAGAGGCCAACTGTGCTCTGCCCAGATGCCAGCTCTTCCACTGGGGTAGCCTGTGGGGAGTCAGCCTCTGGACAAGAGGATAGGGGAGGGCAGAGGCCAACTGTGCTCTGCCCAGATGCCAGCTCTTCCGCTGGGGTAGCCTGTGGGGAGTCAGCCTCTGGACAAGAGGATAGGGGAGGGCAGAGGCCAACTGCGCTCTGCCCAGATGCCAGCTCTTCTGCTGGGATGGGGTCAGGGAATCCTACCCCCAGGACCTTGTTGCAGATCAGCTGTGGAGAGGAGGGATCATTTACCTCCTCCTCCTGGCATTCCTGCGGGGTTGGTGGGGATCAGTACCGGCCGTCCAGCATCCCGGTAGGCCTGGTGCAGAGACTGCAGTCCCATCTGCACCATCGGATTTAGGGGTGCTGTCCCCCTGTGGTTGGGGAGAGAAACCGGTTTTCTCCTCTCCCTTTAAGGTACACTGCCGCTGGGGAATGGAGACGATGCTCTTCTCTCCCTGAAAAACATACTGCCGCTGGGGAGCAGGACCGACTGTCCCTACTCCCTGAAAATCAGGCTGCCGTTGGGGATCTGGGCCGACTGCCCAGCATCCGTGTAGGGCTGGTGGAGAGACCTCGGTCCCATCTCCACCTGCCATATGGGGTTCCCCCCAGGACCAGTCTATGAGGTCCCCTACCTCCGCAGCTAGTACTGAAGCAGGGGATACTTCAGTCGGGTCTTCCCAGCTGTAGGGTTGTAGGTCTGGGACTGCCACCCAGCTCTCCGACAGTGTATATTGGGGCTGTATTGAGCTGAGGAAGTATTGGTAATCCTGCTCCAGCTACCACTCCATTGTCACTAGAGATGTCAGGTCTTGTCTCACCTCTCTCGCTGTAGCCCAATCATGCATAGCCTCCCTGTAGTCATAGATATCCAAGAACCGGGACTCCAGCATCTCCGAACTCCGGTTCTGCGAAGGCCTCAAACAACAGGCCAGGGCCATCATAATCCTCGCCCTCGGGTCTGTCGTGCTCCGCCATCCAGGGGGAGTGCCGAATCACATACCACCAGAGTGCCTGGTAGGCGTAGTCTAGCCAAAGCTCCTTCGATACCAGGCTCTTGAGTTCTGTCACCCACTCATCCAGGGGCTGCTCTCCCAGAAGGGGCATTCGCAGGGCCACTCACATCCGCAACTGCTGCTCCTCACTGGGAAGACTCTCGCCTCGCCGACGCTGTACATCTTCCAGGGCCTCGTGCCAGACGCCTTTCCGGACTGCATCCCTCCAGTCCATGTAATCCTCCTCATCCTAGTGGAACGCTGTCCGAAGACTAGCCGATTCCATCCAGCTGTAGCCAGGGGCGCTGTACGGATACTAGCGTTGCCCTCAATATTCTCCACGAACAGTGTCTCCGAGCTGCTTCTCCTCACACTAGGACGCAATACCACTGCTGCCACCACTGTAACGGATCTCCTAGCACCCCGACCGGGTACCTCCGTTGATGGATGCTCCTAGTGCTTCCGCTCCGCTCTACACCAAAACCACCATAGGAACCAGGAACAGCAACCGCTTGGTTGGGGTCTCACCGTCCTCCACCCACGCTGAACCCAAGACCAGGCTTCCGCTTCCAGTGGGTTAACCTCTCCTAAATCCAGAGAGCAGGAACAGCTCTTACAAGAGCTGTAGTTATAGCCAGGGGAGTATAGCAAATCTTCAGCGTATAGCCATCCCCAGTGTCGATAAGTTACCCAAATACCAGCCTCAACATGATGAAGGGTAAAAAAGGAACTCCCTTTATTGAAGATCAACTCAGTATATGTACAGTTCAAGAAGTCTAACAACATAACGCAATTAACCATGAACAACATGCAAACAGACATCTTCACCCCCTCCATAATGAATGAATAGGAAGAGAGGAGACACATGTGATGGGATTATCTCCTGAGTGTATCATAGGGTGATCTACTTATCCAGGAGTCGGCTGCTCTTATAATAAGCTATCTTAATCCCATCACTAACACAATCAGTGGGAGTCTCAGTGCAGAGTTAACCCTTTTTGTGTTGCTGAATCCACACCATGCCTTTTTAATGGGCAATAGGAAATATGTGGCATATAAATTCCACACATAAATCAGGGTTCATAGTTCCTTATAACCCTCAAAAGGTCTGAGGGGGTCTCCATAGTTCTGGCTCCATAGTCTGTAGGAAGAAGGCTGGCCCTCAGGCTTCTCCAGCAGCCCCAGTGACGGTTCAGTCCGTCACAGTCATATTTATTATTTATTTGCTACTTTATTAGAGCTAGGCATGTATACCTGAGTTAGTCTGTCAATGATTGCCAAAAGATCTGTAATTACCTTATAATAACAGCTTTCATTAATGTGTCCTGTCCCTTTCCACTCCTCCCTTAAAAGACCGTTGCTATGGCTGATCTGTCTCTGGCTAGGAAGACAGAGGAGCGGTCCTTCACACTGCATGCCTGCATTATGCCTCAGAGTGAGGAGGCGTGTCTCTCAGTAATCCAATCTGATTGGCTGGCAGGAAGCTGCTGGCTACAGAAAGTTTGTATGTGACCTGAGGGAATGCAGTTTTGGCCTCAGAGAATTGGCAGAGGAGCCATCTTGAGAAGATCCTCATAATGTAGGATTCAAAATTGCCGTAACTAAGGGGAAATCTCAAGGAAAACAATGGTAAGTGAAGAATCTAAAGATTGCTTTATGCATAATGCTGTGCAGTAACATATGCAGTAACATATGCTAAAATTGATTTTATGAAAATATGACAGTTATCTTTTAAGATATTCCCAGAAAATGCAAATATGGCAGCATCACATGACCCATATTAGACAATAGATGCTAAAAGGTGCTTCACTCATATCTTAACTGACATACACACTGTCACATCCTTATTAGCCAATAGAAGCTTGCAAGTTCTTCAGTCTTGACATACACACAGTTGTACATCAGGTTTCCATAACAACTCCAGCCATTTTTCTTCACTGTTATAGGTCACTGTTAGGCCTCATGCACACAACAGTTTTTTTTTATCGGTCCGCAAAATGTGGTTCCGTTATTCCGTGATCCGTGTCCGTTTTTGCTTCCGTTGTGTTTCCACGTGTCTTCCATTTTTTTTGCGGACCGTCAGAATACAAGGAAGGATGAAAAAAATTTCATTTTAATATCTCCACCCAGGATACTGGTATATATGCAGGTCACCTGAGTTTGGTTTGGTGGCCATTTTCTGTAGTCTTTACAGGGTACAGAGGTTCTTTTGGTTGCTTGTCTTTGCTGTTTCACCATGGCGGATGACTCAGAGGAAGAGGTCGTACTGCATTGGCTTATTTCTCGGCGATCGGGACAGCGCGCTCTTTTGTTGGACGAGGAACCTAGTAGAAGGCGGCGATTTTGGGTCCATCCGATTGTTTCACAACGCTACCGGAAAGGACACTTTCATACCCTCTACCAAGATCTGCCCCTGCATCCTGAGAAGTTTTTTTCCTTCTGTCGGATGTCAGTGACTACATTTGATCGCTTGCTGTCGTCTCTACGTACTTTTCTTACCTTCATGGACACCAATATGAGGCGCAGCATTTCTCCAGAGGAAAGGCTCATCGTCACGTTGAGGTAAGCAATATTTTACGTTTCTAGTTTCAACAGTAATGTGCACTGCTTCTGTCAGGAGGAACATGTTTCTGGAAATGGCTGCTGTTAGACATGTGCTACTGTTTGGTAAAGTAACCTTTGTTTGCCCATAATGTTTTGCGAACATGGTTATGTCCTTTTTTTTTTTAAACTTGAATCCCTGACACATAGCATGGCAATATTAAAGGTCGTTGTTTCTTTTTAGCAGGTTTCCAATTTGTGTTCAGCTAACGTCATAATCATGCATAATGTTCACATCATTCTTAAGTCGCCCATAACCTTCAGCATGTCAAGGGTTTTAAACACAGTTGTTGTAACTTAGTTGTCGTAGTACTGCCCACACCCCAATCACTGGTAGTGTTTGGTTCATACACACAAAATCACTTTTTTAAATTTTGTTTAGTCGACAATGGACATAGATTGTTTAAAAACATGTCTTGTATACAACATTATAGGCGAATCATGTATCTGATGTTCCCTTTGATTTGCTGCTTACTGATTTTATTTTTTTTCCGTTCTTTTTCCTACAGATTCCTGGCAACTGGGAACTCTTTTGCATCCCTGCATTTTGAGTTTCTTTTAGAAACCTCGACGATCTCTCGGACTTGCCATTTCATCTGGCAGCAACTCCGAGAGACGGTGATGTCACAGCCCAAGGGGGACGATTGGGTTCGGATCGCTGAGGGCTTAAATATTTCTGCGCAGTTTCCAAACTGCATCGGGGCAATGGATGGCAAGCACATCCGTGTGAAGAAGCCTCCTCACTCAGGGTCACGATTCTTCAATTATAAACACTATTTTTCGGTAGTGCTGATGGCTGTTGCTGACAGTAACTACCGGTTTATAATGGTTCATATCGGTGCCTATGGAAGCACTGCGGAGGCTCGCATCTTTAGTGCTTCTAGAATGGGTGAGCGGCTTCGTGCTAACCAGCTTACCCTGCCCGAGTCCAGAAGACTGCCCGGATATGCAGGTCCGCCGGCTCCATTTGTCATCGTGGCGGATGAAGGGTTTGCATTGACTCCCCATGTTATGCGGCCCTTTCCAAAGCGTGGTTTGGATGTCAGGAGGCGCATTTTCAACTACCGGTTGACTCGTGCCCGTCAGTATGTTGAGTGCGCTTTCGGGATACTCTCTAGCAAGTGGAGGGTGTTTTTGTCATCCATACAAATGGATCCGGAGAATGCTACCTTGGTGATTCAAGCTTGTGTTGTTCTACACAACTTCACCATGATTAATGAGGCGTCCTCTTCTGTTGACATGGAAGATTTTCCTACGTCATCAGATTTGGGTTTGGAAATGACCCTGCATAGACGACCTGGGACTGCAGGCATTGCAGTTCGGGAACTCTATGCAGACTACTTTTACAGCCCAGAGGGGTCCTTGCCATAGCAGAGGGACGCTATTCGTGGCAGTGTTTGATATCTTCTGGCCTTGTTATTTTTTTATTTATTTTCTAGATAGCTAAACAAAATTTATTGTGGTAGCTGAGTGTAGGGGCTTGCAAGAGAATGAGGACCCTTGACGTGGGCTTGCGGGCTGAGATTTTTTTGACATCACATATTTTAAACTCCATATAAATCAATACTAAAGATGTGTTCTACAAAATGTTAATTGACATTAACATCTTTAGTATTTTGCTTATATGGTCCAAAATTTTTTCTAATACATCATGATCACATTATCCAAAAATACAGATGTTGTTCTTCAAAATAAAGTGTTTATTTGTGAGCTATAGTGCGTGTCTATGTGTTTTTGCGATGTGTGGAACTATAAATGATTAGTGTATTTAAAAAAGTCAAATTGTTTTTTCCCAAACAAACTTTAAATAAAATATGTGGATAACAAATGCAAAAACCATACAAAAATACATAAATAATAAACACATAATCATTAGTGCTATGAAAACATTTTTAAACATATCATATCAAAGTTCAAAGAGGTCTTGGGTAAATGACCCAGGACCATATGAAGAGCGTGGGCGTACATGGGCCTGTTGTGTGGCCCCAGTTGCCAAAGTGGCCGGGTAATTTGGCTGATCCACATGTTGTGTCGGGTCTTGGGAATGGTGGTATGGTGGTTGGGGGGGGGGGGGAAGATGGCCCTTGAGTTGGTTGGGGATGCTGGTGGTAGCTGCGTGTTTGCAGCTGATTAGCAGCATTTAATATTTCATTTTTTAATAAATTTATTTTTGAGTGTATGTCTCCCAGGTAAGGGGAGGAATACATTGACATAATGACTAGGGCTAGAGAAGCTATGCACTCATGGTACTTCTCCGGAGTTACCTGCTTCATTAATGGCCCTAGTCCCCTTAACATTGCCTCCTCCATGCCATCACTCCTCCTCTGGGCAAGGAATTCTATGACTCGTGCATCAATCATTTCACGATTCGCTTGCCCAGAGGAAGAGGGAGGGACATGGCGGCGAAGCCTGGGCTGCGGCTGCTGGCCTCTCTCTGGGCTCGCCATTGCTAGGGTGGGCTGGGCCAGTGACGACTCTTCAGGCTCCTCTGCTGGCGTTGGTGCTGGACTTGTTGCGGGAGAAAAAACTGCCGGTGTCTGACTTCCCGCCGTCTCGGAGTCATCTGAGGCATCCAGACTGTCCACAGTACTGTATTTGAAAGAAACAAGAAAAATATATTACATCATTTGACTACCTCATTGTAAAAGTACATCATTTTTACTAATTTAAAACAGCCGTGTGTGTACAATATATATACGGTGAGGCTGTATACATCACATATTGGTTTTAAAAAAGGAATAACACCTTCAATGTGAATTTTTCTAAATAAATAAAAAAATATGAAACTTTTTTTAAAAACATTTGGATATTTGATGTAAAGGCCTAATGTGAAACTATTTGGAATACATTCTTTGGCGTTTGGAGCTGTCCAGCACCAAAAGAGGTTTACTCATTCAAGGACCAAAACCAGTGCTGATATTCAGTCCATCTCGTCTGTATGTGGCCTGCTTCCACCATCCAAACATCCTTGATGTAATGTAAACCTAATAGAACATCATTTCCTGAGAAACAACATGTACCAGGCAACACTTGCCCATGGTGGGAGTAGTAGTTTAAAATCTGCTGGTCGGACGTAGTTGGAGCATCATTATACTCGATCATCATCGGATTATGTAATTGGCATTTTATATAGGAACTTTTAGGAATCCATGTTGTGGTTTGTAATATACCATTTAACCTATGTAAATGACAATGATAGTACAGAATGGGTATCAAATTCTAAAACAGACAAAAGTAAGATAGCAGGTATGTAGGAAAAATGTATAACCAACCAAAACATACGCAAATGGTTACAATATTAAGGGCCAAAAAAAAAGGAGGGTTTGTCCAACCTTTTGAGATTTGTGACCTATCACCAGGATAGGTACACAAGATTATATTGGTGTGGGACCAACAGCCGGCAAACACGATGATCAACTGTATGAGGAGACAATGCGTGCAGTGAGCACGTGCCATCTCCCTTCTCTATTCCTGCTCTGATTGCAAAAATCTATGTTCCTTGACCATGAAAATATTGCTTCACAGGAACAAAAGAGATACGGAAGGCGCCATGTGCCCTCTGCACGTGTCATCTCATCATACAGCTCATCAGTGGCGGTGCCTGGTGTGACTCCCCCACAAAAATTATGGAGATCACCTACACCAGGCATGTCCAAACTGCGGCCCGCCAGCTGTTGCACAACTACAACTCCCAGCAGGACTGGATAGCTTACAGCTATTATGGCATGCTGGGAGCTGTAGTTTTGCTACAGCTGGAGGGCCACAGTTTGGACATGCCTGACCTACACACAGGATAGGTCATCAATAGTACAACGCAACACAACCCATTACATTCTTTTCCACTATTGCTCACCAAGATTAGGAACTAATTTTAACCAACATTTAAAAAAAATAAAACATCAAAAATACTTACGGCCTCAAATCCATAACTGGTCGCAAAAACTGCAACTGGGCAGTGTACAGATAGGGCCTTTTTTTTGAGGTTCCTTCCCCACTCCGGCCTTTATTTGTAACCTCGCGGCGAAATTGATCCCGGCAACTAGACCACCGGGTTTTAGTCTGTTTGACTGTAAATAAATGACATAATATACAAATTACTAAAAATTTAATTTAATCAAAAACAAAATAAAAATCTAGACAAATAACAAAGTGCAAATGTTAACCTAGGTCAAGGAGACAAATCTCATAAATGTCTGAATTGGCAAGATTATACATCACATGGTACAGTACTGCAGGTGTGTGGATACTAATGTACAAGTTCAGGAAGAAGGAGACTAGTCGTGCAAGCCATTTGTACTAATATACTTTAGAATATGTGAGGGTGACAACTATAAGATGCTCAATTACAATAGGGACACATGTGTCACCAAATAAAAAGTGCCCATACATGTTATTATACATAAGTACTGTATGCTGTAGCAAAGGGAGGGACAGCCATTTAAAGTTAGAAATGGTGGGGTATGGTATTTAGTGCACGACTCATTTAAAAACCATGTACAGGCCTTTATGCAAAATGAAGCTGGGCCACAAAATATACAGTATTCTGACCTCATGGAATTTATATGCTACATCTTTTTGGCACACACAGGGCAAGGACGGTACAACTACATTGCTAGCACTTACCTAAATCTGCCCGGCCTGGGCCATCTGCTTTGGCCCATTTGGCTTGCCTCATGCTACGGGCCACTTGTTCCCACGCAGCCTCCTTACGGACTCGGTCCTGATAGGAATTGGACCGGGTGTCCCATAGTTCGGGCCTCTCCTGTACCAAATGTATTAATTTTTCGACATTCCAGCGTGGCATTTTGACTGAAAATCGATCAGCAATGACAGCCACACCACACTACAGATTTTCAGCACAGATGGCTAGCAATTAGTATAACCTGTGACCTTAAACTTCCTGTATATATATATTTTTTCATTTTATTGGCACAAGTTTTGCCAAAAGATAGAAATAAAACGGACGAGGACGCGGATGTCAATCGGGTGTGCCTCCGCGTTTTTTTTTACAGTCCCATTGACTTGAATGGGTCCGCAAACCGTTTTCCGCGAAAAAAATAGGACAGGTTATATTTTTTTGACGGACTGGAACCACGGATCACGGACGGGGATGACAAACGGTGCATTAGCCGAGTTTTCAACGGACCCATTGAAAATCAATGGGTCCACTGAAAATCGCATGAGGCCTTAAGGGGTCGTGGGGCTGTAGAGGTCACTGTTAAGGGGACGGGATCCTATAGAGGTCTGTGTTTTGTACCCACTCCTACTTTTGGCTACCAAATCATAAGCCAATTCTGATCTGACCATACAGGCCTTACAGCTGCTACACAGAGAGGATCCGTTGTGCGTCTCATTTTACCTTCCTTCTGACAGATCAGAGGAAGAGTCAAATAAATGATAATGTAAGCCAAGCCAAAAGGGCTAAATAGTGCTCCAGTTGGGGAGGGTGGGAACAGCATAAGAAGTCCACAGAGTGGCCCTATGAGATAGTGGTGAGGTAAAAGCAGCATGAGGAGACCACAGAGTGGCCCAATGGCAGAGTCTGTAGGTGGCGGCAGCATCAGGAGGCCGCAGAGTGGCCCAATGACAGAGTGTGGAGGTGGCGGCAGCATCAGAAGACCACAGAGTGGCAAGGTGATATAGTGGTGAGGTGGAAGCAGCATAAGCAGACCACAGAGTGGCAAGGTGACATAGTGTGAAGGTGGCAGCAGCATCAGGAGGCCACAGAGTGGCAAGGTCACATAGTGTCGAGGTGGGTGCCAATACGAGTACCCGCTGAAGATGGTGGGTGAAAGAAGGAGCACTTGGCATCAGATGTGTGGCATCAGGCAGGTGGCAGCATCAGAATAGTAGCTGTGGCAGGTATCCAGAAGCAAGTGAGCATGCAGCATGCCATTTGCGCAAGTGACTTGGAGGGACTCCCTGCCTCCATCTCCACTGCATACTGCCACGGTGTGTCTGGGCTGCCACTGGCTGACATCGAAGTTACACAGGGGAGTACTCCTGTCCGCTTGGATCATCAGGAAATTGTTTATGGCCTTTATGTCACAGGTTAAGGGGAAGGGAAAACCCCAAATACACACCACAACGAATAGACAACAATCTCAAAAGGCCTCAAAAGCAAAGGAAGAGGGATGGTGACCTCCTGGCAATCCCTGTGCCTTTCCCTAACTCCTGCCAGTATGAGCAGATCCTGATGGTGGAAATACTCATACACCGGATACCTAAAGCCCTGCTAAAACTGACGAGTAGAGATGTCCCGAACTATACGCCGGCGAACAGTTCCCGGCGAACATAGCTTGTTCGCGTTCGCCGCGGCCGGCGAACATATGCGATGTTCGGTCCACCCCCTATTCGTCATCATTGAGTAAACTTTGACCCTGTACCTAACAGTCAGCAGACACATTCCAGCCAATCAGCATCATACCCTCCCACCTCCTGGACAGCATCCATTTTAGATTCATTTGGAAGCTGCATTCTTAGTGAGAGGAGGGACAGTGTAGCTGCTGCTGATTTAATAGGGAAATCGATAGCTAGGCTAGTGCATTCAGTGTCCACTACAGTCCTGAAAGACTCATCTGATCTCCAGGGCCGGCGCCACCAGTAAGGCGACTTAGGCAGTCGCCTAGGGCGCCATGTAGCAGGGGAAAAAAAAAAAAAAGTTTCTTATATAAGTTTGGGCGGCCAGCGGCGCCGCCTGAGCGGCTGAGGCTGAGCGCTTGCCGCTCTAAAGAATCCTGCCTGCGCCTGCTCTGGGCTGTTGTTAATGTAGCATGGCCGAGCTCTGTTCGGTCCGCGGTACAGGAGCTTTTGTTTCCTGTACCCGGCAGGACTGACAGGAAGTGCTCACTTAGTGTGCACTTCCTGTCAGTCCGGCCGGGTACAGGAAACAAATGCTCCTGTACCGCGGATCGAACAGAGCTCGGCCACGCTACACTAGAGGTGGGGGGGAATGAGAGTGACAAGGGGGAGGGGGGGGTGGAAATAATGAGTGACAAGGGGGGTGGAAATAATGAGTGACAAGGGGGGAGGGGGGGGTGGAAATAATGAGTGACAAGGGGGGAGGGGGGGTGGAAATAATGAGTGACAAGGGGGAGGTGGAAATAATGAGTGACAAGGGGGAGGTGGAAATAATGAGAGTGACAAGGGAGGGGGGGTGGAAATAATGAGAGTGACAAGGGAGGGGGGGAATAATGAGAGTGACAAGGGAGAGGGGGGGAATAATGAGAGTGACAAGGGAGGGGGGGGATAATGAGAGTGACAAGGGAGAGGGGGGGAATAATGAGAGTGACAAGGGAGAGGGGGGAATAATGAGAGTGACAAGGGAGAGAGGGGGGTGGAAATAAAGAGTGACAAGGGAGGGGGGGGAAATAATGAGAGTGACAAGGGAGAGGGGGGGAATAATGAGAGTGACAAGGGAGGGGGGGAAATAATGAGAGTGACAAGGGAGAGGGGGGGAATAATGAGAGTGACAATAGAGGGGGGGAAATAATGAGAGTGACAAGGGAGGGGGGGAATAATGAGAGTGACAAGGGAGAGAGGGGGGTGGAAATAAAGAGTGACAAGGGAGGGGGGGAAATAATGAGAGTGACAAGGGAGAGCGGGGGAATAATGAAAGTGACAAGGGAGGGGGGGAAATAATGAGAGTGACATGGGAGGGGGGGGGATAATGAGAGTGACAAGGGAGAGGGGGGGAATAATGAGAGTGACAAGGGAGGGGGTGGAATAATGAGAGTGACAAGGGAGGGGGGGAATAATGAGAGTGACAAGGGAGTGGGGGAGAAGAGAGTGACAAGGGAGGGGGGAGGGGGGAAATAATGACAGTGACAAGGGAGGGGGGGGGGGGGGGGGGAGAGAGTGACAAGGGAGTCCCCAGAGCCAGACCAAGAGCCAGACTGCAGCCAGAGACCAGATCATCTTATTGTCCTGGTGGTAAGTAGACAATGCAATATGTTTATTATGTAATTGTTTAGTTATTAATACTACATTGGAAACGAATTTACCTCACA
This sequence comes from Bufo bufo, assembly GCF_905171765.1. Taxonomy (NCBI): domain Eukaryota; kingdom Metazoa; phylum Chordata; class Amphibia; order Anura; family Bufonidae; genus Bufo; species Bufo bufo. The sequence goes on from NC_053394.1 coordinate 212,275,952, forward strand.
TTTAGCATCCATTCACACATCTGTGTGTGTTTTGCGGATCCACAAAACACAGACAGCGGCAATGTGCATTGCCGGCACTATTGCGGACAAGAATAGGACAAGAAGCTGGATTAACCCTAAGGGAAACATAGCAGTTCTTTTAATTTAAAAGCTGAGAAAGGGGTGGAACATGATATGGGCAGATCATCTGATAAGGGGGGGGGGGCGTCAATTTTTATCTTGCCTAGGGCGGCAAAAATCCTTGCACCAGCCCTGCTGATCTCTGCTGTAAGGACAGCACTCCAAAAAGCCATTTTTAGGGCTAGAACATCAGTCTGATTTTTTTATTTTTATTTTCTGTGTAATCTAATTGCAGTTTCCTGCCAGCGTGTGTGTCAGGCTCACAGCGTATACTGTGCCCACTTGCCCAGTGCCACCACTCATATCTGGTGTCACAGTAGCTTGCATTTAAAAAAAAAACTTACTTTTTTGACTGTAATATAATAGCAGTCAGTTGACTGCACGCGCGTGTGTGTTTTCATGCCCTGCAAGTGCATAGTGTCACCAGCGCAACTTATATCTGGTGTCACAGTAGATTAAATTTTTTTAAAAACAACAATTTTGACTGTGAAATAATAGCAGTCAGTTGCCTGCACGTGTGTGTGTGTTTCGTGCCCTGCAAGTGCATAGTGTCACCAGCGCAACTCAAATCTCAGCGTGTGTGTCAGGCTCACAGCGTATACTGTGCCCACTTGCCCAGTGCCACCACTCATATCTGGTGTCACAGTAGATTACATAAAAAATAAAAAAAATTGTTTTACTGTGAATAAATAGCAGTCAGTTGCCTGCACGTGTGTGTGTGTGTGTTTAAGGCCCAGCAGCAAGTGCATAGTGTCACCAGTGCAACTCATATCTGGTGTCACAGTAGATTACATTTAAAAAATTATAATAATTTGACTGTGAAATAATAGCAGTCAGTTGCCTGCACATGTGTGTGTGTTTAAGGCCCTGCAAGTGCATAGTGTCACCAGCGCAACTCATATCTGGTGTCACAGTAGCTTGCACGCATAGTACAAATAAACAAATCTAAAAAAAATGACAGGCAGATGCAGGCCACCCCGCAGGGGCCGTCGTGGTGCTGTGATTCTCTTTGGCCCTAGAATAATGCCCAGTGTTCAGAGGCCACGTACCTGAACTCAAAAAGTTCTGAGGACATAGTTGACTGGCTAACACAGGACACCCAATCTTCTACAGCTTCCTCTCGGAACCTTGACACACCATCCTCCTCCAGCTCAGCTTCGGGCACCTCTCAAGTTACCACTCGCCCGCCTGCCACCACCACCAACACTAGCACCACAGCTGCATCACTTATCTGTCAGAGGAGTTATTACACATCAGTTGGAAGAAATGAGTGATGCGCAACCATTATTGCCAGAGGATGTAGATAACAGGGATGTGTCTCAGTCAGGCAGCATTAAACACATGGACGTACGGTGTGATGATGATGATGTTGTACCTGCTGCTGCTTCCTTTGCTGAGTTTTCAGATACAAGTGAAGCGGTTGATGATGACGATGTGTCCGTGGATGTCACGTGGGTGCCCGCTCGAAGAGAAGAAGAACAGGGGGAAAGTTTCAGATGGGGAGACAGAGAGGAGGAGGAGACGAGTTGGAAGCAGGGGGAGGTCGACACAAGGAGCTAGTGGCACAGTCAGACAGCATGCATCGGCACCCGGGGTCAGCCAGACAGCACGCCAATCGACGCATGCTGTTGCCACCACCAGAATGACGTCATTGCAGAGATCAGCAGTGTGGCATTTTTTTTGTGTGTCTGCCTCTGACAACAGCGATGCCATTTGCAACCTGTGCCAAAAGAAACTGAGTCGTGGGAAGTCTAACACCCACCTAGGTACAACTGCTTTGCGAAGGCACATGATCTCAAATCACAAACGCCTATGGGATCAACACATGAGTACAAGCAGCACACAAACTCAAAGCCGCCATCCTCCTCCTGGTCTAGCATCTTCAGCCACGTCAACCACTGCTGTCCTCTTTGCCCCCTCTCAACCATCCGCCACTCCGTCTCTCGCTTTGAGCAGTTCCTACTCATCTGCCCACAGTCAGGTGTCTGTCAAGGACATGTTTGAGCGTAAGAAGCCAATGTCACACAAGTCACCCCCTTGCCCGGCGTCTGACAGCTGGCTGTCGGAACTCTTAGCCCGCCAGCTTTTACCATACCAGCTGGTGGAGTCTGAGGCCTTCAAAAAATTTGTAGCTATTGGGACACCGCAGTGGAAGGTACCTGGCTGAAATTTCTTTGCACAAAAGTCAATCCCCAACCTGTACTCGATTGTGCAAAAGGAAGTGATGACATGTCTGGCACACAGTATTGGGGCAAGGGTCCATCTGACCACTGATACCTGGTCTGCAAAGCACGGTCAGGGCAGGTATATCACCTACACTGCGCATTGGGTAAGCCTGCTGACGGCTGCCAAGCATGGAATGCGTGGCTCTGCAGAGGAGTTGGTGACACCGCCACGACTTGCAGGCAGGCCTGCTGCCACCTCCTCTACTCCTCCTACTCCATCCTCTTCGCTAACCTCCTCGGCTGAGTCCTCTTCTGCTGCTGCATCTTGCTCCACATCAACTGCACCCCCCCCCCCCCAGCTCCCCAGGGGCTATTCCACATCCCAAATACGACAGTGTCACGCCGTGGTTGGGGTTGACTTGCCTGAAAGCAGAGAGTCACACTGGACCAGCACTCCTGTCTGCCCTGAACGCACAGGTGGATCAGTGGCTAACTCTGCACCAACTGGAGATCGGCAAAGTGGTGGTGTGGACAACGGAAGCAATTTTGTTGGCGGCATTGAATTTGGGCAAGTTTAACACATGTGCCGTGCATGGCACATTGTGTTGAATCTGATTGTGCAATGCTTTGTGCATACGTACCCAGGCTTACAGGATGTCCTCAAGGCAGGCAGGAAGGTGTGTGGCCATTTCAGGCGTTCCTACGCGGCCATGGCGCACTTTTCAGATATCCAGCGGCGAAACAACATGCCAGTGAGGCGCTTGATTTGCGACAGCCCGACACGTTGGAATTCAACACTCCTAATGTTTGACCGCCTGCTCCAACAAGAAAAAGCCGAAGGAGAACGAGTTGTACTGGATGGCCACGCTACTAGACACCCGGTATAAGCAGAAAGTGCCTGAAATGTAACCGAATTACAGAAAGTCGGAAAGGATGCAGCAGTTCCAAAATAAATTAAAAAGTATGCTTTACACAGCATATAAGGGTGATGTCACAGCACAACGGGAATCTAACAGGGGAAGAGGTGAAAGTAATCCTCCTACCACGACCACGCCGGCAAGGACAGGACGCTTTATAGACGTGATGTTGATGGAGGACATGCGGAGCTTCTTAAGTCCTACGCATCGCCACAGCCCTTCGGGTTCCACCCTCAGAGAACGACTCGACCGACAGATAGCAGACTACCTCGCCCTAACTGCAGATATCGACACTCTGAGGAGCGATGAACCCCTTGACTACTGGGTGTGCAGGCTTGACCTGTGGCCTGAGCTATCCCAATTTGCGATAGAACTTCTGGCCTGCCCCGCTTCAAGTGTCCTGTCAGAAAGCACCTTCAGTGCAGCAGGAGGTATTGTCACTGAGAAGAGAAGTCGCCTAGGTCAAAAAAGTCTAGATTACCTCACCTTTATTAAGATGAATGAGGCATGGATCCCGAAGGGACTGACAGTGGGCGATAAATTTGACTAATAAAGGCCTGGTGATGAAATGAGCTGCCTTGGGCTAAAAATGGTCCACACGCTGCTGTATTTTATCTCCATGCCGGATGACTTGCGTGACTTATCTGCCACCAACTAGGGTTCAAGCCAAAATGTTTTAGTGCACTTTCTGACTAGGAAACATAAATTTTTCTGGCCGCTGCTACAGCAGAGGCTGCAACAGTACCTAATTTTTTCAGGCATGTCTACATGCCTAATTTTTTCTGGCCTCTGGTGCTGCACTGTGCTGCAAAAACAAAACAAAAAAAAAGGCACATACATGTGTCAATTCCCCTTCGTGATCGTTACCTTGTTGTGGTGAAGGGGCTTGCGTATGACAATGAAGCGACCCCCTCTATGAGTAACATAGTACATAAGGCCGAAAAAAGACATTTGTCCATCCAGTTCGCCCTGTCATCCTGCAAGTTGATCCAGAGGAAGGCAAAAAAAAACTGTGAGGTAGAAGCCAATTTTCCTCACTTTAGGGGAATAGAAAATTCCTTCCCGACTCCAATCAGAATAACTCCCTGGATCAACGACCCCTCTCTAGTAGCTATATCCTTTAATATTATTACACTCCAGAAATACATCCAGGCCCCTCTTGAATTCCTTTATTGTACTCACCATCACCACCTCCTCAGGCAGAGAGTTCCATAGTCTCACTGCTCTTACCGTAAAAGAACCTTTTCTATGTTTGTGTACAAACCTTCTTTCCTCCAGACGCAGAGGATGTCCCCTCTGTCATAGTCACAGTCCTGGGATAAATAGATGATGGATAGATCTCTGTACTGACCTTTTGATATATTTATACATAGTAATTAGATCTCCCTCAGTCGTTCTTTTTTCTAACGTGAATAACCCTAATTTTGGATAATCTTTCAGGGTACTGTCGTGCCCCAATTCCAGTTATTACTTTAGTTGCCCTCCTCTGGACCCTCTCCAGCTCTGCTATGTCTGCCTTGTTCACTGGAGCTCAGAACTGTACACAGTACTCCATGTGTGGTCTGACTAATGATTTGTAAAGTAGTAGGAATATGTTCTCATCACGGGCATCTATGCCCCTTTTGATGCAAACCCATTATCTTATTGGCCTCTGGCAGCAACTGCCTGACACTGTTTTTTGCTGTTTATTAAAATTCCTAGATCTTTTTCCATGTCAGTGTTACCGAGTGTTTTACCATTTAGTATGTACGGGTGACTTGCATTATTCCTTCCCATGTGCATAACTTACATTTGTCAGTGTTAAACCTCATCTGCCACTTATCTGCCCAAGCCTGCAATCTATCCAGATCCCTCTGTAGTAGTATACTGTCCTCTTCAGTGTTAATTACTTTACACAGTTTAGTGTCATCTGCGAAAATTGATATTTTACTATGCAAGCCTTCTACGAGATCATTAATAAATATATTGAGAGAATAGGGCCCAATACTGACCCCTGAGGTACTCCACTAGTGACAGTGACCCAATCTGAGTATGTACCGTTAATAACCACCCTCTGTTTTCTATCATTGAGCCAGTTACTTAGTGTGTTGGCAATGGCAATGTTGGCACACCCCAGATGATAAGGTCGTTGCTTCATTGTGAACAGACCAAAAGCGATCGGCTGGATAATTTTGCATAGAAAAAACATTAATTTTCTTTGTAATCATCTAAGGTGATCATTAAAGCCTACTAGGCCAACAATGGGCCCACACTGCAGAATCACGCGCAGTGCCCCAAATTAGAAGTAGGAGGACCAACCAAGCATCTTTTTCCATCTCCTGGTTCCTAAAATCTATTTCATACACTGGCCCCTGATAGGGGATGTAACAGGGATTAAACTGATAGGAATAGTACTACTTAACACACCTAATTATAATAATAATAATAATAATGGGGACGTAACAGGGATTAAACTGATAGGAATAGTACTACTTAACACACCACTCATATCTGGCGGCACAGTACATTACACGGCGCACGCGCAGTGCCCCAAATTGGAAGTAAGAGGACCGACCAAGCATCTTTTTCCATCTCCCGGTTCCTAAAATCTATTCCATACACGTCCCCTGATAGGGGACGTAACAGGGATTAAACTGATAGGAATAGTACTACTTAAACACAACACTCATATTGGGATTGCACAGTACATTACACGGCGCACGCGCAGTGCCCCAAATTGGAAGTAAGAGGACCGACCAAGCATCTTTTTCCATCTCCCGGTTCCTAAAATCTCTTTCATACATGTCCCCTGATAGGGGACGTAACAGGGATTAAACTGATAGGAATAGTACTACTTAAATACACCACTCATATCTGGTGGCACAGTACATTGCAAGGCATACGCTCAGTGCCCCAAATTGGAAGTAAGAGGACCGATCAAGCATCTTTTTCCATCTCCCGGTTCCTAAAATCTATTCCATACACCGGCCCCTGATAGGGGACAAAACAGAGATTAAACTGTTAAGAAGAGATTTTTTTTTTAATAAAAAAAAAAAAGTATTTTTTGGCTGCGTTACTGAACGCTCATGCAAAATGGCTGTAGGCTCATGCGTCCTTTTGTGGAGGTGACAAACCTGGTCAGTCAAACCCAAGGCAACATCATCGACCTCATCCCATATGCGTTTTTTCTGGAGCGTGCCCTGCGAAGAGTGCTGGATCAGGCCGTAGGTGAGCATGAAGACGAAGAGTTGTGGTCACCATCACCACCAGAAGCAGCCTTGCCGTCGTCGATTGCTGGACCTGCGGCAATGCAGAGAGAGGAGTCTGAAGAAGAGGAGTCAGAGGAAGAAGGTGGCTTTGAGGAGGTGGAAGACCAACCACAGCAGGCGTCCCAGGGGGCTTGTTGTCACCTTTCGGGGACCCTTGGTGTTGTACGTGGCTGGGTGGAGGAAGAGACCTTCAATGACATCAGTGAGGACAAGGAACTGGACATGGCTAGCTTGGTACCCAACCTTGTGCAAATGGGGAGTTTGCGGTTGTGCAAATGGACTGTTTGCGGTTGTTTGCGGTGCGTTACTGTGAAGCGGGCGTAACCCTTACACTACCTGATCGATACAACATCATACCTGATGTTTTAAAGCACGTTATTCCAAACAATTTAGGAATGTTAGGTGATTTATGCCCCTTATGGATTAAACACAGTCCAGGTGTTAGTCCCCTTGAAACAACTTTTCCATCACTATTGTGGCCAGAAAGAGTCCCCGTGGGTTTTTTAAAATTCACCTGCCTATTGAAGTCAATGGCGGTTCGCCTGGTTCACCCGTTCGCGAACATTTGCGGAAATTCGCATTCGCCGTCCGCGAACGGAAAATTTTATGTTCGCGACATCTCTACTTGCCAATCGATAGTAGGGTTATGTTTGGTTAACCATGGTAAACCTAACACCAGAGGACCAGGCAAACACTCCAGCACAAAACATGAAATGGATTCAATATGAGAATCTCCCACCTTTAGATGAATGTCCTGCACCATTTGAGACAGAGCGGCGGAATCAATCGCAAACACAGAAATATTTTAGTCTAATGTGCTTGTTGTCAAAACATGCATACGGACAAACTGGCCAACCACTAACTTTTTTTTTCCCTTTTCACCTTGATGTTTAACATAAGGACATACGTTAACAAAATGTCCTCCTTGACCACAGAAAAAGCAAAGTCTTTTCTTAACCCTAAAGTTTTTATCACCTGGTCCAGGTGTGGCCTTACCCAATTGCTCGCCAGACATGAGCTCAAGTGTCTCTTTACCCAGAGACCGCTTCCCTGTATGATAATACGTCCCGAGCGATAGGAACTTTAGATCTCTCCCTCAGGCGTCTATCAATACGCACCGCCAGACACATGGCCGCCTCCAATGACTCTGGATTCGCGTCCTTCAGGTTCTCAGACAGTCCTTGACAAAATTGACCTCGGAGAGCTGGGTCATTCCACTCCGTATCAGTTGCCCACCTCCTAAATTCAGAGCAATAGGACTCAGCTGAACGCTCTCCCTGCCGCAAGCAACGCAGCTTAGATTCGGCCAGGGAAACCCGATAGATAAGTCCCAGAGCTCAGAAAAATTCATCTACCGACCAGAGGGAATGTGAACCAGTCGGCAAAGAGAAAGCCCAAGACTGAGCGTCACCTTTCAGCAACAAAATAATAATCCCCACTCTCTGACTCTCGTCCCCATAAGAGCTAGGACGCATTCTGAAATATAATTTGCACGATTCCCTGAAACAAACAAAGTTGTCACTTACCCCGCAAAACATATCCGGGAGAGCAACCTTCGATTCAGGGCAGGCCTGGTTCCTGCTGCCGGAACCCACCGCCTGTGGTCTCTGAAACTGTGCAACGGTCGTGCGGAGGTCAGCCACCTCCAAAGACAGCCCCTGCATACGATAGACCAGTGCAGAAACAGTATCCATAGCTGCACTCATAAAACAAAGGATAACGGTTTGGGCGGTTGATAATGTCACAGGTTAAGGGGAAGGGAAAACACCAAATACAGACCACAACGAATAGACAACTTTCTAGGCCTCAAAAGCTAAGGAAGAGGGATGTGACCTCCTAGTAATCCCTAGGCCTTTCCCTAACTCCTGCCAGTATGAGCAGATCCTGATAGTGGAAATACTCATAAACCAGATACCTAAAGCCCTGCAAAAACTGACGAGCACTAGGATAGGTAGCAGGGGGTGAGACAGTTGGTTCCTTCCAGCAGGGCTGGCCTTGGGTGTTCAGGCGCCCTGTGCGAGCTAATCTTGTGGCACCCCTCCCCCCCCCCCTCCGGTTCACATGATTAAGGGGCAGGGGACTGGCTTTGGTTGACACTGGGTATAATTAAGGGGGCAGGGGACTAGGTAAAGGTGACAGGGTATGATTAAGAGGGGCAGGGGACTGGTTATGGGTGACACTGGGTATGATTAAGGGGGGCAGGGTCTAATTGAGGGGGCAGGGGACTGGGTAAGGGTGACACTGGGTATGATTAAGAAGGGCAGGGGACTGGGTAAAGGTGACAGGGTATGATTAAGGGGGGCAGGAGACTGGCTCTGGGTGACACTGGGTATGATTAAGGGGGGCAGGGGACTGGGCAAAGGTGACAGGGTATGATTAAGGGGGGCAGGAGACTGACTATGGGTGACACTGGGTATGATTAAGGGCCTTAATCATAACCAGTGTCACCCATAGCCAGTCTCCTGCCCCCTTAATCATACCCTGTCACCTTTACCCAGTCCCCTGCCCCCCTTAATTATACCTAGTGTCAACCAAAGCCAGTGCCCTGCCCCTTAATCATACCCAGTGTTACCCTTATCCAGTCCCCTGCCCCCTTAATCATACCCAGTGTCTGTCACCCTTATCCAGTCCCCTGCCCCCTTAATCATACCCAGTGTCACCCTTATCCAGTCCCCTGCCCCCTTAATCATACCCAGTGTCTGTCACCCTTATCCAGTCCCCTGCCCCCCTTAATTAGACCCTGCCCCCATTTAATGAAAGATGTTTGGTAAAAAATAAAAAATAAAAACAATAAGAACAGGTACTCACTATTTGAAGTCTTCTGCTCCCTCCCTGTCTGCAGAGCACCGTCCGCCGCCCTCAACATTGAGCGGATCCTTCCGCGGCTCTCTGTGAAGGCGCAGCACTTGGACGCTGCGCCTGAGCCCCTAAGCTCCTCCTCCACTCTCTGGAACCTGACCTGGCAGCTGCAGCAGCTCAGCTCACCAGGCTCGCCTCACACAATCTCGGGCCGGGCGCCCCTGTTGCCATGGCGCCCTGTGCGGCCGTACAGCTCGCACACCCCAAAGGCTGGCCCTGCCTTCCAGAATTAAGGAGCCTTCGTCTCCCTGAGGCCTAGAAACAACACACCCCAGATAATAAGAAACAGCGAAGGCAACAAGTACTTAGCTTAGAGATGTATGAAGAAGCAGGAGATCCAAGACAAACCAGCACTAGCAACTCCAAGCAGAAACTATCAACCGCATGGTCAGCAGTGTGAGGCGGATCTAAATAGAGCCTCATCACTGATAACGAGTGGTGAGATCCTGCCAAACAACAACATACAGAGAGGAAAACAGAGAGACCTGTCAGATAGCCTCACATGCAGCAAGTCTATCTGATCTTCTCACCTCTCTCACAAGAGGGACCATGACACTTTCTTTGTTCGTACAGTTGGTCCAACATATGGAGGGTGGAATTCCAATGGGTGGAAACGTCGCATATCAGCCTATGTTAGGGGATACTGTTCTGATGCTGCAGTGGCTAAAGTGCATGCAAAGTTTCCTGTCCATTTTTAGGATGTCTTGCAGATGGGTGGAAGACTTCAGGAGCCGCTTGAAAACCAGATTGAACACGTGTGCCATGCAGGGCGCATGGCTCAGCTCTTCTTGACACAGTGCCGACACCATGTTCTTCCTGTTGTCGGTCACCATGGTTCCGATTTTTAGTTGTCGTGGAGAAAGCCAGGATTCGATTTCTTGATGAAGGACCCGGAGCAGTTCCTCCCCTGTGTGACTCAGTTCGCCTAGGCAAACGAGGTGCAGAACAGCATGACAACTCCGTGCTCTGCACATGTGGTATGCTGGAGGGGCACTGTGAATTGTCCCTGCAGTGGAGGCGGAGGACACGGTTGAGGATGAGGAGGCAGAGGCTGACATTGTCGCAGGACTAACGGCGTGAGAAACTTGCCACAACCAGCTTTATTGTCACTTTTACAGCAGACCAAACATAAATCATAAACATAAATCCTAGGTCGTCTGACCACTGACTACACACTATTTCTCCCTCTCTATTGGGATCTGGGTCTACCACTCAGCTCCCCAAAACACAACACGGTGCTTACCCTACACAGGGTTAGAGGGTCCCGACTCCAACAGGCCTTAGCGCAGCCTGCTCCTTCCCCAGACTGGGAGTCATGATTGAGGAGCCCAGTCCTCCTTTACCTGAGCTCCTCAGCTGGCTGCTAATTATCTTAATTACCAGCCTAGCTGCTGCAGACAGTGGGAAAAACCTATTTTCCCAGCCTTTCTTGTTCTCACCCAGCTTTCTCTGGGCGAGATACACCATTTTAATGGCCCTCATATGGCCCTCTGGCAGCCCCACTGCCACAAAATATATATATACAGTGGGATGCGAAAGTTTGGGCAACCTTGTTAATTGTCATGGTTTTCCTGTATAAATCATTGGTTGTTACGATAAAAAATGTCAGTTAAACATATCATATAGGAGACACACACAGTGATATTTGAGAAGTGAAATGAAGTTTATTGGATTTACAGAAAGTGTGCTATAATTGTTTAAACACAATTAGGCAGGTGCATAAATTTGGGCACTGTTGTCATTTTATTGATTCCAAAACCTTTAGAACTAATTATTGGAACTCAGATTGGCTTGGTAAGCTCAGTGACCCCTGACCTACATACACAGGTGAATCCAATTGTGAGAAAGAGTATTTAAGGGGGTCAATTGTAAGTTTCCCTCCTCTTTTAATTTTCTCTGAAGAGTAGCAACATGGGGGTCTCAAAACAACTCTCAAATGACCTGAAGACAAAGATTGTTCACCATCATGGTTTAGGGGAAGGATACAGAAAGCTGTCTCAGAGATTTCAGCTGTCTGTTTCCACAGTTAGGAACATATTGAGGAAATGGAAGACCACAGGCTGAGTTCAAGTTAAGGCTCGAAGTGGCAAACCAAGAAAAATCTCGGATAGACAGAAGTGACGAATGGTGAGAACAGTCAGAGTCAACCCACAGACCAGCACCAAAGACCTACAACATCATCTTGCTGCAGATGGAGTCACTGTGCATCATTCAACCATTTGGCGCACTTTACACAAGGAGATGCTGTATGCGAGAGTGATGCAGAGGAAGCCTTTTCTCCGCCCACAGCACAAAAAGTGCCGCTTGAGGTGGGCTAAAGCACATTTGGACAAGCCAGCTTCATTTTGGAATAAGGTGCTGTGGACTGATGAAACTAAAATTGAGTTATTTGGCCATAACAAGGGGCGTTATGCATGGAGGAAAAAGAACACAGCATTCCAAGAAAAACACCTGCTACCTACAGTAAAATATGGTGGTGGTTCCATCATGCTGTGGGGCTGTGTGGCCAGTGCAGGGACTGGGAATCTTGTCAAAGTTGAGGGACGCATGGATTCCACTCAGTATCAGCAGATTCTGGAGACCAATGTCCAGGAATCAGTGACAAAGCTGAAGCTGCGCCGGGGCTGGATCTTTCAACAAGACAACGACCCTAAACACTGCTCAAAATCCACTAAGGCATTTATGCAGAGGAACAAGTACAACGTTCTGGAATGGCCATCTCAGTCCCCAGACCTGAATATAATTGAAAATCTGTGGTGTGACTTAAAGAGAGCTGTCCATGCTCGGAAGCCATCAAACCTGAATGAACTAAAGATGTTTTGTAAAGAGGAATGGTCCAAAATACCTTCAACCAGAATCCAGACTCTCATTAGAGCCTACAGGAAGCGTTTAGAGGCTGTAGTTTCTGCAAAAGGAGGATCTACTAAATATTGATTTCATTTCTTTTTTGTGGTGCCCAAATTTATGCACCTGCCTAATTTTGTTTAAACAATTATAGCACACTTTCTGCAAATCCAATAAACTTCATTTCACTTCTCAAATATCACTGTGTGTGTCTCCTATATGATATATTTAACTGACATTTTTTATCATAACAACCAACGATTTATACAGGAAAATCATGATGATTAACAAGGTTGCCCCAATATATATATATACAGGGCTTTTTTTTCTCAGAGAAAAGGTGGTGGAACTCACCCCCCCCCCTCCACTGGCCACGCCCGAACCCACCCCTAGGACCGCCCCCTAAAACCGCCCCTTTAGAGAACAGGGATGCAAGTAAAATTGCCAGTGACGGTCGTGACAGCGAGGCTGCCAGTGCCAGTGGCGACTCTAGGAACAATATATAGGGGGGGCACAAAGATACCACAGTCAAAAATGGGGGGGGCAAAAACAAAATAAGTATATATAAATAAGATTACAAAATACGAGAGAATTGCGGTATGCAGGGATACATTTAGAATAAAACATTTTACTTACAAAAGAAGTTATTCAGTCGTCTGCTGTGCCGTCCTCTGCTTGCTTCCGCGGATTCTTTCCCCTTCTTTCTGTCTCTCGTCAGTGCGCAGGCGTACTGTTATGGTGGATCTGTGGAAGACAAACTGTTATGGGGGCATCTGTGGATGACACATTATGCCTCTCATTAGCCCTCATTATGCCTCTCATCACTCCCATATCAGCCCCCATACCTCTCATTAGCCCCCATATCAGCCCTTATGCCTCATTAGCCCCCATTATAAGCAATTATGCCTCATTAGCCCACATTATGCCTATTATTAGCCCTCATTATAAGCCATTATGCCTCATTAGCCCACATTATGCCTCTTATTAGACCCCATATGCCTAATTAGCCCCCATTATGTCTCTAATTAGCCCCCACTATGCCTCATTAGCCCCATATGCCTCATTAGCCCCCATATGCCTCATTAGCCCCATATGCCTCTAATAGTCTAATTAGCCCCCATTGTGTCTCTAATTAGCCCCCATGATGCCTCTCATTAGCCCCCATTATGCATCATTAGCCCTCATATGCTTCATTAGCACCCATATGCCTCCAATTAGCCCCATATACCTCCAATTAGCCCCCATAGCCCCCATATGCCTCTAATTAGCCCCCATATGCCTCCAATTAGCCCCCATAGCCCCCATATGCCTCCAATTAGCCCCCATATGCCTCCAATTAGCCCCCATATGCCTCCAATTAGCCCCCATTATGCCCCCAGCAGCCACATTTTTTATAAAATAAAAAACCACTTACCTCTCCTGCTCCTGGACGGACGCTGCCTGCAATTTTCTTTCTCCTCAGTCGACTGTGCTCTGAACTGGCGCGCACAGCGTGAGGTCACAGAGCTCCCTCACGCTGTGCGCAGCCCTGCACAGCCGATAGCTGATGACCAGGAAGTGGTAAGTACAGACCGTTCACCACTTCCACCTGGGAGAATCAGCAGGGGGGCACCCGGGGGCGGCGGCTGGGCCCAGTAACTAAAGGGGGGCGAGTCGGCGAAAATAGGTGGCGGAACGCCGTTCCGGCGCATTCCGCCATTAAAAAAAAGCCGTGTATATATATATATATATATATATATATATCTTTTACCATAGCTTAGTAAACTTTTAAGCCCCTAAATCGTGTTATGCCTATTTATTCCCAAATCTCAGAATTCACAGTAATACACTATACCAGGGATCAGCAGCCTTCGGCACTTCAGCTACAGTGAAACAACATCTCCCAGCAATCACACTTACATGACTGTTTTTGTAACTCCATTAGAAGTGAAAGGAGGATTTTGGGAGTTGTAGTATGATAACAGCTGGAGTGCCGTAGGTTGCTGAACCCTGTACTATACTATTCAATTTCTTATTAATGTGAATCTGTTATGTTGAAGGCCACTCCTCTTCTTCTGGTGGGCATAGCTGCCACATCTTCTTCCTGTGGCACAGACCTGCAGACATCTCCCCTGCTTCCAGCTTCTTGCTGGCTAGGCCTGTCACCCTCTGCCCGTTAGGTGCGCATGCTCCCTCTGGTTTTTAAGGGGCCACCATTATCTGCACCAGCCTATGGCTGTCCACTTTCGGGTACATAGGGTACCTTTGCCTATGGCAGGGTGTCTGAACAATAGGTTCTAGCTGCCTGCCCTGATCTCAGACTGTTTACTGGAACACACAAACTCTGCCTGCCTGAACTCATATTGTTCCTGACCAGGGTTTTGTCTGACCCCTTTGTGCTCCACACCAGTGTCTCTTAACTCCCATGGATCAGCAGTCACTTGAACATCGACTACTAAGAGATGTAGCAGCCTGGTACTTCACCTTACAACAAAGTCCAGATCCCTGTGTAGGAATTAAAGGGTGAATACCAAGGGGGCAGGCCATTTAGAACTCCTTTGGGAGTAGCCTCAAGCCAAATCTGTTCAACAGATACATTGGGTTACCCCTACTGCATAACATCCATCACATAATTGACAATCTTCTCGATAATATATTAAACCTGGTGCCGATACTTATTGTTCTGCATCAGTTATTTTGCAATTACCATATTTTTTGCTTTATAAGACACACTTTTTCCCCCCAAAAGGGCCCTGCATCTTATAAAGCGAATATTAGTGAGAGTTTCCACTATGGAAGCGCTCATTAGTACCGGAGGACCGGGTCATAGGCTGTTGGCTGTGCTGTGGCGTGAGGGCACTCTGTGCACAGTCACAGCAGGAAGAAGACAGAGTGCGCTGGAGGTGAGGAGCGGCAGAGTCCAGAGCAGGAGAGGTAAGTGTTTTATTTTATTTTATTTTATTTGATCTGTGGCATGGGGGCTCATAAATGGCACTGGGGCTTATGGATGGCATGGGGGCTCATATTGGGGGCTCATAAATGGCATGGGGGCTCATAATGGAGGCTTATAAATGGCATTGGGGCTCATAGATGGCATGGGGACTCATAATGGGGCCTTAAATGGCATAGGGGCTCATAATGGAGGCTCATAAATGGCACTGGGGCTCATAGATAGCATGGGGGCTCATAATGGGGGCTAATAAATGGCATGGGGGCTGATAAATGGCATGGGGGCTCAAAATGGAGGCTCATAAATTGCACTGGGGCTCATAGATGGCATGGGGGCTCATAATGGGGGCTGATAAAAGGCATAGGGGGCTGATCTGAGGCATGGGGGGCTGATCTGAGACATCGGAGGGGGGGCTGATCCGAGGTCTTACTGGGGTCTT
The DNA here is from genome assembly GCF_905171765.1 of Bufo bufo. Taxonomy (NCBI): domain Eukaryota; kingdom Metazoa; phylum Chordata; class Amphibia; order Anura; family Bufonidae; genus Bufo; species Bufo bufo. Next base: position 212,291,473 of record NC_053394.1, read on the forward strand.
ATTAACATTGGGGGTCTGATTGAGGGTCTTATTAACATTGGGGGTCTGATTAGGGCTGTCAGATGAGGTCTGATTAACATTGGGTGTCTGATTGCTGGCCTGATCTGAGGTCTAATGAAAAATATTTTTTTCTTATTGTCCCCCTCTAAAACCTAGGTGCGTCTTATCATCAGGTGCGTCTCATAAAGCAAAAAATATGGTATATGGGCCTCTGTCCAAGGGACCAATTTTTCTTCAAACAATTTTTCACATATAATTTAATGAATTCTGTTGCTCAGACTCTGCCTGGTGTACTGTTCTGTGTCACGGTTATATAGCAGTTATATTAGACTCTGTCCAAGTGACCATTTTTTCTTTATGTTTTTACATTTAATTTAATAAATTCTGTTGCTCAGAGTACAGTATACATTCATGAACAAAAAATAATGCAACAAGAAGGAGGAGGTTGGAATCAAATGAAACTTTCCATATGTGAATATAATGATGATATATTTAAGTAATTACAATATTAGAGCAAAAGTATAAGTTTAATGGGGAAACTGTACAATTGATCTTAACTGTTAAATGTCCGCGCTTACTAGTGATAGTATGATGTTCTACTTCATGTATTACTCTCACTTTACCTGTTTATCAAAATGTCACTTTTGCTGCAAAGTCACTTCAATACAAGTAAAGAGTTCATATAAACTTTTTCAGATATATTTACTTGCCTTTCCCATGTTACATCTCCTGTCTTTGGAACAAAGTGATTTATCCTCCTTGTTCAAATGTTCAGCTTCTACCTGCACTTAGCGTTGTCCCGGCCAGTGGTGTGCACTCATGTCTGGGAGGGATTTAGCTGAATATTTCCGGTAATCTATATCCTCTGGAACAGGTCAAGTTTCTAGGTGACTGTATGATGCTCATTTTGACACACAATTATTTTAAATATATGGAGGAATATTACTGTTAAACGTGGGGGACCTAAATGTAGACCAGATTTGCACCGAATTTCACAAATCTATACATGGGTAGATGGGAGGCCCATACGATATAGCCCAAGAAACTCTTTGCTCAAACCTAGTCCTATGGAAGCATTTTATTGATGACATCATTTTTATATGGGATGGAGGGGAGGAAACATTGGGGAACTTTTTAAATGAGATCAATGCAAATAATTTTTATTTACAATTTACCCCCAATTTTAGTAGGACGGAAGTGAATTTTTTGGACCTCACAGTGCTTATGGCCAGATTGAAACAAAAACCTATTACAAACTCACAGACAGTAACAGCTATATTTTATTGACTAGCTGTCATTTACCTGTCTGGTTGGAGAAATTGTACCACAAGCGAACAATATGAAAAGAAAGTAGATAACCTTCAAGGAAAATTCAAATAAAAGGGCTACCAAAAAGATCAACTTGAGAAAATAAAACAGGAAATAAAAAAAAAACAAAGAAACATATTGTTGGCAAATAAAAGGGAAGAAAAACATGAAAAGAAATATTATCAGACAATCTGCAACATAGAGAAGAGTAGCACAATAAGGGTCCATTTACACATCCGTGTGTGTTTTGCGGATCCACGGATCCGCAAAACACGGACATCGGCGATGTGTGCTCCACATTTTGCGGACCGCACATCGCCAACACTTAATAGAAAATGCCTATTCTTGTCCGCAATTGTGGACAAGAATAGGACATGTTCTATTTTTTTCGGGAACGGAATTGCGGACCCGGAAGTGCGGAACCGCAATTCCGGATCCAGGCAGCACATTATGCTGCCCCATAGAAATGAATGGGTCTGCAATTCCGTTCCGCAAAATGCAGAACAAATTGCGGACGTGTGAATGGACCCTAATAGTACCAATAATCACGCAGTGCAGTGAAATGGAAGGGACTTTTAAGAAAATGATTAGAAAAGATTAGGAGGTTTTAAAAGAAGATAAAGTAATAGGAGAAAGGATTACAAAAAATCCTGTTTTCACTTTTAGAAAAGCAAGGAACCTGGGAAATATGATTGCCCCTAGAATTAACACATAAATAACAAATAAGGTTAAAATAAAAAATATTGACAATGAAAACATAAACAAACATTGCAATGGATTAATAATAGCAACAAAAATAAAGAAAGTTTTTTTTCCCATGTGGCATGTGAAAACCATGCCACAAGATGGGGACCATCAGTCCAATTTTTATGCTTGACAATAAGGGAGTGAAATATGACATCAGGGATCACATTACATGCAGATCAACAGGGGCTATCTATTTCATTATGTGCCCATGTAATAAAATGTATGTGGGCAGAACCAAAAAAAATCATTGCAAACTAGAGTGAATGAACACATTAATATAAAGAAAAAATTGGAAAATGACCCCCTATCAAGACACTACAAGGAATGACATAAAGGTAGCTTTACAGGTTCTGTATTTGTGGGCATTGAGATAGTTAGACCAGATGTTTGCGGGGAGGATTTCATCAAACAGATGCCCAGAGCAGAAAGTAGATGGATATCAGAACTAAACAGTCTGGCACCTGAGGGGTTCAACCAGGACATGGAACTTTTGAATTTTTTTTTGCGATTTTTTTTTAATATAAATTATGTAGGTTAGATATACTAAATAAATAGTTGCTGCTAAAGTATGGAAGATAGGATGAAAAAGAACAAAATTATAGGGCAAGTTTTTCCTGGTGACTGAATAGCCTATATAAAAACATACAGGAGGACAGGAACATCATCCCTGACGAAGGAGACAGGTGTTTCCAAAATGCGTTTTTTGGTCTCTGAAGTCTTCCGTACAGGAAAGTGCAACGCTCCAGGAAACTTGCTGGTTTCCCAGAGACGAACGCACGCCACTGGCCGGAACAACGCTGAGTGCAGGTAGAAGCTAAACATTTGAACAAGGAGGATAAAGCACTTTGTTCCAAAGACAGGAAATGTAACATCGTATAGGCAAGTAAATATATCTGAAAAACTTTATACAAACTCTTTAATTGTATTGAAGTGACTTTGCAACAAAAGTGACATTTTGATAAACAGGTAAAGCGAGAGTAATACATGAAGTAGAACATCAAACTATCACTAGTAAGCGCGGACATTTAACATTTAAGGTTGATTTTTTTCATATCGGCAGGGTACAGGCAGGTAACCCTTTAATAAATACCCAGCAGCTACGAAACCAGAAAGGAGTGCAGTCCACAGCAGGACTTCATATCCATCTACTGTGATATTAATAACACATAGAGACATCTATTCGCTCATTAAAGGGAACCTGTGAGCGGCAAAACCCATCCCAAACCGCCAGCAGTACCTTCAAGTAGCCGGCAGTGAGTTTCGAATTATGATTTTCTTACTGCATTCTGATGAGGCAGAAGTATGAAAAACGTTCTTTTATTCTCCGTCCGTGCTATTTTCCAGTAAGGCTTGAAGTCAAGGGGGCAGCGGCCTCCTTGACTTCAAGCCTGACTGGAAAATAGCACGGACGGAGGATAAAAGAACGTTTTTCATAATTCGAAACTCACTGCCGGCTACTTGAAGGTACTGCTGGCGGTTTGGTATGGGTTTGCAAACAGAAGTGGATAGGGAAATTACTTTAAATAACATAAAATACATAAAAATCAAAAATAATAATCTTGATCTAGGAAGATGAGGTCCATATGGAGTAGGAGGTTGAGGAGGTGGTGGATGTGGCAGTGTAGGTGGATGAGGAGGAGGTAGCCTACACTGCTTTTTGGTTTTACATTTTTTATTATTTTATAGGGTACTCCCCAAAACATTGGGAAATATATAACCTGTGATAACCCCCTCCAGTCGTGCTAAACACACATTCAGACAATACACTGGCTGCAGGGCAGGCCAGCACCTCCAAGGCGTGAAAGGCAAGCTCATCCATGATCACATCATTACCATATACATAAATAACAGCCCTACGGGCATAACTGAACAACAAACAATCAGTATGGCTATGGTGGTAAAAATGAAATACAGGAACGTTCTCACCCGATTGTGGATGTAGATCAAGGGTTCTCTCAGAGGTTCTTGAGAAGGAGGACGGACCCGTGTAGATAATTCACCATACTGGAGGTACCAGGCGTTGGTGCCCCTTGGCTGATAGGGTGGTGGGGTCAGGTAGCCCTAGACAACCCTAAGTAAGGGGCAGGGGCTAGTACGCCCTACCTATCTATACGAGGAACTTGCCCCGCAAGGAGCGTCCCCGTCCGGATGCCTGGCCCTGTTGGGGCGGAATCCCTAATAAACCCTAAAAAGGGTGCTCCCTGCGTGTCACGTTTCAATTCGTGAAGGAAAATCTTCAGGGGAGAATGTGGAAATAACAAGACTATGGATGGGGCTTGTATAACCATAAAGAAATAGATGGTAGAGGAGGCAGTATATTGGTCAATATATGTTAGAAAAATCAAACATGGGTGTAGGGTCAGTCAGACGTAACCACCCAAATGACCACAACAAAAACCTCCCGTTTGGGATAAAGCTGCACCAGTGGGTGCCAGCTATTCTGGACAGAAAAAAACCGCAGGATAGTCAGAATCCAGGGGGGCTGTCAGCAGTGTGTGCTCACCTGTCAGCGTCTTTTGAAGATGCATAGAATCGCGCCAGTCTGCCCTGTACCGCCCCACTTCCGGTCATGTGACTAGGGTAAGAGGAAGTCACATGTGCGGTGGAACGCAAGGAAGTGAGCGTGCGTTCCAAGGGAGACGTCGGCCGTGGTGCGCGGCGCCAGGGAGTGACGTCACGCCTCATGCAAATCGCATGAGCAGGGGGCTGACCACAGACTGCGTCAAACCCAGGAAGGAACGCCCACCGCTCGTGCCCCAGGGTGGGAACGGTCTGTAGTTTAAACAGGGGGCGGGATTAAGCATCTGGCCAAGATGTTGGTGCAAAGTGAATGCAGACCAACATACTTGCCGGAGGGACCTATGGTTAGAGGGTTCCCATGGTAACAAATAGTCATTTAATAAGCCAGACTATTAGAGGCAGGCTCTCAAAGGACACCAGCCGCAGGAGAAGAGTGACTGGCATAGTGAAAGCGCAAGAGATGAGAAAAGGAAAAAGGTCTAAATAAAACAGCTAAAGTTGAGCTGTTCATTCAAACCCATGGGGGCCATGGTTTTCAAATAGTATATCCAGCGTAGTTCACGCTGCAATATTGCGCGGTTCCAATCACCTCCACGTTTTGGGGGCAGGATGCGATCAATCCCCATCACAGAGATGCGGGCTTTACCGTTGTGTTCACTGTGGACATGGTTGGCGACAGGGGTGTCCTTAGCTTTCGCTATGTCGCTGAGGTGTTCCCCAATACATCTGCGGAGTTCCCGTATGGTCTTACCCACGTACCCCCTGCCGCACTCGCATGACAGGAGGTAGATAACCCCGTGAGTCGCTACAGTTAAATGAAATGGTGTATACGGTATTCCATGCCTGTGGTCGCACTGCTAAATACTTTCCCAGTTTTTCTAGAGGGACAGGGCAAATGCCGCCGCTGCACCTGTAACAGCCCTTCACGTCAGGATCTAAGCCAGGATGAGCCTGACGGAAGGGGGCGTGAATTCCACTGGACTCAAGTGTGTCGCGGAGGGCTGCGTCCTCGACGCTAGGTGACGTGCGGATGAGTCTCTCTACCGCTCTCGTCAAGTCTGGGATCCATTTGAGGAAAGCCCCAATTTTTTTGAAGGATTTTCTAATATCAGCCGCAGCCCTGTCGAAGGTCTGATGGGGCAGATGATGCTAGCAGGTGACACCATGGTCAGTTTTGGGGGAAAGGAGGGATGTTCTATCTGAGTGGTAGGGCAAATTCGAACTCCCTCCTCAGGACACTGTCAGGATAACCGCGCTGCTGAAACCTAGTGCGTAGATCATTCGCTTGTCTGATAAATTCCCGTTTTGTGGAACAATTTCTCCTTATCCTGAGATATTGTCCTTTGGGAATACCCCGCCTGAGTGGCAGAGGATGGCTACTCTCCCACCTAAGCAGGGTATTAGTAGAAGTCGTTGCGATAAATCGACGTCCCCAATTCACCAGATGATGTTTTGGAAATGAGTACATCGAGGAAGGGTAATGAGGTGCCCCCAACCTCACAGGTAAAGTGCATGCCGATCTGATTATCGTTGAGCATCCCCACCATGGAGCGGAACGAGGATTCGCTCCCGCTCCATAGATGAAGATGTCATCGATGTACCGGGCCCACATGCCAATCTCATGGACCAGGTGGCAGTGGGCGCGGGTACATCGATGACATCTTCATCTTATGGAGCGGGAGCGAATCCTCGTTCCGCTCCATGGTGGGGATGCTCAACGATAATCAGATCGGCATGCACTTTACCTGTGAGGTTGGGGGCACCTCATTACCCTTCCTCGATGTACTCATCTCCAAAACATCATCTGGTGAATTGGAGACGTCGATTTATCGCAAACCGACATCTACTAATACCCAGCTTAGGTGGGAGAGTACCATCCTCTGCCACTCAGGCGGGGGTATTCCCAAAGGACAAATATCTCAGGATAAGGAGAAATTGTTCCACAAAAACGGGAATTTATCAGACAAGCGAATGATCTACGCACTAGGTTTCAGCAGCGCGGTTATCCTGACAGTGTCCTGAGGAGGGAGTTCGAATTTGCCTACACTCAGATAGAACATCCCTCCTTTCCCCCAAAACTGACAAGGTGTCACCTGCTAGCATCATCCGCCCCATCATGACCTTCGACAGGGCTGCGGCTGATATTAGAAACATCCTTCAAAAAAATTGGGGCATTCTTCAACTGGACCCAGACTTGAGAGCAGCGTAGGAGACTAACCGCACTTCACCTATCGTCGAGGGACGCAGCCTCCGCGACACACTTGTGTCCAGTGAATTCACGCCCCCCATCCGTCCATCTCAACCTGGCTTAGATCTGACGTGAAGGGCTGTTACAGGTGCAGCGGCTTGCATTGCCTGTCCCTATATAAAAACTGGGGAAAGTATTTAGCAGTGCGACCACAGGCAAGGAATACCGTATACACCATTTCATTAACTGTAGGACTCACGGGGTTATCTACCTCCTGTCATGCGAGTGCGGCAGGGGGTACGTGGTAAGACCATACGGGAACTCCGCAGACGTATTGGGGAACACCTCTGCAACAAAGCGAAAGCTAAGGACACCCCTGTCGCCAACCATGTCCACAGTGAACACAACGGTAAAGCCTGCATCTCTGTGATGGGGATTGATCAGCATCCTGCCCCCAAAACATGGAGGTGATTGGGAACCGCGCAATATTGCAGCGTGAACTACGCTGGATATACTATTTGAAAACCATGGCCCCCATGGGTTTTGAATGAACATCTAAACTTTAGCTGTTTTATTAGGACCTTTTTCCTTTTCTCATCTCTTGCGCTTTCCAACTATGCCAGTCACTCTTCTCCTGCGGCTGGTGTCCTTTGAGAGCCTGCCTCTAATAGTCTGGCTTATTAAATGACTATTGTTACCATGGGAACCCTCTAACCAAAGGTCCCTCCGCAAGTATGTTGGTCTTCATTCACTTTGCACCAACATCTTGGCCAGATGCTTAATCCCGCCCCCTGTTTAAACTACAGACCGTTCCCACCCTGGGGCACGAGCGTTGGGCTTTCCTTCCTGGGTTTGACGCAGTCTGTGGTCAGCCCCCTGCTCATGCGAATTGCATGAGGCGTGAACGTCAGCTCCCTGACACCGCGCACCACGGCCGACGTCTCCCTTGGAACGCACGCTCCCTTCCTTGCGTTCCTCCGCACATGTGACTTCCTCTTACCCTAGTCACATGACCGGAAGTGGGGCAGTACAGGGCAGACTGGCGCGATTCTATGCATCTTCAAAAGACGCTGACAGGTGAGCACACACTGCTGACAGCCCCCCTGGATTCTGACTATCCTGCGGGTTATTTTCTGTCCAGAATAGCTGGCACCCACTGGTGCCAAGCTTTATCCCAAACGGGTAGGTTTTTGTTGTGGTCATTTGGGTGGTTACGTCTGACTGACCCTTCACCCATGTTTGATTTTTCTAACATATATTGACCAATATACTGCCTCCTCTACCATCTATTTCTTTATGGTTATACAAGCCCCATCCATAGTCTTGTTATTTCCACATTCTCCCCTGATGATTTTCCTTCACGAATTGAAACGTGACACGTAGGGAGCACCCTTTTTAGGGTTTATTAGGGATTACGCCCCAACAGGGCCAGGCATCCGGACGGGGACGCTCCTTGCGGGGCAAGTTCCTCGTATAGATAGGTAGGGCGTACTAGCCCCTGCCCCTTACTTAGGGTTGTCTAGGGCTACCTGACCCCACCACCCTATCAGCCAAGGGGCACCAACGCCTGGTACCTCCAGTATGGTGAATTATCTACACGGGTCCGTCCTCCTTCTCAAGAACCTCTGAGAGAACCCTTGATCTACATCCACAATCCGGTGAGAACGTTCCTGTATTTCATTTTTACCACCATAGCCATACTGATTGTTTGTTGTTCAGTTAGGCCCGTAGGGCTGTTATTTATGTATATGTTGCAGACGCTCCTCCTCTAAGTGTCTACCTATTTGAGATTTATTCACATTAAATGTTAAGTTTTACCCCTCTGTCCCCTAGGAGATCAGTACATAACTACTATAATTTTTGGGAGTAATTAGGTCCGGTCGTCAAACCCGGCCTCTTTCTGTTTTCTTATATCACATCATTACCCCCTATTGTGTCACATTTCTCCCCCCCCCCCCCCATGGCACATCATCCCCCCGCCCGGACGGCCCTGGCCCCATCCATGATCACATTATTATCCCCCTATTGTGTCACATTTCTTTCCCTCCCCACCATGGCACATCATCCCCCCCGCCCAGACGGCCCTGGCCCCATCCATGATCACATCATTACCCCCTATTGTGTCACATTTCTTCCCCTCCCGCCATGGCACATCATCCCCCCCCGCCCAGACGGCCCTGGCCACATCCATGATCACATCATTACCCCCTATTGTGTCACATTTCTCCCCCCCATGGCACATCATCCCCCCCACCCGGACGGCCCTGGTCCCATCCATGATCACATTATTACACCCTATTGTGTCACATTTCTTCCCCTACCCCCATGGCACATCATCCCCCCCGCCCAGTCGGCCCTGGCTCCATCCATGATCACATCATTACCCCCTATTGTGTCACATTTCTTCCCCTCCCGCCATGGCACATCATCCCCCCGCCCAGACGGCCCTGGCCACATCCATGATCACATCATTACCCCCTATAGTGTCACATTTCTTACCCTGCCCCCATGGCACATCACCCCCCCTGCCCAGGCGGCCCTGCCCACATCCATGATCACATCATTACCCCCTATTGTGTCATCACTTTTCTCCGCCCCCATGGCACATCATCTCCTCCCCCTGCCCAGACGGCCCTAACCACATCCATGATCACATCATTACCCCCTATTGTGTCACATTTTTCCCCCCCATGGCACATCATTTTCTCCCCCCCCGCCCCCCCCCCATGGCACATCATTCCACCCGCCGGCCGACCCTTCCTGGCGGTCTGGCCCATTCCCATGTCACATACTCAGAGTACAACTCTGTACAGACATTTACATTGTCCACAGCCTCGCCTCCATATCACGGTCACCCCCCCCCCACAATATTAATGATTGTAGTTGAGTAATTACTTTTTTTTCAACATTTTCAACATAATTGATATGCCATGCGCTCAGGCTCAGCCCTCGCTCTGGCGCTAGTCAGTGCGCTAGCCTAGTGCTCAAATCATCATTTTTATCATCAGACATCACCATATACCATTGATTCACGGTTCAGAGCTACCCTCAGTTAACACCTGAGTGGGGCTGTGACTGTCTGACTCCTGACTCCTGCTGCTGTCTGCGTCTTCAATCTGGCTGACGCTGGTGTCTGGTGAGTCAGACGAGACACAACACAGACACAGTCAGTCAGCACGCCTCGCCTCTAGTCACTGCTTCCTCGCCGCCGCGGCGCCGCTCACTGTCACCAGTCACGCCCCCCGTGCATGACAGACCGTGTTGCCGTGAGTGAGGGCTGGAGGGGCCGGCACACCCAGGCTGGGGGCGGGCGGGGCGGCGGCGCTGTGGCACAAATTCAATCGCCTCAATTAGTAAGTGATAAAAAAAAATAAAGTCATTCATTGTTCCGCCCTCGCAGGGCGCACCCTAAGGCAGCCGCTTGATCTGCTTATGGTAGCGCCAGCCCCTGAGCAGAAGGATCAAATGAATGGGCCAATTAAAGAGACGAATTTTTTTTGAAATTTAAGTCGATGTCACCTAAGCAGAGTAGGGGGTTTTTCATCGACAGAAATGGAACAGAATATTTTTAAAAATTTCGGTCCCTGTCACCTATGCAGAGCAGGGGTTTATCACGTCAAAAATTGTAAAATGTCAAACCAAGAATGTAAGCAGAAAAATTTGTGCAATTTATTAACCTGTCTCTACTAGGTAGAGCAGGGGTCTATCACAGACAAAAATTGTTTAATGTCACCCGAAAATGTAAAGTAAAAATTTGTGAAATTATTAAGCTGTCAACTAGGTAGAGGAGGGGTTATAATACAGCCAAAAATTGGTTAATTTCACCCGAAAATGTAACAGACAAATTAGCGATTTTTTCTTTTTACCTGTCTACTTGGTATAGCAGTGGTATATCACAGCCAAAAATTGGTGAATTTCACCTGAAAATGTAACACACAAATTAGTGAATATTTTTACCTGTCTACTAGGTATAGCAGTGGTATATCACACCCAAAAATTTCATATTTTCACACTGAAAATGTAACAGACAAATTAGTGAATTTTTTTTACCTGTCTACTAGGTATAGCAGTGGTACATCACAAACCCAAAATTTTGTGAATTTCACCAGAAAATATAACAGACAAATTAGTGAATTTATTTAACTGTCTACCAGGTATAGCAGTGGTATATCACACCCAAAAATGGGTGAATTTTCACCCAAAAATGTAACAGACAAATTTGTGAATTTTTTTAACCTGTATACTAGGTAGAGCAGTGGTATATCACACCCAAAAATTGGTGGAATTTCACCCGAAAATGTAGCATACAAATTAGTGAGATTTTTTAACCTATCTACTAGTATAGCAGTGGTATATCACACCCAAAAATTGTCGAATATCACCCGAAAATGGTAACAGACAAATTAGTGAAATGACATAAAATTAAATAAAATGCGTACAAATTAAAAAAAAAAACTTGATTTATGAGGTGGAGGTCCACATAGAGTAGGAGTTTGAGGAGGCGGTGGACGTAGCTGTGTAGGCGGAAGAAGCGGTGGAGGAGGACGAGGTAGCCAACACAGGTTTTTGGTTTAAATTAAGTTTTTTTTAAATTAGGGTACACTCCAAAAGAGTGTGAAATATCCAAAATACAAGAATGAGCAATTGTGCTTTAGTATAACAATCGCTGGTTAAGGCCGGTATACATGTCTATTCTGCACAAGGTACGGACAAGTCCTGTGGGATCCATGCCTGGTTCATTTTAATGAACGTGAGCTTGTCCACATTGGCTGTGGACAGGCGGCTGCGCTTGTCTGTGATAACCCCCCCTGCCGTGCTAAACACAAGTTCAGATAATACACTGGCTGCAGGGCAGGCCAGCACCTCCAAGGCGTAAAGGGCAAGCTCAGGCCATGTGCCCAATTTGGAGACCCAGAAGTTGAAGGGGGTAGACCCGTCATTCAGTACGCGTAGGCGTGTGCACACATACTGCTCCACCATGTTGCTGAAATGCTGCCTCCTGCTAAGACGTTCCATATAAGCTGGTAGTGCTGGTTGTTGTGGCGTGCTGACAAAGCTTTTCCACATTTCTGCAATGCTAATCCTTCCTTCTGAGGTGCTGGTGGTGCCCCAGCTGCGTTGGCGACCTCTTCCTCCTCCTCTGCTTTTGCCTTGTGCTTCCACTGTGCCCCCACTGTCAGGTGGGAATGCCACCAGCAGCGCGTCTACCAGCATGCGCTTGTACTCGAGCATCTTACGATCACGCTCCAGTGACGGAATTAAAGCGAACCTTTCACCTGGATTTCACTTAATAAACTATTGCCAGTACCTTATAGATTATCCTCATTGTGTTTCCATACAGTCTTGTGCCGCTTTCCTGCAATGTATATTCATGAAAAAAAACGACTTATAAAGTACTCTTCTCCAGCTCCTGAAGTCACGGTAGAAGTCAAGGGGGTAGCCCTTCCCTCACTCCAGGCTGTAACTCCCCTGACCTAACCCCGCCTCTAAGCAGTGTAATTGACACCCGGCTCAGTCGCCGGGACCCGCGCTTGTACAGGCGGCGCATGTGCCGCCGGCCTCAGTAGCAGCGCGATCCCGTCTATCGCGCGGACTCAAGCACGATCCTGTAACTGAATCGCGCATGCGCCGTCCACGATGCCTGCCCGTCTTCTCTTCCTCACGCACGATTCAGTTACAGGATCGCGCTTGAGTCCGACGGCGCATGCGCCGCCTGTACAAGCGCGGTCCCGGTGACTGAGCCGGGTGTCAATTACACTGCTTAGAGGCGGGGTTAGGGCAGGGGAGTTACAGCCTGGAGTGAGGGAAGGGCTACCACCTTGACTTCTACTGTGACTTCAGGAGCTGGAGAAGAGTACTTTATAAGTCGTTTTTTTCATGAATATACATCGCAGGAAAGCGGCACAAGACTGTATGGAAACACAATGAGGATAATCTATAAGGTACTGGTGATAGTTTATTAAGTGAAATCCAGGTGAAAGGTTCGCTTTAAGGACGGTACGTTATTCTTGTAACAGGGATCCAGCAGCGTGGCCACCCAGTAATCAGCACAAGTTAGAATGTGGGCAACTCGGTGGTCGTTGCGGAGACACTGCAGCATGTAATCGCTCATGTGTGCCAGGCTGCCCAGAGGCAACGAAAGCTGTCCTCTGTGGGAGGTGTATCGTCTGTGTCCTCTGTTTACCCCCAGCCACGAACCAATAATGGCCATGAGCTGGTCTGGGTGCAACCCTGCTGTGAACAAGGTTCCTCCTCCTCCATCTCCTCATCCTCCACTGTGCCCTGTCTGGACAATAGTGTACCTGGCGTTTGTGGGTGCAGGAACCCACCCTCGGAGCCACTTGTGAATGACTGCCGGAAACCCTACGAAATTATCCCTCTTCCTCCTCCTCATCCTGTGCCATCCTCTTCCATTATCGCCAGCAGCGTTTTTTCAAGGAGGCATAGAAGTGGGATAGTAACACTGAGAACGGTGTTATCGGCACTGGCCATGTTGGTGGGGTACTCGAAACAGCGCAACAAGGAACACAGGTCTCGCATGGAGGCCCAGTCATTGGTGGTGAAGTGGTGCTGTTCTGCAGAGCGACTCACCTGTGCGTGCTGCAGCTGAAACTCCACTATCGCCTGCTGCTGCTCGCACAGTCTGGCCAGGATGTGCAAGGTGGAGTTCCACCTTGTGGGCACGTCGCATATGAGGCGGTGAGGCGGGAAGGCCGAAGTTGCCCTGCAGCGCTGACAGGCGAGTAGAGTTTGAGCGAACACCTGGATGTTCGGGTTCGAGAAGTTCATGCCGAACTTCCCGAAAATTGAAGTCAATGGGAACCCCGAACATTTCGGCACTAAAAAGGCTGTAAAAGAGCCCAGGAAAGGGCTAGAGGGCTGCAAAGGCAGCAAAATGTAGGTAAATCCCCTGCAAACAAATGTGGATAGGGAAATGAATTAAAAAATAAAATAAACCAATATCAATTGGAGAGAGGTCCCATAGCAGAGAATCAGGCTCAATGTCACTCACCACTGGAGCAGGCCACTGTGAGATATTTAGGGCCCCGGCACCCAGACAGAGGAGAGAGGTCCCATAGCAGAGAATCAGGCTTCATGTCACCCACCACTGGAACAGGCCACTGTCAGATATTTAGGCCCCGGCACCCAGACAGAGGAGAGAGGTCCCATAGCAGAGAATCAGGCTTCATGTTACACACCACTGGAACAGGCCACTTTCAGATATTTAGGCCCCGGCACCCAGACAGAGGAGAGAGGTCCCATAGCAGAGATTCAGGCTTGGGTGTGTCTGGTGTCTGCAGCTGAGGTGAAAGGGTGTGTCTGCTGCAGCTCCTGAACCTCCACAGCACAGGCCTCTCCGGGGAGTTTTCTACCATCTGCTCCCCAGGAGGAGGTTCCAGCTTGCGGGGGAGTGTGACACCTTTTCCCCAGGCCCTGCCTCTCCTAGGGAGCTGGTGGGGTCCTGTGGCCATGAGCTCCCGGAAGGGTGCCCCTGCTCCCCGGCGTGGTCGGAGGGGAGTATGGACGGGCGGCGACCGACTCTGAGCGATGGGGGCGAGGGGGTGAAAACATTCTGGACGCGGTGGTAGCCAAGTCCCCCCTGAGGACCGAGGACATCAGGAGGAAAAAGACTACCAGCAGGAAGCCGAGAGGTGTCGTCCCAGGTAGGTTGGGGGTCTCGGTGGGAGGGAGAGAGTACCCTCACCTACAGCTCTCGTATAGCTGCCCACCTGCGAGAATACGATGAGCTGGGACGGCACCTCAAAGCCGTAAGAAAGGATCTAAAGGAGACGAGGGCCAGGTCCACTATCCTCCTCCAGGTCAAAGAGGCCCCGCCCTCAGGAGAAAATTGGGGTACTTAAAGAGGACCTGGAGGCCTCCCTGAAGCGGCAAGACCAGTGGCCTGGAGGGCAGTGGGCCCTTCAGAGAAAAGTTTGCTAAATGGGGAGCGATTTAGGAGATGGAGGCTGCGAGGAGAGGGGAGCCGTGCGGGGGGTGCGGAGAGCGAGGTGGAGGGAGTTGGAAGACTCCGAATCTCTGGCATCCCAGGCAGGGCCCCAAACCTCTCAGTCTGAACCAGCCCTCCCGGTAACCCCAGTAATGGAGGCATATAGTGGCATTCCGCCCGAACAGGACAAGTGCAGTTACCAGCGTTGCCATCTCGATGCGGAGTCAGCTATGGAGGGGAAGCGATGAAGATGGGTGTCTACTGAGAGAGATCAAAATGTTGGAGTCGCCTGTGTAGGACTTTCAGGGTTTTGCGTTTGGAGAAGACCTGCTGGATGAGTGACGAGAGCAGTGGCAAGAAAAAGAGGAAGAGCAAGAAGGAAAAAAAAAAAACATCCAGACACGTTATGTCTATACACGCTTGGTGGAGCTGAAAAGTCTTTACCAGGCGTGTATCCCGCTAAACTCCCTGGCTCGGCATCTGAGGTGGTGCTGAGCGGAGGAGCGGGGAGATTGTGCAGCCCAAGAATGGCGCCGGACGCCGTCCCTGCATGCGGAGGCAGGGAGGAGGTGCCGGCAGAAAGCGGGATCCGGCAGTCATCTGTTGATAGTGGAGGGGGCGGGCAAAAACATCGGGAGGCCCCGCCCACCACTCTGCCAGCCGCTCCGTCCACGCTCTGGCTACCGCCCTGCCTGCCGTTCAGGTATGTGGGGTGGTGCTGGAGCGGTGTGACGATGAGGTCACCGTCCCTCCTACCCCACGGCGTGATAGTTCTGGGTCCCCACCTGCAGCTGCCAACGTGCTGCGGATCAAGGGAGGCGGCGGGCGTGAATGAAGAAGGAGGCGTGGCCAGGGGGTGTGTCTGGACGCGCTCCCGAAGCTGGGAGTACAGGTGCAGGCAGTAAGCGCCTGCGTATTGAAGAGCCGGTGGCCGAGCTGCCGGGGAGGATATGACTACGGTGCTCGCGGTCCACTAAGAAAGGTTTGTGTTGCACCAGAACAGTGGCCATGTACATGGCCACTGGACACGTCCCCTCTGTCTCGGCCTCCTCCTCCAGCGCTGAATTAAGTGCGGGGAGGGGAGGGAGTGTGATGATCACTGCCCAGGTCTCAAGGGCAGCAGGGGGGGGCTTGACCAGTGGCAATGAGGGTGGCAAGGAGCATAGAGAGGAAAAAATAAGGCAAATAATAATAAAAAAAATAAAGGTAAAATGACACCTGCTGCACCTGCTGCACCAGCTGTCCCAGCAGAGAGAAAGGATGCATTGAGCAGGGGTGGTGGGGTAGGGTGTTGGTGGAGGTGCTGCATCTAGTCCCAAAGGTGGGATGGAAGCTGGGGGTCAGCGGACCGTCGCTGAGAAAGCGGTGGCTGCGGCTCCTGGTGTCCGCCCTCCGGAGGGGTCCGGTGTGGTATCAGGTACTAGTGTAGTGGGGGGGGGGGGCGGTTCGGTTGCCCCTCCTGCGGGACCGCAACACCTGGCAGAAGTTATGCCAGTGTGGCTGCGGCCGTGGGGGGGGAGGGGCTATCCTCGTTGGCTTCCTCATTCCCAGGAGTCGCGGTGGTGACTTGCAAAACGGCGGCTCCTGAGGCCCTGAAAAAGGGGGGAGTTCAACGACAGTAGAGGGTGAGAAGGTGGACCTATCCTTATGGATAGACAAGGCACGGCCTGCGAGCTTTCCGAGAGGAAAGGGGGGGGGGCGAGACCACCTGGTCCCTGCCCACAACCGGCCCTGGGACCAGACGGAATGTATCTGTCTCAAGTGAGAAGCAATGATGCCTGCCCTACGAGAAAGAGGGTGGTGGAGCTCCTGCTTGAGATGGGTTTCAGGGTGGCTGACATCTTCGCCCTGATACATCCCTATGGTTCCAGGGAGTTTGACATCAGCTTTGCCCGGCCGGAGGGCCTAGAGCTTTTCTGGTCCGTGGTATGAGCTGGTGAAGAACTTACCGATTGGAAGGGTTTTTTTCGCTCAGGGTCGATAACCCGGCAGAACAACGTCAAGAAAGTGACCGTTTTGACCCTAATGAATCGCTTTCTTGCTTTGATATTCTGACGTGGCTAAGTAGGTATGGGGACGTCCAGGGTGTACCATCCAAAAACCTGGACGAATTTGGCATTTGTCGGGAGCCTGGACTTCAATGTGAAGTTGAAATGTCTAGGAAGCACGGTTTCCCACATTCCATCCTCTGCCTTCATCGCCGGGATAGGAATCTCGTTTTCTACAGGGGCAGCCTAAGCTCTGTCACAAGTGCGGCAGCCCTTCACACTTCAGCGCCAGCTGCCAAGTGCAGAAGTGCGCGTTGTGTGGAGGGACAGGTCACCTTGCCGCATCTTGTGTGGAGATTAGGTGCAACTTGTGTGGTGTGCTTGGACACCCATTTAGTCGCTGTCCCCTCTCAGAGGTCAAAGCGGCCCGAGCTCACGCAGGAGTGGGCCGGGAGGTCTCTTCGGCTGAGGCGGGTGCTGCGGAGACAGTCGAGTTAAGGGGTCAGTGAAGACCAAGAGCGGTCGTCCCGGCAGAGGCGGAGGGAGAGGCGCCAGGCGGATAGGGAACAGAAGGAGCCCCACCAAAATGGGGTGATGTCTGCCCTCCCCAAGTGGCGGGCTCCCGTAGTTCGGAGACCCTACAGGACAGGGAGCTAAGTGCGGAGATCAGGAGACCTAGACCGGCCGATGAGACCCAGTCTTCACACTACGAAAGTGCAGAGGGTAGTGAGACTGGGTCTAATATCAATAGACGGAAACGGTTCTCAAAAAAAAAAGAGCCCGACCAAAGTAGCCAGGGAAGGCGTAACTGGCTCCCCTCTTGAGCTCTCCAACCGGTATCTCACTTTGGATGAGACCTGCCGCCTCCTCTTCATCTGGGGAGGAGTAAGAAGTGGGGTACCGGGGCAAAGGTGGGAGGGCTTCCAGGAGGCCCCGTGCCCCTCTCTGGTGTGGATGTAAGGTCCCCAGAAGAGGAGGCAAATCTGATTCCTGGAACTGAGAAAGACAGGGGCGGTACGCAAGAGGGAGCGGTGGTGACAGATGGAATGGACACCACCGTCTCTCTCAAAAGAGGACGCGCCGCCTTAGAGGATAGCCCCCCGGGAGGGGTAAGAGGGTCGGAAGGAAGGAGGACATTCAGCTTAAACACCAAGTATGGCGGTACCCACTCAGCTGACACTGGCGACCATTAATGTCGCTCAGCGTTAAATCTGATGCGGCTCGCTACACAGCCTTTGATTTTTTCAGCCGAGTTGAAGCTGATGTTTTATTTTTGCAGGAGACCAGACTGTCAAACTTGACAGAAGTCCACAAGGCGAAGAGGGAGTGGAGATCTGGGCCCTCCTTCTGGTCTCTTGCGGCTGAGTCGTATAGCGGAGTGGCGGTTCTTTTCACCGTACCGGTAGAATGCCGACGGGTGGGTTGAGCTGGAAATGGGGAGGTGTTTGATCTTGGATATCCTCATGAGGGACAGGAACTGCGCCTGATCAATATCTAATGGGCCCCAGTCCAGTGGGACAGGAATGTTCTCTTTATGAGGATCAAGCCTTTCCTTTTTACAAGCCGGCAAGTGGTCTTGGGTGGGGACTTTAACACCATCATAAGGTCCCAAGATAGGGGAGGCACCAGAAACCCGCTGACTTATGATAGTATAGCTTTAAATAGCATAGCTAGTGAGGCTTGTCTGGTGGATGTCCACATAGGCACACCCCAGACCACGGGGGTTTCACTTTCTATAGAGGAGATAGGATTAGGTCTAGAATAGACAGGTTTCTTTGAAGGAGGAGGCTACTTCTCGCCCTTAAGGTTGTGGAGGTAGAATTCTCTGACCACTGTCTGATTATGTTCTCTCTGAATATTTCAGAATCCCCCCAAATGGGAAGAGGTTACTGGAAGCTGAATGCGGGAGTCCTGAGGAAGCAGAGGTAAGACAATCCTTTGAGGACTTTCTCAGAGTCAGGTAGCTTTGCTGGATCTCTGTGACACTAAGTCAGAGTGGTGGGAGGTATTCAAAGACCGGGGCCGCAAAGTTCTTCCGCCAGCTCTCGAGCCTCAGGTCCCTGGACAGGTACCGCCTGTAATCAGGGTCTGAGGAGGAAACTCGAAGATCTGGTCTCGACTGAGGTAGCCCGCGAGGATATCTCCAGGGTGAAATCTTGCTCAAGAGGTGCCAGTATGATAGGCACACCATCTTTAGTTTTGAGAGGACTTCGGGAAGTACCGCTCGCTCCGACCCTACCCTACAGAAACTGTAAGATGTCGGTGAAGAGTAAGTTAATAACAGGACTGGTTGATAGTACGGGATCTCTGAACAGGTCCAGATCATGGGATCCTGGAAGTCGTCAGATCCTTTTTTACTCGTGCCTCTTGGAAAGAGGGATCTGGATCGGGACAAGATGTCGGCTTTCCTGGCTGAAATCACCCCTGAGTCAGAAGCTCACCTCTCTTTTGGCGTTTTGGTAAAGAGATCAGGAAGGAGGAAGTTATCCTGGCGGTGGAAGGGTTAGCTCTGAAGAAGTCGCCAGGCCCGATGGCTTAACATCCGAGTTTTATAAGACCTTTAAGGGACTCTTTATGTCCCCTCTTGACTGAGGTATTCAATGAGTGTCTATCCTCGGGCACTCTGCCTCAGTCAATGAGAGGTCAGCCCTGAGCCTCCTATCAAAGGGTAAAGATCCGAGCCGTATTGAGAACTGGGCGTCCCATAGCACTTCTCCATACGGACAGAAAGATTCTGGCCAAGATACTGTTTAACAGGCTGGTGAAATTTGCGCCTCAACTCCTTTCGGTGGCTCAGCATTGCCTCGGTTTCCAGGCCGCAGCACTTTAGTGCTGTGCTCGGTGTCCGAGAGGCAGTGGACAGAGTAGAGCAGGCCACTGGAGGGGTTACATGCTGTCCTTAGATCAAGCAAAGGCATTTGTCGGTGAACCATGATTACCTCTGGTCGGTCCTTCTGAAGTATGGCCTGCCGGGGGGTTTTGTCGATTGGTTTAAGATCTTGTATGCGGGGGCGGAGAGTTTCCCCTTGTGAACGTTTGGTCTGGCTGCCCTTTTGAGGTTGGGGTCTGGCGTTCGCCAGGGTTGTCCTTTGAGCCCGCTTTTATACGTGTTCGCGATTGATCCCTTTCTTAAGAGGGTCAATCGTGACCATTGGCGGGAGCGGGATGGATCCGGCGGCGCCAGAAGCCACTCTGAGTCAGTAGCGTACGCCGACGATGTCACCAATTTCGTGTCCTCGAAAGGGGAGGCGGAATATGTGATGTCTGAGGTGATCACTACTCGGAAGCATCCGGGTCCATGATCAACCGGGATAAGTGTGAGAGTCTCTGGCTGGGAGGGGGTGATCCAGCTTTTGATCTCCCGGACACCCTCCCAGGGCCCCAGTCGTCAGCCAAAGTCCCTAGGCATCCATTTCGGTCATGGGGATTATCCCACTCAAAATTGGACGACAGGCTTAAGATCGCCGCTCAGAAGGGTCGACCAGTGAAGGGCTGGTCTTTGACCCTCAGGGGAAAGGGTGCACCTGATCAAGGCTTTCCTGCTCCCTCTGCTTATCTATTTTGGGGGCAGTGTGTGTATCTTGGCCAGAGCCTCTCTGGACTCGGGTATACAGTCTGTTCTTCCAGCTCTTTGGGGGAATAGACTGAACCTGATCAAGAGGGAGGACTTACCGCACGAGGAGATTAGGGGGGTTATCTATGTCACCCCGTGGTGTTTCTTGTAAACACATTTGTTAAAGTAAATCTGGCGAACCTCTGGATGGAGAGGGCTTCGCCGTGAGTAGTCTCCTGCCGGGGGTGGTTTCGCCTTTCTTCCAGGAATGGGAGACAGGAGGGCAATGAAGGACTTGCGTACGCCTCACGAATATCTTCCGGCTTACGTCACCCCCGATCTGAAGGTAATCCGCCGGTGGGGGTTTTGGAGGGAGGGGAAATCAGGACTCTGTCAAGGAGGTCCCTTGACGAGAGGGTCTTGTTGTCCCACTTCCAGAAGCCCCTGCCTCAAGGATTGCCCAAGCCGGGATCTAGACAAGGGGTTACAGTTGCTAAATTCTGCAAGGATCCCCTTGAAGTTTTGGGACTTGGCTTGGCGCTGCTTTCACGGAGGCTGTATGTAAGGGACAATCTGAAGTACAGGAACTCTGATGAAAGGGTTGTCCCCGGATGAGTGCGGCTCCATACTGGAAAGTATGGAGCACTTCCTGCTCCAGTGTCCCTTTAATACAGAGGTGTACAAACGGGTTGGACGCTTCCATTGGCTGGCCTAGGCTAGCCAGCCTCTCCTATGCGAGTGGGCCTATGGAGTGCCAGCGACCTGGGCAGAAGGGGACCTGTGCACATGTTTTTTAGTTAGCATAGTGGTTAGGTACTACACGTGGAACGCACGGTGTTTAGTTTTCAACAAGGCAGAAAGTCCTCCCAGTGGATGAGGTGTGTAGGAACATTCTGGAGACCTGGTGAAGGTACGTTCTCTCGAGTACGAAAGACTGGGTACCAGCAGGGCCTCTCTCCTCTGGAGAGGTTTTGCTTTTAGTGTACCATAGCCTAGTAGTACTCTTTCCTGGTGGTGGGCTGATACTCTCACCCTAGATTTTTGTTTTGGATAAAGTGTATGGTTTTTGAAAGGCTTGCAAAGGCTGAACTTGTCCTTCGGAAGTGGTTATGTGTGAAAAAGTTTATAGTAATGTTTATTGTATGGTATATTGTATATATTGTGTATATTATGTTTAAGGATAGGGTAAGCGGGGGTTAGTTAGTTAGGTTGGGTGGTGGGTTTAGGGTGAGGGGGGGGGACACTTACAAAGTGTGGGGAGGGCCTACATCCAGTCCTGGACTACGCGGACATGGGAGGACATGGGGCGAGGGCTGGGTGTGGGTGTGGAGGTAGGGGCTGCCTCGGACTATTCGGACATGCAGAGGACATGAGGCGGAGGTCAGTCCTGGGGGTTTTAGTTTTAGTTTAGGATAGGGAATGGCTAGGGACAGGTTAGGTTAGGGTATGTTGGTAGTTGTATGTGTTGTTTATATATATATAAAAAAAAATATATATATATATAATAATAATAATATAAAAAAAAAAAATTCTTTGCTTAGGGGCAAGTTGCCTGGAGTTGACTTACGGCGAAGTAGCCATAGTTTTCGTTGAGTTTGATTTTATTCTGTGTTTTATTTCAATTTCTTTGGGTTAGGGTTATTTCGGCCGAACCGGCAAGTAAGTTTTATTTATTTTAGGTTATTTATTGTAGGTTATTTATTGTAAATTGTAGTTTGTAGTTTTTATTGTAGGTATGAATGTGTGTGTGAATGTGGCTGGGGCAGCTGGAATGCTGTCTATGTTTAAGTTTTGTATGTCTGTACTTGTAATTATTTATGTAACGTTTTGTAATTTTATAATAAAAAAAAGAGTTCCCATAGCAGAGATTCAGGCTTCATGTCACACAGCCATTGGAACAGGCCAGTTTACGATATTTAGGCCCCTGGCACCCAGACGGAGGAGAGGTTCATTCAACTTTGGTTGCCCCGCAATATAATGGTAAAATTAAAAAAAGAGGATTGAATGAAGAAGTGCCCTGGAGTACAAGAATATATGGTTAAGGGGAGGTAGTTATAAATGTCTAATCTGCACAAGGGATGGACAGGTCCAGTGGGATCCATGCCTGTTCATTTTATGAACGTCAGCTTGTCCACATTGGCTGTGGACAGGCAGCTGCGTTTGTCTGTAATGACGCCCCCTGCCGTGCTGAATACACTTTCAGACAAAACGCTGACCGCCGGGCAGGCCAGCACCTCCAAGGCATAAAAGGCTAGCTCTGGCCACGTGGACAAATTGAGACCCAGAAGTTGAATGGGGCCGAACCATCATCAGTAACGTGGAGGGGTGTGCACACGTACTGTTCCACCATGTTAGCGAAATGTTGCCTCCTGCTAACACGTTCCGTATCAGGTTGGTGGTGCAGTTAGCTGTGGCGTGGTGACAAAACTTTTCCACATCTCTGCCATGCTAACCCTGTCCCTCAGAGGAGCTGGCCGTGACACAGCTGCATTGGCGACATCTTGCTCCTCCTCTGCCTTCGCCTTGGGCTTCCACTTGTTCCCCTGTGACATTTGGGGAATGCTCTCAGTAGCGCGTCTACCAACGTGCGCTTGTACTCGCACATCTTCCTATCACGCTCCAGTGCAGGAAGTAAGGTGGGCACATTGTCTTTGTACCGGGGATCCAGCAGGGTGGCAACCCAGTATCCGCACAGAATTTTGGCAGCAGTATATAACGCTTGAATTTCACACGTACAGATGCAGACAAGGCCGCAAATTAAGTATTTTTGCCCAAAATGGGTGTTTTTTTAATACCAGAATAGCAGAGCATTATTTAAAGCGTTGTATCTCACACGGACAAAATGCAGATTATTTTGCCCTAAATGGGTGTTTTTTTAAAACCCAGAAAATTATAGCTTAAATTGCACACTGACTAATGCGGCAGAGGCCCCAGATGGAGGGTATTGCAAAATATTATTGAAGTATTTAAAACTTGTTTTAACAATAACAGATGCAGCAAAGGCTGCACTATTAGTACTTCCCAAAATGGGTGGTTTTTTTTTATAACAGAATATGACAGCAGTATATAACGCTTGCATTTCACAGACAGATGCAGACAAGGCCGCATATTAAGTATTTAGCCCAAAGGGCGGGCGGTGATCGGAACTGGGTGCCTGCTAAAATCATTGAGTAGCACCCTGGGACAATGCGCCGGGGGGTCCTGTGTCGGCGATCTCAGCAAACCGCAATTCAGACCTGCGGTTTGCTGCGTTTCCGGGTTTATTCGGGTCTCTGGGGACCCGATAACCCGGAACAGGATGTGATCGTGGTGTGATAATACACCACCAATCACCATCCTGCGATCCTGAGAGGTTCCCCAGCACCACCAAGTTATTTAGGGAAAGGGTTAGGGACAGGTTTGGTTAGGCATGGGATATTCAAGTTAAGTTAGTGGAAAAAATTGGGTGTCAGGGTCCACAGCACAGCTGTGTGACCCTAAACCCCCCAGGGGTGCTGCAGCTTGCCCTTTTTTTTTTTGCGTAAGCTACTGTGGCCCGCACTCTTAGCGCCGGCCACTGTTAGCGCATCGCACACCCCACCGCTGATCACTTCGGACGGCTTTTTTTCTTTTTCTTTCTTTTTTTGTCTGTTAGGTTTAGGGTAAGTTCGTTAACACACGTGCCCCCACACACACGCACACCAAATAAAGTTTAACACCCACGCATACACACACGCACACACACACACACTCCCCTATGGCCAGCCGGATGTTCTCGGCCGAGGAGACATACGCCCAGCTTGCCTCCGAGTCCGAGAGTCCCAGTGAGGACGAGGATGACCCCATTTTCCTTTGTCATCCGCGTCCTCCCATCATCTAGCAATGATGATGAGCCCCCAAGGCGGCAGAGACGCCGCGAGGCGGAGCAAGGGGACCGCCATGCTAGGGACCCTGGGGCCCCACTCGTACGAGCAGCTCTGGGGCACGTACTAGTTTTCCGGCCCACCAGATAAGTCCACCTGAGCTTCCTACAGTGAACTTGTCTGGTGTACCCCAGAGCATTTTGAGCCCCGCGATTCCTGATTTTGTAGGCCAACCAGGAATGCAGATTTCCACAGTGGGGCTTCACTGAATATGCTATTTTAGTCTTTTTTTCAGTGACCACTTTGTAAATCTGATGGTGGAGCAAACAAATCTGTACGCACAACAGTTCCTTGCTCAACACCTGGTCTTCTTTTCGGCTAGGCCGGTGGCTGACTCCGGTCAGTGCAGCCGAGATGAGGATGTTTTGGGCCTTGTGCTGCACATGGGCCTAGTCAAAAAACCCTAGTGTCAGCATTACTGGAGTAGGGACGTCCTCTACCAGACCCCAACTTTACAGTACGGCCATGACATGTACCTGGTTATGGCAGATAATGCAGACATGTCCCCCCCAAGGTGATTCTGCCTATGAACCGCCTGTACAAAATCAGGTCGATCATCGATCGCATTGGGGGCCAATTTTTGGAGGCCAATGCACCTGGAAGGGAGGTCATGGTTGATGAGTCCTCTCATTGCTTCAAGGGAGACTCATTTCCGCCAGTATGTTCCCTCTAAGCGGGTGAGGTATGGCGTGAAGCTGTACAAACTTTGTGAGAGTACCTCAGGGTACACTTATAAGTTTTGTGTGTACGAGGGGCGAGATTACCTTATTGAATCCCCCAGAATGTACCCCAACTCTGGTGTTAGCGGGAAACTTGTGTGGGACCTTATGCACCCATCTGCTAGATAAGGGTTACCACCTGTACGTGGATAACTTTTATACTAGTATTCTCTTGTTCCAGTCCCTCGCCGCCAGATCCACGTCCGCTTGTGGGACTGTGCGGAAAAATCAACGCGGCCTCCCTACCCACTCCCTCCAGTTACCGATCTCCAGGGGTGCGACCCGTGCCCTTACCAGTGGAAACCTGTGCTGGTCAATATAAGACAAGAGGGATGTCCTTGTACTGTCCACAAATTCACGGTAATGGCATCACCCCTGTCCCCTGTGCGAGTACCGCGGCAATGGTCCTCAATCCCGATTGTATTATCGACTACAATAGGTATATGGAGGAGTTTATCTCTCTGATCAAGTCCTCAAGCCATATAATGCCATGCGCAAAACCCTGGCATGGTACAAAAAAGTTGGTACAGGTTGCCTTGTACAACTCTTTTGTGCTGTCCCGTAGCGCTGGCAACACAGGGAAATTCCTTCAGTTCTATGAGGCAGTCCTCAAGGCCCTGATCTTTTCTGACCGGGAAAGAGCAGGCCGGAGTACCTCGGGAACTGGAGGCGCCCGGATCGTCCCTTGCCAACACTTTCCAGGTGTGGTCCCCCATACTGGAAAGAAGGGACGGACCCCACAGGAGAGGGATACGAAAGGACACCACCACTCAGTGTAACACGTGCCCCGATCATCCGAGCCTCTGCATTGACGATTGCTTCAGGGAGTACCACACTTCGATGGAGTACTAAATTTATATTCCCCTTCCCCAATTTAGCCACTGACAATCGGATAAAAAACTATGGTTCTCAGACTATTTTATCAAAAATATTATTTAGTGAAACTAAAATAAATAAAAAAGTATGACATATTAGGTATCGCCGCGTCCATAAGAATCTGCTCCCATAAAAATAAACCCATGACCTATTCCATTAGATGAACACGGTCAAAAGAAAAAAACGGTGCCAAAAACAGCAATTTTTTGGCAAATTTTCCATTTTATACTTTTTTTCCAGTAACAAAGCACAGGGTAACAGCCAATCAAAACTTAATATTTATACCCCTGATTCTGCAGTTTACAGAAACACCCCATATTTGGTCGTAAACTGCTGGTGATGACCAAACGGCAGGGGCGCAGAAGGAAAGGAACGCCGTATGGTTTCTGGAAGGCAGATTTTGATGACCTTTTTTTTGGCACCATGTCCCCATTTGAAGCTCCCCTGAAGCACCCCTAGAGTAGAAACTCCATAAAGCGGCCCCATCTAAGAAACTACACCCATCAAGGTATTAAAAACTGATTTTACAAACTTTATTAACCCTTTAGGTGTTCCTCAACAGTTATGGCAAATGGAGATGAAAATTTCAGAATTTCAATTTTTGGTAACCCTTGCCTCACAAAATGTAATATAGATAAAGCAAAAATCATATGTACCCCTAAAAATAGTCCCAACAAAACTGCCACCTTATCCCGTAGTTTCCAAAATGGGGTCACTTTTATGGAGTTTCTACATCAGGGGGGCTTCAAATGGGACAAGGTGTAAATAAACCAGTCCAGCAAAATTCTGCCTTCCAAAAACCACACGGCGCACCTTTCCCTCTACGCCCTACTGTGTCCATACAGTAGTTTACAGCCAGCATATGGGGTGTTTATGCAAACTACAGAATCGGGGCAATAAATATAGCATTTTGTTGGCTGTTAACCCTTGCTTTGTTACTGGAAAAAATGGATTAAAATGGAAAATTTGACAAAAAATTAAAATTCTCAAATTTCATCTCCATTTGCCAATAACTCTTGTACAACACCTAAAGCAGTGGTGGCGAACCTATGGCACGGGTGCCAGAGGTGCACTCAGAGCCCTCTCTGTAGGCACCTGCTTCTTGGAAAAAGTTTAAGGTGTACCAATATGCCTTAGACTTTTCCTGCCATTCATTAGCGCAGGGCGCACATGAACAGGGCAGCCAGCACATTGAATGCAGGCTATTATAGCTAAATGATAAAGTACATGGAACATATACTATATTGAACTGTAGTATTATGGTTAAATTGCCGTGTTGGCACTTTGCGATACATAAGTGGGTTTAGGTTACAGTTTGGGCACTCGGTCTCTAAAAAGGTTCACCATCACTGACCTAAAGGATTAACAAAGTTTGTAAAATCAGTTTTCAATACCTTGAGGGGTGTAGTTTCTTAGATGTGGTCACTTTTATGGAGTTTCTACTCTAGGGGTGCATCAAGGGGGCTTCAAATGGGACATGGTGTAAATAACCAGTTCAGCAAAATCTGCCTTCCAAAAACCACACGGCACACCCTTTCCCTCTACACCCTATTGTGTGCCCGTACAGTAGTTACGGCCACATATGGGGTGTTTCTGCAAACTACAGAATCGGGGCAATAATATTGCATTTTGTTTGGCTGTTAACCCTTACTTTGTTACTGGAAAAAATGGATTAAAATGGAGAATTTGCCAAAGTAGTTTCTAGAATGGGGTTTCACTTTTGGGTGGTTTCTATTATGTAAGACTCACAAACTGACTTTAGACCTGAACTGGTCCCTAAAAATTTTTCAGAAAAATTTCAAGATTTGCTTCTAAACTCTAAGCTTTGTAACGTCCCCAAAAACTAAAATGGCATTCCCAAAATGATCCAAACATGAAGTAGACATATGGGGAATGTAAAGTAATAACTATTTTTGTAGCTATTACTAAGTATTTTTTCCCAAATTTTGGTAAATTTGGTAATTTTTTATAAATAAAAATAAAATTGAGTACGGATGGAGTAGAGTTAACACTCCTGTTTTCTGAGATTTCTGAGTTGTGTTATCTAATCTAAGCAAACACCTTCAATTGCTTTTCAATGGCTTTTGTCTCAAGATAACGCGATGAGTTAAGAAATTTGAGTTAAGAGCTGGAGTGCTAACCCTGCTACATCTGTATTTTGCCCAAAAAGGGTGTTTTTTAAAACCCAGAAAATTATAGCTGTATTTCAAGCTTGGATTTTGATGTCACAAAAGCACATATGCAGTGCTGGTGCACTGAGCTTGCATAAAATGGCTGACGCCCCCGCCCACCTAACTAACAGACGGATAAAAGTTATTTTTATCTGTCACTGGGCTCAGGGAAGGGTAAAAAGATTGTGCACCCACACAACAAAATCTATGTAGATTGCTGAGTTCAATTGCAGTTCTGATTAAAGTTTCTTTCCTATTCTCTCCCTCACAGCAGCAGCATCCTATCCCTACACTAAGCACAGCAGAGTGACGTGCAGCGCTACGTGACTCCAGCTTATATAGAGGCTGGGTCACATGCTGCGCTGGCCAATCAAAGCCCTGCCATTAGTAGGCATGGCTGTGATTGGCTTCTAAGGGCACAGAGTTAAACGCTTGTTGATTGGCTGCTCTGCAGCCTTTTAAAAAGCGCCAATAAATTGCCGAACCCAAACTTTACTGAAATGTTAGGGTTCGGTTTTCGGGTCCAGGGTCCAAAAATCCTAAAGTTCGGTACGAACCCGAACTTTACAGTACGGGTTCGTCTCAACCCTAGTTGTGAAGCTTCTCAGCTCTCCGGTGTGAACTGACACTTCAAGTCCTTGTTGAGAGCAGTTAACAGCACTTGTGGCCGGACACAAACAGCAAGCTAACTAACTACAGGTTCTGGTCTCAGACTCTAGGATCCTAGGCGACAAAACTGTATGAGATGAGTGCACGATTAGCTTACCGACTCGTGTCTACTTTGTGCAAGCTGGTCACTGTGGATGGAACAAGGGTTTCCCCAACCAGCGTGTGGTACCACAGAGTCTGTGGCTTTTCTCCTCAGCTCCCGTTCTAATTCCTGCAGCAGTTCCCCTTCCTCTGTACAGGATCAGGGTAATGGACACAATCAGCTTCCGTTGGCTGCAGCTCTGGTCCATGAAGGATACTCTCATGCCTGGATGTTGAGGGATTCTTCTCACACACAGCTCATGGATGTCTCTTCCAAGCTCCCCCTAAGATATGGGATCCTTCACTCCTTAACAGGCTTGTAACTCCACCCCTGAGAGTTTTCAACATCAGATGAATCTAGAAATGCTGTCATTTTTAGCTATGCTTAGGAAACAAACAACAGAATGTCAGTCCAAATCATTTAACTTCATTTACATGAATACAGCATTCACAAAATGAGTGATGTTTCCCCATCTCACAGTGTTACATTTGCAGAAACAAATTGTGATGATACTGCTCCTAGCAGCCCTGCCTGATGTCACGCGGTAGGGTTTCGTCACTACCAAGACATGATGTTATGCCCTCCCTGGGAGTACATAAGGTCAGCTTGGAACAGTTTACACAGATACCTCCTGTCCGCACGGGTACAGGGAGGCACAAGTTGTGAGAGTGGGTGGTCCACACAACCTCCGGCGTGGCGCAACGCTAGCTCACAGCCCTGACAAGATGAGTGCGGCTTTTCACTTCCCTAGTGAAACAGAGTCCTGCCAGTCTGGTAGACTGCCGCCAGTTCCTCGTTAGATATAAGCCCGGTCCGTTAACTGAGTTCTATTGGTCAGAAACCAACCCATAGGTAGCTTATAATGTTATGCCAAAATACGTATATGGGGATTCGTGGATCGAAATACAGAACAGTGCAAGATTAATTTATATATTAATTGCCTTAAGGGTGCACTAGACATAACACTATACATACACATATATATACAATGGTCAGATGAGCAAATACAGATGAGGGTACAATCAGAGTTAACAGATAAAAATCAGTTACTGGGTATGTAGGTGGTTCTTGAAAGCTGTAATTCCTTAGCTGTATTCTTGGATGGTTGGTTGCTCCTGTCACATGGGAGACAGTGACATCAGCAGGATTTCCTAGGTCCCTGCAAACACGTTACACGACAAGAGCCCCCTTCAGAGTAAGACAATGGCCTCTCCCTGCACTGGCACTTTAAACCTTAGCCCAGGGCTGGCCAACCTGCGGCTCTCCAGCTGTTGCAAAACTACAACTCCCAGCATGCCCAGTCTGCCTACAGATATCAGCTTACAGCAGGGAATGGTGGGAGTTGAAGTTTTACAAAAGCTGCAGAGCTGCAGGTTGGCCAGCCCTGTCTTAGCCGTTCATGCCCCTCCCTCCCCCTGGGAGGATTCCACTCCCCCTTCCTGGTCCTGGTAGCCAAAAATCCACAAAAGCCATTATAGATCATAGCTCCACACCGAAAGGTCCTAGGGGGATGGTTCTGGGACCAACGGATCTGCCTGGGTTGTAACATTTCGTCTTTTCAATTAATAAAAATCTTCTTTGAAATGAGCAAATTGCATTGCAGATTTTAAATCTAAAGTAATGCCTTGGAGTGACAAATGACAATAATATATGGTGCTCCCAGTTAACATAGCATTCAATGTATAAGTGACACAAACCTTTACACTAGTGGTTAAACTAGAGAACATGTGTCACTGAAACTAAGGAAGATATGCTTATAGACTATGCATGTGAGGGACTTTCAAAGATGAGAGGAGTAGACACAGATAAGCTGGACCTTGCCACTGTCAGGAGCCATATTTAGGCTTAATTGCAAAGCAACATAAAGAGGAAGGTAACTTGATTCTGTACCATTCTTCCTGGCACATGGGGAATCTGAAACTTACACTATTTCATATCAACAGCTGCTGCAGCAACAGTTCAAACATGAGACAACGCTAAATTAACCTTTCAGTTGCTGGTTCACTCTTTCATTTTTTATCATCACATGTACAGTATCACTCAGTATTTGAACGTAACCGTGATAGAAGTTTATTCACATGTAGTGAACGAATATGTTTAAACCAAAGAGACCCTAAAATGTATACTTTTCATACTTGCATAATTGCTAGTTGTATAATATTATATATTTAAAAACATCAAACAATTTTATGTTGGACTCGCATAGATGCTAAATGCACTCAATGGCATAAAACCAATAAATACGATCATAACACAGATCAATTTCAAAATCTACAGTAGGACATGAACAAAAGATATGTATGCAAGTAAACATTAACAATATTTGGTCCGGACGGAGCATGCGAGCGTCTGATGGTCTGACGCTAGGCTCCGCCCCCCCTTCCCCCTGCTCGCTGGTCGTCCCGTCTGCCCGCCCGCTGCCGTTGCGATATGTTTGCTGGGGACACTGTGGACGATACCTGGGTGGTGAGTCTTCGGTGCAGAGGAGCGGACGAGTAAAGGACCTGGTGACGCTTCGGTTGTGGAACTTCATGTGACCTGGAGCTGGAGCGATTGAGGGCAGTATGCGGAGAAGGTAGTGCCTGTATAAGCTTGTGGAATTACTTACCCCCCTATTGAGGGGTGTCACTGGAAGTGAGCGGCTGTTCAGAGAGGAGCCCTGCCGCTTTGGTCCCCCTTACCTTACAAATATAGAAGCCGCGTTATAGCCAAAAGGGGTGAAAAAAGAGAGGGGCTGGAAGCTGGTGAGCGAGAGTGGAAATTGGAAGCTGTTTGCAAAACTCTGCAGTATTTGTATGTGGGGTTGATCGTCCTCCTGTGGAAGGAAAAAGGGAAAAAGTGAGAGAAGAGGGAAAGAAAGGGGTGAAGACATCTAGATGTTTGTGGAGTACAGTGGTACAGTGACCGTTGTATATATATTTATACCCCTATTGCAATCCTGACCTGACTCTAACCCTCTGTAGAAGTTCTCTCATGAGATTAACCCCTTCTAATACCTCCAAACTCTCCCGGACTAACCAGGGACTAATCAATTTTAACCTAAGCTAACCCCTCTCATCAAAGGTATCAGGCTGGCACTTGTCTCGTTAAATCTGTGGTTTCTCTATCTCCCCCTCTTTGACTAAATGTGTTCATATTAAGAAACATTGATTTTTTTTTTTGAGTTATCTTATGTGACTACCTCTGGATATCAGGAAATGTGTAGATAATTTGTTTACTGGAAAAAAGGGAGAAAAGGGGGAGGGGAGAGGTAGGGTGGAAAGAGGAGAAGAGGAGGAGAAGGAAAGGGGAAGAAAGAGGGGAAGGAAGGGAGTGGAGGAGAAAAAGAAAGAAAGAGAAAAGAACAAGTATAAAAATGCCCCCCAAGAAAAAGGAGGAACAGCGTGGTCCTACCGGTGGTAGTGGCAGGAGATCAGTAACAGGGTTAGAGAGTGGGCCAAAACAACAGGGTTTAAATAAATGTCTGATCCCTAACTCCCCAGGTTCTAGTTCTCTACAGAAATAAAAAACTATAGATACAGAGACCCATGTTCTGATGAACGGGACTACAGGTGGCGCGGGAGAGCGGGGACCCCCTGCGGTACCCGCAGAGATAGATGTAAAAATAATGAAGGACATATTTTGCACTGTCTCGAGGATTGACAATGTAATGGGGAGTATAGTGACACCGATTGGGGCAGTGCAAACTGATGTCAGTGTAATACGTGATGAGTTGGAGAAAATAAGGCAGCGATTACATGAGATGGAAAAAAGGATTCCCGCTCTGGAGCACTCTGTTGAGAAATTAGAGAAGGAGGTTGTATTTCTAAAACCGATAAATAATAAGATGGAACAAAAATTTATAAATCAAGAAGATAGATCGAGAAGAACAAATATAAGATGCGTAGGGATCCCAGAATGGGAAGAAGGGGACAATTGTATAGAATTTATTGAGCGATGGATAAAGGAGAATTGTAAGGAGGGCACTCTCTCCCCTTGTTCGCTATTGAAAGAGAACATAGGGGTTCCTACAAAAAAGAGGGTTCCAGGGGACTACCCCAGACATATGTTGGTGAAATTATTACTTTTTAAGGATCGAGATGCAATATTGTCTGATGCTAAACCTCAGAAAAATACCAGATACATGGTGAAAAAAATAAGACTCTTCCCAGATTACTCAGCCCGACACTAATGCACGTAGAAAAGAGTTTATAACCGTTAAAAGGAGATTAAGGAAAGCAGGTTTGAAGTATAGCTTACTCTTTCCAGCAAAATTAAGAGTGGAATATAAAGGAAGGGTTGAATTCTTTCAGACACCAGTAGAGGTCAGCGAATGGGCGGATGGGATGGTCTGAGGGGGGGGGGGTGGAGGGGGATAAGGAGCCATTATGCTAAGTAATGGAGTGCCTCGTCGACTGCTGATCAGCAGAGGGGGGCTATTCAGAAGGGTGGGAGGGGGTATCTTGAGAAGAGAGAGAGGGGGTGTGTATTTTTATTTTTTTCTTCCCTCTCTGCTAGATGGTTAAGATTCTTTCATTGAATGTGAGAGGTTTACGAGAGAGAATAAAGAGATACGCTATCCTTGAGTGGATGAAGAGTTTTTGCCAGCCATCGTTTGCCTCCAAGAGACACACTTAGATAAAGAATCTTTAAGGTGGTTGGAGAAGAGATGGATAGTGGAAGGGTACCATTCGGTGTATACTACTTATTCCAGAGGGGTCTCAATTTTGATACATGATAAGATTAAATTTGAGTGTGTTGCATATGAGGCGGACGACGGTGGTACGTACCTCTTCTTACAATGTAATATAGAAGGGGTTAAAATGTTAATCACAAATATATATATTCCACCACCATATAAGCCAGAGGTGTTGTATGAGTTGCATAGATTCATGTTGTATAGACAAGAATGTGATTGCGATAGGAGACTATAATGCCGTAATGGATCCACTCAGGGATAGAATGTCTAGCAGAGGGGGGAGAACACAAAATGTAGATTTGTTTAAACTGGCCTTGGAATTTAACTGGATTGATGTTTGGCGTTATCTGAACCCGGAAGAAACCATGTATTCCTGTTATTCTAAATCACACCAAACGTGGTCAAGAATAGATATGGTTCTGGGAAATAAAAATGTAATGTCCCAAAATAGGATTAAGATAAAGTATTTGCCTATGGCTTTATCTGATCATGGTGCTGTGGTGATGGAATTGGACTTGAACAGAAAGAAAAACTCGCCAATGTTTAAGTTTAATCCTCACTGGTTATCATTAATCTCAGATAAAGAAAGTATAATGGTGGAATTAAATTTTTTTTTTCCAGGAGAATAATAACTCCGCTAGTAGACTGATAGTTTGGGATACTGCCAAGGCATATTTAAGAGGACTGTTGTTTAACCCCTTAAGGACTCGGCCCTATTTCACCTTACGGACTTGGCCATCTTTTGCAAATCTGACCAGTGTCACTTTAAGTGCTGATAACTTTAAAACGCTTTGACTTATCCAGGCCATTCTGAGATAGTTTTTTCGTCACATATTGTACTTCATGACACTGGTAAAATAAAGTTAAAAAAATTCATTTTTATTTATAAAAAAATACCAAATTCACCAAACATTTGTAAAAAAATGGCAAATTTCCAAGTTTCAATTTCTCTACTTTTATAATACATAGTAATACCTCCAAAAATAGTGATTACTTTA
This sequence comes from Bufo bufo, assembly GCF_905171765.1. Lineage (NCBI taxonomy): Eukaryota > Metazoa > Chordata > Amphibia > Anura > Bufonidae > Bufo > Bufo bufo. The sequence goes on from NC_053394.1 coordinate 212,325,820, forward strand.
CATTCCCCATATGTCTACTTCATGTTTGGATCATTTTGGGAATGATATTTTATTTTTTGGGGATGTTACAAGGCTTAGAAGTTTAGAAGCAAATCTTGAAATTTTTTAGAAATTTTCAAAAACCCAATTTTTAGGGACCAGTTCAGGTCTGAAGTCACTTTGCGAGGCTTACATAATAGAAACCACCCAAAAATGACCCCATTCTATAAACTACCCCCTCAAGGTATTCAAAACTGATTTTACAAACTTTGTTAACCCTTTAGGTGTTCCACAAGAGTTATTGGCAAATGGAAATGAAATTTCAGAATTTCAATTTTTGGGCACATTTTCCATTTTAATCCATTTTTCCCAGTAAAAAAGCAAGGGTTAACAGCCAAAAAAACCTCAATATTTATGGCCCTGATTCTGTAGTTTACAGAAACACCCCATATGTGGTCGTAATCAGCTGTACCGGCACATGGCAGGGCGCAGAAGGAAAGGAATGCCATACGGTTTTTGGAAGGCAGATTTTGCTAGACAGTTTTTTTTTTACACCATGTCCCATTTGAAGCCCCCCCTGATGCACCCCTAGAGTAGAAACTTCAAAAAAGTGGCCCCATTTTAGAAACTACGGGATAGGGTGGCAGTATTGTTGGTACTAGTTTAGGGTACATATGATTTTTGGTTGCTCTATATTACACTTTTTGTGAGGCAAGAGGCCTTTTTGTGAGGCACCGTTTTTATTTTTTGTTATTTACACCATTCATCTGACTGGTTAGATCATGTAATATTTTTATAGACCAGGTTGTCACGGATGCGGCAATACCTAATATGTATACATTTTTTTATTTATGTAAGTTTTACACAATGATTTCTTTTTTGAAACAAAAAAAAAATCATGTTTTAGTGTCTCCATATTCTGAGAGCCATAGTTTTTTCAGTTTTTGGGCGATTATCTTCGGTAGGGTCTCATTTTTTGCGGGATGGGATGACGGTTTGATTGGCACTATTTTGGGGTGCATATGATTTTTTGATCGCTTGCTATTACACTTTTTGTGATGTAAGGTGACAAAAAATGGTTTATTTAGCACAATTTAAATTTTTTATTTTTTACGGTGTTCATCTGAGGGGTTAGTTCATGTGATATTTTTATAGAGTCGGTCGATACGAACGCGGCGATACCAAATATGTATACTTTTTTTTATTTATGTAAGTTTTACACAATAACAGCTTTTTTAAAACAAAAAAAATGATTTTTTAGTGTCTCCATTTTCTGAGCCATAGTTTTTTTTATTTTTTGTGTGATTGTCTCAGGTAGGGGCACATTTTTTGCGGGATGAGGTGACGGTTAGATTGGTACTATTTTGGTGGGCAAACGCCTTTTTGATCGCTTGCTGTTGTACTTTTTGTTATGTAAGGTGACAAAAAAATGGTTTATTTAGCACCGTTTTTTTTTGTTTTTTTACGGTGTTCATCTGAGGGGTTAGGTCATGTGATATGTTTATAGAGCCTGTTTATAGAGCCGGTCGATACGGACACGGCGATACCTAATATGTATACTTTTTTTCCCCCCCTATTTTTTACTTTATTTGGGGAAAATTACGTTTTTGTTTATTTTTACTTGAAACCTTAAAAAAATTTGGGGGAAAAAATTATAAAAAAAAATAAAAAATTTTAACTTTCTTTTTTGTCCCACTTTGGGACTTGAACTTTTGGGGGTCTAATCCTTTACAATGCATTCCAATACTTCTGTATTGGAATGCATTGGCTGTATGAGTAATACTGTGTGTATTACTCATACAGCTTCCGGCCTGTGAGATCCAGAGGGCAGAGGTATTGGAGTCAGGTACACTGGGGAAAAATACTATAGGAAATAGAATATTGAATTCAATGGAGTATATATGGGTGGAAGTTAAAAATATATTAGAGATTAAAGGTTATTTGCAGTACACACCTATTTGGAAAAATATTAATTTAAAGGAATTGCAAACGATTAGGCTTTATATAGACTGGGAAAAAAAGGGGATGAAATATTTAGGTCAAGTATTTGAGGAAGATAAACTGAAGGACTTTCATACCTTGGTTAGGGAGTTTGGGATCCCCCAAAAGGATATCTATAAATATTTCCAGCTTAAAAATGCTTTGAAGACATCAGTGCATTTAGATAAATACAGAAAGGAACAATCAGATAGAATAGATAAATTTACCAATGGAGGAGAAAAAAGAGGAACAACTGCAAAAAGATATGGGATTTTGATGGAAGGGAAAAAAAACGGATTACAATACTTGCTAGAGGAAAATGGGAAAAAGAGCTTCTGTCTTTTACGGAAGAAAAATGGAAAGATGCTCTTAGAAGTTATACCATGGTGTCGGAAAGGGGCTCACATAAGATATATTAGTTTTTTTATAGTACATAGGCTACACCGATCCGCCTGGGTGTTAAAGAGAATGGGTGTGAGAACTTCTGATAAGTGCCCAAAATGTAGGGGAGAGACGCAGACCATATACACTGTTTTTGGAGATGCCCCAAACTTTTCAGGTATTGGAAAGAAATAGCAGAGATCGTATTAGTATTTCTGGATGTTCAAGTCTTTGAAGACCCAGTAGTTTGCACATTAGGGGCAACCGAACATTTGAAGTTAAATAAAGAGATATGATTGGTGTTGGGTAAAGTACTATTTCAAGCTAGACTCCTTATACTTAGGAAATGGGTAAATGGATATCCCCCTACAGTGGGACAGTGGCGAGAAGCAGTTGCTAATTTGATCAAAGTGGAACGGGTGATCGAGAGATATATTGGAAAAAACAGAAAAAATTTATGAAATATGGAGAAAATGGTTATATTAGGGCCGGATGTTTGTGTTTGTGTTTTTTTTTTCTTCCTCGTGCCTCCCTCTCTCTCTCTCTCTCCAAAGGGTGGGGGGTGGGTATATGGGGTAAAATGTTATTATATTATTCATTGGTGTAATATGGATTTTTGTATTTTTGTGATTTTGTATATGTTTTTATATAATTGAAATAAAAAGAATAAGAAAAACGAAAAACAAAACAAAAAAAACATTAACAATATTTAACATTTTAAAGGGTTTTTCCAGGATTTTAATATTGATGACCTATACTCAGGATAGGTCATCAATATCAGATCGGCAGGGGTCCAACACTCGGCACCCCCGCCAATCAGCTGGTTGAAGAGAAGGCTGTGCTCCATGCAAGCACTGCCTTCCCTTCATTGTTTACCTGTTCGCCGTCGATATCACAGCATTGAGCAGGTGTAATTACATGCCTGGTTAAAACTACACAGGCAGTGGCAAACCAATAAGATACTTGTTGCTGACCCAATAAATCTGCCTGGAGATGACCACAGAACAAAAAGCAATAAAGGATTAACCTGGGATGACCATAATTCCATGTGGATCCCTCTCTAATGTCCGGAATCCTATCATGGCATGATAGGTCATACCCTTTACCTCTTTGTTAACCAAGTACCATAATTAAAATAGAAACACAACACATAGAATTGCTTGGAGAAAATGTTTTAACAACTTTTGGCCACGGCCGTTATTAGTTAACCTGTGCAATAACTTCATAACTCAAAACCACATAATGTTATAAAATCCAATCATAACAATCACAGAAAGACCAAGCTCAACAATAAGATCGAGCTCAATTAAACATTTACATATAATACCCCACCATCCTGCAGCCTAGTTAGGCCCAGCAGGCCCAACCACACCAAAAGAAAGTTCAGTCATTGCTTGTAAGTCAAGATTAAAAATATCAAGACCGATGTCGGACAAATGCACAAAAACATGAAAATGAAGGCCGGAGACACCACCTTCTAAATCCACATGACTAAATAAAAAAAAAACAAAGCAACGGCAAGAATTTGGCCATTAACCTCTCACTTTCCATCTAATCCTTTCTAAATGCCTCATGGCTGGCGATCGGAGCAACAACAACCACGGAATAACCTCGGAAAAAACATTCTGGGCATCCGGAAACAGTCGCCGTGTCGACACCAATCCAGATTTCATTTGGAAAACCAATTCCATGGTACCAAACTTACCAATATCGTTGCCACCGAGATGAATAATTATTAAATCAGGATCAGGGTATGAGGCAGACATGACGAGCAGCTGATTCAGCAGTTCAATTCACCTCATACCCCTTACCCCATGACAACAGATTTGAACTGCCGCTGTCGACATGGAAAGATTAAGTCCATAAGGATGAACACTGGCTCTAGTCTGCGCCCAGTGGATAAACGAATATCCAATAATCCATACAACTTTACCTGTAATAAATAAATACAATTAATCAATCAAATAAGGACGCACATATGCAGTATAACAATTGGAAGACCAACGACCAATTGCTCAAATGGAAGATTCATCCATGCCAAGCCGAAAAGCCTCTGTTGCAGCCCCAATACGGAAAGAATGCGATGAAAAATTACGGACACTCAGACCTAAACGTGACACCATGTGAAAATATAGCCCGAAACTGAAACTGTGTTAAAGTGGAACCATCCCTATGACCCACAAAATTACTAAACCCAGCAGGATGCATTGAAAGATAAAGCATGCAAAACCGATTGCACCAGATGCATCAGTGAACAGCTGCAAATCATTCATTAACACAAATTCTGCCTGTCATATAAGGTGGCCATTCAAATTCTGAAAAATCCCAGCAAAACTACCAAATCTTTTGGCACATACAAGTGAAGAATTGTATTTCTCAATCCAGCAATAAGAGCCGCTAAACGTCGTGAAAAAAAACCATGGCAAGAGGTATTACCCTGGAAAAAAAGGCTAACAAACCTAGTAACAAGTGTTGAGCGCGAATATTCAAATTACGAATATTTAGCGCAAATATCGCAAATGTGAGAATTTGCTAATATTTCGAATATAGTGCTATATATTCGTTATATCGAATATTCGTCATTTTTTTCCATCTGAAGTGAACAGTCATTGGCCCACAAGGAACTTGAGCAGGGAGGAATCAAGACTTCAGATGGAAAAAAATGACGAATATTCTAAAAACAAATATATAGCACTATATTCTGTAGTCAAGAAGAATACAAACTCCAGTTTATGCAATTTGATGAGTTGTATTTAATAGGAAATGCGGTAAATCATATATGCGTGACGTTTCGGCCACAATTCGGCCTTCATCAGACTGGTACGGCTTAGGGAACTGTATGGATCGCAGGTGCAGGTTTGATAGAAGCAGATTCCGTGCTGCTGATAGTAATAATGGCGCCTCATCACTATATTCTGTTGTGCTATATATTAGTTTTTTAGAATATTCGGCATTTTTTCTCCATCTGAAGTCATGATTCCTACCTGCTTAAGTTGCTTGTGGGCCAATGACTGTTCACTTCAGATGGAAAAAAAATTACGAATATTCTAAAAAACAAATATATAGCACTATATTCTATAGTGCTATATATTCGTTTTTGACCCACTTCGCATTACGCGATTTTTGCATTGCAGATTTTTCGCAATCACAAAAATAATCTTATGCAATTTTTACATGGCAGATTTAATCTGGAATACGAATATTCTACCACATATTCGCGAAATATCGCAAATTTGAATATTGCCCTGCCGGTCATCACTAGTGTAGTAACCCCTGAATCTCCTTTACTGTGGACTTTGATTTACGAAAAGCTAACTCAAATGCCCTTTTAACTTTTTCAGGAGGCAACCTGAATTCCCCGGCTACAGTACCAAATACTCCAAACTAGTACATGGGAGAATTGTTTTGTCTTCAGCAAGTGGAACACCAAACTCTTTACAGACTGACATAAAACACTGAAGAAGATGCTCACAAGCACTAGAATCCCCAGGGGCAATAAATAAAAAAATCATCAAGATAATGAGTAACTGAACCCTTAGGCATGCGTACTGCCACTACCCACTCTAAAAATGAAGAGAAAGCCTCAAAGTAAAAACACAATAGAGAGCAGCCCATGGGTAAGCACTTATCAAAAAAGAAAAAACCAAAGGCATAAAAACCCAAAGAGTTAAAACCAACCGAATGAACTGGTAATAAGCAAAATGCTGACTTAATATCCGCTTTAGACAACAGTGCTCCTAAGCCAAAATCCCTCACCAAGCCGATGGCATAATCAAATGAAGCATAAGAAACTCAAGCCAAATCTTTATCAATCTCATCATTCAAAGAAGCACCCAGAGGAAAAGATAAATGATGAATAAGCCTAAACGAGTTTGGCTCTTTTTTGGGGATAACACTCAGCTGTGAGATACGAAAATTAACAAACGGTGGAGAAACATAAGGACCAGCTACCCTACCTAAAGACACTTCCTTGATAACTTTATCTGCAACGACAATAGGGAACTCCAGCACAGACAACAATTTTTTAACTACAGTATTGAACAACCAAAGCCTGGAATAAAAAAAAAACGTCTTGAAAACCATTAAACAATAACTCAGCCATCTGTTAATTTGATATTGCCTTAGCCAAGGCAGCATGCTCTGCAACATTACCGGACTCAACGCTTTTTGCCAACAAATCTTTTGCGGAGGGAGCCCCAAGTATATAAGCTTTTTTAAAGCAGCGTGACATTAGGTGCTCCTTTCCGCAAAATGAACATTCATGTTTGTATTTACATGTAGCAGGCCATCGACACTGCGTGTCATTAAAGGCAAAAAAGGTACCTTTTCTCAATAAACCCACACTCTGGGCACCTGATGGTCTATGTTCTGGAGGAGCACGCTGTGGCAGCATTAAATTAAGTCAAAGACCCACATCTTTAACTCCCCAGCGTATAGACGGGTACATCGCTAATATCCGTCTAAAACCTTCATCGTAATGAAACCAACCTAAACCTGAGAATTTTTATAAGCCTCTAGTACAATCTTAAGATGCTGAAACAAACCAGAACAGCATGTCGATCCGCCGCCGATCTGATATTGATGACCTATTCTGAGCATAGGTCATTAATATTAAAATCCCAGAAAACCCCTTTAAACAAGTGACTGGTCAGTGTGTTATAGCAGGATCAAAGATCTGGTTGCTGGATGAAACCTGTACAACAGGTCATATGGAAACTCTTTTGTGGCTGCACTTGATTAGCTGAAGAACGGGCTATACTATCTAGTGCACATTCAGCAATAGAAATCCCATAACTGCAAATCTAGGAGTGAATAATAGTGTCCTACAAGTTGGAACATTTAGATTACCAGCAAACCATTCTGAAATTGACAAATAAAATCTCATGTCTGAAAATTTAGGGTCGGAATTTATCAAGCTGAAATATGCTTAAATTAGGTATATTTCAGGTGCAGATTGCGGCGCAGCAGTTAGTTGAACCACAATATGCAACTTCTCCCTTCTCACACCAGGTCTAAAAAAGTGGTCATGGGGTGGGCGAGAAAGGGGACAGGCCAGAAGGCCCATCTCATTTACCAATTTCTTCGCCTGTTTCCAATTCTGATAAATTGCCCCTTCTACTCAACTTCATAAGCTATGAGCTTCCGACATCAGAAGTAGGAAATGGTCATAATAATGTGACTTGGCCGTCTATAAAACTTTTTCTTAATATGTAAATTAGCTCTTTGGTGCAAAGAGGACATTACCATTTCTCTTGTTGCGCCCAAGCTCCACTCATTTCTGTGGTCAGCCCCTCCTTGACTGCTTTGATTTAAAGGGCCATGCATTGGCTAAGCAGCATGGGAGAGGCTTGTCACAGAAAGGAAAGGAGCTTGGGTGCAACAAGAGCAATGGTGACACCCCCATTGCACCAAAGGCCTAATGTGCATATTAGGAACAGATCCTCAGATCAATAAAATAAAAACAGTGCTTTAATCAGGTGGACTACAACTATATGTCAGCTATATGTCTATGCAAACAGTTGGATAGGGTGGTTGTTGGTGACAGGTTTCCTTTAAAGAAATCCCAGAAAACCCCTTTAATGGCAAAAATGCAAGATCAGCATTACCCCTGTCTATCTAACCAGCCCCTCTACATATAATGTCAGTGCTGAATGTTTATTTAGGGTTTAAGGGATTGTTTACTTTTAGGGGGTCGCCATCACAAATTACTTCACCAGACAAGGGTAGAATGTCCAAACTCATGTTTTATTCCGGACGTTTCAGCAAAACAGGTTATGAAGTCTCAGCTTCAACTTATCACGTGTGACATCCACACAAAATAACAAACCCTTGCCCGGCTAGGCTCTAACTAAACACATAAGCATATCTATGACTCACCTAGAGAAATCTGTTCACAAATGAAACACAAATGCGTCTTTCCTCAGCCATACAGTCTAGCAACCTCCAGGCTGTGACACTTCAATACCTTTTGGGGGATTGTGGCCCAGTAGTCCTCCCGACTCTGGCCTCGTGATTCTTATTTCACAGGCGTCACCGCGTCCCCCAAAGTTCAGGCTATCGTCTAGCCTCGTGGCCCCTCAGCCCACCCGGCTGAGACCTCTCACACAGAGCCTCACCAGGACTCTGCTTCACAAAACACTCCAGAGTGAGACACACCTAATTCCAGAAACCAGATTAAATGGAATCCCTGGACGTGAGCAAGCCCTAAGTTCCGGACTGGAGCATGGGGAACAGGCACCCACCCAGCACATTGCCTGTTCTCAGTAAAAACCCGCCCTGGACTAGCTGGAACCAGCTATTCTAACTATTTTGGTGTCCACCAGCTAACTTAGTGGCCACCTATATAGGGGCCTTTACTCCACCAAGGACGGGCCCCTTGGTGACACACTCCCGGTGCAAACAACACCTCTTTTATTATGCTTCTCTGGGACTTTACTGCACATCTCAATGTTCACATTGCCACAAGGGTCACACATTACCGTCTGGAGACATGCTCAGTGAATACACAGTTTGGCATGAGCTTTTGTACTACGGCCTGTTTACTTCTCTCAGAGGTATAATATAGCTCACAGTATGGGAATTCCGGTAGGTGTAAACTTACCAGAATAGGTGTCTCCTGGGCCACTAGTGCTGAGGAGCTGGCTATCAATCATCTAAGGTAAGGAAAAACATTATGTAGGTTGCTAAGAGAGAAATATACTCTATGTGAACAATGCAACTACTACCTCTATGTGGTTCACAAATATCCTTATGTCCTTAGTTATAGCATCAGGGGTGTCTCAGACAGCACCAGATTAGGGCAAGAGGGGGGCAACGGAAGGGCCATGGGAATCAGCACTTTAATTGCGGCAAAGGGGTTAGGTTAAGAAATTGGCTTGGGGGGGAGCTTTTCAGTTTTCTTTTCAGGCAGCAGAAAGGCTAGGTGCACCCCTGCATGGCATGTAAGGGTGCTGCCACATGTTAAGGTTTTTGATGCATTTTTTGATGTCAAAGTCAGGAGTGGATTCAGAAAAGAGAAGAAGAAATATATGTTCTTAAAACTTTCATTTTTTCCTTTTATGATCCACACCCGATTTTGGCTTCAAAAACTGCATCAGGAAACCTGAATGTGTGGCAGCACCCTTATATGTTGAACAGCACATAATTTTTTATCACTTCCCACTTTATCTCTGAATGTACATTTTAGAATGTCCTTTCAGAGATCGCAGTTGCACACTAAGCGTGCAGCTGCTGTGCTGAGGATCCGGTGTCAGTGACAGCAGGGCCACCCAGAGAGAAGGCAGGGACCGTTCCTGGGGTTCCCTGCCTTCTAGACTGCTGTATACACAGTGATGAATGAGCTCTGTGTACACAGCAAGGAAGCGATGTGCCGCTTCCTGCTCACATGACTGCCGGGGGCTGGGGGACTGCAGGAGCTGTCGAGTCTTCCTTAGACCTCGATCCGCCCTGCAGTGAGGCTGTACAGTGCTGTATAATACGGTAGAGCCTCTCTGGTGGCTGTATCTCCCCTGTAATAGGGGCTTCTATATCAGCCCCAGCTACAGGAGAAATCAATAGACACAAATTGTAAAAAAAAACAAAAAACAAAACAAAACACATGATCTACCCAATCACGTGAATGGTGTAAAAAAAATATGCCAACGTTTTTTCTCATGACCTCACTTCTCAAAAAATTAGATAAAAATCTATCAGAAAACTAAATGTACCTAAAAATGGTATAAATAAAAAACAACAAAAAATAAGCCCTCACATTGTTCAGTCAACAAAATTTTTTAAAAGTTATTGCACTTTCAGAAAATTCTATGTTAGAAAGTCCAGATACCGCTCCTTCCCTTCTGAGCCCTGGCTTATCCCCAAACAGTAGTTTAAGACCACAAAAGGGGTCTTACTGTATTCAGGAGAAAATTGTAGCAAACTGTCGGGTGTTATAAATTCTATGAAACGCCTTTTGTGTTAAAGTGCTCACTACATCCCTTAAAAATTTCTTGGGAAGGTGTAGTTTCCAAAATGTAATGATTTTATGGGGGTTCTCACTGTGGGGGTACCTTAGGGTCTTTTAAAATGCAACATGGCGATTAAAGACCATTTCAGCAAACGCTGCCCTCCAAAAATCATATGGTGCTTCATGCATTCATACAGCAGTTTAAGACCACATTTGGGGTGTTTCTGTAAACCGCAGAATCAGGGTAATAAATATTGAGGTTTGTTTTGTTGTTAATTATATGTATATATAGCAGCTCATCTGTTTGGTCTCTGCACATAGGTGCACCGTTAGTGGACTACCCCAATGTCCAAAAGTGCAATAAGTAGGGTTGAGCGAACTTGAACTGTAAAGTTCGGGTTCGTACCGAACTTTAGGATTTTTGGACCCAGGACCCGAACCTGAACTTTTCAGTAAAAGTTCGGGTTCGGTGTTTGGCGAGTTAACGGTGCTTTTTGAAAGGCTGCAGAGCAGCCAATCAACAAGCGTTTAACTTGTGTGCCCTTAGAAGCCATCACAGCCATGCATACTAATGGCATGACTGTGATTAGCCAGTACAGCATGTGACCCTGCCTCTATATAAGCTGGAGTCACGTAGCGCTACACGTAACTCTGCTCTGATTAGTGTAGGGATAGGATGCTGCTGCTGTGAGAGAGAGAATAGGAAAGAATCTTTAATCTGAAGTGCTTGTTAACTCAGCGATCTACCTAGATTTTGTTTTGTGGGTGCAGTGCACAATCTTTTTACCCTGCCCTGAGCCCAGTGACACAGAAAAATCACTTTTATCTGTCTGTTAGTTAGGTGGGGGCGGCGGCCATTTTATGCAAGTTCAGTGCACCAGCACAGCATATGTGCATTTGTGACAGTCAAATAGAAGCTTGAAATACTGCAATTATATTCTGGGTTTAAAAAAATCACCCATTTTTGGCAAGACCCTATATCTGTGGCCTTTGCAGCATTTGTCATTGTTAAATACAAGCTTGAAAGACTGCAATAATTTTTTGGGTTTAAAAAAGCCCCCCTTTTTGGCAATACCCTCCATCTGGGGCCTATGCAGCATTTATCAGTGTGAAATTTAAGCTTGAAATATTGCAATAATTTTCTGGGTTTTAAAAAACACCCTTTTTGGACAAAATACAAAATTTTGCACCGTTTGCAGCATCTGCCATTGTTAAATACAAGCTTGAAAGACTGCAATAATTTTCTGGGTTTTAAAAAACACCCTTTTGGGGCAAAAAAACTAAATTTTACAGCCCTTGCTGCATCTGTCAGTGTGAAATACAAGCGTTAGATACCACAGTTATATTCTGCTATTGAAAAAAAAAACTTTTTGGGCAAAATACTAAATTTGCAGCATTTGCTGCATTTGTCATTGTTAAATGCAAGCTTGAAATACTGCAATAATTTTCTGAGTTTAACCCCTTAAGGACTTGGCCTTATTTCACCTTAAGGACTTGGCCATTTTTTGCAAATCTGACCAGTGTCACTTTAAGTGGTGATAACTTTAAAACACTTTGACTTATCCAGGCCATTCTGAGACAGTTTTTTCGTCAAATATTGTACTTCATGACACTGGTAAAATGAAGTCAAAAAAATATTTTTTTTTGCATAAAAAAATACCTAATTTACCAAAAATTTGGAAAAATTAGCAAATTTCAAAGTTTCAGTTTCTCTACTTCTGTAATACATAGTAATACCCCCAAAAATAGTGATGACTTTACATTGCCCATATGTCTACTTCATGTTTGAATTATTTTGGGAATGATATTTTAATTTTTGGGGATGTTATAAGGCTTAGAAGTTTACAAGCAAATCTTGAAATTTTTCAGAAATTTACAAAAACCCAATTTTTAGGGACCACTACAGCTCTGAAGTCACTTTGCGAGGCTTACATAATAGAAACCACCCAAAAATGACCCCATTCTATAAACTACACCCCTCAAGGTATTCAAAACTGATTTCACAAACTTTGTTAACCCTTTAGGTGTTGCACAAGATTTAATGGAAAATAGAGATACAATTTCAAAATTTCACTTTTTTGGCAGATTTTCCATTTTAATAATTTTTTTACAGTTACAAAGCAAGGGTTAACAGCCAAACAAAACTCATTATTTATGGCCCTGATTCTTTAGTTTACAGAAACACCCCATATGTGGTCGTAAACTGCTCTACGGGCACACGGCAGGGCGCAGAAGGAAAGGAATGCCATACGGTTTTTGGTAGGCAGATTTTGCTGGACTGTTTTTTTTGACACCATGTCCCATTTGAAGCCCCCCTGATGCACCCCTAGAGTAGAAACTCCAAAAAAGTGACCCCATTTTAGAAACTACGGGATAGGGTGGCAGCTTTGTTGGTACTAGTTTAGGGTACATATGATTTTTGTTTGCTCTATATTACACTTTTTGTGCGGCAAGGTAACAAGAAATAGCTTTTTTGGCAGCGTTTTTTTTTTGTTATTTACAACATTCATCTGACAGGTTAGATCATGTGGTAATTTTATAGAGCAGGTTTTCACGGACGCGGCGATATCTAATATGTATACAATTTTTTTTATTTATGTAAGTTTTACACAATGATTTCATTTTTAAAACAAAAAAAAGTTTTAGTGTCTCCATAGTCTAAGAACCATCGTTTTTTCAGTTTTTGGGCGATTATCTTAAGTAGGGAATCATTTTTTGCAGGATGAGATGACGGTTTGCTTGGCACTATTTTGGGGTGCATATGACTTTTTGATCGCTTGCTATTACACTTTTTGTGACGTAAGATGACAAAAAATGGCTTTTTTTACACCGTTTTTATTTTTATTTTTCACGGTGGTCACCTGAGGGGTTATCTCATGTGATATTTTTATAGAGACGGTCGATACGGACGCGGAAATACCTAATATGTATACTTTTTTTTATTTATGTAAGTTTTACACAATGATTTCATTTTTTAAACAAAAAAAATCATGTTTTAGTGTTTCCATAGTCTAAGAGCCATAGTTTTTTCAGTTTTTAAGCGATTATCTTTGGTAGGGTATGATTTTTTTGAGGGATGAGATGACGGTTTGATTGTTACAATTTTGGCGTACATGCGACTTTTTTTATCACTTTTATTACCTTTTTTGGGAAGTAAGGTGGGCAAAATTTCAATTTCATCAAAGTTTTTTATTTTTTATTTTTATGGCGTTCACCGTTCGGGTAAAGTAACATGACCGTTTTATAGTTCAGGTCGTTACGGACGCGGCGATACCAAACATGTGTAGGGAATTTTATTTTTTTCATTTTTAATCAGTGATAAATGTGTTTTTAGATTTTTACTTTTTTTTCACTTTTTTTTACTTTTTTTTTTACCCATACCCACTTGGTTCTTGAAGATCCAGTGGGTCTAATGTCTGTATAATACATTACAGTACACTATATAGTGTTTTGTACTGTATTTTACTTACACTTTGTCTGAACAAATCTATGCCTTTAGCACAGATCTGTTCAGCACCATGGACAGCAGGATGCCTGAGAAGGCGTCCTGTTGCCATGGGAACCTTCCCCGTCTGCTCAGTTGTGGCCACAACTGCGCAGACGGAGAAGGGTAAGGAGGGGGGCTCCCTCCCTCTGTCAACCCATCCTGTCGGGGGGGTGCAAAGGCACAGCAGCCCCCCGATGGGAGAGGGAGGGAGCTCCCGACTGTTAACCTCTGCTTTTCCATACCGCGGTCCGTACGGACCGCGGTATGGAAAGGGTTAAACGGCTGACATTGCATCACCGATGTCAGCCGTTTATACCAGGGTATCAGCAATGTGCTGACACTCTGGTATACCCACTGGCCACCAACGATTATTCAAGGGGAGGCGAGCGGGGGATCGCGATCCCGCCTGCCGCACCGCCCGCCTCCCGCACCGCCCGCACCGCCTTCAACACCCCCCCTGCACCTCCCGCTGCCATAATATCATTCAGGGGTGAAACATATATACTTTAGGCATATAAAAGTTTCTGATCCCCGCGGTCAGGGACTGCGGGGATCAGAAACTGCAGAAAGCGCAGCAAACCGCAGGTCTGAATTGACCTGCGGTTTGTTGCGATCGCCGACATGGGGGGGGGGTCACGGGACCCCCCCGTGCATTTAGCCGAGGTGCCTGCTCAATGATTTGAGCAGGCACCTTGTTCCGGGTGGCAGTGATCGGAACAACACATGATGTACCGGTACGTCATGGGTCCTTAAGGATTCGGGAAACATGCCGTACCGGTACGTCATGCGTCCCTAAGGGGTTAAAAAAGCACCCATGTTTTGCAATACCCTGCATCTGGGGCCTGTGCTGCATTTGTCATATTGAAATATAATCTTGAAATACTGCAATAATTTTCTGGGTTTAAAAAAGCACCCATTTTTGGCAATACCCTACATCTGGGGCCTATGCTGTATCTGTCAGTGTGAAATACATGCGTTAGATACTGCTGTTTTCTTCTGTTATTAAAAAAACACCCATTTTGGCCCAAATACTAAATTTGCGGCCTTTGCTGCTTCTGTTAGTGTGAAATACATGCATTAGATACTGCTGTTATATTCTGTTATAAAAAAAAACACCCATTTTGGGCCAAATACTAAATTTGCAGCCTTTGCTGCATCTGTCAGTGTGAAATACACACGTTAGATACTGCTGTTATCTTCTGTTAAAAAAACCCCACTATCAGCGTTATTTGGTCGGGCCTAATGCGGCTCTACGAATGGTGAGGCCAGAACAAGTACAGGCGATAGTATATTGGGTTGCTGACAGTGCCTCCAGTTCCTTCACATTCTCTCCCACCCAGTTTCCTGCTGAAATATCAGAGTTAGCACCTGTAGCCAATGTCCATCAGTCTTTCACCTCACCTCCTTGCAAATCAGCCAAGCAGTCTGTGCCCCAAGTCATGCAGCAGTTTCTTCTGCTGTTTGATGACTCTGCTAGCGGGGTTTCCCAGGGCCATCCACATAGCCCTGCCCCAGAAGTGGAAGAGATTGAGTGCACCGATGCCCAATCACTTATGTTTCAAGATGAGTACATGGGAGGACCACACATCTCGGATGATGACGAAACACAGGTGCCAACTGCTGTGGCTTTCTGCAGTGTACGGACCGACAAGGAGGGCAGGGATGAAGACTGGGTGGAAGATGATGTGGAGGACGATGAGGTCCTCGACCCCACATGGAATCAAGGTCATGCGAGTGACCTGTGTAGTTCGGAGGAAGAGGCGGTGGTCACACAGAGCCACCAACACAGCAGAAGAGGGAGCAGGGTGCAAAAGCGGAGCGGTCGTCCCCTAGACAGTACACCTGCTACTGCCCGACGCAGTAAGGGACCGAGCACACCAAAGCCAGCTCCAAGGAGTTCCCTGGCGTGGCAGTTCTTCAGACAATGTGCTGACGACAAGACACGAGTGGTTTGCACGCTGTGCAATCAGAGCCTGAAGCGAGGCATAAACATTCTCAACCTGAGCACAACCTGCATGACCAGGCATCTAAGTGCAAAGCACGAGCTGCAGTGGAGTAGACACCTCAAAAACCAAGAAAGGTCTCTGGCTCCTCCTGCTTCCTCTTCTGCTGCAGTCTCGGCCTCTTCATCCAGCTGTGGAGTGACAGTGGCACCTGCCACCCCGCAAACAGAGGATCTGCCAGCAACACCACCACCTGGGTCACCAAGCATCTCCACAATGTCCCAAGGAAGCATTCAGCTCTCCATCTCCCAAACACTGGAGCGGAAGAGGAAGTACCCCCCTACCCACCCGTGATCCCTGGCCCTGAATGCCAGCATTTCGAAATTCCTGGCCTTTGAAATCCTGTCATTCCGTCTGGTGGAGACGGAGAGTTTTAAAAGCCTTATGGTGGTGGCTGTCCAACAGTACGTCGTGCCCAGCCGCCACTACTTTTCCAGGCGAGCCATCCCTGCACAACCAAGTGCGGGACAAAATCAGGTGTGCACTGCGCAACGCCATCTGTGGCAAGGTCCGCCTAACTATGGATACATGGACCAGTAAGCACGGTCAGGGACATTATAGCTCCCTAACAGAACACTGGGTAAATGCAGTGGCGGCTGGGCCTGAGGCGGATAGAAGTTTGGTGCATGTCCTTCCACCACTGAGAATTGCAGGGCCCTTCAGTTTGCCTCCTGTTGCTTCCTCCTCCTATTCTGCTTCCTCATCTGGTCAGCGTAACACCTTCACCACAGCCAGGGGTAAATGACAGCAGGCAGTTTTAAAACGTATCTCTACGGGGGAAAAACCCCACACCGTGCAGGAGCTGTGGACGGGCATGGAACAACAGACCGATGAGTGGTTGGTGCCAGTGAGCCTCAAGCCCGGCCTGGTGGTGTGCGATAATGGGCGAAATCTCGTAGCAGCTCTGACGCACATCCCTTGCCTGGTGCATGTGCTGAATTTGGTGGTGCAGAGGTTCCTTAAAAATTTCCCCGATATGTCAGAGCTGCTGCAGAATGTGCGGGCCATCTGTGCGCTCTTTCGAAGTTCTCACCCAGCTGCTGTTCACCTGTCAGCGCTGCAGCATAACTTCGGTCTTCCCGCTTACCGCCTCATATGCGATGTGCCCACAAGGTGGAACGCCACCTTGCACATGCTGGCCAGACTGTGCGAGCAGCAGCAGGCAATAGTGGAGTTTCAGCTGCAGCAACCACGGGTGAGTCGCCATGCGTAACAGCACCACTTCACCACCAATGACTGGGCCTCCATGCGAAACCTGTGTTCCTTGTTGCTCTGTTTCGAGCATGGCCAGTGCCGATAACGCCTTTCTCAGCGTTACTATCCCACTTCTATGCCTCCTTGAAAAAACACTTCTGGCGATGATGAAAGAGGATGTGGCACAGGAGGAGGAGGAAGAGGGATCATTTCATAGGGTTTCCGGCCAGTCATTCACAAGTGGCTCCGAGGGTGGGTTCCCACACCCACAAATGCCAGGTACACAATTGTCCAGCCAGGGCACAGTTCTGGAGGATGACGAGGTGGAGGATGAGGAGATGGAGGAGGAAGAACCGTGTTCACAGCAGGGTGGCCCCCAAACCAGCTCATGGCCATCACTGATGCTTGGCTGGGGGGATACAGGGGACACAGATGATACACCTCCCACAGAGGACAGCTTTTCATTGCCTCTGGGCAGCCTGCCACACATGAGCGATTACATGCTGCAGTGTCTCCGCAATGACCGCCGAGTTGCCCACATTTTGACTTGTGCTGATTACTGGGTGGCCATGATGCTGGATCCCCGTTACAAGGACAACGTACCATCCTTAATTTCATTACTAGAGCGTGATCGTAAGATGCGCGAGTACAAGCGCACGCTAGTAGATGCGTTGCTGGTGGCATTCCCATCTGACAGCGGAGGCACAGTGGAAGCAGAAGGCGTAGGCAGAGGAGGAGGAAGAGGCTGCCAACGCAGCTGGGGCACCACCAGCACCTCAGAAGGCAGGGTTAGCATGGCCGAAATGTGGAAAAGCTTTGTCAGCACACCACAACAACCAGCACCACCAGCTGATATGGAACGTCTTAGCAGGAGGCAGCATTTCAGCAACATGGTGGAGCAGTATGTGTGCACACGCCTACACATACTGAATGACGGGTCTGCCCCCTTCAACTTCTGGGTCTCTAAATTGGGCACATGGCCTGAGCTTGCCCTTTACGCCTTGGAGGTGCTGGCCTTCCCAGGGTGTTTGGCACCCGGGGCAGGTCATTTCTCTGTGTCCCCCCCCAATACTTGACCATATACCTTTTACATCCAGGGACATCTCCTGTCATATAGACCTACTCTTTCCTCTTCTCCTCCATTAGACCGCCATGAGAAATTCTTTCAGCCGCATCTCGTCTCTACAGAGTTTGTAACACAGACACGTTAGATTTCTAAATTTTTCCATCAACCCCCCCATCCTGGTGTCCCCACAGTGTCATCCTGCTGCCACTCCCAATACTGTGACTGTTATGCTCCCCAACGCCCCAGGTACTATACTGCTGAAAAAATAGTGACCCTAATAGACATAATTGGGTAATTTTTTCAAACTGGTGTAAAGTAGAACTGGATTTCCAAAAGAGCTGTCAAATATGAAAGGTGGAATCTGATTGGCTGCTATGGGCAACTAACCCAATTCTACTTTACACCAGTTTGATAAATTACCCCAAATGTTCCTATAGTGTCTACAGCAGTTATAAAGTCCCCTAGAGTGCCCCCAGTAACAATAACACCCTATATTGTGCTCCAGGTAATAATCCCTGTATAGTGTCCCCAGAAATAATAGAATGGCCCCTACAGTGCCTCCCCAATAGAAAGGCCCCTATGCTGCCCCCCACAGAGTAATTTCCCCCACACTGCCCCCACACAGTAGTGTCCCCCACACTGCCCCTTACACAGTAGTGTCCCCCACACTGCCCCCCACACAGTCTGACGGGTTGTGGCAGATTTTTGGGTCAGTATGCTAGATTATATGCTAGATATATGTTATCCTACTATGGCAGTATGTATGCTAATGTCCCGTGGATCCAGGATCGGAAGTCTGGTTCTGTGACCACATTATGTGGACAGAGTAACATTACTTGTATGCACTGATTATATTTTCCCATGTATATTGCTGCACTTGCACTTTATATGATTGTATCAGTATTTGCCATATACCCGGAGTCTGATTAAGATTTTTAAATGTTCTTAAATTTTCTGTGTGGCCAGAAATGGTTATAACTCTGTGAGTATTAATAAAATTGAGTATTATTTGAACTACAACTGGTTATGAAGTTATAATTTGTTATTTTGAATTTGATCTATGTATCTTAAGATTGGTCTCCCCAATAGAAAGGCCCCTATGCTGCCCACCACAGAGTAGATTCCCCCACACTGCCCCCACACAGTAGTGTCCCCCACACTGCCCCTTACACAGTAGTGTCCCCCACGCTGCTCCCCACACAGTAGTGTCCCCCACGCTGCCCCCCACACAGTAGTGTCCCCCACACTGCCCCCCACACAGTAGTGTCCCCCACACTGCCCCCACACAGTAGTGTCCCCCACGCTGCCCCCACATAGTAGTGTCCCCCACACTGCCCCCCACACAGTGGTGTCCCCCACGCTGTCCCCACACAGTAGCGTCCCCCACACTGCCCCCCCACACATTAGTGTCCCCCACATTGCCCATATAGTAATTTCCCCCCCCCACATAGTAATCCATCCCATAATAATTTGCCCCCCAGTATCCCACCATATCCCCCCCTACGTCCTCCTGTGTGCACCCCCCTCATGTCAACCAAAGTTGGCACATCAAATAAAAATAAAAAATTTTCCCCTACACAGTATCCCACCATATTTTCTCCCAACACGTCCTCTGTCCTGTGTGCACCCCGGCCCCCTCATGTCTCCCAAAGTTGGCACATAAAAGAAAAAAAAAACTAAACTAAAAGCTAAATACTTACCTGCGCTTGCTCGCAGAGTCCCGGCAGTGTGCTGCTGAGTCCTGGCAAGCTCGCCTGGGACGGGATTTCACTACTGCATAGGCTTCAGGCCTACTATGCCTGAAGCCTATGACGGTGATCGGCGGCGGGGCAGGGAACTATGCGCTCCCTGCCCTGCCGCAGTATGTGAGTGTCAGCGCTTCAGCAATGAGCGCTTCTATCTGTATTGATGGAAGCTCTCATTGCTTATGGGACTGCTGGCACCCCAGTGAGAGCCAGCACCCGGGGAGGACTGCCAGCCCCCCCCCCCCCCCCCGGGCACGCCACTGAGCCAGTGTATTATCTGAACGTTTGTTTAGCACGGCAGGGGGCGTTATCCCAGACAAGTGCAGCCGCCTGTCCACAGCCAATGTGGACAAGCTTACGTTCATTAAAATGAACCAGGCATGGATCTCACAGGACTTGTCCGTACCTTGTGCAAAATAGACATGTATACCGGCCTTACCCAGCCATTGTTATACTACAGCGCAATTGCTCATTGTTGTATTTTTGATATTTTCCATCTTTTGGGATGTACCCTAATAAAAAAAAAAAAATGTAAAAAAATTATTAAAAGCAAAAACCAGTGTTGGCTACCTTGTCCTCCTCCACCGCCGCTTCCACCTACACCGCTACGTCCACCGCCTCCTCATCCTCCTACTCCATATGGACCTCCACCTCATACATCAAGTTTATTTTTTTTAATTTGTATTTTATTTTATTTTATGTCATTTCACTAATTTGTCTGTTACATTTTCGGGTGAAATTCACCTATTTCTGGCTGTGATTTACCCCTGCTCTACCTAGTAGACTGGTATACAAATTTCACTAATTTGTCTGTTACATTTTCGGGTGACATTCACCAATTTTGGGCTGTGATATACCCCTGCTCTTCCTAGTAAACAGGTAAACAAATTTCATTAATTTGTCTGTTACATTTTCGTGTGAAATTCACCAATTTTTGGCTGTGATATACCCCTGCTCTACCTAGTGAAATTTATTAACCTGTCTACTAATTTTTCTGTTACATTGTCGGGTGACATTCACCAATTTTTGGCTGTGATATACCCCTGCTCTACCTAGATGACAGCTTAATAAATTTCACTAATTTTTCTTTTACATTGTCGGGTGACATTCACCAATTTTTGGCTGTGGTATATCAGGGGAAAGGAAACGTGGCGGCTACATCTCACAGCCACATGAGCCCTGTGGGGGCTGAACTAGAGGAGTAGGACATTCGAGCACAAGTAATGAGTAGATAAATGACTGGTTTTTCTACACAGGTGACAGGAGAGGAGGAGCAGGGGCAACTGGAGGAGCTACAGGGCGATGAGGAAGACGAGGCAGATGACCCAGACACACTGTGGCAGTATTGTCACCGCCACTTCTGTGAGAAGGTCTGACAGACGTCTTTTTCTACCTCTTGCATGATGTTCTTTGTTTTGGTTTCACTTTGTCATCACATTTCCTTCTCCCAGGTGTCACCTATTTAGACTAATCCTCTTTCCTTTATATTCCCTCCCATACTGCTTCACTTTGCGGTTTATACTACTTCCTGGATTGAAGTGTTCACTGCTGGAGTCTTCTGTTGCTGCTTGTTCAGATAAGTCCTTTCATGCATTGTGTTTCCTTGCTGGCTTGATTCTAGATGACCCTGACTCCCTCCGTATTAAGTGCAGGGAGCCGGTGGTCGTGTCCCCTCACTATTATAGGGTTTTCAGGTGTCACACAGTCTAGGTACGAGGTCATGCAATTGTCTACCTCTGAGACCCTTGTATGTGCTTAGCAGTCAGGGTGAGCTCTTAGGGTTTTATAGGGGTCACCTTTATCCTCCTTAGTTTGGGATCAAGCCAGTCGGATGTTTATCCATAACTTCCAGCTATCTGGAACATCATCCGTGACATTATAAACCGCCATTACCATCTTAAGCATGGATCCGGTTTCCGCCTTGATTGACCGCATGCAAGGTCTTTCACTGGAGGTAGCAGATCTCCATAAAACTGTGTCTCAGTTTCAGGTGACCGGTTCTGCTTGCGTTCATGGAGTTTGTTCCGAGCCTAAGATCTCGCTTCCGGATACGTTCTCCGGGGGTAGTGAGAATTTTGTTCGCTTTAGAGAGGCTTGCAAACTCCATTTTCGCCTACTTCCCCATTCCTCTGGTGATGAGGAGCAGAGGGTGGGGATCATCATCTCGCTGCTCAGGGATAACGCTCAGTCTTGGGCCTTTTCGCTGCCGGTGGGGACACGGCCCCTCCGATCGGTGGATGAATTTTTTGTAGCCCTGGGGCAAATATATGATGACCCAGATCGTATTGCTCTGGCTGAATCTAAACTGCGTCTTTTATGCCAGGGTAAACAGTCCGCAGAGATATATTTTTCTGAATTTCGGAGATGGGCAGCTGATACTGGTTGGAACGATGCTGCACTCCGAAGTCAATTTTGCCATGGTCTTTCAGAGGGATTGAAAGATGCATTTGCTTTTCATGAGAGACCTGCCTCGTTGGAGTCTGCCATGTCTCTAGCTGTTCGTATTGACAGGCGTCTTAGAGAGAGAGGAGAGACCACTCCTTCCTGTCATATTCAGTCCAAGGACAGTGGGGCGGTCTCATTCAGTGCGCAGGGGCCTCAGTCTCTCTCAATCCCCTCTGAGCAGGAGGCCATGCAGCTGGGTTTGCTTGCCTCTGATAGTAGAGGATTCAGCTCTCAGAGGAGGGTTTGTTTCTGTTGTGGGGGTATAAATCATTTGGCTAATGTTTGCCCCTCTAGGAGATTCAGGGAGTTTTCTGAGGGTAATAAAGAAACAAAAAGAAAAAAACCCTCTAAAAACTTTCCATTTTCTACTATTGGCAAGGTTGATGCGGAAATTAAAGGTTTGCCGTTTGCTTGTAGTTCCCGTTTTCTCCTACCTGCCAGCGTGGCACTAGATAGCAAGAACATTGTTTGTGAGATTTTTGTAGATAGTGGAGCAGCTGTCAATCTCATTGATAATCAATTTGCTATAACACATGGTTTCCAGGTATGCACTTTGGAACAGGATATACCTGTTTTTGCTATAGATTCCGCTCCACTTTCTCAAAAATCGTTAAAGGGCATAGTTCACAATATCCGTTTGACTGTGGGTGATGCTCATGTTGAGGATATGTCATGTTTTGTCCTAAGCGGATTACCTACTCCTCTAGTGTTCGGGCTACCCTGGCTCACTAAACATAACCCCACCATTGATTGGCAAGCAAGGCAAATAAATGGTTGGAGTGACTTTTGCAGAGAGAATTGCCTCACGGCATCTCTTTCAGAGGTTTCTACCAAGACTGATCCATCTTTTCTCTCTGAATTTTCGGATGTGTTTTCCGAGAGTGGTGTCCAGGAGCTGCCCCCTCATCGGGAGTACGATTGCCCTATTAATCTCACCCCAGGTGCCAAGCTGCCAAAATCACGTTTATACAATCTCTCCCAACCTGAAAGAGTCGCTATGCGTACTTATATCTCTGAGAGCCTGAGAAAGGGACACATCCGACCCTCGAAGTCACCTGTTGCCGCAGTTTTTTTTTTTTTGTTAAGAAAAAAGATGGTTCTTTAAGACCTTGTCTGGATTTCAGGGAGCTGAACTGTATCACAATTCGTGACCCATATCCGCTTCCTCTGATCCCGGACCTGTTTAACCAGATTGTTGGGGCTAAAGTTTTTTCTAAGTTGGATTTAAGAGGGGCATACAACCTAGTCAGGGTCAGGGAATGGGACGAATGTAAGACGGCCTTCAATACCCATGAGGGTCATTTCGAGAATTTGATTATGCCATTTGGTTTGATGAATGCTCCGGCCGTCTTCCAACATTTTGTGAACAGCATTTTTTATCATTTTATGGGGAAATTTGTACTGGTGTATCTAGATGACATTTTGATTTTTTCTCCTGATTTAAAAACTCATAGGGACCACCTACTTCAGGTCTTGCTCATTCTGCGGGAGAATAAATTGTACGCTAAACTGGAAAAATGTGTGTTTGCGGTTCCGGAGATTCAATTTCTTGGTTTTCTTCTCTCCGCTTCTGGTTTTCGCATGGACCCTGAGAAGGTCTGCGCTGTGCTTGATTGGGAGCTTCCTGAGAATCAGAAGGCGCTGATGCGGTTTTTGGGTTTTGCCAATTACTACAGAAAGTTCATTTTGAATTATTCCTCTGTTGTTAAGCCACTCACTGATATGACTAAAAAGGAGGTAGATTTTTCCTCCTGGTCGGTAGATGCGCTTAAGGCCTTTTCTAGTATCAAAGAGAGTTTTGCTTCCGCTCCCATTTTGGTACAACCTGATATCTCTCTACCTTTTATTGTTGAGGTGGACGCTTCTGAGGTGGGTGTGGGTGCGGTCTTATCTCAGGGTCCCTCTCCTGCCAAATGGCGACCGTGTGCCTTTTTCTCAAGGAAACTCTCCTCTGCAGAGAGAAATTACGATGTGGGAGATAGGGAGTTGTTGGCCATCAAATTAGCTTTTGAGGAATGGCGCCATTGGCTAGAGGGAGCCAGACACCCTATTACCGTGTTTACCGACCATAAGAATATGGCCTACTTGGAATCAGCCAAGTGTCTGAACCCAAGACAGGCCAGATGGTCTTTATTCTTTTCTAGGTTTAATTTTGTTGTCACTTTCCGTCCTGGGGTTAAAAATGTGAAGGCTGATGCTGCCCTGTCACAATGTTTTCCGGGAGGGGGGAACTTTGAAGACCCGGGTCCCATTTTGGCTGAAGGGGTGGTCGTCTCTGCTCTTTATCCTGATTTGGAGGCAGAGGTTCAGGCAGCCCAGGCAGAGGCTCCTGATCTTTGTCCTCCTGGGAGGTTGTTTGTGCCTCTCGCTTTACGACACAAGGTTTTTAAGGAGCACCACGATACTGTCCTTGCTGGGCACACGGGGAGTAGAGCCACAGTAGATCTCATTGCTCGGAGATTCTGGTGGTCGGCTCTTCGTAAGACAGTTGAGGGTTTTGTGGCAGCCTGCGAGACCTGCGCTCGTGCCAAGGTCCCTCATTCACGGCCATCGGGTTCTCTCCTCCCGTTACCCATTCCTTCCCGTCCTTGGACGCATCTGTCCATGGACTTCATTACGGACCTACCTTGTTCCCCAGGGAAGACTGTGATTCTGGTGGTAGTCGACCGTTTTAGCAAAATGGCGCATTTCATTCCCTTTCCTGGGTTACCCAAGACGTTGGCGCAAGCGTTTGTTGATCACATTGTTAAATTGCATGGCATTCCTTCAGACATTGTTTCTGATAGGGGCACGCAATTTGTTTCCAGATTCTGGAAGGCCTTCTGTTCTCGCTTGGGTATTCAGTTGTCATTTTCTTCTGCTTTTCACCCGCAGTCGAATGGTCAGACCGAACCCGTCAATCAGAATCTGGAGACATATCTGCGCTGCTTTGTGGCGGAGAAGGATTGGTATTCTTTTTTGTCCCTTGCTGAGTTTGCTTTAAATAACCATCGCCAGGAGTCCTCTGATAAGTCACCATTTTTTGGTGCATATGGGTTTCATCCACAGTTTGGGACATTCTCTGGAGAGGGGTCTTCTGGTTTACCTGATGAGGAGAGATTTTCCTCGTCTTTGTCATTTATTTGGCAAAAGATTCAGGGTAATCTGAAGAGGATGAGTGAGAGATATAAGCGTGTGGCGGATAAGAGACGTGTGCCTGGTCCAGACCTGAATGTGGGTGATCTGGTGTGGTTGTCTACAAAGAATATCAAACTGAAGGTTCCCTCCTGGAAGTTGGGTCCTAAGTTTATTGGGCCTTACAAGATCTTGTAAGTCATCAATCCCGTTGCCTTCCGTCTTGATCTTCCTCAGACTTGGAAGATCCATAATGTTTTTCATAGGTCCCTATTAAAACCTTATGTCCAACCCACTGTACCCACCTCTTTGCCTCCTCCTCCGATTTTTGTTGATGGTAATCTTGAATTCCAGGTCTCTAGGATTGTGGATTCTCGCATTATCCGCGGTTCTCTCCAATACCTTGTTCATTGGGAGGGTTATGGTCCTGAGGAGAGGATGTGGGTCCCAGTGGCGGACATTAAGGCCACTCGTCTCATCAAGGCTTTCCATAGGTCTCATCCTGAGAAGGTGGGTTCTGAGTGTCCGGAGTCCACCCGTAGAGGGAGGGGTACTGTCACCGCCACTTCTGTGAGAAGGTCTGACAGACGTCCTTTTCTACCTCTTGCATGATGTTCTTTGTTTTGGTTTCACTTTGTAATCTCATTTCCTTCTCCCAGGTGTCACCTATTTAGACTAATCCTCTTTCCTTTATATTCCCTCCCATACTGCTTCACTTTGCGGTTTATACTACTTCCTGGATTGAAGTGTTCACTGCTGGAGTCTTCTGTTGCTGCTTGTTCAGATAAGTCCTTTCATGTATTGTGTTTCCTTGCTGGCTTGATTCTAGGTGACCCTGACTCCCTCCGTATTAAGTGCTGGGAGCCGGTGGTCGTGTCCCCTCACTATTATAGGGTTTTCAGGTGTCACACAGTCTAGGTACGAGGTCATGCAATTGTCTACCTCTGAGACCCTTGTATGTGCTTAGCAGTCAGGGTGAGCTCTTAGGGTTTTAAAGGGGTCACCTTTATCCTCCTTAGTTTGGGATCAAGCCAGTCGGATGTTTATCCATAACTTCCAGCTATCTGCAACATCATCCGTGACAAGTATGCAGTGGAGATGGAAGCAGGGAGTCCCTACGAAACACTTGCACAAATGGCCCAATGCATGCTCAGTTGCTTGCGTAGTGACAGCCGAATTGTCAACATTCGGCAGAGGGATGACTACTGGCTCTCCACCATGTTAGACCCTCACTACCAGTCCAAAATGGGGGCCTTTTTTACACTCACTGAGAGGGAGGACAAACTGAACTACTATGGAGACATCTTATGTAGTCAGTTGGCTGCTGCCTATGTGCGCCATCTCCCATCCTCAAGCAGGTCTGACCGGGGGGTCCCTTTGTGCTCACGTTCCACTGCCATGGCTGCTGTGGGGGTGGGAGGGAGGCAATATTAGTGATCTGACAGCCCCTTTTGGTTTTGGTTTCACTTTGTCTCTGTGTTGCTTGTATGTCCACACCTCCTGATTAGGTGTGGATCATGTGACCTTTACCTCCCCCTATTTAGTCTGACTCTACCCATCACTCCTTGCTCTGGATAGCTTCATTTGGTTTTTGGAAGAGCTGGAGTGTGGTTCTAGTTGAAGTCCTGTTCATCCATCATCCATCAGCCTCAGAAGTTAAGTGTTCCGTTTGTTGTATTTTGTATTCCCCCCACACCTTTGTTGTTTACTAGGCCTCAGCGAGACGCTGGTTCCTTCACCAGGGAAGGAGCAGGTTGTCTCTGCCCTGTCATTAACATTAGGGCATCCGAGGGCCACCAGGGTTTTCTAGGTTCCTGTGTATGGGCATCTCTACCATCAAGAGGTGCCCATACGGATAGGAGTTAGGGCCAGGAACAGGGTTTTATAGGTGGTGACCCTTTTCCTTCCCTAGCGGTGAGGCCTAGTGTCTTTTCCCTTCCTTCTTGTTGTCTTTTGGTGTTCTCCTCTACTACATCCGTGACAGTCTAGAGTCGCTGATGAGCAGTTTTCTTCGACCACCTACTGAAGAAACTACTCACCAGCAGCAGCAGCTAGACATGGAGCAGAACCTGAACCAGCAGGTTGTGGCATACTTGAAGTGCACCCTGCCACCCCACATCGAAGATCCCCTGGACTATTGGGCAGCCAAACTCGATTTGTGGTCGAGTTTGCCCTGGACAAGCTTTCCTTCCTGGCCAGCAGTGTGGCATCAGAGCGGGTGTTTGGTGCAGCGGGGGCCATAGTTACCCTAAGGAGAACTCGCCTTTCCACCCAAAATGTGGAGAAACTGACCTTTCTGAAGATTATTCAGCGTGGATCGACAAGGATTTTCAAACACCAGTGCCTGATGCATCAGACTTGATCATCCATGGTGCCACACCTACACTTTGACAAAAGAAACTTGTTTCTTCTGGCTACCTGCTTCAGCTACTCTTCTGATGCTGCCGCTCACCTGATGCCACACCTGCTGCTAGGTGCTCCTACACCATCTTCAGCTGGTACTGGTATTGCCCCCCACCTCCCTACTATGTCACTGGGCCAGTCGGTGGTCTCCTCATGCTGCTGCCACCTCACCATTCTGTGGTCTCCTCATGCTGCTGCCAGCTCACCACTATGTCACGGGGTCACTCTGTGGTCTCCTCATGCTGCTGCCACATCACCACTCTGTGGTCTCCTCATGCTGCTGCCGCCTTACCACTTTGTGGTCTCCTCATGCTGCTGCCACATCACTACTCTGTGGTCTCCTCATGCTGCTGCCAGCTCAACACTATGTCACTGGGCCACTCTGTGGTCTCCTCATGCTGATGCCACCCAGGGCTGGCTTTAGGTGTTCAGGAGCCCTGTGCGAGCTAATCTTGTGGCAAGTTCACCTAAATATACACAAAGAGGAAAACAATCTTTGTAACAAACAGTTTTTTTTATTACAGATAATTTAAGTGCAAGTGCAAACAAGTACAATCATACCCAGTATCACCCATAGTCTCCTGCCCCCCTTAATCATACCCTGTCTCCTTTGCCAAGTCCTCTGCACCCCTTAATCATACCCTGTCACCTTTACCCAGTCCCCTGCCCTTCTTAATCATACCCAGTGTCACCCTTACCCAGTCCTCTGCCCCCTCAATTTGACCCTGCCCCCTTAAATTAAGGGTGACAGACACTGGGTATGATTAAGGGGGCAGGGGACTGGATAAGGGTGACACTGGGTATGATTAAGGGGCAGGCGACTGGCTTTGGTTGACACTGGGTATGATTAAGGGTGGCAGGGGACTGGGCAAAGGTGACAGGGTATGATTAAGGGGGGCAGGAGACTGGCTATGGGTGACACTGGGTATGATTAAGGGCCTTATAATGTGCCAGTAAAAAGGGACCCCCTTAATGCCCCCCAATAATGTGCTAGTAAGTGTCCCCATAGATGCCCCCCCCCATCATGTGCCAGTATCAAGTGCCTCTCTCCTTCCCACCCCCCATGTGCCAGTATCATAGTGCCAACCCCCCCATGTGCCAGTATCAAGTGCCTCTCTCCTTCCCACCCTCCCATGTGCCAGTATCAAGTGCCTCTCCCCCCCATGTCCCAGTATCATAGTGCCATCTCCCCCCCCCCCCAAAAAAAGTGCCAGTATCAAGTGCCTCTCTCCCCCCCAATGTGCCAGTATTAAGTGCCTCTCTCCTTCCAACCCCCCCATATGTGCCAGTATCCTAGTGCCATCTCCCCCCTCCCAATGTGCCAGTATCAAGTGCCTCTCTCCTTCCCACCCACCCCCTTGTGCCAGTATCATAGTGCCAACCCCCCCCCATGTGCCAGTATCAAGAGCCTCTCTCCTTCCCCCCATGTGCCAGTATCATAATGCCACCCCCCCCCCATGTGCCAGTATCAGGTGCCAACCCCCCTCCCCGCATGTGCCAGTATCAAGTGCCTCATGCTCCCCCCATGTGGCAGTAACAGTCGGGTATTTGAAAAATATAAAAATAAAAATTATAAATAGCTTACCTCCAGGTCAGCGATGCAGGCCTCTTCCGGCCTGTGTCCTGCGCTGTATGTCCATATATGGAGTTAGTGCTTGTGTATTTCTGAAAAGTTTCTACTGGGACTCGAACTCACGACCTTCTGTAACAGAAGCAAGGCACTTAACCACACAGCTGTAAGAGCTGCATAGCCACTGACTGAAAAAATATGAGACTTCTACTGTAGACTCGTTTATAGCTTTGATAGCTAGTGTACATCCATACACATGACAGCTGCCCCAGCACACCCAGCTCTGCTACATCTATACACATGACAGCTGCCCCAGCACACCCAGCTCTGCTACATCTATACACATGACAGCTGTTAAAGTAGTAAGGGCGCTGCCGGGAGGCCGCCGTCCTGCATGTCGTTACAGTGTGTTTTGTTTGTGGCAGTCGCTACACAGTCTGGACCAGGCCGCCGGGCGCCCCTGTTGCCATGGCGCCCTGTGCAGCCGCACAGCTCGCACACCCCAAAAGCCGGCCCTGATGACACCTCACCACTCTGTGGTCTCCTTATGCTGCTGCCACCTCACCACTATATCACTGGGCCACTTTGGTCTCCTTATGCTGCTGCCACCTCAACACTATGTCACTGGCCCACTCTGTTGTCTCCTCATGCTGCTGCCAGCTCACCACTATGTCACTGGCCACTCTGTGGTCTCCTCATGCTGCTTCCACCACTTCACCACTTTGTAGTCTCCTCATGCTGCTGCCACATCACCACTCTGTGGTCTCCTCATGCTGCTGCCAGCTCAATACTAGGTTACTGGTCCACTCTGTGGTCTCCTCATGCTGCTGCCACCTCACCACTCTGTGGCCTCCTCATGCTGCTGCCCCCTCACCACTCTGTTGTCTCCCCACGCTTCTGCCACCTCATTACTATGTCACTGGGCCACTCTGTGGTCTCCTCATGCTGCTTCCACCACTTCACCACTTTGTAGTCTCCTCATGCTGCTGCCACATCACCACTCTGTGGTCTCCTCATGCTGCTGCCAGCTCAATACTAGGTTACTGGTCCACTCTGTGGTCTCCTCATGCTGCTGCCACCTCACCACTCTGTGGCCTCCTCATGCTGCTGCCCCCTCACCACTCTGTTGTCTCCACACGCTTCTGCCACCTCATTACTATGTCACTGGGCCACTCTGTGGTCTCCTCATGCTGCTGTCACCTCACCACTATGTCACTGGGCCACTCTGTGTTCTCCTCATGCTGCTGCCACCTTAACACTATGCCACTGGGCCACTCTGTGGTCTCCTCAGGCTGCTTCCACCTCAACACTGTGTCACTAGGCTACTCTGTGGTTTCCTCATGCTGCTGCCACCTCACCACTCTGTCATTGGGCCACTCTGTGGCCTCCTCATGCTGCTGCTACCTCACTACGCTGTCACTGGGCCACTCTAGGGACTTCTCATGCTGTTCCCACCCTCCCCACTCCATGACTGGGCCACTATTTTGCCTTTTTAGCCTGGTTGACATCATAATTTATTTGACCCTTCTTCTGATCTGTCAGAAGGAAGGAAAAATGAGACGCACAACGGATCCTGTCCATGTATCAGCTGTAAGGCCTGTATGACATGGTCCCTATTTTGCATCAGAATTTGCTTATGATTTGGTAGCCAAAAGCAGGAGTGGGTACAAAACACAGAAGACATGCAAATATTCCATTCCCGTGTCATCCTTGTTTTGGATCCACTCCTTTTTTTTTTTTTAGGGTTTTAGCAATACTGATGGATTACTGACCAAATGTTGACCGAGTGAAGGCGGATGCTCAACAGACAGAATCCGTTTTTTGGGGGTTATTGTTCTGACGGATCAGAAGAAAGGCAAAATAATCAGTGACTACAGCACAAACTTACTGCTGACACTCTCTCCACTCTGTCAGGGAGGCTCTACTTGTATAAGCGTTTAATAGAACAGGTTCTGTAGGTATCTATGTGGAATCAGATGATGACGGTGTAAAAGGAGCACGCTCATTCACGCTATAGTAGGATCTTGGACCTCTGCATGGTTCTTTATACCTGGCACTAACAATGACCTGTAAGGCCTCAAGTTCACACTTGAGTTATTTGGTCAGTTTTGGCACCGTAATTGACCAAAGGAGTGAAGTGTGAAGGGATTCTAAGAGCGACGCCTGTCATCTTCGTGTCATACACACAGTATTGTTTCACTACTACAGCAGACTCTTTATGCGTGTTACTGCATGACACAGTGTTCTACACCACTCTACAGGATCTCTGCAGCCAGGAAATAGCTGTTTTTTAACGTAATTTGCCATGAATAAATTCGGATCGAAACGAATCTTTTCGGAAAATTTGGCGAACCGACCGAAACACATTTTTGAGAAATTCGCTCATCTCTAATTAAAATTTTGCACATTCAGTGTTGGTGATTATTTAAATATCATTGCGCCCAGGGCCGGCGTCATAACCCGGCAAACCCGGGCAAGTGCCGGGGCCCAATGCTCCTGGGGGGGCCCACTGAGCTGCTATGAGCACTTCCATCAATACAGATGGAAGCTCTCATTGCTGTCATTTCACTTACGAAGTACCCCTCTGGTGGGCCCTCTGAGTCACATGAGGCCGGCTGCTGCAGAGACTCAGACATGCCCCTTCTACACAGGACATGCTGCCTGAGGAGAGAGACCGGCAGGGCTGGAGCAGAAGTGTGAACACAGGTTGTCAGTGAGTCTGTCACTGCGACTGTCTCTTCTCTGTGGGACAGGAGGGGGGGGGGGGACTCTTCGATCTGCTGCTGGATGCTGCTTCATTCTATTTAGTTGTTTTACTGCTTCATTAAGCAGTTTGCCTCCATGACACCTGCCCCCCATATCCTGTCCTATATTATCCTCATGGAGTCCCTGCTGTCTCCTTTCCTCCCTCATGTATCCAGAGCTCCTGCTCCACCCTCCTATCTCCTATTGCTGCCCTGCACAGACCTCCTGCCACTACTTGTTGTATGAATTCCCCTCAGAGCCCCTTCCACCTACTTGCTGTGTCCACCCCTCCTGTCCATCCAGGGCCCCTGTCTCACTCCTCTGCCTCTCATTATGGTGGCATCTGAACCGCATTCACCATAAGGACCTTCTAATGTCACAAGGTCATGTGACCTCACGAATAGCTGCTAGCAGACGAACAGGAATCAGCTTACACTCCTGGCAATCAGTCTCTAACAGCATACAGCGGATCCCCCCAATAACGAGACAAGGCTCCGTGTTGAGGGTCAAGCAGTGGTCTGAGGTGCTGGCACACCCAGCCTGGTTTTTATTACAGTCTTTTCAAATACAGGACCGCCCACAGGGAGGTATAAAACAACCAATCACATATCGGTTACATCCCACATATTCCCTCCCCTTATCCTGAGAGGAAACTCAATTACACATACAGTTAAAACATACTTTCTACCTAACTTTCATAACTCTAAAACCATACATCACATTCAGATAAAAATTACATATTCACAATCAATCCATTCAGGGGAACAACATATTACAAAATGGCATGAATCAGACCAGGGGTTGAAAAGTTAGTAAAAGTATCTTTTGGGCCCTGGCTGGCAGCATGGCAATCTGGCTCAAGCAGGTTTTACAGAGACAATACATCCCCACAATGCATCATGGTTTCCTCCTCTCTGCCCTGGAGACACCCGAGGCGTAATCCAATTATCTCTCAAGACAAAAAGAGAAATCACCAATACACATGTGCAGACAACAGGACAGACATCACCATTTAAACACACAATGGGACAATGGCACAATAGAAACACACCCAGCATATTCCTCCCAAGCTGACAAGTTACACTTATTATAAATTGTTACAACTTTGTGAGTTTACATTGGCCATACATATAACTTACATCAATTTAAACAGTATAACTTGGGGACAAACCTATCCAAAATTCACTTGAATAGGTTCAGGGGTTTAAAAGTTAGTATGGGCCATAATCCTGAGGCAAGAGGCTGATAAACAGGCCTCTCCAAAACCCAGTGGCGAGGTTGGTTTCGCCACAATGGCCATAACCCTTATCCCTTTCCCTGCCCATGCCATCCTTTTTTAGACCTGGCATGAGTGGGAAAATATACAGATTGCAGTGCTAAGGACCTTTGCGCCACATCTGTGTCAGAAATACGCCTAACATAGACGTATTTCTATATAATAAATGACCTCCTAATTGTCTTATTATTCGGGGGTAGGGCTAATATCTTTATAGTATATATATTCTAATGTATTATACTGTGCCCTGTATTTCCCAATAGATAATTGATCCTTGGGAAACACAGTCCTCATCCCTGACCACCAGGACCAGGTAGTGCTCTGTCAGTACATGGCGGCCTCCCCTCTCTGCCACGCTGCTCCACTGTGTATTGTGCTTATTCTGACACTAGGGCTGGGTTTACATCCAATTTTTGCCATCCATTTAATGTATACCAAAAATGTATGCATTAACAGATGCTTTAGACTGATGCCGTACAGTGGCATCTGTTCACCATACAGTTCCATGGTAGAAATAAAAATTACGTTAACGTATGCATTTTTTTTACTGTACTGCAGGATACAAAAACGCGAAGTGCTGCACATTTGTATACATCAAACCGATAGGAAAAACGGGATGTGAACCCACTGGGGGGGAAAGCTACTAAAATTTGCTGTGGGGCCCAGTCAGTTCTAGCTACATCACTGCACATCTCCTTCTCTCCTTCAGGCCCGGCCCAGGGGTGACATCATGATGTGTGTCTCACTGCTGCAGCGGGCCTGAGGAGAGAAGGAGCGCAGGGAGCTGCGGTTAGTGAATGACAGGACCGCCGGCTCCCCTGCGCTCTAGCAATGATAGGTATGTGAGGGAGCCCCTGGCAGGTCATTACACTGTGAGGGCCCCTTACACAATATAATGACCCCCAGTGCCCCCAATTTAGTATAATGATCCCCATTGACCCTCCATTTAGTATAATGACCACCAGAGCCACCATTTAATATAATGACCCCCAGTGCCCCCTCCATACAGTATAACCCCCAGTGTGGGGGGCGACTGGGGGTCATTATTCTGAATGGAGGGCCACTGTGGGGTCATTATACTGTGAGGGCCCTTTACATAGTATAATGACCCCCAGTGTACCCCATTTAGTATAATGATCCCCAATGACCCTCCATTCAGTATAATGACCCCCAGAGCCCCCATTCAATATAATGACCCCCAGTGACCACCATACAGTATAATGACCCCCTAGTGCCCCCTCCATACAGTATTCCTGCAGGAATGGGGGCTACTGGGGTTCATTATTCTGAATGGGGGGCGACTGGGGGTTATTATTCTGAATGGAGGGCTGCTGTGGGGTCATTATACTGTGTGTGGGGCCACTGGGGGTCATTATACAGTGTGGGGGGGCCACTGGGGGTCATTATACAGTGCGGGGGGGCATTGGGGGTCATTATACTGTGTGAAGGGCCACTAGTGGTCATTATACTGTATAGAGGCCACTGGGGGTCAGTATACCGTGTGGGAGCCACAGGTGGACATGTAAATGTAAAAAATGCCTCAAGGGGGCCCACTGGGATTTATCGCCCAAGGGCCCACATGAACCTAGAGCTGGCCCTGATTGCGCCTAAAAGTAGGTTTCTACACTGCCCTCGCCACTTTCTGAGAAATGGGTTTAGCGTGGGCAGGGCTGCCATAAAAGAAGAGTGAAATCTTTTGCCGCTTGGATTTCCATCTAGCGCAGGGGATATCATGATATCATAGACTTTCGTAAAACAATGGCCTATGATAACCCCCCCCCCCCCCCATAGTTTTATCTTTATAATCCACTCCAGAAAGGAGGTTAGGAAATAGCATGTTTCCCACTGTAATAAACATTTTAAACATTTTAAGTTTAACCATTGAAGAGAAATAATCACACAAGGTAATATTTATAAAAAGTGCTAGCAGATATTTATGTATTCTGAAGATAATTATTAGAACTATGTTGTGTACTACTGAATATGACACCTTGTTTAGATGTATCCAGAGACTTTCTCAAGATTAATATAAGGTCACTGTGGGGCACTGTGGTGTCACTGGAGCACTGTGGATGTCCTGGGGCACTGTGGATGTCACTGTGGGGCACTGTGGATGTCACTGTGGGGCACTGTGGATGTCACTGTGGAGCACTGTGGATGTCACTGTGGGGCACTGTGGATGTCACTGTGGGGCACTGTGGATGTCACTGTGGAGCACTGTGGATGTCCTGGGGCACTGTGGATGTCACTGTGGGGCATTGTGGATGTCACTGTGGAGCACTGTGGATGTCCAGGGGCACTGTGGATGTCACTGTGGGGCACTGTGGATGTCACTGTGGAGCACTGTGGATGTCCAGGGGCACTGTGGATGTCACTGTGGGGCACTGTGGATGTCACTGGAGCACTGTTTGAGAAAAACTTATTGAAGGTGAAACGTCGCTTTGAATTGATGCCTATTGGTGAATAAAAAAACACTATGCTATAACTGGAAGAGTGCTGCAGATCTTTTGAGAAGCCAGGATCTGACAAAGCGTAATTCTCTTATCCGGGATTTCCTAGTGCACGGAGGTGCACTAGGAAATCCCTGATAAAAGAATTACGTTTTGTCTTTGCATTTTTGAGGTTGTTTGGACGGCACTCCGTGGTTGTGTTCCGGTGCTCAGCGGTAATAGCAATCAAGTTATAGGATATATGACCGCGGCACTCGATATTGATAATCAGATATATTTATTTATTAGATACTCCATCCAAATATAGACATAAGTTAAGGCCACGGAGGTGCACTAGGAAATCCCTGATAAAAGAATTACGTTTTGTCTTTGCATTTTTGAGGTTGTTTGGACGGCACTCCGTGGTTGAGTTGCGGTGCTCAGCGGTAATAGCAATCAAGTTATAGGATATATGACCGCGGCACTCGATATTGATAATCAGATATATTTATTTATTAGATACTCCATCCAAATATAGACATAAGTTAAGGCCAACGTTTCGGTCTCATCCCGAGACCTTGATCACGGCCTGAAATAATACAATATTTGTAATATATATATCTCAGTATAATTGTGAAAATTAATATCATATACTGGATATCATAAGAAGAAAGTTAATGCTAACATGTATATAAATCCATATAATGCATAGCGATGAATTCATGCCAGGAATTTTGTAGAAGAAGAGATCATATATGGTGCGACAAATATATATACAGTGGGGGAAATAATTATTTGACCCCTCACTGATTTTGTAAGTTTGTCCAATGACCAAGAAATGAAAAGTCTCAGAACAGTATCATTTCAATGGTAGGTTTATTGTAACAGTGGCAGATAGCACATCAAAAGGAAAATCAAAAAAAAAACTTTAAATAAAAGATAGCAACTGATTTGCATTTCATTGAGTGAAATAAGTATTTGAACCCCTACCAACCATTAAGAGTTCTGGCTCCCACAGAGTGGTTAGACACTTCTACTCAATTAGTCACCCTCATTAAGGACACCTGTCTTAACTAGTCACCTGTATAAAAGACACCTGTCCACAGAATCAATCAATCAAGCAGACTCCAAACTCTCCAACATGGGAAAGACCAAAGAGCTGTCCAAGGATGTCAGAGACAAAATTGTAGACCTGCACAAGGCTGGAATGGGCTACAAAACCATTAGCAAGAAGCTGGGAGAGAAGGTGACAACTGTTGGTGCGATTGTTCGAAAATGGAAGGAGCACAAAATGACCATCAATCGACCTCGCTCTGGGGCTCCACGCAAGATCTCACCTCGTGGGGTGTCAATGGTTCTGAGAAAGGTGAAAAAGCATCCTAGAACTACACGGGAGGAGTTAGTTAATGACCTCAAATTAGCAGGGACCACAGTCACCAAGAAAACCATTGGAAACACATTACACCGCAATGGATTAAAATCCTGCAGGGCTCGCAAGGTCCCCCTGCTCAGGAAGGCACATGTGCAGGCCCGTCTGAAGTTTGCCAATGAACACCTGAATGATTCAGAGAGTGACTGGGAGAAGGTGCTGTGGTCTGATGAGACCAAAATAGAGCTCTTTGGCATTAACTCAACTCGCTGTGTTTGGAGGAAGAAAAATGCTGCCTATGACCCCCAAAACACCGTCCCCACCGTCAAGCATGGGGGTGGAAACATTTTGCTTTGGGGGTGTTTTTCTGCTAAGGGCACAGGACAACTTATTCGCATAAACGGGAAAATGGACGGAGCCATGTATCGTGAAATCCTGAGCGACAACCTCCTTCCCTCTGCCAGGAAACTGAAAATGGGTCGTGGATGGGTGTTCCAGCACGACAATGACCCAAAACATACAGCAAAGGCAACAAAGGAGTGGCTCAAGAAGAAGCACATTAAGGTCATGGAGTGGCCTAGTCAGTCTCCGGACCTTAATCCAATCGAAAACCTATGGAGGGAGCTCAAGCTCAGAGTTGCACAGAGACAGCCTCGAAACCTTAGGGATTTAGAGATGATCTGCAAAGAGGAGTGGACCAACATTCCTCCTAAAATGTGCGCAAACTTGGTCATCAATTACAAGAAACGTTTGACCTCTGTGCTTGCAAACAAGGGTTTTTCCACCAAGTATTAAGTCTTTTTTTGTTAGAGGGTTCAAATACTTATTTCACTCAATGAAATGCAAATCAGTTGCTATCTTTTATTTAAAGTTATTTTTTCGATTTTCCTTTTGATGTGCTATCTGCCACTGTTACAATAAACCTACCATTGAAATGATACTGTTCTGAGACTTTTCATTTCTTTGTCATTGGACAAACTTACAAAATCAGTGAGGGGTCAAATAATTATTTCCCCCACTGTATATACACACAACAATATGTACAAACCATGCAGTTTAGAATGAACATCATAGGAATATAATGCAAAAAATGCAAAAAATGCGAAAATGCGCAAAAAAGTGCAAAAGAAGAACGTAGGATGCAGAGTAGCGTAGCGGTCAGAAGAATCCTATTTTGTAAAACAGAGCCTGAAAAAAGAATATATGTTTTGTACTTTGTATAACTATAAATATTGCTATAAGTTAGTCTTAGGGAAATGCTGTTTCTAGTTATAGTGGCATAGATGTATCAATATTCACATGATCTATGGTAGGAATGTAATGGTAAAGGCCTGTTAGTTATCAGGTAATATCAGGTCATATCTAATCACACATTGCCCCCAGATGTCAGCAAGTACGTCCATTGACCCAAATAGGGAGGGGAGGAAGGGGAAAAAAAAAAGGTTGTGGGTTGTGCTCAATTCATATTCATATAGAGAGGGAAGAGAAGGAAGAGAAGGCCGATCCATACTGACAGAAATTCTGAGCTGCATACCTGAATATATGATGTCTCTGGTGTGGTGGATGGTCAGTCATGTCTGGATCGTTGTGGGTGAAGTATTTAAGCGGTGTCCGGCGTGGATCGCCGCCCGCCTGACGTCATCGCGGCAGTGCGCGTGACGTCAAGAGACGCGCCGCGTCGCCGCGCATGCGCAGTAGCGCTGATGTGGCGATTCAGGGTATGGGCAAGCGGAGCTGGTAAATAATATCAATAGGCAAGGAGTCACAAATCGTGTGCTATCTCTAGAGAAGGCCATCAGTGGACTGCTGTATCATGATTATGCACTAATAATACTGCAATTACTTATGGGCAATAAAGGGCAATGTATGAAGATTAGAGTGAATATAGATACATCTATGCACACCTAATAGATAATGTAGGGGTATATATACAGGATACTATAAACTATATCTATGTGAGGACACATACCACCAGAAGATGTGCTGTGGGGGTCATTTTGTCTGAAAAAAGTGAAGAGAAGAAAAATTAATAATAATCAATAACATTTAGCTAAATCTACATTTATCG
Source organism: Bufo bufo (assembly GCF_905171765.1). Classification (NCBI taxonomy): domain Eukaryota; kingdom Metazoa; phylum Chordata; class Amphibia; order Anura; family Bufonidae; genus Bufo; species Bufo bufo. The sequence goes on from NC_053394.1 coordinate 212,365,016, forward strand.
TTAACAATGATGATCATGTATTAGAAAACCATATGGTAACAGGTCCTCAACAATTATAGTGATCCGGTTATGGTCCATATCCTTGAAATATATTGAAAAACAGTGATTGAACAAAAAGAAAAGACAAGTCATCGTTTGGGGAAAGAACTGTAAATCAAGTTCATGTAACACAAAAATCAAAGTCTCTGTTTAACCCGTGTGGCGACAGGGTATTAAGTTCGAAGATCCAAAAAGATTCGCGTTGTTTTAGGCGCGCAATCCTATTGCCACCTCTCCTTGCTAACGGTACATGTTCCAAGACTTGGTATTGTAATTGATTGATATGATGTTTCGCAGAGATGAAGTGATATGGAATTGGAAGTTCAGTTTTATGGCATCGGATGTCGGATTTATGTTTTGAAATACGGTCCCGGACGTTTTGGGTGGTCTCGCCAACGTAGGCTAATCCGCATGGACATTTAATGAGATAGACAACAAACGAAGAGCTGCAAGTGAAAAAGTCCCTGGCATGGTACACTTTTCCAGAGTGTGGATGTATGATTCTATTGCCTCTTATTACATTGGTGCATTGAGCACAACTGAGGCAGGGATATGTACCCGTTTTCTTGGGGGCTAGGGTGGTTTGACGCAGTCTCGGTGTCAGTGGGCCTATGTCAGCGCGTACCAGTTTATCTTTTAGGTTGGTCGGTCTCTTGTAGCACATACGGACGGGGTGTTGGAACTCGGTAACAGTTGGGTACGATTGATGTAAGAGGGACCAATGTTTTTTCACTATGGACTGGATTTTTGGTGCAAATGGATGGTAAGTCAATACTAAGGGTATACGAGGCAAGGATTGTGGTTTGGGTAGAGTAGGGAAACTGGATTTGGTCTGGGAAATTTCCTGTTGTAAAAGTGTGTTGGGGTATCCTCTCTCATGAAATTTTTGTGCCATTTCATTCAGGCGTTGGTTTTGGAGTACAGGGTCTTCAACTATTCTTGCTACTCGTTTGAATTGGGAACGGGGAAGTGAGTGTTTGGTATTTTTCGGGTGGCAGCTGGAATAGTGAAGTAAAGTGTTTCGGTCTGTCGGCTTTCTATACAAGTCTGTTGTCAATTTGCCCTTTTCTGTTTTGATGACTACTGTATCAAGGAAACTGATAGAATGTGAGTCAAAGTGAGAGGTGAAAGTCAAGTCTGGGTCTTGATCATTAATATGGCTCAAGAAATCAGAGAATGATGTGATGTCTCCTTTCCAAATACAGAAAATGTCGTCTATATAACGGTACCAAATGTTGATGTGTGTTTGAAAGAGTGGGTGGGGATAAACAAAATCCTCTTCAAACTTGGCCATAAAGATGTTGGCATACGGTGGCGCTACGTTAGCCCCCATAGCGGTACCCCGCTTTTGGAGATAGTAGGTGTCTCCAAACATGAAATAGTTATTGTGGAGTATGAAATTCAATAGCGTCACACAGAAGCATTGTGCTTCTGGAGAGTAGTTGGAGGTTGTTAGAAGTGATGAAACGGCCTGTACCCCCCTATCGTGAGAGATAGAGGTGTACAGACTGTTAACATCAAGAGTGACTAAAAGGGATTCAGGGGTAATATCTACCGAATTAGAGATAATTGACAGGAAATGGCTTGTATCTAGTAGAAATGACCGTGTTTGTTTCACTAGAGGAGTGAGTATTTTCTCCAAAAAGATCGAGATTGGAGATAGGATGGAATCAGTAGAAGCTACAATTGGTCTGCCTGGGGGGCTGGTGAGATTCTTGTGGATTTTAGGTAATATGTAAAAGACAGGAGTAACTGCGTTATCATTAGTGAGGAAAGTATATGTGGCCTTGTCAATGATACCTAAGGAGAGGTGGTGATCAAGCAGAGCACTTAATTCCTTTTTGATGCGAAAAATGGGGTTAGAAGCAACTTTTTGATAAGTCGATGTGTCAGCTAGCTGTCTGGTGATTTCGGATATATAAGCTGAGGTGTCCATCACCACAATTGCCCCGCCTTTATCGGCTGATTTAATGGTAATCGTTTTGTCTTCCCTTAGTGTATTGAGTGCTATGTGTTCCTCACTCTTCAGATTACGAGGGATGTGCATGGTCTTATTCTTGAGTTGTTTAATATTTTTATTAATGTCTTGCTGTACCAAGTTAATAAAAGCTTCTGTCGCATGGTAGTGTTTCGGGGGCATGAAGGTACTTTTATTGGTCAGATTAAGTGACTGTATTTGTAATAGGCGGTGGCGTAGGACTAGCTAGCTGAGAGAAGTGAGTTTTGAGGCGAATAGACCTATAAAATCTTTGTAGCTCTTGTTCTAAAGAGAAATAGTGGAGAGTACCGTATGGACAAAATGATAAACCTTTTGAAAGTACGGTAAGCTCGGCAGGTGATAATGTTCGTGATGAGATGTTCACAACAGTGTTCATACCTGTGAGCGCGTCTGTATTCCCGTCTGTGTTTGATCGGCGGTGGCCCCTTCCTCGGTGTGTGCGGCGGGTCGTCGTCTCCCTGGTCTGTATCCGCGTCTGTGAAAAAAACGTTGGTTTCGATATCCAGTAGATCGGTCGCTTCCTGAGGAGGAGGATGCGTAGCCCGTGTATGAGGTGAAGTCGTTGCCCTTCAAGGTATTTTGCCATTGCCAGCGGTATACTCTTTGCAGTTGGTAATCCTCGGAATCACGAAGGAATTTGGTGCGTTTGGTATTCTCCAGATATTTCCGATGTTCGTCCAGGATTCTCTCTGTTTTTGATTTAAGCTCGGTCCATTCTTCTAGTGGGACAGTGGATACCAATTGGGTTTCTATGGCCGTCAGTTTCTCCTTTGATTCAATGATTGATTTCTGAAGAAACTCAATGCTCAGTACGATAATATCGAACGAACATTTGTCTTTGCATTTGACCGGATTGCGGAATGAGGTTGCGGAGTGCTGCTCATCCTTGAACTTTTTGGGGGCACTGTGGATGTCACTGTGGATGTCATAGAGCACTGTGAATGTCACTATTTGGCACTGTGGATGTCACTTTGGGGCACTGTGTCTTTCACTGTTATGACCGCACTGTGGCTGTCTCTGTTATGACCACACTGCAGCTGTTGCTGTCATGAGCACACTGCGGTAGTCGCTGTTTTGACCGCATTGTGGCTGTCGCTGTTATGACGGCAGTGCATATGTCATTGTTCTAAGCACACTGTGGATGTCACTGTCATGGGAGCTCAGTATACCAGTGATAGGGCTCATGCACACGACGGTGATTAAGCAAACGAAACAAGATCCATGTGTCGGCTGCCCCTCCTGGACCGACTGTGGCTCCCCTAACTCGAACTGATTGCATCATAGAAATTCATGATACAGCTATTCTCTATCTGATTGGGCCCTGCGATGAGACTCTATCCATCGGACTGTATTATAAATTGTGGCCAACACACGGACTGTGTTTCCCGGGCTGGTCATGGTTGTGTACCTGAGCCCTTACATACAGAAGCTGATCAGATAGTATCACACATGATAGGCCTCGGCAAACACAGGCAGTAGCATTTTGCGGTCTGCAAATGGCATACAGTGGGGCAAAAAAGTATTTAGTCAGCCACCAATTGTGCAAGTTCTCCCACTTAAAAAGATGAGAGAGGCCTGTAATTTTCATCATGTGCACACTTCAACTATGAGAGACAAAATGGGGGGAAAGAATACAGGAAATCACATTGTAGGATTTCTAATTAATTAATTGGTAAATTCCTTGGTAAAATAAGTATTTGGTCACCTACAAACAAGCAAGATTTCTGGCTGTCACAGACCTGAAACTTCTTCTTTAACCCCTTTGGGACACAGCCTTTTTTCACCTTAAGGACCAGGCCATTTTTTGCAAATCTGACCAGTTTAAGTGGTGATAACTTTAAAACGCTTTGACTTATCCAGCCTATACTGAGATTGTTTTTTCGTCACATATTGTACTTCATGACACTGGTAAAATGAATTCAAAAATATTAATTTTTATTTATAAAAAAAATACCAAATTTACCAAAAATTTGTAAAAAAATTGCAAATTTCCAAGTTTCAAATTCTCTACTTCTATAATACATAGTAATACCTCCAAAAATAGATATTACTTTACATTTCCCATATGTCTACTTCATGTTTGGATCATTTTGGGAATGATATTTTATTTTTTGGGGATGTTACAAGGCTTAGAAGTTTAGAAGCAAAGCTTGACATTTTTCAGAAATTTTCAAAAACCCAATTTTTAGGGACCAGTTCAGGTCTGAAGTCACTTTGCGAGGCTTACATAATAGAAACCACCCAAAAATGACCCCATTCTAGAACCTACACCCCTCAAGGTATTCAAAACTGATTTTACTAACTTTGTTAACCCTTTAGGTGTTCCACAAGAATTAATGGAAAATAGAGATACAATTTCAAAATGTCACTTTTTTGGCAGATTTTCCATTTTAATAATTTATTGAGCCAAACCAAACTCAATATTTATGGCCCTGATTCTGTCGTTTACAGAAACACCCCATATGTGGTCGTAAACTACTGTACGGGCACATGGCAGGGCGCAAAAGGAAAAGAATGCCATACGGTTTTTGGAAGGCAGATTTTGCTGGACTGTTTTTTTTGACACCATGTCCCATTTGAAGCCCCCCTGATGCAACCCTAGAGTAGAAACTCCATAAAATTGACCCCATCTAAGAAACTAATCCCCTCAAGGTATTCAAAACTGATTTTACAAACTTTGTTAACCCTTTTTTTGTGTTGCACAAGATTTAATGGAAAATAGAGATACAATTTCAAAATTTCACTTTTTTGGCAGATTTTCCATTTTAATATTTTTTTTCCAGTTACAAAGCAAGGGTTAACAGCCAAACAAAACTCATTATTTATGGCCCTAATTCTGTAGTTTACATAAACACCCCATATGTGGTCGTAAACAGCTGTATGGGCACACGGCAGGGCGTAGAAGGAAAGGAACACCATATGGTTTTTGGAAGGCAGGTTTTGCTGGACTGTTTTTTTTTACACCATGTCCCATTTGAAGCCCCCCTGATGCACCCCTAGAGTAGAAACTCCAAAAAAGTGACCCCATTTTAGAAACTACGGGATAGGGTGGCAGTTTTGTTAGTACTAGTTTAGGGTACATATGATTTTTGGTTGCTCTATATTACACTTTTTGTGCGGCAAGGTAACAAGAAATAGCTTTTTTGGCACCGTTTTTTTTTTTGTTATTTACAACATTCATCTGACAGGTTAGATCATGTGGTAATTTTATAGAGCAGGTTGTCACGGACGCGGCGATACCTAATATGTATACAATTTTTTTTATTTATGTAAGTTTTACACAATGATTTCATTTTTAAAACCAAAAAAATGTTTTAGTGTCTCCATAGTCTAAGAGCCATAGTTTTTTCAGTTTTTGGGCGATTATCTTAAGTAGGGTCTCATTTTTTGCGGGATGAGATGACGGTTTGATTGGCATCTATTTTGGGGTGCATATGACTTTTTGATTGCTTGCTATTACACTTTTTGTGACGTAAGATGACAAAAAATTGCTTTTTTTACACCGTTTTTATTTTTATTTTTTTACGGTGGTCATCTGAGGGGTTAGATCATGTGATATTTTTATAGAGCCGGGCGATACGGACGCGGCGATACCTAATATGTATACTTTTTTTTATTTATGTAAGTTTTACACAATGATTTCATTTTTGAAACAAAAAAAATCATGTTTTAGTGTCTCCATAGTCTAAGAGCCATAGTTTTTTCAGTTTTTGGGCGATTATCTTGGGTAGGGTATGATTTTTGCGGGATGAGATGACGGTTTGATTGTTACAATTTTGGCGTACATGCGACTTTTTTGATCACTTTTATTACCTTTTTTGGGAAGTAAGGTGGGCAAAATTTCAATTTCATCATAGTTTTTTATTTTTTATTTTTATGGTGTTCACCGTTCGGGTAAAGTAACATGACCGTTTTATAGATCAGGTCGTTACGGACGCGGCGATACCAAACATGTGTAGGGAATTTTATTTTTTTCATTTTTTATCAGTGATAAATGTGTTTTTTGATTTTTACTTTTTTTTTCACTTTTATTCACTTTTTTTTGACCCAGACCCACTTGGTTCTTGAAGATCCAGTGGGTCTGATGTCTGTATAATACAGTACAGAACAATATATATTGTACTGCACTGTATTTTACTTACACTGAACATTAACAATGATGATCGTTAACAATGATGATCATGTATTAGAAAACCATATGGTAACAGGTCCTCAACAATTATAGTGATCCGGTTATGGTCCATATCCTTGAAATATATTGAAAAACAGTGATTGAACAAAAAGAAAAGACAAGTCATCGTTTGGGGAAAGAACTGTAAATCAAGTTCATGTAACACAAAAATCAAAGTCTCTGTTTAACCCGTGTGGCGACAGGGTATTAAGTTCGAAGATCCAAAAAGATTCGCGTTGTTTTAGGCGCGCAATCCTATTGCCACCTCTCCTTGCTAACGGTACATGTTCCAAGACTTGGTATTGTAATTGATTGATATGATGTTTCGCAGAGATGAAGTGATATGGAATTGGAAGTTCAGTTTTATGGCATCGGATGTCGGATTTATGTTTTGAAATACGGTCCCGGACGTTTTGGGTGGTCTCGCCAACGTAGGCTAATCCGCATGGACATTTAATGAGATAGACAACAAACGAAGAGCTGCAAGTGAAAAAGTCCCTGGCATGGTACACTTTTCCAGAGTGTGGATGTATGATTCTATTGCCTCTTATTACATTGGTGCATTGAGCACAACTGAGGCAGGGATATGTACCCGTTTTCTTGGGGGCTAGGGTGGTTTGACGCAGTCTCGGTGTCAGTGGGCCTATGTCAGCGCGTACCAGTTTATCTTTTAGGTTGGTCGGTCTCTTGTAGCACATACGGACGGGGTGTTGGAACTCGGTAACAGTTGGGTACGATTGATGTAAGAGGGACCAATGTTTTTTCACTATGGACTGGATTTTTGGTGCAAATGGATGGTAAGTCAATACTAAGGGTATACGAGGCAAGGATTGTGGTTTGGGTAGAGTAGGGAAACTGGATTTGGTCTGGGAAATTTCCTGTTGTAAAAGTGTGTTGGGGTATCCTCTCTCATGAAATTTTTGTGCCATTTCATTCAGGCGTTGGTTTTGGAGTACAGGGTCTTCAACTATTCTTGCTACTCGTTTGAATTGGGAACGGGGAAGTGAGTGTTTGGTATTTTTCGGGTGGCAGCTGGAATAGTGAAGTAAAGTGTTTCGGTCTGTCGGCTTTCTATACAAGTCTGTTGTCAATTTGCCCTTTTCTGTTTTGATGACTACTGTATCAAGGAAACTGATAGAATGTGAGTCAAAGTGAGAGGTGAAAGTCAAGTCTGGGTCTTGATCATTAATATGGCTCAAGAAATCAGAGAATGATGTGATGTCTCCTTTCCAAATACAGAAAATGTCGTCTATATAACGGTACCAAATGTTGATGTGTGTTTGAAAGAGTGGGTGGGGATAAACAAAATCCTCTTCAAACTTGGCCATAAAGATGTTGGCATACGGTGGCGCTACGTTAGCCCCCATAGCGGTACCCCGCTTTTGGAGATAGTAGGTGTCTCCAAACATGAAATAGTTATTGTGGAGTATGAAATTCAATAGCGTCACACAGAAGCATTGTGCTTCTGGAGAGTAGTTGGAGGTTGTTAGAAGTGATGAAACGGCCTGTACCCCCCTATCGTGAGAGATAGAGGTGTACAGACTGTTAACATCAAGAGTGACTAAAAGGGATTCAGGGGTAATATCTACCGAATTAGAGATAATTGACAGGAAATGGCTTGTATCTAGTAGAAATGACCGTGTTTGTTTCACTAGAGGAGTGAGTATTTTCTCCAAAAAGATCGAGATTGGAGATAGGATGGAATCAGTAGAAGCTACAATTGGTCTGCCTGGGGGGCTGGTGAGATTCTTGTGGATTTTAGGTAATATGTAAAAGACAGGAGTAACTGCGTTATCATTAGTGAGGAAAGTATATGTGGCCTTGTCAATGATACCTAAGGAGAGGTGGTGATCAAGCAGAGCACTTAATTCCTTTTTGATGCGAAAAATGGGGTTAGAAGCAACTTTTTGATAAGTCGATGTGTCAGCTAGCTGTCTGGTGATTTCGGATATATAAGCTGAGGTGTCCATCACCACAATTGCCCCGCCTTTATCGGCTGATTTAATGGTAATCGTTTTGTCTTCCCTTAGTGTATTGAGTGCTATGTGTTCCTCACTCTTCAGATTACGAGGGATGTGCATGGTCTTATTCTTGAGTTGTTTAATATTTTTATTAATGTCTTGCTGTACCAAGTTAATAAAAGCTTCTGTCGCATGGTAGTGTTTCGGGGGCATGAAGGTACTTTTATTGGTCAGATTAAGTGAATTGATGGAAAGTTCTGTGACTGTATTTGTAATAGGCGGTGGCGTAGGACTAGCTAGCTGAGAGAAGTGAGTTTTGAGGCGAATAGACCTATAAAATCTTTGTAGCTCTTGTTCTAAAGAGAAATAGTGGAGAGTACCGTATGGACAAAATGATAAACCTTTTGAAAGTACGGTAAGCTCGGCAGGTGATAATGTTCGTGATGAGATGTTCACAACAGTGTTCATACCTGTGAGCGCGTCTGTATTCCCGTCTGTGTTTGATCGGCGGTGGCCCCTTCCTCGGTGTGTGCGGCGGGTCGTCGTCTCCCTGGTCTGTATCCGCGTCTGTGAAAAAAACGTTGGTTTCGATATCCAGTAGATCGGTCGCTTCCTGAGGAGGAGGATGCGTAGCCCGTGTATGAGGTGAAGTCGTTGCCCTTCAAGGTATTTTGCCATTGCCAGCGGTATACTCTTTGCAGTTGGTAATCCTCGGAATCACGAAGGAATTTGGTGCGTTTGGTATTCTCCAGATATTTCCGATGTTCGTCCAGGATTCTCTCTGTTTTTGATTTAAGCTCGGTCCATTCTTCTAGTGGGACAGTGGATACCAATTGGGTTTCTATGGCCGTCAGTTTCTCCTTTGATTCAATGATTGATTTCTGAAGAAACTCAATGCTCAGTACGATAATATCGAACGAACATTTGTCTTTGCATTTGACCGGATTGCGGAATGAGGTTGCGGAGTGCTGCTCATCCTTGAACTTTTTGGGGGCACTGTGGATGTCACTGTGGATGTCATAGAGCACTGTGAATGTCACTATTTGGCACTGTGGATGTCACTTTGGGGCACTGTGTCTTTCACTGTTATGACCGCACTGTGGCTGTCTCTGTTATGACCACACTGCAGCTGTTGCTGTCATGAGCACACTGCGGTAGTCGCTGTTTTGACCGCATTGTGGCTGTCGCTGTTATGACGGCAGTGCATATGTCATTGTTCTAAGCACACTGTGGATGTCACTGTCATGGGAGCTCAGTATACCAGTGATAGGGCTCATGCACACGACGGTGATTAAGCAAACGAAACAAGATCCATGTGTCGGCTGCCCCTCCTGGACCGACTGTGGCTCCCCTAACTCGAACTGATTGCATCATAGAAATTCATGATACAGCTATTCTCTATCTGATTGGGCCCTGCGATGAGACTCTATCCATCGGACTGTATTATAAATTGTGGCCAACACACGGACTGTGTTTCCCGGGCTGGTCATGGTTGTGTACCTGAGCCCTTACATACAGAAGCTGATCAGATAGTATCACACATGATAGGCCTCGGCAAACACAGGCAGTAGCATTTTGCGGTCTGCAAATGGCATACAGTGGGGCAAAAAAGTATTTAGTCAGCCACCAATTGTGCAAGTTCTCCCACTTAAAAAGATGAGAGAGGCCTGTAATTTTCATCATGTGCACACTTCAACTATGAGAGACAAAATGGGGGGAAAGAATACAGGAAATCACATTGTAGGATTTCTAATTAATTAATTGGTAAATTCCTTGGTAAAATAAGTATTTGGTCACCTACAAACAAGCAAGATTTCTGGCTGTCACAGACCTGAAACTTCTTCTTTAACCCCTTTGGGACACAGCCTTTTTTCACCTTAAGGACCAGGCCATTTTTTGCAAATCTGACCAGTTTAAGTGGTGATAACTTTAAAACGCTTTGACTTATCCAGCCTATACTGAGATTGTTTTTTCGTCACATATTGTACTTCATGACACTGGTAAAATGAATTCAAAAATATTAATTTTTATTTATAAAAAAAATACCAAATTTACCAAAAATTTGTAAAAAAATTGCAAATTTCCAAGTTTCAAATTCTCTACTTCTATAATACATAGTAATACCTCCAAAAATAGATATTACTTTACATTTCCCATATGTCTACTTCATGTTTGGATCATTTTGGGAATGATATTTTATTTTTTGGGGATGTTACAAGGCTTAGAAGTTTAGAAGCAAAGCTTGACATTTTTCAGAAATTTTCAAAAACCCAATTTTTAGGGACCAGTTCAGGTCTGAAGTCACTTTGCGAGGCTTACATAATAGAAACCACCCAAAAATGACCCCATTCTAGAACCTACACCCCTCAAGGTATTCAAAACTGATTTTACTAACTTTGTTAACCCTTTAGGTGTTCCACAAGAATTAATGGAAAATAGAGATACAATTTCAAAATGTCACTTTTTTGGCAGATTTTCCATTTTAATAATTTATTGAGCCAAACCAAACTCAATATTTATGGCCCTGATTCTGTCGTTTACAGAAACACCCCATATGTGGTCGTAAACTACTGTACGGGCACATGGCAGGGCGCAAAAGGAAAAGAATGCCATACGGTTTTTGGAAGGCAGATTTTGCTGGACTGTTTTTTTTGACACCATGTCCCATTTGAAGCCCCCCTGATGCAACCCTAGAGTAGAAACTCCATAAAATTGACCCCATCTAAGAAACTAATCCCCTCAAGGTATTCAAAACTGATTTTACAAACGTCGTTAACCCTTTAGGTGTTCCACAAGAATTAATGGAAAATAGAGATACAATTTCAAAATTTCACTTTTATGGCAGATTTTCCATTTTAATATTTTTTTTTCCAGTTACAAAGCAAGGGTTAACAGCCAAACCAAACTTAATATTTATGGCCCTGATTCTGTAGTTTACAGAAACACTCCATATGTGGTCGTAAACTGCTGTACGGGCACACGGCAGGGCGCAGAAGGAAAGGAATGCCATACGGTTTTTGGAAGGCAGATTTTGCTGGACTGGTTTTTTTGACACCATGTGCCATTTGAAGGCCCCCTGATGCACCCCTAGAGTAGAAACTCCAAAAAAGTGACCCCATTTTAGAAACTACGGGAAAGGGTGGAAGTTTTGTTGGTACTAGTTTAGGGTACATATGATTTTTGGTTGCTCTATATTACACTTTTTGTGAGGCAAGGTGCTGTTTTGGCACCGTTTTTATTTTTTGTTATTTACAAAATTCATCTGACGGGTTAGATCATGTGGTATTTTTATAGACCAGGTTGTCACGGATGCGGCGATACCTAATATGCATACTTTTTTTATTTATGTAAGTTTTACACAACGATTTCTTTTTTGAAACAAAAAAAATCATGTTTTAGTGTTTCCATAGTCTGAGAGCCATAATTTTTTCAGTTTTTGGGCGATTACCTTGGGTAGGGTATGATTTTTGTGGGATGAGATGTCGGTTTTATTGGCACTATTTTGGGGGGTGTGTGACTTTTTGATCGCTTGCTATTACACTTTTTGTGATGAAAGGTGACAAAAAATGGCTTTTTTTTCCCCGTTTTTAGTTTTAGTTTTTTACGGTATTCACCTGAGGGATTAGGTCATGTGATGTTTTTATAGAGCAAGTTATTACGGACGCTGCGATACCTAATATGTATACTTTTTTTTTATTTATGTAAGTTTTACACAATGATTTCATTTTTGAAGCCCAAAAAATCATGTTTTAGTGTTTCCATAGTCTGAGAGTCATAATTTTTTCAGTTTTCGGGCGATTACCTTGGGTAGGGTATGATTTTTGTGGGATGAGATGATGGTTTTATTGGCACTATTTTGGGGTGTGTGACTTTTTGATCGCTTGCTATTACACTTTTTCTGATGAAAGGTGACAAAAAATTGTTTATTTAGCACAGTTTTTTTTTTTTTTTTACAGTGTTTATCTGAGTGGTTAGGTCATGTGATATGTTTATAGAGCCCGTCGATACGGACATGGTGATACCCAATATGTATACTTCCCCCCCCTCCTATTTTTTATCAATTTTTTTTTACTTTATTTGGGGAAAATTAAGTTTTTGTTCATTTTTACTTTAAACTTTTAATTTTTGGGGGGGAAAATTTTATTTTTTATACTTTTGTATTGAAATGCATTGGCTGTATGAGTAATACACTGTGTATTAATCATACAGCTTCCTGCCTGTGAGATCCAGGGGGCTGGATCTCACAGGCTCGTCACTGGAAGGCAGCGCGATGCCTTCCTTAGGCATCGCGCTGCCTTCCATGCCATCGGGTCCCCCCTACAGCCGCATGGGGACCTGATGGCACCACCCGCCGCCGCAACCGCAAGTAAAAGCCGCAAACCGCAGGTCTGAATTGACTTGCGGTTTGCGGCGATCACCGACACGGGGGGTCAAGGGACCCCCCCCGCGCATTTAGCCAACGTGCCTGCTCAATGATTTGAGCAGGCACCTTGTTCCGATCACCGGTACGTCATGTGTCCTGAAGAGGTTAAGAGGCTAATCTGTCCTCCACTCGTTGCCTGTATTAATTTGAACTTGTTATCAGTATAAAAGACACCTGTCCACAGCCTCAAACAGTCACACTCCAAACTCCACTATGGCCAAGACCAAAGAGCTGTCGAAGGACACCAGAAACAAAATTTTAGACCTGCACCAGGCTGGGAATACTGAATCTGCAATAGATTAGCAGCTTGGTGTGAAGAAATCAACTGTGGGAGCAATTATTAGAAAATAGAAGACATACAAGACCACTGATAATCTCCCTCGATCTCGGGCTCCACGCAAGATCTCACCCAGTGGGGTCAAAATGATCACAAGAACGGTGAGCAAAAATCCCAGAACCACACAGGGGGACCTAGTGAATGACCTGCAGAGAGCTGGGACCAAAGTAACAAAGACTACCATCAGTAACACACTACGCCGCCAGGGACTCAAATCCTGCAGTGCCAGATGTGTCCCCTTGCTTTAGCATTTGGATGATCCAGAAGAGGATTGGGAGAATGTCATATGGTCAGATGAAACCAAAGTATAACTTTTTGGTAAAAACTCAACTCGTCGTGTTTGGAGGAGAAAGAATGCTGAGTTGCATCCAAAGAACACCATACCTACTGTGAAGCATGGGGGTGGAAACATCATGCTTTGGGGCTGTTTTTCTGCAAAGGGACCAGGACGACTAATCCTTGTAAAGGAAAGAATGAATGGGCCATGTATCGTGAGATTTTGAGTGAAAACCTCCTTCCATCAGCAAGGGCATTGAAGATGAAACGTGTCTGGGTCTTTTAGCATGACAATGATCCCAAAAACAACGCCCGGGAAACAAAGGAGTGGCTTCGTAAGAAGCATTTTAAGGTCCTGGAGTGGCCTAGCCAGTCTCCAGATCTCAACCCCATAGAAAACCTTTGGAGGGAGTTGAAAGTCCGTGTTGCCCAGCGACAGCCCCAAAACATCACTGCTCTAGAGGAGATCTGCATGGAGGAATGCGTCAAAATACCAGCAACAGTGTGTGAAGACAGAAAACGTTTGACCTCTGTCATTGCCAACAAAGGGTATATAACAAAGTATTGAGATGAACTTTTGTTATTGACCAAATACTTATTTTCCACCATAATTTGTAAATACATTCTTTAACCCCTTAAGGACACAGCCTTTTTACACCTTAGGACCAGGCCATTTTTTGAAAATCTGACCAGAGTCCCTTTAAGTGCTGATAACTTTAAAACGCTTTGACTTATCCAGGCCGTTCTGAGATTGTTTTTTCATCACATATTGTACTTCATGACACTGGTAAAATGGAGTCAAAAAAATAATTTTTTTTGCACCAAAAAATACCTAATTTAACAAAAATTTGGAAAAATTTGCAAATTTCAAAGTTTCAGTTTCTCTACTTCTGTAATACATAGTAATACCCCCAAAAATTGTGATGACTTTACATTCCCCATATGTCTACTTCATGTTTGAATTGTTTTGGGAATGATATTTTATTTTTTGGGGATGTTATAAGGCTTAGAAGTTTAGAAGCAAATCTTGAAATTTTTCTGAAATTTACAAAAACTCAATTTTTAGGGACCAGTTCAGGTCTCAAGTCACTTTGCGAGGCTTACATTATAGAAACCACCCAAAAATGACCCCATCTAAGAAACTACACCCCTCAAGGTATTCAAAACTGATTTTGCATACGTTGTTAACCCTTTAGGTGTTGCACAAGAGTTATTGGCAAATGGGGAGGAAATTTGAGAATTTCATTTTTTTGTCTAATTTTTCATTTTAACCCATTTTTTCCACTAACAAACCAAGGGTTAACAGCCAAACAAGACTGTATCTTTATTGCCCTGACTCTGCCGTTTACAGAAACACCCAATATGTGGCCGTAAACTACTGTACGGCCACACAGCGGGGCGTAGAGGGAAAGGTGCGCCGTATGGTTTTTGGAAGGCTGATTTTTATGGACTGGTTTATTTACACCATGTCCCATTTGAAGCCCCCTGATGCACCCCTAGAGGATAAACTCCCTAAAAGTGACCCCATCTAAGAAACTACACCCCTCAAGGTATTCAAAACTGATTTTACATACGTCGTTAACCCTTTAGGTGTTGCACAAGAGTTATTGGCAAATGGCGATGAAATTTGAGAATTTCATTTTTTTGCCTAATTTTCCATTTTAACCCATTTTTTCCACTAACAAAGCAAGGGTTAACAGCCAAACAAGACTGTATCTTTATTGCCCTGACTCTGCTGTTTACAGAAACACCCCATATGTGGCCGTAAACTACTGTACGGGCACACAGCGGGGCATAGAGTGAAAGGTGCACCGTTTGGTTTTTGGAGGGCTGATTTTGCTGGACTGTTTTTTTGGCACCATGTCCCATTTGAAGCCCCCTGATGCACCCCTAGAGTAGAAACTCCATAAAAGTGACCCCATCTAAGAAACTACACCCCTCAAGGTATTCAAAACTGATTTTACAAACTTTGTTAACCCTTTTTTTGTGTTGCACAAGATTTAATGGAAAATAGAGATACAATTTCAAAATTTCACTTTTTTGGCAGATTTTCCATTTTAATATTTTTTTTCCAGTTACAAAGCAAGGGTTAACAGCCAAACAAAACTCATTATTTATGGCCCTAATTCTGTAGTTTACAGAAACACCCCATATGTGGTCGTAAACAGCTGTATGGGCACACGGCAGGGCGTAGAAGGAAAGGAACACCATATGGTTTTTGGAAGGCAGGTTTTGCTGGACTGTTTTTTTTTACACCATGTCCCATTTGAAGCCCCCCTGATGCACCCCTAGAGTAGAAACTCCAAAAAAGTGACCCCATTTTAGAAACTACGGGATAGGGTGGCAGTTTTGTTGGTACTAGTTTAGGGTACATATGATTTTTGGTTGCTCTATATTACACTTTTTGTGCGGCAAGGTAACAAGAAATAGCTTTTTTGGCACCGTTTTTTTTTTTTGTTATTTACAACATTCATCTGACAGGTTAGATCATGTGGTAATTTTATAGAGCAGGTTGTCACGGACGCGGCGATACCTAATATGTATACAATTTTTTTTATTTATGTAAGTTTTACACAATGATTTCATTTTTAAAACCAAAAAAATGTTTTAGTGTCTCCATAGTCTAAGAGCCATAGTTTTTTCAGTTTTTGGGCGATTATCTTAAGTAGGGTCTCATTTTTTGCGGGATGAGATGACGGTTTGATTGGCATCTATTTTGGGGTGCATATGACTTTTTGATTGCTTGCTATTACACTTTTTGTGACGTAAGATGACAAAAAATGGCTTTTTTTACACCGTTTTTATTTTTATTTTTTTACGGTGGTCATCTGAGGGGTTAGATCATGTGATATTTTTATAGAGCCGGGCGATACGGACGCGGCGATACCTAATATGTATACTTTTTTTTATTTATGTAAGTTTTACACAATGATTTCATTTTTGAAACAAAAAAAATCATGTTTTAGTGTCTCCATAGTCTAAGAGCCATAGTTTTTTCAGTTTTTGGGCGATTATCTTGGGTAGGGTATGATTTTTGCGGGATGAGATGACGGTTTGATTGTTACAATTTTGGCGTACATGCGACTTTTTTGATCACTTTTATTACCTTTTTTGGGAAGTAAGGTGGGCAAAATTTCAATTTCATCATAGTTTTTTATTTTTTATTTTTATGGTGTTCACCGTTCGGGTAAAGTAACATGACCGTTTTATAGATCAGGTCGTTACGGACGCGGCGATACCAAACATGTGTAGGGAATTTTATTTTTTTCATTTTTTATCAGTGATAAATGTGTTTTTTGATTTTTACTTTTTTTTCACTTTTATTCACTTTTTTTTGACCCAGACCCACTTGGTTCTTGAAGATCCAGTGGGTCTGATGTCTGTATAATACAGTACAGAACAATATATATTGTACTGCACTGTATTTTACTTACACTGAACATTAACAATGATGATCGTTAACAATGATGATCATGTATTAGAAAACCATATGGTAACAGGTCCTCAACAATTATAGTGATCCGGTTATGGTCCATATCCTTGAAATATATTGAAAAACAGTGATTGAACAAAAAGAAAAGACAAGTCATCGTTTGGGGAAAGAACTGTAAATCAAGTTCATGTAACACAAAAATCAAAGTCTCTGTTTAACCCGTGTGGCGACAGGGTATTAAGTTCGAAGATCCAAAAAGATTCGCGTTGTTTTAGGCGCGCAATCCTATTGCCACCTCTCCTTGCTAACGGTACATGTTCCAAGACTTGGTATTGTAATTGATTGATATGATGTTTCGCAGAGATGAAGTGATATGGAATTGGAAGTTCAGTTTTATGGCATCGGATGTCGGATTTATGTTTTGAAATACGGTCCCGGACGTTTTGGGTGGTCTCGCCAACGTAGGCTAATCCGCATGGACATTTAATGAGATAGACAACAAACGAAGAGCTGCAAGTGAAAAAGTCCCTGGCATGGTACACTTTTCCAGAGTGTGGATGTATGATTCTATTGCCTCTTATTACATTGGTGCATTGAGCACAACTGAGGCAGGGATATGTACCCGTTTTCTTGGGGGCTAGGGTGGTTTGACGCAGTCTCGGTGTCAGTGGGCCTATGTCAGCGCGTACCAGTTTATCTTTTAGGTTGGTCGGTCTCTTGTAGCACATACGGACGGGGTGTTGGAACTCGGTAACAGTTGGGTACGATTGATGTAAGAGGGACCAATGTTTTTTCACTATGGACTGGATTTTTGGTGCAAATGGATGGTAAGTCAATACTAAGGGTATACGAGGCAAGGATTGTGGTTTGGGTAGAGTAGGGAAACTGGATTTGGTCTGGGAAATTTCCTGTTGTAAAAGTGTGTTGGGGTATCCTCTCTCATGAAATTTTTGTGCCATTTCATTCAGGCGTTGGTTTTGGAGTACAGGGTCTTCAACTATTCTTGCTACTCGTTTGAATTGGGAACGGGGAAGTGAGTGTTTGGTATTTTTCGGGTGGCAGCTGGAATAGTGAAGTAAAGTGTTTCGGTCTGTCGGCTTTCTATACAAGTCTGTTGTCAATTTGCCCTTTTCTGTTTTGATGACTACTGTATCAAGGAAACTGATAGAATGTGAGTCAAAGTGAGAGGTGAAAGTCAAGTCTGGGTCTTGATCATTAATATGGCTCAAGAAATCAGAGAATGATGTGATGTCTCCTTTCCAAATACAGAAAATGTCGTCTATATAACGGTACCAAATGTTGATGTGTGTTTGAAAGAGTGGGTGGGGATAAACAAAATCCTCTTCAAACTTGGCCATAAAGATGTTGGCATACGGTGGCGCTACGTTAGCCCCCATAGCGGTACCCCGCTTTTGGAGATAGTAGGTGTCTCCAAACATGAAATAGTTATTGTGGAGTATGAAATTCAATAGCGTCACACAGAAGCATTGTGCTTCTGGAGAGTAGTTGGAGGTTGTTAGAAGTGATGAAACGGCCTGTACCCCCCTATCGTGAGAGATAGAGGTGTACAGACTGTTAACATCAAGAGTGACTAAAAGGGATTCAGGGGTAATATCTACCGAATTAGAGATAATTGACAGGAAATGGCTTGTATCTAGTAGAAATGACCGTGTTTGTTTCACTAGAGGAGTGAGTATTTTCTCCAAAAAGATCGAGATTGGAGATAGGATGGAATCAGTAGAAGCTACAATTGGTCTGCCTGGGGGGCTGGTGAGATTCTTGTGGATTTTAGGTAATATGTAAAAGACAGGAGTAACTGCGTTATCATTAGTGAGGAAAGTATATGTGGCCTTGTCAATGATACCTAAGGAGAGGTGGTGATCAAGCAGAGCACTTAATTCCTTTTTGATGCGAAAAATGGGGTTAGAAGCAACTTTTTGATAAGTCGATGTGTCAGCTAGCTGTCTGGTGATTTCGGATATATAAGCTGAGGTGTCCATCACCACAATTGCCCCGCCTTTATCGGCTGATTTAATGGTAATCGTTTTGTCTTCCCTTAGTGTATTGAGTGCTATGTGTTCCTCACTCTTCAGATTACGAGGGATGTGCATGGTCTTATTCTTGAGTTGTTTAATATTTTTATTAATGTCTTGCTGTACCAAGTTAATAAAAGCTTCTGTCGCATGGTAGTGTTTCGGGGGCATGAAGGTACTTTTATTGGTCAGATTAAGTGAATTGATGGAAAGTTCTGTGACTGTATTTGTAATAGGCGGTGGCGTAGGACTAGCTAGCTGAGAGAAGTGAGTTTTGAGGCGAATAGACCTATAAAATCTTTGTAGCTCTTGTTCTAAAGAGAAATAGTGGAGAGTACCGTATGGACAAAATGATAAACCTTTTGAAAGTACGGTAAGCTCGGCAGGTGATAATGTTCGTGATGAGATGTTCACAACAGTGTTCATACCTGTGAGCGCGTCTGTATTCCCGTCTGTGTTTGATCGGCGGTGGCCCCTTCCTCGGTGTGTGCGGCGGGTCGTCGTCTCCCTGGTCTGTATCCGCGTCTGTGAAAAAAACGTTGGTTTCGATATCCAGTAGATCGGTCGCTTCCTGAGGAGGAGGATGCGTAGCCCGTGTATGAGGTGAAGTCGTTGCCCTTCAAGGTATTTTGCCATTGCCAGCGGTATACTCTTTGCAGTTGGTAATCCTCGGAATCACGAAGGAATTTGGTGCGTTTGGTATTCTCCAGATATTTCCGATGTTCGTCCAGGATTCTCTCTGTTTTTGATTTAAGCTCGGTCCATTCTTCTAGTGGGACAGTGGATACCAATTGGGTTTCTATGGCCGTCAGTTTCTCCTTTGATTCAATGATTGATTTCTGAAGAAACTCAATGCTCAGTACGATAATATCGAACGAACATTTGTCTTTGCATTTGACCGGATTGCGGAATGAGGTTGCGGAGTGCTGCTCATCCTTGAACTTTTTGGGGGCACTGTGGATGTCACTGTGGATGTCATAGAGCACTGTGAATGTCACTATTTGGCACTGTGGATGTCACTTTGGGGCACTGTGTCTTTCACTGTTATGACCGCACTGTGGCTGTCTCTGTTATGACCACACTGCAGCTGTTGCTGTCATGAGCACACTGCGGTAGTCGCTGTTTTGACCGCATTGTGGCTGTCGCTGTTATGACGGCAGTGCATATGTCATTGTTCTAAGCACACTGTGGATGTCACTGTCATGGGAGCTCAGTATACCAGTGATAGGGCTCATGCACACGACGGTGATTAAGCAAACGAAACAAGATCCATGTGTCGGCTGCCCCTCCTGGACCGACTGTGGCTCCCCTAACTCGAACTGATTGCATCATAGAAATTCATGATACAGCTATTCTCTATCTGATTGGGCCCTGCGATGAGACTCTATCCATCGGACTGTATTATAAATTGTGGCCAACACACGGACTGTGTTTCCCGGGCTGGTCATGGTTGTGTACCTGAGCCCTTACATACAGAAGCTGATCAGATAGTATCACACATGATAGGCCTCGGCAAACACAGGCAGTAGCATTTTGCGGTCTGCAAATGGCATACAGTGGGGCAAAAAAGTATTTAGTCAGCCACCAATTGTGCAAGTTCTCCCACTTAAAAAGATGAGAGAGGCCTGTAATTTTCATCATGTGCACACTTCAACTATGAGAGACAGAATGGGGGGAAAGAATACAGGAAATCACATTGTAGGATTTCTAATTAATTAATTGGTAAATTCCTTGGTAAAATAAGTATTTGGTCACCTACAAACAAGCAAGATTTCTGGCTGTCACAGACCTGAAACTTCTTCTTTAACCCCTTTGGGACACAGCCTTTTTTCACCTTAAGGACCAGGCCATTTTTTGCAAATCTGACCAGTTTAAGTGGTGATAACTTTAAAACGCTTTGACTTATCCAGCCTATACTGAGATTGTTTTTTCGTCACATATTGTACTTCATGACACTGGTAAAATGAATTCAAAAATATTAATTTTTATTTATAAAAAAAATACCAAATTTACCAAAAATTTGTAAAAAAATTGCAAATTTCCAAGTTTCAAATTCTCTACTTCTATAATACATAGTAATACCTCCAAAAATAGATATTACTTTACATTTCCCATATGTCTACTTCATGTTTGGATCATTTTGGGAATGATATTTTATTTTTTGGGGATGTTACAAGGCTTAGAAGTTTAGAAGCAAAGCTTGACATTTTTCAGAAATTTTCAAAAACCCAATTTTTAGGGACCAGTTCAGGTCTGAAGTCACTTTGCGAGGCTTACATAATAGAAACCACCCAAAAATGACCCCATTCTAGAACCTACACCCCTCAAGGTATTCAAAACTGATTTTACTAACTTTGTTAACCCTTTAGGTGTTCCACAAGAATTAATGGAAAATAGAGATACAATTTCAAAATGTCACTTTTTTGGCAGATTTTCCATTTTAATAATTTATTGAGCCAAACCAAACTCAATATTTATGGCCCTGATTCTGTCGTTTACAGAAACACCCCATATGTGGTCGTAAACTACTGTACGGGCACATGGCAGGGCGCAAAAGGAAAAGAATGCCATACGGTTTTTGGAAGGCAGATTTTGCTGGACTGTTTTTTTTGACACCATGTCCCATTTGAAGCCCCCCTGATGCAACCCTAGAGTAGAAACTCCATAAAATTGACCCCATCTAAGAAACTAATCCCCTCAAGGTATTCAAAACTGATTTTACAAACGTCGTTAACCCTTTAGGTGTTCCACAAGAATTAATGGAAAATAGAGATACAATTTCAAAATTTCACTTTTATGGCAGATTTTCCATTTTAATATTTTTTTTTCCAGTTACAAAGCAAGGGTTAACAGCCAAACCAAACTTAATATTTATGGCCCTGATTCTGTAGTTTACAGAAACACTCCATATGTGGTCGTAAACTGCTGTACGGGCACACGGCAGGGCGCAGAAGGAAAGGAATGCCATACGGTTTTTGGAAGGCAGATTTTGCTGGACTGGTTTTTTTGACACCATGTGCCATTTGAAGGCCCCCTGATGCACCCCTAGAGTAGAAACTCCAAAAAAGTGACCCCATTTTAGAAACTACGGGAAAGGGTGGAAGTTTTGTTGGTACTAGTTTAGGGTACATATGATTTTTGGTTGCTCTATATTACACTTTTTGTGAGGCAAGGTGCTGTTTTGGCACCGTTTTTATTTTTTGTTATTTACAAAATTCATCTGACGGGTTAGATCATGTGGTATTTTTATAGACCAGGTTGTCACGGATGCGGCGATACCTAATATGCATACTTTTTTTATTTATGTAAGTTTTACACAACGATTTCTTTTTTGAAACAAAAAAAATCATGTTTTAGTGTTTCCATAGTCTGAGAGCCATAATTTTTTCAGTTTTTGGGCGATTACCTTGGGTAGGGTATGATTTTTGTGGGATGAGATGTCGGTTTTATTGGCACTATTTTGGGGGGTGTGTGACTTTTTGATCGCTTGCTATTACACTTTTTGTGATGAAAGGTGACAAAAAATGGCTTTTTTTTCCCCGTTTTTAGTTTTAGTTTTTTACGGTATTCACCTGAGGGATTAGGTCATGTGATGTTTTTATAGAGCAAGTTATTACGGACGCTGCGATACCTAATATGTATACTTTTTTTTTATTTATGTAAGTTTTACACAATGATTTCATTTTTGAAGCCCAAAAAATCATGTTTTAGTGTTTCCATAGTCTGAGAGTCATAATTTTTTCAGTTTTCGGGCGATTACCTTGGGTAGGGTATGATTTTTGTGGGATGAGATGATGGTTTTATTGGCACTATTTTGGGGTGTGTGACTTTTTGATCGCTTGCTATTACACTTTTTCTGATGAAAGGTGACAAAAAATTGTTTATTTAGCACAGTTTTTTTTTTTTTTTTACAGTGTTTATCTGAGTGGTTAGGTCATGTGATATGTTTATAGAGCCCGTCGATACGGACATGGTGATACCCAATATGTATACTTCCCCCCCCTCCTATTTTTTATCAATTTTTTTTTACTTTATTTGGGGAAAATTAAGTTTTTGTTCATTTTTACTTTAAACTTTTAATTTTTGGGGGGGAAAATTTTATTTTTTATACTTTTGTATTGAAATGCATTGGCTGTATGAGTAATACACTGTGTATTAATCATACAGCTTCCTGCCTGTGAGATCCAGGGGGCTGGATCTCACAGGCTCGTCACTGGAAGGCAGCGCGATGCCTTCCTTAGGCATCGCGCTGCCTTCCATGCCATCGGGTCCCCCCTACAGCCGCATGGGGACCTGATGGCACCACCCGCCGCCGCAACCGCAAGTAAAAGCCGCAAACCGCAGGTCTGAATTGACTTGCGGTTTGCGGCGATCACCGACACGGGGGGTCAAGGGACCCCCCCCGCGCATTTAGCCAACGTGCCTGCTCAATGATTTGAGCAGGCACCTTGTTCCGATCACCGGTACGTCATGTGTCCTGAAGAGGTTAAGAGGCTAATCTGTCCTCCACTCGTTGCCTGTATTAATTTGAACTTGTTATCAGTATAAAAGACACCTGTCCACAGCCTCAAACAGTCACACTCCAAACTCCACTATGGCCAAGACCAAAGAGCTGTCGAAGGACACCAGAAACAAAATTTTAGACCTGCACCAGGCTGGGAATACTGAATCTGCAATAGATTAGCAGCTTGGTGTGAAGAAATCAACTGTGGGAGCAATTATTAGAAAATAGAAGACATACAAGACCACTGATAATCTCCCTCGATCTCGGGCTCCACGCAAGATCTCACCCAGTGGGGTCAAAATGATCACAAGAACGGTGAGCAAAAATCCCAGAACCACACAGGGGGACCTAGTGAATGACCTGCAGAGAGCTGGGACCAAAGTAACAAAGACTACCATCAGTAACACACTACGCCGCCAGGGACTCAAATCCTGCAGTGCCAGATGTGTCCCCTTGCTTTAGCATTTGGATGATCCAGAAGAGGATTGGGAGAATGTCATATGGTCAGATGAAACCAAAGTATAACTTTTTGGTAAAAACTCAACTCGTCGTGTTTGGAGGAGAAAAAATGCTGAGTTGCATCCAAAGAACACCATACCTACTGTGAAGCATGGGGGTGGAAACATCATGCTTTGGGGCTGTTTTTCTGCAAAGGGACCAGGACGACTAATCCTTGTAAAGGAAAGAATGAATGGGCCATGTATCGTGAGATTTTGAGTGAAAACCTCCTTCCATCAGCAAGGGCATTGAAGATGAAACGTGTCTGGGTCTTTTAGCATGACAATGATCCCAAAAACAACGCCCGGGAAACAAAGGAGTGGCTTCGTAAGAAGCATTTTAAGGTCCTGGAGTGGCCTAGCCAGTCTCCAGATCTCAACCCCATAGAAAACCTTTGGAGGGAGTTGAAAGTCCGTGTTGCCCAGCGACAGCCCCAAAACATCACTGCTCTAGAGGAGATCTGCATGGAGGAATGCGTCAAAATACCAGCAACAGTGTGAACTGTGAAGACAGAAAACGTTTGACCTCTGTCATTGCCAACAAAGGGTATATAACAAAGTATTGAGATGAACTTTTGTTATTGACCAAATACTTATTTTCCACCATAATTTGTAAATACATTCTTTAACCCCTTAAGGACACAGCCTTTTTACACCTTAGGACCAGGCCATTTTTTGAAAATCTGACCAGAGTCCCTTTAAGTGCTGATAACTTTAAAACGCTTTGACTTATCCAGGCCGTTCTGAGATTGTTTTTTCATCACATATTGTACTTCATGACACTGGTAAAATGGAGTCAAAAAAATAATTTTTTTTGCACCAAAAAATACCTAATTTAACAAAAATTTGGAAAAATTTGCAAATTTCAAAGTTTCAGTTTCTCTACTTCTGTAATACATAGTAATACCCCCAAAAATTGTGATGACTTTACATTCCCCATATGTCTACTTCATGTTTGAATTGTTTTGGGAATGATATTTTATTTTTTGGGGATGTTATAAGGCTTAGAAGTTTAGAAGCAAATCTTGAAATTTTTCTGAAATTTACAAAAACTCAATTTTTAGGGACCAGTTCAGGTCTCAAGTCACTTTGCGAGGCTTACATTATAGAAACCACCCAAAAATGACCCCATCTAAGAAACTACACCCCTCAAGGTATTCAAAACTGATTTTGCATACGTTGTTAACCCTTTAGGTGTTGCACAAGAGTTATTGGCAAATGGGGAGGAAATTTGAGAATTTCATTTTTTTGTCTAATTTTTCATTTTAACCCATTTTTTCCACTAACAAACCAAGGGTTAACAGCCAAACAAGACTGTATCTTTATTGCCCTGACTCTGCCGTTTACAGAAACACCCAATATGTGGCCGTAAACTACTGTACGGCCACACAGCGGGGCGTAGAGGGAAAGGTGCGCCGTATGGTTTTTGGAAGGCTGATTTTTATGGACTGGTTTATTTACACCATGTCCCATTTGAAGCCCCCTGATGCACCCCTAGAGGATAAACTCCCTAAAAGTGACCCCATCTAAGAAACTACACCCCTCAAGGTATTCAAAACTGATTTTACATACGTCGTTAACCCTTTAGGTGTTGCACAAGAGTTATTGGCAAATGGCGATGAAATTTGAGAATTTCATTTTTTTGCCTAATTTTCCATTTTAACCCATTTTTTCCACTAACAAAGCAAGGGTTAACAGCCAAACAAGACTGTATCTTTATTGCCCTGACTCTGCTGTTTACAGAAACACCCCATATGTGGCCGTAAACTACTGTACGGGCACACAGCGGGGCATAGAGTGAAAGGTGCACCGTTTGGTTTTTGGAGGGCTGATTTTGCTGGACTGTTTTTTTGGCACCATGTCCCATTTGAAGCCCCCTGATGCACCCCTAGAGTAGAAACTCCATAAAAGTGACCCCATCTAAGAAACTACACCCCTCAAGGTATTCAAAACTGATTTTACAAACTTTGTTAACCCTTTTTTTGTGTTGCACAAGATTTAATGGAAAATAGAGATACAATTTCAAAATTTCACTTTTTTGGCAGATTTTCCATTTTAATATTTTTTTTCCAGTTACAAAGCAAGGGTTAACAGCCAAACAAAACTCATTATTTATGGCCCTAATTCTGTAGTTTACAGAAACACCCCATATGTGGTCGTAAACAGCTGTATGGGCACACGGCAGGGCGTAGAAGGAAAGGAACACCATATGGTTTTTGGAAGGCAGGTTTTGCTGGACTGTTTTTTTTTACACCATGTCCCATTTGAAGCCCCCCTGATGCACCCCTATATTACACTTTTTGTGCGGCAAGGTAACAAGAAATAGCTTTTTTGGCACCGTTTTTTTTTTTGTTATTTACAACATTCATCAAAGCAAGGGTTAACAGCCAAACCAAACTTAATATTTATGGCCCTGATTCTGTAGTTTACAGAAACACTCCATATGTGGTCGTAAACTGCTGTACGGGCACACGGCAGGGCGCAGAAGGAAAGGAATGCCATACGGTTTTTGGAAGGCAGATTTTGCTGGACTGGTTTTTTTGACACCATGTGCCATTTGAAGGCCCCCTGATGCACCCCTAGAGTAGAAACTCCAAAAAAGTGACCCCATTTTAGAAACTACGGGAAAGGGTGGAAGTTTTGTTGGTACTAGTTTAGGGTACATATGATTTTTGGTTGCTCTATATTACACTTTTTGTGAGGCAAGGTGCTGTTTTGGCACCGTTTTTATTTTTTGTTATTTACAAAATTCATCTGACGGGTTAGATCATGTGGTATTTTTATAGACCAGGTTGTCACGGATGCGGCGATACCTAATATGCATACTTTTTTTATTTATGTAAGTTTTACACAACGATTTCTTTTTTGAAACAAAAAAAATCATGTTTTAGTGTTTCCATAGTCTGAGAGCCATAATTTTTTCAGTTTTTGGGCGATTACCTTGGGTAGGGTATGATTTTTGTGGGATGAGATGTCGGTTTTATTGGCACTATTTTGGGGGGTGTGTGACTTTTTGATCGCTTGCTATTACACTTTTTGTGATGAAAGGTGACAAAAAATGGCTTTTTTTTCCCCGTTTTTAGTTTTAGTTTTTTACGGTATTCACCTGAGGGATTAGGTCATGTGATGTTTTTATAGAGCAAGTTATTACGGACGCTGCGATACCTAATATGTATACTTTTTTTTTATTTATGTAAGTTTTACACAATGATTTCATTTTTGAAGCCCAAAAAATCATGTTTTAGTGTTTCCATAGT
This sequence comes from Bufo bufo, assembly GCF_905171765.1. Classification (NCBI taxonomy): domain Eukaryota; kingdom Metazoa; phylum Chordata; class Amphibia; order Anura; family Bufonidae; genus Bufo; species Bufo bufo. The sequence continues at coordinate 212,391,946 of NC_053394.1, forward strand.
CTGAGAGTCATAATTTTTTCAGTTTTCGGGCGATTACCTTGGGTAGGGTATGATTTTTGTGGGATGAGATGATGGTTTTATTGGCACTATTTTGGGGTGTGTGACTTTTTGATCGCTTGCTATTACACTTTTTCTGATGAAAGGTGACAAAAAATTGTTTATTTAGCACAGTTTTTTTTTTTTTTTTTACAGTGTTTATCTGAGTGGTTAGGTCATGTGATATGTTTATAGAGCCCGTCGATACGGACATGGTGATACCCAATATGTATACTTCCCCCCCCTCCTATTTTTTATCAATTTTTTTTTACTTTATTTGGGGAAAATTAAGTTTTTGTTCATTTTTACTTTAAACTTTTAATTTTTGGGGGGGAAAATTTTATTTTTTATACTTTTGTATTGAAATGCATTGGCTGTATGAGTAATACACTGTGTATTAATCATACAGCTTCCTGCCTGTGAGATCCAGGGGGCTGGATCTCACAGGCTCGTCACTGGAAGGCAGCGCGATGCCTTCCTTAGGCATCGCGCTGCCTTCCATGCCATCGGGTCCCCCCTACAGCCGCATGGGGACCTGATGGCACCACCCGCCGCCGCAACCGCAAGTAAAAGCCGCAAACCGCAGGTCTGAATTGACTTGCGGTTTGCGGCGATCACCGACACGGGGGGTCAAGGGACCCCCCCCGCGCATTTAGCCAACGTGCCTGCTCAATGATTTGAGCAGGCACCTTGTTCCGATCACCGGTACGTCATGTGTCCTGAAGAGGTTAAGAGGCTAATCTGTCCTCCACTCGTTGCCTGTATTAATTTGAACTTGTTATCAGTATAAAAGACACCTGTCCACAGCCTCAAACAGTCACACTCCAAACTCCACTATGGCCAAGACCAAAGAGCTGTCGAAGGACACCAGAAACAAAATTTTAGACCTGCACCAGGCTGGGAATACTGAATCTGCAATAGATTAGCAGCTTGGTGTGAAGAAATCAACTGTGGGAGCAATTATTAGAAAATAGAAGACATACAAGACCACTGATAATCTCCCTCGATCTCGGGCTCCACGCAAGATCTCACCCAGTGGGGTCAAAATGATCACAAGAACGGTGAGCAAAAATCCCAGAACCACACAGGGGGACCTAGTGAATGACCTGCAGAGAGCTGGGACCAAAGTAACAAAGACTACCATCAGTAACACACTACGCCGCCAGGGACTCAAATCCTGCAGTGCCAGATGTGTCCCCTTGCTTTAGCATTTGGATGATCCAGAAGAGGATTGGGAGAATGTCATATGGTCAGATGAAGCCAAAGTATAACTTTTTGGTAAAAACTCAACTCGTCGTGTTTGGAGGAGAAAAAATGCTGAGTTGCATCCAAAGAACACCATACCTACTGTGAAGCATGGGGGTGGAAACATCATGCTTTGGGGCTGTTTTTCTGCAAAGGGACCAGGACGACTAATCCTTGTAAAGGAAAGAATGAATGGGCCATGTATCGTGAGATTTTGAGTGAAAACCTCCTTCCATCAGCAAGGGCATTGAAGATGAAACGTGTCTGGGTCTTTTAGCATGACAATGATCCCAAAAACAACGCCCGGGAAACAAAGGAGTGGCTTCGTAAGAAGCATTTTAAGGTCCTGGAGTGGCCTAGCCAGTCTCCAGATCTCAACCCCATAGAAAACCTTTGGAGGGAGTTGAAAGTCCGTGTTGCCCAGCGACAGCCCCAAAACATCACTGCTCTAGAGGAGATCTGCATGGAGGAATGCGTCAAAATACCAGCAACAGTGTGTGAAGACAGAAAACGTTTGACCTCTGTCATTGCCAACAAAGGGTATATAACAAAGTATTGAGATGAACTTTTGTTATTGACCAAATACTTATTTTCCACCATAATTTGTAAATACATTCTTTAACCCCTTAAGGACACAGCCTTTTTGCACCTTAGGACCAGGCCATTTTTTGAAAATCTGACCAGAGTCCCTTTAAGTGCTGATAACTTTAAAACGCTTTGACTTATCCAGGCCGTTCTGAGATTGTTTTTTCATCACATATTGTACTTCATGACACTGGTAAAATGGAGTCAAAAAAATAATTTTTTTTGCACCAAAAAATACCTAATTTAACAAAAATTTGGAAAAATTTGCAAATTTCAAAGTTTCAGTTTCTCTACTTCTGTAATACATAGTAATACCCCCAAAAATTGTGATGACTTTACATTCCCCATATGTCTACTTCATGTTTGAATTGTTTTGGGAATGATATTTTATTTTTTGGGGATGTTATAAGGCTTAGAAGTTTAGAAGCAAATCTTGAAATTTTTCTGAAATTTACAAAAACTCAATTTTTAGGGACCAGTTCAGGTCTCAAGTCACTTTGCGAGGCTTACATTATAGAAACCACCCAAAAATGACCCCATCTAAGAAACTACACCCCTCAAGGTATTCAAAACTGATTTTGCATACGTTGTTAACCCTTTAGGTGTTGCACAAGAGTTATTGGCAAATGGGGAGGAAATTTGAGAATTTCATTTTTTTGTCTAATTTTTCATTTTAACCCATTTTTTCCACTAACAAACCAAGGGTTAACAGCCAAACAAGACTGTATCTTTATTGCCCTGACTCTGCCGTTTACAGAAACACCCAATATGTGGCCGTAAACTACTGTACGGCCACACAGCGGGGCGTAGAGGGAAAGGTGCGCCGTATGGTTTTTGGAAGGCTGATTTTTATGGACTGGTTTATTTACACCATGTCCCATTTGAAGCCCCCTGATGCACCCCTAGAGGATAAACTCCCTAAAAGTGACCCCATCTAAGAAACTACACCCCTCAAGGTATTCAAAACTGATTTTACATACGTCGTTAACCCTTTAGGTGTTGCACAAGAGTTATTGGCAAATGGCGATGAAATTTGAGAATTTCATTTTTTTGCCTAATTTTCCATTTTAACCCATTTTTTCCACTAACAAAGCAAGGGTTAACAGCCAAACAAGACTGTATCTTTATTGCCCTGACTCTGCTGTTTACAGAAACACCCCATATGTGGCCGTAAACTACTGTACGGGCACACAGCGGGGCATAGAGTGAAAGGTGCACCGTTTGGTTTTTGGAGGGCTGATTTTGCTGGACTGTTTTTTTGGCACCATGTCCCATTTGAAGCCCCCTGATGCACCCCTAGAGTAGAAACTCCATAAAAGTGACCCCATCTAAGAAACTACACCCCTCAAGGTATTCAAAACTGATTTTACAAACTTTGTTAACCCTTTTTTTGTGTTGCACAAGATTTAATGGAAAATAGAGATACAATTTCAAAATTTCACTTTTTTGGCAGATTTTCCATTTTAATATTTTTTTTCCAGTTACAAAGCAAGGGTTAACAGCCAAACAAAACTCATTATTTATGGCCCTAATTCTGTAGTTTACAGAAACACCCCATATGTGGTCGTAAACAGCTGTATGGGCACACGGCAGGGCGTAGAAGGAAAGGAACACCATATGGTTTTTGGAAGGCAGGTTTTGCTGGACTGTTTTTTTTTACACCATGTCCCATTTGAAGCCCCCCTGATGCACCCCTAGAGTAGAAACTCCAAAAAAGTGACCCCATTTTAGAAACTACGGGATAGGGTGGCAGTTTTGTTGGTACTAGTTTAGGGTACATATGATTTTTGGTTGCTCTATATTACACTTTTTGTGCGGCAAGGTAACAAGAAATAGCTTTTTTGGCACCGTTTTTTTTTTTGTTATTTACAACATTCATCTGACAGGTTAGATCATGTGGTAATTTTATAGAGCAGGTTGTCACGGACGCGGCGATACCTAATATGTATACAATTTTTTTTATTTATGTAAGTTTTACACAATGATTTCATTTTTAAAACCAAAAAAATGTTTTAGTGTCTCCATAGTCTAAGAGCCATAGTTTTTTCAGTTTTTGGGCGATTATCTTAAGTAGGGTCTCATTTTTTGCGGGATGAGATGACGGTTTGATTGGCATCTATTTTGGGGTGCATATGACTTTTTGATTGCTTGCTATTACACTTTTTGTGACGTAAGATGACAAAAAATGGCTTTTTTTACACCGTTTTTATTTTTATTTTTTTACGGTGGTCATCTGAGGGGTTAGATCATGTGATATTTTTATAGAGCCGGGCGATACGGACGCGGCGATACCTAATATGTATACTTTTTTTTATTTATGTAAGTTTTACACAATGATTTCATTTTTGAAACAAAAAAAATCATGTTTTAGTGTCTCCATAGTCTAAGAGCCATAGTTTTTTCAGTTTTTGGGCGATTATCTTGGGTAGGGTATGATTTTTGCGGGATGAGATGACGGTTTGATTGTTACAATTTTGGCGTACATGCGACTTTTTTGATCACTTTTATTACCTTTTTTGGGAAGTAAGGTGGGCAAAATTTCAATTTCATCATAGTTTTTTATTTTTTATTTTTATGGTGTTCACCGTTCGGGTAAAGTAACATGACCGTTTTATAGATCAGGTCGTTACGGACGCGGCGATACCAAACATGTGTAGGGAATTTTATTTTTTTCATTTTTTATCAGTGATAAATGTGTTTTTTGATTTTTACTTTTTTTTCACTTTTATTCACTTTTTTTTGACCCAGACCCACTTGGTTCTTGAAGATCCAGTGGGTCTGATGTCTGTATAATACAGTACAGAACAATATATATTGTACTGCACTGTATTTTACTTACACTGAACATTAACAATGATGATCGTTAACAATGATGATCATGTATTAGAAAACCATATGGTAACAGGTCCTCAACAATTATAGTGATCCGGTTATGGTCCATATCCTTGAAATATATTGAAAAACAGTGATTGAACAAAAAGAAAAGACAAGTCATCGTTTGGGGAAAGAACTGTAAATCAAGTTCATGTAACACAAAAATCAAAGTCTCTGTTTAACCCGTGTGGCGACAGGGTATTAAGTTCGAAGATCCAAAAAGATTCGCGTTGTTTTAGGCGCGCAATCCTATTGCCACCTCTCCTTGCTAACGGTACATGTTCCAAGACTTGGTATTGTAATTGATTGATATGATGTTTCGCAGAGATGAAGTGATATGGAATTGGAAGTTCAGTTTTATGGCATCGGATGTCGGATTTATGTTTTGAAATACGGTCCCGGACGTTTTGGGTGGTCTCGCCAACGTAGGCTAATCCGCATGGACATTTAATGAGATAGACAACAAACGAAGAGCTGCAAGTGAAAAAGTCCCTGGCATGGTACACTTTTCCAGAGTGTGGATGTATGATTCTATTGCCTCTTATTACATTGGTGCATTGAGCACAACTGAGGCAGGGATATGTACCCGTTTTCTTGGGGGCTAGGGTGGTTTGACGCAGTCTCGGTGTCAGTGGGCCTATGTCAGCGCGTACCAGTTTATCTTTTAGGTTGGTCGGTCTCTTGTAGCACATACGGACGGGGTGTTGGAACTCGGTAACAGTTGGGTACGATTGATGTAAGAGGGACCAATGTTTTTTCACTATGGACTGGATTTTTGGTGCAAATGGATGGTAAGTCAATACTAAGGGTATACGAGGCAAGGATTGTGGTTTGGGTAGAGTAGGGAAACTGGATTTGGTCTGGGAAATTTCCTGTTGTAAAAGTGTGTTGGGGTATCCTCTCTCATGAAATTTTTGTGCCATTTCATTCAGGCGTTGGTTTTGGAGTACAGGGTCTTCAACTATTCTTGCTACTCGTTTGAATTGGGAACGGGGAAGTGAGTGTTTGGTATTTTTCGGGTGGCAGCTGGAATAGTGAAGTAAAGTGTTTCGGTCTGTCGGCTTTCTATACAAGTCTGTTGTCAATTTGCCCTTTTCTGTTTTGATGACTACTGTATCAAGGAAACTGATAGAATGTGAGTCAAAGTGAGAGGTGAAAGTCAAGTCTGGGTCTTGATCATTAATATGGCTCAAGAAATCAGAGAATGATGTGATGTCTCCTTTCCAAATACAGAAAATGTCGTCTATATAACGGTACCAAATGTTGATGTGTGTTTGAAAGAGTGGGTGGGGATAAACAAAATCCTCTTCAAACTTGGCCATAAAGATGTTGGCATACGGTGGCGCTACGTTAGCCCCCATAGCGGTACCCCGCTTTTGGAGATAGTAGGTGTCTCCAAACATGAAATAGTTATTGTGGAGTATGAAATTCAATAGCGTCACACAGAAGCATTGTGCTTCTGGAGAGTAGTTGGAGGTTGTTAGAAGTGATGAAACGGCCTGTACCCCCCTATCGTGAGAGATAGAGGTGTACAGACTGTTAACATCAAGAGTGACTAAAAGGGATTCAGGGGTAATATCTACCGAATTAGAGATAATTGACAGGAAATGGCTTGTATCTAGTAGAAATGACCGTGTTTGTTTCACTAGAGGAGTGAGTATTTTCTCCAAAAAGATCGAGATTGGAGATAGGATGGAATCAGTAGAAGCTACAATTGGTCTGCCTGGGGGGCTGGTGAGATTCTTGTGGATTTTAGGTAATATGTAAAAGACAGGAGTAACTGCGTTATCATTAGTGAGGAAAGTATATGTGGCCTTGTCAATGATACCTAAGGAGAGGTGGTGATCAAGCAGAGCACTTAATTCCTTTTTGATGCGAAAAATGGGGTTAGAAGCAACTTTTTGATAAGTCGATGTGTCAGCTAGCTGTCTGGTGATTTCGGATATATAAGCTGAGGTGTCCATCACCACAATTGCCCCGCCTTTATCGGCTGATTTAATGGTAATCGTTTTGTCTTCCCTTAGTGTATTGAGTGCTATGTGTTCCTCACTCTTCAGATTACGAGGGATGTGCATGGTCTTATTCTTGAGTTGTTTAATATTTTTATTAATGTCTTGCTGTACCAAGTTAATAAAAGCTTCTGTCGCATGGTAGTGTTTCGGGGGCATGAAGGTACTTTTATTGGTCAGATTAAGTGAATTGATGGAAAGTTCTGTGACTGTATTTGTAATAGGCGGTGGCGTAGGACTAGCTAGCTGAGAGAAGTGAGTTTTGAGGCGAATAGACCTATAAAATCTTTGTAGCTCTTGTTCTAAAGAGAAATAGTGGAGAGTACCGTATGGACAAAATGATAAACCTTTTGAAAGTACGGTAAGCTCGGCAGGTGATAATGTTCGTGATGAGATGTTCACAACAGTGTTCATACCTGTGAGCGCGTCTGTATTCCCGTCTGTGTTTGATCGGCGGTGGCCCCTTCCTCGGTGTGTGCGGCGGGTCGTCGTCTCCCTGGTCTGTATCCGCGTCTGTGAAAAAAACGTTGGTTTCGATATCCAGTAGATCGGTCGCTTCCTGAGGAGGAGGATGCGTAGCCCGTGTATGAGGTGAAGTCGTTGCCCTTCAAGGTATTTTGCCATTGCCAGCGGTATACTCTTTGCAGTTGGTAATCCTCGGAATCACGAAGGAATTTGGTGCGTTTGGTATTCTCCAGATATTTCCGATGTTCGTCCAGGATTCTCTCTGTTTTTGATTTAAGCTCGGTCCATTCTTCTAGTGGGACAGTGGATACCAATTGGGTTTCTATGGCCGTCAGTTTCTCCTTTGATTCAATGATTGATTTCTGAAGAAACTCAATGCTCAGTACGATAATATCGAACGAACATTTGTCTTTGCATTTGACCGGATTGCGGAATGAGGTTGCGGAGTGCTGCTCATCCTTGAACTTTTTGGGGGCACTGTGGATGTCACTGTGGATGTCATAGAGCACTGTGAATGTCACTATTTGGCACTGTGGATGTCACTTTGGGGCACTGTGTCTTTCACTGTTATGACCGCACTGTGGCTGTCTCTGTTATGACCACACTGCAGCTGTTGCTGTCATGAGCACACTGCGGTAGTCGCTGTTTTGACCGCATTGTGGCTGTCGCTGTTATGACGGCAGTGCATATGTCATTGTTCTAAGCACACTGTGGATGTCACTGTCATGGGAGCTCAGTATACCAGTGATAGGGCTCATGCACACGACGGTGATTAAGCAAACTAAACAAGATCCATGTGTCGGCTGCCCCTCCTGGACCGACTGTGGCTCCCCTAACTCGAACTGATTGCATCATAGAAATTCATGATACAGCTATTCTCTATCTGATTGGGCCCTGCGATGAGACTCTATCCATCGGACTGTATTATAAATTGTGGCCAACACACGGACTGTGTTTCCCGGGCTGGTCATGGTTGTGTACCTGAGCCCTTACATACAGAAGCTGATCAGATAGTATCACACATGATAGGCCTCGGCAAACACAGGCAGTAGCATTTTGCGGTCTGCAAATGGCATACAGTGGGGCAAAAAAGTATTTAGTCAGCCACCAATTGTGCAAGTTCTCCCACTTAAAAAGATGAGAGAGGCCTGTAATTTTCATCATGTGCACACTTCAACTATGAGAGACAGAATGGGGGGAAAGAATACAGGAAATCACATTGTAGGATTTCTAATTAATTAATTGGTAAATTCCTTGGTAAAATAAGTATTTGGTCACCTACAAACAAGCAAGATTTCTGGCTGTCACAGACCTGAAACTTCTTCTTTAACCCCTTTGGGACACAGGCCATTTTTTGCAAATCTGACCAGTTTAAGTGGTGATAACTTTAAAACGCTTTGACTTATCCAGCCTATACTGAGATTGTTTTTTCGTCACATATTGTACTTCATGACACTGGTAAAATGAATTCAAAAATATTAATTTTTATTTATAAAAAAAATACCAAATTTACCAAAAATTTGTAAAAAAATTGCAAATTTCCAAGTTTCAAATTCTCTACTTCTATAATACATAGTAATACCTCCAAAAATAGATATTACTTTACATTTCCCATATGTCTACTTCATGTTTGGATCATTTTGGGAATGATATTTTATTTTTTGGGGATGTTACAAGGCTTAGAAGTTTAGAAGCAAAGCTTGACATTTTTCAGAAATTTTCAAAAACCCAATTTTTAGGGACCAGTTCAGGTCTGAAGTCACTTTGCGAGGCTTACATAATAGAAACCACCCAAAAATGACCCCATTCTAGAACCTACACCCCTCAAGGTATTCAAAACTGATTTTACTAACTTTGTTAACCCTTTAGGTGTTCCACAAGAATTAATGGAAAATAGAGATACAATTTCAAAATGTCACTTTTTTGGCAGATTTTCCATTTTAATAATTTATTGAGCCAAACCAAACTCAATATTTATGGCCCTGATTCTGTCGTTTACAGAAACACCCCATATGTGGTCGTAAACTACTGTACGGGCACATGGCAGGGCGCAAAAGGAAAAGAATGCCATACGGTTTTTGGAAGGCAGATTTTGCTGGACTGTTTTTTTTGACACCATGTCCCATTTGAAGCCCCCCTGATGCAACCCTAGAGTAGAAACTCCATAAAATTGACCCCATCTAAGAAACTAATCCCCTCAAGGTATTCAAAACTGATTTTACAAACGTCGTTAACCCTTTAGGTGTTCCACAAGAATTAATGGAAAATAGAGATACAATTTCAAAATTTCACTTTTATGGCAGATTTTCCATTTTAATATTTTTTTTTCCAGTTACAAAGCAAGGGTTAACAGCCAAACCAAACTTAATATTTATGGCCCTGATTCTGTAGTTTACAGAAACACTCCATATGTGGTCGTAAACTGCTGTACGGGCACACGGCAGGGCGCAGAAGGAAAGGAATGCCATACGGTTTTTGGAAGGCAGATTTTGCTGGACTGGTTTTTTTTGACACCATGTGCCATTTGAAGGCCCCCTGATGCACCCCTAGAGTAGAAACTCCAAAAAAGTGACCCCATTTTAGAAACTACGGGAAAGGGTGGAAGTTTTGTTGGTACTAGTTTAGGGTACATATGATTTTTGGTTGCTCTATATTACACTTTTTGTGAGGCAAGGTGCTGTTTTGGCACCGTTTTTATTTTTTGTTATTTACAAAATTCATCTGACGGGTTAGATCATGTGGTATTTTTATAGACCAGGTTGTCACGGATGCGGCGATACCTAATATGCATACTTTTTTTATTTATGTAAGTTTTACACAACGATTTCTTTTTTGAAACAAAAAAAATCATGTTTTAGTGTTTCCATAGTCTGAGAGCCATAATTTTTTCAGTTTTTGGGCGATTACCTTGGGTAGGGTATGATTTTTGTGGGATGAGATGTCGGTTTTATTGGCACTATTTTGGGGGGTGTGTGACTTTTTGATCGCTTGCTATTACACTTTTTGTGATGAAAGGTGACAAAAAATGGCTTTTTTTTCCCCGTTTTTAGTTTTAGTTTTTTACGGTATTCACCTGAGGGATTAGGTCATGTGATGTTTTTATAGAGCAAGTTATTACGGACGCTGCGATACCTAATATGTATACTTTTTTTTTATTTATGTAAGTTTTACACAATGATTTCATTTTTGAAGCCCAAAAAATCATGTTTTAGTGTTTCCATAGTCTGAGAGTCATAATTTTTTCAGTTTTCGGGCGATTACCTTGGGTAGGGTATGATTTTTGTGGGATGAGATGATGGTTTTATTGGCACTATTTTGGGGTGTGTGACTTTTTGATCGCTTGCTATTACACTTTTTCTGATGAAAGGTGACAAAAAATTGTTTATTTAGCACAGTTTTTTTTTTTTTTTTTACAGTGTTTATCTGAGTGGTTAGGTCATGTGATATGTTTATAGAGCCCGTCGATACGGACATGGTGATACCCAATATGTATACTTCCCCCCCCTCCTATTTTTTATCAATTTTTTTTTACTTTATTTGGGGAAAATTAAGTTTTTGTTCATTTTTACTTTAAACTTTTAATTTTTGGGGGGGAAAATTTTATTTTTTATACTTTTGTATTGAAATGCATTGGCTGTATGAGTAATACACTGTGTATTAATCATACAGCTTCCTGCCTGTGAGATCCAGGGGGCTGGATCTCACAGGCTCGTCACTGGAAGGCAGCGCGATGCCTTCCTTAGGCATCGCGCTGCCTTCCATGCCATCGGGTCCCCCCTACAGCCGCATGGGGACCTGATGGCACCACCCGCCGCCGCAACCGCAAGTAAAAGCCGCAAACCGCAGGTCTGAATTGACTTGCGGTTTGCGGCGATCACCGACACGGGGGGTCAAGGGACCCCCCCCGCGCATTTAGCCAACGTGCCTGCTCAATGATTTGAGCAGGCACCTTGTTCCGATCACCGGTACGTCATGTGTCCTGAAGAGGTTAAGAGGCTAATCTGTCCTCCACTCGTTGCCTGTATTAATTTGAACTTGTTATCAGTATAAAAGACACCTGTCCACAGCCTCAAACAGTCACACTCCAAACTCCACTATGGCCAAGACCAAAGAGCTGTCGAAGGACACCAGAAACAAAATTTTAGACCTGCACCAGGCTGGGAATACTGAATCTGCAATAGATTAGCAGCTTGGTGTGAAGAAATCAACTGTGGGAGCAATTATTAGAAAATAGAAGACATACAAGACCACTGATAATCTCCCTCGATCTCGGGCTCCACGCAAGATCTCACCCAGTGGGGTCAAAATGATCACAAGAACGGTGAGCAAAAATCCCAGAACCACACAGGGGGACCTAGTGAATGACCTGCAGAGAGCTGGGACCAAAGTAACAAAGACTACCATCAGTAACACACTACGCCGCCAGGGACTCAAATCCTGCAGTGCCAGATGTGTCCCCTTGCTTTAGCATTTGGATGATCCAGAAGAGGATTGGGAGAATGTCATATGGTCAGATGAAACCAAAGTATAACTTTTTGGTAAAAACTCAACTCGTCGTGTTTGGAGGAGAAAGAATGCTGAGTTGCATCCAAAGAACACCATACCTACTGTGAAGCATGGGGGTGGAAACATCATGCTTTGGGGCTGTTTTTCTGCAAAGGGACCAGGACGACTAATCCTTGTAAAGGAAAGAATGAATGGGCCATGTATCGTGAGATTTTGAGTGAAAACCTCCTTCCATCAGCAAGGGCATTGAAGATGAAACGTGTCTGGGTCTTTTAGCATGACAATGATCCCAAAAACAACGCCCGGGAAACAAAGGAGTGGCTTCGTAAGAAGCATTTTAAGGTCCTGGAGTGGCCTAGCCAGTCTCCAGATCTCAACCCCATAGAAAACCTTTGGAGGGAGTTGAAAGTCCGTGTTGCCCAGCGACAGCCCCAAAACATCACTGCTCTAGAGGAGATCTGCATGGAGGAATGCGTCAAAATACCAGCAACAGTGTGTGAAAACCTTGTGAAGACAGAAAACGTTTGACCTCTGTCATTGCCAACAAAGGGTATATAACAAAGTATTGAGATGAACTTTTGTTATTGACCAAATACTTATTTTCCACCATAATTTGTAAATACATTCTTTAACCCCTTAAGGACACAGCCTTTTTACACCTTAGGACCAGGCCATTTTTTGAAAATCTGACCAGAGTCCCTTTAAGTGCTGATAACTTTAAAACGCTTTGACTTATCCAGGCCGTTCTGAGATTGTTTTTTCATCACATATTGTACTTCATGACACTGGTAAAATGGAGTCAAAAAAATAATTTTTTTTGCACCAAAAAATACCTAATTTAACAAAAATTTGGAAAAATTTGCAAATTTCAAAGTTTCAGTTTCTCTACTTCTGTAATACATAGTAATACCCCCAAAAATTGTGATGACTTTACATTCCCCATATGTCTACTTCATGTTTGAATTGTTTTGGGAATGATATTTTATTTTTTGGGGATGTTATAAGGCTTAGAAGTTTAGAAGCAAATCTTGAAATTTTTCTGAAATTTACAAAAACTCAATTTTTAGGGACCAGTTCAGGTCTCAAGTCACTTTGCGAGGCTTACATTATAGAAACCACCCAAAAATGACCCCATCTAAGAAACTACACCCCTCAAGGTATTCAAAACTGATTTTGCATACGTTGTTAACCCTTTAGGTGTTGCACAAGAGTTATTGGCAAATGGGGAGGAAATTTGAGAATTTCATTTTTTTGTCTAATTTTTCATTTTAACTTATTTTTTCCACTAACAAACCAAGGGTTAACAGCCAAACAAGACTGTATCTTTATTGCCCTGACTCTGCCGTTTACAGAAACACCCAATATGTGGCCGTAAACTACTGTACGGCCACACAGCGGGGCGTAGAGGGAAAGGTGCGCCGTATGGTTTTTGGAAGGCTGATTTTTATGGACTGGTTTATTTACACCATGTCCCATTTGAAGCCCCCTGATGCACCCCTAGAGGATAAACTCCCTAAAAGTGACCCCATCTAAGAAACTACACCCCTCAAGGTATTCAAAACTGATTTTACATACGTCGTTAACCCTTTAGGTGTTGCACAAGAGTTATTGGCAAATGGCGATGAAATTTGAGAATTTCATTTTTTTGCCTAATTTTCCATTTTAACCCATTTTTTCCACTAACAAAGCAAGGGTTAACAGCCAAACAAGACTGTATCTTTATTGCCCTGACTCTGCTGTTTACAGAAACACCCCATATGTGGCCGTAAACTACTGTACGGGCACACAGCGGGGCATAGAGTGAAAGGTGCACCGTTTGGTTTTTGGAGGGCTGATTTTGCTGGACTGTTTTTTTGGCACCATGTCCCATTTGAAGCCCCCTGATGCACCCCTAGAGTAGAAACTCCATAAAAGTGACCCCATCTAAGAAACTACACCCCTCAAGGTATTCAAAACTGATTTTACAAACTTTGTTAACCCTTTAGGTGTTGCACAAGATTTAATGGAAAATAGAGATACAATTTCAAAATTTCACTTTTTTGGCAGATTTTCCATTTTAATATTTTTTTTCCAGTTACAAAGCAAGGGTTAACAGCCAAACAAAACTCATTATTTATGGCCCTAATTCTGTAGTTTACATAAACACCCCATATGTGGTCGTAAACAGCTGTATGGGCACACGGCAGGGCGTAGAAGGAAAGGAACACCATATGGTTTTTGGAAGGCAGGTTTTGCTGGACTGTTTTTTTTTACACCATGTCCCATTTGAAGCCCCCCTGATGCACCCCTAGAGTAGAAACTCCAAAAAAGTGACCCCATTTTAGAAACTACGGGATAGGGTGGCAGTTTTGTTAGTACTAGTTTAGGGTACATATGATTTTTGGTTGCTCTATATTACACTTTTTGTGCGGCAAGGTAACAAGAAATAGCTTTTTTGGCACCGTTTTTTTTTTTGTTATTTACAACATTCATCTGACAGGTTAGATCATGTGGTAATTTTATAGAGCAGGTTGTCACGGACGCGGCGATACCTAATATGTATACAATTTTTTTTATTTATGTAAGTTTTACACAATGATTTCATTTTTAAAACCAAAAAAATGTTTTAGTGTCTCCATAGTCTAAGAGCCATAGTTTTTTCAGTTTTTGGGCGATTATCTTAAGTAGGGTCTCATTTTTTGCGGGATGAGATGACGGTTTGATTGGCATCTATTTTGGGGTGCATATGACTTTTTGATTGCTTGCTATTACACTTTTTGTGACGTAAGATGACAAAAAATTGCTTTTTTTACACCGTTTTTATTTTTATTTTTTTACGGTGGTCATCTGAGGGGTTAGATCATGTGATATTTTTATAGAGCCGGGCGATACGGACGCGGCGATACCTAATATGTATACTTTTTTTTATTTATGTAAGTTTTACACAATGATTTCATTTTTGAAACAAAAAAAATCATGTTTTAGTGTCTCCATAGTCTAAGAGCCATAGTTTTTTCAGTTTTTGGGCGATTATCTTGGGTAGGGTATGATTTTTGCGGGATGAGATGACGGTTTGATTGTTACAATTTTGGCGTACATGCGACTTTTTTGATCACTTTTATTACCTTTTTTGGGAAGTAAGGTGGGCAAAATTTCAATTTCATCATAGTTTTTTATTTTTTATTTTTATGGTGTTCACCGTTCGGGTAAAGTAACATGACCGTTTTATAGATCAGGTCGTTACGGACGCGGCGATACCAAACATGTGTAGGGAATTTTATTTTTTTCATTTTTTATCAGTGATAAATGTGTTTTTTGATTTTTACTTTTTTTTCACTTTTATTCACTTTTTTTTGACCCAGACCCACTTGGTTCTTGAAGATCCAGTGGGTCTGATGTCTGTATAATACAGTACAGAACAATATATATTGTACTGCACTGTATTTTACTTACACTGAACATTAACAATGATGATCGTTAACAATGATGATCATGTATTAGAAAACCATATGGTAACAGGTCCTCAACAATTATAGTGATCCGGTTATGGTCCATATCCTTGAAATATATTGAAAAACAGTGATTGAACAAAAAGAAAAGACAAGTCATCGTTTGGGGAAAGAACTGTAAATCAAGTTCATGTAACACAAAAATCAAAGTCTCTGTTTAACCCGTGTGGCGACAGGGTATTAAGTTCGAAGATCCAAAAAGATTCGCGTTGTTTTAGGCGCGCAATCCTATTGCCACCTCTCCTTGCTAACGGTACATGTTCCAAGACTTGGTATTGTAATTGATTGATATGATGTTTCGCAGAGATGAAGTGATATGGAATTGGAAGTTCAGTTTTATGGCATCGGATGTCGGATTTATGTTTTGAAATACGGTCCCGGACGTTTTGGGTGGTCTCGCCAACGTAGGCTAATCCGCATGGACATTTAATGAGATAGACAACAAACGAAGAGCTGCAAGTGAAAAAGTCCCTGGCATGGTACACTTTTCCAGAGTGTGGATGTATGATTCTATTGCCTCTTATTACATTGGTGCATTGAGCACAACTGAGGCAGGGATATGTACCCGTTTTCTTGGGGGCTAGGGTGGTTTGACGCAGTCTCGGTGTCAGTGGGCCTATGTCAGCGCGTACCAGTTTATCTTTTAGGTTGGTCGGTCTCTTGTAGCACATACGGACGGGGTGTTGGAACTCGGTAACAGTTGGGTACGATTGATGTAAGAGGGACCAATGTTTTTTCACTATGGACTGGATTTTTGGTGCAAATGGATGGTAAGTCAATACTAAGGGTATACGAGGCAAGGATTGTGGTTTGGGTAGAGTAGGGAAACTGGATTTGGTCTGGGAAATTTCCTGTTGTAAAAGTGTGTTGGGGTATCCTCTCTCATGAAATTTTTGTGCCATTTCATTCAGGCGTTGGTTTTGGAGTACAGGGTCTTCAACTATTCTTGCTACTCGTTTGAATTGGGAACGGGGAAGTGAGTGTTTGGTATTTTTCGGGTGGCAGCTGGAATAGTGAAGTAAAGTGTTTCGGTCTGTCGGCTTTCTATACAAGTCTGTTGTCAATTTGCCCTTTTCTGTTTTGATGACTACTGTATCAAGGAAACTGATAGAATGTGAGTCAAAGTGAGAGGTGAAAGTCAAGTCTGGGTCTTGATCATTAATATGGCTCAAGAAATCAGAGAATGATGTGATGTCTCCTTTCCAAATACAGAAAATGTCGTCTATATAACGGTACCAAATGTTGATGTGTGTTTGAAAGAGTGGGTGGGGATAAACAAAATCCTCTTCAAACTTGGCCATAAAGATGTTGGCATACGGTGGCGCTACGTTAGCCCCCATAGCGGTACCCCGCTTTTGGAGATAGTAGGTGTCTCCAAACATGAAATAGTTATTGTGGAGTATGAAATTCAATAGCGTCACACAGAAGCATTGTGCTTCTGGAGAGTAGTTGGAGGTTGTTAGAAGTGATGAAACGGCCTGTACCCCCCTATCGTGAGAGATAGAGGTGTACAGACTGTTAACATCAAGAGTGACTAAAAGGGATTCAGGGGTAATATCTACCGAATTAGAGATAATTGACAGGAAATGGCTTGTATCTAGTAGAAATGACCGTGTTTGTTTCACTAGAGGAGTGAGTATTTTCTCCAAAAAGATCGAGATTGGAGATAGGATGGAATCAGTAGAAGCTACAATTGGTCTGCCTGGGGGGCTGGTGAGATTCTTGTGGATTTTAGGTAATATGTAAAAGACAGGAGTAACTGCGTTATCATTAGTGAGGAAAGTATATGTGGCCTTGTCAATGATACCTAAGGAGAGGTGGTGATCAAGCAGAGCACTTAATTCCTTTTTGATGCGAAAAATGGGGTTAGAAGCAACTTTTTGATAAGTCGATGTGTCAGCTAGCTGTCTGGTGATTTCGGATATATAAGCTGAGGTGTCCATCACCACAATTGCCCCGCCTTTATCGGCTGATTTAATGGTAATCGTTTTGTCTTCCCTTAGTGTATTGAGTGCTATGTGTTCCTCACTCTTCAGATTACGAGGGATGTGCATGGTCTTATTCTTGAGTTGTTTAATATTTTTATTAATGTCTTGCTGTACCAAGTTAATAAAAGCTTCTGTCGCATGGTAGTGTTTCGGGGGCATGAAGGTACTTTTATTGGTCAGATTAAGTGAATTGATGGAAAGTTCTGTGACTGTATTTGTAATAGGCGGTGGCGTAGGACTAGCTAGCTGAGAGAAGTGAGTTTTGAGGCGAATAGACCTATAAAATCTTTGTAGCTCTTGTTCTAAAGAGAAATAGTGGAGAGTACCGTATGGACAAAATGATAAACCTTTTGAAAGTACGGTAAGCTCGGCAGGTGATAATGTTCGTGATGAGATGTTCACAACAGTGTTCATACCTGTGAGCGCGTCTGTATTCCCGTCTGTGTTTGATCGGCGGTGGCCCCTTCCTCGGTGTGTGCGGCGGGTCGTCGTCTCCCTGGTCTGTATCCGCGTCTGTGAAAAAAACGTTGGTTTCGATATCCAGTAGATCGGTCGCTTCCTGAGGAGGAGGATGCGTAGCCCGTGTATGAGGTGAAGTCGTTGCCCTTCAAGGTATTTTGCCATTGCCAGCGGTATACTCTTTGCAGTTGGTAATCCTCGGAATCACGAAGGAATTTGGTGCGTTTGGTATTCTCCAGATATTTCCGATGTTCGTCCAGGATTCTCTCTGTTTTTGATTTAAGCTCGGTCCATTCTTCTAGTGGGACAGTGGATACCAATTGGGTTTCTATGGCCGTCAGTTTCTCCTTTGATTCAATGATTGATTTCTGAAGAAACTCAATGCTCAGTACGATAATATCGAACGAACATTTGTCTTTGCATTTGACCGGATTGCGGAATGAGGTTGCGGAGTGCTGCTCATCCTTGAACTTTTTGGGGGCACTGTGGATGTCACTGTGGATGTCATAGAGCACTGTGAATGTCACTATTTGGCACTGTGGATGTCACTTTGGGGCACTGTGTCTTTCACTGTTATGACCGCACTGTGGCTGTCTCTGTTATGACCACACTGCAGCTGTTGCTGTCATGAGCACACTGCGGTAGTCGCTGTTTTGACCGCATTGTGGCTGTCGCTGTTATGACGGCAGTGCATATGTCATTGTTCTAAGCACACTGTGGATGTCACTGTCATGGGAGCTCAGTATACCAGTGATAGGGCTCATGCACACGACGGTGATTAAGCAAACGAAACAAGATCCATGTGTCGGCTGCCCCTCCTGGACCGACTGTGGCTCCCCTAACTCGAACTGATTGCATCATAGAAATTCATGATACAGCTATTCTCTATCTGATTGGGCCCTGCGATGAGACTCTATCCATCGGACTGTATTATAAATTGTGGCCAACACACGGACTGTGTTTCCCGGGCTGGTCATGGTTGTGTACCTGAGCCCTTACATACAGAAGCTGATCAGATAGTATCACACATGATAGGCCTCGGCAAACACAGGCAGTAGCATTTTGCGGTCTGCAAATGGCATACAGTGGGGCAAAAAAGTATTTAGTCAGCCACCAATTGTGCAAGTTCTCCCACTTAAAAAGATGAGAGAGGCCTGTAATTTTCATCATGTGCACACTTCAACTATGAGAGACAGAATGGGGGGAAAGAATACAGGAAATCACATTGTAGGATTTCTAATTAATTAATTGGTAAATTCCTTGGTAAAATAAGTATTTGGTCACCTACAAACAAGCAAGATTTCTGGCTGTCACAGACCTGAAACTTCTTCTTTAACCCCTTTGGGACACAGCCTTTTTTCACCTTAAGGACCAGGCCATTTTTTGCAAATCTGACCAGTTTAAGTGGTGATAACTTTAAAACGCTTTGACTTATCCAGCCTATACTGAGATTGTTTTTTCGTCACATATTGTACTTCATGACACTGGTAAAATGAATTCAAAAATATTAATTTTTATTTATAAAAAAAATACCAAATTTACCAAAAATTTGTAAAAAAATTGCAAATTTCCAAGTTTCAAATTCTCTACTTCTATAATACATAGTAATACCTCCAAAAATAGATATTACTTTACATTTCCCATATGTCTACTTCATGTTTGGATCATTTTGGGAATGATATTTTATTTTTTGGGGATGTTACAAGGCTTAGAAGTTTAGAAGCAAAGCTTGACATTTTTCAGAAATTTTCAAAAACCCAATTTTTAGGGACCAGTTCAGGTCTGAAGTCACTTTGCGAGGCTTACATAATAGAAACCACCCAAAAATGACCCCATTCTAGAACCTACACCCCTCAAGGTATTCAAAACTGATTTTACTAACTTTGTTAACCCTTTAGGTGTTCCACAAGAATTAATGGAAAATGATCACAAGAACGGTGAGCAAAAATCCCAGAACCACACAGGGGGACCTAGTGAATGACCTGCAGAGAGCTGGGACCAAAGTAACAAAGACTACCATCAGTAACACACTACGCCGCCAGGGACTCAAATCCTGCAGTGCCAGATGTGTCCCCTTGCTTTAGCATTTGGATGATCCAGAAGAGGATTGGGAGAATGTCATATGGTCAGATGAAACCAAAGTATAACTTTTTGGTAAAAACTCAACTCGTCGTGTTTGGAGGAGAAAGAATGCTGAGTTGCATCCAAAGAACACCATACCTACTGTGAAGCATGGGGGTGGAAACATCATGCTTTGGGGCTGTTTTTCTGCAAAGGGACCAGGACGACTAATCCTTGTAAAGGAAAGAATGAATGGGCCATGTATCGTGAGATTTTGAGTGAAAACCTCCTTCCATCAGCAAGGGCATTGAAGATGAAACGTGTCTGGGTCTTTTAGCATGACAATGATCCCAAAAACAACGCCCGGGAAACAAAGGAGTGGCTTCGTAAGAAGCATTTTAAGGTCCTGGAGTGGCCTAGCCAGTCTCCAGATCTCAACCCCATAGAAAACCTTTGGAGGGAGTTGAAAGTCCGTGTTGCCCAGCGACAGCCCCAAAACATCACTGCTCTAGAGGAGATCTGCATGGAGGAATGCGTCAAAATACCAGCAACAGTGTGTGAAAACCTTGTGAAGACAGAAAACGTTTGACCTCTGTCATTGCCAACAAAGGGTATATAACAAAGTATTGAGATGAACTTTTGTTATTGACCAAATACTTATTTTCCACCATAATTTGTAAATACATTCTTTAACCCCTTAAGGACACAGCCTTTTTACACCTTAGGACCAGGCCATTTTTTGAAAATCTGACCAGAGTCCCTTTAAGTGCTGATAACTTTAAAACGCTTTGACTTATCCAGGCCGTTCTGAGATTGTTTTTTCATCACATATTGTACTTCATGACACTGGTAAAATGGAGTCAAAAAAATAATTTTTTTTGCACCAAAAAATACCTAATTTAACAAAAATTTGGAAAAATTTGCAAATTTCAAAGTTTCAGTTTCTCTACTTCTGTAATACATAGTAATACCCCCAAAAATTGTGATGACTTTACATTCCCCATATGTCTACTTCATGTTTGAATTGTTTTGGGAATGATATTTTATTTTTTGGGGATGTTATAAGGCTTAGAAGTTTAGAAGCAAATCTTGAAATTTTTCTGAAATTTACAAAAACTCAATTTTTAGGGACCAGTTCAGGTCTCAAGTCACTTTGCGAGGCTTACATTATAGAAACCACCCAAAAATGACCCCATCTAAGAAACTACACCCCTCAAGGTATTCAAAACTGATTTTGCATACGTTGTTAACCCTTTAGGTGTTGCACAAGAGTTATTGGCAAATGGGGAGGAAATTTGAGAATTTCATTTTTTTGTCAAATTTTTCATTTTAACCCATTTTTTCCACTAACAAACCAAGGGTTAACAGCCAAACAAGACTGTATCTTTATTGCCCTGACTCTGCCGTTTACAGAAACACCCAATATGTGGCCGTAAACTACTGTACGGCCACACAGCGGGGCGTAGAGGGAAAGGTGCGCCGTATGGTTTTTGGAAGGCTGATTTTTATGGACTGGTTTATTTACACCATGTCCCATTTGAAGCCCCCTGATGCACCCCTAGAGGATAAACTCCCTAAAAGTGACCCCATCTAAGAAACTACACCCCTCAAGGTATTCAAAACTGATTTTACATACGTCGTTAACCCTTTAGGTGTTGCACAAGAGTTATTGGCAAATGGCGATGAAATTTGAGAATTTCATTTTTTTGCCTAATTTTCCATTTTAACCCATTTTTTCCACTAACAAAGCAAGGGTTAACAGCCAAACAAGACTGTATCTTTATTGCCCTGACTCTGCTGTTTACAGAAACACCCCATATGTGGCCGTAAACTACTGTACGGGCACACAGCGGGGCATAGAGTGAAAGGTGCACCGTTTGGTTTTTGGAGGGCTGATTTTGCTGGACTGTTTTTTTGGCACCATGTCCCATTTGAAGCCCCCTGATGCACCCCTAGAGTAGAAACTCCATAAAAGTGACCCCATCTAAGAAACTACACCCCTCAAGGTATTCAAAACTGATTTTACAAACTTTGTTAACCCTTTAGGTGTTGCACAAGATTTAATGGAAAATAGAGATACAATTTCAAAATTTCACTTTTTTGGCAGATTTTCCATTTTAATATTTTTTTTCCAGTTACAAAGCAAGGGTTAACAGCCAAACAAAACTCATTATTTATGGCCCTAATTCTGTAGTTTACAGAAACACCCCATATGTGGTCGTAAACAGCTGTATGGGCACACGGCAGGGCGTAGAAGGAAAGGAACACCATATGGTTTTTGGAAGGCAGGTTTTGCTGGACTGTTTTTTTTTACACCATGTCCCATTTGAAGCCCCCCTGATGCACCCCTAGAGTAGAAACTCCAAAAAAGTGACCCCATTTTAGAAACTACGGGATAGGGTGGCAGTTTTGTTGGTACTAGTTTAGGGTACATATGATTTTTGGTTGCTCTATATTACACTTTTTGTGCGGCAAGGTAACAAGAAATAGCTTTTTTGGCACCGTTTTTTTTTTTGTTATTTACAACATTCATCTGACAGGTTAGATCATGTGGTAATTTTATAGAGCAGGTTGTCACGGACGCGGCGATACCTAATATGTATACAATTTTTTTTATTTATGTAAGTTTTACACAATGATTTCATTTTTAAAACCAAAAAAATGTTTTAGTGTCTCCATAGTCTAAGAGCCATAGTTTTTTCAGTTTTTGGGCGATTATCTTAAGTAGGGTCTCATTTTTTGCGGGATGAGATGACGGTTTGATTGGCATCTATTTTGGGGTGCATATGACTTTTTGATTGCTTGCTATTACACTTTTTGTGACGTAAGATGACAAAAAATGGCTTTTTTTACACCGTTTTTATTTTTATTTTTTTACGGTGGTCATCTGAGGGGTTAGATCATGTGATATTTTTATAGAGCCGGGCGATACGGACGCGGCGATACCTAATATGTATACTTTTTTTTATTTATGTAAGTTTTACACAATGATTTCATTTTTGAAACAAAAAAAATCATGTTTTAGTGTCTCCATAGTCTAAGAGCCATAGTTTTTTCAGTTTTTGGGCGATTATCTTGGGTAGGGTATGATTTTTGCGGGATGAGATGACGGTTTGATTGTTACAATTTTGGCGTACATGCGACTTTTTTGATCACTTTTATTACCTTTTTTGGGAAGTAAGGTGGGCAAAATTTCAATTTCATCATAGTTTTTTATTTTTTATTTTTATGGTGTTCACCGTTCGGGTAAAGTAACATGACCGTTTTATAGATCAGGTCGTTACGGACGCGGCGATACCAAACATGTGTAGGGAATTTTATTTTTTTCATTTTTTATCAGTGATAAATGTGTTTTTTGATTTTTACTTTTTTTTCACTTTTATTCACTTTTTTTTGACCCAGACCCACTTGGTTCTTGAAGATCCAGTGGGTCTGATGTCTGTATAATACAGTACAGAACAATATATATTGTACTGCACTGTATTTTACTTACACTGAACAGATCTATGCCTTTCAGCACAGATCTGTTCAGCACCATGGACAGCAGGACGCCTGAGAGGCGTCCTGTTGCCATGGGAACCTTCCCCGTCTGCTCAGAACTTCGCAGACGGGGAAGGGTAAGGAGGGGATCTCTCGGGGGGCTGTCTGGGGGCTCTCTCCCTCTCCATTGGGGGGCTGCAAAGGCACAGCAGCCCCCCGATGGGAGAGGGAGGGAGCTCCCTGCGCTGTTAACCTTTTCCATACAGCGGTCCGTACGGACCGCTGTATGGAAAGGGTTAACGGCTGACATCGCATCGCAGATGTCAGCCGTTTATACCAGGGTGCCAGCAATGTGCTGGCACCCTGGTATACTCACTGAACACCAATGAATTTTCAAGGGGAGGCGGGCGGGGGATCGCGATCCTGCCTGCCGCACCGCCCGCCTCCCGCACCGCCCACACCGCCCGCAACCCTCCCCCTGCACCTCCCGCCACCATAAAAATCATTCGGGGGTGCAGGGGGGGGTGAATAAAACTTTTTTTAGGCATATAAAGTTTCTGATCCCCGCGGTCAGGGACCGCGGGGACCAGAAACTGCAGAAATCGCAGCAAACCGCAGGTCTGAATTGACCTGCGGTTTGCCGCGATCGCCGACATGGGGGGGTCACGGGACCCCCCCGCGCATTTAGCCTAGGTGCCTGCTCAATGATTTGAGCAGGCACCGGGTTCCGATCACTGCCAGCCGCACGGCAGTGATCGAAAATACACAGGGCGTACATGTACGCCCTGTGTCCTTAAGTACCAGGGCACAAGGGCGTACCTGTACGCCCTATGTCCTTAAGAGGTTAAAAATGTGATTTTCTGGATTTTTTTTCTCATCATGTCTCTCATAGTTGAGGTATACCTATGATGAAAATTACAGGCCTCTCTCATCTTTTTAAGTGAGAGAACTTGCACAATTGGTGGCTGACTAAATACTTTTTTGCCCCACTGTATCTGCACTATACATGTGTTTTCAACATCCATACACAAGGGCTAGAATATGTCCTGTTCAGATCATCAAGATGCAGACCACAAACTCACTGAAATCAATGACACAGTCCTGAAATCAATGACACAGCTCCAGCTCCCACTCCATTGTCACTAGAGATGCCAGGTCTTGTCTCACCTCTCTCGCTGTAGACCAATCATGCATACCCTCTCTGCAGTCATAGATATCCCAGAACCGGGACTCTCCAGCATCTCCAAACTCTGGTTCTGCAAAGGCCTCAAACAACAGGCCAGGGCCATCGTAATCCTCACCCTCGGGCCTGTTGTGCTCAGTGATCCAGGGGGAGTGCCGAATCGAGTACCACCAGAATGCTTGGTAGGCGTCGCCTAGCCGCCAAAGCTCCTTCCATACCAGGCTCTTGAGTTCTGTCACCCACTCATCCAGGGGCTGCTCTCCCAGGAGGGGCATTCGCAGGGCTACTCGCATCTGCAACCGCTGCTCCTCACTGGGGAGACTCTTGCCCCACCGACACTGTACGTCCTCCAGGGCCTCGTGCCAGACGCATTTCCAGACTGCATCCCTCTAGTCCAGGTCATCCTACTTCGTGGAACGCTGTTCAGGAACTAGCTGATTCCATACGGTTGTAGCCAGGGACGCTGTACGGGGAAAAGTGTTGCCCTTAACTTTGTAAATCCACAAACGGTGTCTCCGAGCTTCTTCTCCTCGCACTAAGATGCCATCCCACCGCTGCCACCAATGTAACAGCTTTCCTGGCACCCCGACTGGGTACCTCCGTTGATGGATGCTCCTAGTGCTTCCCGAGGGCTCCAAGCACTCCACTTGACACCGTAAGCACTGCTGACCCCACGAACTGCCTCAGCTTGGTTGGGATCTCGCCATCTTCTACCCACCCTGGACCTATGACAAGGCTTCCAAGTTCCAGTGGGTGAACCTCTCTTCCTTCAGAGAGCGATGCAGGAACAAGCTCTTAAAAGAGCTCAGGGATTATAGCCAGGGGAGTATACAGCGTATAGCATTCCCCAGTGCAGATTCAGCCTTTTCCCCCACACATGAGATGATGCTCTATGTTGAGGGTAAAACAGGAACTCTTTAATGGGGCTACATGTCAGCCTTTTATACAGGTCTTCCAGCAAGGGACACTCCCCTGGGGACCTTGTGGAAGACTGAGGCAGTTTTTTATATTAGCCAATTACATGCAGTTACAGGCAGAAAACACACACATGTGATACAATTAATCACCACAATGGGATAACGTAATCACTCACAGGCAGAAACTACCCATTTTTCCTTTTGTAGAATAATGAGCCAGAGGGTAGGGGTCTCCATAGTTTTGAGTCCATAGTCTGTAGGAAGGAGGCTACCCTCAGGCCTCTCCAGCAGCCCCAGTGACGGTTCAGTCCGTCACAATATCTATATTTAAACAAAAACAAAATAGGCAGCACTTCTTGGTCTGTACAGATCACTTTACTGCAGTTATATATTATTATAAATCTGCCTGTAATGATAAGTAGATATCCCCCTGTGTATAGATAAAACAGGATCCACCATTCACAGTAGGCGATTGTCACAGCAATGACCTCTGTACAGGTTATAGAGCATGCCTAGAAAACTCTCCCATAGAAGTCAATAAGATCCTCTCCTGACCATTGTTTCTACGGACTATGGGGCTGCCGTAAAGTAATTTTTTAATGCTTAGTAAATACTGTTAAGAACAGCTCAGGCAAGACCCATAATCATGTTGGGGAAATAGAATAAATAGATCTACAATCAGAAAATATAAACAGATTAGATAAAACTATTGTGTGTCAGTGTCTGGTTTTAACTGTGTCATTTTTGGTGACACATTTCCTTTAAAGGGACACTGACAGGCCAAAACAGCATATATAGTTAGATATATCACATTACAGGTCTTATACAGTCTTTTAAAAGCATATAAGTATCCCCCCTGTCCACCTTATAAAGAGTCTTCGAGGACGCAGGCTGGTGTGTGTACGCAGGCGCGATCTAACGGCACGGCGGGGCGCAGGCGCAGAAGATTGGGCATGAACGATGCCCGGAGGATTGAATTGCGCAGGCGCAGGATCGGGACTGGGGAGAGTTCTAGCCGCCGCCCAGCGAAGTGAATAATGATGAGCTGGGCGGGGCTTAAGAACGGCAGTTGGGAAGGCTGGCTGGGCGCATTTTCACATGAAACGCCGCCCCTTGGGCAGATTGCTGACCAGAGAAGCAGGTTATAAAACTTTATATTTCGCTCTTTATAAGGTGGACAGGGGGGATACTTATATGCTTTTAAAAGACTGTATAAGACCTGTAATGTGATATATCTAACTATATATGCTGTTTTGGCCTGTCAGTGTCCCTTTAAGGTGTTCCACCTAACCACGCCATATTATTACACAATCTTCAATAAATCTTCTATAAAATAAAAGATTGGACAAAAATGACTAGTTTTGGACAATAAATAATTCTACTCCCAATGTTCAACGTACAGATTTGTGAAACTGGGGGCATATTTGACCCCGATCACCATATTTTAAGTGTACCACATTTTGTTTTAAGCATAGAAATGGAGAATCCATGTAATGTTTGTGGGATGTGGTAGCAATAAAAGGTGTCAGTACCTTTAGGGTTAAAAGAATGAATGGAATTCTGGGTCTACAAGAATATATTTGCATGTTGGAATTCTTCCTTTTTTTTAATATAATTATGAAGTTTATAATCATGTATTGTGCATTTTATGCATTGCTGCTAACTTTATTTCACAAATGCTTATGTACTTCTTCTGATCCGTGCACATAAAATGGATCGGGACATGCGCTGTTGGTTTTCTTAGCAGTGCTGTTTACATGCTTTTATATTTTGAATATTTTGTGAGTATGGAATAAAACCTACGGTTTTAACATTGCCTATCATTCTTCACTATCTACGTCTATATTCCATCTAGTGATCTCTCTCTTTGGAGTGACTTGTAATAGCTATAAAAGACATAATACAACCGGATCCGTTCATGAGGGATGCATGCGGTTATATTATTGTAATAGAAGCATTTTTGCAGATCCATGACGGATCCGCAAAAAACGTTAATGTGAAAGTAGCCTGAGCTGTCTAATACTACTGTTATTGGGTTGTCCATATTGACACTGAATAACTTATTTTACATATAGTTACTGTTAATGTGCAGTATGTCCAACAAAGTGGTGCCAGGGCCCTCCAAAGGAACGGACAGTGGCAAAAATGTCGCTGTAGCCGGCAGAAGGAGCAGCAGAAGAAGGGGGGTGGTAGCAGCAGGCGCAGAAACAGGCTCGGACCCCCAGTCTCCTGCGCCCGAGATAAGATGGAGGAGTAATTATTTCTTCTTTCTCAGGAGAGATAATTATTGTAACCACTAGGTGGCAGTATCGCACAGTGATGCAGCCTCCTACTGATGTACATTATACAGGAGGCCCCGCAGTATCTTCTAAACTTCCCGAGCTGCTGGCTATGAAGGAGAAGAGAAGGTGTCTGCCTCCTCCTGCCCTCCCTGCTGTCAGGAAACTGGCTGCTGGAGAGAAGGACTCCTCTGCGGTGCTGGGCTGATTTCTCAGGTGTGTGACAGTAGTGAGCTGTAGGAGACTGTAAGGGGGAAATAGGGGATTTGTTTATAGCAGACACAGATCTATAAATGTATGCTGCTCTCTGCACAGTTCAGAGTGGCATTGGGGGGACTTTGCCTTAGGTCCCCCCCAATGCATCTGCTTTAGGTGCACCCCCATAAGTGCCCCAGCTCCAGATGCCTCTCCCCAATGCCCCCACTCCAGTTGCCCCCCTAATACCCCTGCAGCTGCTTCAGGATCCCCACTATTACCCTGCCTCAGGTGACCCTAATGCCTCGGCTTTAGGTGCACCCCCAAAAGTGCCCCAGCTCCAGATTCCCCCACTCTAAATGCACCACTAATATTGCCTCTTTTCCAGTTACCCATGCTCCAGGATCCCCACTATTAGCCTGCCTCAGGTGACCCTAATGCCTCGGCTTTAGGTGCACCCCCATAAGTGCCCCAGCTCCAGATGCCCCCACTCTAAATGCACCGCTAATATTGCCTCTTCTTCAGTTACCCCTGCTCCAGGATCCCCACTATTACCCTGCCTCAGGTGACCCTAATGTCTCTGCTTCAGTTATGACCCTCCATTTGTGTCCTTTGCTCAGGTTGCTTCTCTAGCACCTTTGTTTGGGATTTGTTAAAGGCTGTGACTTGCAAAGGGGGTTGGACTTATGCCTGAAAAATTCTGCACAGTGCGTCATATTCTCCAGTATTGATGGTTTACATGGCGGCAGTGATGATATTCTGTATTTACAGGCATCACTGCTGCCATGTAAAGAGATACTGGTGGTGGAATGGTGGAGGATTTAAAGGGGTTGTGCAGGTTTTCAAGTTATCCTCTTCACACCATAGGGCATAACTATATAAATAGTGGGTTCCAATTCTGCAACCCCCACTGATCCCAGGAACGGGTCCTGTTCCCCCTTTTTATGGTGTGACAGGCTACACATACGCCCTACTGCTCCATTCATTCTCTTTGGGACCACTGGAATCAGCCAGCGCTGTACTCCGTCATCCCGGCGACCCCATAGAGAATGGATGGAGAGGCAAGGCATATGCTCGACCTGCCACTCAGTCAAGAAGGGGGATTAGTGGAGGCTCCAGCATTCAGACTCCCACGGATCACTTAGTTATCCCCGATCCTGTGGATAGAAGATAACTAGAAAAGTGGACACAGGCCCTTTAACAGGGGAGCATTTCTATTTTAGTTTGACACATATTTTGGGCCAGATTTCTTAATTTTTATTTAAGTTATTTTTTTTACACCCAAAGAAAATCTTTAAGGATAGGGAATTTGAAAAGATGAAACAGCTATGACATGACAGGTGATAAGTGTCTGATTGATGGGGGTCTGACTGCTGGGACCCTCATGATCAAGGGAACGTGTTTTTCATGTTTGGCCATGTGTGCCATAAGGAGAGGTATGTGCAATGAGCAGGACACTGGGTCATTTGGGGCTGCTATGCAGTGGGTCAGGTTTAGATGTAAATAAGTTTGTGACGCCAGTTGCAGCTTGCGCAGGTACTGTAAAAGGGCCCTTTAAGATGGTATAGCTCATGTACTAGGTTAGGAATGCCAGAGGGGGATATTGTCTCTGTATTGTGTTAACGGTGTCTCCTACCTTAGTATAGCTGGACTCCTGTATCCCGGCTCACATGCAACAAAATTGAGTGCTGTCAATAGGTATAATGGAGGAATGATGGAATTCAACACAGAAAATAGGGTCCAACTTGTCCTTAATTGGTGTTATAAGATGCAGCTTTAGATCCATACAATCTATAGCAATAGTCTCGGATCCCAGCAGGTATTGGCAATATGTGGCAGGAACCATATATATATTCTGCATCTGGTACATACGCCTATTAGAATCTGGCGGGTATCTATCTTCTGCTCTGTCTGAGGTCTGCTTGATATGGGCCTGACTAGCTGTGGAGGTACTTATCTTCTCCTTGTTCTGGAATCTGTACTTACAGGTCTGCTCGCAGGGAATGGTGGTTTCGTCCTGGAGATCTGATAGTTCTGAAGATGGCTGCTTTCTTGGTCACCAGCTGAGGTAAGGGGCTCAGGCTGGGAAGGTTGATCTTGGGCCTCAGCAGAGGCTTGGATCCCCGGTTGGGGTCCCAGTTTCTGGGAGCTCCTATTCACGCAGCCTACCCCAACAGGGGGTGGCTGGTACACTGCTAGAACTTTCTGTCCTCCCTCTGAAGTAGGATGTGGGAACATTCCACTCCTCCTCAGATAGGGGAAGCTAGCCTGGAATGGTCTATTCCAGTCTTGGTATACTAACTGGCTTGGTTCTGCTACATACTACTGCCACCTGCTGGTGCACATGGATATCACAGCATAAATACAATGCAACAGGCCTGGAAAATGCACATTATGGGGACAATGATGCAAACTTATACCAGATGACATTATACATACACTTAACATTATGAAGCAGGGGAACCAGAAGTTTAGTGACATACTTCAGGATGTTACATATGGTTTTCAGAAGTTGGCAGGAACAGGGCCAACCATCCTGATCCTCCCCTCTTGGCAGGAGTGGGCTGGTCCTGCTTTCAGCCAGGAGAAGGAGTTCTTGTCTAGCGAGAGAGAGGAGATGAGGCACATGCTAGAGCTCTTACTCCTAGGAACCAGAGATGCTTTTCCTGTGAGACCAACACTCCAGCGAGATCGGCAAAACTTGAAAATACAGCTTCAAGAAAGCATTTTTACAGCAAGACAGCAGAGGGATTAGTGAAATACAGCTTTACAGACACTGCAGCAGGGTGAGGTACTACAGCTCAGAGACCCATCACCTAACTCACCACTAAGCCAGACAAAGTTCAAGCCGGAATCTTACAGTGAACACCTATACTCACAAGTGCCTGCTAGTGTGAATATATTGTATAGTCATCCAACCTGCCACCATACCTCCTCAACTGGTTCCAGAGACTGCACTTTGTACTTGTTGCTGCTGAATGTGCCACAAGTTATATAAGTAAAGAGAGATGTTGTGTTATACATTTACTTCTGGCCTGATTCTTCAAACTACATTTCCATTGCACCAACCCCCA
Organism: Bufo bufo; assembly: GCF_905171765.1. NCBI lineage: Eukaryota > Metazoa > Chordata > Amphibia > Anura > Bufonidae > Bufo > Bufo bufo. The sequence continues at coordinate 212,422,790 of NC_053394.1, forward strand.
GGGAGCAAAGGCCTGAGGGAGTACACAGTGACACAATACCTCATCAGGGCCACTACCACTCCCATCCTCTGCATCGGCTCCTCGGGGGCTCGCTGCACATTCCACAGTTTTATATCTTTTGGTCTCCTGCATGCAGAAATCCACTCCTTCTCTAATTGTGCCAGATCACTCCTTTCCCAGCTGATATTCCCTTTATAATACTACAGATCTACATTCTTCCACATTTTAAAAAAGTTGTCTCATTTCAGCAAATAGCATTTATTATGTAGAGAAAGTTAGTACAAGGCACTTACTAATGTATTGTGATTGTCCCTATTGCTTCCTTTGCTGGCTGGACACATTTTTCCATCACATTATACACTGCTTATTTCCATGGTTACGTCCACCCTGCAATCCAGCAGCAGTGGCCGTGCTTGCACACTATAGGAAAGAGTGCAAGCTCATGTGTGCTCCCACAGTCCTGGCTGCCAGAGAAACTGGTGCTTTTTTCTATAGTGTGCAAGCACGGCCACTGCTGCTGGATTGCAGTGTGGTCGTAACCATGGAAATGAGCAGTGTATAATGTGATCGAAAAATTTATTTTGCCAGAAAAGTAAGCAATATCGACAATCACAATACATTAGTGCCTTATATTAAGAGACAACCCCTTTAAGGCTACTTTCACACTAGCGTTAAAATTTTCCGGTATTGAGAGTCATCATAGGGTCTCAATACCGGAACAAAACGCTTCAGTTTTGTTCACATTCATTGTCAATAGGGACAAAGCGTAACTGAACAGAACAGAATGCTCCTAAATGCATTCCGCTCCGTTTGGTTACGTTCTCACACAGGAGAGCAAACTGCAGCATGCTGCAGTTTGCTTTCCGTCATGGAATGCGGAGCAAGACGGATCCAGCATGACCCACAATGTAAGTCAATGGGGACAGATCTGTTTTCTCTGACACAATCTGACACACTAGAAAACGGATCCCTGCCGGATCCAGCAAAAATGCTAGTGTGAAACTAGCCTAAGGCCCCTTTCACACGAGCGAGTTTTCCGCACGGGTGCAATGGGTGACATGAACGCATAGCACCCGCACTGAATCCTGACCCATTAATTTCAATGGGTCTGTGTACATGAGCATTTTTTTTGCGTGAAAATCGCAGCATGTTCTATATTCTGCGTTTTTCACGCAGCCCTGGCCCCATAGAAGTGAATGGGGCTTCAGTGAAAAACGCATTGCATCCGGAAGCAAGTGCGGGTGCGATGCGTTTTTAACTGATGGTTGCTAGGAGATGTTGTTTGTAAACCTTTTGCACCCTCGCGGAAAAAAAGGAACAACTGAATGCAATCGTAGACAAAACTGACTGAACTTGCTTGCAAAATGGTGCGAGTTTCACTGAACGCAGTTGTCCAGTTTTTTCTGCACGGGTACAATGGGTTTTGATGCGTTTTTCACGCGCGTGATAAATAACTGAAGGTTTACAAACAACATCTCCTAGCAACCATCAGTGAAAAACGCATTGCATCCGCACTTGCTTCTGGATGCAATGCGTTTTTCACTGAAGCCCTATTCACTTCTATGGGGCCAGGGCTGCGTGAAAAACGAGGACTATAGGTCCGGATGCGTCGCGTGTGCATTGCGGGAAACCCATGCGAGTAGGCACGCAATTGCAGTCAGTTTTGACTGCGATTGCGTTCCGATATTCAGTTTTTTCCGCGCAAGTGCAATGTGGTACCCAGACCCGAACCCGGACTTCTTCACTGAAGTTTGGGTTAGGTGTTCTATTCATTTTATTATTTTGCCTTATAACATGGTTCTAAAGGAAAATGATAGCATTCTTAATACAGAATGCTTAGTAAAATGTGCCTTGAGGGGTTAAAAAAATAAAATAAAATTAACTCACCTCATCGCGCAGCCGACATGGTCTTCTTTCAGGAACAGCAAAAGGACCTTTGACGTAATCGCGCTCAGGTGACGTCAGCGCAGGTCCTGCTGAATGAAGATAGAAGCGCGATTACGTCATCAAAGTTCCTTTTGCAGGTCCTGAAAGAACACCATGTCGGCTGCGCGAACAAGAGGATGAGGTGAGTTAATTTTATTTTATTTTTTTAACCCCTCAAGGCACATTTTAGTAAGCATTCTGTATTAAGACTTTAAGGCCTCTTTCATACAGGCGAGATTTCCGCGCGGGTGCAATGCGTGAGGTGAACGCATTGCACCCGCACTGAATCCGGACCCATTCATTTCTAGGGGGCTGTGCACATGAGCGGTGATTTTCACGCATCACTTTTGCGTTACGTGAAAATTGCAGCATGTTCTATATTGTGCGTTTTTCACGCATCGCAGGCCCCATAGAAGTGAATAAAGGCTGCGTGAAAATCGCAAGCATCCGCAAGCAAGTGCGGATGCGGTGCAATTTTCACGCACGGTTGCTAGGAGACGATCGGGATGGGGACCCGATCTTTATTATTTTCCCTTATGACATGGTTATAAGGTAAAATAATAGCATTATGAATACATAGTACAATAGGGCTAGAGGGGTTAGAAAAAAAATAAAAAATAAATTAACTCACCTTAATCCACTTGTTCGCGCAGCTGGCATCTCTTCTGTCTCCTTCTTTGAGGAATAGGACCTTTGATGGCGTCACTACGCTCATCACATGGTCCGTCACATGATCCATCACCATGGTAAACGATCATGTGATGGACTATGTGATGAGCGCAGTGACGTCATCAAAGGTCCAATTCCTCAAAGAAGAAGACAGAAGAGATGCCGGCTGCCCGAACAAGTGAGTTAAGGTGAGTTAAATTATAAAAAAAAATTTTTAACCCCTATAGCCCTATTGTACTATGCATTCTGTATTTTTTTAAGGGGAAATAATACAATCTACACAACCTTGAACCCAAACCTGAACTTCTGTGAAGAATTTCGGGTCTGGGTACCACATTCAGTTCTTTATCATGCGCGTGCAAAACACATTGCACCCGCGCAATAAAAACTGAACAATGGAACGCAATCGCAGTCAAAACTGACTGCAATTGGGTACCTACTCACGCGGGTTTGCCGCAATGCACCCGCAACGCATCCGGACCCTATCCGGACACACTCATCTGCAAGGGGCCTTAGGCTACTTTCACACTAGCATTTTTGCTGGATACGGCAGGGATCAGCAAAAACCCTTCCATTACTGATAATACAACCATCTGCATCCGTTATGAACAGATCCAGTTGCATTATCTTTAACATAGCCAAGACAGATCCGTCATGAACTCCATTGAAAGTCAATGGGGGACGGATCAGTTTTCTATTGTGTCAGATTGTGTGATGGCCGGATGCGATGCAGGTGCTGCGTTCAGGGAAAATCGTGCGAGTAGGCACGCAATTTCAGTCAGTTTTGACTGCGATTGCGTTCTGTTGTTCAGTTTTTACAGCACGAGTGCAATGCGTTTTGCATGCGCGTGAGAAAAAACTGAATATGGTACCCAAACCCGAAACCCGGACTTCTTCACTGGGTTTGGGTTTGGTGTTCTGTAGATTTTATTATTTTCCATTATAACATGGTTGTAATGGAAAATAATAGCATTCTTTAATACAGAATGCTAAGTGTAATGTCAATTGAGGGTTAAAAAAATAATAAAGACATAACTCACCTCATCCACTTGATCGCGCATCCGGGATCCTCTTTGTTCTTCTTGAAGGACTTGCAAAAGGACCTTCGCTGGCGTCATCACATGGTGTGCATGGTGACGTCAGCGCAGGTCCTGCTGAATGAAGATAGACCATGTGATCGCGCTCACCATGTGGTTGTCACGTGACAACTTTATCTCACTGTGATTTTGTAGTAAAAAGGTCATAGAGAGGCATGGAGCATTATCAATCATGTTAATGCTCCGTGTCTCTGCTGTCCAGAGCAGGGCTTGGCTGTCTTTCATGCAGTGGATTCCATGCACGGCATCCGCTCGTGTGGAAGAGCCCTTAAAGGTTTTTAACTGGGTTGTTTTAATAAAGTATGTACTTGCATAATAGTCTACAACATGGAGGTACAGTACTAATGTCATCAGTATATTCTATTGTCTGTTCACGCAGCCCTTGCCTCATAGAAAAAAATGAATAGAGTTGCATGAAAAATGGGAGGCATCTGGAAGCAATGCATTTTTCACTAATGGTTGCAAGTAGATTTTGAATGCTATTCCTCAGTTTTCCTTCACGTGTATGAAAATCTGATGCAAAGTGGATGCAATCCGGATGGAAAAATGGAAACACTGAACACAATCGCAGACAAAACTGATTGAACTTGCATGCAAAAGCATCAATTTTTCACTGAACATATCCTCCTATAAGCCTCATTCACATGTCAGTGTTCGGTCAGTGATTTCCATCAGTGATTTTGAGCCAAAACCAGGTGCGGCTCTAAACACAGAACAGGTGCAGATCTCTCCATTATACCTTATATCTGTGGAGGCTCCAATCCTGGTTTTGGCTCACAATCACTGATGGAAAAATACTGACATGTGAATGAGGCTTAACTCATTCTGTATTGCTCATATGAAAGAGGCCTTCTTCCTCTTCCAGCAAGAATCATATGCAGGGAATTAGGGATATTTTGAAGTTCGAGTTCGTGTTTGGATTGTGGTATATGCTAAATTGTGTTATGGATTCCGTTACCACAGACCATAATGCAATTCCATGCCTTTAGAGGCATTCCGTTATTCATTCCGTCATAATAGAAGTCTATGGCCAGCATAACGGATCCGTCCGGTTTTCGTTATGCAGGAGAATACATTATCCAATTAACCGCTTCATTACTGGTGTGTTGATCCCCCTTCCTTACCAGGAAAATTTTTCAGTTGTAGCAATGGGCCTATTTAACTGCAAATAACTGATTAATTTCTGAGCCAGCCTATATATATTTGATACTATTTTTCACGGCACACCTTAGACCTTTCTTTTGTGCCATTAGATGATGGGTATAATATTTAAAATATAAATATATATTTAAGGAAAAACTGTGAAAATTATGAAAAAAAAACATTTTTCCTTTCTTATAATTTTTTTTTAACTATTACAAAAGGTTTCAAGACAAAATATTTCTAAAATCATTCCCGTATGCTTGTACCCTGAAAATTGACTCTATTTATGTAATTTATCAACTGGCTAGGCTCACCACAAGACTTCAAAAGACTGGAGCACATTTTGGATTTTAACTGCCTCTTTTTCTATTGTTGGTTCTATGGCACCGTACTTCCAGAATAATCTTGTACAGCGCCAAAATGTTAGAAGCCCCTTCAAAGTGACTTTTTTATATTGTTCCCCTAAGGTACTCATCTTGAGTAGAGTTGAGCGAACACCTGGATGTTCGGGTTCGAGAAGTTCGGCCGAACTTCCCGAAAATGTTCGGGTTTGGGATCCGAACTCGACTCGAATTTCGCCCCGAACCCCATTGAAGTCAATGGGGACCCGAACTTTTCGGCACTAAAAAGGCTGTAAAATAGCCCAGGAAAGGGCTAGAGGGCTGCAAAAGGCAGCAAAATGTAGGTAAATCCCCTGCAAACAAATGTAGATAGGGAAATTGTCACAGGGTTCCGAAGGTGCACTCGGTCCCCCATTGCCCGCAGAACTGTTGCTTAGCTTTTGGAATGAGGTTCTGTGTTTGACCTCATTCCCAGGGCGGCTTTACTAGCTGGGTGGCTCCCTGCTCCTAGTCTGCCTTGAGCGCCGAGCTGATCACTCGGTGCTCGACTGGTTGGTCTGTCGGTCATGTGACGCTGGCCACGTCACATGACCCTCACTCCCCACTATAAATACAGGCAGCCTGCTGGCTACAGGTTGCCTGTTAATTTCTAGGTTCCTGGCTATTTGTTGGACTGCTGAATACTTACCTGATCCTGTTCCCTGACCATCCTTTTGCCTGCTCCTCCTGTACTGCGCATCCGTCCTGGTATTGTGACCTCGGCTCCCACCTGACTACTCTCTTAGGACTCCTCTTGTACTTCTCTGCTCTCCTTCTATTTATGACCCCGGCTTCTCCTGACAATTCTTTGCTTGCTCCATTTGTACTTTGCAGCTTTCCTGGTATTGACTCGGTCCGTTCACGTCCTGTTGTTTGTCTGTCTGTCATCCCTGCACTTATTCCAAGTTAGGGATTGCCGTCCAGTTGTCCCCTGTCATTAGGACACGCGAGGCAAGTAGGCAGGGCCAGGGGTAAGGGTGGAGCACAGTGGTCAATGAACCAATATCAATTGGAGAGAGGTCCCATAGCAGAGAATCAGGCTTCATGTCACCCACCACTGGAACAGGCCTCTGTGAGATATTTAGGCCCCGGCACCCAGACAGAGGAGAGAGGTCCCATAGCAGAGAATCAGGCTTCATGTCATAGCAGAGAATCAGGCTTCATGTCACCCACCACTGGAACAGGCCACTGTCAGATATTTTTAGGCCCCGGCACCCAGACAAAGGAGAGAGGCCCCATAGCAGATATTCAGGCTTCATGTCATAGCAAAGAATCAGGCTTCATGTCACCCGCCACTGGAACAGGCCACTGTGAGATATTTAGGCCCCGACACCCAGACAGAAGAGAGAGGTCCCATAGCAGAGAATCAGGCTTCATGTCATAGCAGAGAAACAGGCTTCATGTCACCCACCACTGGAACAGGCCATTGTCAGATATTTTTAGGCCCCGGCACCCAGACAGAGGAGAGAGGTCCCATAGCAGAGAATCAGGCTTCATGTCATAGCAGAGAATCAGGCTTCATGTCACCCACCACTGGAACAGGCCACTGTCAGATATGACTTAATAGGATGGAAGAATTTCCTCCGTCTACTGATACCTACCCAGATCCCCTTTAAATAATCACACCAACACCTACTTGCTTGGTAAAATGACCATGACGGCCAAACTTTATTATTCCACACATTAAAGCAACATCTTTCACCATATAACATGAATAATAATAACAACTAGAAGGTGTCGTTTCTGAAGAAACCACAGGATGTTGGCTTGAAATCTGATTGGCTGTTGGTGGCTCCACCCACTTTTTTGAATTTTAATCCCAGTCCTCCAGTGACCAACTGTGCCAAGTTTGAAGACTGTACCAATAAAAGTCTAAAAGCAGCGGCAGTTTTAAATTTTCCTATTAAAACAACTGACTAAAATTTGATTGGCCTTTGAAGACTCCGCCCACTTTTTATAAATTTTAACCTTTGTCACACACTGACCCACCCTGCCGAGTTTGGGTGCTGTGGCTTAAATACTGTGAGAATGACAGCTTTTTAAATGTTTCTCATTGAAGTCAATAGGGAAAATCTGATTGGTTGCTGTAGACTCCGCCCACTTTTTAATGTCTCCAAAATGTGACATAAATTTTCAGGTTGACCCCATGACTAAGTGACCCAAGTTTAGTGAGTTTCACTCCGAAGCTGTATGAGTGACAAACGTTTGCATTTTTCCAATAAAACTCTATGGGGAAAAAAGAGGTTTTCAGGGGCCCGCCCCAGGGGCCCGGAGGGTGGGATCGGTTAACAAAGCACAAGCAAGATACTCGGGTATGTGCCGACCAAGAGTGCAAAGTTCGGTATTTATACTCCTAAATCTGTGGGAGGAGTAGCAATTTGAACGTCTCATTATAGTCAATGGGGAGAATTTGATTGGTTCTGTGTGGCCCCGCCCACATTTTATCGTCTCCGAAACGTTCTAACAAATTGCGCGTTGACCCCATGACTAAGTGACCCAAGTTTGGTGACTTTAGTTTCAAATCTGTGCGACTGGGAGCGATTTGAAAATGATCCCTGTCAAAGTCAATGGGGAAAACATGGATTTTGGGGGCCCGTCCCAGGGGCCCAGAGGGTGGGATCGGTTAACAAAGCACAAGCAAGGTACTAGGGTGGGTGCCAACCAAGTCTGCAAAGTTTGGAATTTGTACTCCTAAAAATGTGGGAGGAGTAGCAATTTAAACGTCTCATTACAGTCAATGGGGAGATTTTGATTGGTTCTGTGTGGCTCCGCCCACTTTTTGGGGTCCCCAAAATGTGCCCAAAATTTTCGGGTTGACCCCATGACTAAGTGACCCAAGTTTGGTGACTTTAGCGTCAAAGCCTGGCGAGTGGGAGCGATTTGAAAATGTACCCTGTCAAAGTCTATGGGAAAAAAGGGGGCTTCCGGGGCCCGCCACGGGGGCCCCAGGGGTGGGATCGCTTATAAAAGCACAAGCAACTCGAGTTGCTATAGGTCGAAGAAGTGAAGAAAGTTTGGGGTATGTAGCCCCAAAACTGTAGGAGGAGTAGCGTATAGAAAACGCGGCTAAGAATAATAATAATAAAAATAATAAGCTGAAACGCTTTTTGACTATCGAATAACAATATGTTGGCTTTTTCAAGCCAACATAATAAGCTGAAACGCTTTTTGACTATCGAATAACAATATGTTGGCTTTTTCAAGCCAACATAATAAGAAGAAGAAGAAGAAGAATAAGCTTAAACGCTTTTTGACTATCGAATAACAGTATGTTGGCTTTTTCAAGCCAACATAATAAGCTGAAACGCTTATTGACTATCGAATAACAATATGTTGGCTTTTTCAAGCCAACATAATAATCTTTATTTATATAGCGCCAACATATTCCACAGCACTTAACAATCAGGGTTCATCGACAATCAGGGTAATAAATAAAATAGCAACACACAAGTCAACAATTAAAACTAGAAGGTGTCGTTTCTGAAGAAACCACAGGATGTTGGCTTGAAATCTGATTGGCTGTTGGTGGCTCCACCCACTTTTTTGAATTTTAATCCCAGTCCTCCAGTGACCAACTGTGCCAAGTTTGAAGACTGTACCAATAAAAGTCTAAAAGCAGCGGCAGTTTTAAATTTTCCGATTAAAACAACTGACTAAAATTTGATTGGCCTTTGAAGACTCCGCCCACTTTTTATAAATTTTAACCTTTGTCACACACTGACCCACCCTGCCGAGTTTGGGTGCTGTGGCTTAAATACTGTGAGAATGACAGCTTTTTAAATGTTTCTCATTGAAGTCAATAGGGAAAATCTGATTGGTTGCTGTAGACTCCGCCCACTTTTTAATGTCTCCAAAATGTGACATAAATTTTCAGGTTGACCCCATGACTAAGTGACCCAAGTTTAGTGAGTTTCACTCCGAAGCTGTATGAGTGACAAACGTTTGCATTTTTCCAATAAAACTCTATGGGGAAAAAAGAGGTTTTCAGGGGCCCGCCCCAGGGGCCCGGAGGGTGGGATCGGTTAACAAAGCACAAGCAAGATACTCGGGTATGTGCCGACCAAGAGTGCAAAGTTCGGTATTTATACTCCTAAATCTGTGGGAGGAGTAGCAATTTGAACGTCTCATTATAGTCAATGGGGAGAATTTGATTGGTTCTGTGTGGCCCCACCCACATTTTATCGTCTCTGAAACGTTCTAACAAATTGCGCGTTGACCCCATGACTAAGTGACCCAAGTTTGGTGACTTTAGTTTCAAATCTGTGCGACTGGGAGCGATTTGAAAATGATCCCTGTCAAAGTCAATGGGAAAAACATGGATTTTGGGGGCCCGTCCCAGGGGCCCAGAGGGTGGGATCGGTTAACAAAGCACAAGCAAGGTACTAGGGTGGGTGCCAACCAAGTCTGCAAAGTTTGGAATTTGTACTCCTAAAAATGTGGGAGGAGTAGCAATTTAAACGTCTCATTACAGTCAATGGGGAGAATTTGATTGGTTCTGTGTGGCCCCACCCACATTTTATCGTCTCTGAAACGTTCTAACAAATTGCGCGTTGACCCCATGACTAAGTGACCCAAGTTTGGTGACTTTAGTTTCAAATCTGTGCGACTGGGAGCGATTTGAAAATGATCCCTGTCAAAGTCAATGGGAAAAACATGGATTTTGGGGGCCCGTCCCAGGGGCCCAGAGGGTGGGATCGGTTAACAAAGCACAAGCAAGGTACTAGGGTGGGTGCCAACCAAGTCTGCAAAGTTTGGAATTTGTACTCCTAAAAATGTGGGAGGAGTAGCAATTTAAACGTCTCATTACAGTCAATGGGGAGATTTTGATTGGTTCTGTGTGGCTCCGCCCACTTTTTGGGGTCCCCAAAATGTGCCCAAAATTTTCGGGTTGACCCCATGACTAAGTGACCCAAGTTTGGTGACTTTAGCGTCAAAGCCTGGCGAGTGGGAGCGATTTGAAAATGTACCCTGTCAAAGTCTATGGGAAAAAAGGGGGCTTCCGGGGCCCGCCACGGGGGCCCCGGGGGTGGGATCGCTTATAAAAGCACAAGCAACTCGAGTTGCTATAGGTCGAAGAAGTGAAGAAAGTTTGGGGTATGTAGCCCCAAAACTGTAGGAGGAGTAGCGTATAGAAAACGCGGCTAAGAATAATAATAATAAAAATAATAAGCTGAAACGCTTTTTGACTATCGAATAACAATATGTTGGCTTTTTCAAGCCAACATAATAAGCTGAAACGCTTTTTGACTATCGAATAACAATATGTTGGCTTTTTCAAGCCAACATAATAATAATAAGAAGAAGAAGAAGAATAAGCTGAAACGCTTTTTGACTATCGAATAACAGTATGTTGGCTTTTTCAAGCCAACATAATAAGCTGAAACGCTTATTGACTATCGAATAACAATATGTTGGCTTTTTCAAGCCAACATAATAATCTTTATTTATATAGCGCCAACATATTCCACAGCACTTAACAATCAGGGTTCATCGACAATCAGGGTAATAAATAAAATAGCAACACACAAGTCAACAATTAAAACTAGAAGGTGTCGTTTCTGAAGAAACCACAGGATGTTGGCTTGAAATCTGATTGGCTGTTGGTGGCTCCACCCACTTTTTTGAATTTTAATCCCAGTCCTCCAGTGACCAACTGTGCCAAGTTTGAAGACTGTACCAATAAAAGTCTAAAAGCAGCGGCAGTTTTAAATTTTCCTATTAAAACAACTGACTAAAATTTGATTGGCCTTTGAAGACTCCGCCCACTTTTTATAAATTTTAACCTTTGTCACACACTGACCCACCCTGCCGAGTTTGGGTGCTGTGGCTTAAATACTGTGAGAATGACAGCTTTTTAAATGTTTCTCATTGAAGTCAATAGGGAAAATCTGATCGGTTGTTGTAGACTCCGCCCACTTTTTAATGTCTCCAAAATGTGACATAAATTTTCAGGTTGACCCCATGACTAAGTGACCCAAGTTTAGTGAGTTTCACTCCGAAGCTGTATGAGTGACAAACGTTTGCATTTTTCCAATAAAACTCTATGGGGAAAAAAGAGGTTTTCAGGGGCCCGCCGGGTGGGATCGGTTAACAAAGCACAAGCAAGATACTCGGGTATGTGCCGACCAAGACTGCAAAGTTCGGTATTTATACTCCTAAATCTGTGGGAGGAGTAGCAATTTGAACGTCTCATTATAGTCAATGGGGAGAATTTGATTGGTTCTGTGTGGCCCCGCCCACATTTTATCGTCTCCGAAATGTTCTAACAAATTGCGCGTTGACCCCATGACTAAGTGACCCAAGTTTGGTGACTTTAGTTTCAAATCTGTGCGACTGGGAGCGATTTGAAAATTATCCCTGTCAAAGTCAACAATTGTATGCCCAAAATTTTCGGGTTGACCCCATGACTAAGTGACCCAAGTTTGGTGACTTTAGCGTCAAAGCCTGGCGAGTGGGAGCGATTTGAAAATGAACCCTGTCAAAGTCTATGGGAAAAAAGGGGGCTTTCGGGGCCCGCCACGGGGGCCCCGGGGGTGGGATCGCTTATAAAAGCACAAGCAACTCGAGTCGCTATAGGTCGAAGAAGTGTAGAAAGTTTGGGGTATGTAGCCCCAAAACTGTAGGAGGAGTAGCGTATAGAAAACGCGGCTAAGAATAAAAATAATAATAATAAGCTGAAACGCTTTTTGACTATCGAATAACAATATGTTGGCTTTTACAAGCCAACATAATAATAACAGCAGGCACTTATTAAACATCCCTCAACATTATCACCTACTGCACCGTAACAAGGATCCTGGAGGGCAACCCAAACTAGCAGTATCCTCCTTCACCGCCTCACCTCGTACTTCAAGCTTACCCTTGGCCGCACTCACCGAACCAAGGGCACCAACTCCTTGAAGTATACCAGTATCCCTCCTGTAGGCCTTGTAGCCCAAACAGGAGCCCCATCCTCGGTATTAACAAACCATATGAGATGCAGGCTCCAACATGTCCTGCATCTCTTAACCATTGAATTGCTCCCCCAGGATCCCATATCAAGCAGCCACCAAACGACCACCGGTGACACCTCACCTGTGGGCGTCCCGCCATACCTTAAGGGCAGTCTCCAAACCCTCCTGAATACCCAATGCCCACATGTCTATGCCAACGTCATTCAGGTGCACACCATCCTCTCTCAAGAATTGAGGCGACGCCGCCTCCAATTCCCGGTGACGCACTACCAAACCACCTCCTTATTCAACAAAACGCCCCACCTCCTTATTCAATTTTGCCCAGGCTTTATTGATACGCTCCACCGACCTGGCCAACCGCCAGCAACGTCTCGCAACCACCTCTGACCAAACAATCAACAAATCCGGAAAATCCGACAATAAGCGCAGCACATCCAACTTAATGTCCCGGATCACATCCCGAGATCGCCTCACACCCAGATCGTTGCCCCCAACATGGAGCACTAAGATATCAGGTGGCCGATCTAAAGTGGCATTAACCTGAATTTCAGGCAACACCCGACCCCAAAGGAGCCCCCTCAACCCAATCCACCTGATTACCAACTCATCCGTCGGGAAACCCAATTGGCGTCCGTTCCGCCTGACATCCGCACTTAAGGCCCCCCAATGGACGTACGAGTGACCGAAAATCCATGCCAGACAAGGCGCTGCCCCTGTAACAAAAAATAAACATATTCATAACAGATCCAGAACACCAACACGCTTCACTCACAAAAGACCAGCCCAACAGTCATTCATAAAAGATGAGGTCGAATATATGATTGAAAACAATCCGACTCCCAGCGACCAATACGCTTGATAACATCTTCACCCAGCCCCCACCTGGCCGCTTCAGTTGCTGCCCCAATCCGAAAGGAGTGGGAAGCATAATCATTAACAGGCAAACCCGCCGCCAACAAACACTTCCTAAAAACAGATATGAATTGAAAGCGAGACAACCGCAACCCGTCCTGATGAACCAACAATGCACCCGATACATCCGGCCGCACTCCCAGATATTCCTCAACGCAGCGCACTGGACAAAGTACCGACCCCACCAATTGCCGAAGCCACAAAACCACACCTCTACCTTCCTGATCAGTTTTAGACTTGCGTATTACGCACCGCAAACCGCCTTCCAACAACAGTACATCTTCCAACAACAAACCTCCACCACCCGAGCAACTAGCTGCTGCCAATTCAGAAATACGAAACGCTACAAAAAAGGCTAGCGAAAACGCAGCCCTAAACAACAACACCTCAAATGCCGACACACAAACCGACTCCGCCCTCTCCCACAACAACTGCAACACCGCAAAAGACACTGGCCTTCTAGTGTCCCTCCGAATCAACCCACGACGGTAACCCTTCAACGCCTGCCGAACCCCAAAACACTTAGAAACATCCGCCAGACCCCGCCAGCGCAACCAGAAAGCCACAGCCGCAACCCTCTTTGACACCACCGAGAAAGACAGACCTGCCGCATAACACGAACCCACCCAAAAAACCAATAACGTCCGGAAATCATCATACGAACTACAACCACCTACCTGCTCTATCAATTCCTCCCACAAAACCCACACTGCCGAGTAGGCTGCCCACGTACCTCTACTAAGCGACTGCCTAATCAGATCAGCTGACACCCCAAGGCCACGCTCCAGAGCCACTGGGGACAGGGTAACCCCCGGACTTCGGCACCCGGCGCCAAGCTGCGAAAGCGATCCCACTGGAAACGAGAAAGGGAATCAGCAAGTGAGTTATCTACCCCAGGAACATGCACAGCAACAAAACATGCATTCAGCCGCAAACCCCTCAACACCAAATGCCTTAATAAATTCAACACCTGCGGAGAGTTGGCTGTCTGACTATTAATCGCCTGCACCACACCCAAATTATCACAGTAGAAACGCACCCGCCGATTCCTAAGCCATTCCCCCCACAACTCCGTAGCCAAAACAATAGGGAAAAGCTCCAACAACACCAAGTTGCTGAGGACACCAGCCCGTCTCCACTCTTCCGGCCATGCCCCTGCACTCCATTGCCCCTGACAAAAAACACCATATCCAAACGAACCTGCCGCATCCGAAAATAATTCCAAATCCACACTACTAATCGCCTCTTCCATCCACATAGACCGCCCATTATACTCCCCAAGAAAGCTCTCCCAAACCGCCAAGTCCTCCTTTACCTCAGCCAGTAACCGCAAGTAATGAAACGGTGCAGCAACACCCGCAGTAGCCAACGCCAAACGCCGACAAAAAACCCGTCCCATCGGCAAAATACGACAAGCGAAATTCAGTTTGCCCAAGACCGACTGCACCCGTTTGAGCTGGACCTTTTTGGCCCTTCGTAGGAAGACAACCTCAGCAAACAAATCAGACACCTTGTTGTCAGGTAGCCGACATTCCATGGCCATGCTGTCAATCTCAATCCCCAAAAACGTCAATACAGTGGAAGGACCCTCTGTTTTTTCACCCGCTAAAGGGATCCCAAACCTAGCCGCCACACGCTCCATCGTATGCAACAGAACAGCACACACCCTGGATTCAGCCGGACCTAAGAACAAAAAATCGTCCAGGTAATGCAATACTGAATTCCACCCCGACTCCTGTTTCACTACCCACTCCAAAAACGAACTGAACGATTCAAACAATGAACAAGAAATTGCGCAGCCCATCGGCAAACAACAATCCACATAAAAACAACCTTCCCATTGAAAACCAAGTAAATGCAAGCTATCCGGGTGGATAGGCAACAACCGAAAAGCAGCCTCAATGTCCGTTTTAGCGAGCAAGGCGCCCTGCCCGAAACGCCTCACCCAACGCACCGCCGCATCAAACGACGTGTAGGACACAGAACACAACTCATCAGCAATCCCATCATTCACAGACCCCCCTTACCGATAGGACAAATGAATCAACCTAAACTTATTGGGCTCCTTCTTAGGCACCAAACCCAACGGGGAGACCCACAAATTAGGCAAAGGACACTCCTTAAAGGGGCCTACAACCCTGCCCGCCACAACCTCCTTCTCAATCTTCTCCATTACCACACCCGGATGGCGCAATGCCGAGTTCAAATTATTATCCGATACACTCGGCCCAACTAAACTACACGGAATCACGAAACCTTCCGTAAACCCCGCCAACAACAACCGAGCCACCTCCCTATTTGGATACTTCCTTAAATAGGGGGCCATCTCTTCCACCCTCACCAGCGTCACCCCTCTTCTGCGTAGCCTCGGGTCCCTTACCCCTCCCTCGCCGGAAACACCGCGACAAACTGTGGGAGCCACCGCAACCGGAGCACTCATGCTTGTACCGGCAGTCTGACAAGAACCTGCAATGTCCTTCGTTATACTGCCAGCAACAACCCTTTCTACTTCCTCCTTGCAACTCCGAGGCCGAGGGACCCCCGGCCGCTCCCCGAAAGGGCTGAGAACCTCCCCTAGGCGCCGCCATCAGCCGCATCCAGAGACCAATGTCCTTATGATCCCATCGTATGCTGGGCCTGACCGCCTTCCGCTGCCGGAACTGCTCATCATACCTAAGCCACGCCACACCCCCATAAGTCCGATGAGCCTCCCCTATCGCATCCATATAGCAGAACAGTGCAGATTTCTCCCCAACCACACTGGCCAGAATCGCAAAGGCCTGAAGCCAGTTCTGAAACGTACGCGGGATCAATCTATACCGCCTCCGTTCTTCCTCCTCTTTCTTACTCTCATTAGGTTTACCCCTATCTAAATTAAATTTTTCCAACGGAAGCAATGAGAATATTTCCACATATTCATCCTTCCAAATCTTGTCCCTAATTTCCTGCTTCAAGTGAGCCCCCAGCGGCCCCTCAAAACACACATATATCTCCCCCTTTGCGGCATCCGCCAACCGAACTCCACCCCCCACATCACTTCTAACACCCGCCACCGCCCCTGAACCTGAGGCCTGCGAACCAACAGCGGATACACTCACCCCGGAACCACCAGAACCCTGCACCATCCCTTGATCCAACACCCCCAACGCCTGAGCGGACCACCAAACTGACGCCGGAGAGACAGGCGCCCCGGTCCCCAGCCGTGAAAGCAAAGACAGCATACCAGACAGTACCTCCCGAGCTAAAACATCCGCCCCCCCCCCACTATGCTGTACTGGCCCCCCAACCAGCATCTGACACGACGTCATCTCACCTGGCCGTCCCCAGATGGATCCTCCGGCAGCCGCGGATCCGCTCAAAGATACTCCCACCAGCGTGCTTGCTCCGCAGGGCACGGAGACATCCAGAATGGAAATATCTCTTCCGCCTGCCGTGACGTCCGCTCCCGGATCTAGTTCTCCCTGTTCCAACTGTGACGCCTCCCCCTCCAGCAGATGACTAGAGGGGAGGGTAATACTCCTACTCCTTGATGTGTGGGCCCGATCACTCGGCCGCAGGCTGTCCATTCTTCCTGCTTGCAACTGAAGAGGCTCTGCAGCAGCTGTACTGCAAGCCGCCTCTCCATGCCCCTGCTCAAGGGGCAGAGCCACAGTATCCCTTTCATTAACATTTTGGGTGCAATGACGCCGGCCCACCACTAGGGGGCGCGACGCATCCACTTCAACACCAGCTCCTGCGCTCTCCCTGGACACCTCACTCCTCAGCTGCCGGCCTGTATCCATCCGCCGCAGCGCCGACACATCAGAAAATTCAGCCGCACGAAGGCCCGAACCGGAAGACGGCCCGGCCGCACTGCTTCCTCCAGGATCAGGTAAGGCCCTCCTGGCTCGCTCCCCGCGCGGAGCATCTCGCGGGGATGCCGCCGCAGGCGATCCCACTCTCCCCCGTGTAACATGGGAAACAGGCCTGGGACGAACCCGGCCCTCTCCCGCCGGCCCACCGCGCGATCCCGGATTCCTCCCGCTGCGCCTGAGGGCCCGACCGGCTACAGACACCTCAGACCGCAGCGGAGGGTCCCTGGCGGGGCTCCTGATACGTCGGCGGACCCGAGGGGTGGATTCAGGGCTCAAGCGCTCAGGGGGGACAGATCTCCTGGCCCTGACAGCGCGAGCGGACGCAACCGGAGGCGGAGTGGGGGGTTAAGAGTAGCCTGGATGGTCTGCTGAAGAAAGTCCATACCATGCAACTCCACCGCAGCCCGCACCGACGCCAAAAGCTCATCCATGGAGGCCATGACCACAAAAACTCGCTGGCTCAAGCTGGCAACTGACCAGTAGCCCCTCCCTCAGTTATTTATATACAGCCCGCGAAATTACCAGCTCTCCCCACTCCATCCAGCAGCCCAGCCCCCAACCATACACCAACCATGTACTCGGGCCATGTCCAGTTCATGCCTGCGGACAGCTTCCCGTTCTGCAGCCTCGCGCTCAGCCTGGCGCTCTGCCCGACGTGCCTCCAGCAGCCGAAAATATAAGTCCGGGTTACTGAGCATTAGTTGGTCCAGACCATTTTGGGATGGCATAGAGACAGAGTTATGTCCAGCTAGAGGACTGCAAGCCCCAGCAGCCTGTCCTCCTCCCAGTTAATCTTCCTCATTCTGGAAGGGGTCACCTGGCTCAGGGGCCCCTGAGTGTCCTCCATTCTCTGAATCCTGCAGGGATGACTCTTGACTAGAGTTGAGCGAACACCTGGATGTTCGGGTTCGAGAAGTTCGGCCGAACTTCCCGGAAATGTTCGGGTTCGGGATCCGAACCCGATCCGAACTTCGTCCCGAACCCGGACCCCATTAAAGTCAATGGGGACCCGAACTTTTCGGCACTAAAAAGGCTGTAAAACAGCCCAGGAAAGAGCTAGAGGGCTGCAAAAGGCAGCAACATGTAGGTAAATCCTCTACAAACAAATGTGGATAGGGAAATGAATTAAAATAAAAAAATAAAAATGACCCAATATCAATTGGACAGAGGTCCCATAGCAGAGATTCTGGTTTCACGTCAGCAGAGAATCAGTCTCTTCATGCCATAGCAAAGAATCTGGCTTCATGTCAGCACAGAATCAGTCTCTTCATGCCATAGCAGAGAATCTGGCTTCATGTCAGCACAGAATCTGTCTTCATGTCATAGCAGAGAATCAGGCTTCATGTCACCCACCACTGGAACAGGCCACTGTCACACATTTAGGCCCCGGCACCCAGACAGAGGAGAGCGGTCCCGTAACAGAGAATCTGGCCTTATGTCAGCGCAGAATCTGTCTTCATGTCATAGCAGAGAATCAAGCTTCACGTCACCCACCACTGGAACAGGCCACTGTCACACATTTAGGCCCAGGCACCCAGTCAGAGGAGAGAGGTCCCGTAACAGAGAATCTGGCTTGATGTCAGCACAGAATCTGTCTTCATGTCATAGCAGAGAATCAGGCTTCATGTCACCCACCACTGGAACAGGCCACTGTCACACATGTAGGCCCAGGCACCCAGGCAGAGGAGAGAGGTCCCGTAACAGAGAATATGGCCTTATGTCAGCGCAGCATCAGTCTTCATGTCATAGCAGAGAATCAGGCTTCACGTCACCCACCACTGGAACAGGCCACTGTCACACATTTAGGCCCCGGCACCCAGACAGAGGAGAGCGGTCCCGTAACAGAGAATCTGGCCTTATGTCAGCGCAGAATCTGTATTCATGTCATAGCAGAGAATCAGGCTTCACGTCACCCACCACTGGAACAGGCCACTGTCACACATTTAGGCCCCGGCACCCAGACAGAGGAGAGAGGTCCCGTAACAGAGAATCTGGCCTGATGTCAGCACAGAATCTGTCTTCATGTCATAGCAGAGAATCAGGCTTCACGTCACCCACCACTGGAACAGGCCACTGTCACACATTTAGGCCCAGGCACCCATGCAGCGTACTCAAGTTAGGGTTAATAGTGTTCCTGGGTGTTGTAGTGCAATTGTGACCACTAACCTGAGACAGCTGACTCTCTGCAAGGGCAGGTAATGATAAGTAAAGTTCGTGACGCCAGTGCCAATTAAACGGTGGCACGCCGTTTGCTGATAGCAGGAATAACTGAGGAACCACGTGATGTTAAAACAGAACTCAAACTTTAGTAGTCATCATACATGGACATAGATGGAAGCGCAGTTCCTTTGCAGACAGTTGGTTGCAGTACATTTGATGCAGGCAATATATATAGCAAGGTGACTTCAGAGTGTTAAACACAGGACTTGCAGTACAGGCGGCTTGCACTCTATTCCTGACTGATCCTGGAACATAGAAACTCTTCTCCAAGGCCCGATGCCCTAGCTCTGGCGTATATCCTTGGTTTTATAATTATCAAGTACCTCCTCTGTTGTCTTTAGTACCTCTTGCTTTTCTGGACTTGCCTCTGTCTCTCCCAGCACTGACTCTAGAAACTTCTGATCTCTCATTCCTAGGCTGGTTAACTGTGGTGTTCCTGCTTCTGCATATATGAGTTCAGGAGGGGAACCTTCTCCTTGGATCTGGAACCCGGTTACAGGGACTGCAATACCCTCTCCTGGTCTGCAGGCTTCAGGCCTGGACTGGACTCGGACATAGTCTAATCTCCAACTCCAACTCTTTAACTCTAGACTCCAACTCCAGACTGCCTCTCCTTACCCTGACTGGGCCTTATATAAACTAGGGCTCCCTAGCTCCCTCTAGTGACTAAGAGCTGAAATGACACCCCTAGCAGGCCTGTACATGCACATTTTACAGTAACAGGGAAGTACATAGCATTACATTACATTACATTTTATAAAGATGACTTATACCAACTTTCCCCTAAATAAGGAGAAACGACAGCACACCAGTGACCCTTCTGTAGTGACGGGCATTACAGCTCCCGTACACTACACCCAGTCAGAGGAGAGAGGTCCCGTAACAGAGAATCTGGCCTTATGTCAACACAGAATCTGTCTTCATGTCATAGCAGAGAATCAGGCTTCACGTCACCCACCACTGGAACAGGCCACTGTCACACATTTAGGCCCAGGCACCCAGGCAGAGGAGAGAGGTCCCGTAACAGAGAATCTGGCCTTATGTCAGCACAGAATCTGTCTTCATGTCATAGCAGAGAATCAGGCTTCACGTCACCCACCACTGGAACAAGCCACTGTCACATATTTAGGCCCCGGCACCCAGACAGAGGAGAGAGGTCCCGTAACAGAGAATCTGGCCTTATGTCAGCGCAGAATCTGTATTCATGTCATAGCAGAGAATCAGGCTTCACGTCACCCACCACTGGAACAAGCCACTGTCACATATTTAGGCCCCGGCACCCAGACAGAGGAGAGAGGTCCCGTAACAGAGAATCTGGCCTTATGTCAGCGCAGAATCTGTATTCATGTCATAGCAGAGAATCAGGCTTCACGTCACCCACCACTGGAACAGGCCACTGTCACACATTTAGGCCCAGGTACCCAGGCAGAGGAGAGAGGTCCCGTAACAGAGAATCTGGCCTTATGTCAGCGCAGAATCTGTATTCATGTCATAGCAGAGAATCAGGCTTCACGTTACCCACCACTGGAACAGGCCACTGTCACACATTTAGGCCCAGACACCCAGGCAGAGGAGAGAGGTCCCGTAACAGAGAATCTGGCCTGATGTCAGCACAGAATCTGTCTTCATGTCATAGCAGAGAATCAGGCTTCACGTCACCCACCACTGGAACAGGCCACTGTCACATATTTAGGCCCAGGCACCCAGGCAGAGGAGAGAGGTCGCGTAACAGAGAATCTGGCTTCATGTCAGCACAGAATAAGTCTTCATGTCATAGCAGAGAATCAGGCTTCACGTCACCCACCACTGGAACAGGCCACTGTCACACATTTAGGCCCCGGCACCCGGGACAGAGGAGAGGTTCATTCAACTTTGGGTTGCCCCGCAATATAATGGTAAAATGAAATTAAAAATAGAATTGAATGAGGAAGTGCCCTGGAGTAGAATAATATATTGTTAAGGGGAGGTAGTTAATATCTAATCTGCACAAGGGATGGACAGGTCCTGTGGGATCCATGCCTGGTTCATTTTTATGAACGTCAGCTTGTCCACATTGGCTGTAGACAGGCGGCTGCGTTTGTCTGTAATGACGCCCCCTGCCGTGCTGAATACACGTTCAGACAAAACGCTGGCCGCCGGGCAGGCCAGCACCTCCAAGGCATAAAAGGCTAGCTCTGGCCACGTGGACAATTTGGAGACCCAGAAGTTGAATGGGGCCGAACCATCAGTCAGTACGTGGAGGGGTGTGCACAGGTACTGTTCCACCATGTTAGTGAAATGTTGCCTCCTGCTAACACGTTCCGTATCAGGTGGTGGTGCACTTAGCTGTGGCGTGGTGACAAAACTTTTCCACATCTCTGCCATGCTAACCCTGCCCTCAGAGGAGCTGGCCGTGACACAGCTGCGTTGGCGACCTCTTGCTCCTCCTCTGCCTTCGCCTTGGGCTTCCACTTGTTCCCCTGTGACATTTGGGAATGCTCTCAGTAGCGCGTCTACCAACGTGCGTTTGTACTCGCGCATCTTCCTATCACGCTCCAGTGTAGGAAGTAAGGTGGGCACATTGTCTTTGTACCGGGGATCCAGCAAGGTGGCAACCCAGTAGTCCGCACACGTTAAAATGTGGGCAACTCTGCTGTCGTTGCGCAGGCACTGCAGCATGTAGTCGCTCATGTGTGCCAGGCTGCCCAGAGGTAAGGACAAGCTGTCCTCTGTGGGAGGCGTATCGTCATCGTCCTGTGTTTCCCCCCAGCCACGCACCAGTGATGGGCCCGAGCTGCTTTGGGTGCCACCCCGCTGTGAACATGCTTCATCCTCATCCTCCTCCACATCCTCGTCCTCCAGTAGTGGGCCCTGTCTGGCCACATTTGTACCTGGACTCTGGTGTTGCAAAAAACCTCCCTCTGAGTCACTTTGAAGAGACTGGCCTGAAAGTGCTAAAAATGACCCCTCTTCCTCCTCTTCCTCCTGGGCCACCTCCTCTTCCATCATCGCCCTAAGTGTTTTCTCAAGGAGACATAGAAGTGGTATTGTAACGCTGATAACGGCGTCATCGCCACTGGCCATGTTGGTGGAGTACTCGAAACAGCGCAACAGGGCACACAGGTCTCGCATGGAGGCCCAGTCATTGGTGGTGAAGTGTGTCTTATCCGCAGTGCGACTGACCCGTGCGTGCTGCAGCTGAAACTCCATTATGGCCTGCTGCTGCTCGCACAGTCTGTCCAGCATATGCAAGGTGGAGTTCCACCTGGTGGGTACGTCGCATATGAGGCGGTGAGCGGGAAGGCCGAAGTTACGCTGTAGCGCAGACAGGCGAGCAGCGGCAGGGTGTGAACGCCGGAAGCGCGAACAGACGGCCCGCACTTTATGCAGCAGCTCTGACATGTCGGGGTAGTTGCGAATGAACTTCTGCACCACCAAATTCAGCACATGCGCCAGGCAAGGAATGTGCGTCAAACCGGCTAGTCCCAGAGCTGCAACGAGATTTCGCCCATTATCGCACACCACCAGGCCGGGCTTGAGGCTCACCGGCAGCAACCACTCATCGGTCTGTTGTTCTATACCCCGCCACAACTCCTGTGCGGTGTGGGGCCTGTCCCCCAAACATATGAGTTTCAGAATGGCCTGCTGACGTTTACCCCGGGCTGTGCTGAAGTTGGTGGTGAAGGTGTGTGGCTGACTGGATGAGCAGGTGGAAGAAGAGGAGGAGGAAGCTGAGTAGGAGGAGACAGGAGGCAAAGAATGTTGCCCTGCGATCCTTGGCGGCGGAAGGACGTGCGCCAAACAGCTCTCCACCTGGGGCCCAGCCGCCACTACATTTACCCAGTGTGCAATTAGGGAGATATAGCGTCCCTGGCCGTGCTTACTGGTCCACAGATCTGTGGTTAGGTGGACCTTGCCACAGATGGCGTTGCGCAGTGCACACTTGATTTTATCGGACACTTGGTTGTGCAGGGAAGGCACGGCTCTCTTGGAGAAGTAGTGGCGGCTGGGAACAACATACTGTGGGACAGCAAGTGACATGAGCTGTTTGAAGCTGTGTGTGTCCACCAGCCTAAATGACAGCATTTCGTAGGCCAATAGTTTAGAAATGCTGGCATTCAGGGCCAGGGATCGAGGGTGGCTAGGTGGGAATTTACGCTTTCTCTCAAATGTTTGTGAGATGGAGAGCTGAACGCTGCCGTATGACATGGTTGAGATGCTTGGTGACGCAGGTGGTGGTGTTGGTGGTACATCCCATGTTTGCTGGGCGGCAGGTGCCAACGTTCCTCCAGAGGCAGAGGAAGAGGTCGAGGCGGCGGCAGCAGCAGCAGCAGAAGAGGCCGAGGCAGCAGCAGAAGAGGCCGAGGCGGCAGCAGCAGAAGAGGCAGCAGGGGGAGCATGAGTGACTTCCTTGTTTTTAAGGTGTTTACTCCACTGCAGTTCATGCTTTGCATGCAGGTGCCTGGTCATGCAGGTTGTGCTAAGGTTCAGAACGTTAATGCCTCGCTTCAGGCTCTGATGGCACAGCGTGCAAACCACTCGGGTCTTGTCGTCAGCACATTGTTTGAAGAAGTGCCATGCCAGGGAACTCCTTGAAGCTGCCTTTGGGGTGCTCGGTCCCAGATGGCGGCGGTCAGTAG
Source organism: Bufo bufo (assembly GCF_905171765.1). Taxonomy (NCBI): domain Eukaryota; kingdom Metazoa; phylum Chordata; class Amphibia; order Anura; family Bufonidae; genus Bufo; species Bufo bufo. The sequence continues at coordinate 212,446,563 of NC_053394.1, forward strand.
CAGGCGAAGTCTCTTGGCGGCGGGTGTTCTGATCTTGCCCACTGCTCCCTCTTTTGCTACGCTGTTGGCTCGGTCTCACCACTGCCTCTTCCTCCGAACTGTGAAAGTCAGTGGCACGACCTTCATTCCATGTGGGGTCTAGGACCTCATCGTCCCCTGCATCGTCTTCCACCCAGTCTTGACCCCTGACCTCCTGTTCAGTCTGCACACTGCAGAAAGACGCAGCAGTTGGCACCTGTGTTTCGTCATCATCAGAGACGTGCTGAGGTGGTATTCCCATGTCCTCATCATCAGGAAAAATAAGTGGTTGTGCGTTAGTGCATTCTATCTCTTCCACCCCTGGGGAAGGGCTAGGTGGATGCCCTTGGGAAACCCTGGCAGCAGAGTCTTCAAACAGCATAAGAGACTGCTGCATAACTTGAGGCTCAGACAGTTTCCCTGATATGCATGGGGGTGATGTGACAGACCGATGGGCTTGGTTTTCATGCGCCATCTGTGCGCTTTCTGCAGAAGACTGGGTGGGAGATAATGTGAACGTGCTGGATCCACTGTCGGCCACCCAATTGACTAATGCCTGCACCTGCTCAGGCCTTACCATCCTTAGAACGGCATTGGGCCCCACCAAATATCGCTGTAAATTCTGCTGGCTACTGGGACCTGAGGTAGTTGGTTCACTAGGACGTGTGGCTGTGGCAGAACGGCCACGTCCTCTCCCAGCACCACAGGGTACACTAACACCACCACGACCATGTCCACGTCCGCGTCCCTTATTAGATGTTTTTCTCATTGTTCCCGTTCACAACAATTTTGAGAATGGCAAATTTGGGAATGCTTTTTCAACCCAGAACAAAAAGTCTGCTTTTACGGTCACTACAAATAACTTGACCAGCTAAAACTGTGCAGATTTGGTTGAATAGAAATGTCAGGTCTATTTTTTAGGCGCTGGGTGACAGGCTCAACTTGCCCCTGATGTAATATATGGCCAAAAAATAACCACACTGTTGATGGTTAAATGCACTTGGGTGACACAGGCTCAGCTTGCACCAGATGTAGTATACGGCCAAAAAATAACCAGACTGTTGATGGTTAAATGCACTTCTTTGACACAGGCTCAGCCTGCAGCTAATGTAGTATATGGCCAAAAAATAACCAGACTGTTGATGGTTAAATGCACTTCGGTGACACAGGCTCAGCCTGCAGCTGATGTAGGATATAGTACAAAATAACCACACTATCGATGGTTAAATACACTTGGTGATAGCTCGTGCTGGCGCACCACAAGTCACAAAATGGCCGCCGATCACCCCAGAAAAAAAGTGATCTAAAAACGCTCTGGGCAGCCTCAAAAAAGTGAGCAAGTCAATAATAGCACTTCAATGATCCACAGCTGCAGATCGATCACAGAATCAAGTCTTTTGGAGGAGTTAATCTGCCTAATCTCGCCCTAACGTCGCAGCTGCAACCTCTCCCTATACTGATCATAGCAGAGTGACGTGCGACGCTACGTGACTCCAGCTTAAATAGAGGCTGGGTCACATGGTGCACTGGCCAATCACAGCCATGCCAATAATAGGCATGGCTGTGATGGCCTCTTGGGCCAAGTAGTATGACACTTGTTGATTGGCTGCTTTGCAGCCTTTCAAAAAGCGCCAAGAAAGCGCCGAACACCGAACCCGAACCCAGACTTTTACGAAAATGTTCGGGTTCGGGTCCGTGTCACAGACACCCCAAAATTCGGTACGAACCCGAACTATACAGTTCGGGTTCGCTCATCCCTATTTGTGAGGCTTACATAATAGAAACCACCCAAAAGTGAAACCCCATTCTAGAGACTACTTTGGCAAATTTTCCATTTTAATCCATTTTTTCCAGTAACAAAGCAAGGGTTAACAGCCAAACAAAATGCTATATTTATTGCCCCGATTCTGTAGTTTGCAGAAACACCCCATATGTGGCCGTAAACTACTGTACGGGCACACAATAGGGCGTAGAGGGAAAGGTGTGCCGTGTGGTTTTTGGAAGGCAGATTTTGCTGAACTGGTTTATTTACACCATGTCCCATTTGAAGCCCCCTTGATGCACCCCTAGAGTAGAAACTCCATAAAAGTGACCACATCTAAGAAACTAGACCCCTCAAGGTATTGAAAACTGATTTTACAAACTTTGTTAATCCTTTAGGTGTTGTACAAGAGTTATTGGCAAATGGAGATGAAATTTGAGAATTACAATTTTTTGTCAAATTTTCCATTTTAATCCATTTTTTCCAGTAACAAAGCAAGGGTTAACAGCCAAACAAAATGCTATATTTATTGCCCCGATTCTGTAGTTTGCATAAACACCCCATATGTGGCTGTAAACTACTGTATGGGCACAGTAGGGCGTAGAGGGAAAGGTGCGCCGTGTGGTTTTTGGAAGGCAGATTTTACACCATGTCCCATTTGAAGCCCCCTGATGTAGAAACTCCATTTTGGAAACTACGGGATAAGGTGGCAGTTTTGTTGGGACTATTTTTAGGGTACATATGATTTTTGGTTTATCTACATTACATTTTTGTGAGGCAAGGTTACCAAAAATTGAAATTCTGAAATTTCATCTCCATTTGCCATAAACTGTTGAGGAACACCTAAAGGGTTAATAAAGTTTGTAAAATCAGTTTTTAATACCTTGAGGGGTGTAGTTTCTAAGATGGGGCCGCTTTATGGAGTTTCTACTCTAGGGGTGCTTCAGGGGGGCTTCAAATGGGACACGGTGCCAAAAGAAAAGGTCATCAAAATCTGCCTTCCAGAAACCATACGGCGTTCCTTTCCTTCTGCGCCCTGCCGTTTGGTCATACAGCAGTTTACGACCAAATATGGGGTGTTTCTGTAAACTGCAGAATCAGGGTAATAAATATTAAGTTTTGATTGGCTGTTAACCCTTGCTTTGTTACTGGAAAAAAACGGATTAAAATGGAAAATTTGCCAAAAAATTGTTGTTTTGGCACCGTTTTTATTATTTTAGGCGATACCTAATATGTCTACTTTTATATTTATTTTAGTTTTAGTTTCACTAAATAATATTTTTGATAAAATAGTCTGAGAACCATAGTTTTTTATCCGATTGTCAGTGGCTAAATTGGGGAAGGGGAATATAAATTTAGTACTCCATGGAAGTGTGGTACTCCCTGAAGCAAGTCAATGCAGAGGCCCGGATGATTGGGGCAGGTGTCACACTGAGTGGTGGTGTCCTTTCGTATCCCCCTCCTGTGACACACTCTGCACTTTTTTGGGGTCCATCCCTTCTTTCCAGTATGGAGGACCACACCTGGAAAGTGTTGGCAAGGGACGATCCGGGCGCCTCCAGTTCCCGAGGTACTCCGGCCTGCTCTTTCCCGGTCAGAAAAGATCAGGGCCTTGAGGACTGCCTCATAGAACTGAAGGAATTTCCCTGTGTTGCCAGCACTACGGGACAGCACAAAAGAGTTGTACAAGGCAACCTTTGCCAAGTAGATCGCAACTTTTTTGTACCATGCCAGGGTTTTGCGCATGGCATTATATGGCTTGAGGACTTGATCAGAGAGATCAACTCCTCCCATATACCTATTGTAGTCGATAATACAATCGGGCTTGAGGACCATTGCCGCGGTACCTCGCACAGGGACAGGGGTGATGCCATTACCGTGAATTGTGGACAGTACAAGGACATCCCTCTTATACCTGACCAGCAACAGGTTTCCACTGGTAAGGGCACGGGTCGCACCCCTGGAGATAGGTAACTGGAGGGAGTGGGTAGGGAGGCCGCGTTGATTTTTCCGCACGGTCCCACAAGCGGACGTGGATCTGGCGGCAAGGGACTGGAACAAGGGAATACTAGTATAAAAGTTATCCACGAACAGGTGGTAACCCTTATCTAGCAGTGGGTGCATAAGGTCCCACACAATTTTCCAGCTAACACCCAGAGTTGGGGTACATTCGGGGGGTTCAATACGGGAATCTCGCCCCTCGTACACACGAAACCTATAAGTGTACCCTGAGGTACTCTCACAAAGTTTGTACAGCTTCACGCCATACCTCGCCCGCTTAGAGGGAACATACTGGCGGAAAATGAGTCTCCCCTTGAAAGCAATGAGAGACTCATCAACCGCGATGGCCCCAAAGCGATCGATGATCGGCCTGATTTTGTACAGGCGGTCATAGGCAGGATCACCTTGGGGGGAACATGCTGCATTATCTGCATAATGCAGGCATTTCTGGATGGCCTCAAACCAGGTACATGTCATGGCCGTACTGTAAAGTGGGGTCTGGTAGAGGACGTCCCTACTCCAGTAATGCCTGACACTAGGTTTTTTGACTAGGCCCTGTGCAGCACAAGGCCCCAAAACATCCTCATCTCGGCTGCACTGACCGGAGTCCAGCCACCGGCCCTAGCCGAAAAGAAGCCCGGGTGTTGAGCAACGAACTGTTGGGCGTACAGATTCGTTTGCTCCACCATCAGATTTACAAAGTGGTCACTGAAAAAAAGACTAAAATAGTCATATTCAGTGAAGCCCACTGTGGAAATCTGGATTCCTGGTTGGCCTACAAAATCAGGAATCGCAGGCTCAAAATGCTCTCGGGTACACCAGACAAGTTCACTGGTAGGGGGCTCAGGTGGACTTATGTGGTGGGCCGGAAAACTAGTACGAGCCCCAGAGCTGCTCGCACTAGTGTGGGCCCCAGGGTCCCTAGCATGGCGGTCCCCTTGCTCCGCCTGGCGGTGTCTCTGCCGCCTTGGGGGCTCATCATCATTGCTAGATGATGAGGAGGACGCGGATGACAAAAGGAAAATGGGGTCATCCTCGTCCTCACTGGGACTCTCGGACTCGGAGGCAAGCTGGGCGTATGTCTCCTCGGCCAAGAACATCCGGCTGGCCATAGTGGAAAGTGTGTGTGTGTGTGCGTGTGTGTGTGCGTGGGTGTTAAACTTTATTTGGTGTGCATGTGTGTGGGGGCACGTGTGTTAACGAACTTACCCTAAACCTAACAGACAAAAAAAAGAAAAGAAAAAGAAAAAAAGCCGTCCAAAGCTGATCAGCGGTGGGGTGTGCGATGCGCTAACAGTGGCCGGACGCTAAGAGTGCCGGCCACAATCAGCGTACGGAAAAAAAAAAAAACTGCTTGCACCCCAAAAAAGTTGGGGGGGGGGGGGCAGAAGGGCAAGCTGCAGCACCCCTGGGGGGGTTTAGGGTCACACAGCTGTGCTGTGGACCCAAGACACCCGATTTCTTCCACTAACTTTCCTTGAATATCCCTGCCTAACCAAACCTGTCCCTAACCTTTCCCTAAATAACTTGGTGGTGCTGGGGCACCTCTCAGGATCGCAGGATGGTGATTGGTGGTGTATTATCACACCACCGATCACCATCCTGTTCCGGGTTATCGGGTCCCCAGAGACCCGAATAACCCGGAAACGCAGCAAACCGCAGGTCTGAATTGCGGTTTCCTGCGATCGCCGACACAGGACCCCCCGGCGCATTGTCCCAGGGTGCCTGCTCAATGATTTTAGCAGGCACCCAGTTCCGATCACCGCCCGCCTTTGGGCAAAATACTTAATTTGCGGCCTTGTCTGCATCTGTCAGTGTGAAATTCAAGCGTTATATACTGCTGTCATATTCTGTTATTAAAAAAAACACCCATTTTGGGGAAAGTACTTAATAGTGCAGCCTTTGCTGCATCTGTTATTGTTAAAGCAAGTTTTAAATACTTCAATAATTTTCTGTGTTTTAAAAAACACCCATTTTTTGCAATACTCTCCATCTGGGGCCTCTGCCGCATTAGTCAGTGTGCAATTTAAGCTAGAAATACAGCTATAATTTTCTGGGTTTTAAAAAACACCCATTTAGGGCAAAATACTTAATTTTGCAGCCTTTGCTGCATATGTCATTGTAAGATACACCCTTTAGATACCGTTGTTCTATTCTGCTATTAAAAAAATACCCGTTAATGGCTGGGGGGAAACGGAGGACAATGACGATACGCCTCCCACAGAGGACAGCTTGTCCTTACCTCTGGGCAGCCTGGCACACATGAGCGACTACATGCTGCAGTGCCTGCGCAACGACAGCAGAGTTGCCCACATTTTAACGTGTGCAGACTACTGGGTTGCCACCCTGCTGGATCCCCGGTACAAAGACAATGTGCCCACCTTACTTCCTGCACTGGAGCGTGATAGGAAGATGTGCGAGTATAAGCGCACGTTGGTAGACGCGCTACTGAGAGCATTCCCAAATGTCACAGGGGAACAAGTGGAAGCCCAAGGCGAAGGCAGAGGAGGAGCAAGAGGTCGCCAACGCAGCTGTGTCACGGCCAGCTCCTCTGAGGGCAGGGTTAGCATGGCAGAGATGTGGAAAAGTTTTGTCACCACGCCACAGCTAACTGCACCACCACCTGATACGGAACGTGTTAGCAGGAGGCAACATTTCACTAACATGGTGGAACAGTACGTGTGCACACCCCTCCACGTACTGACTGATGGTTCGGCCCCATTCAACTTCTGGGTCTCCAAATTGTCCACGTGGCCAGAGTTAGCCTTTTATGCCTTGGAGGTGCTGGCCTGCCCGGCGGCCAGCGTTTTGTCTGAAAGTTTATTCAGCACGGCAGGGGGCGTCATTACAGACAAACGCAGCTGCCTGTCCACAGCCAATGTGGACAAGCTGACGTTCATAAAAATGAACCAGGCATGGATCCCACAGGACCTGTCCATCCCTTGTGCAGATTAGACATTTATAACTACCTCCCTTTAACCATATATTCTTGTACTCCAGGGCACTTCTTCATTCAATCCTCTTTTTTTAATTTTACCATTATATTGCGGGGCAACCCAAAGTTGAATGAACCTCTCCTCCGTCTGGGTGCCAGGGGCCTAAATATCGTAAACTGGCCTGTTCCAATGGTGTATGACATGAAGCCTGAATCTCTGCTATGGGACCTCTCTCCTCTGTCTGGGTGCCGGGGCCTAAATATCTGACAGTGGCCTGTTCCAGTGGTGGGTGACATGAAGCCTGATTCTCTGCTATGGGACCTCTCTCCTCTGTCTGGGTGCCGGGGCCTAAATATCTCACAGTGGCCTGTTCCAGTGGTGGGTGACATGAAGCCTGATTCTCTGCTATGGGACCTCTCTCCTCTGTCTGGGTGCCGGGGCCTAAATATCTCACAGTGGCCTGTTCCAGTGGTGGGTGACATGAAGCCTGATTCTCTGCTATGGGACCTCTCTCCTCTGTCTGGGTGCCGGGGCCTAAATATCTGACAGTGGCCTGTTCCAGTGGTGGGTGACATGAAGCCTGATTCTCTGCTATGGGACCTCTCTCCTCTGTCTGGGTGCCGGGGCCTAAATATCTCACAGTGGCCTGCTCCAGTGGTGGGTGACATGAAGCCTGATTCTCTGCTATGGGACCTCTCTCCTCTGTCTGGGTGCCGGGGCCTAAATATCTCACAGTGGCCTGTTCCAGTGGTGGGTGACATGAAGCCTGATTCTCTGCTATGGGACCTCTCTCCAATTGATATTGGTTTATTTTTATTTTTATTTTTTAATTCATTTCCCTATCCACATTTGTTTGCAGGGGATTTACCTACATTTTGCTGCCTTTTGCAGCCCTCTAGCCCTTTCCTGGGCTATTTTACAGCCTTTTTACTGCCGAAAAGTTTGGGTCCCCATTGACTTCAATGGGGTTCGGGTTCGGGGCGAAGTTCGGGTCAAGTTCGGATCCCGAACCCGAACATTTTCGGGAAGTTCGGCTGAACTTCTCGAACCCAAACATCCAGGTGTTCGCTCAACTCTACTCGCCTGTCAGTGCTGCAGGGCAACTTCGGCCTTCCCGCTCACCGCCTCATATGCGACGTGCCCACAAGGTGGAACTCCACCTTGCACATCCTGGCCAGACTGTGCGAGCAGCAGCAGGCGATAGTGGAGTTTCAGCTGCAGCACGCATGGGTGAGTCGCTCTGCAGAACAGCACCACTTCACCACCAATGACTGGGCCTCCATGCGAGACCTGTGTTCCTTGTTGCGCTGTTTCGAGTCCCCCACCAACATGGCCAGTGCCGATAACGCCGTTCTCAGCGTTACTATCCCACTTCTATGCCTCCTTGAAAAAACGCTGCTGGCGATGATGGAAGAGGATGGCACAGGAGGAGGAGGAGGAGGAGGAAGAGGGATAATTTCGTAGGGTTTCCGGCCAGTCATTCACAAGTGGTTCTGAGGGTGGGTTTCTGCACCCACAAACGCCAGGTACACTATTGTCCAGACAGGGCACAGTGGAGGATGAGGAGGAGGAGATGGAGGAGGAGGAACCTTGTTCACAGCAGGGTTGCACCCAGACCAGCTCATGGCCATCATTGGTTCGTGGCTGGGGGTAAACAGAGGACACAGACGATACACCTCCCACAGAGGACAGCTTTTCGTTGCCTCTGGGCAGCCTGGCACACATGAGCGATTACACGCTGCAGTGTCTCCGCAACGACCGCCGAGTTGCCCACATTCTAACTTGTGCTGATTACTGGGTGGCCACGCTGCTGGATCCCTGTTACAAGAATAACGTACTGTCCTTAAAGCGAACCTTTAACCTGGATTTCACTTAATAAACTATCACTAGTACCTTATAGATTATCCTCATTGTGTTTCCATACAGTCTTGTGCCGCTTTCCTGTGATGGATATTCATGAAAAAAACGACTTATAAAGTACTCTTCTCCAGCTCCTGAAGTCACGGTAGAAGTCAAGGTGGTAGCCCTTCCCTCACTCCAGGCTGTAACTCTCGTGCCCTAACCCCGCCTCTAAGCAGTGTAATTGACACCCGGCTCAGTCGCCTGGACCGCGCTTGTACAGGCGGCGCATGTGCCGTCGGACTCAAGCGCGATCCTGTAACTGAATCGCGCGTGAGGAAGAGAAGACAGGCAGGCATCGGGGACGGCGCATGCGCGATTGAGTAACAGGATCGCGCTTGAGTCCGCGCGATAGACGGGATCGCTCTGCTACTGAGGCCGACGGCGCATGTGCCGCCTGTACAAGTGCAGTCCCGGCGACTGAGCCGGGTGTCAATTACACTGCTTAGAGGCACGGTTAGGGCAGGGGAGTTACAGCCTGGAATGAGGGAAGGGCTACCCCCTTGACTTCTACCGTGACTTCAGGAGCTGGAGAAGAGTACTTTATAAGTAGTTTTTTTTCATGAATATACATCGCAGGAAAGCGTCACAAGACTGTATGGACACAATGAGGATAATCTATAAGGTACTGGTGATAGTTTATTAAGTGAAATCCAGGTGAAAGGTTTGCTTTAATTCCATCACTGGAGCGTGATCGTAAGATGCGCGAGTACAAGCGCATGCTGGTAGACGCGCTGCTGGTGGCATTCCCACCTGACAGTGGGGGCACAGTGGAAGCACAAGGCAAAAGCAGAGGAGGAGGAAGAGGTCGCCAACACAGCTGGGGCACCACCAGCACCTCAGAAGGCAGGATTAGCATGGCAGAAATGTGGAAAAGCTTTGTCAGCACGCCACAAAAACCAGCACCACCAGCTTATATGGAACGTCTTAGCAGGAGGCAGCATTTCAGCAACATGGTGGAGCAGTATGTGTGCACAGCCGCTTGATCTGCCCCCTTCAACTTCTGGGTCTCCAAATTGGGCACATGGCCTGAGCTTGCCCTTTACGCCTTGGAGGTGCTGGCCTGCCCTGCAGCCAGTGTATTATCTGAACGTGTGTTTAGCACGGCAGGGGGCGTTATCATAGACAAGCGCAGCCGCCTGTCCACAGCCAATGTGGACAAGCTCACGTTCATTAAAATGAACCAGGCATGGATCCCACAGGACTTGTCCGTACCTTGTGCAGAATAGACATGTATACCGGCCTTAACCAGCGATTGTTATAGTACAGCACAATTGCTCATTCTTGTATTTTGGATATTTCACACTCTTTTGGAGTGTACCCTAATTAAAAAAAAACTTAATTTAAACCAAAAACCAGTGTTGGCTACCTCGTCCTCCTCCACCGCTTCTTCCGCCTACACAGCTACGTCCACCGCCTCCTCAAACTCCTACTCCATATGGACCTCCACCTCATAAATCAATTTTTTTTTTTTATTCGTACGTATTTTATTTTATTTTATGTCATTTCACTAATTTCTCTGTTACATTTTCGGGTGAGATTCGACAATTTTTGGGTGTGATATACCACTGCTATACCTAGTAGATAGGTTAAAAAATCTCACTAATTTGTATGCTACATTTTCAGGTGAAATTCACCAATTTTTGGGTGTGATATACCACTGCTCTACCTAGTATACAGGTTAAAAAAAATCACAAATTTGTCTGTTACATTTTTGGGTGAAATTCACCCATTTTTGGGTGTGATATACCACTGCTATACCTGGTATACAGTTAAATAAATTCACTAATTTGTCTGTTACATTTTCTGGTGAAATTCTCAAATTTTTGGGTGTGATGTACCACTGCTATACCTAGTAGACAGGTAAAAAAAAATCACTAATTTGTCTGTTACATTTTCAGGTGAAAATAATAAATTTTTGGGTGTGATATACCACTGCTATACCTAGTAGACAGGTAAAAAAAAAATAATCACTAATTTGTCTGTTACATTTTCGGGTGAAATTAACCAATTTTTGGCTGTAATATACCCCTCCTCTACCTAGTTGACAGCTTAATAAATTTCACAAATTTTTTCTTTACATTTTCGGGTGACATTAAACAATTTTTGTCTGTGATAGACCCCTGCTCTACCTAGTAGACAGGTTAATAAATTGCACAAATTTTTCTGTTACATTCTTGGTTTGACATTTTACAATTTTTGACGTGAATAAACCCCTGCTCTGCATAGGTGACAGGGACCGAAATTTTTAAAAATATTCTGTTCCATTTCTGTCGATGAAAAACCCCTACTCTGCTTAGGTGACAGGGACTTAAATTTCAAAAAAATTTGTCTTTAATTGGCCCATTCATTTGATCCTTCTGCTCAGGGCCGGCGCTACCATAAGGCAGATCAAGAGGCTGCCTTAGGGCGCGCCCTGCGAAGGGCGGAAGAATGAATGACTTTATTTTTTTTTATCACTTACTAATTGTGGCGATTGAATTTGTGCCACAGTGCCGCCGCCCGCCCGCCCCCAGCCTGGGTGTGCCGGCCGCTCGCAGCCCTCACTCACGGCAACACGGTCAGTCAGGCCACGGGGGCGTGACTGGTGACAGTGAGCGGCGCCGCCGCGGCGGGAGCAGGGACTAGAGGCGAGGTGAGCTGACTGACTGTGTCTGTGTTGCGTCTCGTCTGACTCACACAGACACAGCCGTCAGCCAGATTGAAGACGCAGCCAGCAGCAGGAGTCAGGAGTCAGACAGTCACAGCCCCACAGTGTTAACTTAGGGTAGCTGAACCGTGAATCAATGGTAATATGGTGATTTCTGATGATAAAAATGATGATATGAGCGCTAGGCTAGCGCACTGACTAGCGCCAGAGCAGAGGCTGAGCCTGAGCGCATGGCATTCAATTATGTTGAAAAAAAAAGTAATTACTCAACTACAATCATTAATATTGTGTGTGGGGGGGGGGACCCCGTGATATGGAGTGTGCTGTCTTCACTATTGCATACTGTTTATTTGTGTGCCTTCAGCACCATCTAGTGACCTTTATCTGTAAGTGCATCTTTTGCCTTGTTAAGTTATGCATATTCATTAGGTCACCTGACTTCCTGCTCACAGTGCTTTCTGGGAAAGAGACAGGCTTCTGCTTCCTTTTCTCTTCACCTCATGGAAGGAGCAGCTACTCACTGTGTGTCTCTTACTAAAGCATCGTTGGTAAGGGATTAATTAATGTTTTTGTGTAAGTTTTGTGTACACTGTACTGTATACTCAGTTCTTGTATGTTCATTTTCCTATAGTTTACCTTATCTACTGCCGGTTAATAAAAACCACAGACTACAGAAACAAGTCTCATCTTATTAACTAGTAGAATGGTGATATCTGCCTGTTGAACTGCATACAGACCCCGGGGGTACATGTTGTGAGAACAGGACAGTAAACGACGACTTCTAGCGAGAGAGACGCACCTGACTACACAGAAGTCTGTTACGGTCCACGCAATATCTGCAAACGGACACCACAGCGACTTCTATACAGTCCAGTGCTGCAAGGGGATAGCCACTTCAAGCAATGTAGACACATTAGATTGCATACTGTGACCGCTCTCTAAGCACAGCGACCGGCATTCCACAGCACAGTAGTCGCCACGCAGTTAAGTGTCTTCACCAACACCATGTCGCGTAGCACAGTATCAAGCTACAAGACAAGATCAAGGAAGGATGGTTCCACTAAGTCGTCTTCCGTTAGCAATGTGGCTACCATTGCCCGCGCAAAAGCAGAAGCCGCGAAGGTCAAAGCAGCCTTTGCCGAACAAGAAATGAAGATGAAAGAAGAAAAGGCACAGCTGGACATGAAGATGAAAGAAGAAAAAGCACAGCTAGAGGCTTCAATAGACATGCAAAAGGTCTTCTTAGATGCGAAGCTAGAGAAACTCGCCGTAGAGAAAGAAACGGCAGCCGCCATAGCTGAAGCAGAGTTCTTGGAAGCAATGGAATACAAGAAAACAGGAAGTCACCGCAGTGTGCTTAGCCAAGAACTCGGCCAGCAAGATCCTGTACAACGCACTTCAGAGTACGTCCATCAACACTCTAGACCAAACAGCAATGCTGATCCATTCCCAGGAACCGAAGACGTCACCTATGCCACAGAAGAATCATACCGTCCAAAAGAAAGAGTCACGCTCGGAACCCAGTCCTACAAACAAGAGAGCCCAGAGCCACGTGACAAAACTCCAGCTAACTTCCCTGCACACCAAGGAAGTCAGCTTCCAGTCCAGCCTGCAGAGCCACCTTATCCCACAAGACGGTATTGTGAAGGACTTTTATGCAATTGCCTATATGCTTCAGTTTGATTCTCTCCCTGCTATTTTGAGGACTATATTGTTCGGCTCCAATTGTCAAGAATGAATGTATTCGTGTACCGGACAATGATGTTGAGATTATGTTTGTATGTGGGATAGAAAGTACTTGTGTGAAATTGTTAAGAATTGTAAATGTTCTGGCCAGCAGATAATTGAGCTGTGTGTATTGGTAAAACTCAATTGTCTAGCCTGGCCCAGAGGAGGAGTTTTAGGATAATTGAGCTGTGTCTATTCTTAAAACTCAATTATCTAGTCTGGCCCAGAGGAGGAGTTTTTGCTGCATAAATTGTGAGTTCTGTGTACCAGTAAATCAGTCTTGTTCCAGCATTAAGTTGACTCATGTGTGGATTATTCGGCGATTCCAGGGATATTCCTACTCGTGGAATATTGGGTGATTTTCTTTTATGGGAAGAAGGGAATGCTTGACGAGGATATTTTCTACTACCGTCACAATTGGTTGGCAGCAGCGGGATTTTCCCTTCTACTTTCCTTTACACCAGGATTCCAAGCAGACACTGGGAACAGTGAATGGAAGGCTGGTACACCCCGCTTAAAAGAAAAACACTGAAAGAACTACTGGAAGTCCGTGGAAGGATTGCTAGCAACAAAACCAAGCGGGTCATTATAGCAGAATTAATGGAGCTAGACCAGGAGAACTTGGTTGCAGCAACGCCAGCAGTACAAGAGATGGGGACACCAGTGATTCAGGAGGAGGAATCACCAGCCAACAAGGCAATGAGAGAGAAGCTAGCATGGTTCGGTCCGAACCCAACGGCGGATGTGGTGCTGAAAGTGATGAACCTGTTAGCGGAGGAGGCTAAACAAATAAGAGACGCAGAGCTACAGTTAAAACTGGCAGCAGTCCAACAAGCAGCCGCACATTCTCCAAACAGTGAGTACAGTACAGCAGACACAAGGAAGATTCCGTTTAGCGCTTTTAAAGCTTTTGATGAAAAAGACTGTGACATTGATAATTACCTGGCAGATTTTGAGCGACAATGTAACCTGCACCGAATAGATAGAGGAGAGTGGGTCGCAATATTGTCAGGCAAACTGTCAGGCAAAGCTTCTGATGCTTTCCGGACCGTGCCAGAGCAGGAGATCCATAGCTACGCCAGGGTTAAAGAAGTGCTCCTGGCTCGTTATGCAGTAACCCCAGAGTCCTACCGACAAAAGTTCAGGGACTCACGCAAAACCACGAAAGACTCTTACGTGGAATGGGCATGCCAGTTATCCCTGTCGGCCTCTAACTGGGTCAACAGCAGCCAGGCCACCTCCGCAGAGGACATTTTACAACTAATGCTCCTGGAACAATTTTACAATCACATCCAGACGGATGTCAAAGACTGGGTGAGAGATCGCAGGCCCATGACTCTACCAGAGGCCGCTAAGTTGGCGGATGAATATGCGGATACTCGCAAGACGAACCTGGTCACACCACGGGTACAACCTCCACGACCAACGGTGCCCTCACACCCACCAGCCGCTAGATACCAACCTCCTAACAGACCGGTGACATCTAGCCCTCGCTATCCACGCCAGGAGGACAATGAACAACGCTGCTTCCGGTGCAAACAGCTGGGTCACTACAAGCAGAATTGCCCCATGGACAACAACACCAGGTCAAATTGGTCTCGACCTGGGTACCGCCCACCAGCAGCAGCCCATTGTGTAGACTCGGCTTGGGATCCCCAGGAACTGGGTCAGGAAGAACCATTGGGCACCCTTTACGAAGCCCTCATGGTACAATCTGTTATTACGGACAACAGGAAACACCATTGTCAGCTGGTCATGGTTAACGGAAAAACCGCCCGGGGATTAAGAGACAGTGGGGCAACCATCACGTTGGTACAAAGACACCTTATTAAGGCATCAGAGAAACCGGGGAAATCAATTGCTGTGAGAGTGGCAGGGGGAGCAGTATACCGTATTCCTACTGCACAGGTACACCTAGACTGGGGTGCGGGAGCTGGCAATGTTCATGTGGGCGTCATGAAAGACTTACCTTCTGAAGTCATCCTGGGCAACGACATTGGCCCCCTGACTTCGGCGTTCGCCTCTACCCCCGCTCAGGAGGCCCACGCAGTAACCACCAGAGCACAAAGTCGCGCTGCCGAGAGCCATCCGCTTCCTACTGAGACCCAGGTAAGCCAACCCAACCTACCCTTGACTGTAGAACCCCTACCCTGGGACACCCCAGAGGATTTTGGGCGGGAGGTGACCGGAGACCCTTCCCTCAGAAAGTATCGAGAGAAAGCCAGGAGGGGCCAAGGGGGGTTAGAGAAGGAGCAATTTATCTGGGAGGAAGGCCGCTTGTACAGGCTCACCGAGACCCGGGGTAATACACCAGGGCCTAAGCAAAAACGCCAGCTGGTAGTTCCCCGGAAATACCGCCAGGAGTTATTGAGGATTGGGCACGACGTACCCTTGGCAGGCCATTTGGGAATACGCAAGACAGGGTATCGGATAACCCAGAACTTCTTCTGGCCTGGGGTGTCCGACGACGTCAGGGCGTATTGTCAAACGTGCGAGGTATGCCAACGTATAGGTAAAAGGGGAGACCACCCAAAGGCTAAACTAGTTTCCATGCCCATTATTGAAGAACCGTTCACAAGGGTAGCCGTGGACATTATAGGGCCCCTGGCCCAACCTAGCCGTTCCGGCAAGCGGTATATACTCACCATAGTAGACTACGCCACCCGTTACCCCGAAGCGGTAGCTCTCTCTAACATACAGGCTGAGACCGTAGCAGAGGCCCTAGTTAAAGTATTTTCCCGAGTAGGCTTTCCCAAGGAGGTTCTGTCCGACCAAGGTACCCAATTCACGGCCGAGGTAACCCAGCAGATATGGAAAACCTGTGGAGTTAAATCCCTGACTAGCTCCCCATACCATCCCCAGACTAACGGCCTGTGCGAGCGCTTCAACGGAACGCTAAAGCAAATGTTGAAGTCGTTCACGGGGGCATACAAGGATTGGGAGCGATTCCTGCCACACCTTCTCTTTGCCTACCGAGAGGTGCCGCAGGAATCGACCGGATTCTCACCCTTCGAACTTCTCTATGGGAGGCGGGTGAGGGGGCCCTTAGATCTCATCAAGGATCACTGGGAGGGGCAGACAGAGATTGAGGGGACCCCGGTTGTACCTTATGTCCTGGAGCTGAGGGACCGCATGGAGGAATTAGCCCAGACAGTGCGAGAGAACCTCCGGGCGGCCCAACAGCGCCAGAGGGTATGGTATGACCGACGGGCTAGGCACCGGAGCTTTCAGATAGGCCAAAAGGTCATGGTATTAAGGCCGGTCCGAACAGACAAGCTCCAGGCCGCCTGGCAGGGCCCCTATAAAGTTATAGGACAGATATGCGACACTACCTACACGATAGCCAGCTGCGAGGATGAAGATGTGAAACGAACCTTTCACATCAACATGCTCAAGGCCTATCAGGAACGGGCAGAGGAGGTAGCCGCTATCTGTGCACCAGCAGGAGAAGACACAGAGACCCTACCCCTTCCCGACCTATTGGGCAGTAACGAAGGGATGACCCAGATAAAGAAAGTCCAGCTAGGTGAAGAGCTGGAGCCGCAAGAGCGGGATCAAGCTGTCCGCTTACTAGAAACAAAACAGGCCACATTCTCTCAGGAGCCTGGATACACACTCCTAGCCATACACAAGGTAGAGACTCCAGGACAGGCACCCCTGAGACAGCCTCCCTACCGTATCCCCGAAGCAGTCCGGGAAGGGATGCGGAAGGAGATAGATGAGATGCTTCGGCTAGGCGTAATCGAACCCTCAGAAAGTCCTTGGGCCTCGCCGGTAGTCTTAGTGCCAAAGAAGGATGGGACAACCCGCTTCTGTGTAGATTACCGGCGCCTCAATGACAAGACAGTTACGGACGCCTATCCGATGCCACGGATGGACGAGCTGCTTGACCGTATCTCTGCAGGGAAGTATCTGACCACAATAGACCTATGCAAGGGATATTGGCAGATTCCCCTAGCAGAAGATGCCATACCCAAGTCGGCCTTCATCACCCCGTTCGGCCTATACCAATTCCGGGTTATGCCGTTCGGGATGAAGAACGCCCCGGCCACCTTCCAACGGATGGTGGATCAGTTACTTAGGGGTCTCCAGAGCTTTGCATGCGCTTACCTGGATGACATCGCCATCCACAGCGATACCTGGGAAGCGCACCTAGAGCACGTAGGGGTAGTATTAGATAGGATCAGGGGGGCCGGGCTGACCCTGAAACCCGACAAATGTCACTTGGGTATGGGCGAGGTACAATATTTGGGCCACCGAGTAGGATGTGGTAAGCAACGGCCGGAGCCGGCTAAGATCGAGGCCGTTGCCAATTGGCCCACTCCCCACACCAAGACACAAGTCATGGCTTTCTTAGGCACAGCCGGCTATTACAGACGCTTTGTACCCGACTATAGTGCCCTGGCCAAACCCCTGACCGACTTGACCAAAAAGAAGCTACCCCGACAAGTCCTGTGGTCCCCGGAATGCGAGGTGGCTTTCCAAGCACTAAAGACTGCTCTGGTTAATGCTCCGGTGTTGGTTACCCCAGATCCTAACAAAAGATTTATTGTCCATACAGACGCTTCAATGTTTGGACTGGGGGCAGTACTAAGCCAGATCGGGGAGGATGGAGGAGAGCACCCGGTGGCATACCTGAGTCGGAAGCTGTTGCCAAGGGAGGTCAGTTATGCCACCATTGAAAAAGAGTGTTTGGCCTTGGTATGGGCACTCAAAAAGCTCACACCTTACCTTTATGGCCGGGCGTTCACTCTCATCACCGATCACAACCCCTTGGTGTGGCTTAACCGGGTTTCAGGGGACAACGCCCGTTTGCTACGCTGGAGCTTGGCCTTACAGCCCTATGACTTTACGATTCATTATCGCCCAGGCAAGCAAAACGGGAATGCCGATGGATTGTCACGCCAAACGGATTTAACCTCGGACTAAAAGCTCTGAACCCGTCAACCCTACTGGACCAGGAAAGGTCCAACCGAGTTGCCGGAGCAGGGAGAAAAAGGGGGGCCATTGTGAAGGACTTTTATGCAATTGCCTATATGCTTCAGTTTGATTCTCTCCCTGCTATTTTGAGGACTATATTGTTCGGCTCCAATTGTCAAGAATGAATGTATTCGTGTACCGGACAATGATGTTGAGATTATGTTTGTATGTGGGATAGAAAGTACTTGTGTGAAATTGTTAAGAATTGTAAATGTTCTGGCCAGCAGATAATTGAGCTGTGTGTATTGGTAAAACTCAATTGTCTAGCCTGGCCCAGAGGAGGAGTTTTAGGATAATTGAGCTGTGTCTATTCTTAAAACTCAATTATCTAGTCTGGCCCAGAGGAGGAGTTTTTGCTGCATAAATTGTGAGTTCTGTGTACCAGTAAATCAGTCTTGTTCCAGCATTAAGTTGACTCATGTGTGGATTATTCGGCGATTCCAGGGATATTCCTACTCGTGGAATATTGGGTGATTTTCTTTTATGGGAAGAAGGGAATGCTTGACGAGGATATTTTCTACTACCGTCACAGGTATGATATGGGCTGGCCTAAGTCAGAGACTCCATACAGGTATGATCGCCCACCACATTCGCACTGTGACTTTCCACCTCCAACCAACCTTAGTAGTAACCAGAGCACAATAGACTTTGCCAGGTTCTTTACTAAACGTGAGCTAGTTACAAAGGGACTGGCGAAGTTCAGTGATCGCCCTGAAAACTATAGAGCATGGCGGGCCTCCTTTTATAACATTACAAAAGACTTGGGTCTGTCACACAGTGAGGAGATAGACTTCCTTGTAGATCGGCTTGGAAAAGACTCTGTAGAACATGCCAAGAGAATCAGGGATATTAATATAAACTACCCAGAGATTGGCCTAAAAATGATCTGGGATAGACTTGATGAATGTTATGGTTCTGCAGAGGTCATAGAGGATGCGTTGTTTAAAAGAATTGACGAATTCCCTAAAATATCTAGCAAAGGGTTCCAGAAACTTAGGGATTTAAGTGATCTACTGATGGAATTACAGGTTGCCAAAGCCGAAGGGGATTTACCGGGGCTTGCTTTCCTCGACACTGCCAGAGGTGTCAAACCTATTGTATTAAAGCTTCCCCACAACCTGCAGGAGAAATGGGTCTCCCACGGGTCAAGGTACAAACATATCCACAATGTGCCATTCCCTCCCTTCAGTGTGTTTGTTGATTTTGTAAGGCTAGAAGCTAATATTCGTAATGACCCTAGCTTTGATCTATCACAGTCTTGTGCCACTCCCTATGACCACAGACCACACAAAGGATCAGTGGCAGTGCACAAAACTAACATTTCACCTGCAGATTCTTACAGGCATTACAGCTCCGCCAGCCACGAAACAGTCAAAGATCCTGGTAAGCAGTGCCCTCTACACAAGAAGCCACACCCTCTTCTGAAGTGCAGAGCCTTTAGAGAAATGTCCATAGGAGATCGCAAAGCCTTCCTCAAGGAGAACCGCATTTGCTACAAGTGCTGCTCATCAACATCACATATTGCCAAAGACTGTCAGGTTAGTGTAAAATGCACAGAATGCAACAACTTAGATCACAACACGGCCCTACATCCTGGGCCTTTCCCATGGACCTCATCACAGAGTAACAGTGCCAGAGAGCATGGCGGGGAGGAAAGTACCTCTGAAGCTAACCCACCAGCAGTTACTTCACAATGCACTGAAGTCTGTAAAGGACTCATAGGCGGCAGGTCCTGCTCAAAAATCTGCCTAACAAAAGTATACCCAAAGGGCTGCAGAGACAAAGCCATCAATGTTTACGCTATCCTAGATGACCAAAGTAATGCGTCCCTAGCCAAATCTACTTTCTTTGATATTTTCAACATCAAAGGGCCTAACACTCCTTATTCTCTAAAGACTTGTGCAGGTACTGTAGAAACAGCGGGGAGGAGAGCTAGTGGCTACCTAATTGAATCCATAGATGGTAAAACGTGTCTTTCCTTACCAACTATTACTGAATGTAACCAAATCCCTGATAATAGACACGAGATCCCTACACCAGAGGTAGCCATACATCACCCCCATTTACAACGTATAGCCCATCTCTTACCAAAACTCGATCCTAACGCTCAGATAATCCTACTCCTAGGGAGAGATATCTTACAAGTTCATAAAACTAGAGAACAGATTAATGGCCCACATCATGCTCCTTATGCCCAAAGGCATGACCTAGGATGGGTCATAGTAGGAGATGTCTGCTTAGGAAGCATACACAAACCAACCTCCATTAATAGCATGCTCACAAGCACATTAGATAATGGACGTCCCTCTATTTTCCAACCATGTGGAAACAACTTCCTCATAAAGGAACTGCCACATAGTACTCAACTACTTTGTTCTTTCATAGACTCTGTAGACCACGACATAGCTTGTGACAGTGACGAAGACCACTTAGGTTGCTCAGTGTTCCAAAGGACCAAGGAGGACAATCAGGTAGCAATGTCCCACGAAGACAGATTGTTTTTAGAAACCATGCAAAAGGAAATCACTAAGGATGAAACAAATAGTTGGGTCGCACCCCTTCCCTTCAGGCCTCAAAGACAACGTTTGCCTAACAACAGAGAGCAAGTCTACAGACGTTTTGTCTCTCTAAGACGTAGCTTCCACAAGAAGCCAGAAATGAAAGATCACTTCTTTACTTTCATGAGGAAAATATTTGAGAACGGTCATGCTGAGGTAGCTCCCACCCTTAAAAACTCAGAAGAATG
This sequence comes from Bufo bufo, assembly GCF_905171765.1. NCBI lineage: Eukaryota > Metazoa > Chordata > Amphibia > Anura > Bufonidae > Bufo > Bufo bufo. The sequence goes on from NC_053394.1 coordinate 212,467,283, forward strand.
TTGGTATTTACCCATATTCGGGGTTTACCACCCAAAGAAACCAGGTCAAATTAGAGTAGTGTTTGACTCTACTGCTAAATATGAAGGCGTCTCCCTAAACGACGTCCTGCTCTCAGGTCCAGATCTTAACAACAAGCTCCTAGGAATACTGCTTCGTTTTCGTAAAGACTCTGTTGCCTTCATGGCAGACATTCAGCAGATGTTTCATTGCTTTCTCGTTAAAGAGGAACACAGAAACTTCTTAAGATTTCTTTGGTTTATTGACAATGACCCCACAAAAGATATCGCGGAGTACCGCATGCGGGTACATATCTTTGGTAACAGCCCCTCCCCTGCAGTTGCAACTTATGGTCTCAGACACTCTGCTCAGGAAGGCGAACTAGAAAATGGGTCAGACGTCAGACAATTCGTAGAAAGAGACTTTTATGTAGATGACTGTCTAAAATCACTACCAACTGTTGAGGGCGCAGTAGGTCTCCTTAAGAGAGCTCAAGAAATGCTCGCATGCTCAAACCTGAGACTCCACAAAATAGCCTCCAATAGTAAGCAGCTGATAGAAGCATTTCCCTCTCAAGACCACTCAAACGACCTACAGAGCTTAGACTTAGGGACTGACTCCCTTCCTATACAACGTAGCCTTGGTCTCCTCTGGGATCTAAAATCAGACACGTTTACCTTCCAAGTCAGCCAGGAAGAGAAGCCCTTTACCCGTAGAGGTGTCCTGTCTGCCATAAACAGTCTTTATGATCCCTTGGGATTCACGGCCCCCGTTACAATCCAGGGCAAATCACTACTTAGAGACTTAACTCAGGAGACATTGGATTGGGATCACCCACTTTCCCCTGAAAAAAGAAACACATGGATAGAGTGGAGAAACTCCCTAAAGACTTTATCTAACCTGCATGTTCCACGTTCTTACGCTCCTGTGCCATCCACAGAAGTAAAAACACAAAGACTTTATGTATTCTCTGACGCGTCCGTCAAAGCAATTGCCGCTGTAGCTTATCTTAAAACTATAGACAACAAAGGTCAGTGCCACACAGGGTTTGTCATGGGCAAAGCAAAACTCGCACCACTTCTCGAACATACAATACCCAGGCTAGAACTCTGTGCCGCTGTACTAGCCGTTGAACTAGCTGAATTAATTACAACAGAGATAAACCTAGAAATTCGAGACACAGAGTTTTATTCAGACAGTAAAGTGGTCCTGGGCTACATTTACAACCAAACTAGGCGTTTCTATGTTTACGTTAACAACCGAGTGTTAAGAATCAGGAGGTCTACTTTCCCAAAGCAATGGCACTTTGTACCTACTGACCATAACCCAGCAGACTTAGCAACCAGGTCAGTTGCTGCCAGTCACCTTAAGGACACAGTTTGGTTCAGGGGTCCTGCTTTTCTATACAACTCAGAACATTCTTCTGCCTGTGACTCATATGAGTTGTTAGATGCAGATTCTGACAAAGAAATCCGCCCCCAGGTATCTGTGCTACTTACTGTAAATTCGTACAATCAGCTCGGTAGCCACCGTTTCATCAGGTTTTCCACCTGGAAGTCACTCGTGCGAGCTATCACCTGTTTAGCACACATAGCCCGTTCCTTCAAGCGTGCCCCATTTGTTATGGAATGTAACTGCAAAGGTTGGCATCATTGTAAGAATGGATACTCAGTAAGTGAGCTAGAACAATCGAAAAATCTAATTATTTGTTCCATGCAACAAGAGACATTCGCCAAAGATCTCTACAAACGCCAATAGAGACAAGTGCAAGGCCTTGCCGATACTTTCTGGAATAGGTGGAAGAAGCAATATCTTCCCACCTTACAGACAAGAACCAAATGGCACACAGTTAAGCCCAACCTAAAACCTGATGACATTGTTCTTGTTAAAGACTCTCAGGTCCAAAGAAATCATTGGCCTTTGGGCCTCATTACTAAAGTGTTTCCAAGTGAAGACGGACATGTCCGTAAAGTTGAGGTCAAGATTTTCTAACAAAATGAGACCAAACTGTTTATCAGACCTACTTCCGAACTAATCCTACTGTTATCTGTTGAGGACTCTAATAGTGACATCGGCTGATGTCAAGCGGGGAGTGTGCTGTCTTCACTATTGCATACTGTTTATTTGTGTGCCTTCAGCACCATCTAGTGACCTTTATCTGTAAGTGCATCTTTTGCCTTGTTAAGTTATGCATATTCATTAGGTCACCTGACTTCCTGCTCACAGTGCTTTCTGGGAAAGAGACAGGCTTCTGCTTCCTTTTCTCTTCACCTCATGGAAGGAGCAGCTACTCACTGTGTGTCTCTTACTAAAGCATCGTCGGTAAGGGATTAATTAATGTTTCTGTGTAAGTTTTGTGTACACTGTACTGTATACTCAGTTCTTGTATGTTCATTTTCCTATAGTTTACCTTATCTACTGCCGGTTAATAAAAACCACAGACTACAGAAACAAGTCTCATCTTATTAACTAGTAGAATGGTGATATCTGCCTGTTGAACTGCATACAGACCCCGGGGGTACATGTTGTGAGAACAGGACATGGAGGGAGGGTGGACAATGTAAATGTCTGTACAGAGTTGTACTCTGAGTATGTGACATGGGAATGGGGCCAGGCCGCCAGGAAGGGTCGGCAGGGTGGAATGATGTGCCATGGGGAAGGGGGGAGAAATGATGTGCCATGGGGGGGAGAAATGTGACACAATAGGGGGTAATGATGTGATCATGGATGTGGCCAGGGCCGTCCGGGGGCGGGGGGGATGATGTGCCATGGGGGTGGAGAAATGTGACACAATAGGGGGTAATGATGTGATCATGGATGTGGCCAGGGCCGTCTGGGCAGGGGGGATGATGTGCCATGGGGGGAGGGTAAGAAATGTGACACAATAGGGGGTAATGATGTGATCATGGATGGGGCCAGGGCCGTCCGGAAGGGGGGGGATGATGTGCCATGGGGGAGAGAAATGTGACACAATAGGGGGTAATGATGTGATCATGGATGTGGCCAGGGCCGTCTGGGCAGGGGGGATGATGTGCCATGGCGGGAGGGGAAGAAATGTGACACAATAGGGTGTAATGATGTGATCATGGATGGGGCCAGGGCCGTCTGGGCGGGGGGATGATGTGCCATGGTGGGGAGGAAAAGAAATGTGACACAATAGGGGGATAATAATGTGATCATGGATGGGGCCAGGGCCGTCCGGGCGGGGGGATGATGTGCCATGGGGGGGAGAAATGGGACACAATAGGGGGTAATGATGTGATCATGGATGGGGCCAGGGCCGACTGGGCGGGGGGGATGATGTGCCATGGGGGGAGGGGAAGAAATGTGACACAATAGGGGGTAATAATGTGATCATAGATGGGGCCAGGGCCGACTGGGCGGGGGGGATGATGTGTCATGGGGGGGGGAAATGTGACACACTAGGGGGTAATGATGTGACATGAAGGGGGTGATGTAAACTAAAAAGGAGGGGGTGATGTGACATGGTTTGGAGGGGAGAAATGTGACATGGCGGGGGAGAAAGGTGACATGGAGGGGGAGAAATGTGACATGGCGGGGAGAAATGCGACATGGCAGGGGAGAAATGTGACATTGAGGGAATGAAATGAAAAGAGGTGATGTGAAGAGGGGGGTGTGGACATGAAATTGGTGAATTTCACCATTAGTTTATTATATCGCAATCATATATTTAAATCTCAATATTTACCTCCCTAATCGCAATTGCACATTTTCCCCAAATCCTGCAGCACTAGTATATATGGGGGCCCTGTATATATTTGGCACTATATGGGGGCTGGGTGCACTGTATATATTGAGCACTACATGGGGGCACAGGCACTATATGGGGGCGCTTTATGTATGAGGGCAGCCACACAGGTACTTTATGGGGGCCCTGTATATATATGGCACTATATGGGGGCTGGTGGCACTGTATATATTGAGAACTACATGGGAGCACAGGCGCTATATGGGGGCTGGGGGCACTGTATATATGGGGGCACATAATATAATATGTGGTGACACAGATCTGATAAATATGAATTTGCTTCAGTTCCATTTAGGCTCGGCTGTGGACTGCACTGCAGACTGAGGAGCAACAGATAAGAGAGGCGCATGTGGGTCAGTGGCTGCATCGTGGTGCATGGTGAGTCACTGTCCAGCCCGGGTCCCCCCCTCCCCTCTGGGAGAATCTGGTGTACCTGTTATCCACATAACCCTGTGACAAGGACACAGCGTTTGGACAATGTGCCATTAATCTGTTTCAGATGCTGCAAGTTGTTAAAAACAACTTTAAAAGCCGCGGCTCACCACAAGGTAAGTAGTCCCTTAGGTGGGAATGCAGTGCATGTAGTCACGCTGCCTAGGTTCTCCTCCCAGCCTCTCATGCTTAATTGACACTGAATGTTGGGCTTTGCATGAAGTTCCGGATGAATGCGCCGGACTGTGATGGCCGCATAGTCAGGAGCTCTCCGTACTGATTCCTGCACAGCACCAGCTAACGCAAGCCGACAGAAGAGACGATGGTCAAAATCGGTAACCCAAGATCTGGGGATAACTCTAATGCCCCCAAACCCCTTCATATAAGCGGGGATATGGACAAATTTATAAAGAAGGCTGCCGCCACAGTAGCGGCCAGGGAACCTAAAATGGCGCCGGCTGCATCACATAAGGCGCGTGACCGTTCCCCTGAGATGTCCGGGGGGAAAGCGACACAGAAGACTCCCATGGCAAAACAGCTCTCCCCATCACCCGTCGCTTCTTGAAGCAATCCCTCAGCATGGCGATGGAACCAATACTCAGTGAGTTAACTGCCCTCCGCCATGATGTTCACCACATTGGTGACAGGGTCGTCGCCCTAGAGTCCCACCAAATTGCTGTTTTAGAGCACCAGTCAGCCACGGCCTCCTCCCTACAGAAATGCCGCACTTACCTGAATGAGCTTCACAATGCTGTGGAAGATCAGGAAAACAGGGGGCGCAGAAACAACCTGCGCTTCAGGGGAGTGCCGGAATCTGTCGATGCAGCAAGTATCCCGACGGTGGTGATAGAGATATGCAGCGCTATCTTGGGCCCAGATATGCCCATAGAGATTACAGTGGAAAGGGCGCACCGGGCCTTGCGACCTTAGCTCAAACCTACAGAGCCACCAAGAGACATCATATGTCGGTTCCTTAACTACCAGACCAAATCGGCAATACTGGAAGCAGCAAGAAACACACCTGATATGTCCTATGAGGGAACTCCTATTTCAGTCTTCCAAGATCTGGCTCCATCTACCCTCAAGAAGAGAAGAAGCCTGAAGCCCCTGACTGACTGGCTTAGAACAAAGAAGACACCATATAGATGGACCTTTCCATTCGGGATATCATTTTTCTATGAGGGACGCCGCCTCACCATTTCATCCTTCTCAGATCTAGCTGGAGCATATGAACACCTGCAGATTCCTCCTCTCCCTATAGAAAACTGGGAACTATATCAAGATCTCACTGACCTGCCAGAAGTTCCAAAGATCTCACCTTTTGAGCCTCCACGCACTCCGAGATCCCAGAAGAACAAGCGCAAGACCAGCCAGATGACACCTTAACTCTGGGTTAATCTTATATAGCCTGATGCCCAAGGTTTCTTTAACTATCTATGCTCCTTATTTAACCTCTTTACCCGTGCCCACAATTCCCCTTTCTACACCTTTCCCTACCCCCCTACTCCTCCCCTCCCTCCCCCTCCCCTCCTTTCTTATCAGTTTCCCAATTCACCCCTGACATCTAAAGTCAATCTGTCTCCTTGCCTCACGGTTGAGGCTGTATTAATGTGCTGTGAGGATCACAATAGGGTTGACAACACCTTTCCCCCCTTGCGATCCTTATTATGCCTCTTAATGTGACCCACACAATTGGGCCTTACTTTTTCAAAGTTCATTTAACAGTTCTCTGTTATCTTGTTTATTTTTTGTTAAAGGTACATACTTCTATTAGACCAACTTACATGACATGGTGGAAGAATTCTCTGGCTCCTTTCTCACCCTCCCGGATATATAGCTTCAGCAGAAACAAAAGGCGGGTCTCCGGGAGGAGGACCTGGCTACATCAAGGTAGAGTCCCATACATCAAACTGAATGGCTGACTTATCATTTGCGTCCTTTAATGTGAAGGGCTTCAACTCCCCTTCTAAGAGGAGCCAAATCTTCGCATTACTGCGCAAAGCTGGGGCCAGCGTCCTCCTCCTACAGGAGACTCATTTCAAATTTAACCATTACCCTAATTTATCCTTTTCCAACTACCCCCTTTGGTATCATTGTGGAGGTAATTCTGCTGCGTCCGGGGGGGTGAGCATTGGATTCCAGAGGAAGATTCCTTTTAAATATATCTCCCAACTCCAAGATCCAGAAGGGAAATACTTATTAGTGAAGGGTTCTATAGGTCCCCAAACCTACACCATTATAAATCTGTACGCCCCTAACACAGGCCAACATACTTGGTTTACGAAAATATTTCCCCTAATAGAATCCTTTGCTGAGGGTTTGACAGTAGTTGGAGGAGACCTAAACGCTACTTTAAATCCTTCCCTAGATTCCTCGTCCTGTAAATCGAGCTTGTCTCTTAGAACACTACGCTTTATAAAAGACGGCTTTTGGAATTTAAACCTTATGGATGTATGGCGTGTATTCAATTCAGACGCAAAAGACTATACGTTTTACTCCCATCCCCACCAATCATATCAAAAATTAGATTACCTCTTTGTGTCTAAGGAACACCTCCAACTCTGTCATGGACCCAAAATAGGTTCCATACTTCTATCGGACCATGCTCCCATATTCCTACCTATTTTAGCACCCACACCTAACCCAAGTAAATTTAGATGGCGGCTAAATGAATCCTTATTGAGCAACCTAAAGATTAGGGATAAGATATTGGATTTACTCAAGGAATATTTTTCCATCAATAAAATACCCGAAACTTCAGACCAATCGCTTTGGGACGCCCATAAACCTTATATTAGAGGACACTTCATTAGTCTTGGGGCATTCCTTAAAAAAGAAAGAAACAAAAAAATAGATTCCTTGAATAGTAGGATTTACTCCTTAGAAAAAATACACAAAAAATCTCTATTAGAGTCCCACTTTACGGAACTTTCATCCCTAAAAGCAGAACTGAAATCCCTATTACAACAGTCCACTGCCAAATACTTCTTAAACTCCCAACATAGGTTTTATGCTCATGGGGACAAAGCGTCTAAATTTATGATGCGAAGAATAAAAGATAGAAGATCCACAAACTATATACACCAACTTGACTCCCCTCAATGTGCTCCCTTATATTCTTCAAAACTTATAGGAACTCAATTCCGCTCGTTTTATGAAGCACTATATAATCTTCCTCCTACCCTGAATCCAGAAACACATTCAGATCTCCTTGCATCTTTCCTAGATTCAATCTCCCTGCCTACCTTAACACCTGAAAATAAACTTAAGTTGGCATCCCAGTTTACCTTAGAGGAATTGACTAAGGCACTAGCCCAATCTCCGCAGAACTGAAATCCCTGTTACAACAGTCCACTGCCAAATACTTCTTAAACTCCCAACATAGGTTTTATGCTCATGGGGACAAAGCGTCTAAATTTATGATGCGAAGAATAAAAGATAGAAGATCCACAAACTATATACACCAACTTGACTCCCCTCAAGGTGCTCCCTTATATTCTTCAAAACTTATAGGAACTCAATTCCGCTCGTTTTATGAAGCACTATATAATCTTCCTCCTACCCTGAATCCAGAAACACATTCAGATCTCCTTGCATCTTTCCTAGATTCAATCTCCCTGCCTACCTTAACACCTGAAAATAAACTTAAGTTGGCATCCCAGTTTACCTTAGAGGAATTGACTAAGGCACTAGCCCAATCTCCGCATGGTAAGAGCCCAGGCCCAGATGGATTCCCAGTGATCTATTACAGGACATTTCAGCAAGTGGTTCTACCGCATCTGCTCTCAGTCTGCAACATGGCTTTACAGGGGAAACATTTATCCAGAGATATGACAATGGCCCACATAACTTTAATCCCAAAGAAGGGAAAAACCCCAAACATTGCGCAAGCTATAGGCCCATCTCACTTCTTAACATTGACCTTAAACTACTTGCGAAAATGTTAGCTAACCGCCTTGCGACCCTTCTTCCCTTGCTTGTACATGGGGATCAGGTGGGTTTTGTTAGAGGAAGAGAGGGTAGAGATAACACAGCTAGAGTCCTAAACGTGCTGTACTACTCTGTTTTACGGTCAAAACCGCTGCTTCTTTTAAGCACGGATGCAGAAAAAGCATTCGATAGAATTGGCTGGGTATATTTAAAACAAATCTTATTTAGGTTTGGCCTGCCTGATCCCTTTGTACAAGCAACTTTCGCAATGTACTCCCAAGCTTCAGCGTCAGTACTAATTAATGGAGACCTAACCGACCCCTTTAGCATACAAAATGGCACTCGTCAGGGATGTCCCCTTTCGCCCTTACTTTTTGTTTTAGCCCTGGAACCCCTTCTTGCTAGATTGAGAGCAGACCGGGACATCCATGGAGTCAGGTTGGGAGACCAAAACCACAAACTTGCGGCTTTCGCAGATGACATAATGATTATGACATCCAATCCCAGTACTTCACTCCCCTTAATCCAAAAACACCTAGAAACATATAGCCTTTTGTCAAATTTTAAAATAAACAAACAAAAATCCCTAGTGAAATGTGTGAAGATTTCTCATAGAAACCAATTGAGTCTAAAAGAGAACTCTCCCTTCGATTGGTCATCTCCATACATCACTTATTTGGGAGTCAAGATAAGCCCCAATCCGTCTGAACTATTTGCACTTAACTATTTGCCCCTCTTACAATCTATTACTACTGACATAAATAGACTAAATATTCCTACGATATCATGGTTTGGCCGTAAAAACCTTTTGGTCTCGCTAATTTTACCTCGCCTTACTTATCTCCAACAGGTTTAACCCATCCCAGTCCCTAAGTCTTATTATGTCTCCCTCAGAAAACTTTTTAGTTCATTCATTTGGACCCAAAAGAAACCAAGACTCTCTTATTCCTTATTAACGCACCCTAAGCATTCAGATGGCATAGCCTTCCCAGATCCTGAAACATATGGCAGGGCCGTCTTACTATCCAGAGCTATAGATTGGCTCAGAACACCCAATCCTAAATCTTGGGTAGCGATGGAACAAGAACTTGTAGGTCAACCCTTTCGGTCTCCTCTGTTAGGGAACTCCAGCCTGAGTAAAACCCCCTCCTGTTCCTTTCCAATAATACAAGCTACCCTCAAGGCTTGGAAACATCTCCAATCCTCGCATTGTTCAATACCCTTTCCATCACCAACCCTTTCGGTGGGTGATGTTATAGGTACTTCTCTCCCAGTAATAAGAGACTGCAGTCCACGTGACATTAGAGATTCTGCTATATCCATATTTGCCCTTCATCAATCTGGAAACACTCCCCTCACAGTCAAAGAGATTCAAACGAAACTGAATCCTCACAAACAGTTTTTACCTGCTAGCCTATATCTTCACTCTTATATATCATTACACATCTCAAATAAAGATCGGCTGAGACCCTTGGTCTGGATAGAATCACTCTTCACTTACCCTAATCCACCAAAAAAGTTAATCTCACAATTATATAGAAAACTCAATAATTCCCCGTCACTAGTCAAACCAGCTTTTATTAGAAGCTGGGAAAAAGATTTAAGCCTTGATTTCGCATTTTCTGATTTACCAAAAATATTGCTATCTCCACATAGATCATCTCGCTGTGTGCGTATACAGGAGAATGGTTATAAGCTCTTAACCAGATGGTATAGAACTCCAGACGTGACTTCTCTTTATTCAGATGCGGCGACGGACCAATGTTGGAGATGCCTTGAAGATAGAGGATCGTTTTACCACATATGGTGGTCCTGCCCCATAATTAACAAATGGTGGCAATCCATATTTGATAAAAGCAATGCGATTTGTCACACAAATATACAGATATCTCCGTCTTTAGCTCTACTCAACATAGATATTAACAAACCCCCCCCCCATCCCTCATTTCTATTTAGACAATTATTGATAGCAGCACGCCTTTTAGTGCCTAAATTCTGGTTATCAACCTCTATTCCGTCTCTGGAACAATGGAAACTGAAGGTTGACCAATTGTTTAGATTTGAGGAAATTTCCTCTTGGGAAACACGTACCCACAGAAAAATATTTGTAAACTGGGATTCAATAAAACGTAACCTTTACTAGGTCAATTAAAATAATTGTCACACTGGGTGAGAGACGACATAGACAACACTTACAACAGTAAATTCCTCCACTGCATCAATTCATATTCATATTCCATTTGGAAATAATAAAAAAAGAGAAAAAGATGGGTGGATCTCACCTCGTCTGGGCGGGGTCCAATTGTGGAGGATGGTCCTGGCAATGGTCTTACCTTGGACCTGTGTGACCAGGTGCTGGTGTGGTGTTGGCACGATGTTATATCCTGCAAGGCCCTATTATGGCTTTCCTGCCTGCCTAGGGGGATAGGGACTCGTAACAAGCCTGCCTACCACAATGGAGCACCCGCCCCGACAGGGGCGACCCCACACCGAGCCTTTCCCTCAGTATGGGTCTTAATCCTATCAAGCCCTAACTACAACGCCCTACATGCCATGTTTCTGTCACTTCTGGACATCATCAGGGGACTTCATATGTATATTCCAGGGCAACTACAAATAGAAGTTATAAACAAACACTCAATATAGGTCACCAGTATTTGAGCACCGCACACAACGTGGCTAATCAACAGCCGCAGTTTACTTACTCAGAATCAAGGTGGTTTTAGCCTCGTATTCTTAGGACAAGATGATGAATAAATCTTGTCCACACTGATGCAGGGGAAGTGTCCCTTGTCAGTCCGTGTCTCACCCAAAGTAACAGTGATTTGGGTGAGCAATGGGTGGTTATTAGCCGCCTCCTCTTATACCTCTACTCCCGATGTGTGTACGCCCCCCGTGATCATTTGACTCACCTGTCCAGGTATCGCAGAACACTTGTGATTCGGCGTGGAACGCACGCCACTCGCGTGCGTGCCACCGGACCGGAAGTCAACGTCACATGATGCGGCTGAACCGGAAGTAAGGTCAGAGCCGAGGTCAGAGCGTTGCCAGTTGCATAGCAACTACTAGGCTCATGACGCTTGGCCCTATTAACAGACACATGATAACTTGCCTGTCATTTTCATAGATGCACAGTCGCATAACAGATATAATTTGGCATGAGATCCGAACACAGGCTCTTCCCCAATGGATGCTAACCGATTGTTGGGCCAAGGACCCTATTCTGTATTCATATTGTGATATTGTATTTTTGGATGGATCCACCGTCACGTCCACTACGCTCATGGTTTAAATGTGACAACATCTTTATCTGGTGGACTACATATTATGATATTATACTTTTAAATGTATCCACCGTCACATCCCATGTGCTCGTTGTTTAGGTGAGACGGCGTCTAATCTGGGGGTCATCCTAAACAGATCTGAGCGGAGGAGGGAAAGAGTGGAAGTAATAACCGCCTATTATTAGCGGATTCCCCCTCTGTTACTTTCGGTCGTGTCCATCATCCCATCCCATGCGTCCATCTATTGGGCACACACGATGAGAGGAGGGACACGACAAATTCACATTCATCATTTTTGATGTGGATCACAAGAAGCAACAATAGTTTTGTTGTTCATTTAGCCCAGATGGATGGACTGTTTTGAGATAGAAGATCCATTTAGCCTCACATTGCAGGATCCTTCTATCAAAATCACCGCGTCTTGTTCCTGGCTTGATTTTTTCAATTCCAGAGAAAGATAGGCAGTCCGGTCTCCCTCCATGTTTCGTGTTTACGTGACGTGCCACCGATGTATCTTTATCGTTTCTTATATCACTCAAATGCTCGCCAATTCTCCTACTAAACTCCCTTCCAGTCTTCCCAATGTACTCCTCGCCACATTCGCATGTGATCTTGTACACCAATCCCATGCTTCTGCAGTTGATAAAGTCTGTGATTGTGTAGACTTTATTGGTGTTATTGCTCCTGAATGACTTTGCTTTGGCCATGAAGGGGCACGCCACGCATCTACCACATTTGTAGTTCCCACTAATGCCTTTCTCCAACCAAGTCTTTGACTTGGGCCCTGTTGTATAATGGCTGTGTACCAACATATCGCGGATGCTTCTGCCCCGTCTATATGTGATGCTGGGGTGCCCCTTTATGGCCCTGCGAACATCAGGATCCATTAGGAGCACGTGCCAGTGTTTTGATATGATATCTCTAATTCCTGATGAACAACCATTGAAGGTACTAATAAAACGAATCTCCCTGTCATTACTGGAGCTACTATTAGTGGGGGCGTCTGTTTTTGGCGTCAGAAGAGATACTCTGTCCTTATTCAGGGCATGCCTCGCTAAATTTTTATTTAAAATCCGAGATCTCGCGAGACGAAGAACCGGGGTGCGCCGAGTCAACAACGGAGAGCGGCGAAGACAGAAGGAGAACCCCGGAGAGTTGAGAAGACCCCCCGGATAGCGGAGAAGACCCGTCGGGATAGCGGAAGAAGAAGAGCCCCCCCCTGGTAAAAGAGCTAATAAAGAAGACAGGGGGCGGCCTCCGGAGCAGAAAAATAAAATATTTTAATACACTGTGTGGTTTATTTGTGTTTTTACCACTTTTCTTGCAGGTGAATGGGTAGGGGTACGATGTACCCCATACTCATTCACTTAGGGTGGGGGGCCGGTATCTGGGGGCCCCCTTATTAAAGGGGGCTCCCAGATTCCGATAAGCCTCCCGCCCGCATACCCCGACAACCAACGGCCAGGGTTGTCGGGAAGGGGCCCTGTCCTCATCAACATGGGGACAGGGTGCTCTGAGGTGGGGGGGCCGCAGTGCGCCCCCTGCCCCAGAGCACCCAACCCCCCCATGTTGAGGGCATGCAGCCTGGTACGGCTCAGGAGGGGGGGGGGGCGCTCGCTCGTCCCCACTCCCTTCCTGGCTGGCCGGGTAGCGTGCTTTGGATACGGGTCTGGTATGGATTGTAGGGGGACCCCCTACGCCGTTTTTTTCGGCGTAGGGGGGGCTCTCCTTACAACCCATAACAGACCTAAGGGCCCGGTATGCTCCTGAGGTGGGGACCCATGCCGGATTTTTATTTAAAATCCGGCGGGGACTTCCCCCTCAGGATTCATAACAAACGCCGCACACGTGTAGAATTGGCGGGAATCCAAGTCGGATCTCCCGTCGCTTCTATGACGCGCTTGCTGGGATGTGCTGTCACTATTCCAGTGAGTGCGAGATCTCGGCACCATGTCGCCGAGTATCAGCGCGACGCTGTCGTGCTAAAAGCACAATATCACAAACACCTACTGTAAAACTGTGCAGATTTGGTTGAATAGAGATGTGAGACCTGTTTTTTTTTTGCGCTGTGTGACAGTTATAGGTTTAATCACAGAATGACACTTCTATCAGCACGCTAGCGTGTGTCTTAGGTTTTTCTGAATCACACTATCAATACCTTCAATGTAAGATTTTCTTTTTGGGATAGATTTCAAGTAGGCCTCAAATACCACAAACTAGTTATTTTCAGAATGGCAAATTTGGGAATGCTTTTTCAACCCAGAACAAAAAGTCTGCTTTTACGGTCACTACAAATAACTTGACCAGCTAAAACTGTGCAGATTTGGTTGAATAGAGATGTGAGACCTGTTTTTTTTTTGCGCTGTGTGACAGTTATAGGTTTAATCACAGAATGACACTTCTATCAGCACGCTAGCGTGTGTCTTAGGTTTTTCTGAATCACACTATCAATACCTTCAATGTAAGATTTTCTTTTTGGGATAGATTTCAAGTAGGCCTCAAATACCACAAACTAGTAATTTTGAGAATGGCAAATTTGGGAATGCTTTTTCAACCCAGAACAAAAAGTCTGCTTTTACGGTCACTACAAATAACTTGACCAGCTAAAACTGTGCAGATTTGGTTGAATAGAGATGTGAGACCTGTTTTTTTTTTGCGCTGTGTGACAGTTATAGGTTTAATCACAGAATGACACTTCTATCAGCACGCTAGCGTGTGTCTTAGGTTTTTCTGAATCACACTATCAATACCTTCAATGTAAGATTTTCTTTTTGGGATAGATTTCAAGTAGGCCTCAAATACCACAAACTAGTTATTTTCAGAATGGCAAATTTGGGAATGCTTTTTCAACCCAGAACAAAAAGTCTGCTTTTACGGTCACTACAAATAACTTGACCAGCTAAAACTGTGCAGATTTGGTTGAATAGAGATGTGAGACCTGTTTTTTTTTGCGCTGTGTGACAGTTATAGGTTTAATCACAGAATGACACTTCTATCAGCACGCTAGCGTGTGTCTTAGGTTTTTCTGAATCACACTATCAATACCTTCAATGTAAGATTTTCTTTTTGGGATAGATTTCAAGTAGGCCTCAAATACCACAAACTAGTTATTTTCAGAATGGCAAATTTGGGAATGCTTTTTCAACCCAGAACAAAAAGTCTGCTTTTACGGTCACTACAAATAACTTGACCAGCTAAAACTGTGCAGATTTGGTTGAATAGAGATGTGAGACCTGTTTTTTTTTTTGCGCTGTGTGACAGTTATAGGTTTAATCACAGAATGACACTTCTATCAGCACGCTAGCGTGTGTCTTAGGTTTTTCTGAATCACACTATCAATACCTTCAATGTAAGATTTTCTTTTTGGGATAGATTTCAAGTAGGCCTCAAATACCACAAACTAGTAATTTTGAGAATGGCAAATTTGGGAATGCTTTTTCAACCCAGAACAAAAAGTCTGCTTTTACGGTCACTACAAATAACTTGACCAGCTAAAACTGTGCAGATTTGGTTGAATAGAGATGTGAGACCTGTTTTTTTTTTTGCGCTGTGTGACAGTTATAGGTTTAATCACAGAATGACACTTCTATCAGCACGCTAGCGTGTGTCTTAGGTTTTTCTAAATCACACTATCAATACCTTCAATGTAAGATTTTCTTTTTGGGATAGATTTCAAGTAGGCCTCAAATACCACAAACTAGTTATTTTCAGAATGGCAAATTTGGGAATGCTTTTTCAACCCAGAACAAAAAGTCTGCTTTTACGGTCACTACAAATAACTTGACCAGCTAAAACTGTGCAGATTTGGTTGAATAGAGATGTGAGACCTGTTTTTTTTTTGCGCTGTGTGACAGTTATAGGTTTAATCACAGAATGACACTTCTATCAGCACGCTAGCGTGTGTCTTAGGTTTTTCTGAATCACACTATCAATACCTTCAATGTAAGATTTTCTTTTTGGGATAGATTTCAAGTAGGCCTCAAATACCACAAACTAGTTATTTTCAGAATGGCAAATTTGGGAATGCTTTTTCAACCCAGAACAAAAAGTCTGCTTTTACGGTCACTACAAATAACTTGACCAGCTAAAACTGTGCAGATTTGGTTGAATAGAGATGTGAGACCTGTTTTTTTTTTTGCGCTGTGTGACAGTTATAGGTTTAATCACAGAATGACACTTCTATCAGCACGCTAGCGTGTGTCTTAGGTTTTTCTAAATCACACTATCAATACCTTCAATGTAAGATTTTCTTTTTGGGATAGATTTCAAGTAGGCCTCAAATACCACAAACTAGTTATTTTCAGAATGGCAAATTTGGGAATGCTTTTTCAACCCAGAACAAAAAGTCTGCTTTTACGGTCACTACAAATAACTTGACCAGCTAAAACTGTGCAGATTTGGTTGAATAGAGATGTGAGACCTGTTTTTTTTTTGCGCTGTGTGACAGTTATAGGTTTAATCACAGAATGACACTTCTATCAGCACGCTAGCGTGTGTCTTAGGTTTTTCTGAATCACACTATCAATACCTTCAATGTAAGATTTTCTTTTTGGGATAGATTTCAAGTAGGCCTCAAATACCACAAACTAGTTATTTTCAGAATGGCAAATTTGGGAATGCTTTTTCAACCCAGAACAAAAAGTCTGCTTTTACGGTCACTACAAATAACTTGACCAGCTAAAACTGTGCAGATTTGGTTGAATAGAAATGTCAGGTCTATTTTTTAGGCGCTGGGTGACAGGCTCAACTTGCCCCTGATGTAATATATGGCCAAAAAATAACCACACTGTTGATGGTTAAATGCACTTGGGTGACACAGGCTCAGCCTGCAGCTGATGTAGTATATGGCCAAAAAATAATCAGACTGTTGATGGTTAAATGCACTTGGGTGACACAGGCTCAGCCTGCAGCTGATGTAGGATATAGCACAAAATAACCACACTATCGATGGTTAAATACACTTGGTGATAGCTCGTGCTGGCGCACCACAAGTCACAAAATGGCCGCCGATCACCCCAGAAAAAAAGTGATCTAAAAACGCTCTGGGCAGCCTCAAAAAAGTGAGCAAGTCAATAATAGCACTTCAATGATCCACAGCTGCAGATCGATCACAGAATCAAGTCTTTTGGAGGAGTTAATCTGCCTAATCTCGCCCTAACGTCGCAGCTGCAACCTCTCCCTTTACTGATCATAGCAGAGTGACCTGCGGCGCTACGTGACTCCAGCTTAAATAGAGGCTGGGTCACATGGTGCACTGGCCAATCACAGCCATGCCAATAGTAGGCATGGCTGTGATGGCCTCTTGGGCCAAGTAGTATGACGCTTGTTGATTGGCTGCTTTGCAGCCTTTCAAAAAGCGCCAAGAAAGCGCCGAACACCGAACCCGAACACAGACTTTTACGAAAATGTTCGGGTTCGGGTCCGTGTCACGGACACCCCAAAATTCGGTACGAACCCGAACTATACAGTTCGGGTTCGCTCATCCCTACTCTTAACTCCTCCGTGCACATAACTCCCGGATAAGGACAGTCTTATTTTTCCCATATACTTGGATACCTTTGTGCTCACACAGAGCTGTGATATCGGACACGCTCAGGACGTCATAATTCACGGATTCGGACATTATTGCCAAATAAAAGATAGGACAGAAAACAAGAGAGAGGGGAGGGTACTGTCGTGAATTATTATTCTATCAAAACTAATGCACTGTGCTTCGTCTTCCAGAATTTTTCAATCCTTTAGTACAGAGTTATGGACATAACTTCATGCACTAGTATTCTAAGCATACAGAATCCCGTAAGCTGCCACCAGAAAATGTCACGAACTATGGATCCGATCGCTCCGGATCCCACAGCTGTGACGTAGTGGTCTGTGACGGAGTCTGCGCACACACAGAGACCTCACGTGACCGGGGTATTACCATTCGGCTAACACCCCCCCACTACACTTCGGTAACTGCCACCACGTGGGTTCCCGGTCCACGAGCCGACTATCCGGGTCATTCACTATCACACAGATCAGTGGATGAACCGGATATCACTTACTGACCAACCGCAGTCAATCACCCCCAGCTACAATTCCTAAATGCAATTTAACTAACTACCTGGTAACGTCTCTTCAAAGGCAAGGTACGTTGTTCAGCAGCTTAGAATATGGAAGACTTGGCCACTTAGATTTTATAATCTTTATTAAGAGGTAAAAAGCAGTGCATACAAATCTAATGAAAATAACTATAAATCTACAGAATAATAATAACAATATAAATAATCACGACAGTTCAAATGAAAGGGAAAAAGATGAAAGAATACTTAGTTTCTCTGGAGGGTTTCAGATGGTCGTTCATGTGTCCTTTTTGAATCCTTGCAAACCCAGTTCAGTATGCATCAGGGGAGACCCTCAAAGTTCTTCTGATACAGGGATATGCCGTCAATGTCCAATTAAGTGTCTGGTGATGTTCCATGGGTCTCCCTCCTCTGTCCTTGTGCACAGATTTTTATGAACTCTCCCATGGGCAGGAGACTTACTCCTGTCAGCCAATGGCAGCAGAGTGACTGTGAAGCCTAGGGATTGGCCTCCAAGTCTTTTATGACCCCACCAAAGTTCAGTTCCTACAATGAGGATTATACTTAAGCCTGTATCTCCCTGATACATCGGCATATTTTTAAACAGAATACATATTTGCGATCCTTATTTATTTACATACAGAATGAGACCACACACGGTAATGCTGGGACCTGTAGTTCTTCTACCACCCATAGGTGAGCTACAGAATCACATCCTCTGGTCATATTTGATACCCAATTAACCACAATACTCTGTAGAGCCTGGATCTGGTGTCAGAAAGGGCATAAGTTGATTCATAAATGAAATATGAAAGGGGACTGGTTTTATGCCCAGAGCTAATTAAGGGCTATTAGCTCTCCTCAAACCAGACCTGGAAATTAATGACGTCACGCTCCAGCCAGGCTTGACAGCGAGCTGATCTTTATCTTATAGGACAGGATGAGCTGGGCCTGGTATAGCCTTTATGATCTTTTATAGCCGGCCTCACAGAGTAGTGGTAATAAAAGTGTCCATCTATATCATAGGTGACCCAGGCTTCAGGAAGATGAGAGTTCACAGTTTTTTTTACATAGGCCAGAAGCATACAAGATGGCTACCCAGAGGAATTATGTATGTATGCCGGCACAACCAGGCCGGGCTTGAGGCTCACCGGCAGCAAGCACTCGTCGGTCTGTTGTTCAATACCCCGCCACAACTCCTGCGCGGTGTGGGGCCTGTCCCCCAAACATATGTTTCAGAATGGCCTGCTGACGTTTACCCCGGGCTGTGCTGAAGTTGGTGGTGAAGGTGTGTGGCTGACTGGATGAGCAGGTGGAAGAAGAGGAGGAGGAAGCCGAGTAGGAGGAGGAGGCGACAGGAGGCAAAGAATGTTGCCCTGCGATCCTTGGCGGCGGAAGGACGTGCGCCAAACAGCTCTCCGCCTGGGGCCCAGCCGCCACTACATTTACCCAGTGTGCAGTTAGGGAGATATAGCGTCCCTGGCCATGCTTACTGGTCCACGTATCTGTGGTTAGGTGGACCTTGCCACAGATGGCGTTGCGCAGTGCACACTTGATTTTATCGGACACTTGGTTGTGCAGGGAAGGCACGGCTCTCTTGGAGAAGTAGTGGCGGCTGGGAACAACATACTGTGGGACAGCAAGCGACATGAGCTGTTTGAAGCTGTCTGTGTCCACCAGCCTGAATGACAGCATTTCATAGGCCAGTAGTTTAGAAATGCTGGCATTCAGGGCCAGGGATCGAGGGTGGCTAGGTGGGAATTTACGCTTTCTCTCAAATGTTTGTGAGATGGAGAGCTGAACGCTGCCGTGTGACATGGTGGAGATGCTTGGTGACAGAGGTGGTGGTGTTGGTGGTACATCCTCTGTTTGCTGGGCGGCAGGTGCCAACGTTCCTCCCGAGGCGGAGGAAGAGGCCGAGGCGGCAGCAGCAGAAGAGGTAGCAGGGGGTGCCTGAGTGAGTTCCTTGTTTTCAAGGTGTTTACTCCACTGCAGTTCATGCTTTGCATGCAGATGCCTGGTCATGCAGGTTGTGCTAAGGTTCCGAACGTTAATGCCTCGCTTCAGGCTCTGATGGCACAGCGTGCAAACCACTCGGGTCTTGTCGTCAGCACATTGTTTGAAGAAGTGCCATGCCAGGGAACTCCTTGAAGCTGCCTTTGGGGTGCTCGGTCCCAGGTGGCGGTGGCCAGTAGCAGGCGAACTCTCTTGGCGGCGGGTGTTCTGCTTTTGCCCCCTGCTCCCTCTTTTGCTACGCTGTTGGCTCGGTCTCACCACTGCCTCTTCTTCTGAACTCTGAAAGTAAGTGGCACGACCTTCATTCCATGTGGGGTCTATGACCTCATCGTCCCCGCATCGTCTTCCACCCAGTCTTCCTCCCTGACCTCCTGTTCATTCTGCACACTGCAGAAAGACGCAGCAGTTGGCACCTGTGTTTCGTCATCATCAGAGACGTGCTGAGGTGGTATTCCCATGTCCTTATCATCAGGAAACATAAGTGGTTGTGCGTCAGTGCATTCTATGTCTTCCACCGCTGGGGAAGGGCTAGGTGGATGCCCTTGGGAAACCCTGCCAGCAGAGTCTTCAAACAGCATAAGAGACTGCTGCATAACTTGAGGCTCAGACAGTTTCCCTGATATGCATGGGGGTGATGTGACAGACTGATGGGCTTGGTTTTCAGGCGCCATCTGTGCGCTTTCTGCAGAAGACTGGGTGGGAGATAATGTGAACGTGCTGGATCCACTGTCGGCCACCCAATTGACTAATGCCTGTACCTGCTCAGGCCTTACCATCCTTAGAACGGCATTGGGCCCCACCAAATATCGCTGTAAATTCTGGTGGCTACTGGGACCTGAGGAAGTTGGTTCACTAGGACGTGTGGCTGTGGCAGAACGGCCACGTCCTCTCCCAGCACCAGAGGGTCCACTAACACCACCACGACCATGTCGTTCCTTACTAGATGTTTTTCTCATTGTTACCGTTCACCACAATAAGAAAAAAATTATTTTGCCCAATGTATTGAATTCAAATTCAGGCCTTTTTTTACATGCACCTAACACTATCTGGCTATCTATTTAGGTACCGTATTACACTAATACAGGCACAGCAGTAACCACAGATTTAGCTGAATAAAAATTGAAGGCCTAGTATTTAGGCCCTGGATGATAGGTATCCCTTTTACAGACAGAATTAGACTTGGAAATGCACGGTAGCGTGTGAAGTTATTGAGGATGACCCTATCAGCACCTTCAATTTAATATACCCTTTTATGGATAGATTTAAACTTGGCCTGCTACAGCAGAAACCACAGATTTTGGGAATTGTATTTCAACCCAGAAAAAAAAATATCCTTTGCCAGACAGCAGACAGTATTACAATTGGCTAGCCACAGCTGAAACACCAGATTTAGGGTACTGCTATTTTGGCAATTGTATTTCACCTCTCAATAAAATAGCAAGCACAGCCAAGCCCCTGATGTAGGATATAGCAAAAAAAATAAAACACTATTGATGGTTAAATGGACTTGGTGGCAGCTTGTGCTGGTGCACCACAAGACACAAAATGGCCGCCGATCACCCCAGAAAAAAGTGACAAAAAAACGCTCTGGGCAGCCTAAAAACAATGAGCAATTAACTAGCAGAAGTTGAATGATACACAGCTGTAGATCGATCACTTCAGTAAGTGTTTTTGATGAGTAAATCCCTGCCTAATCTGGCCCTAACAGCAGCAGCTGCATCCTATCCCTTCACTGATCAGAGCAGAGTGACGTGCGGCGCTACGTGACTCCAGCTTAAATAGAGGCTGGGTCACATGCTGCACTGGCCAATCACAGCCATGCCAATAGTAGGCATGGCTGTGATGGCCTCTTGGGGCAAGTAGTATGACGCTTGTTGATTGGCTGCTTTGCAGCCTTTCAAAAAGCGCCAAGAAAGTGCCGAACACCGAACCCGGACTTTTACGTAAATGCTCGGGTTCGGGTCCCCAAAATTCGGTACGAACCCGAACTATACAGTTCGGGTTTGCTCATCCCTAGTCTTGAGGAAATTTGGACATTTTAAGGTTTTTATTTTTTATAAATGGAAAAAATATGTGTGTTTGTATATTTTATGCCGAAAAAAACCTACTATACAAAATATAGCTAAAACAAATAATAATAATAATTTTATGAACGAAAAAGGGGTGGGATATTTTATTTGTGTGAACATAGTCATTGTCATTGCTATGATTTTTTTTTCCTGTATTGCTCTTTTTATAAATTTTTTAAACATTTTTTATTAATTATTTATTTTTTACTTTATTTATATTTTTTTTTATGTGCATTAACCCCTTCTTGCAACAGTTAGGGCAGGAAGAGGTTAATTGTACATCCAGCAGGTGGCGTTCTTACATAAGAAAAAGCGTTCCCTTCCAGATTTAAAATTTTACTGTGTTATAGATGCCTGTAGTGGGGTGCTGCAAGCATCTATCACAGCCAGACAACAGCCAGTGTGCTTAGTCAGCAGAGTGACCAGCAAACCATAGCTTTACAGACCCTGCTGCAGGTGAGAGAATATAGATCGATCACCTATAACCTAAACAACATCCAGTCTAACTTCAAGCCGGTGTCACACAGCATACTGCTGTTAGCAAGAATTACAAGAGAGAGACATCAGTAAGACAGCACATCTGAAGTGCCATTTAATTGCCACATATCTAGCCACCACACCTCATCTGGTGACAGAAATTGCACTTTTTATTTACCACAAGTTGATGTACCAAGTTGATGCTCTGCACTAAGTAAAGAGAGACTTATACTTTTACTTCTGGCCTGATTCTTCCAACCACATTTCCACAGCCCAATCCTCAGGGAGCAACAGCCTGAGGGAGTACACCACGACACAACATCTTATCAGGGCCACTACCACTACCATCCTCTGCACCGGTTCCTCAGGGGCTTGATGCAATTGCACAATTCCACCTTACATATGCTAGAGTGTTTGTTTGAACAGAATAAGGCCTCTTTCACACGTGCGATATTTCCACGCGGGTGCAATGCGTGAGGTAACCCATTCATTTCTATGGGGCTGTGCACATGAGCAGTGATTTTCATGCATCACTTGTGCGTTGCGTGAAAATCGCAGTATGCTCTATTTTGTGCGTTTTTCACGCAACACAGTCCCCATAGAAGTGAATGGGCTGCGTGAAAATCGCAAGCATTCCAAAGCAAGTGCGGATGCGGTGCCATTTTCACGCATGGTTGCTAAGGAGACGATCTGGATGGGGACCCGATCTTTATTATTTTCCCTTATAACATGGTTATAAGGGAAAATAATAGCATTCTTAATACACAATGCTAAGTAATTTAGGGATGGAGGGGTTAAAAAATAATAAACAAATTTAACTCACCCCATCCACTTGGTCGCATAGCGGATCTCCTCTTCTTTCTTCAGGACCTGGGTAAAGGACCTTTGATGACTTCACTGCGCTCATAGCATGCTTTATCACATGATCCATCACATGGTCCATCACCATGGTGATGGACCATGTGATGAGCGCAGTGACATCATCAAAGGTCCTTTACCCACGTCCTGAAGAAAGAAGATGAGATCCTCTACGCGACCAAGTGGATGGGGTGAGTTAAATTTGTTTACAATTTTTAACCCCTCAATAGGCATTTTACTAAGCATTCTGTATTAAGAATGCTATTATTTTCCCTTATAACCATGTTATAAGGGAAAATAATAAAATCTACAGAACACCTAACCCAAACCCGAACTTCAGTGAAGAAGTCCGGGTTTGGGTCTGGTACCAAACATGCCAATTTTTCTCACGCGCGTGCAAAACGTATTAAAACGCTTTGCACTCGCACGGAAAAATCACGCATTTTCCTGCGACGCACCCGCATCCTAAATGGCCCTTACACGCGACGCCCCCGTGTAAAAGAGGCCTAAAGCAATGAAAAGTTTCATCATGTACAAGACCATGGTGCAGGGAGCATGTTTTGTCTTGAGGCTTATCAGAGGCGCTTGATGTGTACTCAGGCCCTATGGTATCAACAATGTCATCCCCTGATATTTATCTTAGACCAGACACTCATGCTGATGCAACAAGTGACAGCAGAAGAAAAACAGCGTACACATTTTGGTGGCCACCCTGTAGCTGTTGGGGACCCACACAGAGAAAGTTCAATGAAGGAGGAGGATGACCATGACAATGACGAGTTGCCACTAGAGGAGGAGGAGAAGTAGGCGGAGTCATGGTGGAGGAAGAGCAGGAGGTTGAGGATGATGATGACACCAGGCATGATGATCACGTCAGCTGGGGGTGGATCCAGAAAGAACTGGGTCCTCAGGCACACTTGCAAGGATGGCAATCTGTATGCTCACTTGCTTACCTAATGACATGAATATCCTTACCATCAAGCAATCTGAGAATTACTGGATAGCCATGCTTTTATACCCTCACTATCAAAGCAAAATGGGGGAATTTTTTCCTGTTGCCAAAAGGGAGGCTGAATTACTTTACTACCAGCATACACTGTGCACACAGTTTACCACAGCTTTCGGTGAGCAGGTGCCTGACATCCGCGTGTCTGACCAGGATGCCCCTCTCTGCCTGAACTGGCCGAGTATGTATGCTCTATTCTGTCCTGTCCAGCCTCCAGTGTCATCTCAGAGAGGGTGCAACAGGGGGCATCATGATATCCAAACTTACAAAGGTGTCCTCCGCCAGTGTACAAAACATCAATTAGTAAAAATGGACAAGGCATATATCCGTGAGGATTTTCATACTCCTCCGGCTGAGGCTGATGAAAAGATCTGCCTTTGCTGACAGTTCCCC
Organism: Bufo bufo; assembly: GCF_905171765.1. Taxonomy (NCBI): domain Eukaryota; kingdom Metazoa; phylum Chordata; class Amphibia; order Anura; family Bufonidae; genus Bufo; species Bufo bufo. The sequence continues at coordinate 212,491,577 of NC_053394.1, forward strand.
ATCATGGTGCTGTCTGCCTGCCTACCATCATGTTCTATACTGTATGGCTGGTGCTGCCACCATCCTGCTACTACTGCTGTTGGCTTGCCCGTACAGTATGGCTGAGGCTGCTGACAATTAATACTTGTGCATGTATAAATACAGGCAGGCATTCTGCACCTGTTAAGAATAATTTTTGGGCGCTTGTGCAGAACAAGCCACTGTTTCTTTTGATATTAATATGTGTGTGTAAACAAGAGCAAGGATCTGCCCCCGTTAAGGCATAATTTTGGGATGTTTGGTCCTGTCAAGCACCTGTTTTTTTCCCCATAACGCTGTGTGTGTATAAACACTATCTGCCATCGATAAGGGACTAGGAGACTAGAGTGTGTTATATACCAATTTTCAGGATTGGAGCAACAGACTTGCATAGAATTGAATCAGGTACAGGTACGAATCAAACTTTAAAAAAAAAATATCCAAATTGGACCCAAACGAATATCAAGAAGTTTGGTCATTTTTAGTCTAGACTCCAAAGTACCCTTGCTCCAGGGCACTACACAGAGCTTGTTTGACTCCATGAGACAGTGGCCCAGTGGTACTATTCATGTAGAAGGCATAAACGTACACGGGCTGCCTGGACCTGCACCAAGTTTATCATAGAGGTTCAGGCTGAATGCTACATTTTTATTTTTATATTTGCATCCACACATTATCCCATCTTGTGTAGGATGCCATTGTGGTGCATGTGGTCCGCTGCCGACATCCTCCATTGTATGCATTTTTGCTGGGGATTGCCGTTAGCAATGGATCACATGCGGAAGAATTGCTCCCCCAGTTATAAACACTCCACAATGTTTGGGGTTTTTGAGCATTTCCTCCCATTCAGGCCACTTTATTTCCGTTATTATTATTTTTTGAATGAAAAATTTGGTTCAGGGCTAGACACTTCTTTCTAACTCTATACTAAGTATTGGTTGTCTTACTTTGGGACAGAATTTTACACAAAAATTGTGGTGCAAGTTTGTTGCAAAATGGAGCATGCCTTCTTTCATGTTAAGCCCTGCATCTACAGTACCAATAAGCACCATCCTCTTCTTGAGCAAGTCAGAAAAAAGTGTAAAAACCTTAGACGCACCACACCAATGGGAACTCAGAGACAGAATTTGATGCTTATTGGTGACTGCAGTTCAATCGAGATGTAGAAGAAGATTCTCAGCACCATCACATTAAAGTTTATTTCTTTTTTTCCCTCCGAGCAACCTCTGACTTGCCTTTTAGCAGAGTAATCCACCTTCCTTCTTGAAGAACTGAAAGCAAAAAATGGAGTGACGCAGAAAAGGAAGGGAATGAAAAAAACAAAAGCTAGGGAGGGAATAGTGGTGAAAAAGAAATACAAGTGGTGATAGGGGATGAGGAAGGGTGCCAATGGAACACCTAAAAGAGGCAATTGGAGATCAGTAAGATGTTGAGGTGATAGGCTGCAACCCACAGAACCAAAAGAATGGCACGGACTCACCAGGAATGGTGGACCGTATGTCTGAACAATAAAAACAACAAGTGTATGGGGCGCCACAGTATGTTTTCCAAGTGAATAGAGTAAAACAGCACAATTAGTATAAAAAAGAGAAATCTTATCTTTTAGCTCATAAAAGGTATACAGATAGGAGGTATACACAATGATTAGAATTATAACCCTAAAACATAAAACAAAAATCATATTAGGCCAGTTGAATCGAATATGTCACTTACTTTACTAGGGAGGGGGTGTACAAGATAAACTCAAGACACTTGACACCCCTCTCCCCTCTCTCCGAGATCGCCTGTAGTATGGTAAAACCACCACGTCCATAATGATGATGACCCGGGTGCTTTATTATAAATTGGGCCGTTTTATTCTATTCACTTGGAAAACATACTGTGGCTCCCCATACACTTGTTGTTTTTACTGTTCTTAAAAAACTCACAGGGACAGATTTCCTAGGGTTGGCATTGCAGATTATACTAAGGCTGGTGTTAGTGAAAAGTCAGTTGGCATAAAATGTGTGAAAATATTTTGACGCACAGCCCAGGTCTGTCAATAATTCTGGTGCATCTCCTGGCTGTCCATGCACCAGAAATCCAAATCTAAGTATGAGCCGATGTAGATACATGGTGTCATGATTTATGGGGTTGGATTCTGGCATAAATAATAGTAAATCTGTATGGTTGAGGGAGCCAACTGCCCTTCCTGCTAAGCTATGCCCACTTTTGCCCTCCATATAGCCCATTGTAGGTAGTGACAAAATTGACTGTGTGGTAATAGCCTTGTACAGAAAAACAGTAAGCAGCCCGGAAGAGATTATTTGACAACAGTAGAACATACAGTGTTATGTAGATTTGCAGGTGCCATCCAGTGCATACCTAAACTGTTGCTATGCAACAATATGAATGCATTTTGCCCAATATTTTGCATCAGATGCCTACCAGATTCATTATTGGTTAAAGTTGAGATTTCTGTGAAAGTTGATATTATTTTTTTTCTTGAACCCAAAGCATTGACAACTTCGCCTTGCTTGCGAGGTTTTAATTCAGAATGGTAAAATGTGAAGGGATAATAGGAGTGGATAAGCATAAAAGAGACAGATGTCCCCAGTGTGGTATCTAGGATTCATACTGTGCCACTTATTGGCTCTACTTGCCTTGTGTTCTGTGCCCTTCACTGCCAACAAAGGTTGTATAAAGAATAAGAACACTGACATTAGATACTTGTCTGTGCACATCTATGTAATGGTCAGAAGAAATTCCCCCTCATACTAAAGTGTGTGTAGTGGAAGCATTTCAGCTATGTGCTAACCTATTTAATATCAAAGCATGACCTATGAAAGGGTAATCCTAAAATACTGCATGTTGCAAAAATAAAGCTACTATACATTAGCAAAGGACATGATACATTACTACAGGACATTAATCTATACCAACAATGTTTTAATTAGCTAAGTAGCATGCTTGAATTACTTTCGAAAACCATACTTGACTAACTATTCCCAGGATAAAAGGAAATGTGTTTAATACTTATTACTTACTTTACTATCATTGGGACATCTTGAAAATTTTTGAACATAGTGGCCCGCATTGTTACTGCACCTGAATTCTGCCATAATTTGCAGCACAATTTGGTATATTTTTGACACATCTCATGTTAGATATATTTATGAAGAAAGTAAACAAAACAAAAATAATCCACTGTGTCTCGTAAACTGAGAGGGGCCTAGCTTGATATGCACCATTTTGCATCAAAATTTTGGCACACATTTCTGTTGCAAAGTAAGATAACCAATAGGTGATACAAAGTAAGGCCTCATGCACACGACAGTGTTTTTTCACTGTCAGTGATTTTGCTTCAGTGGTCCGTATCCGATTTTGCTTCAGTTGTGTTTCCTTGTGTCTTCCTTTTTTTTTGTCTGACAGGGGGGGAAAAAAGGAAGGTTAATGAAAAGTGTAATTTTATTGCACCAAGGTCTTGTAGAAAAAAAACGGACGCGGACACGGACACGGATGACATACCAGTTGTGCATCTGTTTTTTTTGACGGACCCATTGACTTGAATGGGTCTGTCCTACGTTTTCCACTGACAAGAATAGGACAGGTTATATTTTTTTGACGGACTGGAATCCTGGATTACGGACGCAGAGAAAAAACGGAGGACTATCAGTTTTTTTTCACAGCTCCATAGAAATGAATGGAACCTCCGCTAAACTGTGAAAAATGACGGAACGGACGCGGATGCACACAACGGTCGTGTGCATGAGGCCTTAGACTAGACAGTCTAAATGTGTGCCATATTTATTATCCAGCATCAGCCACTGTGATAACTCTTAGTGTACCTGCACATGTGTATTACATTTGGATTTGCTATGTGGATTTTATTTGTGGCAAATCCACCAAAATAATGCATCGTACGTCACTGGTCGGTGATTTCCATCAGTCACTGTGAGCCAAAACCATCTCGAATGGATTTTCTGCGACTGTTGTGTCGCAGTCGCAGCATGTCGCATGTTGCAGTGCGACACCATAGACTGCCATTATAAAAATTGTCGCGCGACATTAGTGCAACAAAATATCGCGCGACAAATGTCGTCGTGTAGACGTAGCCTTATACCTTCTATCTGTGTAGCTCTACTCCTGGTAATCATTAACCAAAACACTGACCTGCGAATGAGGCTTAATACAGTTCCAGCTAAGTAGATGAGATTTTGAAAGTCACATCTACCTGTTGAAAATCTCTTCTACCTGTACAAGAGGCATATATTTTCTGTGCGTAAATTGACCAGTAGTGTAGCATGTCAATCTATATCAAGGATCCAGAGCAAACTTCATGCAGAAAATCCCCATTGGCTTTAATGGGGAGGTTATTAATGACATGAAAACCACATGAATATTTGCTGGAGCTGCAGATTCTTATGTGGATTTAAAGTGGGTCCACTTAAAATCCTTAAATCCAAAATAAATAAAAAATAAACACGACGCACCTCCCCACCAGCCACAGTTTGCAGCTGTCACATAAGACAAGGCAGGTGGTGGGTTGCACAGAGACTGACAGGAGAGCAAGCAAGGGATTCAGCGAACTGCTTCAGGAGGTGACTAGCATCTTTTCCATCTTAGGCTATTTTCACACTCACGTTTGGTGTGGATCCGTCATGAATCTGCACAGACGGATCTGCACCGATAATACAACCGCATGCATCCGTTCAGAACGGATCCGTTTGTATTATCTTTAACATTACCAAAACGGATCCGTCTTAAACACCATTGAAAGTCAGTGGAGGACGGATCCGTTTTCTATTGTGTCAGTGAAAACGGATCCGTCCCCATTGACTTACATTGTGTGTCAGGACGGATCTGTTTGCCTCCGCATTGTCAGGCGCTTTGGTGTCCGCCTCCAGAGTCTACTTTCACACTCGCGTTTTGGCTTTCCGTTTGTGAGATCCGTTCAGGGCTCTCACAAACGGTCCAAAATGGATCAGTTTTGCCCTAATGCATTCTGAATGGATAAGGATCCGTTCAGAATGCACCAATTTGCCTCCGTTCAGTCTCCATTCCGCTCTGGAGGCGGACACCAAAATGCTGCTTACAGAGTTTTGGTGTCCGTCTGATGAAACTGAGCCAAACTGATCCGTTCTGGCACACAATGTAAGTCAATAGGGACAGATTCGTTTTCACTAGCACAATAGAAAACGGATCCGTCCTCCATTGACTTTCAATGGTGTTCAAGACAGATCCGTCTTGGCTATGTTAAAGATAATACAAACGGATCCGTTCTGAACGGATGCAGATGGTTGTATTATCTGAACGGATCCGTCCATGACAAAACTGCATCTGAATGCCATCCCTGTGCTGTCAGTTTCTTTCCACTGACCCATTGACTTAAATTAACCATTCTTGCGTGAAAAAATAATGAGGATAGAACAATTACAGTTACAATTTTTCCTGAACACACAGATGGTCAGTGGAAAGCAATGCTCATGTGCATATACTCAGTGAAATGAATGGGGCAGTGTTCACTCCTGATGCCATCCACTGTAAAAACATGCACCACATCTGGACAGAAAAGTTGCTTAAAGGGGTTGTTCCGCAAAAACTATTTTACAGTTTTCAAATCAGCAGCTGGATCTAAATACTGTTATAATTGCATGTAATAAAAAAATTTGCATAGCCAATGTGTTATTCAATAAAATGTATCTGTGTAGCGCCACCTGCTGTTTTTTTTCTTATTTCTTTGACCTGCTCACTGAGATGGCCGCACATGCTCAGTTTCATCCTTCAACTGGCTCCTGAGCTGTGATAGAGAAAGCATGCACACGCCCCATTAGCTGCAGCAGAAAAGACACTCCCTTTGAGCTGCCAGCTTGATATAAATCTACAGGGCTGGTTCTAGCTTTGTTATAAAGATGTTGCCATGTGCTATATGATGTCTGATTTTCATATTTTACTTTAATCATGGGATAACCCCTTTAACCCCTTAAGGACACATGACGTACCGGTACGGCATGTTTCCCGAGTCCTTAAGGACACATGACGTACCGGTACGTCATGGCTTTAAATAGCGATGCCGGCGCCGCGGGGGTTAATCGGAACGGGATGCCGGCTGAAATCATTCAGCCGGCATCCTGTAACAATGCAGGGGGGGTGCTCATTTGACCCCCCCGCATCGACGATCGCAGAAAACCGCAGGTCAATTCAGACCTGCGGTTTTCTGCGTTTCCGGTCCATTCGGGTGTCCTGTGACCCGATGAACCGGAAAAAGACTGCGATCGGTGGCGTAATTATACACCACCTATCGCAGTCCGAGGATTTGGAGAGGCGGTGCTGGCCCTGGTGCTGAATGCCGCTGTCCAGGGTGCTGATTGGTGCAGGGGAGAGAGGCGCGAGATTCAAACTTCCTGCGCTCCTCTCTCCCCTCCTCTTCCTGTCCAGCACCCTGACCGTGCAGCATCGTCCAGCACCAGCTCCTGTGTCCCCCTAATCGCCATCCATCACCCTCCTGCACCCATCGCCACCCAGGTAGGTTAGGGTCAGTGAGGGAGAGGCACCGTTAGGCAGGGAAAGAAGGGAAAAGTTAGAAAAAAAAAAAAGCACATTTATTCTAAACTTTTTTGTTTCAGCTTTCAGACCCCAAACCCCCCCTGCCACTTGCCCCCCCGCATCCCCCCCACCACCAGCCCCCCCCCCCCACCACCAGCCCCCCCAATCCACCCACCAACCCCCCCCCCCCACCAGACCCTTCCCCCACCACCACTTTTTTTTTTTTCTGCGTGCGCTGACTGTCCGGCACTCTTAGCGTCCGGCCACTGTTAGCGCATCGCCCCACCACCCCACCGACCGCTGATCAGCGTTGAACCGCTGAACAGCAAGTTTGAACTTTTTTTTTTTTTTTTTTCTAACATTTGCCCATTTTTTTTGCCTGGACTTTTTAGTACGTGAACACCCGTGCCCCCACACACACGCACATAGAATAAAGGTTTACACGCACGCACATACACACGCACACACACACACCCATGGCCTGCCGGATGTTCTCGGTGGAGGAGGCATACGCCCAGATTGCCTCCGACTCCGAGAGCCCCAGTGAGGATGAGGATGACCCCACGTTCCTTTTGTCATCCGCATCCTCCTCATCATCATCGGATGACGATGAGCCACCAAGGCAGCGGAGACGCCGCCAGGCGGAGCCAGGGGCCCCACATGCTAGGGATCCTGTGGCCCACCCTAGTACGAGCCGCCCTGGGGTTCGTACTGGTTTCCCGGCCCACCAAATAAGCCCACCGGAGCCCCCTGCCGATGAACTTAGCTGGTGTCCCCCAGTGGACTTTGAGCCCGAGATTCCGGATTTTGCTGGCAATCCAGGAATCCAGATTCCCACAGTGGGGTTTACTGAAATGGACTTTTTTAGTTTTTTTTTCAGTAACCCACTGGTGAATCTGATGGTGGAGCAGACGAATCTGTACGCCCAACAGTTCGTCGCTCAAAACCCGGGCTCATTTTTGGCTAGACCCGGTGGCTGGACGCCGGTCAGTGCAGCCGAGATGAGGACATTTTGGGGCCTCGTGCTGCATATGGGTCTAGTGCAAAAACCCAGTGTCAGGCAATACTGGAGTGGGGACATACTCTACCAGACCCCACTGTACAGTACGGCCATGACACACTCCCGGTTTGAGGCCATCCGGAAATGTCTGCATTATTCCGATAATGCAGCATGTCCCCCCCGAAGTGATCCTGCCTATGACCGGCTGTACAAGATACGGCCGGTCATCAATCACTTTGGGGCCAAATTCATGGAGGCCTACGTACCTGGAAGGGAGGTCGCGGTTGATGAGTCTCTCGTTGCGTTCAAGGGGAGACTCAGTTTCCGCCAATACATTCCCACAAAGCGGGCGAGGTATGGCGTGAAGCTATACAAAATTTGCGAGAGTACCTCAGGGTACACTTACAAATTTCGTGTGTACGAGGGGCGAGATTCCCGGATTCAACCACCAGAATGTCCCCCCACTCTGGGTGTTACCGGGAAACTCGTGTGGGACCTTATGTACCCACTGCTGGATAAGGGTTACCACTTGTACGTGGACAACTTTTATACCAGCATTCCCTTGTTCAGGTCCCTTGCCGCCAGATCCACGTTCGCTTGTGGGACCGTGCGGAAAAATCAACGCGGCCTCCCTGCCCACCCCCTCCAGGTACCCATCCCCAGGGGTGAGACCCGTGCCCTTACCAGTGGAAGCCTTTTGCTGGTCAGGTATAAGGACAAGAGGGATGTCCTTATGCTGTCCACAATCCACGGTAACAGCACCACCCCCGTCTCTGTGCGAGGTACCGCGGCAACGGTCCTCAAGCCCGATTGTATCGTCGCCTACAATCGGTATATGGGAGGAGTTGATCTCTCTGATCAAGTCCTCAAGCCATATAATGCCATGCGCAAAACCCGGGCATGGTACAAAAAAGTTGCGGTCTACTTGGTACAGGTTGCCATGTACAACTCTTTTGTACTATCCCGAAGCGCTGGCAGCACAGGGACATTCCTCCAGTTCTATGAGGCAGTCCTCAAAGACCTGATCTTTTCGGACCGGAAAAGAGCAGGACGGAGTACCACGGGAACTGGAGGCGCCCGGATCGTCCCTGGCCAACACTTTCCAGGTGTGGTCCCCCATACTGGAAAGAAGGGACGAACCCAAAAAAGATGCAGAGTGTGTCACAAGAGGGGGATACGGAAGGACACCACCACTCAGTGTGACACGTGCCCCGATCATCCGGGCCTCTGCATTATCGATTGCTTCAGGGAGTATCACACTTCCATGGAGTACTAAATTTTTATAATCCCCAACAGTCCACTAGAGAACATAAAAAACTATGTCTCTCAGACTTTGGAGACACAGAAACAATTTTTCTTTCCCCCAAAAATATTAGTTTTAGTGCAGGCATCCTCAAACTGCGGCCCTCCAGATGTTGTAAAACTATAACTCCCAGCATGCCCAGACAACCTACAGCCATCAGCAGGGCATGGTGGGAATTGTAGTTTTACAACATCTGGAGGGCCGCAGTTTTAGAATGCCTGCTTAGTGTCTCCAAAGTCTGAGAGCCATACATATTGGGCATCGTCGCGTGCGTAAAAGTCGTCGCTATAAAAATTACTTTTGACCAAACGCCTCGGATGAACGGTGTTAAAAATATAAAATAAAAACGGTGCCAAAACACCTATTTTTGGGCAAAATTTCAATTTGAATCCATTTTGCCGGTAATAAAGCAACGGTTAACAGCCAAACAAAACTAAATATTTATTGCCCCGATTCTGTAGTTGGCTATATAGCCGCACGGCAGGGCATAGAACGAAGGGAACTCCATATGGTTTCTGGAAGGCAGATTTTGATGGACAGTTTTTTTTTTGACACCATGTCCCATTAGAAGCCCCCCCTGATGTAGCCTAGACTAGAAACTCCAAAAAAGTGACCCCATCTAAGAAACTACACCCCTCAAGGTATTCAAAAGTTACTTTACAAACTATGTTAACCCTTTAGGTGTTCCACAAAACTAAATAGCGAATGTAGAAACAATTTTAGAATTTAATTTTTTTGTTACATTGCCTCAAAAAGAGTAATATAGAGCAACCAAAAATCAAATTTACCCCTAAAATAGTCCCAAAACAACAACCACCTTATCCCGTAGTTTCCTAGATGGGGTCACTTTTATGGAGTTTCTACTCTAGGGGTGCATCAGGGGGCTTGAAAGGGTACATGGTGTAAATAAACCAGTCCAGCAAAATCTGCCTTCCAAAAACCATATGGCGTTCCCCTTCTTCTATGTCCTGCCGTTTAGCCAAATAGTAGTTTACGACCACATATGGGGTGTTTCTGCAAACTACAGAATCAGGGCAACCCATTTTGAGTGTTGTTTGGCAGTTAACCCTTGTTTTACTCCTGGAAAAAATTGATTATATTGGAAAATTTTCCAAAAAATTGAAATTTCAAAATTGTTTCTCCATCTGCCATTAACTCTTGTGGAACACCTAAAGGGTTAACAAAGTTTGTAAACCCAGTTTTGAATACCTTGAGGGGTGTACTTTCTTAGATGGAGTCACTTTTTTGAAATTTCTATTCTAGGGGTGCAACAGGGGGCTTCAAATGGGACATGGTATAAACAAAACCAGTCCTGCCAAATCTGCCTTCCAAAACCCATATGGTGTTCCCCTCCTTCTATGTGCTACCGTTCGGCCAAACAGTAGTTTACGACCACATATGGGGTGTTTTTGCAAACTACAGAATCAGGGCAACCCATTTTGAGTGTTGTTTGGCAGTTAACCCTTGTTTTACTCCTGGAAAAAATTGATTATATTGGAAAATTTTCCAAAAAATAGAAATTTCAAAATTGTTTCTCCATCTGCCATTAACTCTTGTGGAACACCTAAAGGGTTAACAAAGTTTGTAAACCCAGTTTTGAATACCTTGAGGGGTGTACTTTCTTAGATGGAGTCACTTTTTTGAAATTTCTATTCTAGGGGTGCAACAGGGGGCTTCAAATGGGACATGGTATAAACAAAACCAGTCCTGCCAAATCTGCCTTCCAAAACCCATATGGTGTTCCCCTCCTTCTATGTGCTACCGTTCGGCCAAACAGTAGTTTACGACCACATATGGGGTGTTTTTGCAAACTACAGAATCAGGGCAACCCATTTTGAGTGTTGTTTGGCAGTTAACCCTTGTTTTACTCCTGGAAAAAATTGATTATATTGGAAAATTTTCCAAAAAAAAGAAATTTCAAAATTGTTTCTCCATCTGCCATGAAGTCTTGTGGAAGACCTAAAGGGTTAATAAAGTTTGAAAAAACAGTTTTGAATACCTTGAGGGGTGTAGTTTCTAGAATGGGGTCATTTTTGGGAGGTTTCTATTATCTAAGCCTCACAAAGTGACTTCAAACCTGAACTGGTCCATATAAAGTGGGATTTTGAAGATTTCTGAAAATTTCAAAATTTGCTTCTAAACTTCTAAGCCTTGTAACATCCCCAAAAAATAAAATATCATTCCCAAAATGCTACAAACATGAAGTAGACATATGGGGAATGTAAAGTCATCACAATTTTTGGGGGTATTACTATGTATTACAGAAGTAGAGAAACTGAAAGTTTGAAATTTGCTAATTTTTCAAAATTTTTGGTAAAAATTGTATTTTTTTATGCAAAAAAAATAACTTTTTTGACCCAATTTTAGCAGTGACATGAAGTACAATATGTGACGAAAAAACAATCTCAGAACGGCCTGGGTAAGTCAAAGCGTTTAAAAGTTATGAGCACTTAAAGTGACACTGGTCAGATTTGCAAAAAATGGCCTGGTCCTTAAGGTGAAATAGGGCTGTGTCCTTAAGGGGTTAAGTGAAGAAAGCCTCAGACTGGATTAATATTTCAAAGATATAGATTATGTTTAACTTGGTATGGGAAACATATATAAAGGTGTGCAAATAAGTTTACATACCTTAGACATGAGCAATCAGAATAAAGTCTGCTATTTGTATGAGTTTCAAATAGCTACAAATTAGACATAAGTGAACTTTTTGAGATTCGTTTCCTTTTAGGTTCACAGAATATTTCAAAAAGTTTGGTCTTGACCGAATTGATTCTACCCAAACAAAAGTTGCTCCAATTGCCCTGAAAATTGGTATATAACACCCTGTAGTCTCCTAGGACTCCAAATTTGTAGGAAAAGATGTTATCTCTTAATTGTATATATACCAATGCCAGAAGCCTGACTAATAAAACTGGTGAACTGGAATTAGTGATGTGTGAGGAGGACTATGACATAGTGGGAATAACTGAGACATGGCTGTATGATGGCTATGACTGGGCGGTTAATGTACAGGGTTACAGTCTGTTTAGAAAGGATCACCAAAACCGGAGAGGGGGAGGGGTCTGTCTTTATGTAAAGTCCTGTCTAAAGCCCACACTCCGTGAAGATATAAGTGAGGGACATGAACATGTGGAGTCACTGTGGGTAGAAATACATGGAGGCAAAAACAATAATAATTACAAATAGGAGTTTATTATAAACCACCTAATATACCAGAGTCCACAGAAAATCTTCTACTAAACGAGATAGACGAGGCGGCAAATCATAATGAGGTGGTTATTATGCTGGACTTCAACTACCCAGTTATAGACTGGGAAACTGAAAGCTGTACATCTCATAAAGGAAACAGGTTCTTGTCAATAACCAAAGACAATTACCTCTCCCAACTGGTTCAGGACCCGACTAGAGGGACGGCCATACTGGACTTAATATTAACCAATAGACCTGACAGAACAACAGACGTGCAGGTTGGTGGGCACCTGGGAAATTGTGACCATAAAGTAATAACCTTCCAATTATCATTCAAAAGAGTGTTTCTACAGGGAGGAACAAAAATACCAAACTTCAAAAAAGATAAACTTAGCCAACTAAGGCTACTTTCACACTTGCGGCAGAGTGATCTGGCAATCTGCATGTAAACGGACAGCATTTGTAGACGGATCCAGATGTGGATCCGTTTCACAAATACATTGCAAGAACGGATCTGTATCTCAGTTTTTCATACAGACAAACGGATCCGTTTCTAGGACGGATCTGGCATTGCAGTATTTTTAATGCCGGATCCGGCACTAATACATTTCAATTCTGATTTGGAATTTTGGACGGAGATAATACCGCATCATGCTGCGGTATTTTCTCCGTCCAAAACGCAGTTCAGTGACTGAACTAAAGACATCCTGATGCATCCTGAACGGAATGCTCTCCATTCAGAATGCATGGGGATAAAACTGATCAGTTCTTTTCCGGTATTGAGCCCCTATGATGGAATTCAGTGCCGGAAAAGAAAAACGCTAGTGTGAAAGTACCCTAAAAGAGGCCATAGACCAGACTAACTAAGACAAAGTCTTCAAAAAAAAATTACAGCCAAAAAATTGGATATTTTTAAAAGCATTCTAAAATCATAAGGTACATACCTTATGGGAATAAAAGGTTAAGGAACAAGAAAAAACCAAGCTCAATAAATAGAAATGTAAAGAAAGCAATAAATGACAAAAAAAAAAGCATTTCAATCACTAAAACAAGAGGGTAGCGAGGAAGCACTGAAAAACTATAAGGAAAAAGATTGAATTTGTAAAAGACAAATAAAAGCAGCCAAACTAAAGGCAGATAGATTAATTGCCAAACAGAGTAAAACTAACCCAAAAATGTTCTTCAATTATATAAATGGTAAAAAGTATAAATCTGAAGATATCGGCCCTTTACAGAGTAATAAGGGGGGGAGTTGCAGAGAGCAATGAGGAGAAAGCAAAGCTATATAAAAAAAAATCTCCACTGTATTCACTGAGGAAAATAAACTGTCAGACGAAATGCAGAATGTAAAAGTAAATTCCCTATTAACCCTTTAGTGACCAACCTGTTTTTGGCCTTATTGGCCAAGCGTTTTTCTTCCTTTTTTCATCGTCACGTTCCAAGAGCTATAACTTTTTTATTTTTCCATCTATATAGCTGTATGCAGGCTTGTTTTTTTGCGGGAAAAGTTGTAGTTTTAAATGGCGCCATTTTGGGCTACACATAACTTTCTGATTAACTTTTATTAGCTCTTTCTGCAATTCTGCCACTGCATTTTTACGTTATAAATTTTATGGCGTTCATTTTCGGTATAAATAACATAATTTCTTTATTCTCTGGGTCAGTACGATTTACAGTGATACCAAATGCATTCAGTTTTTTTTTTTTTTACATTTTACGACATATAAAATACCTTTTTTTTAAGGAAAAAAATATTTTTGAATCACTGCTTCCCAAGACCCATAACTTTTTAATTTTTCTTTCTATGGAGTTGTGTGAAAGCTTGATTTTTGCAGGATGACTTATATTTTTCATTGGTGTCATTTTGGAGTAAATAACGTTTTTGATCGCTTGTCATTAAGTTTTTCTCGTGACAAAGTGTATTTTCAATGGAAAAAAAACATATTTTTTTATGGAATTTTTTTATTTAATAAATGTTTTTTAATCACTTAATAGTCCCACAAGGGGACTATAACAGACAGTATTTTGATTGCTTTTAAAATGCAATGCACTATCCCTATACATCCCTGACATTGACCAGCCTGCTGGAAATAACTTAAGGCTGGTCTTGGGCCTACATGATACCCCAGCCAGCCTTCACACACATCGGCACCCCGCAATCGCATTTGCGGGGTGCCGATGGGAGACAGAGGGAGTCCGCCCCCTCTGTCAGCACTTAGGCCCCTTTCACACGGGCGAGTATTCCGCGCGGATGCGATGAGTGAGTTGAATGCATTGCACCCGCACTGAATACCGACCCATTCATTTCTATGGGGCTGTTCAGATGAGCGGTGATTTTCACGCATCGCTTATGCGTTGCGTGAAAATCGCAGCATGCTCTATATTCTGCGTTTTTCACGCAACGCAGGCCCCATAGAAGTGAATGGGGTTGCATGAAAATTGCAAGCATCCGCAAGCAAGTGCGGATGCGGTGCGATTTTCACGCACGGTTGCTAGGAGACGATCGGGATGGAGACCCGATCATTATTATTTTCCCTTATAACATGGTTATAAGGGAAAATAATAGCATTCTGAATACAGAATGCAAAGTAAAATAGGGCTGGAGGGGTTAAAAAAAAATAATAATAATTTAACTCACCTTAGTCCACTTGCTCGCGTAGCCGGCATCTCCTTGTGTCTCCTTTGTTGAATAGGACCTGTGGTGGGCATTAAATACAGTTACAGGACCTTTGATGACGTCACTCCGGTCATCACATGGTACGTCACATGATCTTTTACCATGGTGATGGATCATGTGATGACCGGAGTGACGTCATCAAAGGTCCTTTACCCAGGTCCTAAAGAAAGAATACAGAAGGAGATGCCGGCTGCGCTATCAAGTAGTGATGGGAAGTTCGGCTCTTTTAGGTGAATCGGTTCATTTGAATCAGCTCATTCAAATGAACCGATTCATGAATCGGATCTTCGGTTCACTTGGTGAGTCAGACTGCAGAGCTGACTCGTAAGTGCTAGCCCCGCCCCTCCCCGCCCACCAACCAATCACCGACCAGAGCTGAGGGGGCGAGGCCAGCACAGCACACTAGCAGCTCTGACTCGAGTCCTCTGAGCCGTCTGTACAGGGAGTCTAAAGGAATCGAATGAGTCACAAGAATCTAAAGATCCGACTCAGTCAGTGACTCATTCGATTCAAGAGCCGAGAGTCACTAGAACAGGTTACATTACACTGAGGCTGTCGGCTCTTGTTGCAGCAGTGATAAGGAGCAGAGATAAGAGAAGGGACAGATGACACAGTTTAGATTACAGGATGAATTACATTAACCCTTTAGAATCAAATTGGCTTCTCAGGAGATATATATGTTAAAGGCATCTCATGTAAACCCACCCTTAGTTATATAGCTACTGAATGAGATGCCTTTAACATATATATCTCCTGAGAAGTCAATTTGATTCTAAAGGGTTAATTTAATTCAACCTATAATCTAAACTCTGTCATCTGTCCCTTCTCTTATCTCTGCTCCTGTCCCTTAACCTTATCACTGCTGCAACAAGAGCCGACAGCCTCAGTGTAATGTAACCTGTTCTAGTGACTCTCGGCTCTTGAATGGAATGAGTCACTGACTGAGTCGGATCTTTAGATTCTTGTGACTCATTCGATTCCTTTAGACTCCCTGTACAGACGGCTCAGAGGACTCGAGTCAGAGCTGCAGTGTGCTGTGCTGGCCTCGCCCCCTCAGCTCTGGTCGGTGATTGGTTGGTGGGCGGGCAGGGGCGGGGCTGGCAGAAGCAGCTCTTCCACTCTAAGATCATATTACTGACTCCTCCCGAGTCCCTCCCTCAGGCTCCTGACCTGCTGCCAGCGTGAGGTGAGCTGAGCGTCTGCATTCATTGTCTGTGTAGAAGAGCCGTTTCAAACGGATCGGATCATTCAAATGAATCGACTCCTCCGGTTCACTGAAATGAATCGATTCAAATGAACGATTCGTTCATGAACCGGACATCACTACTATCAAGTGGACTAAGGTGAGTTAAAAAAAATGTATTTAATTTTTTAACCCCTCCAGCACTATTTTACTGTTATAAGGGAAAATAATACAATCTACAGAACACCGATCCCAAGCCCGAACTTCTGTGAAGAAGTTCGGGTTTGGGTACCAAACATGCGTGATTTTTCTCACCCGAGTGCAAAACGCATTACAGTGTTTTGCACTCGCGCGGAAAAATCGCGGGTGTTCCCGCAACGCACCCGCACATTTTCCCGCAATGCCCGTGTGAAAGAGGCCTTACATGCGGCGCACAGGATTGGCGCATAGCAAATGTGGTGCCAATATTCAAAAAGGGTCAAAAAATAGAGTCCGGAAACTATAGGCCGGTAAGTTTAACATCTGTCGTGGGTAAACTGTTTGAAGGTTTTCTAAGAGATGCTATCCTGGAGGATCTCGATGAAAATAAGCAAATAACGCCATTTCAGCATGGCTTCATGAGGGATCGGTGATGTCAAACTAATTTAATCAGTTTTTGTGGGAGGTAAGTTTTAGACTTGACCACGGCTCCTCCAAACTTGACTTCTCCAAAGCATTTGACACTGTACCACATAAAAGGTTAGTATATAAAATGAGAATACTTGGACTGGGGGAAAATGTCTGTATGTGGGTAAGTAACTAGCTCAGTGATAGAAAACAGAGGGTGGTTATTAATGATACACACTCAGATTGGGTCACTGTCACTAGTGGGGTACCACAGGGGTCAGTATTGGACCCTATTCTCTTCAATATATTTATTAATGATCTTGTATAAGGCTTGCACAGTAAAATATCAATTTTCGCAGATGACACTAAACTATGTTACGTAATTAAAATGAAAGAGGACAGTATACTGCTACAGATGGATCTGGATAGGTTGGACTTGGGCAGAGACATGGCAGATGAGGTTTAACACTGACAAATGTACGGTTATGTACATGGGAAGGAATAATGCAAGTTACTTGTACATATTAAATGGTAAAACACTGGGTAACACTGACTGGGAAAAGGATCTAGGAATTTTAATGAACAGTAAAATAAGCTGTAGAAACCAGTGTCAGGAAGCTGCTACCAAGGCCAATAAGATAATGGGTTGCATCAAAAGAGGCATAGATGCCTGTGATGAGAACATATTCCTGCCACTTTACAAATCACTAGTCAGACCACGCATGGAGTACTGTATACAGTTCTGGGCTCCTGTGAACAAGGCAGACAGGGGTGTACATATCGCCGGTGCAGCCGGTTCAGCTGCACAGGGGCCCGACGTGTGAGGGGGCCCATTCATACTAGTGAGCGCTTTTGGAAGCGCTCACTAGTATCATACTAGTAAGCGCATCCAGAAGCGCTCACTAGTATGCAAGAGATCGGCGCTTGCTTACTTACCCCTGCGGCGCTGGTCTCCTCCAGCCTGACTGCATACAGCGCGCACTATGACCTGACGCTGTACGCAGTCAGGTCACGTGTGCAGCGCGGGCTGTTGGAGGCATGACAGGGAGAGCAGGAGAGGTAAGTTTTAATTATTTATTTTAGTCTGATCTGAGGTCTGATATCATGGGGCCCTGGGGTCTGTCACCTCATGGGGGGCCTGAAATGAGCATATGGGGGTGCCTGACTCTAGGGGTCCGACTCCTGACTGAGCAAGGGGGGGGCCTGAATGTGCATCCGGGGGTGAGGCTGAGCAACTGCCATATGGGGGGCTGAGCAACTGCCATATGGGGGGGCTGAATAAATAAATAACTGATATTGGGGGGGCTGAGCAACTGACATATGGGGGGGCTGAATAAATAAATAACTGATATTGGGGGGGCTGAGCAACTGACATATGGGCGGGCTGAATAAACAAACAACTGATATTGGGGGAGTCCTCCTGAGTAACTGATATGGGGGGGTCCTGGGCAACTGACATATGGGGGGCTAAATAAATAAATAACTAATATTGGGGGGGTCCTCCTGACTAACTGATATGGGGTGGTCCTCAGCAACTGTCATATAGGAGGGGTCTGAGCAACTGATATGGGGGCGTGAATGGGCATCTGATAGGGGGGGTCCTGAGCAACAGGTATGGGGGCCTATCTGAGCAAGTGACATATGGGGGGCCTGCCTATTTTATATACTGTAATATGCAAAAAAACTGTTTTATATACTGGCAGACATAGGGGGCACTATGGAGGGGGAGGAGCACTATGGGGGGCCCTATCTTGTATACTGGCACACATGGGGGGCACTATGGAGGGGGGAGCAATATGGGGGTCCTATCTTATATACTGGAACACATGGGGGGGCACTATGGAGAGGGAGGAGCACTATGGGGACAATATCTTATATACTGGCACACATGGGAGGCACTATGGAGAAGGGGGGAAAGGAGCACTATGGGGCCATCTTCTGGGGCACTATCTTATATACTGGCAGACATGGGGGGCACAATGGAGGGGAGGAGCACTTTGGGGGCCCTATCTTATATACTAGCACACATGGGGGGCACTATGGAGAAGGGGGAGCACTATGGGGGCATCTACTGGGGACCCTATCTTATATACTGGCACACTTGGGGGGGCACTATGGAGAAGGGAGGAGAGGACCACTATTGGGGTCATTATATAGGGAAATTATACTGGCACACATTATGGGGGCATTTTATTCTGGCACATTGTCAGGCACCATGGGGATAAGGGGAGGCGCACTATTGGGGCACGATATAGGAGTATTTTATACTGGCGCAAATTATAGGGCACTATGGGGACCTTGTCTAAACTGGGGGCACTAAAAGGTTTTTTGGGCACACAGTAAGGGGCATTGGCACACATTATGGGGACATTGGCTCTACAGGGGGCACTAAGAGGAGGTATTTTTTATACTGCCACACAACAGGGCACTTTTATTTTTACTGTAACACATTATAAAGAGAATTATTACTACCGGGGGCATTATGGTGGTCTTTATTACAGTTGAGGGACTATGAGGAACTTGAATACTAGTATGAGCACTATGGGAGTATTATTACTTCTGGGACACAGTGGGAAAATTATTACTGTAGGGGCACTATTATTACTATGTGCTGTCTGGTAGGTAATTATTTCTATTGGTGGGACTTTGGCAAGCACTGTTACTGTGGGGGGGGGGGGCACCCTGGCATGGTATCAGCTTAGCACAATTATTTTTGGGGAACATTATGTTTACACTATTAGTGTCAGGGACACTGTTTCCTGGGCACAGTTATTTTTTAGGACACTGTGTGCCAATAATTATTGAAGGGGAACCATATGTGTGTAACTTGTATAGGGAGCACAGCAGGCACAGTATTGGGGGTGGTAGGATGGGGTGTTCAGAAGGTGGGAGGATGATGGAAAAATAGAAAACTAAGATGTCTGTCTTTTAAACTCTGCAGAGAGAAGAGATGGCTGAAAAATCATCATGGTGGTCTGGTCTGAAAGGAGAAGATGAGGACAGAGAATATCTACATCAAATGAGACGTCACTGGATGTACGAGGTATGTGGACCTGAATTAGGCTACTTTCACATCTGCGTTAGTGATTCTGGCAGGCTGTTCCAGCAGAGAACAGCCTGCTGGAATTCACTGGATCCTGCACTGCTGGATGCAGACAGAATGCCCGGAAAATGGGCGGAAAATGTTGATTTTATATTTTTTTTCCCCTTACAAAGTCTCATATTCCACTAACTTGTGACAAAAAATAAAAAGTTCCATGAACTCACTATGCCCATCACGAAATACCTGGGGGTGTCTTCTTTCCAAAATGGGGTCACTTGTGGGGTTGTTATACTGCCCTGGCATTTTAGGGGCCCGAATGCGTGAGAAGTAGTTTGAAATCAAAATCTGTAAAAAATGGCCGGTGAAATCCGAAAGGTGCTCTTTGGAATGTGGGCCCCTTTGCCCACCTAGGCTGCAAAAAAGTGTGACACATCTGGTATTGCCGTACTCAGGAGAAGTTGGGCAATGTGTTTTGGGGTGTCATTTTACATATACCCATGATGGGTGAGATAAATATCTCGGTCAAATGCCAACTTTGTATAAAAAAATTGGAAAAGTTGTCTTATGCCAAGATATTTCTCTCAGCATGGGTATATGTAAAAAGACACCCCAAAACACATTGCCCAACTTCTCCTGAGTACGGAGATACCAGATGTGTGACACTTTTTTGCAGCCTAGGTGGGCAAAGGGGCCCACATTCCAAAGAGCACCTTTAGGATTTCACAGGTCATTTTTTATACATTTTGATTTCAAACTACTTACCACACATTAGGACCCCTAGAATGCCAGGGCAGTATAACTACCCCACAAGTGACCCCATTTTGGAAAGAAGACATCCCAAGGTATTTCGTGATGGGCATAGTGAGATCATGGAAGTTTTAATTTTTTGTCACAAGTTAGTGGAATATGAGACTTTGTAAGAAAAAAAAATAAAAAATCATAATTTTCTGCTAACTTGTGACAAAAAATAAAATTCTAGGAACTCGCCATGCCCCTCACGGAATACCTTGGGGTGTCTTCTTTCCAAAATGGGATCACTTGTGGGGTAGTTATACTGCCCTGGCAATTTAGGGGCCCAGATCCGTGAGAAGTAGTTTGAAATCAAAATCTGTAAAAAATGCCCTGTGAAATCCGAAAGGTGCTCTTTGGAATGTGGGCCCCTTTGCCCACCTAGTCTGCAAAAAAGTGTCACACATGTGGTATCGCCGTACTCAAGAGAAGTTGGGGAATGTGCTTTGAGGTGTCATTTTACATATACCCATGCTGGGTGAGAGAAATATCTCGGCAAAAGACAACTTTTCCCATTTTTTTATACAAAGTTGGCATTTGACCAAGATATTTATCTCACCCAGCATGGGTATATGTAAAATGACACCCCAAAACACATTCCCCAACTTCTCCTGAGTACGGCGATACCACATGTGTGACACTTTTTTGCAGCCTAGATGCGCAAAGGGGCCCAAATTCCTTTTAGGAGGGCATTTTTAGACATTTGGATCCCAGACTTCTTCTCACGCTTTAGGGCCCCTAAAAAGCCAGGGCAGTATAAATACCCCACATGTGACCCCATTTTGGAAAAAAGACACCCCAAGGTATTCAATGAGGGGCATGCCGAGTTCATATAAAAAAAAAAATTTTGGGCACAAGTTAGCGGAAATAGATTTTTTTTAGGTTTTTCTCACAAAGTCTCCCTTTCCGCTAACTTGAGGCAAAAATTTCAATCTTTCATGGACTCAATATGCCCCTCAGCGAATACCTTGGGGTGTCTTCTTTCCAAAATGGTGTTATTTGTGGGGTGTTTGTACTGCCCTGGCATTTGAGGGTCTCCGCAATCATTACATGTATGGCCAGTATTAGGAGTTTCTGCTATTCTCCTTATATTGAGCATACGGGTAATGAGATTTTTTTTTTCCGTTCAGCCTCTGGGCTGAAAGAAAAAATGAATGGCACAGATTTCTTCATTCGCATCGATCAATGTGGATGAAAAAATCTCTGCCAAAAAAAAAAAAGGAGGGGAAAGGCGTCTGCCAGGACATAGGAGCTCCGCCCAACATCCATACCCACTTAGCCCGTATGCCCTGGCAAACCCGATTTCTCCATTCACATCAATCGATGTGGATGAATAAATCATTGCCGGGATTTTTTTATTTTTTTATATATATACAAAGTGTTTGCCAAAGCATATGAACACCGCCGCCTCCTCAGCTCATATGCCTCGGCAAACGTATCTTTTACTGCAGAGGAGAAATCTCGTCTTGCAGCGCCGCATACACCGACTTTCTTGTAATCTGACAGCAGCGCAATGCTTTTGTCAGAATGCACATCAGTGCTGCAGCTAGTCGATCGGTTGGTCCACCTGGAAGGCCGCAACGCAATAAATTTTATTAACTTTATAAATATAATAACTTTTGAACAGAACATATAAACTTTATTTAACTTTTTGAACTGAACGTTAACTTTTTTGCTTACTGGTGTTTTTTTTTTATTTGTTTTTTTTACCTTTTATAGGACAAACCTCTCCTTCCCCATGGGACAATGTGCAAAGCGCAAATCGCCCAAAGATGTGGCGAAGTACATTATGCACTTTATCCCAGGTGAAAGGAGAAGTTTGCAGCAGCTGTGAGTGAAAGGGCCCTAATAGCCCTGTGTACCTGTCCTGTGAGATGCAATCCCTATGCTAAGTGTACCTGTGTGTGGTACTTTCCGAAACACTCTCCAAAGCATAGGGCAGGGTGGTCAGGGCAGTCAGGACAGAAATAGCGGGTGTCACGCCTTATTCCACTCCTGCTACAGACACGACATCTTTTTCGGGGTGACGGTTGGGTTGAGGTACCGGCAACGACACTGGGGAAATGTCGCTCGTGTAGACGGCTAACTACACTGGTGGATGGGGCCACGGAACCTCCTGGATACAGCAGGTTCTCAATGATCTCTTCCTGAAATTTGAGGAAGGATCGTGTTCTCCCAGCCTTACTGTAGAGAACAAAACTATTATATGAAGCCAATTGAATTAAATATACAGACACCTTCTTATACCAGCGTCTGGTGCGTCGGGAAACTAAATACGGAGACATCTGGTCATTGAAGTCCACCCCTCCCATGACCAAATTATAGTCGTGGACACAGAGGGGCTTTTCAATGACACTGGTTGCTCGCTCAATTTGTATTGTCGTGTCTGCGTGAATGGAGGAGAGCATGTAAACGTCAAGCTTGTCTCTCCATTTCACCGCGAGCAGTTCTTCGTTACACAAGGCAGCCCTCTCCCCCCTTGCAAGACGGGTGGTAACAAGCCGTTGGGGGAAGCCCGCGCGACTAGTTCGCGCGGTGCCACAGCAGCCAATCTGTTCTAGGAACAAATGCCTGAAGAGGGCCACACTTGTGTAGAAATTGTTCACATAAAGATGGTACTTCTTGCCAAATAAGGGTGACATCAAGTCCCAGACTGTCTTCCCACTGCTCCCCAGGTAGTCAGGGCAACCGACCGGCTCCAGGGTCTGATCTTTTTCCTCATAGATCCGAAATTTGTGGGTATAGCCTGTGGCCCTTTCACAGAGCTTATACAATTTGACCCCATACCGGGCGCGCTTGCTTGGGATGTATTGTTTGAAGCCAAGGCGCCCGGTAAAATGTATTAGGGACTCATCTACGCAGATGTTTTGCTCGGGGGTATACAAATTTCTGGTTGAAGTGCTCTATGAGGGGCCGAATTTTGTGGAGTCGGTCAAAAGCTTGGTGGCCTCTGGGACGGGAGGTGGTGTTGTCGCTAAAGTGCAGGAAACGCAGGATGGCCTCAAATTGTGCCCTGGACATAGCAGCAGAGAACATGGGCGTGTGATGAATCGGGTTCGTGGACCAATATGACCGCAATTCATGCTTTTTGGTTAGACCCATGTTGAGGAGAAGGCCCAGAAAAAAAATTTATTCGGAAACTTGGACTGGTTTCCACCGGAAAGGCTGGGCATAAAAGCTTCCCGGGTTGGCGGATATAAATTGAGTGGCATACCGATTTGTTTCTGCCACGACTAAGTCCAAGAGCTTCTCAGTCAAGAACAGCTCAAAAAATCCCAGGGCCGAACCGATCTGAGCTGTCTCAACCCGAACTCCAGACTGGGCGGTGAAAGGGGGAACTAATGGTGCGGCTGAAGTTGGGGACTGCCAATCAGGATTTGCCAGCACCTCAGGGACTCTAGGGGGTTTACGGCCTGTCTGTGCGGTGGCTGCGACGGGGTAACTATTGCACGTGCCACCGTACCAGCTTCAACTGCCCTTCTGGTGCTCGCCACTTCACCATGTTGTACGACAGTGCTGGTACTAGGTCCAGGGAGGGCTGCGCTGCTGGTGTATGCCTCACCACGTGATCCGACAGCGCCAGCCCCACTCTGCTGCCCTTGAAGCGGATCCTGCGCAACCTGTGGTCTAGCGACACGGGGCCGGGTACGCCTGGTGCTATCAGGGACCTCAACCTCCTCGTCCGAACTTTGGGTCAGACTGCCACTGCTTTCTACAGGTTCATATTCTGACCCGCTAGATTCGTCAGATGAGGGTTCCCATTCCTCATCCGACTGGGTCAGAAGCCTGTAGGCCTCTTCAGAAGAATACCCCCTGTTTGACATTTGGACTACTTAATTTAGGGGTATTCCCTTAGACTACCCAAGAAAAAAAGCAAGCCTGTCTTACAAATGGGAGGCTAGTGAAGTACCGGAGGCCGCTGCGATTGATTAAAAATATCAAAACTGATTTTTTTATCGCCGCAGCGATTGGAAAGTGATTGTGCAGTGATCAAAAAAATATATATTTTTTGTCACTGCGGCGGGGCGGGTGTGGGTGAACGCACGTGTGGGCGACCGATCAGGCCTGATCGGGCAAACACTGCGTTTTGGGTGGAGGGCGAACTAAGGTGACACTAATACAATTATAGATCTGACTGTGATCAGTTTTGATCACTTACAGATACTATAAAAGTACAAAAGATGATTAGCGATACGCTAATCAGCGAATAAGTGATTGCGGTGCGGTGGGCTGGGAGCTAACCGACACTAACTACCTAACCAAGGGGCCTAAACTATCCTAAAACCTAACCGTCAATACTAGTGGGGAAAAAAAGTGACAGTTTACACTGATCACTTTTTTCCTTTCACTAGGTGATTGACAGGGGTGATCAAGGGGTGATCAAGGGGTTAATTGGGGTGATGGGGGGTGATCTGGGTCTAAGTGTAGTGTTGGTGGGTACTCACAGTGATGTCTGCTCCTCTGCTGGAACCAACCGACGAAAAGGACCAGCAGAGGAGCAGAGAAGCCATTTAACACATCATATTTACAAATATAATGTGTTAAGTGGCTTCTGATTTGTTTTTTTAAAAATCATCAGCTTGCCAGCCACGATCATTGGCTGGCAAGCTGATGACGTGACCCTCCTCTAACTTTTGCCGGCCCGCAATGCGCATGCGCGGGCCGGCTAAGCGCGTCATCTCGCGTCTCGCGAGATAACGCATATATGCGTGACTGTGCCTGGGACTGCCGCCTCCGGCGGTCCGGAGGCGGTTAAGTTTAAGCATTGAATCAAAGGAGGTGGCGCGCTTCAATTAAAGAGGCATTTCAGAAATTTTATTCCCTGTCACCTATGCAGAGCAGGGGTTTATTCACGTCTAAAATTGTATAATGTCAACCCAAGAATGTAACAGAAAAATTGCAGAAATTTATTAACCTGTCTACTTGGTAGAGCAGGGATCTATGCTACTAGGTATAGTAGTGGTACATCACACCCAAAAATTGGTGAATTTCACCAGAAAATGTAACAGACAATTTTTTTTATTGTTTAACCTGTCTACTAGGTATAGCAGTGGTACTTCACACCCAAATTTTTTTTAATTTAGACTGAAAATGTAAATGACATTTATTTTTATTTTTTATCGGCCTACTAGGTATAGCAGTGGTACTATACACCCTAAAATTGGTCAATTTCACCCGAAAATGTAAATGACAATTATTTAATTTTTTTAACCGACCTACTAGGTATAGCAGTGGTACCAGGGCTGGGACAAGGTCCACCACCAACAGAGGCTGAGCTGCCCAAGTGCGCCCCCCCCCCCCCCCCCCTTGCCTGCGCCCAGGGCCAGTTCAAGGTTTTTTACCAACACAAGCGAACTTACATTTTGGCGTCCCCGACCCCCCCTTCCCCTTCAGCTCACCTGGGGGAAGGGGGGATGCGCCAAAATGTAGGTTCGTCCCATAAGACGCACCTAGGTTTTAGAGGAGGATAATAGGAAACAATATTTTTCATTCCACCTCAGGTCAGACCCCCAATGTTAATTAGACCTCAGCTCACTGGCACAGCCCCAATGCCTCAGATCAGACCCCCATGTCAGCCATCAGCCCTCCATGTCATATTTCTCCCCGTCCATGGCACAGACAGACTACAGACATTGTCTCCGGCCCATCATGTAACCCCCATCCTCACCCATGTCACATTTCTCCCCCTCCATTTGATTGCTCTAACACCTAAAGAATTTTTTATTTTTTTTTTAAAACCTGATGTTTCTCCAGATGATCTTATGCTAAAAGTAGTGGTAATAGAATCTCAAAGGTCTATAGAAGCAGGTACACTATTTTTACAAACCTTTGAGACTCTATTAACACTACTATCAATATCAGGTCATTTAGAGAAACAGCAGGTTTTTTTAATTATGTTTTTCCTTTAGGTGTTATAACATAACTTTCATTTGATTGCTGTAACACCTAAAGGAAAAATCATTTTAAAAACCTGCTGTGTCTCTAGATGACCTTATGTTGACAGTAGTGTTATTAGAGCCTCAAAGGTCTGTAAAAATAGGGTAACTGCTTCTATAGACCTTTCAGACTCTGTTACCACTGCTATCAACATAAGGTCATCTTGAGAAACAGCAGGTTTTTTATTTGATTTCCTTTAGGTGTTCAAGCAATCAAATAAGTTATGTTTTAACACCTAAAGGAAAAAAATAATTTAAAAAACTTGCTCTTTCTCTAGGTGACCTTATATTTATAGTAGTGTTAATAGAGTCTCAAGGGTCTATAAAAGCAGTTACCCTATTTTTACAGACCTTTGAGACTCTATTAACACTACTATCAGCATAAGGTCATCTAGAGAAACAGCCGGCTTTAAAAAAAATCCCTTTAGGTGTTAGAGTAAATTGCAATCAAATGAATGTTATGTGTTAAGATTAGGGTCAGAAGCAGACAAGCAGGGTTTTGTTTAGCCTCTTGGCTATTAGTTTTTACATTCATAAAGCTCCACATTGAGCTTCCAGCAGCAGACAGATGCCAGGGCACTTCTGTGGTCACCTCACCTGGGCACATGGTCTTTGCTCAGCAGAGTCCTGCCATACATGCTGGCTAGATGCTAGAATGGATTTGTTAGAAGGAGGTCTGTGACGTCACTGGTCACATGCTCCTTCATGGTCACATGATCCACTGTGAGAACGCAGGCTTCCTGTCTTCAAAGTTCACACCCTCCTGCTGTGTTCAGCTCCAGAGAGAAGGGGGTGTGAAAGGATGGACTAATGGCAGGGCTGTAGTATACGGGAGTTGTAATACCCGTTACTACCAAAGGTCACTTGGTGTGCTGTCGTCCCTCCTAATTATGGGAAGTTGCTTTATGTCAGTTTTATAAAATGTAATGTAATGTGTGTATTTTCCTGTCACTGAAACTTGCACTTACAGGCCTGCTAGGGGTGTCATTCCTACTTCTAGTCCATAGAGGGAGCTAGGGAGCCCTAGTTTATATAAGGCCAGACCAGGAAGTGCAGGGGAGACGGAGTCTAGTATCTGTAACCTACAGTTGGAGTTTAGACTATGTCTGAGACAAGTCCAGGCCTGAAGCCTGCTGTTCAGGAGAAGATTCCCTCCTGAATACCCATATGCAGAAGCAGGAACATCTTAGCCTAAGGGCCTGAGGAACCATTCAGAAGCTAGGAGAGACTGAGGCAAAGATCAGAGGAGCCAGAGGTACTAAGAAAGACAGAGGAGGTACTTATCTAAGCCCAAATCAAGGATATAAAGCCAGACTTAGGTTAATGGGCCTTGGTGGAGGATTGCTACATTCCAGGATCAGACAGAGTTAGAGTGCAAGCTCCTTTGCTGCAAATCCTGTGTTCAACACTCTGTAATAACCCTGCTGTACTGTATTGCCTGCATCGACCGAATTGCCAAATCGACTGTATGCTGAGGAACTGCGTTTCCAATATTGTCTCTGCCTGCAACCTACTAAAGTTGAAGTTCTGTTTAAGACTACGTTTCCTCAAATTATTCCTGCATCCGCAAACGGCGTGCCACCGTTTACTTGGCACTGGCGTCACGAACTATTCCCTACCTATACCTGCCCTTGCAGAGAGTCAGCTGTACCAGGTTAGTGTATATTGCACTACTACACCCAGAAACACCTACTACGCACAACTTGAGTACGCTGCACCTCTCTTTTGGCGTTCCACGAACAGGATACGCACGCTTTCTAGTGCAAGAAGCGTGAACTTTGTGCCTTATACCGTTGCCCTGTGACCAAAGTGACATTTTCCTGTTTTATTCAAGTGGACTTTGTGGATTAAAAATCATACCCAAAGTGTGTCAAAAACTTCTAAAAAGCGCTGTACAGTATTGCGCTGCAC
Organism: Bufo bufo; assembly: GCF_905171765.1. Classification (NCBI taxonomy): domain Eukaryota; kingdom Metazoa; phylum Chordata; class Amphibia; order Anura; family Bufonidae; genus Bufo; species Bufo bufo. The sequence goes on from NC_053394.1 coordinate 212,519,757, forward strand.
AGAGGAAGAAAATCGCCGCATTGGAGTGTGGTTTTGTGGACTTTAAACATTCCTGCTTGCCGTCAGTGAATAGACAGCGTTTGTACCTAAAGATGGCCGCTGGGCTTGCTGAATTTACTGCTGCGTCACCTTCATCCCGAAAAGGCGGGAAAAATTGGCGCCTTTCTGAGGAAAAAGTGGGAAGAAGGTCAAGGGCAGGCGCCACGGCTTATCTGGACATTTGCATGTCTGCCAGCATGGACACCGCCTTCCATATACTGGAATACCTGGGGGGCGGTTCCCCAGTGCAGTGGGAGGAGCTGGCTACTCTAATTGACGCGACCCTATCGCTCTCCTCAGAAGGATCGAGCATGTTGGATTGTGAACAGAGTGTTGCTGCAGCGTCCGCACCAAGGATTAAAGAAATGACTGACACCGGTGTAGAGCCAGAGGAGGCTCCACCGGCCTACGCTCCGGGACCGGAGCAACCCGCCTGCCGCACCAGGGAGAAAGAACCCGAGCCCTACTGTGGCTCATGGAGGGACTTTTTTCAACCATCGTTCCAATGGTCTTCCCTGATGGCGGAGATCCGAGAGGCCGCTATCAAGCGGAACATAAAGACTAAGATCGTGTATGAGGAATTGACCAAGACCATCCACGAGAAACATACACACACCCAACCCCGCCTGGAAAGGAGAAAGGGAGTGGTGCTGTCGTTTGACAAACCCCGTGGCTACGGGTTTATTCAGGACTATCTTACTGGCAGAGACCTCTATGTCAATCGAAGGTCTGTCAAAAGAGATTACCTCCCTTCGTACCAGCACAGCCTCCGCGAGGGAGAGGAAGTGGAGTACACCCCTGCCGAGGGCCTGCGAGGCCCTTATGCGACTGCTGTGACCCGTCCCAAGCGAGCACCTGAGGATTGGGAGGCAGAAGACAGAGAAGACTACTCTGGCTGCGAGCGAGAACCGGAACGCTCTCCAGAGCCGGCCCATCACGCCTTTCAGGAGCGGAGCTCCTTCATCGGGCCGAACGTCTTCTGGCAGCCAACCGTGTTGGAGAAATGGGTGAGCCCCTATCCTTCCCCCGAGCTGCCTCGTCGGGAGAAGACTATATCTGAGCTGGAGCAATTGAAAGGACTGAGTGCTACCTTCCAGAACATCCGGATGGGACGGAGACCAGAAGCAAGTCCAGAACCTGCCGAGGCCGAGTCCGCGTCATCGGTGACTATGCCTGCGCCGGCAGCGCCAGTAGAGGACAGCGACTCCGACACAGAGAGCATCGGTGAGCAGATCGTCCGGCTGGAGGAGAAGTTGCGGGAGCTGCGTAAGACCTACACCGCCAGGATCCAGACACCGCCGAGGAAGGATGAGGTAAGGGTGCCTGTCACCACCCGCCGACCGTCTTCTGTTGTCACCGCTCCGTCAGTGCCCCAGACCGGACCCGCGATTGCCGTGAACTGCTGCACCCAGGGCACCGGACCGCTTGCTGCGGCGGTGCCAAACATGTCACACCCTGCAGTGATTATGCCAGGGCCGGCACGGCCCACCAGAGGGTTCACCCCTAGGCCTATGGGGCCAATACCTATTAGGGGCCCCTTTACCCTGCAGCTGCCCCCCGATACAGTCATGTGGGCCCATCCTCCTGTAGAGGAATACTACAGAAGGTACCTCCCAGCAGAGTCAAGTGATTACAATATGCCACTGTGATCAGCCTGCTAGGCCTTTGATTTATTTCTTCATAAGAAGTTGATGTTAACCCTTCCAGGACAGGAGTCCTATGTTGCTGGTCCTTTGTTGCAGCTGCCAGTTTGTCCACGGCTCAGTGGTAGGTGTTGACCACTGAAATCACAAAGTCAGCAAGGCCACGTTTGTTTCCAGGACCTCCTGCCTGCTTTTGTTACCCCACACCAAGTTGTGCCTGTTCCTTTGTTGCACCTTTTACCCTTCACCCCCTTTTCAGGTTGATCAGGGGTATTACAGCACTTGTCTTTGCTGTCCATTTTATTGTGCAACCTGTTACCAAGGAACCGTGCCCGGAGACAGACTCAAAAGTACCTGAGCCTCTGAGATTCTTATTCTTTTAAAAGTATTGTGCCCAGAGATGGACTCCACCTCATGAGAGCCTCTGTGATTTAATAAGAAATAACCTGGGTACGGACTCATGTTTGTTATTTGAGCCTCCAAGAACTTTTATACCGTTTTCTACTGTTTTATCATGGACTTATTCATTGTCATGGACTATCCTGGTTCTAATGTTACGCTGTGCCAGGTCAGCGCCCCCGTTCCATTCACTATCCTGAGAGAAGAGAACGACGCCCCTTGTCACCACACTTCACCTTTGCCAATTGGACCTGATGTAAATGTAAATGCAGATGAATTACCTGTATGTATGCCTGCATGTCTCTATTTTCTATTTCAGGTAGAGATTCCAGTTGGGCGAACCATGATGGAGTACGAGGTCGTACTCAGCTTAAAGCAGTGGGGTATGTAGTATACGGGAGTTGTAATACCCGTTACTACCAAAGGTCACTTGGTGTGCTGTCGTCCCTCCTAATTATGGGAAGTTGCTTTATGTCAGTTTTATAAAATGTAATGTAATGTGTGTATTTTCCTGTCACTGAAACTTGCACTTACAGGCCTGCTAGGGGTGTCATTCCTACTTCTAGTCCATAGAGGGAGCTAGGGAGCCCTAGTTTATATAAGGCCAGACCAGGAAGTGCAGGGGAGACGGAGTCTAGTATCTGTAACCTACAGTTGGAGTTTAGACTATGTCTGAGACAAGTCCAGGCCTGAAGCCTGCTGTTCAGGAGAAGATTCCCTCCTGAATACCCATATGCAGAAGCAGGAACATCTTAGCCTAAGGGCCTGAGGAACCATTCAGAAGCTAGGAGAGACTGAGGCAAAGATCAGAGGAGCCAGAGGTACTAAGAAAGACAGAGGAGGTACTTATCTAAGCCCAAATCAAGGATATAAAGCCAGACTTAGGTTAATGGGCCTTGGTGGAGGATTGCTACATTCCAGGATCAGACAGAGTTAGAGTGCAAGCTCCTTTGCTGCAAATCCTGTGTTCAACACTCTGTAATAACCCTGCTGTACTGTATTGCCTGCATCGACCGAATTGCCAAATCGACTGTATGCTGAGGAACTGCGTTTCCAATATTGTCTCTGCCTGCAACCTACTAAAGTTGAAGTTCTGTTTAAGACTACGTTTCCTCAAATTATTCCTGCATCCGCAAACGGCGTGCCACCGTTTACTTGGCACTGGCGTCACGAACTATTCCCTACCTATACCTGCCCTTGCAGAGAGTCAGCTGTACCAGGTTAGTGTATATTGCACTACTACACCCAGAAACACCTACTACGCACAACTTGAGTACGCTGCAGGGCAGCTAGCTGATACTGGCCAATCAGCAGCCTCCTGCTCCTATCTACAAGCGCAGCTTAGAGTGAACACTGGCTGGGGAGGGCGCCTGCCAGCGCTGCGCTGCTGGCAAGTAAGTGATAAAAAAAAAAGAAAAGAGGTTTGTTTTTCCGCCCACCCCAGCCTGCGCCCTGAGGCTGGAGCCTCCCCAGCCTCTGTGTCGGCCCGGCCCTGAGTGGTACTATACACCCAAATATTGGTGAATTTCACCCGAAAATGTAAATGACAATAAAAAAATTTTTTAACCGGCCTACTAGGTATAGCAGTGGTACTATACACCCAAAAATTGCTGAATTTCACCAGAAAATGTAACTGAAAAAGTAGTGAAATGATATAAAATAAAATACGTACAAATAAAAAATGTAATTTGATTTATGAGGTGGAGTTCCATATGGAGTAGGAGTTTGAGGAGGTGGTGGACGTAGCGTTGTAGGTGGAAGCGGTGGTGGAGGAGGACGAGGTAGCCAACACAGGTTTTTGGTTTAAATATTTTTTTTTTAAATTAGGGTATACTCTAAAAGAGTGTGAAATTTTCAAAATACAAGAATGAGCAATTGCGCTGCAGTATAATAATGGCTGGTTAGTGCCAGTATACATGTCTATTCTGCACAAGGTACGGACAAGTCCTGAGGGATCCATGCCTGGTTCATTTTAATGAACGTGAGCTTGTCCACATTGGTAGTGGACAGGCGGCTGCGCTTGTCTGTGATGACGCCCCCTGCTGTGCTAAACACACATTCAGATAATACACTGGCTGCAGGGCAGGCCAGCACCTACAAGGCGTAAAGGGCAAGCTCAGGCCATGTGCCCAATTTGAAGACCCAGAAGTTGAAGGGGGCAGACCCGTCATTCAGTACGTGTTGACGTGTGCACACATACTGCTCCACCATGTTGGTGAAATGCTGCCTCCTGCTAACACGTTCCATATAAGCTGGTGGTGCTGGTTGTTGTGGCGTGCTGACAAAACTTTTCCACATTTCGGCCATGCTAACCCTGCCTTCTGAGGTGCTGGCGGTGCCCCAGCTGCGTTTGCAACATCTTCCTCCTCCTCTGCCTTCGCCTTCTGCTTCCACTGTGCCCCCGCTGTCAGGTGGGGATGCCACCAACAGCGCCACCAACAGCCTGTCTACCAGCTTGCGCTTGTACTCGCGCATCTTACGATCACGCTCCAGTGACGGAATTAAGGACGGTACGTTGTCCTTGTAACGGGGATCCAGCGGCGTGGCCACCCAGTAATCAGCACAAGTTAGAATGTGGGTAACTCGGCGGTCGGTGCGGAGACACTGCAGCATGTAATCGCTCATGTGTGCCAGGCTGCCCAGAGGCAACGAAAAGCTGTCCTCTGTGAGAGGTGTATCGTCTGTGTCCTCTGTTTCCCCCCAGCCACGCACCAGTGATGGCCATGAGCTGGTCTGGGTGCCACCCTGCTGTGAATATGGTTTCTCCATCTCCTCCTTATCCTCCACCTCGTCATCCTCCAGAATTGTGCCCTGGCTGGACAATTGTGTACCTTAGGTTTGTGGGTGCAGGGACCCACCCTCGGAGCCACTTGGGAATGACTGTCCGGAAACCCTACGAAATGATCGCTCTTCCTCCTCCTCCGCCTCCTGTGCGACATCCTCTTCCATCATCGCCAGGAGCATTTTTTCTAGGAGGCATAGAAGTGGGATAGTAACGCTGAGAACGGCGTTATCGGCCATGTTTGTGGAGTACTCGAAACAGCGCAACAAGGAACACAGATCTCGCATGAAGGCCCAGTCATTGGTGGTGAAGTGGTGCTGTTCCGTCGAGCGACTCACCTGTGCGTGCTGCAGCTGAAACTCCACTATCGCCTTCTGCTGCTCGCACAGTCTGGCCAGCATGTGCAAGGTTCTACCTTGTGGGCACGTCGCATATGAGGCGGTGAGCGGGAAGGCCGAAGTTACGCTGCAGCGCTGACAGGCGAGCAGCAGCAGGGTGAGAACGCCAAAAGCGCGCACAGACAGCCCGCACTTTATGCAGCAGCTCTGACATATCGGGGTAATTTTTACGGAATCTCTGCACCACCAAATTCAGCACATGCGCCAGGCAAGGGATGTGCGTCAAACCGGCTAGTCCCAGAGCTGCTACGAGATTTCGCCCATTATCGCACACCACCAGGCCGGGCTTTAGGCTGACTGGCACAAACCACTCATCGGTCTGTTGTTCAAGGCCCGTCCACAGCTCCTGCACGGTGTGGGGTTTGTCCCCCAAACAGATACGTTTTAAAACTGCCTGCTGTCGTTTACCCCTGGCTGTGCTGAAGTTGGTGGTGAAGGTGTTACGCTGATCGGATGAGAAGCTGGTAGAGGATGAGGAAGCAGAGTAGGAGGAGGAAGCAACAGGAGGCAAACTGAAGGCCCGACCAAATACCGCTGCAGGTTCTGTCGCCTACTCGCACCTGAGGAAGGGGTTTCACTTGTGCGTGTAGCTGGCACAGATCGACCACGTCCTCTCCCTGCAACAGGAGCTCCACCAGCAGCACCACGACCTGGGCCATGACCCTTATTTGATGCTCTCCTCATATTTTTTGAATTTAGGATCTTGCCCTAAATGGGTGTTTAATTAATAGTAGAATAGTACGACAGTATGTAAAGGGTGTATCTCACATGGCCTGAACCAGACTAGGCCTCAATTAAAGATTTCTTTGCCCAAAATTGATGTATTTTAAATGCCTGAATCAAACCCCTGTATGTAAAGGGTGTATCTCACACGGCCTGAACCACTGTAGGCCTCAATTAAAGATTTATTTTCCCAAAATGGCTGTATTTCAAATGCCTGAATCAAACCGCTGTATGTAAAGGGTGTATCTTACACGGCCTGAACCACTGTAGGCCTGAATTAAAGATTTCTTTGCCCAAAATGGCTGTATTTTTAAATGCCTGAATCAAACCCCTGTATGTATTAAGGGTGTATCTCACAATGACATATGCAGCAAAGGCTGCCAAATAAACTTTTTTTGCCCAAACGGGTGTTTGTTTAATAACTCAATATGGCAGCAGTATATAACCCAGGAATTTCAAACGTGCTTATGCTGCAAGGCCTGAAATATGGTGTATTTTGCCCCAAAAATTTTGTTTTATTAATGAAAGAATATAAGCCCTGTATATACACGGTGTATCTCACACGGCCTGACTCACTGTAGGCCTGAATTTAAGATTTCTTTGCCCAAAATGGCTGCATTTTAAATGCCTGAATCAAACCCCTGTATGTAAAGGGTGTATCTCACACGGCCTGAACCACTGTAGGCAGGGGTCAAGTCCTGGGAAAAAAAGTGTGGGAACTCACCCAAGATCCAGCCCCCCCATCAGTGACTCTTCATCAGCCCCCCCGTCAGTGCCTCTCATCAGCCCCCCCGTCAGTGCCTCTTCATCGGCCCCCCGTCAGTGCCTCTTCATCGGCCCCCCCGTCAGTGCCTCTTCATCAGCCCCCCATCAGTGCCTCTCATCAGCCCCCCGTCAGTGCCTCTCATCAGCCCCCCCGTCAGTGCCTCTCATCAGCCCCCCGTCAGTGCCTCTCATCAGCCCCCGTCAGTGCCTCTCATCAGCCCCCCGTCAGTGCCTCTCATCAGCCCCCCGTCAGTGCCTCTCATCAGCCCCCCATCAGTGCCTCTCATCAGCCCCCCCGTAAGTGCCTCTCATCAGCCCCCCCTGTCAGTGCCTCTCATCAGCCCCCCCCGTCAGAGCCTCTCATCAGCCCCCCCGTCAGTGCCTCTCATCAGCCCCCCCGTCAGTGCCTCTCATCAGCCCCCCCGTCAGTGCCTCTCATCAGCCCCCCCCCGTCAGTGCCTCTCATCAGCCCCCCGTCAGTGCCTCTCATCAGCCCCCCCCGTCAGTGCCGCTCATCAGCCCCCCCGTCAGTGCCTCTCATCAGCCCCCCCCGTCAGTGCCTCTCATCAGCCCCCCCCGTCAGTGCCTCTCATCAGCCCCCCCCGTCAGTGCCTCTCATCAGCCCCCCCCAGTCAGTGGCTCTCATCAGCCCCCCCCGTCAGTGCCTCTCATCAGCCCCCCCCCGTCAGTGCCTCTCATCAGCCCCCCCATCAGTGCCTCTCATCAGCCCCCCCATCAGTGCCTCTCATCAGCCCCCCCCCGTCAGTGCCTCTCATCAGCCCCCCCGTCAGTGCCTCTCATCAGCCCCCCCGTCAGTGCCTCTCATCAGCCCCCCCCCCGTCAGTGCCTCTCATCAGCCCCCCCCCCCGTCAGTGGCTCTCATCAGCGCCTATAGTATAAATAAAATATGGAAAGAAAAAAAAACACTTACACTTACCTCTCCTGCTCCTGGACGCAGATGCTCCTCTTCTACTGCTGTAGGCTGCGCTCGGAGTGACGTCACAGAGCGACTCACTCGGCTCCTGTGCGCAGCCCTCACAGCCGACAGCCGAGGACCAGGAAGGCGGCGGTGAGTACAAAGCCTTCATCGCTTCCTCCTGGTCCTTTTGCCCTGAAAGGGAACGGCGTTCCTGCCATGAAAAAAGTGCAGGAACGCCGTTCCCATGCGTTCCCCCTCGACTCGACCCCTGACTGTAGGTCTCAATTAAAGATTTCTTTGCACAAAATGGCTGTATTTCAAATGCCTGAATCAAACCCCTGTATGTAAAGGGTGTATCTCACACGGCCTGAACCACTGTAGGCCTCAATTAAATATTGGTGCACCAAATGGCGGTATTTCAAATCTCTGAATCTAACCCAAATGTATTAAGGGTGTATCTCACAATGACATCTGCATCAAAGGCTGGCAACAAATTTTTTTTTGCCCAAACGAGTGTTTGTTTAACAACTGAATTTGACAGCAGTATATAAGCCTGTAATTTCACACGTGCTGATGCTGCAAGGCCTTAAAATAGTGTATTTGGCAAAAAAGTGTGTTTTTAAAACCACAGAAAAATGATGGGTGTATTTCTAGCTTAAATTGCACACTGACTAATCCAGATGTTGTATATTGCCAAAAAAAGTGTTTTTTTGGTAACAGAATATGAAAGCTGTATATATTAAACTTGAATTTAACACTTGCAGATCAGGAAAATAGTGTTTTTTGGCAAAAAAGTGTGTTTTTAAAACCCCAGAAAATGATGGCTGTACTTCTAGCTTAAATTGCACACTGACTAATCCAGATGTTGTATATTGCCAAAAAAGTGTTTTTTTGGTAACAGAATATGAAAGCTGTATATATTAAACTTGAATTTAACACTTGCAGATCAGGAAAATATTGTTTTTTGGCAAAAAAAAAGTGTGTTTTTAAAACCCCAGAAAATGATGGCTGTATTTCTAGCTTAAATTGCACACTAACTAATCCAGATGTTGTATATTGCCAAAAAAATTGGGTTTTTCAATGTCCCAAAAGCTCAGATGCAGTGCTGGTGCACTGAGCTTGCATAAAATGGCCGCCGCCGCCGCCCACCTAACTGACTTACTAAAGATATATTTTTTTTGGTCACTGGGCTCAGGGCAGGATAAAAAATCACAAAACACAATGTATGTAGATCACTGAGTTAGATTCAGAGTCTCTCCCATTCTGTCCCTGAAATCACCAGCACCTCTCCCTACACTAAGCACAAAAGAGTGACATGCAGCGCTACGTGACTCCAGCTTATATAGAGGCTGGGTCACATGCTACACTGGCCAATCACAGCCATGCCATTAGTAGGCATGGCTGTGATGGCTTCTAAGGTCAGACAGTTAACCGCTTGTTGATTGGCTGCTCTGCAGCCTTTCAAAAAGCGCCAAGAAAGCGCCGAACACCGAACCCAAACTTTTACTGAAATGTTTGGGTCTGGGGTCCAAAAATCCAAAAGTTCGGTGCGAACCCGAACTTTACAGTTCGGGTTCGCTCAACCCTAATCACGGCAAAGTGGTGAGATCTTTCATAAAACCAAACCCACGATCTTTGTCAAAGGTGATGACGGTGCCCGACCTCCGTTCCAGGCGGGGCTGACATTCTCTTGGGTCTTCATGTATGGCTTTGGCAACTTCTTCGAAGTATATCTTGGCTTGTGTCGTCTTACGTACTGCAGCGGCACGTATCTCCTGCATCAAGGTAGGCCATAAGGGATCCGTAGGCCATAAGGGATCCGGCCTAGTGAGGTCTATATAGACCACCTAGCCAAGTCAAAGAATTAGATGATCTACTAGTTGAGGAAATAGCTAAAATGACATTGAAGGGGGAAGTTATCATTATGGGAGACTTCAATCTTCCTGATGTAAACTGGAAAACCAAAATAGCTAGTTCTGCCAGGAGTACAGATATTCAAAATTCCCTACTGGGATTATCTCTACAGCAAGTAGTTGAGGAGCCAACCCGGAAGGAGGCCATTTTAGATTTAGTATTCACAAATGGGAATTTGTTATATGATATTACTGTAGGGGAAAGCTTGGGATCTAGTGATCACCAGTCAGTGTGGTTTACTATAAGTACAGTGACTGAGTCACACCACACAAAAACAAAAGTTTTAGATTTTAGAAAAACTGACTTTTCTAAAATTAGATTAGTGGTATACGAGTCCCTATCAGATTGGAACAGCTTCATTGGAGTCCAGGAGAAATGGGACTACTTAAAAGAGGCACTATTGAAGGCAACAGAAAATTGCATTAGGCTTGTCAGTAAAAGGAAAAAAAGGAAAAGACCACTGTGGTACTCAGCAGAAGTGGCCAAAATCATTATAAACAAAAAGATAGCATTTAGGAATTATAAAAAAACAACTAAACGAGGATGACAGGCTAATTTACAAGATTAGGCAGAGAGAGGCCAAACAAGTTATAAGAGCTTCTAAAGCACAGGCAGAAGAGAAATTAGCTCAGTCGGGGAAAAAAGGCAATAAGGCATTCTTCAGATACATAAATTAAAAAAGGAAACTAAAACAAGGAATTACAAAATTAAAAACAAAAGAAGGAAGGTATATGGAAGAAGATAAAGAACTAGCTGATTGCCTCAATGAATACTTCTGTTCAGTCTTTACGAAGGAAAATGAAGGAAAAGGACCTCAGTTAGGAAAGAAGACTAATGAATCTTTTGATGCATGTGTCTTTACAGAGGAAGAGGTTCTAAGTCAGCTGTCTAAAATCAATACAAATAAGTCACATGGGCCTGATGGGATACACCCAAAGCTATTAAAAGAGCTCAGCGGTGAACTACCAAAACCAATAACAGATTTATTTAACCAATCACTGGCAACAGGAGTCGTCCCAGAAGATTGGAAATTAGCAAATGTTGTGCCGATTCACAAGAAAGGTAGTAGGGAGGAATCGGGCAACTATAGGCCAGTAAGCCTGACATCAATAGTGGGGAAATTAATAGAAACCATACTTAAGGAGAGGATTGTGGAACATCAAAAATCCCATGGATTGAAAGATGAAAAACAGCATGGGTTTACTTCAGGGAGATCATGTCAAACTAATCTTATTGATTTTTTTGATTGGGTGACTAAACCAATAGATGGCGGAGGTGCAGTAGACATCGCTTATCTAGACTTCAGTAAGGCTTTCGATACTGTCCCACACAGAAGGCTTATCAATAAATTGCAGTCTTTGGGCTTGGACTCCCATATTGTTGAATGGATTAGGCAGTGGCTGAGGGACAGGCAACAGAGGGTTGTAGTCAATGGAGTATATTCAGACCAAGGTCTTGTTACCAGTGGGGTACCTCAGGGATCTGTTCTGGGACCCATATTGTTTAATATCTTTATCAGCGAAATTGCAGAAGGCCTCAATGGTAAGGTGTGTCTTTTTGCTGATGACACAAAGATTTGTAACAGGGTTGATGTTCCTGGAGGGATACACCAAATGGAAAAGGATTTAGGAAAACTAGAGGAATGGTCAAAAATCTGGCAACTAAAATTTAATGTGGATAAGTGCAAAATAATGCACCTGGGGCGTAAAAACCCAAGAGCAGAATATAAAATCAGTGATACAGTCCTAACCTCAGTATCTGAGGAAAGGGATTTAGGGGTCATTATTTCAGAAGACTTAAAGGTAGGCAGACAATGTCATAGAGCAGCAGGAAATGCTAGCAGAATGCTTGGGTGTATAGGGAGAGGAATTACCAGTAGAAAGAGGGAGGTGCTCATGCTGCTCTACAGAGCACTAGTGAGACCTCATTTGGAGTATTGTGCTCAGTACTGGAGACCATATCTCCAGAAGGATATTGATACTTTGGAGAGAGTTCAGAGAAGAGCTACTAAACTGGTACATGGATTGCAGGATAAAACTTACCAGGAAAGATTAAAGGACCTTAACATGTATAGCTTGGAAGAAAGACGAGACAGAGGGGATATGATAGAAACTTTGAAATGCATAAAGGGAATCAACAAGGTAAAAGAGGAGAGAATATTTAAAAGAAGAAAAACTGCTACAAGAGGACATAGTTTTAAATTAGAGGGGCAAAGGTTTAAAAGTAATATCAGGAAGTATTACTTTACTGAGAGAGTAGTGGATGCATGGAATAGCCTTCCTGCAGAAGTGGTAGCTGCAAATACAGTGAAGGAGTTTAAGCATGCATGGGATAGGCATAAGGCCATCCTTCATATAAGATAGGGCCAGGGGCTATCCATAGTACTCAGTATATTGGGCAGACTAGATGGGCCAAATGGTTCTTATCTGCCGACACATTCTATGTTTCTATGTTTCTATACTTAGGCAGGGGCAGGGCGGCCTCTCCGGTCCAGGAGAGTAAGCTGGTGGCTCACCCATTTCAAATGCTGCGGCTCCGGGCTGTTCATCAGCAGATGTTGGAGTCTTGGAGTCTTGTCCACTGCTCCGGTGCCTGTCGTTTTTGGGAGCGCAGTCTCCGGCATGCTTGCAGACAGCAGGACATTCATCAACCCACTCCATTGCTCAGCTCACCAAGCTGCTCGGTGATGGTGCAGCAAACAATTACAAGTCCTTTGGCGGCCATTTTAAATTCAAATACAGCAAGCAGCGCTACTGACTTTTCAAAAATCCACATTTTCACAGCTTTAACGATGCGGTTTTGTAGTAGATGAATAGAGCAATGCATGCAGACAGTCTTTAAGCAGTTTTAACAGTTCTTTGGCCCAATAGAAGCAATAAACAGTTGGGGCTCATTCACAATAGGCAATCCACAATAAAGCAGGGTTTTGTAAGTTCTATTCACACACAGCGCCAATTCCAATTATTGCAGTGCACAAAAATACAACAATGCACAAGTCCGGATCATTAAAGGCCCAGAGGATATTGATCCTGCTCTATAAGGCACAGAGGATATTGATCCTGTTCGTAGTAACGCCAATTTTAATTATGCGGTATGTCAGACCTTGCAGGGGAATTATGTGTGAGGTCACGGTGTGAGCAATAGGTGGGCCGGGGTAAATACAGTTCTGGTTACTCACGGTTTGTCGTCCCTGGGGAGGCTCGCATAAGTGAAAAGGAGAATGGCACAAGGATTCTCTGGGGCACACTCTGGTGTAAGGGACACTGGCCAAAAGGTGGTTTGAGGTGCCCTTGGTGGTCTGTATTAATGTGCCAGTGGCAATGTCCCTTGTAATCGTCACGCCAGTACCTTTTGTATGGAGGTACAACCATTTACTATAGTGTTAATATAGGAACTTGAGTCTGAGGCAAGCAGGATGAAACTACAAATGGCACTTTACTGATGATGACTCTTGATAACAATACATCCATAGGCATTAAACAGTCTCTTCATACAATCCGGCATTAATCACAAACTCCCATGCATATGGGGAAAGGGAAATGAAAATCCTCAATGAAGTATAGGCTCTTGTAATACATAAGAAAGCTACTGCTCAGACTAGGCTGGTAATAATGAAAGTCTTACACTGGTAACAACTCCAGCCTGATCCTAATCCTTGATTAAAAAGGTGCTTTTCTGAATCCTGAAACTTCTATTCCAATGTTGTTCTGACAGTCGGCCTGTCTGTCCTCAGGATTTAAACTGGAGATGTAGATGCTTCAAGCTATCTCCTACACCTAGTACAAAGGTGCCTAATAAGTCCTCAGGTAATGACTATCTTGCTAATCCTTTGTCTTGCATAAACTGTACGGCTGCGTACAGTTTAGACATTGGTCACCCTGGAAGAGCGATCTATAGTAGTGGATTGCTCACCTCTAGGAAGAATACTTGCAGGCCTTAACCCTGGGCTATGGAACCGCCAGGGACAGAGTAGAGAGGCTAGGAAGGGGCCTCCCTCCAGATATTCAGCTACATGGCTGTTGCTTTCTTGTAGGCTCATGAGAGAACTGCATTCAACTGAACTCTCACTTGGATTTACCTGAGGTCATCTGCACTGGTTTGGATTTACCTCAACCAGGAACTGAACTGAACTGCACTGCCCAGAAAAGTGCACAACTGCACAGCCTAACTTAGGTCTGAGCTAAGCTATATATATACACACTGACACTGCTCCATCTTGGGGAGAAACAAGTGTAGTGCACCCTGACTAGGCCCACGACGACCAATCCACTTTCCAGGAAACTGTTCATCTAGCTGGCACGTTCCCTGAGTTTTTCCAGCAAGATGGTACACCACCACATTATGGGTGTCAGGTCCGAGCATTCCTAGATGAACAGTTTCTTGGAAAGTGGATTGGTCGTCGTGGGCCAGTTGAATGGCCCCCAAGGTCTCCCGATCTGACCCCCTTAGAATTTTATCTTTGGGGTCATCTGAAGGCAATTGTCTATGCTGTGAAGATACGAGATGTGCAGCACCTGAAACTACGGATACTGGAAGCCTGTGCTAGCATTTCTCTTGCGGTGTTGCTATCAGTGTGTGAAGAGTGGGAGAAGAGGGTTGCATTGACAATTCAACACAATGGGCAGCACATTGAACACATTTTATAAGTGGTCAGAAACTTGTAAATAACTCATGAAAGAATAAAGTTACGTTAAAACCAAGCACACCATTGTTTTTTGTGTGAAATTCCCAATAAGTTTGATGTGTCATATGACCCTCTTCCTATTGAAAAAACTAAAGTTGGATTCAAAATGGCCAACTTCAAAATGGCCGGCATGGTCACCACCCATCTTGAAAAGTTTCCCCCCTCACATATACTAATGTGCCACAAACAGGAAGTTAATATCACCAACCATTCCCATTTTATTAAGGTGTATCCATATAAATGGCCCACCCTGTATATCTATCTACACCATGGGTGTCAAACATGCGGCCCGCGGGCTGCATGCGGCCCGGCAAAGATATCCATTGCTCTGGTTACGCTTCCATAGCAGGCAGAGCGGACGGCACTAGTAACGTCACTCACTGACGTCGCGCGTCTGCTCCGCCTGCTTCATTCATAAAGTGGGCGGAGCAGGCGCCAGTGAGTGACGTTACTGCTGCCGTCCGCTCTGCCTGCTATTGAAGCTTAAGTAAGTGCTTTATTTATAAACGTGAATCCTTATCCTGTTATTAAGTTGAACTAACGCTGCCCTCCCCCATGTTCCCATGTTCCCCTGTATCCCCATAGCACTTACTTAAGCTTCAATAGCAGGCAGAGCGGACGACAGCAGTAACGTCACTCACTGACGTCGAGCGCCTGCTCCGCCCACTTTATGAATGAAGCAGGCGGAGCAGACGCGCGACGTCAGTGAGTGACGTTACTGGTGCCGTCCGCTCTGCCTGCTATGGAAGCATGTTCGTAAGTGCTGTGGGGATACAGGGGAACATGGGAACATGGGAGAGCGCAGCGTTAGTTCAACTTAATAACAGGATAAGGATTCACGTTTATAAATACTTCGGTGAGCAGAGGGCCGGTGTATTGGGGGACACTGTTATGAGGGGGATCTGTGGATGACATATAGCAGTGTCATCCACAGATCCCCCCCCATAACAGTTCCATCCACAGATCCCCCCACCTCATAACAATGCCATCCACAGATATCCCACCCCATAGCAGTACCATCCACAGATATCCCACCCCATAACAGTTCCATCCAAAGATCCCCCACCTCATAACAATGCCATCCACAAATCCCCCCACCCCATAACAATGCCATCCACAGATATCCCACCCCATAGCAGTACCATCCACAGATCCCCATAACAGTGCCATCCACAGATCCCCCATAACAGTGCCATCCACAGATCCCCCATAACAGTGCCATCCACAGATCCCCCATAACAGCGCCATCCACAGATCCCCCACCCCATAACAATGCCATCCACAGATCCCCCCACCCCATAACAATGCCATCCACAGATATCCCACCCCATAGCAGTACCATCCACAGATCCCCATAACAGTGCCATCCACAGATCCCCCATAACAGTGCCATCCACAGATCCCCCATAACAGTGTCATCCACAGATCCCCATAACAGTGCCATCCACAGATCCCCCATAACAGCACCATCCACAGATCCCCCATAACAGTGCCATCCACAGATCCCCCATAACAGTGCCATCCACAGATCCCCCATAACAGCACTATCCACAGATCCCCCATAACAGTGCCATCCACAGATCCCCCATAACAGTGCCATCCACAGATCCCCCATAACAGTGCCATCCACAGATCCCCCATAACAGTGCCATCCACAGGTCCCCCATAACAGTGCCATCCACAGATCCCCCACATGACAGTGCGTCATCCACAGATCCCCCATAATAGTGTTATGCACAGACCACCATTAATTCAAAGCCCACCAAAAGCACAACTTTTGGTTAAAAATATTTTTTTCTTATTTTCCTCCTCAAAAACCTAGGTGCGTCTTATAGTGAAGTTTAATATTTGTATGTATATATATATAGGTCTCACTTGTGTTATTGGGCAACGGGATGTTGGGGGTCAGCAGTCATGAAACAACAATGTTGTTCTATGAAAATGTACGATTTTTTTATTTTTTTTTTGATGCGGCCCACTTAAACTTAAATTTTGTTTTTTTGGCCCATGTTAGCCTTTGAGTTTGACATGCTTGATCTACACTCACCTAAAGAATTATTAGGAACACCTGTTCTATTTCTCATTAATGCAATTATCTAGTCAACCAATCACATGGCGGTTGCTTCAATGCATTTAGGGGTGTGGTCCTGGTCAAGACAATCTCCTGAACTCCAAACTGAATGTCAGAATGGGAAAGAAAGGTGATTTAAGCAATTTTGAGCGTGGCATGGTTGTTGGTGCCAGACGGGCCGGTCTGAGTATTTCACAATCTGCTCAGTTACTGGGATTTTCACGCACAACCTTTTCTAGGGTTTACAAAGAATGGTGTGAAAAGGGAAAAACATCCAGTATGCGGCAGTCCTGTGGGCAAAAATGCCGTGTGGATGCTAGAGGTCAGAGGAGAATGGGCCGACTGATTCAAGCTGACTGAAATAACCACTCGTTACAACCGAGGTATGCAGCAAAGCATTTGTGAAGGCACAACACGCACAACCTTGAGGCGGATGGGCTACAACAGCAGAAGACCCCACCGGGTACCACTCATCTCCACTACAAATAGGAAAAAGAGGCTACAATTTGCACGAGCTCACCAAAAATGTTGCCTGGTCTGATGAGTCTCGATTTCTGTTGAGTCCGAATTTGGCGTAAACAGAATGAGAACATGTATCCATCCTCTGATGGCTACTTCCAGCAGGATAATGCACCATGTCACAAAGCTCGAATCATTTCAAATTGGTTTCTTGAACATGACAAGGAGTTCACTGTACTAAAATGGCCCCCACAGTCACCAGATCTCAACCCAATAGAGCATCTTTGGGATGTGGTGGAACGGGAGCTTCGTGCCCTGGATATGCATCCCTCAAATCTCCATCAACTGCAAGATGCTATCCTATCAATATGGGCCAACATTTCTAAAGAATGCTATCAGCACCTTGTTGAATCAATGCCATGTAGAATTAAGGCAGTTCTAAAGGCAAAAGGGGGTTCAACACCGTATTAGTATGGTGTTCCTAATAATTCTTTAGGTGAGTGTATATATATATATATATATATATATATATATATACAGTACAGACCAAAAGTTTGGACACACCTTCTCATTCAAAGAGTTTTCTTTATTTTCATGACTATGAAAATTGTAGATTCACACTGAAGGCATCAAAACTATGAATTAACACATGTGGAATTATATACATAACAAACAAGTGTGAAACAACTGAAAATATGTCATATTCTAGGTTCTTCAAAGTAGCCACCTTTTGCTTTGATTACTGCTTTGCACACTCTTGGCATTCTCTTGATGAGCTTCAAGAGGTAGTCCCCTGAAATGGCTTTCACTTCACAGGTGTGCCCTGTCAGGTTTAATAAGTGGGATTTCTTGCTTATATATGGGGTTGGGACCATCAGTGGCGTTGAGGAGAAGTCAGGTGGATACACAGCTGATAGTCCTACTGAATAGACTGTTAGAATTTGTATTATGGCAAGAAAAAAGCAGCTAAGTAAAGAAAAACGAGTGGCCATCATTACTTTAAGAAATGAAGGTCAGTCAGTCAGCCGAAAAATTGGGAAAACTTTGAAAGTAAGGGCAATTTGACCATGAAGGAGAGTGATGGGGTGCTGCGCCAGATGACCTGGCCTCCACAGTCACCGGACCTGAACCCAATCGAGATGGTTTGGGGTGAGCTGGACCGCAGAGTGAAGGCAAAAGGGCCAACAAGTGCTAAGCATCTCTGGGAACTCCTTCAAGACTGTTGGAAGACCATTTCAGGGGACTACCTCTTGAAGCTCATCAAGAGAATGCAGAGAGTGTGCAAAGCAGTAATCAAAGCAAAAGGTGGCTACTTTGAAGAACCTAGAATATGACATATTTTCAGTTGTTTCACACTTGTTTGTTATGTATATAATTCCACATGTGTTAATTCATAGTTTTGATGCCTTCATAGTCATGAAAATAAAGAAAACTCTTTGAATGAGAAGATGTATCCAAACTTTTGGTCTGTACTCTATATACTGTATATATAGAAGGAAACGGACAGCACTTCCAATAGAAAATAGTGATTTATTCAACCACAGTGGCACAGTGGCTGAATAAATCACGATTTTCTATTGGAAGTGCTGTCCGTTTCCGTCTATATTTTTGGGTAATTAGGCAGTTACACCCTGGGACATTGTGAATTGGTGCTGCCATACAGTTTCCTTATATATATATATATATATATATATACACTCACCTAAAGAATTATTAGGAACACCTGTTCTATTTCTCATTAATGCAATTATCTAGTCAACCAATCACATGGCAGGCCGCAAACGTGTTTTTACCATGTATTATTGTCATGTGATATGCCTGTATTTTGTATTTTATCTCCTGTCATATTCTCCATGTCACAATGTGAGTTTACATGCAAGTATCCTTTATACAGGCCTAGTCAGGTTGCACTACAGTCGATTCTCCACAGGATGGAGCAGTGTCAGTGTGTATAAATAGCTTAGCTCAGACCTAAGTTAGGCTGTGCCGTCATGTGTCGTGTGTGCAGTCCTGTGCAGTTGTGTGCTGTGGAGTTCAGTTCAGTTCCTGGTTGAGGTAAATCCAAACCAGTGCAGATGAGCTCAGGTAAATCCAAGTGAGAGTTCAGTTGAATGTAGTTCTCTCATGAGCCTTCAAGAAAGCAACAGCGATGTAGCTGAATATCTGGAGGGAGGCCCCTTCCTCTCTACTCTGTCCCTGTCAGTTCCATAACCCAGGGTTAAGGCCTGCAAGTATTCTTCGTAGAGGTGAGCAATCTACTACTATAGATCGCTCTTCCAGGGTGACCAATGTCTAAACTGTACGCAGCCGAGTATTTGAGGAATTATCACGTTTATGCAAGACAAAGGATTAGCAAGATAGTCATTACCTGAGGACTTATTAGGCACCTTTGTATTTGGTGTAGGAGATATCTTGAAGCATCTACATCTCCAGTTTAAATCCTGAGGACAGTCAGGCCAACTGTTAGAACAGCATTGGAATAGAAGTTTCAGGATTCAGAAAAGCACCTTTTTATTCAAGGATTAGAATCAGGCCGGAGTTGTTACCAGTGTAAGACTTTCATTATTACTAGCCTAGTTTGAGGAGTAGCTTTCTTATGTATTACAAGAGCCTGTACTTCATTGAGGATTTGAACTTCCCTTTCCCCATATGCATGGGAGATTGTGCTTAATGCCGGATTATATCAAGAGACTGCTTAATGCCTATGGATGTATTGTTATCAAGAGTCATCATCAGTAAAGTGCCATTTGGAGTTTCACCCTGCTTGCCTCAGACTCAATTCCTCTATTAACACTATAGTAAATGGTTGTACCTCCATCCAAAAGGTACTGGCGTCACGACTACAAGGGACATTGCCACTGGCACATTAATACAGACCACCAAGGGCACCTCAAACCCACATCTGGCCAGCGTCCCTTACACCAGAGTGTGCCCCAGAGAATCCTTGTGCCATTCTCCTTTTCACTTATGCGAGCCTGCCCAGGGATGACATAACCGTGAGTAACCAGAACTGTATTTACCTCGGCCCACCTATTGCTCACACCGTGACCTCACAAATAATTCCCCTCCAAGGTCTGGCATACCGCACATGCTGGGGTCTGTTGGTCAAAAAGTCCATGATCCAGTCACAGATAGGGTTGCTGATTCCAAGATCCACAAGTTTAGTAATCAACTTGGAGTTAATGACTGTATTGAATGCTGAGCTGAAATCAACAAACAGAATTCTTGCATAAGTATTCTTGTTGTTCAGATGTGAGAGTATAGATAGGCAAATTGGTGAGGATCCAGTGTGGGGGGCAAGCATAACTTTAGATGTGCCAGGACCAGTCGCTCAAAGCACTTCATAACTATAGGAGTGAGTGCTACAGGGCAATAGTCGTTCAGGCACATTGTTGATGAGTGTTTCGGCACTGGCACAATAGAGGTGGTCTTGAAGCACGCTGGTACTACTACCTGGGCAAGCGACAGGTTAAAGATGTTAGTGAAGACCTCTGTAAGCTGCTCAGCACATGCTCAAAGCACACATCCAGGAATGCCATCAGGGCCAGCAGCCTTGCTAGCGTTGATACTGCTCAGTGCATTATGGACATCTATGATGGTGAGAGTGAAGGTATGGCAGTCATCATAGGGTAGGGTTTTGGCAAACTTTTCCTTATTGTCCTTATCAAAACGAGCGTAGAAGTAATTTAGCTCTTTGAGGGAGGACACAGTCATGGCTGTCTGTGTGGAATTGCTGAGCTTATAGTCAGAGGTGGCCTGAATGCCCAGCCACATGCGTCATGGGTTAGAGTTAACAAAACGTTCCTCCACTTTCAGCTTGTAGCTGTGCTTGGCCTTCTTGATGCCCCTCTTCAGGTCTGCCCTAGATGTACTATAGGCCTAAGTGTCACCTGATCTAAAGGCAATGCTTTGTGGCACATTGTCAATAGTCGTATTGATGTATTCCAGTACTGAGTACGTATAAGAATCAATGTTAGTGTGAGAATCACAGGCGGCCTGAGAGGCAAACATGCTGCAGTCCGTGTCTTTAAACCTGTCCTGGAGTACAGAATCTACCCTGGCTGGCCACACTTTGATTGTCTTCACTGATGGTTTCACACGGTTGATAAGCGGCAAGTACTTGGGGGTGAGAAACAAAGAAAGGTGATCAGACTGTCCCAAGTGGGGGAGGGACGTTGCCTTGTAGGCTCCAACAATGTTTGTATAGACATGGTCCAAGGTTTTATCCCCTCTGGTATGGCAGTAGACATGTTGATGAAATTTAGGTAGTACTGACTTTAGGTTGGAATGGTAAAAGTCACCCGCTACAATAAATGCAGCCTCAGGGTGTGCAGATTATTGTTTGCTGATGACCGCATGAAATTCATTCATAGCAGACTTGGCATTAGCATCCCATGGGATATATGCAGCTGTTATTATAGTGGAGGTAAATTCCCTTGGCAAATAGAACGGTCTACACTTAACCCTGAGATACTCTAGGACAGCTGAGCAATGTTTTCCAACAATGACAGAGTTCGTACACCAAGCCTTGTTAACATAAATGCCAGTCCTCCGCCTCTTGCTTAGCTTAGCTGTTAGGCTACTTTCTCACTTGCGTTCGGTGCGGATCCGTCTGGTATCTGCACAGACGGATCCGCACCTATAATGCAAACGCTTGCATCCGTTCAGAACGGATCCGTCTGCATAAACAGCTTTTTCAGATCTGAGTTTTCACATCGTGAAAACTCAGATCCGACAGTATATTCTAACACAGAGGCGTTCCCATGGTGATGGGGATGCTTCAAGTTAGAATATACTAAGAACTGTGTATATAACGGAGCCCTGCTGCCTGGCAGCACCCGATCTCTTACAGGGGGCTGTGATCCGCACAATTAACCCCTCAGGTACCGCACCTGAGTGGTTAATTGTGCATATTATAGCCCCCTGTAAGAGATCAGGTGCTGCCAGGCAGCAGGGGGGGGGGGCCCCCCTCCCTCCCTCCTGTTTTAAATTCATTGGTGGCCAGTGCGCCCCATCCCCGCCCCAGTATTAAATTCATTGGTGGCCAGTGCGGCCCCCCTCCCTCCCCAGTATTAAATTTATTGGTGGCCAGTGCGGACCACCCTCCCTCCCCAGTATTAAATTCATTGGTGGACAGTGAGGCCCCCCCTCCCTCCCTCCCCAGTATTAAATTCATTGTTGGCCAGTGTGGCCTCCCCTCTCCCCCCTCCCCCCTTCCCCCTAATTAAAATCCCCCCCCCCCCATTATTGATGGCAGCTGAGAGTTCCGATCGGAGTCCCAGTTTAATCGCTGGGGCTCCGATCGGTTACCATGGCAGTCAAAACGCTACTGCAGTCCTGGCTGCCATGGTTACTAAGCAATTTTAGAAGCAATTTTAGAAGCCGGCCGGTCGATCCTCCAACTGGTATGTGAAAGGTCTGTGCTATAAGCAATGCGCCGCTCAGACCTTTCACTTATCAGTAGGAGGAGCGCCCGGCCGGCCACAGACAGCGCAGGTAAGTATAATGCTTCTAAAATTGCTAAGTAACCATGGCAGCCAGGACTGCAGTAGTGTCTTGGCTGCCATGGTAACCGATCGGAGCCCCAGTGATTAAACTGGGACTCCGATCGGAACTCTCCGCTGCCACCAATGATGAGGGGGGGGGGTGATTTTAATTAGGGGGGGGGAGAGGGGAGGTCGCACTGGCCACCAATGAATTTAATACTGGGGAGGGAGGGGGGGCCGCACTGGCCACCAATAATTTTAATACTGGGGAGGGAGGGGGGGGCGCACTGGCCACCAATGATTTTAAAACTGGGAAGGGAACAAGCTGCGTTTTGGTGTCTGCCTCCAGAGCGGAATGAAGGCAGAACGGAGCCAAACTTATGCATTCTGAACGGATCCTTATCCATTCAGAATGCATTGGGGATGAACGAATCAGTTCGGGGCCACTTGTGAGAGCCCTCAAACGGATCTCACAAGCGGAACCCCAAACGCAAGTGTGAAAGTAGCCTTAGCCCGCCGCGCTTCCCCCAGTCCCTGCGCCGTCTTTGAGCACTTCCGGTCGGCCGAGTAGCCTGCAAAGCGTCGGGTCTTCTTCTTATTTCAGGGATGAGTCGAAGGTTGCTGATAAAACAGTCGGAGTTGTGTAATCCTATATCCAAAAGCTCTTGTCGGGTGTAAGATGTAAAAGCAAAGCTGCTCTGAACGAACAGACCCAAAATGAGCAGAAATAACACTGCTAACTTGCAAAATCTGAGGAGACGCTGGGCCTCGCGCCGCCATTTTATTCTGTGGTCCTAAAGACCCTTGTAGTGAGAGCAGATGTGTCACGGCGGGGAGTGGGGGAAACCCCCCACCGTGCGGTGTCAAAGGGTAAAGGGGATCAGCCTGGCCAAAAGGAGTAATAAGGGAGCAGGTTACCTCCTACCGCGTCCCTAATCCTCTCCCTGACTGCTCACTGTATGAGCGGACCCCAATGGTAGGACGACTCATACTCAGGATTCCTAGAAACCCTAAGTCGCCCTGGTAATCACTCACTTAGGAGCAGGGAAGAGACGACCTGTTCATCCCAGTCATGGAGGAACAGGAGTCTCTATCTGAGGCCAGGCTGCAAGGAGAGGGGAACATATACAGCTATAAGGAGATGGCAGGTAAGTGAAACCAGTAACACACTTACCTGCCACAGACACACTGACTGGAACCCGTTCACAAGTGCTGGTGTCCACACCAACATTAAAAGGACACAGCACACACCACAAACCACACAGGAACCCAGGACACCCATAGCTGCAATAAACGTGAGACACCATAAGAACATCTAAGACCACAAGGGTGGCCCTCACTGGACAGATGGAATATGAAGACCAGGAGGATAGCTCCAGCATACACCATGGCTGGAGTACCCCCAGCTTCAGGCATCCAGCAGAGGCTAAATAGCCCAAGCAGCCACACCCACACACACATAAACCCAGTGTTCACAGAACACTAGGAAGGGAGTTAACCCTTCCAACACCAGACAGAGGAAGGAAGTCACTTAAAGGGGAAGTAGGAGAAAATTCTGATCAGGCGCAAAATCACTGGTTCCAATGAGTCTCTGTTGGTGAATCTTCTTTATTTACATAATAAGTAATTATGCATAGAACAACGCGTTTCGGGGCTCAAACTGTCCCCTTCCTCAGGTTAGCATATGGTCACAATATCTAGTGGTAGTTATGGGTTTATATAGACAGTATGTATTTTTATGTGATCATATACGTATATACATAAGATTCTTCATATATCAGACTTAGGAAGTGGTGTGTACTATGTGCATCACATGGTACATATATTTCCAGAAGGAATCTAGCTGCATATGTTATTTATTTATTTATCTATTTATATTTCACATCTTTTTATATATATATTTTCTATAAGTCTATTTATTTATTGAACTAACTGTCTTAATCAGTGCCAGCATGATCGCACTATATGCACTTTTATCCATGTGATAGCATACCTCCAGATATAATGTAGCCACCAATTTCTATATATGGATCCCTCATGATCCTATTGCGCTGTGTCCGATGGTCTCCCGGGCACTGCGCTCTGTTGAAGCGCTCACCAGCGTCTTTGCTACCATGGAAACCGGCCATGTGACCGCAAGTCCAGCGATCACATGACCGGGCGGCTCACAGCAGTAACACAGAGATATTGAGCGCATACGCCGAACGCTCACCGCACATAGTAGCCGGCCTGCCCACATCACATGATCGCAATGTAGCGGTCATGTGACTCCAGTCTGCTGGCCAGATCTTATGTATCTATGCATTTAGTTTCCAAAAAAACACTCATAATACAAGTATCAATTTACCAATCTGCTATTCGCACTAGCTAAGGTTATATATACTGTTTACTTGATATTTTGACATGCTGATGGAATATATGATAGTACACCTGGGGCTAGCCCCTCCCAGCTGTGGGCAGCTCCCAGGTAATCCGTTTTTTGGCGGTTTTTTCTGTCTATATAAACCCATAACTACCACTAGATATTGTGACCATATGCTAACCTGAGGAAGGGGACAGTTTGAGCCCCGAAACGCGTTGTTCTATGCATAATTACTTATTATGTAAATAAAGAAGATTCACCAACAGAGACTCATTGGAACCAGTGATTTTGCGCCTGATCAGAATTTTCTCCTACTGCAAGCATCCTTTGGGGGATTGGGCATCCGATCCCAAAGACATTCCTTCTGCGGCTGCACTCACGGATCCTAAAGGTCTATAAACTACCTACATATCTACAATAGAGTTGTGTCTATACTTACACAACCCCTAAAGGTGAGCACCTCTATTTGTCAAACAATTTAGTTTGTGTTGAACGTACTACCCTATTGTGCGCCCCCCACCCCTCTCTCTTTTTGTCTCTATATTCCCCTCGTGACCGAGGGGAATTTAGATTCGCCCGTGGTACCAAGACTTAAAGGCAACCATGTCACGGCAATCACCCAGAAGGCCGAGACACTGCCACCGCATGCTCTCACAGCAACACATTGCCGCGGGCAACTGCAAGTGTGGCAACAGTGTCACAGCGCACACCATGGGCCGTGACAAGATGTTTATGCTTTCTCACTCATTAGCCTCAGCCACAATTTTTTATTACTCTGTCTCTTGTTTTTGTACTGAATTGTCTGCCTGGTTCTGACCCATTCCTTTGTGTTGTTTTTGTCTCTTTTTTGTCTCTTGGTGTTTGTCTCTGCAACTTAGTAGCATAGGGACTGTCGACCAGTTGCAGTCTTGCTACCTAGGGATTGAACTACAAAAGTAGTTAGAGAAAGTGGGCTGGGATCCAGGTAAGGGTTCACTGCCCATGTGTGTGCCTATCTACAAGTGTTACATTATCACTGGCCATAAAATATTTTTCTGGGTGACCTTCTCAGTTATGGACACCAGTGGCAAGAGTCCTGCCAGACCAGTCCCACATTGTTACAGCTCCATCACCGGTAGAACCTAAAGTTAAGCACCCTCTTTGGTGACCATAAAAATGTTGTAACCTTCTGTGAGAGCTGTAAACTTTATTTTCACCTTAGGCCACACTCATCGGGTACAGAAGCTCAGAGGGTGGGCATCATTATGTCCCTGCTTTGGGGGACCCTCAGGACTGGGCAATTTTGCTTTCACCCAAGTCTCCTTAGTTATTTTCTGTCGACCGTTTCTTTTCCACTCTAACTCTCCTGTGTAATGAGTAAGACAGGATGGCTTACGCAGAAAGCGAACTTTTTTCTTTACGTCAGGGCAGACAACTTGTGGAAGATTACGGCTCTGAATTCCATAAGTAGTGTATTGTCTCTGGTTGGAGTGACCCAGCTCTTAGGTCACAGTTTAGACCAGGCCTTTCTGATAATCTGAAAGACCTACTAGTTCAGGGGTAGGCAACCTCTGGCACCCCAGCTGTTGTGAAACTCCCAGCATGCATACTTCCTCTGCTCTTCTAAGAACTCACATAGAAATTATGGAGCATGCCGGGAATTGTACTTTCACAGCAGCTGGAGGGCCAGAGGTTGCTGATCCTATAATATCCTGAAGTATGTCACTAAACTTCTGGTTCCCCTGCTTCATAATGTTAAGTGTATGTATATTGTCCTCTGGTATAAGGTTGCATCACTCACTCCATAATGTGCATTTTCTATGTCTTTATTTTATATATTTGCTGTAATTCTTAATGTACACCAGCAGGAGGCAGCAATATGTAGGCAGAACATAGTTAGTTAACAGACCTAGACTGGAATAGACCATTCCAGGCTAGCTTCCCCCTATCTGAGGAGGAGTGGAATGTTCCCACATCCTACTTCAGAGGGAGGACAGAAAGTTCTAGGCAGTGTACCAGCCACCCCCTGTTGGGGTAGGCTGTGTGAATAGGAGTTCCCAGAAACAGGGGCCCCAACCAGGGATCCAAGCCTCTGCTGAGGCCCAAGATCAACCTTCCCAGCCTGAGTCCCTTACCTCAGCTGGTGGACAAGTAAAGCAGCCATCTTCAGAACTATCAGATCTCCAGGACGCCACCATCATTCCCTGCGAGCAGTCCTGTAAGTACAGATTCCAGAACAAGGAGAAGATAAGTACCTCCACAGCTAGTCAGGCCCATATCAAGCAGACCTCAGACAGAGTAGAAGATAGATACCTGCCAGATTCTTAAAGGCGTATGTACCAGATGCAGAATATATCTATAATTCCTGCCACATATTTCCAATACCTGCTGGGATCCTAGACTACTGCTGTACATTGTATGGTTCTAAAGCTGCATATAATAACATCAAGTAAAGACAAGTTGGACACTATTTTCTGTGTGGAATTCCATCATTCCTCCATTACTCCTATTGACAGCACTCAATTTTGTTGCATGTGAGCCAGGATACAGGAGTCCAGCCGTACTACAGGTAGGAGACACCGTTGACACAATACAGAGACAATCTCCCCCTCTGGCATTCCCTACCTAGTACGTGAGCTCATACCATCTTAAAGGGCCCTGCTAATGTACCTGCGCAAGCTGCAACTGGCATCACAAACTCTTATACACATATACTGACCCACTGCATAGCATGCCCACTGACCCAGTGTCCTGCTCTTTGCATCAAGTGGCGTCACGAACAGGATCGGATTGTATTGTGTGTCCATCCCTAACAACAGAATCGCATCTAATTGTGCGCAAAAAACAGACTTAAAAACCGCATGTTTCACAGTATTGCAAGCGCTACCGCTTGTACCAAGATCACTAAAAAAGTGACTTTCTTGTGTTGCTGTGCCAAGAAAGCGCTGGACGTGCGCTGCTGCATACAAGGAGTTAATTCGACATTGTGGAGATTCGCCATATTCGTTTCAAGATGGAGCTGCATCTTCATGCCCAAAGACAAAGAAACCAAGAAACGCCCTCCCAGGAGCGCAAAAATGCTGTCTACGACCCCCAGAAGCGGGAAAATATAGCGACACCCCCTCAAGAAAGGCGCGAAGATGTCGAATACGCCCCTTCAGGAGCGGGAAAAATAGAGAACGCCCTCCATGGACTTGTCACTGACCTAGCCCGAGGTGATAAAAGCTCCACCCTCTGCCCCCCTCCTTTAGTACTGGCGATCAGTGTATGCAGAGGAGCAGCAAGAATAGCGTACCCGTGTCCCAAATGGAATCAGATGGCCATCGATGGAGAGGATGTCTATCCTGAGCAGCCGCTGGAGATACGAGTCTCCCAACTAGTACAAGGACGTGGATTTACAATTTTAGGTGCTAGGCCGGAGGCTGTGGATACCTCCGTGCTCAAGAGCTCCATAGTACCTACCCTGAGTAGCATACCGGAGATGAAAGAGAAGGCAGCTGATGAAGTCCCGGCATCTGTCTCTAAAGTTCCTGACCTAATGGAGACATCGGAGGCTGTGGATCCCTCTGCTCTATCAAGAACCCCCGCAGAAGGCGACGTAGCCACACAGATGGACGTAGACGTTGATTCATCCACCGCAGGGACCGCCGCTGACTTCACTCACAACCAGTCCGCGGCACAGATGAAAAAGGAGCTGCAGGATCGGGACCAGCAGAGGACACCGGAACCGGCCACCCGGCCGCGACAGCAGGTAGGAGCAACCCCGCTCCCTGAGGCCCAGGCCCAGTCCGTGTCCGTCCCACCGCCACGTCCAGAGACTCCAACGCCGGTCATCAACCTCAGGCCCACCAAGCCACAACCGCCTACTGGTGCGGTGGAGGCGGCTAGGGATTCCACTCCACCGCCCAGCTATAGCTAGTTGAGCAGCCTAAACCCTGAAGTACCCCATGAAATCACAGCATTTGCCCAGACGGCCTGGGAATACAAGTCGGCTGTAGAGGAGTGGGTCAAGCAGGTTATTGACAGCCCCCAGTCCGGAGACCCCATCCTGACCCGGCGTACAGGAACTGTACTATGGTTTTCTGTGGAGCGTGGTGTGGGATTCCTCCAGGATAACCACTCAGGCACTGAAGTATTTGTAGGCCGCCGGTCTGTAAAGAGACATTATCTGCCCCAGGAGAGGCACAACCTATACATTGGAGATCAGGTGGAATACACATCTATGCGGTCAATGCAAGGACTGTTTGCAGCCGGAGTCATCCTACTCCAGAAACCGCTCTCCCCTGCCATCACCCCAGAGACCTGGCAGGAGGATCCAGGCTCTGCGGCTAGGACCAGGTGCCTGCAGGAAACCCCAGAAGGTCGCCTGATCTTCAAGGAAAAGGCGCAACCAGCCCCTGCATCTCTCATTCCTGACCTATCACCGCCACCAACCCTGAGGGTAGGACAAATTAACAATAGTGTCTTGACCTTCAACCCTAAGGTCCAGCCATGTTTCCTGCCTCCTTATATACTCCCCTGGAAGCAGTCTGCACAATCTGCTCCAGCTCTCCCTGCACCAATGCAGCCAGAAGTTCTGCCCCTTCCTGCACCGGCTGTGGATCCCGATCTGCGGCAAGCGACAGCCACATTCTCCAGGTTGGCTGTACAGCCAATCCCTACTGTAACCGGTAGAGGGCGCTGGCGCACCACCACCAACACTACCCTCAGCTACCAGCAGAGGCAGGAATTACCTTTGATGCACTTCAGTAGTTCCAGTAGTGATGAGGAGCTGGACACATCATGAAGAAAGTCATCAAGTGACATTGTTTGGGAGCCACGCCATGGACTAATTACCTGACGGGTGAGGACCTGTTGGCATTGTTTGTGTGATTTTAACCTTTTTGTTCCAGGTTGCCATTGTTTGTCCTCATCCAGATGGTCATGTCAGTTAGGACTCCCCCCCCATCAGCACTTAACCCCTTACGTCCAAGTTGAAAGTTTTATCCCCTTTCTCAGGTTACTTGATAGCCTGCTGCTATTTTATAACACTTTTAACCCTTTGGATTACAATTAACTTTTGCCCTGTGGATTGCAAAGGACTTTTCTACAACTTTAAGCACTTTCAGGACAAAGGACTCAAGTTATTGTTGAGCCTCACCTGACATTGACATTTGCACTATTTTATAAAATGTTTGCAACATAAAAGCTTGCACTTAATTGTCATGCTATTTAATAACTTATGTCGTTGTAACCAGTTTACAAATGTTATGCAACGTTCAAGATAACCTGCCCATTGTGTGTATTATCTTTCCAGATGCCACAATGTGACTTTATGCACTGTTCAGAATGATTGCACTTAACCAAAATGTAGTAACTTACTTAAAGTGTGCCTTCTCACAGCTCTTGTTCTCTCCCCCCTTATACGGACTGTCATCAAAGGGACGTTGTACACCAATGGCCTACATCCGGTGATATATACCCATAAGAACCCAGGGTAGGACCAAATGGTAAGTCCTGACAGGTCTAGTTACACAGGTACCCCTGCTGCTTCGGGAATCGCTTGAAGCCCTAGGCTGCTCCTTCTCGCTTGTTAAATGTTCCGGATTGTTCCCATCCGGAGGTGTCTTATTTCCAGGAGCGCACGGGATTAAAGACCCTCCTCCTGTGACATTGCCAGAAGACACGGAGACGACGCATACCTCCCCTTCTGAACGTTTGCCTAAGGTATGGTACCTCAAGCCTTATATTTAGCTTCCTCATAGACATCATAGTGATCGTGCTATAAGCCAAATTTCTTCAGGCTATGATGCAGGGAAGGGAATACAGGATAAAGCCACCCTTCTATTTGCGGGTTTTGCATTACACAAGGGTGGTATTACAGAGTAAAGACACCCCCATACTCTCTTTGATATTGGTGGACGATATACAAAGTCAGTTAGTAATGTTTGCTTTGTGCAGTTATAGGTTACCTGGTTATACCAAGATAAGGAAACGGTGTTGGACACCTTATGCTAGCAGGCAGGAACCTCGAGGAAAACGCTAAATGTTTTGTCTTTGTAATGTCATTATATGTATATTCATGCAGCACTTTGTATTAATTGGGTACCCAGAGCTCATTCCTCACCCGCCTATCTTGCGCCGAGGACGGCTTCACTTAATGTAACTGTCACGAGTTGGAGGTCCCAGGAGAGACCACCGCGTCGTCATGCAATAAACAAACGGAAATCAGGTACAGACACATAAGAGTTTATTGCACAAACAAAACAGGGAAGGCAGCACAGACAAAACAAGAGCTCTATGTACCGTCAGCACAGTGGGAGAAAACCCCCACTGCGCCACTGTCTAGTAATACTCCAGAGGGGCGTAACTAAGCAACTCCTGGTTTTCACTAGAGCCCTAGATGGTAGGGTTAAACTTTGCCGCAGGAAGTTGCCAGGGTCCACTCTGGAGCGTGAGCTAGACAGTGACAGCAGGAACGAATGGACAACAGGTACCAGAAGGTACCGACGGCACATAGGCAAACATAACATACAGGCAAATACAAAACAGGGCAACTAATAATACAAGCAGGAGTTCACGCAAGGGAGCAGGAGTGGCAATAAGCAGAGAAGGACTTGCTCCACCAGTAGTAAACTGCATGGCCTTGTCATGTCACTCTGCTGCAAAGGCTTGCTGAACACAGACATCAGAATAAACACAAAGTAACTAAAACATAACAGGCAGAACAGATAACAGACAGACAACGTTAAAGAGGACGGGAAAGGACGTAAATGAACAAGTAGGGAAACCCACAGAGCACAGACAGACAGACACAGATCCCATGGGTCAGCAGCATGGGAGAGAAAGTACAAACCAGGAGCAGGGCAGGACAAGACAACACACACCAGGAGAGCTGACACAAAACTGAGGAAACCTCAGCCTTATATACAGGTTCCATGGGTGCAGCAGAGAGACCACACCCATGGAGCAGACAGAGAATTAACTCCTAATAGGAATACAGGGGAGTTAACCCATACAGAACCACAAATAACACACAGGAACAGAACTTCAGCGAGGAGCGCCGAATGAGCAAGAACGGAAGGTCACAGTCAAAGGTAACGACTGTGACAGTAACGGGGTATGTAACATCCTGAAGTATGTCACTAAACTTCTGGTTCCCCTGCTTCATAATGTTAAGTGTATGTATATTGTCATCTGGTATAAGGTTGCATCACTCTCTCCATAATGTGCATTTTCTATGTCTGTATTTTATATATTTGCTGCAATTCTTAATGTACACCAGCAGGTGGCAGCAATATGTAGGCAGAACATAGTTAGTTAACAGACCTAGACTGGAATAGACCATTCCAGGCTAGCTTCCCCCTATCTGAGGAGGAGTGGAATTCCTTACCTAGTACGTGAGCTCATACCATCTTAAAGGGCCCTGCTACAGTACCTGGGCAAGCTGCAACTGGCGTCACGAACTCTTATACACATATACTGACCCACTGCATAGCATGCCCACTGACCCAGTGTCCTGCTCATTGCAATCCCTATTCTCGTTAGTCATCCCACCCCTGGTTCCCTAGACAATGCTATGTCCCTAGCTATTTGGCTTGACATACGTCTTAGGGAACGTAATCAGGAAATATCTGTCCTTGTCCATCCTTTTTCTCTTAACTCAGTCCCTCAAGCCTCCTAGGTACCAGTACAGTCCAAGGATCCCATGCAAGTGGGTACTATGTCCTCTCAGCAGCAGAAGAAACATTGCCTGAAGAATGGTTTGTGCTTCTACTGTGGCAGTCCTGCTCATCAACTGCGTTCCTGTCCTTCTATACCGAAGGCGGAAAACTGAGTGATGATCGGGTAGATGCACAGGTATTTCCCAAAAATTCTGATAGATTTCTTTTGCCTGTTGATTTATCTTCACTGGGAAGGTCAGCTTCTGGTTTTGCTTTTGTTGATTCAGAGGCTGCAGCAAACTTTGTTAATTTTAATTTTGTGTCTGCCTTGGGTGATATGTAGACCATTCCGGTGTCTGGGGTAGAAACTAATTCATTAGCCAGTGGGTTTATTGAGTATAACACCATTGATTTGTTTACGAAGATTAGGTCATTATATGTCATGAATAGTGTTGAACGAACCAAGTTTCAGAAGTCGAGCTTGGTTTCAAGTTTTAAGGTGGTTTTCCACTTTAAAAATCAATTACAGAAGTTATTCAACAAAGTTACACGTGACTTTGCAAATAACCTACTTTGGCTCATTGAAGACCATACATTCTAATACTGTATGGAGACGAATCTCCATACAGTATTATTCCAAAGTTTTGAACGAAGCAACTTTGGATGAAGCATCCGAAGCCTTCTTCACTCAGCACTAGTCATGAATAACTTGTCTGCTGATTTTATTTTGGGATTAGTCCAATCTTTGACTGGAGTTATGAGGAATTAACTAAATGGGGTCCTCAGAGCTCAAATCATTGTTTATCTATCCAACTCTCTGGCATGGACCAGAGTAGGAACCACTACCTGAATTCATCAAGGACTTTCAGAATGGGTTCTCCAAAGAGGCTTCTAAAGTTTTGCCCTCTCATCAGGATTATGGTTACACCTTGTCCCTGACGTGAAACTTCCTAAGGGCCAGATTTTCATTCTTTCTGGGCCTGAAAGACAGGCTATGAAAGATTATATTCAGGATAGTCTGAAAAAAAGCGTACATTTGACCATCTGTATCTCCTGTAGGTGCTGGGTTCTTTTTTGTAAGTAAAAAAGACGGTGGATTGCTCCCCTGTATTGACTACAGGGAACTTAATAAAATCACGGTCCAGAACCAGTGCTCCCTTCCTCTGATTCCTGATCTATTGAATCAAATTGGTGGGGCTCAGTGGTTCATAAAAATTGACCTTAAAGAAGCCTACAATTTGATGAACGGAAAACGGCGTTCAATAACCCCGAAGGGCATTTTGAATACCTTGTGATGCCCTTTGGGCTGTTTAACCCCCCCCCCCCCCCCCCCCCCCCAGCTGTGGTCTAGAACCTCGTTAATTATATTTTCTAAGAGTTCTTGGGTCAGTTTCCTATACCAGGACGATATTTTGTTTTTTTACCCAGATTATCTGTCTCATGTTATACATGTGAGAAAAGTCCCCCAAAATTGAGGGACCATAAATTGCTTGCAAAATTAAGTAAATGTGAGTTTGGTGTAAGAGAAGTCTTCTTGAATTATATTCTGTCACCCCAAAATTTTTGTAGGGATCCCATAAAGCTGATTGGGCCAGACATACCTCTCTTAAAGGGATTATCCCACTTTGCATTTTCATACTTACCTGCTGCCAGCGCACCGTTCACTTCCTGGATTCTGGCTGGGGGCGGGCTTCATCTTGATTGAAGTCTTCTCCCAGCCGGGCCGCACGGTGGACTGAACGCGCACACCACCGCGCATGCACCATGGTGACTTATATCTGGCCAGTATAGTACAGAGCCGGCGTGCGCGTTCGCAGCTCTGTACTATTCTGGCCAGGAAGAAGTTACCATCGCGCATGTGCGGCGACGTGTGCGTTAAGGACAGCGAGCGGCCCGGCCGGGAGAAAAGAAGGAGTCTTCTGCGCAAGCGCGGCCATCGGGATTCCTGAGAAGAGCGGTGGCCGTAACCAGGGGAGACCGAATGACAACAATGAGGTAAGTGGGGATGAATTTTCTCCTAAACGGTGGGAATGGGTTAATCAAATATATTTACAAAAATGATCACTGTCAAATCATTAACAGATTTAACAGTGATCATTATGATGGGATAACCCCTTTAAGGCTCTTT
Source organism: Bufo bufo (assembly GCF_905171765.1). Lineage (NCBI taxonomy): Eukaryota > Metazoa > Chordata > Amphibia > Anura > Bufonidae > Bufo > Bufo bufo. The sequence goes on from NC_053394.1 coordinate 212,554,151, forward strand.
AACGATACCTCAGCTTTGCAAATTATTATAGAAAATTCATTAATAATTTTTCAGTTATTGCTAAACCTTCGACTGACTTAACCAGTAAAGGGGCAGATCTTCTCCATTGGTCTCCTGAGGCTCTGTCTGCCTAAAGTAGCTTCATTCATGCACCTGTACTGATTCAACCGGATGTTACCAAACTATTCATTGTTGAGGTGGATGCCTCTGAGGGTGCTGTACTATTTCAGGGGTCATCTTCCCTAACTAATTTGCAACCATGTGCATTTTTCTCCAGAAAATATTCCTCCGCCGAAAGGAATTATGATATTGGCAATTGAGAACTGTTGGTCATCAAATGGGCCTTTGAAGAGTGGCGGCTCAGCACCAAATGACTGTGCTTATGGATCACAAGAACTTGATTTATCTGGATACTGCTAAATGCTTGAATCCTAGACAAGCATGATGGGCTTTATTGAACCCGGTTTAACATTATTGTTACTTTTACTGTGAAGGTGGGTGGCTTATCACGTAGTTTTGGTACTTGTGATTCTATCGATAGCGAACCTATAATGTTCTTCCTCTTGGTGTTGTCATTGCTCCCATTATTCCTGATCTTGATGCCGAAATATGATGTCAGAATCTGGCTCCTAGTAACCTTTCCTCTGGTTAATTGTTTGTTCCACCAAATCTTCACCTTAAGGTTTTGCAGGAATCTCATTGCTCTCTGTACTGGCAGGTCATCCGGTTATTGCTGGACTAAACATCTAGTTCCCAGAGCCTATTGGTGACCTACTTAGTCTCGAGATGTGGTTGCCTCTGTCTCGGCATATGATATGTGTGCTAGGGCCAAGGTACCCAGGAGATGTCCTGCGTTTTTACTTTGCCCTTTGCCCATTCCAGAGAGACCTTGGACGCACATCTCAATGGATTTCTCTACAGACCTTCCACCCTACCGTGGGAAAGACAGTTGTTTGAGTGGTCATTTATAGGTTCTATAAGATGTGTCATCTGATTCCATTGAAGAAACTTCCTGACGCCAAAGAACTGGCTGCTTTGTTTGTCGGCAATATTCTTAGATTGCATGGGTGCATGGGATACCCAAGTTGATTGTCTCAGATAGAGGTGTCCAGTTTGTCTTGAGATTCCAGAGAGAATTTAGCAACAGGTTAGGGATCAAACTCTCCTTCTCATCTGCGTTCCATCCTGAGACAAATGGACAAACTGAAAAGGTCAACCAGGTTTTGGAGAAGTTTTTAAGATGCTTTGTTTCTCGCTGTCAGAATGTGTGGAAGAGTTTTTTTGCCACTAGCGGAGTTTGCTATTAACTCCTCTAGTGGCCTCTCACCTTTTTATTGTAATTATGGGTTTAATCTGTACTTTTCTTCAGTCTCCAGGTAAAACTCTGGTAATTCTGCATGGATGCTATCGTAAATGATCTGTACACAGTTTAAGCCTAGGAAAAGCTCAAGACATCCAATTTAAACAAGCTATTAAAAAGCGTTCTTTGGGTCCAAACTTTGTCTTGGGAGAACTTATCTGGCTTTCTACAAAAAATGTGCGTCTCAGAGTACCCTCTGGTATACTTGCTCCTGAGTTTATTGGACCATATAAAATAATTTTCAATATTTTTTCACCTTCAATTACCATCCTCGTTCAAGATATATGACGTTTTCCATAAATCAATGCTTAAGAAGTACATTCCTCCTGTGATTCCTTCACCTAAACCTCTTGATCCAGTGGTAATTCTAAGCAGGGTGGAGTATGAGATGGAGAGAATTCTTGACTCTTGGAGAGTTCAGGGCTCTCTGCAGTACCTAATCCATTGGAAGGGAAATGGTGCTGAGGAGAGGACATGGGTGTCCACTTGGGATGTTCATGCTCCTCATTTAATAAGAAAGTTTCACCTTAAATTTCCATCGAAGCCTGCTCCCCATGTTGAGGGTCCCGTGGCCCCTCTTAAAAGGGGGGTAATGTCACAAACTTACCTCTTCGGACTCCACAAGTGAGATCCCCAGCTTCGGTGCGACCATGCCAGGAGTGATATCCTACTAAACCATTCCCTCTGTTGACAATAAAGTATCCTTAGCAACAGGATGCACTGCTTTTTCTCCCCACAGCTGGCATGTTCTGGAGGAGACTAGCAGTGGGATGATTGCTCAGCTACTTTATTCCTGTGTGCTAGTGTTCTGACTAATGGAGCACCGAGTCATGACCTATCAGTTTCTGATCCTGGAACTCAGTGCTCTATTTAAACCCCTCCCTGGCCATATACCAGTGCCAGTGATAATCTTGTTTGGGCTCAAAAGCTAGGTTCATGGTTCTTGGATTCATTTGGATTTGTTTATGCTTTTGACTTCGGCTTGTCTTTTGACCACTCTCTGTCTCATGTGATTTGTACTGTGCATCCCATCTGGTATTTGATATCAGCTTGTCTTTTGACTACTCTCTGTCTCTCGTTTTTGTACTGAATTGTCTGCCTGGTTCTCAACCATTTTCATATGAGTTTGTGTTGTTGTCTTTTGGTGTTTGTCTGTCTCTGCACCTTAGTAGCATAGGGACAGCCAACCAGTTGCAGTCTTGCTACCTACAGTAGAGCTTAAATTTCAAGTACAGTCATGACCAAAAGTTTTAAGAATGACAAAAATATTAGTTTTCACAAAGTTTGCTGCTAAACTGCTTTTAGATCTTTGTTTCAGTTGTTTCTGTGATGTAGTGAAATATAATTACACGCACTTCATACGTTTCAAATACTTTTATCGACAATTACATGACATTTATGCAAAGAGTCAATATTTGCAGTGTTGGCCCTTCTTTTTCAGGACCTCTGCAATTCCACTGGGCATGCTCTCAATCAACTTCTGGGCCAATTCCTGACTGATAGCAACCCATTCTTTCATAATCACTTCTTGGAGTTTGTCAGAATTAGTGGGTTTTTGTTTGTCCACCTGCCTCTTGAGGATTGACCACAAGTTCTCAATGGGATTAAGATCTGGGGAGTTTCCAGGCCATGGACCCAAAATGTCAAAGTTTTGGTCCCTGAGCCACTTAGTGATCACTTTTGCCTTATGGCACGGTGCTCCATCGTGCTGGAAAATGCATTGTTCTTCACCAAACTGTTGTTGGATTGTTGGAAGAAGTTGCTGTTGGAGGGTGTTTTGGTACCATTCTATATTCATGGCTGTGTTTTTGGGCAAAATTGTGAGTGAGCCCACTCCCTTGGATGAGAAGCAACCCCACACATGAATGGTCTCAGGATGCTTTACTGTTGGCATGACACAGGACTGATGGTAGCGCTCACCTTTTCTTCTCTGGACAAGCCTTTTTCCAGATGCCCCAAACAATCGGAAAGAGGCTTCATCGGAGAATATGACTTTGCCCCAGTCCTCAGTAGTCCATTCACCATACTTTCTGCAGAAGATCAATCTGTCCCTGATTTTTTTTTGGAGAGAAGTGGCTTCTTTGCTGCCCTTCTTGACACCAGGCCATCTTCCAAAAGTCTTCGCCTCACTGTGCGTGCAGATGCACTCACACCTGCCTGCTGCCATTCCTGAGCAAGTTCTGCACTGGTGGCACTCCGATCCCGCAGCTGAATCCTCTTTAGGAGACGATCCTGGCGCTTGCTGGACTTTCTTGGACGCCCTGAAGCCTTCTTAACAAGAATTGAACCTCTTTCCTTGAAGTTCTTGATGATCCTATAAATTGTTGATTGAGGTGCAATCTTAGTAGCCACAATATCCTAGCCTGTGAAGCCATTTTTATGCAACGCAATGATGGCTGCACGCGTTTCTTTGCAGGTCACCATGGTTAACAATGGAAGAACAATGATTTCAAGCATCACCCTCCTTTTAACATGTCAAGTCTGCCATTTTAACCCAATCAGCCTGACATAATGATCTCCAGCCTCGTGCTCGTCAACATTCTCACCTGAGTTAACAAGACGATTACTGAAATGATCTCAGCAGGTCCGTTAATGACAGCAATGAAATGCAGTGGAAAGTTTTTTTGGGATTAAATTAATTTTCATGGCAAAGAAGGACTGACTATGCAATTAATCTGATCACTCTTCATAACATTCTGGAGTATATGCAAATTGCTATTATAAAAACTTAAGCAGCAACTTTTCCAATTTCCAATATTTATGTAATTCTCAAAACTTATTGCCACGACTGTAGGTAAGGAAAGTGGGCTAGGTTCCAGGTCAGTGATCACTGTCTGTATCCATGTCTGTCACTATCTACAAGTGTTACACAGAGAAAGCATACTGGGCCAGTTCGGGCCACTAATTCAGTCTGCCTGCAAAGAAGTCCATGGCCTCAGGGAACAGGGAAAGGCCAGAGTTCAGATAGGACTGAACCTGGGCATTGAGGTCTCTTGTTGCTGATTTGCCTCAGTCTTGTGTGACACATGGATAAACTGTTCCATCATGTTGAGGAGACTGAACTGGCAGCAGCTGCTGCAGCTGTGGCGGTGGCTTCTGCTTTCCTTGTGGCAGAGGAGATGGTGAGAAATGGGTGACTCCCTTTTAGACCTGCTAGCAGCAGGTGTCTGCTTGCAAAACGTCGTGTACACAGTTTTTCCAGGTAATAAAGTAACTTTTCCTCCCTTTTGGCAGGAGGAAAACATTCCCTCATTTTGCTTTGATAGTGAGGGTCTAAAAACATGGCTATTCAGTAATCATCAGTAGAGATGGCCGACGGTAATTTCGCAGCGAACTTTGCTTGTTCGCTGTTTGCCAAACGTGCGAACATATGGCGATGTCCGCCGGCGCCATATTCTTTTACATTGTGAAGAACTTTGACCCATGACACATCCATCAGGTGGGGCAGGACAGCCAGTTGAGACATTTCAGCACATGGACATACCCCCTACCTTATAAATAAACCCGATCTGGCTGCCATTTTATATTCAGTCTTTTGCCAGTGTAGGGAGAGGTTGCTGTGTGGAGCAGGGACAGACTGTTAGGGACACCAAACGCTAGCTAATAGGGCCACAAAAGTCCTTTTAAGGACTGGTATAGGTGTGCTATCGATAGGTGTGACTTACTGAGGGATTTGATATACTTATAATATAATTTCTAACATAGAAAGTATATTATAGTGCATTTGTATTGTGCAGCAGATGTGTGTGTTTCTGCTGCGATACTGCAGCTATACAGAGGGGCAAACATTCTTGCAACAAATAATTTCAACTGGTGTGATATACCAGTTGCCCCCTGTCACACACAGGGGGTGGGGTAGTGACCACTGATCTCCACCCTCACCCCTGTCTCTGCCTACTTGCCTCGCAAGTCCTAGCAACAAGGGACAACTGGTCGACAAACCCTTAGGATAGTGCAGGGAAGACAAACAACACATAAACAGAAAGGTCAAACAAGCTGCGTCAAAACCAAGAGAGCAGAAAAGGTACCGGAGGAGCAAGCAGAGAATCATCAGGACAAGCCGAAGTCAAACCAGGAGAGCACGCCAAGACCAGAGGATGAGACGGACGGGAAATCGTAAGCCAAGCAGGAACAAACAAACCAGGTCAGTATCATGCAGGAAGGACCTCAATAACAGGCAATCTGTGGCCAGCAGATTGCCTGTTTAAATAGGGCACTAGTGGAGTCATGTGATGTGGCCAGCGTCACATGACTCCTGAGTTCCAATGCAGCCCATACAGCCGAGCGGCGAGTGATCATCTCGGCACTCAGCCCCAGTGTGGTTCCCACGGGAGCGGGTGATGCCGGGTGCGCTGATGACCGAGCGTGCCTCGGCTGTCCCCGCCTCCTGGAGCCACGCACAGAGCCTATCGTAACAGTACCCCCCCTTCCACGCGGGGCCACCGGACCCAAGGCCCCAGGTGACAGCTTCTCAGGATGTTCCACATACATTTTTTTGACAAGCCTAGTGGCGTGAACATCCTTAGCTGGTCCACAGTACCTTTCCTCCGGTCCATAGCCTTTCCAGTGTACCAGATACTGTAAATAGTTGCGGACTCTCCTAACATCCCAAATTTTTGAAACCACAAATTCCTCAGAATTATTAATCAGTACTGGCGGCGGAGCGGGCTGTGAAAGAACAACAGGAGTAACATATCTTCTCAGCATAGATTTATGGAAGACATCATGGATGTGGAACGAATCAGGTAACCATAATCTAAACGACACTGGATTGATTACCTCCATAATCTCGTATGGACCTATAAAACGGGGTGCAAACTTTTTGGAGGCCACCTTGAGAGGCACATTCTTAGAGGAGAGCCAGACCTGATCCCCAACCTGAAAATCCATTCCCCTAGAACGTCTCTTATTAGCTTTGATTTTTTTATTATTTTGAGCCTTCTCTAGGTTCGACTGAACCCGGGCCCAAACTGTGCACAGTTCAGATGAGACCTTATCCGCCTCAGGGTTAGACGAGGAGACAGATGACCCAGAATGAAAATGAGAATGGAAACCGTAGTTACAAAAGAATGGGGAGACACCAGCGGAGGAATTAACATGGTTGTTAGTCGCAAATTCTGCCAAAGGAAGGTATTTAACCCACAACTGTTGATCACCAAAGACATATGACCTGAGAAATTGTTCCACAGACTGATTAAGTCGCTCCGTCTGCCCGTTACTCTCAGGATGATAGGACAATGAGATTTGGCACCTCTGACAGAGGGCTCTCCAAAATCTCGACACAAACTGGACACCCCTATCAGACACAATGTTCACAACGTACAATTTGTTCCACAAATACAGAGGCCAGAGTCTTAGCATTCGGAAGTTTAGCAAGGGGAACAAAATGTACCATCTTACGGAATCTGTCGACCACTACCCAAACCACAGTTTTACCCTCAGCAGGTGGCAGATTCGTGATGAAGTCCATAGAAATATGGTACCAGGGTCTACTGGGAATGGGTAAGGGTTGCAGTTCACCAGCAGGACGAGTCCTAGGGGTTTTGGACCTGGCACACCCCTCCCAGGCCGACACATGAGACTTGATATCCTTGAACAGGGTGGGCCACCAGTAAGACCTGGATACCAGCTCTTTAGTATTCTTGATACCAGGATGTCCACACAAAACAGAGTCATGAGACTCACCCAAAAGCCAGAGACGGAACTGTTCAGTAACAAACAACTTATCTGTTAGTGTGAGTGCCAGATGTTGTTCTGCCTTAATAAGAGCCGTAGGATCTTGTGACACGGCTGCTAAAAAGACACTAGATGGCAATATGGTTTCAGGCGGTGCGTCTGTGGGCTGGAACGCACAGAAACTCCGGGATAGGGCATCTGCCTTCACGTTCTTGCCTGAAAGTGATGGAGAAATTAAAGCGTGTGAAAAACAATGCCCATCTGGATTGACGGAGATTCAACCTCTTAACAGACTCAAGGAACATCTGATTTTTGTGATCAGTAACAAAAAATACATGATAACAGTAGTAATGTGGGCCTGTTATTCTGTCACACACAGGGGGTGGGGTAGTGACCACTGAACTCCACCCTCACCCCTGTGGAGGAACAAAGAACAAGCCATCCACCATGCACAGTCACATGTGGCACTCCCAGGATGCCGGCACATGGCTCCGCAGTGTGGGCTTTTTTTAACGTGTCCGCTGCTGACAATAGTGTTGCCATCTGCAGCCTGTGCTGTTAACACATAAGTAGTGGTAAATCCAACACTCACCTAGGGACGACCGCCTTAAGAAGGCAGCTGGCCTCCCATCACCGAGCCCAGTGGGAGCAACACCGTCAGAACCCACAAAGCCACACTCCCGGGGGCGCTCCACGTCCTGCTCTTCTCCTTCTCCTCTCTCCTCCCATTTGTCCTCCACTCCACCTTCAACCGTGCCATCATCACGTTCATCTGTCAAAATGTAGGCTTCGTGGCCCAAATGTTCGAGCGTAAAAAGATGATGACGCCGGATAACCCTCTTGTCCATCGGCTGACCGCTGGCTTGTCGGAACTGCTAGCCCGCCAACTACTGCTATATAAACTGTTGGACTCGGAGGCCCTTAGAAAATGTGTGGCCATTGGCACACCGCAATGGAAGGTCCCCGGAAGGAAATATTTCTCCCAGAAGGGCATCCAGGAGCTATATGGCCACGTTCAGTAGCAAGTGAATGTATTTCTGGCTGCCGTCAAGAATGCAACCCGTGGCACCCGTGTGGATTTGGTGTTACCGCCACGGCCTGCATGCAGGCCTGCCTCTTCTTCTCCTCCTCCTACTCCATCCTCCCTCTCCTCCTCGGCTGACTCCTCCTTTTCCACTGCTACCGCCTCTTCCGCTGCGCCCCACAAGCTCCCCAGAACCTATTTGACGTGCCAGATGAGACGTTGCCATGCTATGCTGCGGCTGTTGGCCCTGGAAGCCAAGAGCCACACCGGTCCTGCACTCCTTTCAGCTTTGCTGTCACAGGCCGATCAGTGGCTAACCCCGCTCAATTTGACAGTTGGTAAAGTGGTGTGCGACAATGGTGCCAATCTGCAGAGCGCGCTGAAACAGGGCAAAATGACACACGTGCCATGCATGGCACACGTCCTGAACTTAGTTGTGCAGCGATTCGTTGCAAAATACCCCAGGGTCCAGGACGTCTTGCGGCAGGCCAGGAAAATCTCTGGCCATTTTAGAAGATCTTACACGGCCATGGCTCGCCTTGCTGACGTTCAACGGCGACACCACTTGCCCATCAGACATCTGATTTGTGACTGCCTGATGCGCTGGAACTGCACCTTGTATATGTTTGATAGTCTGCTCCAGCAGAAATGTGCAGTAAACGACTACCTATATGAACTCTGCAGCAGGACAGGTTCTGGGGAGCTTGGTTTTTTTTCACCACGCCAGTGGCTGCTCATGTGCGACGCATGCAGACTTCTGCGGCCATTTGATGAGATCACCAAACTGGTCAGTCGCAGCCAGGGCGCCATCAGTGACATCGTACCTTATGCCTTCTTTCTGGAGCATGCATTACGTTGTGTCATTGATGAAGCCATCGAGGAGCAGGAGCAGGAAGATGAGGAAGTCGCAATGCTGGATGAATTTCCAGACGGAACTACTCCATCTGAGACAAGTCAACAGGAGTCTGAATAGGAGTCAGAGGAGGATGGTGCCGGGCGGAGGAGGAGCAAGAAGAGTATGCTTTAAACTTTTCTGGGATCCCTGTTGTTGTCCGTGGCTGGGGGGAGGAGACCGAGGACGACATTATCCTGGATGATGAGCAGGAGCCAGGCCACTCCACTGCTTCCAGTTTAGTGCAAATAGGGGCCTTCATGATCCAGTGTTTGAACAGGGATCCCTGTATAAAAAGCATCAAGGGCAAGGACCAGTACCGGGTGCCAACGTACTTAGACCCCCGGTACAAACACAAAATGGCGGACATGTTACCAGCATCACAGAGGGCTGTCAGAATGCAGCACTTCCAGGCCTTGCTTCGAGAAATGCTGCATTCTGCTTTTGCTGGCACTGGCAGAGGAATTTCCACCCACAGAGAAACAGTTGCGAGTACCAATCGTACAGCACATGCAAGAAGAGGGCGGATTGAAGATGTGTTGGTCACTTTGGATATGAAATCATTCTTGCAGCCAACCCATCGACAGCCGCCCTCCGGATCCAGCCTCAGGGAATGCCTACACTGACAAGTGTCGGACTACAATGGGGTAACGGCTGATGTGGACGCTCTGAAAAGCGAGGAACCCCTGGACTACTGGGTGTGCAGGCTTGACCTGTGGCCAGAGCTGGCACAATTTGCCATGGAACTCTTGGCTTGCCCATCGTTCATTGTCCTGTCTGAAAGGACGTTCAGCGGAGCAGGGGGGGTCGTGACCGATAAGCGCACTCGCGTAGCTCACGACAGTAAATGAGGCATGGATCTCGGAGGAATTCAACACGTGACGACCACATTTAATTGAATTTCCTCATGACAGCCCACAAATATCCGCCACTACCCAGAACAAATTATGGTCTCTGTCTTAGGTAAATACAGCAGCATAAAAGGCCTTTTCTGTCCGATGAATGCCTAATGTTTTGGGCCTCGGAGGAATTCAACACATGTGACGACCACGTGTTTCAACTATTATCATTAGGGGTGTTTTCAAGAGGGAGGATTTCGTTAGCCATATTTTTAATCCAATTTTATATTTTTAGTTCTTTTAAATATATGTATTTGACCTGTATTTGTACTGGCCTTTAGTAAAATTGATATCCATTGACCGTCTAATAGACCTCCAGCCACATAATCATTTGATCTTTTCTGTACGGTGAATGCATAATTTTTGGGCCTGTAATACACTGGCCTGCAGTAAAATTGATATCCAATGACCGTGTAATCTACCTCCAGCCACATACTTACTTATTCTTTTCTGTACGCTGAATGCACAATTGTTGGGGCCTGTAGTCCACTGGCCTGCTGTAAAATTGATATCCAATGACCATGTAATCTACCTCCAGCCACATACTTGCTTGTTCTTTTCTGTCCGCTGAATGCATAATTTTTGGGGCCTGTAGTCCACTGGCCTGCTGTAAAATTGATATCCAATGATCGTGTAATCTACCTCCAGCCACATTCCGTATTTTTCGCCCTATAAGACGCACCGGCCTATAAGACGCACCTAGGTTTTTGAGGACAAAAATAAGAAAATAAATATTTTTAACCAAAAGGTGTGCTATGGTGGGTTTTGAATTAATGGTGGTCTGTGCATGACACTATTATGGGGGATCTGTGGATGACGTACTGTCATGTGGGGGATCTGTGGATGGCACTGTTATGGGGGACCTGTGGATGGCACTGTTATGGGGATCTGTGGATGGCACTGTTATGGGGGATCTGTGGATGGCGCTGTTATGGGGGATCTGTGGATGGCGCTGTTATGGGGGATCTGTGGATGGTACTGCTATGGGGTGGGAGATCTGTGGATGGCATTGTTATGGGGCGGGGGATCTGTGGATGGCATTGTTATGGAGTGGGGGATCTGTGGATGGCATTGTTATGGGGTGGGGGATCTGTGGATGGCATTGAATGGGGTGGGGGATCTGTGGATGGCATTGTTATGGGGTGGGGGGATCTGTGGATGGCATTGTTATGGGGTGGGGGATCTGTGGATGGCATTGAATGCGGTTGGGGATCTGTGGATGGAACTGTTATGGGGGGATCTGTGGATGACACTGCTATATGTCATCCTCAGATCCCCCTCCTAACAGTGTACCCCAAAATACACCGTCCCTCCGCTCACCGCAGTATTTATAAACATGAATCCTCATCCTGTAACTAACGCTGCGCTCTCCCATGTTCCCATGTCCCCTGTATCCCCACAGCACTTACGAACAAGCTCCCATAGCAGGCAGAGCGTCTGGCAGCGTTACGTCACTCACTGACGTCGCGCGCCTGCTCCGCCTGCTTCATTCATAAAGTGGGCGGAGCAGACGCTTAACGTCAGTGAGTGACGTTACTGCTGCCGTCCGCTCTGCCTGCTATGGAAGCTTGTTCGTAAGTGCTGTGGGGATACAGGGGACATGGGAACATGGGAGAGCGCAGCGTTAGTTACAGGATGAGGATTCATGTTTATAAATACTGCGGTGAGCGGCGGGGCCGGTGTAAGAGTACAGTGACTGCACCGGGCCCCGCCCCTAGTTCCGGACTCCAGCCCCTCCTCTCTCCCGGCTCATACATCACAGTCCGCGATGCTGCAGCGTCGCAGACTGCGATGTAAAATGGAAGCATTCGCCCCATAAGACGCAGGGGCATTTCCCCCCCACTTTTGGGGGGGGGGGGTGCGTCTTATGGGGCGAAAAATACGGTACTTACTTGTTCTTTTCTGTCCGCTGAATGCATAATTTTGGGGGCCTGTAGTCCACTGGCCTGCTGTAAAATTTATATTAAATGAGCGTGTAATCTACCTCTAACCACATACTTACTTGTTGTTTTATGTATGCTGAATGCATAATTTTTGGGGCCTTTAGTCCACTGGCCTGCTGTAAAATTGATATCTAATTACCGTGTAATCTACCTCCAGCCACATACTTACTTGTTCTTTTCTGTACGGTAAATGAATAATTGTTGGGGCCTTGGAGGAATTCAACACCAGTGACAAGCACGTGTTATTGTCATGGTCTTACCTGCTTGCTGCTCTCCTTCGTTTGACATGTGCTGGCGGCCATCTTGGTTTCTGGGTTTCTTGTAGCCTTCCACCCTGCGGCTCCTCCTTCCCCTGGGAGGAGCTGGATGCCTAGCTCATATATATAGGAGGTCTGTGGCTTCAGTTCCTTGCTTGGTCCTCTTGTGTTCACATGCTTCTAAGACTGCTGCTGCTTCTGGTTCCTGATCCTGGCTTCGTCTGACTACCCTTCTGGTTCCTGATCCTGGCTTCGTCTGACTACCCTGCTGGTTCCTGATCCTGGCTTCGTCTGACTACCCTGCTGGTTCCTGATCCTGGCTTCGTCTGACTACCCTGCTGGTTCCTGATCCTGGCTTCGTCTGACTACCCTTCTGGTTCCTGACCTCTGGCTTCGCAAAGACTCTGCTCGGTTTCACCATCCGTTTGGACTTTTGCTTTACAGCTTTATTTTCAATAAAGCCTTCTTATTTTCACTTATCTCTTGTTGTACGTCTGGTTCATGGTTCCGTGACATTAGGACCAAGCCATGAATTCTGACGGTACAGGGCCATCCTCGCTACCCACGCTGGTTGCCAGACTTGATCAGCAGGATCACCTGTTGGGTCGGTTCGCTGTGGCGTTGCAAACCCTGCTTGAACGCACGGCTCATTTCGCTCCCGTTGCCGATGGGTCGGTTGTCGCTCCTGGGCTCGCTCCTACTGCCGCTCCGGTTGTTGCGCCAGAGTCTACCCCGACACCTGTTGTTGCGCCTGCGGTGTTTCGGGGTATGACCGGTTCTGCCCCTCTTCCACAGCGCTTTGGGGGAGAGCCAACTCAGTGCCGAGGTTTCCTTAACCAGGTGGGCATTTATTTCGAGTTGCTGCCACATGCCTTTCCTACTGAGAGATCAAAGGTGGGCTTCTTGATCTCGCTGCTCTCGGACAAGGCCTTGGCCTGGGCCAGCCCTTTATGGGAGAACAACAATCCGGTGGTTGCCGAGTTTTCCGGTTTTGTTGCTTCTCTTCGGAAGGTATTCGATGTGCCGGCTCGTGCTGCCTCTGCTGCGAAGCTCCTTATGTCCATCAGACAGGGTTCACGATCCGTAGCTGAATACGCCATTGAGTTTCGTACCCTGGCAGCAGAGGTGGGCTGGAATAATGAGGCTCTGGTCGCTGCTTTCTCTCATGGTCTCTCGGATGCCTTGAAGGATGAGGTTGCAGCTAAGGACCTACCAGTTGAGCTCGAGTCTCTTATTTCTTTCCTGATTTTGATTGACACCAGACTCAGGGAGAGACCTTCCTTTAAGGAGAACCTGCGGAGGTCTTCTAACAGATTGGTGCCTACGTTTGCTGTCCCACCCGTGCCTCCCTCTCCTCCCACGCCTCCTGGGGATGACTTGTCTGGGGGTGAACCCATGCAGCTGGGGTTTGCTCGCCTGTCCGAGGGGGAGAGGGCACCCCGGAGACGCGAGGGCCGATGCATGTACTGTGGTCTCGGTGGGCATTTTCGGTTGGCATGTCCGAACCGTCCGGGAAACGCTCGTACCCTGAGATCCTGTCGGGGGCAGATCTTGGGTGGAGTCTCCTCGTCCCCGGTTTCCCGTGTTGACAAACCACTGATCACTGTTGTCCTCTCCTGGGTCGGGGGCTCGGTGACGACCCAGGCGTTGGTGGACTCTGGTGCTGGTGGTTTGTTCATTGATAGTGTGTTCGCTGCCGCCAATTCCATTCCTCTGCAGGCTCGAGGTTCCCCACTGGCTCTTGAGGCGATAGACGGCAGACCCCTTCTGCCGCCACACGTGACTCATGAGACCCTTCCAGTGGGGATAGCCATTGGTGCCGTTCACAGAGAGTCGGTCTGTCTCCAGGTTATTTCGTCTCCACACTACTCGGTGGTCTTGGGGTACCCCTGGCTCCAGAAGCATAATCCGACTTTCGATTGGAGATCGGTCGAGATCCTCTCGTGGTCACCGCAGTGTGGGGCTAGTTGCATCCATGGGTCTGTCAAGTTGCTGTGTACTTCCTCGGACTCTCTGTTGCCTCCTGAATATGAGGAGTACCGGGATGTATTCGATAAGGTGCGCGCGGTTGCCCTACCTCCGCACCGCCCATATTATTGTGCCATAGAGTTACAATCTGGTGCCGTTCCTCCTCGTGGCAAAGTCTATCCACTGTCGGTAGCGGAGAATGAGGCCATGGAGGAGTACGTGAGGGAAGCGCTTTCACGCGGACACATTCGCAAATCTTCGTCCCCGGCAGGGGCTGGATTTTTCTTTGTGAAAAAGAAGGGCGGTGAGTTGAGGCCTTGCATCGATTACAGGGGTCTCAATCGCATCACGATCAAGAACGCTTACCCGATACCCTTGATTTCCGAGCTGTTCGATCGCCTTAAAGGGGCCACGGTCTTTACCAAACTCGACCTGAGGGCGGCATATAACCTGGTAAGGATCAAGGCGGGCGATGAGTGGAAGACCGCGTTTAACACCAGGACCGGTCATTACGAATCCTTGGTTATGCCCTTTGGGTTGTGCAATGCGCCCGCAGTCTTTCAGGAATTCATCAACAATGTTTTCCGTGACCTGTTGCAGCAGTGTGTGGTAGTCTATTTGGATGACATCTTGGTATATTCTGAATCAATGGAGGCCCACATTCTGGATTTCAGACGAGTGTTGCAACGGTTACGAGAGAACAAGCTGTTCGGTAAGCTTGAGAAATGCGAATTTCACCGATCCCAGGTAACCTTCTTAGGTTACATCATTTCCGCTGAGGGGTTCTCCATGGATCCTGGGAAGGTTTCGGCTGTCTTACAGTGGCCCCAGCCCAGTGGTCTTCGTTCCCTGCAGCGCTTTTTGGGCTTCGCCAATTATTATCGGAGGTTCATCAGGGACTTTTCCATGCTGGCCAAGCCTCTCACGGATCTGACCAGGAAGGGCAGTAATTCCCAGGTCTGGCCGCTCGAGGCCATCCGAGCTTTTGAGGCCCTAAAGTCCGCCTTTGTGTCGGCTCCGATTCTGTCGCATGCCAACCCTGGGTTGCCCTTTGTCCTCGAGGTGGACGCGTCTGAGACGGGAGTAGGCGCCCTTCTGTCTCAGCGTAGAACACCAGAGGGTCCTCTGCTTCCTTGTGGGTTTTACTCCCGGAAACTGTCTTCCGCGGAGTGCAACTATCAGATTGGTGACAGGGAGTTATTGGCCATCGTGCAGGCCCTTAAAGAATGGAGGCACTTGCTCGAGGGTTCGGTGGTTCCGGTTCTCATCCTGACGGACCACAAGAATCTGACCTACCTTTCTGAGGCCAAGAGATTGACACCACGTCAGGCCAGATGGGCTCTGTTCTTGTCACGTTTTAATTACGTGGTCTCCTACCTACCCGGTTCCAAGAACATCAGGGCGGATGCCTTATCACGGCAGTACTCCGAGCTGTCCAGGGAGGAGTCGATTCCGACTTCGGTCATACCTCCGAATCAGATCCTGGCCGCCATTCGCACCAGCCTGACCTCTCCCCTGGGTGAGCAGATTTTGGCGGCTCAATCTGGTGCTCCCTCTGGGAGACCCAACGGCAGATGTTTTGTGCCTGAGGAGTTGCGCACTCGGTTGTTGCGAACCTACCATAACTCCAAGACCGCGGGGCATCCTGGAAAGAATCAGCTGTCCTGGGCTGTTTCACGTCTGTTCTGGTGGCCTTCCCAACGTTCCGACATCGCCGCATATGTAGCGGCATGCTCCGTTTGTGCCCAGAGTAAGTCCCCTCGGCACCTTCCGTTGGGCCTTCTGCAACCCATTGCCACCGGGGAGCGTCCATGGTCACACCTGGGGATGGATTTCATTGTGGACCTCCCTGCATCCCGAGGCCATACGGTCATTCTCATGATTGTGGATCGGTTTTCCAAAATGTGCCACTGTGTTCCTCTCAAGAAGTTACCCTCTGCACAAGAGTTGGCCACGATTTTTGCCAGGGAGGTCTTCCGGCTGCACGGTTTGCCTAAGGAGATTGTGTCGGATCGGGGGAGTCAGTTTGTGTCCAGGTTCTGGCGCGCCTTTTGCTCCCAGTTGGGGATTCATCTCTCCTTCTCCTCGGCCTACCACCCTCAGTCCAATGGGGCCGCAGAACGATCCAATCAGGCCTTGGAGCAATTCCTTCGTTGCTATGTCTCCGATCACCAAGACAATTGGGTTGACCTCCTGCCTTGGGCTGAGTTTGCCAGGAACACGGCGGTGAACTCTTCCTCTGGGACGTCTCCCTTCATGGCCAATTATGGGTTCCAACCTGCCGTGTTACCGGAGGTATTCTCTCCCCAGGATATTCCGGCTGTGGAGGATCACCTTTCCGTCCTACGTGCTTCTTGGGTACAGATCCAGAAGTCCCTTGAGGTCTCTGCGCAGCGCCAGAAACTCCAGGCTGATCGCAGACGAGCGCCTGCTCCTTCCTACCAGGTCGGAGACCGTGTATGGTTGTCCACCCGCAACCTCAACCTTCGAGTGCCCACTCCCAAGCTGGCGCCTCGCTTTGTTGGTCCCTTCTGAGTGCTTCGCAGGGTAAACCCGGTAGCCTATGCCCTTGCGCTTCCTCCTGGCATGCGGATCTCCAACGTGTTTCATGTCTCCCTGTTGAAGCCACTGGTGTGTAATCGTTTCACTTCCTCGGTTCCTCGGCCTCGTCCGGTCCAAGTGGGCAATCGTGAGGAATATGAGGTGAGCAATATCCTGGACTCACGCCTGGTCCGCGGTCGGTTGCAGTTTTTGGTCCATTGGCGTGGTTATGGTCCAGAGGAGCGTTCCTGGGTTCCCTCCGCAGATGTCCATGCTCCTGCCTTGCTCCGAGCCTTCCACGCACGCTTCCCTCAGAAAGCGTTTTGTGCTCCGCGGAGGAGGGGCCCTTGAGGGGGAGGTACTGTCATGGTCTTACCTGCTTGCTGCTCTCCTTCGTTTGACATGTGCTGGCGGCCATCTTGGTTTCTGGGTTTCTTGTAGCCTTCCACCCTGCGGCTCCACCTTCCCCTGGGAGGAGCTGGATGCCTAGCTCATATATATAGGAGGTCTGTGGCTTCAGTTCCTTGCTTGGTCCTCTTGTGTTCACATGCTTCTAAGACTGCTGCTGCTTCTGGTTCCTGATCCTGGCTTCGTCTGACTACCCTTCTGGTTCCTGATCCTGGCTTCGTCTGACTACCCTGCTGGTTCCTGATCCTGGCTTCGTCTGACTACCCTGCTGGTTCCTGATCCTGGCTTCGTCTGACTACCCTGCTGGTTCCTGATCCTGGCTTCGTCTGACTACCCTTCTGGTTCCTGACCTCTGGCTTCGCAAAGACTCTGCTCGGTTTCACCATCCGTTTGGACTTTTGCTTTACAGCTTTATTTTCAATAAAGCCTTCTTATTTTCACTTATCTCTTGTTGTACGTCTGGTTCATGGTTCCGTGACAGTTATCGAATTTCAACTATTATCATTAGGGGTTTTTCAAGAGGGGGGATTTCGTTAGCCATGTTTTTAATCCAATTTTATATTTTTAGTTCTTTTAAACATATGTATTTGACCTGTATTTGTACTGGCCTGCAGTAAAAATGAGATCCATTGACCATGTAATATACCTCCGGCCACATAATCACTTGATCTTTTCTGTCCGGTGAATGCCTAATGTTTGGGGCCTGTAGCCCAGTGGCCTACAGTAAAATTTTTATCCATTGACCGCATAATGTACCTCGAGCCACATAATCAGAATTTCTTTTATGTGAGGTGAATGCCAAATTTTTAAGGCCCGTACTCCCATGGCCTAAAATTACATTTTTCTAGGCTCCAACAGGGCACATTTCAGAGAATTTCCTTTTAAGACGCATAAAAATGTCCCCTGATTAAGATAAATATTTTTTGTTGGAATTTTAGTCATTGATCCCCCTCTAATATGTCACTGTCCATGTTGTGGGACTATTTGTGCACTTCTACTAAGTATTTGGTGGCTGTAAATATGAGCTGAAGGTTTTTCAGGTTCGCCTGCCATTAAAGTGAATGGGGCCCGCAGCGAACTCACAGATCGCAAACATTTGATCGCGTTCGCGCGATTGCGTTCGTGAACTGTCCTGGCTGCTGTTCATGCATCACTA
Organism: Bufo bufo; assembly: GCF_905171765.1. Classification (NCBI taxonomy): domain Eukaryota; kingdom Metazoa; phylum Chordata; class Amphibia; order Anura; family Bufonidae; genus Bufo; species Bufo bufo. The sequence goes on from NC_053394.1 coordinate 212,572,275, forward strand.
ATCATCAGACTGCTTGATGTGAATGATACGCCTTTACGTAAGCAAGCAAGCCTAGAGCTTGTCATTCTGGCCAGCATGTCTGAGGAAGAGCCAGTTATTTCCGGCTCAGCCCCCTAGTGAGATGATTGAATGTTGTGGCTGGTTTCATCATCATCATCATCCTCCTCCTACTCCACCACCGCCGACTCTTCCTTCTCTTCCTCCTCCTCCTCTTCTATAGGATTTTCTCCTTGTGGGTTCCCCAAGCTACAGGGCAAACAGCAAGATGTAATAGTTGTTCTTCTTCCTCTGTCATCCCCTGATTCATCAGCTTGTTTGTTCTAAGATAAATATCAGGGGGATGACAATGTTCTTGCCACAGTTGTCCCTACTGACAAATTTTGTGGCCTCTTCAAAGGGCTTCAGCATGTGACAAGCTTGTCAGATGAGCTGCCACTGCCTGACCTTGAAACAGCACATGCTCCCTGCTGAGATCGTCTGCTGCATGACAAAATCATTAATGGCTTTACACTGCTCATACAGATGCTCTAGCATGTGCAAAGTGAAATTTCTTTGAGTTGCAACATAGCAGATTAAGTAGTTTAATGGCAAACTATCCTTATGCTGCAAGTCCAGAAGAGCGTTTCTTACCACATAAGAATGGATAAAATGCGAGGACAGTCTCTTGGACAATGCCAACATCTCCCACAAGCCAGTATGTTGTTTTTTTTTTTATGCATTGCATGGCTAGGTGTATCACGTGCGCCATCGAGGGAGCATGTGTTATATCCCCTAGGTTCCGTGCAGCCACGATGTTGTGGCCATTGTCGCTGACCACCTTGCACAGTTGGAGTTGGTGGAAAGACAGCCAGTGGGATGTTTGCTGCTTGATGCACTTTAGCAACTGATTCAATGTAACACTAGTCTCACCCAGGCCAATGCGCTCTAACACTGTGTGAGAACACTTGCATTTACATATGTGATAGGAGGAAGGGGGAGTTGGAGCAATGCTCTGCACTGCTGCTATTGGGGAAAGGACCATGTCCATGGAGGAGGAACTCGAGGAGGCAGATAAGACCCTGGTGTGGAAGCCAAGCATAGAGGGGGGTTCTGCAACATCATTGCTGCTAAAAACATTGCCAAGTGGGCCATAAAACATATGTACTGTCCCTGGCCGTAATAGATGCTCCAGGTGTCCACTGTGGTGTGCACCTTGCCACACAGCGACAATTGCAAGAAGTGGCCCAAATTCCCTGCCACATGAGAGTACAAGGCAGGGATGGCTTTATAGAAGAAATAATTGCAGCTAGGTATCTTCTAGCAAGGCTGAGTACACACCTCCCTGAAGGCAGCAGACTCAACTAAATGGTATGGCAGTTACTGCACTGCCAGCAACTTTGCCAGGAGGAAGTTAAGCTTAATCACGATTGGATAGCTGGACATGTAGCGTTGTCTCCTGGCCAAAAATCTGTGGCTGTTGATGTTGATGGAACAGAGGAGTCTGAGCGGGAGAAGCAGTAAGTGATGATGACAATGAGAAAGACATTCTACTGGCTCTGGATGCAGCCTGGCTGCCAGAAAGGAGACCAGGAGATGGAGGAAACTCTTGTTACACTAGCTGGTGGACACTTTTGTTTTCCCACTGGATCAGGTGATGCTGCTTCATGTGGAGATGTGGTGCCAATGTTTGTGTTTGACTGCCCACGGCTAATTTTACTTTTGCAGATCTTGCACATGGCAATGCTGTTGTCTTCCGAATGCATGAAGAATAACTGCCAAGCGGGAGATACTCACACAGAGCTAGCAACAGCCGACCTTGGTTTAGCTCAGTGCCAACACCAGTTCCCAAAGCAGATATGGCCCTGGCTGATTTTTGGAAGGCTCTGGAAATAAGTTACCTCGGCTCTTTATTGCTGCTGCTGCTTCTGCCACCACCCTCCTCAGGGGAGGATACCTCCTCCTTAGCACCCAGATCTGGCTCACATGTTCTGTCCAACACACAAACATAATCAGAGTCCTCACCCTCACTGCCACTTTTATCAGACTGTGATACATCATGATAAGCTTTTTGGCCACCCCTCCTGACTCCCTCCGCGTACTTGCCCAGTATGCCACTATCACTATGCAGTATCCCAGGGGGTCAGTAGCCGCTTTGGGTATGCGGGGAGTCGTAGTGCAGGGCAACCCACTAACCTGGGATTCACTGTCGTCTTCAATCTGGGTAAATACTGGAACAGGCAGTTCATAAATGTCGTGACGCCAGTGCCAATTGAACGGTGACACACCGTGTAGTGATAGGTGGAATAATGGAGCAGTCCAGGTATTCATACAACATGTCAACTTTACTGCATGGATTTGTAGCAGGATGAACAGCAGAGAATACAGTTCCAGTGTTATTCCACACTTTCCCATACAGTTAACAGTAATGGTTCAGGCTTTTACTTACAACAAGGTTAACTTCGAGACAGGCCTCCTAGGTTCAGGGATTCCCTCTTATGCTACTTGCAGCAATACCCTCAAGGTCCGGACACCTAATTCCTGGTGATAACCCTTGAGCAAATAATGGGCAGAGGTCTTCTTCCCTCCTGATGGCAGGCTCTATCTTTGGAGTTCTTCAAGTCTAATTAACTTGGAAAGCTGGGTGGGTATGACCCTCCACACCAGTAGTGCAATCTCTGCACTCTTAACTGAGCTTAGAATCTCTCAGCACTGACTCTAGAAACTTCTGACTAACTTCCTAGGCTAGGCCCTAGCCTATTTATACCAAACTGGGGGCTCCCTCTGCTGGCTAGAACAAGGATCGCTTGCAAAAGGCCTAACTGGCTTAAAGGGAAATACACAGTACAAACTAGCAGTGTCGGGTACCCTACCCGTATGCTGCACACCCCCAGACTTTAACGTGAGTAAGGCCTCGTACTCACACACACCTTCCTGAACCGGCATAACATGGTACATAACATAAGCATTACATTATAAATATAATAAATAATTATTTCACACAGAAAACATAACATTGGTAACTTCATGAACAAAGGAAAAGGGGCGTCTTCTTGCTTCTTAGGCACGGCCGCTGACCTGGCACAGCGGACTTAGGGTGAACCAGGTTAGTCCATTTTCTTTGGTGGCAGTGTAGTAACGGACCTACCTAGGGGTTTCCTGTGGGTGTATAATAGGCAAGGGCTCACGTGGAGGAGTCCATTCTTGCGCACAAATGTCAAGCAAGGTATTACCAGTAGCAACTGCTCGGGAGGAGACACCACCAGCATAGTCAAAGTCCCCTAAACGGACTGGCGGACGTCCCCTGGTCATCCGGGTAGACCTTCTCAACACAGGGGTCTCCTCTTCCCTTAGCAACGAGGTAGAAGAGAGAGGAGCAACAGGAGGGTCTCCATCAGTGAGACCTTGGTCAGGAACAACAGGAACAACAATATCCCTTAGAAGGGGGACTGGATCCGGGGCATCTTGAACCGGCTCTTCTTGAGGTGAAGATACATTAGGTGCCGGAGCGGGCACCAACAAGTTCAACCATGGTGTCAGAAGCCAATGCATGGGATCAGAGTCATACCTTAGATTATTGACAGCCTGCATAGGATCCTCGGGCTGTATTGCTGACTCTGACACAGGGGATTCATATCTAGAACTCTCGGCACTAGGTTCTGGTGTCAGGCAGAGTTTTAACCGGTTTCTGTGTACAATTTGGGATCCCCTGCCTTCCCGGGTGATCTCATAAGTGTGAGTTCCAACATTTGGGATTGCAGTGACAACATAGGGACTTTGCCCCCATTTACTGTCCAGTTTACTTGTACGGCGGTTATTTTTTAACCATACCACAGCCCCTATTGTCAAGGGTTCTGCATGGGCTGCTTGATCATAGTCTCTCTGCTGTCGGTCTCTAGCATAATCCATACGTTCCTGAACAATAGCTTTGGCTGTATTCAATCGCCTTTGGTGCTCAGCAACCCAGTCGGTATTAGGTAATGGGTTGATGCAATCAGGTACATGTATGTCCAAGGAGTGATCAGCAGGCAATGTCCCTTGGCGCCCAAACATCAAGTAAAAAGGGGTATACCCAGTGGAACAATGGATGGTATGATTGTACGTGAACATGAGCTGTGGCAACAGATTAGGCCAATCTCCTCTGGTTTCAGGAGGTACGGCCCTCAGCATCTCTATCAAGGTCTGATTAATTTTTTCACATAATCCATTACCTTGAGGATGGTAGGCCGTTGTCCGGATCTTCTTACAGTTGTGTAAGCGGCACAGTTCATGGAACAGATGGGACTCAAAAGCAGGTCCTTGATCGGTGAGGATCTTTTCTGGACATCCGTAGGGCAGGAGGAGATGCTTCCAGAACAGTTCGGCTGTAGTCTTGGCTGTCTGGTCTCTCACAGGCACCGCTACAACGAACTTAGTGAAATGGTCAATAATAGTCATGGCATAAGCATACCCTGAGCGACTAGGCTCCAGTTTCACATGGTCGATGGCGACAAGTTCAAGAGGACGGGTACTTACAATGGGTCTCAGTGGTGCCCTCTGATCATGGTGCTCACTTCGTTTTAAGGCACAGGCTACACACTCCCGACACCACTTCTCAATGTCTTCTCTCATGCCCACCCAGTAAAACCGCTGGCGGATATTAGCCTCAGTCTTTTGGACCCCAAAGTGACCGGATTGATTGTGGTACATCTCCAACACCATACCTGCATCTCGTCGGGGTATGAGAATCTGGTGTACTCTTTCGTTGGACACTGGGTCTAGGCTTCTCCGTAGCAATAGGCCCTTTTGTATGAAGAGTTGATGGCGCTGTCTCCACAGTTTGATGAGCTCAGGATCTGCACTCTTACGCCGAATCCTCTCAGGGGCTCTGCCACTAGTAATGAAGTCCAAAAACTCACCCAGCACTCTACTTTCAGACTGTAGTTTCACCCACCTTTCTTCTTTAGGTTCAGGCCTACTGGAGGGTGAAGGAACTGCAGCTCTGTCATTGGTAGCTCGAGCCTGATCCTGTTGAGCAAATTTGTTATAGAAGGCCGGCATCTCTACATCTTCCCAAGCATCTCGCACATCATCAGGAGCTGTCTCTGTGGGAAGCCTGGATAAAGCATCAGCATTATCATTAGTACGTCCAGCACGATATTTTACAGAGAAATCATAGTTGGCGAGGCGAGAGGCCCATCTCTGCTCCAAGGCCCCTAATTTAGCTGTATTTAGATGTGCCAGAGGGTTATTGTCAGTGAATGCAATGAACGGGGTGGCGGCTAGATAATCTTTGAATTTTTCCGTCACTGCCCACACTAATGCCAGGAACTCTAGTTTGAAGGAACTATAATTCTGGTCATTTTTCTCAGCTCCTTTCAGGGAGCGGCTTGCATATGCTATCACTCTCTCTTTTCCCTCTTGGATTTGGGCTAACACAGCTCCCAGGCCTCGCTTGCTAGCATCTGTATAAAGATGGAAAGGCTTGATATAATCTGGATAACCTAACACAGGAGGCTCGGTCAGTTTCTTTTTTAGCAATTGGAACGCTATCTCTCTTTCCTCATTCCACTCAATGGGCACAGGACTAGGACTTTTCTTGGGTTGCCCCCTCAAGAGTTCCTGGATAGGATCAGCTATTTGAGCAAAATGGGGGATAAACCGTCTATAGTAGCCTGCAAAACCAAGGAAACCCCTCACTTCCTTGACGGTAGTAGGAACCGGCCAATTACGGACAGCCGCTAGCTTATCAGGGTCAGGTTGCACGCCCTCTCCGCTTACCACATGCCCCAGGTATTTTACCGCAGGTTTGAGCAAGTGACACTTGGATGGCTTTACCTTCAAGCCATATTTGATAAGGATTTCAAATACTTCTGCTAAATGTTTCAGATGGTCCTCATATGTTTTTGAGTACACAATGACGTCATCTAGATACAGCAGCACTGTTTCGAAGTTTTTGTGACCCAAACACCGCTCCATTAGTCTCTGGAAAGTTCCTGGGGCATTACATAACCCGAACGGCATACAATTGAATTCGAACAGGCCCATGGGAGTGGTGAAAGCAGTCTTTTCCCTATCTGCAGGGGCCATGGGTACTTGCCAGTAGCCACTGGTCAAGTCCAATGTGGAGAAATAGGCAGAGGAGCCCAGAGCAGTTAGTGACTCCTCAATGCGGGGCAGTGGGTATGCATCTTTGTGGGTTATTTGATTAATTTTCCTATAATCCACACAGAAACGGATACCACCATCCTTCTTCTTTACAAGGACCAGGGGTGCCGCCCACGGGCTACGACTGTCCCGGATTACATTAGAGTCTTTCATCTCTTGGATCATCTCTTTTACAGTCTGATATGAAGTAGGCGGTAAGGGTCTGTATCTCTCCTTGATAGGAGGATGAGAGCCAGTAGGTATGGTGTGTTGTATGGCACTAACCTCTCCATAATCAGTAGCATGCTTACTGAAGGCCTGGTGGTGCTCTTTGACAAGCTGTAGGATCCCTTCTTGTTGATGTTGGGGGGTAGTCTCGTCCCCGACATGGAGCTCTTCCCACCAGGGCACTTGTGGCTGGGTCACCGACGGACATCCACTGCCTGCAGCTGGCGGCTTTTCTGTCACTGGAAGACGAATGATGTCTTGGAAGGACACCTGGGAAAGCTGGACAACACGGCAATGCTTAGTAAGCGCAACAGGATGATCACTCAGGTTAATCAGACGGACAGGTACTTTACCTTGGGAGACGTTCACCAGGCACTTGGCAGCTCTCACATAAGGGTAGTTCTCCATCTGGATTGGTTCCACCAGGGCTGGATAATCTTGGCCTTGAACTCCCAGGATAGCACAACACCATAAAAGAGTTTGAGAATTAGGAGGCAAAGTCACAGGCTTAATATCACAGATCCTGGCAGTACAAATTTCTCCTTTCCCATTAGCAAACCTCTGCTGAGCACTTAACACAGTAATAGTCTTCTGAATCGCCCTCTTGGATGCAGAGGAAGCAGTGGGCAAAGTCTGGTGTAATACAGCAAGTATTTTAGAATAACAGTTTTTGAAGACATTGGTGCCTAGAATGACAGGATGTCCTCCTCTGTCGCCGGCCTGTACTACTATCACCCCCCTGTTGAGGCAAGGTTACTTCTCCCACCTGCAGGGTGGGTTCCCAGTATCCATGAATCTTTACCGGTTTGCCATTGCTGGCGATAATCTCCACCCAGGATTCAGGCGGCTGGGTTAACTGGTTGGTGTCCCAGAACTTTTCAAATGCGGACAGCTGAATGGTAGTGACCTGGGACCCAGTATCTAATAGGGCTTCAAAGGGGACCCCGTTGATCTCTATATTGATTTTAGGATGGGATCCTACATACCGGGGCATCCAACTTGGATCTTTTGGACCTAATGTTCTACCTCCCGAGGGGTGGTCCTCAGCCTCGAGGGTAGTTAACTGCCAGCACGTGGATTCTGTGTGTCCCACCTTTTTACAGTATTTACACACGGGCCGTTTGCGGCCCTTGGAACGATCTCTATTACGCCTCCCAGGATCCCTGGGGTGAGTCTCTTGGTATGGAGGTGAGAATGGCCTAGGAGGTGACAGGAACTCTTCCTCTGACATTATAGGTTTTTCCCATTCCTCTATTTTTCTGCACACTCTCTCTAGACTTTTAGTGAGGTGATTTACTTGCTCTGTCAGCATGGCGATAGTATCGGTAGCTGAAGCTTGAACAGCTTGACCGGCCTCAGCTTGGTTAGTGATAAGCGGTTTTGGCCTTCAGGCTGATGACTCAGGTGGGGTGTTCAACTCCGTAGATACTGCTGACCCCAGAATTTTTATAGCCAGTTCTTTAAAGTCCAGAAAGGTACTGTTAGGGTGCTGGGTGGACAGCATCTTTAATTGGGTCCTTATTTGCTCACTAGACACCCCGGTGATAAATTGTTCCCTCAGGGTCTGGTCCTGATTATCAGCCTCCTTGGGATCTATCTGGATTACAGCCCCTAAAGCCTCCTGAAGTGATAGGGCATAGTCACGGAGGGACTCACCGGACTTCTGTTTCTTGCCAAAGAAGTGCATCTTTATCTCTGAGGCAGTCCTTGTTTCAAAAGTGGCCCTGAGGCGGGTGAATATCTGCTCTAGAGAACTCCGTTCAGCAGCAGGCCAGGATAATACCTCTCTGCGGGCAGCTCCCTCCAGTTGTGCTAGCAGGATTTCCATTTGCTGGTCGGCATTTATGGGGTACAGTTTGAATAATGCCAGCAACTTTTCTTTAAAGTCTCTTAGGGTATGGGTCTCTCCTTTATAGCGGGGAAACCATGGGGCCCCAAAATAGTAAGGCATGGTAAAGGGCATCATGCTGGGGGCTATAGGATGATTAGGAGCCGCAAGCTCTCCCGGGGCCGGCTGCTCGGGCACTCCCGGTTCTGACATGTTAGTCTATTAAGATGTGGCCGCTGGCGACTAAAGGGGCCGGAACAATCCCCTTCCCTCCGGTTACAAGTCCTTACCGGTATCGCCGGGTTTGCGCAGTCCAAATCTCGAGAGACTCCGGACGTCCTGAGTACGCGGTGACGTAGAAGAAGCAGGGCCGCGGCGGTGCGATGATGAAGAGGGGCGGGATTCTCTGTGTCTTTGAAGGGATCCTCCCACGAAGGTTCTCAGCAGCGCGGGAAACTTTACTCCAGGCGGCCAGTGGCCATCTTAGTCACCATTCCCTGACAGCAAGCAGGGTTGTTGACAAGTGAATAAATTGTAATCCACAACACGATTTTCTTTTCCTGGGGGTAGCGCAACACAGCACAGCGCCTCCGAATCCTCCCAGGCACACTTGTAATCCACCGACTTGGGAATAAAGGGTACAGTCCTTGCAATACGGTGGTGGAATAGTTAAAGCACACAGTTCACACTTCTCTGCACTCCAGAAGCATGCGGATCCTGTTCGTGACGCCAAAAAGAGCGATGCAGTATCCCAGGGGGTCAGTAGCCGCTTTGGGTATGCGGGGAGTCGTAGTGCAGGGTAACCCACTAACCTGGGATTCACTGTCGTCTTCAATCTGGGTAAATACTGGAACAGGCAGTTCATAAATGTTGTGACGCCAGTGCCAATTGAACGGTGACACACCGTGTAGTGATAGGTGGAATAATGGAGCAGTCCAGGTATTCATACAACATGTCAACTTTACTGCATGGATTTGTAGCAGGATGAACAGCAGAGAATACAGTTCCAGTGTTATTCCACACTTTCCCATACAGTTAACAGTAATGGTTCAGGCTTTTACTTACAACAAGGTTAACTTCGAGACAGGCCTCCTAGGTTCAGGGATTCCCTCTTATGCTACTTGCAGCAATACCCTCAAGGTCCGGACACCTAATTCCTGGTGATAACCCTTGAGCAAATAATGGGCAGAGGTCTTCTTCCCTCCTGATGGCAGGCTCTATCTTTGGAGTTCTTCAAGTCTAATTAACTTGGAAAGCTGGGTGGGTATGACCCTCCACACCAGTAGTGCAATCTCTGCACTCTTAACTGAGCTTAGAATCTCTCAGCACTGACTCTAGAAACTTCTGACTAACTTCCTAGGCTAGGCCCTAGCCTATTTATACCAAACTGGGGGCTCCCTCTGCTGGCTAGAACAAGGATCGCTTGCAAAAGGCCTAACTGGCTTAAAGGGAAATACACAGTACAAACTAGCAGTGTCGGGTACCCTACCCGTATGCTGCAACTATCACTGGCCCTCACTGCCAATACCATGGCCAAGGATGTCAATATTACCACCACCAATACAGCTATGCATGGGGTCCCCTCTTCCTCAGGGTAGTCCAAATGTATACTGCTCTCACATGCGCCATTAACAGGGAGACTCTCCTGACTATCTGCCTTAGGACGTGGTGGGGTTTTGTTGACTCTTCTTACGAAAAAAAAAGGCACCAATAGGAGGGGGCAGTGAAGACAAAGAGGACAGAACTGAAAGGCTTCTCTGGGGCTGCGAAGGAGGCATATGAGGAATGCTGAAAACCTTGGCTCCGTGACACAGTGTCAGACTCAACCTGCTTTGACTGAGTGAGCCATCCAATCCACAATCTCATCTTTCTTCTTTCCAAGGAGAACTGTGGCCTACTACTACTACTTGACGGATAGCTGGTGCTGAATCTACCCACATGCTGACTCTCAGAGGACAAGGCCTGGGTCTTTTGCTTTGAGTTTGAACCTTTCCGTATTCCAGACATTTTATTATGAGGCCTAATGTAAACTCATGATTTTCCTAAATGAAAAGTCACGTGTTTTGTACTGACACAAATTAAGGAACTGTTATAGTAAAATTGCAAACATGTTTTGTCTAACTTCAAGAAGCACTCCCACAAAAAAAAATATTGCCTGACCTGTTAGAAAGGTACATTATATAAACTGTAGTGAAGGTAAATTTCTTACCAGAGACAGTATTTGTGAGTTACAATCTCCCTTCTGATCCTCATGTCATGTGACCAACACTCTGACTCTCCAAATAACACAGCATCTTATGTGTGGGCAGAAAGCCAGTTTCTCAATATTTTCCTGTGAGAGTCTTAATGTCCTCTCACAGGAATGAATAGAGAAGTAAACGACTTCCTGTCCTGTGTCAGTTGGAGAGCAGAGTGTTGGTCACAGGACACAGCTAAGGGTAAAAAGGAAGTTATATCTTACAAATACAGTCACTGGTAAGTAGATCACCTTCACTACAGACCAGGGGCGTCGCTAGGGTCTCAAAAGATCTGGGGCCCAAGCCCCAATTCATATGGCCCAATTGTCTGAGTCGACCAAACACCCCCCCCCCCCTTCCCGGAAAACACTAGCACTGAAGACATTTTGCTGCACTTGCTATACAACAGCACGTACCGCTCACATCCAGTGCCTCCCAGGTGACGTCTCCTCTGATGTAGATCTTCTCTGTCATCATCTTCTCCATTTGGTCCATACAACTTCTCTTAGCTGTGCCTCATCTCTGTACAGTGTGACACGCGAACATATTAGCTTCCTCACATTTCTATCATCGTCTCCCAACCTTTAGTCCTGACTGTGTTATCCTGCTGCTCGCTGTACCCCCCAATACACCCAAATACTATCCTGAAGGAAATTAAGTGCCCCCCATAGTAATAGTGCTCCTCATAGTCCCACCAATAGTAATTCCCTTCTAGAATGCCCTCATTAGTAATACTGCCCCCTACAGTGCCTCCAACAGTGATAGTGCTCTCCAAGAGTGCCTCTATTAGTAGAACAGCCCTCCAGTATTAATAATGCTCTTACAGAGCCCCCAGTAGAAATAAGGCCCCTATTGTTCTCCCAGTGGTAATAACGCTCTCTACAGACCCCTCAGTAGTAATAAGGCCCCCCTATAGTGCTCAGTGGAAATAATGTGGATCTATAAGTCCCTCCTATAGAGCCCCCAGTAATAATAAGAACGCCTAATGTTGCCAGTATTTATAATGCCCCCTACTGTTATAATGCTTACCCTGAAGTGCCCCAGTATTTATATTGCCCTATTGTTATAATGCCCCCAAAGTGCCCCAATTATTTATATCACCCCCTACTGTTATAATGCTCGCCCTGAAGTGCCCCCAGTATTTATAATGCTCCCTGCAGTGCCCCCTGTAGTTATATTCCTCCGTTTACTGTCCTCAGAAATTATAATTCCTCAGCCCCTCCACTATAGAGTCCCATGTAAATAACATCACACCATCTCTCCAGAACCCTCCAATATACAGTCCCATGTAAATAACATCCCTCTCTATCTACAGCCTCCTCCAAAATACAGTCCTATGTAAATAACATCACACCATCTCTCCTGCCCCCTCCAATATACAGTCCAACATAAATAACATCACCCTCTCCCCAGCCGCCTTCAACATACAGTCCCATGTTAATAACATCACCCCCTCAATATTCAGTCCTATGTAAATAACATCACCCCCCCAGACACTTTCAACATACAGTCCCATGTAAAAAAAAAAATCACCCCCTCCCCAGCCACCTCCAACATGCAGTTCCATGTAAATAGCATTACCCCTCAACATTCACTCCCATATAAATAATATGACTCCTTCCCACAGCCACCTCCAACATGTATTCCCATGTAAATAACATCACCCCCCTCAACTTTCAGTCCCATGTAAATAACATCACTCCACCCACTGTCCTATGTAAATAACTTTCCTCCCTTCAGCCCTAACATACAGTCCCAGTTAAATAACTACAACTCCCAACATTGCTCTGCCTGTCACACTGAGTAATCTACCCCTTCACTTACCCCTACTCATGTACAGACCTCACCACAGCTTCTTCCCAGGACTTCTCTTCACTGCTGAGCCATCCTCTCCTGCACTGGTCACATGATGGTGACATAATCGCAGGTCCTTTTCAGCTACTGCATTAAGAACTGATCACATGGACTGTGATGTCATCACAGGTCCTTCAGCTCTTTCAGGGCATTAGATTCAATTGTATTGCCGTCCTGAGGACAGCAATACAGTTGTATCTATCTGGCAGGAAGGACATTCGGGGCTTGGGACAAAACATCAGGGGCCCAGGCCCTGAATGTTTTAACCTAGCAACACACATGTTGCAATCTTGTAATGCATTTATTCTTCTGCCCCCTAACCCCACACTAACAATTTAACAACGCAGGAAAGGAAGTAATACTTGTGTCGACAGTGTAATTTGAATTTAATTTCACTGGTCTAAAAATGTAGATTGTAAAAAATGCCATAAATTTTTTTTCTTATAATGCAACATGTTTAATAACACTGGACAAAAATAATGCATTGAAAAAAAAAATAGTGAAATTGCAAAGTAGCAGAACGCTGTTGGGGTGCTATGCTGGCAATAATAATATGTAGGAACTTAAAGTTTGGGGGGAAAAAGTGCTGTTTCTAGTCATATGAGAAAAAAGATTTTTTTCTCGCAGGTGGCTGGTTTTGTAGTGCAGAACAGCAAGATTGAAGTTCTGCAGCAGCTGTATTATTAAGCACTGTGCCCTAGCCCCTCACTCCCTCAAACTACTTTCCCTGATCAAATACTCTCAATTATTTCTATCTATTCTTTCCCTACACTGTCTCTATTACACTAGAAGAGAATCTTGCATGTGACTCTGTATACTGTCTAAGATTGTTTTCTGTATTCCCCCCCCCCCCCCCCCCCCCCATCATTCACAACACCAATATAACAATGCAGAAAAGGCCGGTGTAAGATTTGACTACTGTGTTATTTGCGTCCAAAAACGCAGTTTCAGAAAAGACTTTTAAGATCTTTCTCTAAAAGAAAACACATTGCAAACTTAGGCTAGTTTCACACTAGCGTTCAGGTGTCCGCTCGTGAGCTCCGTTTGAAGGAGCTCACGAGCGGTCCTGAACGCAGCCGCCCGGCCGCAATGCATTCTCAATGGAGGCGGATCCACTGAGAATGCATCCGCCTGCCAGCGCTCAGCCTCCGCTCCGCTCAGTGAGCGGACACCTGAACGCTGCTTGCAGCGTTCGGGTGTCCGCCTGGCCGTGCGGAGGCGAGCGGATCCGTCCAGACTTACAATGTAAGTCAATGGGGACGGATCCGCTTGAAGATGACACCATATGGCTCAATCTTCAAGCGGATCCGTTCCCCATTGACTTACAATGTAAAGTCTGAACGGATCCGCTCAGGCTACTTTCACACTTAGAAAATTTTCTAAGTTTTAATGCAGACGGATCCGTTCTGAACGGATGCAAACGTCTGCATTATCGGAGCGGATCCGTCTGATGAAACATCAGACGGATCCGCTCCGAACGCTAGTGTGAAAGTAGCCTTATAATGCAATACGATTCCCCGCCCCCTACACACACACACACACACACACCAACAATATAACAATGTGAAAAACGTGGTAATATTTGTGTCTATAGTGTAATTTCCATTTCATTTCACTGGTCTAAAAATGGCTTTATAGCTGTAAAATACTTTTGCTATAATGCAGCACATTTAATGACACCGGACAGATATAATGCACTGGAAAAATATGTGCAATTGCTCAGCAGCAGAATACTATTGGGGGCTATGATGGTAATAGTAATATGTAAAAATTTGAGGTTTAAGAAAAAAAACTGCTCCCTGTAAAATGAGAATTTTTTTTATTTTTTACTTGCAGGTGGCTAGTTTTGTAGTTCAGCAAGAATGAGGTTCTGCAGCAGCTGTGTTATTAAGCACTGTGACTGACCAGCTTAGCCCCTCACTTCAACAAACAGCTTTATTTGATCAAAGACCCTCAATTATTTATTTTTAATCTTTCTATACAATGTCCCTGTTACCCTTGAAGAAATGCTTGCTTTTGCTACTGAATACTGTGTAAAATAGTTAGTTTCTCAGATTCATGAATATAATTGTACATTTTTCTATTATTATTATATGAATTGTTGTTACTATTTTTATTAATACTAGGAATATGAGATTATGCTTTGTAATATATTATGTATTTTTATGTGTTACATGTAGTAAGTCAGCGAGACTATCACCTGCATTTTTAAACATTGGAATTGGGCCATAGAAGTCTCCAACTTCCTTTGTTGAAGTGTAACATCCCAGAGTATGTCACTAAACTCTTTTCCCCCTGCTACAACATGTTAGGTATATGCATATTGTCATCTGGTATAAGTTTGCATCACTCTCTCCATAATGTGCATTTTCCAGGCCTGTTGTATTGTATATTTGCTGTAATTCTCAATGTACACCAGCAGGTGGCAGCAATATGTAGTGGACCAGAGCTAGGTTAGTATATCTAGGCTGGAATAGTTCATTCCAGGCTAGCCCCCCCCTCTTTGAGGAGGAGTGGAATGTTCCCACATCCTGCCTTATGTTAGTGTGTACCAGCCCCCTGCTAGGGGAAGGCTGTGTTGGTAGGAGCTCCCAGAAAAAGGGATCCCAACCTAGGATCCAAGCCTCGGCTGAGGCCCAAGGATCTTCCTTCCCAGCCTGAGTCATCTTCCTCAGCTGGATGACAAGCAAGCAGCCACCTCCAGATCTACAGATCTCCAGGAAGCCATTCCCTGCGAACAGAACTGTGAGTGTTAATCCAAAGACCAGGAGAAGCCAAATACCTCCTTCAGCTAGTCAGGCCCATACCAAGCAGATTACAGACAGACCAGTAGATAGATACCTGCCAGATTCTACTAGGCGTATGTATAAGAAGCAGAATAGATATAGATTCCTGCCACATATTGCCACTACCTGCTGGGACCCTAGACTATTGCAGTACTTGTATGGATCAAAGCTGCATACCACCAAGTAAAGACAAGTTGGACCCTATTATCTGTGTGGATTTCCATCATTCCTCAATTACTCCTACTAACCACACTCAATTTATTGCATGTGAGCCAGGATACAGGAGTCCAGCCGTACTACAGGTAGGAGACACCGTTGACACTACCATATCTGTTATACAGAGACATTATCCCCCTCTGGCATTCCTCACCTGGTACGTGAGTTATAACATCTTAAAGGGCCCTGCTACAGTACCTGCGCAAGCTGCAATTGGCGTCACAAACTATTACACATATAAACTGACCCACTGCATATCATCCTCACTGACCCAGTGTCCTGCTCATTGCATTAAAGTGGTGTCACGAACAGGATCGGATTGAGTTGTGTGTTCATCCCTAACTACAGAACCAGATCCAATTGTGCGCTAAAACGGACTAAAATCGCATGTTTCACAGTATTACCAGGGCTGAAGATTGTGCCAAAACCGTTGAAAATGGGCTTGCTTACTTTTATTGCTGGACCAGAAAAAGCTGCATTGTACACATCGGCACTACAAGGGTTAATCGGCCATGTTTCCCTCATGGCGCAGCAACTCATTCAGGATTTCCAAGATGGCGAAGATGTCGAATACACGCCCCCTCAGGAGCGTGAAACTAGCGAACACGCCCCCCAGAAGCGGGAACAGCTAGTAACTCCCGCTCAAAGGCGTGAAAATGTCGAATACGCCCCCCTGGGAGCGGGAAAAGAAGAGACTTCCCCGAGTGAACTTTCTATTGTGGACCGAGGGGATAAAGACTCCACCCTCTGGGCCACTCCCTTAGAACTCGCTGTCTGCTGGATGCAAGAGGTCGCCAAGATGGCATTTCCCCAGCCTAAGTGGAGCCAAATGATCTTTGGAGACGATCCAGTCTACCCAGAGTCCCCACCGGAGATCCAGGTCTCCCAAGTCTCAAAGAAGAGTGGGCCCTCTGTATTTGCTGTCGCTGCGAAGGCTGTGGATTCCTCCCTGCCAACAAAAGCAAGACCGCCTGCCTTACCTAGCATCCCGGAGAAGACCGCTGCTGAAGTTCCGGTTCCTGCTGCACAAGGCCCAGACCTGATGGAATTCCCGGAGGCTGTGGATCCTTCCGCCTTGTCAAGCGCCCCCGCGGAAGACGACGTGCCAAGCCAGATGGAGGTCGACGTCGAGACTGTTCCCGTGGAGGACGCCGCTGACGCAGCACCCATCGCCACTGCCAAGTCGCTGGCCGAGACAAAGATGGCACCTCCAGATGGCACCCAGGAGGCACCGGAACCGGCCGCGACGTCAGGTAGGAGCTGCCCCGCTCCCTGAGGCCCCGGCCCCGTCCGTGTCCCAGAGACCCCAGCACCTGCTGCCAGGCCCAGGCCTGCACCGCGTCCGTCACCTACTGGTGCGGCAGAGGTGGCCGGTGATTCCACTTCGCCGCCCAGCTATGACAAATTGCGTAGTCTCAACCCTGATGTTCCCCACAAGATTACCGCATTTGCCCAGACGGTATGGTAATACAAATCCGCCGTTGAGGAGTGGGTCAAACAAGTGATAGACGAGCCCCAGCCGGGAGACCCCAAGTTGACCAGGAGAACCGGGACGGTTTTATGGTTTTCTGTGGAGCGGGGTGTTGGGTTCCTACAGGATAACTACTCAGGAACCGAAGTTTTTGTGGGCCGTCGCTCAGTGAAGCGGCACTATCTGCCTCAGGCCCGGCATAATTTGTATATTGGGGACCAGGTTGAATACACCCCCATGCGGTCCATGCAAGGACTGTTTGCGGCCGGAGTCACGCTACTAGACAAGCCGCTCACCCCTGCCATCACCCCAGAGACCTGGCAGGAGGATCCAGGCTCTGCGGGCAGGGTCCGCTGTCTCCAAGAAGCCCCAAATGGCCGTTTACAGTTCAAAGAAAGGTCCCCACCTGAACCAGCACCGCTCATACCAAACCTGCCATAGCCACCAACCCTGAGGGTAGGACAAATAAACAACAGCGTCCTCACATTTAATCCCAAGGTGCAACCATATCTTCAGCCACCGTACATGCTGCCTTGGAAGCAACCCCAGTCAGCTGCTCCAGCTCTTCCAGAGCCCCTGCAACCGGAAATTTTGTCTCCCTCTGTGCCGGCCGTGGATCCCAGGTTACAGAGAGTCACAGCAGCTTTTTCCAGGCTGTCCGCACAGCCAGTTCCTGCAGCGACGAGTAGAGGGCAGTGGCGTACAACCAAGGCAGCTACCATGAGCTACCACCAGAGGCAGGAACATCCTCTCATGAGGTTCAGCAGCTCCAGTAGTGACGAGGAGCTGGATACCTTCCTGTAAGGTGTCCCCTACCAAAGAAAAAATATACTCAGCAATGAAATTTGGGAGCCACGCCATGGACTGCTACCTGACGGGTGAGGACCTGTTTGGCCTTTGTGTGTTTTAACCGTTTTGTTTCAGGTTGCCAGTTTTGTCCTCATCCAGATGGTCATGTCAGTTAGGACTCCCCCCATCAGCACTTAACCCCTTCACTTCCAAGTTAACTGTTTTATCCCCTTTCTCAGGTTACTTGATAGCCTGCTGCTCTTATATGACATTTTAACCCTTTGGATTACAATTAACTTTTATCAGTTTCCAGAGGATCCTTCAACTTTAAGCACTTCCAGGAATAAGGACTCAAGTTATTGTTGAGCCTACCCTTGCACTTATAAAATTGCACTATTTTATATAAAATGTTTTATTGCAACATAAAAGCTTGCACTCAATCCTCAGGTTATTTAATATTTTTGCATCGGTACCAGTTTGAAAATTTTGTAACATTCAAGATAACCTGCCCATTGTGTGTATTAACCTTCTAGGTGCCGCAATGCGAATTTATGCACTGTTTTGAATGATTGCACTTAACCATTGCACTTAACAAAAATGTAGCAACTTACTTAAAGTGTGCCTTTTTAACAGCTCTTGTTCTCTCCCCCTTTATACGGACTGTCTTCATACGGACGCTGAATACTAATGGCCTACACCCGGTGATATATACCCATAGGTACCCAGGGTAGGACCAAGTGGTAAGTCCAGGCAGATCCAGTTACTACACAGGTACCCCTGCTGCTTCAGGAATCGTTAGAAGCCCTAGGCTGCTCCTTCCCGCTTGTTAAATGTTCAGGATTGTTCCCATTCTGAGGTGTCTCATTTCCGGGGTCGCACTGGATTAAAGGCCCTCCTCCTGTGACTTGCCAGAAGATATGGAGACGATAAATACCTCCCCTTCTGAGCCTTTTTGCCTAAGGTAAGGCGCCTCAAACCTTAGAGCCATATTTAGCTTCCTCTTAGTCATCATAGTGATCGTGCTACTAGCCAAATTTCTTCAGGTTATGGTGCAGGGAAGGGAATACAGGATAAAGCCACCCTTTCATTTGCGGGCTTTGCATTACACAATGGGGGGATTACAGAGTAAAGACACCCCCATACTTTCTTTGATGTCTACCGAGCTCAGAACATACAAAATCAGTCAGTAATGTTTGCTTTGTGCAGTATTAGGTTACCTGGTTATACCAAGAGAAGGAAACTGTGTGTTGGACACCTTACTCTAGTGGGCAGGAACCTCGAGGAAACCGTTAAATGTTTTGTCTATGTAATGTCTTATATGTATATTCATGCAGCACTTTGTATTTTATTGGGTACCCAGAGCTTACTCCTCACCCGCCTGTCTTGCGCCGAGGATGGCTTATCTTAAAGTAAAGGGGTATGTAACATCCCAGAGTATATCACTAAACTCTTTTCCCCCTGCTACAACATGTTAGGTATATGCATATTGTCATCTGGTATAAGTTTGCATCACTCTCTCCATAATGTGCATTTTCCAGGCCTGTTGTATTGTATATTTGCTGTAATTCTCAATGTACACCAGCAGGTGGCAGCAATATGTAGTGGACCAGAGCTAGGTTAGTATATCTAGGCTGGAATAGTTCATTCCAGGCTAGCTCCCCCCTCTTTGAGGAGGAGTGGAATGTTCCCACATCCTGCCTCATGGGGAGGAAGGAAAGTTCTAGTTAGTGTGTACCAGCCCCCTACTAGGGGAAGGCTGTGTTGGTAGGAGCTCCCAGAAAAAGGGATCCCAACCTAGGATCCAAGCCTCGCTGAGGCCCAAGGATCTTCCTTCCCAGCCTGAGTCATCTTCCTCAGCTGGATGACAAGCAAGCAGCCACCTCCAGATCTACAGATCTCCAGGAAGCCATTCCCTGCGAGCAGAACTGTGAGTGTTAATCCAAAGACCAGGAGAAGCCAAATACCTCCTTCAGCTAGTCAGGCCCATACCAAGCAGATTACAGACAGAGCAGTAGATAGATACCTGCCAGATTCTACTAGGCGTATGTATAAGAAGCAGAATTGATATAAATTCCTGCCACATATTGCCACTACCTGCTGGGACCCTAGACTATTGCTGTACTTGTATGGATCAAAGCTGCATACCACCAAGTAAAGACAAGTTGGACCCTATTATCTGTGTGGATTTCCATCATTCCTCAATTACTCCTACTAACCACACTCAATTTATTGCATGTGAGCCAGGATACAGGAGTCCAGCCGTACTACAGGTAGGAGACACTGTTGATACTACCATAACTGCTATACAGAGACATTATCCCCCTCTGGCATTCCTCACCTGGTACGTGAGTTATAACATCTTAAAGGGCCCTGCTACAGTACCTGCGCAAGCTGCAATTGGCGTCACAAACTATTACACATATAAACTGACCCACTGCATAGCATCCCCACTGACCCAGTGTCCTGCTCATTGCAGAAGTTGTGGCCTGTTTTAGAAATAAAAGGCCCAGTAGGCCTAGTCTTGCTCAGTTACGACTAAGAACACACCTGTGTTCAAATGCGTCAACTGCTGTTTGGGTGGAGGATTATGTCTTTGTTAGTCATTTGCTACGAAACGAAATAAAGCACATCGAGCATTTTAACTGAAAGTGCTGGATCTTTTTCCTTATTGTTTGCTGGATTTACCTGGTCTGCTACTTGCCCTCCCCCAACTTCCTCCCAGGGTCATGTGAAAATGGCTCTTTATGTTATTTTACTGGATTCGTCTGAAGCGAACCTAAAATGCTTTCGGTACGTTTGGCAGATTATTTTTGCTCATAACAAACCAGGTTTATTGCAAATTGATTTGCTCATCCTTACTATAAATGTCTGTTTTAATGTGTTTCAATATCTAGAAATATTTCCAATAGTTTCCACTATTTTTCTGCTGTAATATACACCTCTAAGTCACTCCCTAACTTACCCCCACAATGCAGCTGAAGGCCCCTTTCGGTTGGCTCTGTAAACTGGTACATTGATCGGCAGCTGTATCTTTACGGTTCAAGATGAAGGCAGTGATGCGATTCCCTCATGTCACCACTTTCAGTGCTGTCCCTGGAGAGATTCTTATTTCTGCATGTGCTTAAAGGGATTCTGTCATGAGATTTGAGCCCTATAAGCTAAACATATGGCCAGGTCTGTACTAATAACATGAATCCTAAACTGCCCTTATTAAACCTGCTTGTGGCTCTATTAGCCCAAAAAACAGTTTTTTTTATAAGCTGTCACTCACCTACCTAAGGTGCCCAAGGGGTTTTATGTTAACCCAGGGTGCCCGCCCGCACCCCTCGCCGTCTGGTGCCCAGCGCCGCCTTCCTCACCTCAGCCCCACCTCCGCAATCCTCCCGTCCCTCTGCTAGATCCGGCGCCTGCGCACTAGGCTCAGCCTGATGCGCCGCGGACTCCTGGCAGCGGCTTCGTTGAGTGAAGTGCGCATGCGCCGCCTGATGCGCATGCGCACTTCGCTCAACGAAGCCGCTGCCAGGAGTCCGCGGCGCATCAGGCTGAGCCTAGTGCGCAGGCGCCGGATCTAGCAGAGGGACAGGAGGATTGCGGAGGCGGGGCTGAGGTGAGGAAGGCGGCGCTGGGCACCAGACGGCGAGGGGTGCGGGCGGGCACCCTGGGTTAACGTAAAACCCCTTGGGCACCTTAGGTAGGTGAGTGACAGCTTATAAAAACCAGTTTTTTGAGCTAATAGAGCCACAAGCAGGTTTAATAAGGGCAGTTTAGGATTCATGTTTTTAGTACGGACCTGGCCATATGTTTATTTTATAGGGCTCAAATCTCATGACAGAATCCCTTTAACAGTAAATGAACATGTTCATAGGTTAGGACCTACTAGAAAATACTTGTAGATACTGCTGCATCATTTAAGCCATTATGCATCAGAGAATAGCACAATTATTAAACTAACCAAAGCAATATAGGAAGTAAAAACATTCTACCATTTTAACCCACTGGCGCCATAAACAATTTTAATTTTATAACTTTCATTTTTTTCCTCCCTGTCTTTCATGTGCCAGTACTTTCTTACTTTTCTCTTCATATAGCAATATGAGTGCTCTCTTTTTGCTGGACAAGTTGTATTTTGAAATTGCATGTTTCCATTTACCTTTTCATGTAGTGTAAATTGGTTTGTGGTAATTTTGGGGTGCGTACAACATTTTGATCAATTTTAGTTTTTTTCTTTGACATTTTAATAGTTCTGGATGTGGTGATACCAATTATTTTCCATCATTGATTTATTTGTAAAATAGGGAAAGGGTTGATTTGAAATTTTAATAATTATATTTTTAATATCTTTCAAACATTTTTGTTTTACTTTTATTTCTAGTCCCCCTAGGTTACTTGAACATGCAATTGTGCATGCCATAAATTACCATAGGTAGTTACAATGCAGTCTATGTTACCCCTTGTGAATATAAATAAATTTGCGCCAAAGTTACATTTTTCAATAAAAATAATTAATATTTCAATTTCGCAGCCAAGAGTTTGTGAATTCTATGACAAGTGCTATGACAAAATTATATGACAGCCCATCTGTCAATTCTGGCAATTGCCAGAATGACTGGTGCAGGAGTGGGCACTTCAGGCTAGACCAAGACATACACGTGTCTTGGGCCCTGGATATATTCCCCAGGGTCCTGAATGCAGTGGCTGCCCCACAACTTTATCGCCATACTCAGAACAGGAGAACAGGAACAGGTGGTGTTATGACTTTATAGCGACCCTCTTCACTGGGACACAGGCACACTATAACCACTGGAGGCACTACATGGGGAAATTATAAGTACAGGAACATTACAGAGAGGCATCATAAGAACTGGGGGCACTACAGTGGAGCATTATAAGTACTGGAGCAATATAGGGGAGTTTTATAATTACTTGGGGCAATAGAGGGGGACATTATAAGTATTGGGGGCATTACAATGGAGCATTATAACTACTAGTGGCACTACAGGGGGCATTATAAATACTGGGGTGCTATAGGGGGCATTATAACTTTTAGGGCACTACAGGGTGGGATTATAACGACTGGGCCACTACAGGGGGACATTATAAATACTGGGGGCACTACAAGCAGATATTATGACTACTGGGACAATACAGGGGCACATTATAATTACTGGAGGCACTATATGTTATGGTCTTTGGTGCGCGCTGTGACACTTTTGCCACAATTGCAGTTGCCCTGGCCAACATGTTGCTGTTTTTACATGTGGTGGCTGTGTCTCAGCTTTTGCTGTGTGTGCCATGACATGGTTGCCACGCATGCTGTTGCCGGTGGCAACGTGTTGTGTGTTGGCTGGTGTGTGCACTTCCCCTTTAAGTTGTAGCCTTTCCCTGTCTGGTGCTGTAAGGGTTAACTCCCTGACTGGGTGTGGTCACTTGGGTTTTATCTCCTGTGGCTTCCTGGCTGGAGTCAGTTGTACTTCAGCTGTCGTTGGTGCTGGAGCTCTGCTCCAATCCAGGGTGTTCTATCTGCCCTGTCTTTGGGGGCCACCTTGTAAGACATCGATGTCATCTGCGATTTCATTCCGGGTTCTCCAGATATGTCTTCCCCCCCTTACATGTGGTGTATGTTTGGTGTGGGGTTAGGTATGTGGTGTGTTGTTATGTCTAGCTTGTTGTTCTATGTTTAGTGTGTTTGGTGTTGTCATCCAGCATGTATGCTAGAAATGTACTTGTCTACCTCCGTGAGGGGGCTGGTTTCCCGGAGGAGTGAACCATAAGTCTGTATGCAGTGCTGCCTGGGGCTGCCGTGCTCCTTGCTATATTGGGCCCAGACAGTATCAGGTGTGCTGGATACCTGTGTGTGGTGTTGGTACGGAGTCCTGTTTGGTGTGTGGGCTCCTGTACATATGCACGGGTTCCAGTCGTGGAGACAGCGGCAGGTAAGCGTGTCGTCTGGTTACCTGCCGACTCTGTTGCTGTATTCAGTCTTTCACTTTTCCCTGCAGCTAGGTCCTTTGAGACTCCTGTTCCTCAGTGTCTGGGAAGAACAGGTCGTCTCTCCCCTGCTCCTATGTGAGGGATTCTCAGGGTGACTCAGAGCCAAAGGTATACAGGGTATGAGCTGTCCTACCATCAAGGTCCGCTGATATGGTTAGGAGTTAGGGCAAGGATTAGGGATGCAATAGGAGGTGACCTGCTCCCTGATTCCGGCGTCCTGGCCTAGCTGCTCCCCCTTTATACTTGACATTGTACGGTGGGGGGTTGCCCCCACTCCCCACCATGACACTATTACTGGGGGGCATTATAACTACTGTGTGCACTACAGGGAGCAATATAACCATACCTCCAAACTGTCCGGGATCCAGCGGGAAAGCACAGGATTACTCGCAGTTTCAGAAGGGCTGAGGTATGTCCCACTCTCAGCTATCTCTGCGTCCATAGAACACAGAGACAGCTGGTCATAATGGTGAAGCAGATAGTCATCCGCTCCCTGCTTCACCATTCAGCTCAGCTGACGGTACTCCTAAGCAGTCAGAGTGTGGTCAGACATCGCGCTGCTGGGCTGTGTTGCAGTAGCTTGCAGGCCCGGGAATCAGCCTCTGTGCCCCTCCCACATAGGCTAGCAACTCCATGTTTGTGTAACTGCATCATGCCTGCTGAGGAGTGCTGCATGTGCTCCAATTAGTGTTGAGCGAGTTGAAGCATCCTGACGCGGAATTTGAAGTTTAGGAAAAATTTGATTCGCAGAGACGCCGAATTTCCTCGCTCTTCGTGATAACGTGTTACAAAGTGAAAGTTCAGGAACGAGATATGATCCATAATGACATGCAGCTAGCCATAGACATCCCCTGTGATGTCATAGCCCTATAAAAAGCCTCATCCTTCGCGGTCTCCGCCATTTCAGTGTGAGCTAAGCTTAGAGAGAGACGTGACAAGCGCTGATGCGCTGGGGACAGTGTTGCAGACAGATTTTAATTGTAGAATATTGGATAGTGAGAGTGCAGGGACAGTGCAGGTTGAGTGTAATTGCCATGTGCATCTTTTTCACCTGCTCCCACAATCCCAGTTAATCTGTTAGTTTATATGAAGACTTACTGTGCTACAGTATTATAGGGCGGTCTAATATATCGCCGTCTGCATCTTGTTGAACTGCTGACATATTTGCAGTTAATCTTGTGCCTCATAATTAAAGGCCGGTCTAATAAATCACCACGTGCATCTTGTTCAACTGCTGTGATATTCATAGTTAATCCGTTACATTACTGGTACAATTACTGTACACTATAGCCAATAGACAGTTGCCTGGGCCCTCCAAAGGAACCGCTGCATCTCCCACTAGCCCGCACCCCCTCTCCGTCAACATCAGCAGAATGAATCTGTTGTTCCTTCACATTGACTTAAATGTTGTCTATTGCTCCTAATGCTCCTCCTCCTCCTTCTCTTCTTTACTTGTTTCGCAATGGATCACGAGGTGATTGCAAAAAGTCAACAGTATGCGTGCATTCATCCAACAGTGCAGAAACTGAGCATGCACCTGGCCAAGATACTGGTACTACAGTCCCTCCCTTTCCATGTAGTTGACTATGGAAGTAGTATGTAGTAGAATATGCAAATCATTCTTTTTTTATGCCCCTCCTCATCTTTTGCTGTCTTCACTTCTTCCAAATCATCCTTCAAAGTCTCCATGTCCTAGAAAAGTCAGCAAAATGCAGAGAGATGAGAAGCTGGACGTTCCTGATGACATATCATCGGTATAAGATGATGTGGAAAAGGAGGATAAGCAGATAGCAAAAGAAGTGTTCTTCTGCCTGTAGAGCAGGAGAACTGTTTGGGTTGGAGAAGTGGGTTCACAACTAGGGGGTGGGGGCTTTCATCTTGTGTCACTCCGGGAATGCCCCATGACCGTTTTTGTCTCATCTTTTAACAGTTTATTGTATCCAACTGCTGGTCACCTGCTGCACCACGAGGTATTCTTCATATGTAGTTTCAGAATGCAAGGGTTAAAGGTAAGTATAACTTTAATTATTAGGTTAACATGTACTGTATATAGTGGTCAACTATTGGCCCCATGTGGCCCCTTTACGTAATTCTCATACAAAGGGGCATTTTCAGGAGATTGCAGGCTACAACAGCAATAACTGGCATATTGTGCCACGCACCTAACGAGCCAAACCCCATACCAACAACAGCCCCTGTTTGGCTAACAGATTATATGGCAGCTACTAGTTTTCACGCTCCTTTCTTTTATGGCAATAATGCTGCAGCCATGTTTGATCCATCCACCATGCCCATCTGGTATTAACCGTAATACACGTTTAAAGCAAAATAACATCCGGTTCATAGTATATATTTGTATAGTTTTCGATTTTACACTTGGAATATGGAAATCATTCTTTTTTTTAAAGGGATTCATGTCTACAGTGTTAAAAAATAATTCCGTTCTTTCAGTAGCTATTTACAATTTACAATTTTAATATGTAAATTTTTATATTTATTCTCAGTCCATTTTGAAAGTTCTTCATTATTTCTATTGTTTTCAGAGCATATAGTACGGAGCCCATATTTTTGTAACTGGCTCAATGATAGAAAACAGATTATTAATGGTACACACTCAGATTGGGTCACTGTCACTAGTGGAGTACCTCAGGGGTCAGTATTGGGCCCTATTCTCCAATATATTTATTTATGATCTTGTAGAAGGCTTGCACAGTAAAATATCATTTTCTGCAGATGACACTAAACTGTGTAAAGTAATTAACACGGAAGAGGACAGTATACTGCTACAGAGTGATCTGGATAGATTAGAGGCTTGGGCAGAGAAGTGGCAGATGAGGTTTAACACTGACAAATGTAAGGTTATGCACATGGGAAGGAATAATGCAAATCACCCGTACATACTTAATGGTAAAACACTCGGTAACACTGCAAACTAAGCAGTAAAAACCTGTGTCAGGCAGCTGCTGCCGTGCCAATAAGATAATGGGTTGCATCAAAAGGGCACAGATGCTCGTGATGATAAAATAGTCCTACCATTTTACAAATCACTAGTCAGACCACACATGGAGTACTGTTTATAGTTCTGGGCTCCTGTGAATAAGACAGACATAGCAGAGCTGGAGAGGGTTCAGAGGAGGGCAACTAAAGTAATAACTGGAATGGGGCAACTACAGTACCCTGAAAGATTATCAACATTAGGGTTATTCACTTTAGAAAAAAGACGACTGAGGGGAGATCTAATTATTATGTATAAATATATCAGGGGTCAGTACAGAGATTTATCCCATCATCTATTTATCCCCAGGACTGTGACTGTGATAAGGGGACACCCTCTGCGTCTGGAGTAAAGAAGGTTTGTGCACAAATATAGAAAAGGATTCTTTACGGTAAGAGCAGTGAGACTATGGAACTCTCTTCCTGAGGAGGTGGTGATGGTGAGCACAATAAAAGAATTCAAGAGGGACTTGGATTAATTTTTGGAGTGTAATAATATTACAGGCTATAGCTACTAGAGAGGGGTCGTTGATCCAGGGAGTTATTCTGATTGCCTGATTGGAATCGGGAAGGAATTTTTTCCCCCTTAAGTGGGGAAAATTGTCTTTTACCTCACAGTTTTTTTTTTTGCCTTCCTCTGGATCAACTTGCAGGATAACAGGCCAAACTGGATGGAAAAATGTCTTTTTTCGGCCTAATAAACTATGTTACATGTAGACATAACTACTGTGAAGGGGGGTGCATGTGGGCACAACTGTTGTGAAGGGGGCATATGTTGGCATAACTTCTGTAAGGGGGCTTAATATGAGCATATCTACAGTGAAAGGAGCACAATGTGGGCATAACTTCTGTGATGGGGCACCATATGAGCATATCTACAGTGAATGGGGCACAATGTGGGCATAACTACAGTGATGGGGCAAAATGTTGGCATAACTACTGTGAGGGCACAATGTGGGCTTATCTACAGTGAAAGGGGTACAATGAGGGCATTACCACTGTGTGGTGGCACAAAGGGGAAATAATTACTATGTAGGGGCACTAAGGGGATTGGGTGTGTATAGATATGCGTTGGGCGGAGTTAAAGGCATGTAATTTTCAAAAGTTGGGAGGTATGTTATAACTACTGAGGGCACTAAAGGGGGACATTGTAACTACTGAGGACACTACAGGAGGACATCAAAACTACTGAGTGCACTACAAGGGAACATTATAAGTACTGGGGCAATACAGGGAAGCATTATAACAACTACGGGCAATACAGGGTTCTTTATCATTATGGGCACTATTGGGGGACATTATAAATACTGGGAGCAATAATGGGGGACATTATTAATACTGGAGGCACTACAGGGGGACATTATTAACACAGGTCCCAACTATCCCAGATCTGGTAGAAAAGTCTAGGTTTTTTACCACTGTCCCAGTGGCTAACTGCATGTCACGCTATGCCCGCCTCACCCTATATATAGGTAGTAAGAGTGCTCTGCTAACGGCTGATAACAGCCATTAGCAAGAGCTAAGACTTAAATGACTGTCATGTGATCAGAACATGATGGGCAGAGCTCTGCAGTGGAGAAAAGTGGTGATGAAGGACCTGTGATGATGTAATGTGAAATGAAGGAACCAAGCTTTGTGTGGGGGAGAAGAAAGTGAAAAGCACTGATTCAATATAAGTGCCAGGCAGGGGCGTAGCTATAGGGGCTTCAGCGATCTCAACTGAGACCGGCCACCTAAGCCAGGAGAGCCTATAGGGCCACTCTTTCCAGTGGCACACCACCAATTATGTATCCCCATCCTCAGGACGGCAATACAGTTAGGTGCTGCGACCAGGCACATGAGCAATGTCTCCCTGCCCCACCTTTCCCTCTCATAATCTACAGGCACTAGGCTTGAAGCCTATCAGAGCATGGCACTGGCGGTGCAATGACGTAATCATCATAGCGCCACCTGAGCCAGGCGGCATACATCTCACGAGAAAGGCCAGAAAAGACCTGCAGTGCATCACTGTCAGCTACATGGTGCTAAATATTTGAGTTTATTGTTTTGTATTTGGCAGCATGTTGTTGGGCCCCCATGGGGTGAGAGTATTATGAGGGCATCTACTGGGGGCACTAAATAGGGGCCTTTTGTACTGGCAGACATAAGGGTGCATGTTCTTGTACTGGCACACATTATGCGGGCACTATGGGAGCATTGGCTCTACTGAGGCACTAAGAGGGAGCACACACAAAACAATACAAATGAACACCTGCCCGTCTAGGCTCTCACTAAACATAAATAATTTCCCTACCTCAGCTAAAGCGCGGTTCACACCCTGTTAACCAACATGCGGCTTTTCCAGCCTCTCAGATAGTATCAAGTCCAGTACCTTTGGGGGTAGGGGTCTAGTAGTCCTCCCGACTTTGACCTAGTGACCCTACTTTCCCAGACGTCACTGCGTCCCCCAAAGTCCAGGCTATCACCTAGCCTCGTGGCCCCTCAGCCTCCCCGGCTGAGACCACTCCAAACCTCTGCAGGTCTCGGATAACACACTGGGAGGTGCTTTATCGCAGCCTGATTAGAGCAGGCCTCACCTGCGATCACCTCAGGTAAAAGGGAATACCCGTGCCGGAAGGGTGTGGACTGGCAGCTCCCCCTACCAAGCCTAACTGCCAGTCTAAGTAAAATCCAGCCCAGAAAATGTTTACAAAACTTTCTCAGCAAACTATGCTTTTGCTGAGACCACTGCCACTCTCTGGATTTTATCTGTCTCACCTATCTGAGGTACCCGAGTGGGACAACACGCCTTCCAGCACTGTACACCTTACCACATGGTGCACAATATAAGGGGGTATTTTTTGTACTGGCGCACATTGTAATGGGGTATTTTTTGCACTGGTACACATTAGGGGCATTTTTTTTCAGGAAAACATTATAAGGAGAATTATTTGTACTGGGGACTATGGGGAGCATGATTACTAGTATGGGCACAAAGAAGACACTATTGCTATTGGGGGCACTGTTACCACTAAGTGCACTCTGGCAGATAATTATTTCTATTGGTGGGACTTTTGGGACAACTATTACTGTGGAGGCACCCTGCCACAGTATTAGCTTAGCACAAATGTTTCTGAGGGACATTATGTTTACACTACCAGTATTTTCAGGGGGACTGTTTCTGCAGCATAGTGTTGGGGAACACAGTGGGCACAGTATTGTGGGTGGCAGTATGGGGTGGACGTAAGGAGGACGATGGAAAAGTAGTAAACTAAGATGTCTGTTTGTTAACCCTTTCAGGACCAAGCCATTTTTAGCAAATCTGACATGTGTCACTTTATGTGGTAATAACTTTAAGACGCTTTTACTTATCCAAGCCGTTCTGAGATTGTTTTCTCATCACATAATGTACTTCATGACAGTGGTAAAATTGAGTCAAAACATTTCATTTTTATTTATAAAAAAATACCAAATTTCTATTTCTCTACTTTTATAATAGATAGTAATAACTCCAAAAATAGTTACTACTTTACATTCCCCATATGTTTACTTCATGTTTGGATCATTTTGTGAATGCCATTTTATTTTTTGGGGACATTAGAAGGCTTAGAAGTTTAGAAGCAAATTTTTTAGAAAATTTCCAAAACCCACTTTTTGAGGGCCAGTTCAGGTCACTTTGTGAGGCTTACATAATAGAAACCACCCAAAAATGAAAAATTTTTTAGAAACTACACCCCTCAAGGTATTCAAAACTGATTTTACAAACTTTGTTAACCCTTTACGGTGTTTATCTGAGGGATTAGGTCATGGGAGGGTAGAGGTGAGCACCAGGTCCCACAAAGTAGAAACAAGTGATATATAGCTTTTAGGTGCACATAAAGTGCACTAGTTTCTAGTGATGTCCGCTGTATTGAGTAACCACACTATCGGTTATTATTGTTCTAGTGTTGAACTTAAAATGATAAAACAATACAAAAAATATATATTTTATATAGTAGTATAGGACTTGCTTTACTGGGGACAGGCATGGAGGATAAACTCAATACCCCAACAGGTCCGCCCCCCGCCCCCCACCGAGATCGCTTGTAGAATATTCAAAATTGATGTACGCTTCAGAAGGCAGCATCTTCATCAATGATCTTTATTTGTAAGCTCAACGCGTTTCGGGGGTCAACAAACAAAATCTTCCTATATTGTGGAATGTGTCCCATTGTGAGGGAGGAGAAGCTGGGAGCCAGAATCAGCTGTGGAACGCATGTGCGTTCCACGTCGGGCCTGGTGAACCAAAAATTGAGAGTCCTTGGTGGCCCATATCAAGCACACCATTATATAAATTGTAGTAATTCATTGGTGGCCATGGGAGGTGTTCCGTAAACACCCTGATATTAGATCATCTACATGTTTCTGTTATTATTCTGGGGCCTCCGGGCTGCGATCTTCCGTGGAACGCACATGCATTTCACGCCGGGCCCGACATACCGGAAGTGGAGATTGAGGTGGAACGCTGATGCGCTCCACTCTCTTTATCCACTGTGTGGGTGGATTGCATATCAATTTTTGAATATTAATAATCTTTGAGTACAACCTAATCTATTTGGAGAGACACTGTGTGGAGGTAGGAGTAATATGTGGCTAAAAATACATCTAAAAATGTATACTCTATATATTCTAAAAGGCATGCATACATAAAATGAAAAAATTTAAAATATGATTTAGATGTAGAATATAAGATGTATAATATAAATTAGCCACAATGATTATAAGGGTCTAAAAATATGAATAAACATAAAGATACATAAATACTAATTCCATATGAAAGTTGGATATAAATAATAAATAAACGTAAACTGAAGAAAAAAAATAAAAGTAAAAAATATAAAAAAATATAAATAAGAAAATATTTGACGTGCACGAGACAGACGATAATTAAATATGCGCTTTCGGTCATCCAAATCGCGTCTAGGAAAAGCTCGCATTACAACTTGCCTTGCCAGAGCCCAGACGACTACCCGGATCTTCTGGTTTAGCCGCTCCATTTGTAATCGTGGCAGACGAAGGGTTTGCATTATCTCCACATGTAATGCGAGCTTTTCCTAGACGCGATTTGGATGACCGAAAGCGCATATTTAATTATCGTCTGTCTCGTGCACGTCGATATGTAGAATGTGCTTTTGGGATACTGTCCAATAAATGGAGAGTGTTCTTGTCATCCTTGCAAATGAGTCCGCAAAATGCCACCCTGGTGATACAGGCATGTGTGATTTTACACAACTTCACCAGGATTCATGATGCACCCTCTGAACCTGAAGTGGCCCCTTTTCCAACAACCACATCTGTTGGATTAGACCATAATCAGCATGGAAGACCTGGATCTGCTGGACTAGCAGTTCGAGAACTCTTTGCCGAATATTTCATTAGTAGAGAGGGTGCATTATCATGGCAGCTGAACAGCATCCGTGGTACTCGTCGTTAATTTTTGGGTTATGGTTATCTAAATTAATTTAAAATAATTTTCTAGTTAGTTAGTTCCCATATTGTTAGATTAGATTAGGGACTCGCAATATAATGAGGAGCCTTGACGTTGGCTTGCGAGCTAAGGTATTTTGGAAAATCATTAAAACATTTAATGAATGATTTTGCAAAAAACTGACTAATACCTCATTGGGATATAGAAACAAACTTTATGCTATATAACGGCTGAATGTAGTCAGGCACATTTGGTCTGGGGGCGGCCCATATGTCCCGGAGTGGCATACATTGTGCGTATGTCAGTGCACAGTATCATAGATTACAATGATGCTCTTCCATCGGGCTAGCTGCTGGATTATTATTATTTATCATTTATAATTACAGTACATTAATACCATGCCGGCGGACCGATGCACACAGCATCCTATGATACTGTGCGCATAATGTATGCCACTCTAGGACATAGGTTAATTTCACACTTGACGCTGGACGGATCCGACAGACGTTTTATCCTGTTTGATCATTTTTGAGGAAAGTGTGAAACTTACGTAGTCTGAATTCCATGGAGAATAGAGTGTGGAAATTTGTGCTAAGGTATTTTCAAGGGTCAGCCCACTCCTAGCCAGAGCTCCCTAATGCTCCACTAAAATTAAATGGGATTGCACAGCGCCTGCACAGCAACATTAGTAAATCTTTACTATAAGGGCGCACAGACATAGAGTATGCTAAGTTCCGGCGACTTATAGTAAAGATTTGAGAGCTGACCCCTGCCCTGCGGCCGTTGGTGGCCCACAAGACCGCCATGGCCGCCCAATGGCCGTGTGTAATTAGAGGCCTAAAATTATTGAATGGCTAGACCAGGGATGGCCAAACTCGACCCTCCAGCTGTTTCAAAACTACAACTCCCAGACTGCCTACAGCTATCAGCCTACTACATGGCATGGTGGGAGTTGTAGTTTTCCAACAGCTGAAGGGCCGCAGTTTGATGAATCATAGAAACATAGAAACATAGAAACATAGAATGTGTCGGCAGATAAGAACCATTTGGCCCATCTAGTCTGCCCATGGCCCATCTAGTCTGCCCATGGCCCATCTAGTCTGCCCAGAATATGTGCGTGTCGTCATTGACTGCTGTCCTTGAATTATTTGCAGGGCCAATAATGCCCATGAATATTTATAATTGTTTAAATGAGGCGAGAAAAAAGCTGCATGTAACGTCTGACCAGCCAACGTTTGAGCCAGTATTGAGCCAGCCTCAAAGGGTCACACGAGTTTACCCCCCCCGCCTCTACCTCCTCAACATGTGAGGGTTACTCTTTTACCCAAGACCTGTATGAGTTATGATTTCTATTTGTTTTTTTATTAAAAAAAATTGGTTCAAACACATTTATGGCTTTTTCATATTGTTTTATTAATTCAGGTAACTCTAGATTGTGTCCAATAAACTAGAGCAAGGTAATGTAAGCTCTTACACTACATTGTTTGATAAAAAATGTCTCAGCATTTTTTTTTTTCTAATTTAAGTGTTCTTAAAAAAAAAAAAAAGAAATACACAGCTAGATTGGAAGAGGTTGCACCTTACACACTGTAGTTTTGTTAATAACAGGATAACAGGATACTTTTAACAATATGCCATTAAATGTTAAGTTTAATTGCGGTGAATTAGTTATTGCTGTCAGAAAGGAAGTCCACATCTTCTCAGATGCATCCATTGAGGCCATAGCTGCAGTAGTCTACCTGAGGGTGTCTGAAGTTAACAGCAAGCCATATTGTGGATTTCTCTTGGGAAAGGCCAAACTAACTCCAAAACCTGCACACTCTTTCCCAAGACTCGAACCTTGTGCAGCTGTCCTAGTGGTAGAAATCGCTGAAGTCATAAAGGATGAAATGGACACTACTATTGATTCATTTACTTTCTAAACTAATTTCACATAACTAATTCACCGCAATTAAACTTAACATTTAATGGCATATTGTTAAAAGAATCCTGTTATTAACGAAACTACAGTGTGTAAGGTGCAACCTCTTCCAATCTAGCTGTGTATTTCTTTTTTTTTTTTTTAAGAACACTTAAATTAGAAAAAAAAAAATGCTGAGACATTTTTTATCAAACAATGTAGTGTAAGAGCTTACATTACCTTGCTCTAGTTTATTGGACACAATCTAGAGTTACCTGAATTAATAAAACAATATGAAAAAGCCATAAATGTGTTTGAACCAATTTTTTTTAATAAAAAAACAAATAGAAATCATAACTCATACAGGTCTTGGGTAAAAGAGTAACCCTCACATGTTGAGGAGGTAGAGGCGGGGGGGGGGGGGGGTAAACTCGTGTGACCCTTTGAGGCTGGCTCAATACTGGCTCAAACGTTGGCTGGTCAGACGTTACATGCAGCTTTTTTCTCGCCTCATTTAAACAATTATAAATATTCATGGGCATTATTGGCCCTGCAAATAATTCAAGGACAGCAGTCAATGACGACACGCACATATTCTGCCTTGACCGTGGTACTCTTTGTAGAAATGGTCCCAGTCCTAGCATTATATAGTCCTCCTGGCACTCCGGCCTGTTTCGGGATAAATACTCGAGAACGTGAGTATCCACCAGGTCTTGAGTATTTGATCCCGAAATAGGCTGCGGAGGGGGACTCTGTCGTCTCCTCTTCCTGGATGCTCTGCTAGTCTGGGGTTCATCCGGAAGGTCAGCTGGTGGAGTTGAAGGCTGCGGTGGTGTATGCGCTGGAGAGCAGGGGTCCGGAGGTGACATCACCTGATTACTATCCACAGACCGCGTTTCAGATGGGTCTTCATCCAGACAGTTCTTAATAAGGAAAAAAAACAGAATTTTTAATTAATAATTTCAAATTTATAGAATGTTTATTTTTTTAGAAAAAAAATTAACATAAATAAACTTACGGACGCAATTCAAAAATGGGTTTCAGGAACTGAAGTTGCTGGGTGTATAGATATGGGTTGTTTTTTTTTCACCACTATCGCCACTACGTCCTTTTTTTGACGTCTCCTCCCGCCGAAATTGATCACGGCAAGAGTGCCATCTTGTTTTCAAGTTTTTGACTGTATTTAAATAAAATTAATAAAAGAAAAAAAATAATATAGTGTGAATTTTTTAATGTCACAATACAATTTCAAAATGTAAAAAATAAAGTACATGCAAGTACACTAAAAGCAAATGACATGATGCACGTGCACTTATATAACATGCTGTGGATGCTCAGGGAAGTTTGCAAAGTTCTCTGAGCATGCTACACTACAATAAAACCTATACAACTTTAAATTTTTTTATTTTTTTTTATACATTTTTAGTTTACTTACCAAGTTTCTTGTGCACCTTGCCATCGCCCTTCGCCCACTCCTCAGGCAGAAGCTCCTCAGCAATTTCGTACCACGACCTATCCTTACGGACACGGTCGTGGTACAAATCAGAGCGTGTATCCCACAGCTCTGGCTTTTCTTGTATTAATACTATCAAGCGCTCCACAGAGAAAGACATCTTTGCTGTCAGACAAATATGGCTCTTCTATCAGATTTTTGTGAGGGGCACATAGACATGTCTGATAAAAGTATCTATTTATTGGGGTCAGGGATATGTAAATTGCTGACATTCATCCGTATTTTTGCGGATAACATACGGAAGCACTTCCGTATGATCCGCATTTTTGCGGAACCATAGACTTGAATGGGGCTACGGAACGTTTAATGCGGACAACTATAGGACATGTGAGTTTATTTTTGCGGATCCGCGGAACGGAACTACGGATGCGGACAGCAAACGGTGTGCTGTCCGCATCTTTTCAGATCCCATAGAAATGAATGGATCCGCATACCATCCGCAAAAATGTGGAACGGATGCGGATTCGTTCATACGGTCGTGTGAATGGGCCCTTAGTGAAAGGCCTGTGACAAACCTTTTACTACGCAGGGGATCTAGTCTGTTGTGAATAGTATCTACGATCCTCTTGGATTTATAGCACCGATCACCTTTCAAGGCAAGATTTTGCTGAGAGAGTTAACTGCAGAGAACGTAGACTGGGACACACAGCTACCTACTGAACAACAACACCAGTTGAAAGCATGGAAGAAGTCTTTGAAAGCATTGGAGCAACTTCAAATAACACGTTGCTATGTTCCCATTTCCCTTACAGCTGCTGTCAGAAAGGAAGTCCACATCTTCTCAGATGCATCCATTGAGGCCATAGCTGCAGTAGTCTACCTGAGGGTGTCTGAAGTTAACAGCAAGCCATATTGTGGATTTCTCTTGGGAAAGGCCAAACTAACTCCAAAACCTGCACACTCTTTCCCAAGACTCGAACCTTGTGCAGCTGTCCTAGTGGTAGAAATCGCTGAAGTCATAAAGGATGAAATGGACACTACTATTGATTCATTTACTTTCTAAACTAATTTCACATAACTAATTCACCGCAATTAAACTTAACATTTAATGGCATATTGTTAAAAGTAATAAAAAGGCCCAAAATATTGGTATATACGAACAGAGAAAAAGGACACAACAAAAAAATGTGTGGATAGATGCAACCTATAACTGCCCTCAGAACAATATAAAACCCAGTAAACAGATGACAAGAGGGAGGATAGACAATGGAAAGACAGGGGTACTGGGACTCTGTCCTTAAGTATCCCTGAAAAACTCTCACTAATAGTACTCCCTCTCTAATTAACCCTTACTGTCCCTCCATTAGGCAACAGTGACTGCCCAGTTTCGTCAAGTAATAAGGAAACAGAAAGGGAAAATATAAAAAATGATCTAAAAACGACTCAATGGTCCCAAATACAAATCTGCTAAGTTGTCCCGACTTGTTTCATTGGCATCCACCAAATCATCAGGGGACCAATCTACAAGGTAATCAAATCTTGCTGTAAATGCCTATTAAAGCGTTTGGAAAATTATTATAATCCATTATAATAAACTACATGAATCGGATATAACATCCAGTGATACGGAAGCCTCTGAAACTGACAAAGAGGGGGGACAGAAAAATAGAGGAAGGGGTAGAGGACGCCACAGAGGTAGAGGTGCCTGGGGAGGGCGGGACACCAATAGTTTTTTAGAACAGAGTGGTCCCTACCAACTGCGAAATCGCAACCAACACAGGTCACTCCCCATCACTACCGAACCCCAGTATTACAACAACAGGGGCAGATCATAAACCTCTCCAAAAATAAACTAGAGGAAACAGAAAAGATGATTTTAATTAGAGGCTTATGCTTTGTCCCCAGCTCCACCTTTAACTTATTCAATTGGATGAAAGATATTAATCTTTTTGCGCGGAAACTGAGGTGGCACAAATATTTTACCTTAAAAACTAAACGTGAAAGCAAAGAGTTGGGGATTCCAACGGGCATTCTTCGGGATGTCCAGTTACTCTACAAACTTAGTGACAGTACACCACAGGAAGGCAAGGCCCATTCACAAACCTAAAAAATAAAAAAGTGTTAAGATGCCTCCTTTAAGTGATCCTACTTGCATAGATGCCTTTGTCATGCAGGTCTCGCAAGAATTGGAGACAATGACACTCAATAAACCATGTTTTAACTGTTCTAGATTGGAATATCAAGCACTTCGCAATCTACAACAGGATCCTCAAATAACCATAAATCCGTCCTATAAAGGAGGGAACATTGTTATTATGGAAACATCTCAATACAAAAAGATGCGCCTTGACCTTCTAAATGACAAAAAGACGTATGAGAAACTTTCCTCTGACCCTACGACATTGTATCAGAGGAAATTATTTGACATATTGCTCCTGGCAAGATTGGACGGACTTATTTCAGAAGAGGAATTTGAATTTATGTACAAGAAACACCCTTCTGTGGCTACTTTTTACAGCTTACCAAAAATAAATAAGGGGGTCTCCCCCTTAAGGGACGTCCAATCGTGTCAGGCGTAAACAGTCTGAGTCAAAATGTAGGTATCTATAGCGATCAGATTTTGGCACCTTTTGTAAAGACTTTGCCTTCATACATCAGAGACACTAGTGACCTACTAGGCCGACTTGAGGGTATTTCACTGGAGGAAGGGACGTCATTTGCATCTATTGACCTAGAAGCGCTTTATTCTTCCATACCGCACCACTTGGGTCTTAAGGCTTGTGACGGACTGAACGGTCACTGGGGCTCCCCTATTCATTCATTATGGAGGGGGTGAAGATGTCTCTTTGCATGTTGTTCATGGTTGATTGATTTATGTTGTTAGACTTCTTGAACTGTATATATACTGAGTTAATCTTCAATAAAGTGAGTTCCTGTTTTACCCTCAACATAGAGTGTCATCTCATGTGTGGGGGAACAGCTATATTTACTCTGGGGATTTCTATCGGTATTATACTCCCCTGGGATTACAACACGGTTCTACCTACTGGAAGCTGGATCCTGATCTTGGGCCCAGGATGGGTGGAAGACGGTGAGACCTCAACCAAGCTGCGGCGGTTCGTGGGGTCGGCAGTGATTACGGTGTCAAGTGGAGTGCTTGGAGCCGTCAGGAAGCACTAGGAGCATCCATCTACAGAGGTACCCAGTCGGGGTGCTAGGAGATCCATTACATTGGTGGCAGCAGTGGGATGGCGTTCTAGTGCGAGGAGAAGCAGCTCAGAGACACCGTTCGTGGAGTATATTGAGGGCAACGCTAGTATCCGTACAGCGCCCCTGGCTACAGCAGGGTGGAATCGGCTAGTCTTTGGACAGCGTTCCACTACGAGGAGGAGGATGACCCGGACTGGAGGGATGCAGTCCGGAAGGGCATCTGGCACGAGGAACTGGAAGATGTACAACGTCGGCGGGGCGAGAGTGAAGAGCAGTGGTTGCGGATGCGAGTGGCCCTGCGAATTCCCCTTCTGGGAGAGCAGCCCCTGGATGAGTGGGTGACAGAACTCGAGAGCCTGGTATGGAAGAAGCTTTGGCTAGACGACGCCTACCAGGCACTCTGGTGGTATGTGATTCGGCACTCTCCCTGGATGGCTGAGCACGACAGACCCGAGGGTGAGGATTGTGATGGCCCTGGCCTGTTGTTTGAGGCCTTCGCAGAACCGTAGTTCGTTAGATGCTGGAGAGTCCCGGTTCTGGGATATTTATGACTACAGGGAGGCTATACATGATTGAGCTACAGCGAGAGAGGTGAGACAAGACCTGGCATCTCTAGTGACAATGGAGTGGGAGCTGGAGCAGGATTACCAATACTTCCTCAGGTCAATTCGGCCCCAATATACACTGCCACAGAGCTGGGTGGCAGTCCCAGACCTACAACCCTACAGCTGGGAAGACCCGACTAAAGTATCCCCTGCTTCAGTACCAGCTACAGAGGTAGGGGACCTCATAGACTGGTCCTGGGGGAAACCCCATATGGCAGGTGGAGATGGGACAGAGATCTCTCCACCGGCCCTACAGGGATGCTGGGCGGTCGGCCCAGATCCCCAACGGCAGCCGGAGTTTCAGGAAGTAGGGACAGTCGGTCCTGCTCCCCAGCGGCAGTATATTTTGCAGGGAGAGGAGAGCATCGTCTCCATTCCCCAGCAGCAGTGTACCTTGAAGGGAGAGGAGACAACCGGTCTCTCTCCCCAACCACAGGGGGACAGCAGCCCTAACTCTGATGGTGCAGATTGGACCGCAGTCTCTGCACCAGACCTACAGGGATGCTGGACAGCCGGTACAGATCCCCCACCAACCCCGCAGGAATGCCAGGAGGAGGATTTAAGCAATCCCTCCTTTCCACAGCCGATCCGCAACAAGGTGCTGGGGGTAGGATTGCCTGACCCTACCCCAGCGGAAGAACTGGCATCTGGGCAGAGCGCAGTTGGCCTCTTCCCTCCCCTATCCTCTTGTCCAGAGGCTAACTCCCCACAGGCTACCCCAGCGGAAGAGCTGGCTCTGGGCAGAGCACAGTTGGCCTCTGCCTTCCCCTATCCTCTTGTCCAGAGGCTGACTCCCCACAAGCTACCCCAGCGGAAGACCTGGCATCTGGGCAGAGCGCAGTTGGCCTCTGCCACCAAGTACCCACAGCTCCAAGCTAGAGAACAACAATG
This sequence comes from Bufo bufo, assembly GCF_905171765.1. Lineage (NCBI taxonomy): Eukaryota > Metazoa > Chordata > Amphibia > Anura > Bufonidae > Bufo > Bufo bufo. The sequence goes on from NC_053394.1 coordinate 212,612,276, forward strand.
AAGCAAGGAGTAGCAGACGCCCACTCAACAGCTGGGGACATACAGAACAGAGCCAGGCCCCAGAGTTCAACAGGACTAGTGTTTGTTTATGGGTGGGCTACTCAACTAACTCAAGCACCGACTGACAGGAGGTCAGGTACCTGGTTAGTCTACTGTTGGGAGGGGAGAGATGTGACGGACTGAACCGTCACTGGGGCTGCAGGAAAAGCCTGAGAGCCAGCCTCCTTCCTATGGAATATGGACCCAGAACTATGGAGACCCCCTCAGACCTTTTGGGGTTAACTCTGCACTGAGACTCCCACTGATTGTGTTAGTGATGGGATTAAGATAGCTGACTTTAGGAGCAGCCGACTCCTAGATGAGTAGATCACCCTATGATACACTCAGGAGATAATCCCATCACATGTGTCTCCTCTCTCCCTATTCATTCATTATGGAGGGGGTGAAGATGTCTCTTTGCATGTTGTTCATGGTTGATTGATTTATGTTGTTAGACTTCTTGAACTGTATATATACTGAGTTGATCTTCAATAAAGTGAGTTCCTGTTTTACCCTCAACAGAGTATCATCTCATGTGTGGGGGAACATCTATATTTACTCTGGGGATTTCTATCGGTATTATAATCCCCTGGGATTACAACACGGTTCTACCCACTGGAAGTTGGATCCTGGTCTTGGGCCCAGGGTGGGTGGAAGATGGTGAGACCTCAACCAAGCTGCGGCGGTTCGTGGGGTCGGCAGTGATTACGGTGTCAAGTGGAGTGCTTGGAGCCATCAGGAAGCACTAGGAGCATCCATCAGCGGAGGTACCCAGTCGGGGTGCCAGGAGATCCGATACAAGGCTGTTGAGGTATTCTTGAACATGAGAGGCTGTCAGTTTCAAGCCCATAACAAATTGGTACTTCAACTATTGGACTTCATCTTGACATCCAATTATTTTCTCTTCAATGGTTCCTTCTTCCACCAGCTCAGGGGCACCATTGGACGCAAATTTGTTCCTGGGCTGGTGGGAGAGAAGCATTGTCTTTGGAGATGTACTCAGCGAGTTTACTACAGAAGTGGTGACATGGAACAGGTTTATTTATGACATTTTCATTGTTTGAAAGGGTAATAAACAGGATTTTATTGAGCTGGTTCATGAACTCAACTTAAACGACATTGGCATGAGATTTAGATTTGACTTTCAGGTCAATGTCCTTCCTTTTTTGGACATAGAGATCAGTCAAGATTCCAAAGGGGAAATTAAGACCAAAACTTTTCGCTAGCCAATGGCCACCAATTCATTTCCTTAAATTGGAAGAGTCATCATCCCTTGCCCCTGAAAAAAGGTATTCCGGTGGGACAGTACCTCAGGATACGAAGGAACTGTTCCTCATTAAGAGATTTTAAAGTACAAGCCGATAACTTGCGAAAAATTTATTTTTGGAAAAAGGCAACCCTGATTACATACTCAGGACAGCCTATAGGAGAGTGCTAGCAAGTAATAGGACGGAATTACTGCATCCCAGAATGGATAAAACGCAGGGCACGCAAATTCGTTTGTTAGGGACTTTTGATTCAGCAGCTAATAAGGTCAGGTCTATCCTGAGTAAATTTTAAGGCATTCTACGATTGGATCCTGATATTACACAAGTGATTTCAGAGACACCTCAAGTTACTTATCGTAGGGGACATAACCTATAGGATCGACTAGTGCACAGCCACTTCAGGGAGGCAAGCCCTAGGCCACTTACCTGGCTACAACCGATTAAGTTTTTTTTTCTCTGCAGTGGCTGTGTAGCCTGCGCAGTTATTTGTCAGGGACCAACGTTCACCAGCAACTTTACAGGCAAGCAATACCCCATTAGATCTTTTGTAAATTGTAGAACAAAAGGGGTTATCTATAAAGCTACCTGCGGTGTGATTTAGAATACATCGGAAAAACCACCCACGAATTACGTAGGCGCGTTGGTGAACATTTGAATGAACTCAAACACAAAAAGGACACTCCCCTGGCACAACATATAGCGAATAATCATGGGGGGGACTCCATCGGTCTTCGCTTTATGGGTATTGAGGTGGTTCAACCCTCAAGGAGAGGAGGTGATTGGGACAAAAAATTATTGCAGAGAGAATCTTGGTGGATTTTTGAACTCAAGACTGTTCACCCAAGGGGATTAAATAAACAGCTGCTGTTTGGTTGTTTTATTTAACCCCTTTTTGTTAAGGAATATCTGATATATTTATCAATATTACATTCACTTGCCCTGATTCAAGTTGGGCAATACTGCCTCCATTTGAAACCAATGGCTGCTATATAGCTAAAAATGTATATTTTATAAATACTTGACACTATGCCTATTGTTTTTGTCCCCTTGTATAATATAATGTATTACCCTTCCCCCATATATAATATATACCATCTATGATGAAATCTTTGCCGGGTAATTACTGCTTGGTTTCCTACCACTTATATCTACATTCATGCCCCTTCTCTACTAACCTTTGCTAGAAATAAGTTGATTTCTTTTAATACTTATTATTTCTATAATAGGACCTGCCGTTTAAATCCTTATTGGCACATGCGCCGGGTTACTACTCTAGCGCCACGCATATCATTTAAACTATACGGGTACGTGATGGTAGAGGACCTTTGGCTCAGTCTCCTCCCACCGTCCCCTCCTACCGTCCAGCCTCTAAGCACTTTAGACATCACAGAGGAGGCATCGCTTCAACCGAAGGGGATGCCCTCTGACCGGCCTCATTCGATCATGTGGCGCTGCCAGTCATCTGACTTGTCACATGATCGGCTTTGTGGCGAGTCACGTGATGGTAAGAGGCGGATCTTTAGTGTGTGAGCGGGGGTTTAAATAGAGCCTCCCAGACACTCACATTGTTGCTGCCACTGCAGGACGCCGTTCACAGGTGCTGCCGCATGCAGAACCGCCATCATGACTACAGCTGCACCACAGTCACCACTGGAGAGCTAAGTAGTTTATATGTATTTCTGATATATACTTTGGATATGGCTTTTTCCCAAGAGCTTTAATAGGCATTTACAGCAAGATTTGATTACCTTGTAGATTGGTCCCCTTATGATTTGGCGGATGCCAATGAAACGCATCGGGACAACTTAGCAGATTTGTATTTGGGACCATTGAGTCGTTTTTGATCATTTTTTATATTTTCCCTTTCTGTTTCCTTATTACTTGACGAAACTGGGCAGTCACTGTTGCCTAATGGAGGGACAGTAAGGGTTAATTAGCGAGGGAGTACTATTAGTGAAAGTTTTTCAGGGATACATAGCGACAGAGTCCCAGTACCCCTGTCTCTCCATTGTCTATCCTCCCCCCCTGTCATCTGTTTACTGGGTTTAGTATTGTTCTGAGGGCAGTTATAGGTCACACCTATCCACACATATTTTGGTGTGTCCTTTGTCTCTGTTCGTATACCAATATTTTGGGCCTTTTTATTACTTTTAACAATATACCATTAAATGTTAAGTTTTAATTGCGGTCCATTACTTATGGGACATTAGTTTGGCAATATTGTTACCGCTAACGTATTTGGTCTTGACTACTGCAACTGGGTCGTGTGTGTTTTCATTTACTTTCTACACCAATAGTAAGGTTGTACTCAGATACATTTGGACTAACCTTAGAAGGAGGTTCAGTAGGAGGCTAGTGAGCCCATGCATAGCTTTGTTGGTGGTGGTAATAGCGGCATCCATAGTCACTGTATTGGCAGTGGAGGCATTAATAGTGGCAGTTGGGCCAGGGAGCCCACCATGATATATCACAGTCTGACAATAGTGGCATGATGGCCGATGATGATTGTGTATTGGACAGGACCTTGGAGCCAGATCAGGGTGCTGAGGAGGAAGATGGTGGCAGCAGCAGCAGCAATAAAGAGTAGAGGTGAGGTTCAGCCAGAACCTCCCAAAAACTGCCAGGGCCATATCTGGGATCAAGCAATATTCAGGACTCATCAGTCTCCCTCTAATGAACCCTTCCCTATAAAAAATTGTTTTTATTAACTCATAAAATCCATTGTACCTAATCAAGTGTAAGTGCATTAAAACAAATAAGCATCTTTATCCTGCGTGTCTGGGCTATAGGAAGTTCACTAAATATTTGGCTTACTATGTGGAAAGTGTATTAAGTATTTTCCTTATTATCTATGCATCCACCATTCTATGCCTCACAATCAGGTTCCGGAAACCCAGTTGATTGTATTTACTTAGAGCACAGTGCTATTAAAATAGCAATTTATGAGCGTTTAAATTGATGATGATGGTGTCAATCGTCTCAGTGGGGGACAGAGCTATAAACATCTGACTCTTCAGGCACACTGGCCAGAGTAGACATCTGTATGCTCGCTTCCGTACGCACTGACAGGCGTATCATTCACATCAAGCAGTCTGATGATTACTGATAGCCATGCTTAATGGGATAATGTTTTCCTCCCTCTGAAAGGGAGTCCGAATTCCATGATTACCAGGAAACACTGTGTACTTAGGCTGCAGCAGCTTTCGGCATGGATACGCCTACCACCAGCATTTCTGAAGGGAAGGCCCATTTCCTTCCCCCGCACTCCCCCAATCGATTCTGCATTCTCCGCTGCCCATTTCGAGCTCTTCTGCCTGGGTCCCAACCCGATGAGGCCAATTCTTTTTTATATTTGGCTAGATTGTAGTCAATGCAACAAAACAGGAAAAGAAGCAGCACCATCCAGGCCCAGGCAAAATAGCCAGCAGCATGTGCTAGGGGAGCAAAGGAGGATAAATGCTATGTAAAAGAGCTTGCCTCCACAGGTTAGCACCATATAGTAATTAGACAAAATGCCCGGAAAACCCCTTTAAGTAATAATGACAGTTGTGGCAGTTCAGATACACTGATCAAATTCCTCGTGTTGAAAGAATCAAAATTTTCCAGTGCATGTCGGCTACAATGTGAATATTGGAGTTCTCCTTTTACAGTCATAGATCCAGGCAGACAACTTGATCCTATGCCAGCTCTCTGCTGAGTCTTTTCTGTGTTTTTCCCTTCTGATTAAAGTCTATAAAAGGACTGGAGACACCTTACTCTGTTCTTTAGACCTGCAGATCTTTATGATAAACAGCTAACAATAAGACCTACGGAGTGCAGATCATGACATTGCAGACCTCCATGGAAGGATCAGAGGTTCCCATAAAATAAAAAGACGTATTGCAGGTGATGATGCTTATCACGCCAGTTATAAATATTTCCCAGCATAGAAGGTAACTCAACAGATTCATGTGTTTTGCACATAAAAGTGATTGGAAAAATGCAGCCATATGTTCAGTCTTATAAATTCAGTTTGCACTACAATCTAGACCTAAAAGCTTCAGTAACTTGATTTCAGTCTTCCAAAGTTTTTCTATCAGATTTGAAGGCGACCTTCTAATATCCAAGAGCTCACATAAGGCTTGCTTAGCCAATTAGGTTTGCATCACCTTTAATCGTATAATTACTGTAAATTGGGGTCGCTAAAACAAAAGGAAAAATGCAGTCTGGTTCCTACAGTTCCTCCTTTTAATGGTATTGGTCATCTTAGGCCATTAACCCCTTAAGGACCTGCGCTGTACATGTACGGTGCTGTGAACGGGCGAGTGCAGTCACTGATAGCCGGACCCCTGCTGCATGCATTAACACTTGATGTGCTGTCCGCGGCACTTGCGATGTGTGGAGGGAGGGAGAGAGAAGCCATCGGGTCCCTGTGCTGCTGTGATGGGGACCCGATGGCAGGGAAGGCAGCCCAATGCCTTCCTTAGGCATCGTGGCTGCCTTCCATGACAGCCTAATAGATCCAGCCCCCTGGATCTCACGGTCAGACAGGCTGAAGTGTATTACATTCGGTAATACACTGACAGCCAATGCATCACAATACAGAAGTATTGTGATGCATTGTAAAGGGGATCAGACCCCCAAAAGTTGAAGTCCCAGAGTGGGACAAAAAAGAAAGTAAAAAAAAAGTTTTACAAAAAATTAAAAGTAAATTTTTTTTTTTTAAAGTGTCCTTTTCCCAAAATAAAGTAAAAAAAAAAGTAAAAAATAGGGAAGAAAAGAAAAGTAGACATATTAGGTATCGATGCATTGACTGCGTATGACCCCCATAGTACCAATCTAACCTTCACCTCATCCCGCAAAAAATGATACCCTACCTAAGACAATCGCCCAAAAAATAATAAGACTGTGGAGACACTAAAACATCATTTTTTTAAGTAAATAAAAAAAAGTAGACATATTAGGTATCTCTGCGTCCATAACAACAAGCTCTATAAAAATACCACATGACCTAACCCCTCAGTTAAACACCGTAAAAAAAAAATAGTGTAAAAAAATCAATAGCAAGCGATCAAAAAGTCATATGGACCCCAAAATAGTGCCAATCAAACCATCATCTCATCCCGCAAAAATTATATCCTACCTAAGACAATTTCCCAAAAAATAAAAAAAAAACTATGGCTCTCAGACTATGGAGACACTAAAATGATTTTTTTTGGTTTAAAAAATTATATTATTGTGTAAAACTATTAGGTATCACCACGTCCGTAAGAACCTGCTGTATAAAAATATCACATGACCTAACTCCTTAGGTGAACACCATAAAAAAAGCAATTTTTTGTCACCTTACATCACAAAAAGTGTAATACCAAGCGATCAAAAAGTCATGCGCACCCCACAATAGTACCAATCAAACCATCATCTCCTACCAAAAAAATGAGACCCTACATAAGACAGTAACCCAAAAAAACTACGGCTTTCAGAATGTGGAGACCCAAAAAATCTTTTTTTTCAAAAATGCTTTATGTAAAACTGAAACAAACAACCAAAAAAGTAGTCATATTTGGTAATGTCGCATCCGAACAACCTGCTCTAAAAAAATACCACATGATCTAACCTGTCAGATGAACTTTGTAAATAACAAAAAATAAAAACGGTTCCAAAACATCTATTTTTTTATAGCTTGCCTCAAAAAAGTGTAATATAGAGCAACCAAAAATCATATGTACCCTAAAATAGTACCAATACAACTGACACCTTATCCTGTAGTTTCCAAAATGGAGTCACTTTTTTGGAGTTTCTGCTCTAGGGGTGCATCTGCTTCAAATGGGACATGATGTCAAAAAACTAGTCCAGCAAAATCTGCCTTCCAAAAACCATATGGCGTTCCTTTCCTTCTGCGCCCTGCCGTACAGCAGTTTATGACCACATATGGGGTGTTTCTGTAAACTACAGAATCAGGGCAATAAATATTGAGTTTTGTTTGGCTGTTAACCCTTGCTTTGTTAGCGAAAAAAATGGATTAAAATGGAAAATCTGCCAAAAAAGTAAAATTCTGAAATTTAATCCCCATTTTACATTAATTCTTATGCAACACCTAAATAGTTAACAAAGTTTGTAAAATGAGTTTTGAATACCTTGAGGGGTGTAGTTTCTAAAATGAGGTCACTTTTTTGGAGTTTCTACTCTAGGGGTGCATCAGGGGGTCTTCAAATGTGACATGGCAGCTTAAAATTATCCCAGTAAAATCTGCCTTTCAAAAACCATATGGCCTTTCCTTCTGAGCAATTTACGACCACATATGGGGTGTTCCTGTAAACTAAAGAATCAAGGAAATAAATATTGAGTTTTGTTTGGTTGTTAACCACTTAAGGGCTCTTTCACACTTGCGTTGTCCGGATCCGGCATGTACTCCACTTGCCGGAATTACACTCCGGATCCGGAAAAACGCAAGTGTACTGAAAGCATTTGAAGACGGAACCGTCTTCAAAATGCTTTCAGTGTTACTATGGCACCCAGGACGCTATTAAAGTCCTGGTTGCCATAGTAGGAGCGAGGAGCGGGGGAGCGGTATACTTACAGTCCGTGCGGCTCCCGGGGCGCTCCAGAATGACAGCAGAGCGCCCCATGCGCATGGATGACGTGTCCAATGCGATCACATGATCCATGCGCTTGGGGCGCCCTGACGTCACTCTGGAGCGCCCCGGGAGCCGCACGGACGGTAAGTATGCTGCTCCCCCACTCCCCGCTACACTTTACCATGGCTGCCAGGTAACCATTAGCATCCAGGCAGCCATGGTAACCATTCAGAAAAAGCTAAATGTCGGCTCCGGCAATGCGCCGAAACGACGTTTAGCTTAAGGCCGGATCCGGATCAATGCCTTTCAATGGGCATTAATTCCGGATCCGGCATTGCGGCAAGTGTTCCGGATTTTTGGTCGGAGCAAAAAGCGCAGCATGCTGCGGTATTTTCTCCGGCCAAAAAACGTTCCGTTCCGGAACTGAAGACATCCTGATGCATCCTGAACGGATTTCACTCCATTCAGAATGCATGGGGATAATCCTGATCAGGATTCTTCCGGCATAGAGCCCCGACGACGGAACTCTATGCCGGAAGAAAAGAACGCAAGTGTAAAAGAGCCCTAAGGCTACTTAAGTACAGAGGGGGTGAAATTATACCCTGTAATATATTGTAGCCTTTCATCAGTGGTTACAATCGTGCAACTTTTAAGTCTAGGGCACAAATGACAATTTGGGTTTACTGCAGTCTATTACCTGCAACGTTTTTTGTTACCACTGATAGCTATATTGTTACCGTGTGTGTAAGACATCCTTCCTAACCTTTTTAATTGAGTGATAGTGAATAAAGATTTCTTGTTTTTGTTTTAGCGTCCACAATTTACAGTAATTATAGCTTCCAATATCCAGCTTAAAGATAAGTGTATCTATTATGAGCAAATCGGATTTGTTGCGAATTTCACAAAAAATCTGCTGACAAAACAAATTCGAAGTTCGCTTTGAATAATTCGCACAAAATGGCGCCCACACAATTTTACTGTGATAATTAGCGGGAAATAGGGCAGGAAGGGGATAGGAAGGGTTTTTTCCCTGATTGGCTCAGAGGATGGCTATCAGGGGGCTAAACTTGGAATATAAACTTGGTTGATGTTGATCTTTGTGATCTAACCTTTTGTAAGTGTGCAATGTGGAGTTCTGCCTTATCCTTGGCATCTTGTACTAAGGGATGCTTTCTTTGGAGTAGAATTTTTCTCATCAAAGGCGTCATCAATGTCAGAGTTGATAAGGAATGTTATGTAGTGTTCATCTCTTTTTTTTTTACATTTGAGTACTCAGAAGCATTTGCTTTTGTCCAGCGACAGAGGAATCCACAAAAAATTTTATGGACATGTTATGCTTTTGCTTACAAAAGTACTGTCTTAATAAGATAGAACTGCAGCTTGTACATGCTTGTACATAGAGATGCTGTAGACTTAGGTTTCCTATGACTATTCTGCTACCGTGACGTATGTGAGAGAGGTCTCTGATGAGTGTGAGTGGCAATCTTTACAAGCAATTGAAGATATTGAAATTGCTATAATCATTCTCCTAGCAACACTAGTTGCATTTAGAATTCCAGTAAGGAAGATGCTATGGATATGCCTTTAGGTATGTTTTTGGATACACCTTGGGAAATGATAATAGAGATCATAGAAAAATTCTCTCTCCAGCTCTGTGATGCATATCTGACAAACAGGAAAAGACTGCAGGACACCGAATGTGAGCTCACAGAAGAGGAAGAGTTACAAGATGAATGACAATGAAATACAAGCATAGATAACTTTATAAAATATAACAATGGTCACTAGATGGCAGCAAAGTACACTAAGTATAGTGGTTAACACATATAATACTGAACACAATTAATATGAATTTTAAATGAGAGTCATTAGCTGGGGCAGCATAAATTTGACACATTAATATACCAGAGCAATTTAAAGCATTATACTGTTGTGTTATATACCCATTAAATTCAACGTAATATACTGTTGCGTTAATATACCCGTTAAATTCAATTCATAATACTTTTGTGTAAAGAAAGCATTTAAATGTAATGTATTATTCTGTTGCATTAATATGAAATAGAAATTTAATGCAGTATACTGTTGTATTAATATACCAGTTAAGATCAACGCATTGGACTGTTATAAATTGTCAAGACCAGTGTGCAGTGTATTTGTAGAAGGAGAGGGACATTGAAATTCACCTCTGTTAATTACCAAATAAAACCACTTGCGAAATAATCAGTTTCTAGGATGAGGTAAGTTTTAGACTGGACCGGGTAAGTCAATGGTTGTCATATATCTTGACTTCTTCAAAACATTCAATACTAGCTGGATCAAACCAGGAAAGGCCAAAAATAAACCAAACCAGAACCAATAAGAAGAGTCAAAAAGCGGAGCAGGAGTCAAAACCAGCGCATCTGCCGGCTGGACATGATAGAGTCACTAGCACTAGTTGGCTGACTCGGTATTTGGCACTATTCTCTTCAATATATTTTATTAATGATCTTGTAGAGGGATTGTGAAATAAAATATCAATTTTTGTTGACCATAATAAACTGTGTAAAGCAGTTAACGTAAAAGAGAACAGTATACTGCTACAGATGGATCTGGATTAAAGGGGTACGGTCAGCTAGTTTTAGTCTATAGAGCTGTGTACATGTGCTGCTAGATCGCCACTAGCATGTCCGCAATATAAATTTTCCATAGCTGTGAGTGTTTTTATTCAGTCAAGAAAATTATTTTATATATGCAAATTAGGTCAGTGAGGAGCCCAAGGGGCTGTTACAAACATTTCAGGAGCCCAGCCACGTCCACTGCGAAGGAGGCCAGCACCGCCCGCATCCTCCGAATCTCCTTACTGCTCCCCCAACGTCACACAGTTGAAGCGCCGTAATCTCGTGCATGCCAGCTAGGCTGATGCAAGCACAGAGTAATAACACCATGCCGGCACTGACATGCGGCATACTTGCGTATTTGAGAGATTACAGCACTTCAACTGTGTGATGTCAGTGGAGCAAGTAGGAGAGCCACAAATCTGTTAGCAGGAACTGCCTGCCGGATGACACTAACGCTAGTGTGAAAGTACCCTTATCTGAAAAAAATAGAAAAAATTATAAATACATGATAACAATTCAAGTAAATGCATATATATTGGATATAAAATATCCTTATAAAACAACTTAGGCTACTTTCACACTTGCGTTCGGGGTTCCGCTTGTGAGTTCCGTTTGAAGGCTCTCACAAGCGGCCCCGAACGGATCCGTACAGCCCCAATGCATTCTGAGTGAATAAGGATCCGTTACGCCTCCATTCCGCTCAGGAGGCGGACACCCGAACGCAGCTTGCAGCGTTTTGGTGTCCGCCTGGCCGTGCGGAGCCAAACGGATCTGTCCTGACTTACAATGCAATATATTGACGTTGACACAATATGGTGCAATTGCAAACGGATCCGTCCCCCATTGACTTTCAATATAAAGTGTAGGAGTCCCTATTAATATACCATCGGATCGGTGTTTTCTCCAATCCGATGGTATATTTTAACTTGAAGCTTCCTCATCACCATGGGAACGCCTCTATGTTAGAATATACCATCGGATTTGAGTTAGATCGTGAAACTCAGATCCGACAGTATATTATAACACAGAGGCGATCCCATAGTGATGGGGACGCTTCAAGTTAGAATATACTAAGAACTGTAGACATAACGGCCCCCTGCTGCCTGGCAGCACCCGATCCCTTACAGGGGGCTGTGATCCGCACAATTAACCCCTCAGGTGCCGCACCTGAGGGGTTAATTGTGCATATCATAGCCCCCTGTAAGAGATCAGGTGCTGCCAGGCAGCAGGGGCCAGACCCCCCTCCCTCCCCAGTTTTAAATTCATTGGTGGCCAGTACGGCCCCCCCTCCCTCCCCAGTATTATATTCATTGGTGCCAGCGCTCCTCCTACTGGTAAGTGAAAGGTCTGTGCTATAAGCAATGCGCCGCACAGACCTTTCACTTACCAGTAGGAGGAGTGCCCGGCCGGACACAGACAGCGCAGGTAAGTATAATGCTTCTAAAATTGCTAAGTAACCATGGCAGCCAGGACTGCAGTAGCGTCTTGGCTGCCATGGTAACCGATCGGAGCCCCAGCGATTAAACTGGGACTCCGATCGGAACTCTCCGCTGCCACCAATGATGGGGGGGTGATTTTAAGTAGGGGGGAGAGAGGGGAGGCCGCACTGGCCACCAATGAATATAATACTAGGGAGGGAGGGAGGGGGCCGCACTGGCCACCAATGAATATAATACTGGGGAGGGAAGGGGGGCCGCACTGGCCACCAATGAATATAATACTGGGGCGGGAGGGAGGGGGGCCGCACTGGCCACCAATGAATTTAATACTGGGGCGGGAGGGAGGGGGGCCGCACTGGCCACCAATGAATATAATACTGGGGAGGGAGGGGGGCCGCACTGGCTACCAATGAATTTAAAACTGGGGAGGGAGGGGGGTCTGGCCCCTGCTGCCTGGCAGCACCTGATCTCTTACAGGGGGCTATGATCCGCACAATTAACCCCTCAGGTGCGGCACCTGAGAGGTTAATTGTGCGGATCACAGCCCCCTGTAAGAGATCGGGTGCTGCCAGGCAGCAGGGGGCAGTTATGTACACAGTTCTTTTAGTATATTCTAACTTGAAGCGTCCCCATCACCATGGGAACGGCTCTGTGTTAGAATATACTGTCGGATCTGAGTTTTCACGATGTGAAAACTCAGATCTGAAAAAACAGTTATGCAGACGGATCCTTTCTGAACGGATGCAAGCGTTTGCATTATAGGTGCGGAACCGTCTGTGCAGATACCAGACGGATCCGCACCAAATGCAAGTGTGAAAGTAGCCTTATGTTTTATATTCGTATTTCACAAAAACGCACTCAGTTCATATTCACAATTTAGGCCCTTTGGTTCCAGAGTCTGCAACCTGTGAATCCAAAAGGTGAAGGCTGATATTGGGAGTAACATAAACTTACCACGTCAAATGTTATCCACACGCGTTGTTTTTCTAGTCCTCTACATGGCGAAATTAAGAAAGATTAAAGATCATACCTTACTGCGAGTGCCGGTCCTTTACTTCACATTGATTTATGGGACGCTGACCCTGGACGCGAGCACCGCGAGGCTGATATATCAGAGTGCCGTCTGCATCTGTTTCTATGTGTCACTTTATGTGGTAATATCTTTGGAACACTTTTACTTACCAATGCCATTCTGAGATTGTTTTCTCGATAGTGTACTTCATGATAGTGGTAAATTTGAGTCAATATAAATCACCTTTATTTATTTTTAAAAAATCCTAAATTTACAGACAATTTGGAAAAATTTGTGATTTTCACAAAAAAGTTATTACTTAAAATTTCCCCTATGTCTACTTTATGTTGGAATCATTTTGTAGATGCAATTTTATTTTTTCAAGACATTAGAAGGCTTAGAATTTGCAATTCTTAAACGTTTTAAGAAAATTTCCAAAACCCACTTTTTTAAGGACTAGTTCTTTTTTTTAAATCAGATTGTTTTTATTGAGTTTTTCAAAACATTTTATAAAACAAACAGAGCATCCCCCCCTCTCCCCCTCCCCATACCCAAGCGACCTAGATCCAAGGAAAACATTTCCAAAATTCCTCTCCAAAAAGAGTTCGGTATTGAAATGCAATAATTATACAGTACAGCTGGACATCCGATATCTATTCCTTAAGCACAAATCATATGTCAGTATTTCGAATACATCAGTACATTCCACGGCAGCATAGCAAAGCATATATACCACCCCTCCGCCCAATAGACTACACCCCACTCCTTCTTACAGCATCCAGCCCTCATGTCCCCCCGGTGAACAATAACACCCATACATCCCACGGGCGATGCGAATTCCATTATCTACTTAAACAGCATTAATCTACCATATTGTGGTATTGCCTCCACCGTCCCCAGATCTTCTCATATTTTTTACTGTTATTCCTCTTCTGGTATACAAATTTTTCCATTTGCAACAGTGTTTGAACCTTACGAACAAGTTCTCCCACCTCTGGAGGATCATGATCCACCCAATGGTACGCAATCACCTTTCTTGCTTGATATATTATGCGGGTAATCTCTAATTTCTGCTCAGCGGCTAATTGTACAGACTCCGTACAGCCTAATACACATAATCTGGCATCTGCCTCTACTCTTGTCTCAAACACTTTCCGTATTAGATCTATTATGTCCTCCCAATATCTCCTCAGCCTGGGGCAGTTCCACATAAGGTGTATCAGCGTAGCATTGGGTGTACCACATCTGGGACACATGTCATCTGACCTGTACCCCATTTTCCTCAAAAGGACAGGCGTCCGATAAACTCTATGTAACAGCAGTAATTGTGACATTCTGTGCGATTCACCAACCGCAACATCTGTGAACCCCTCCAGAACTGTATGCCATTGCTCCTCTGACAAGTCTTCGATATCCCCCCGCCATTTTTCGTACAACTGAAGAGGTTGCTTTTTAATCTGCATTTCCATAAGACTGCTATAATGCAGTGATATGACCCCACTGGTGGATCCCCCTGAGCTTGCTAAATCAATCATCGGATTTCTGGAGGCCGGCGCAACCCCCCCAGCCGCATCCTGGGCGCGTATAGCGTGCCGTATCTGCAAGTATAAGTAAAATTGGGAATGTGGGAGCTGAAATTCCCTTTGTAGGTGAGCATATTCTTTCAGAGTATTCCCCTCATACAGCTGATGCATGTAGGTGAGACCGTACCTACCCCAGACCTGAACATCAGACACTTTATGTAGTTCTGTATACATAAGATTGGGCCAAATTGCGGTAAACCTGGTATAACCCTGCACCCCAGCTATTGTCTTGCCTTTCCACCAGACCTTATGAATCACCCGAAGTATCGGAATATCACTGCCCAGTCTATCCAGTGATCCATCTTCTAATGCAGTCATTAGATTCTTGCCCTTAACATAGTGACGCACTATTCTTCCAGCTGTATTAATTCCATCCTCCATCCCCCATCCCCGCAATTGTTGAAGTTGGGCAGCTAAATAATAAATCCACGGATCCGGAACCCCCAGTCCCCCATCCGTCTTTGGTCTACGCAGCGTGGCTAGCTTAATACGTGGAACTCCTCTCTTCCATATCAGGTCCCGAAATATAGCATTGACTGTGGCAAAAAATCGGGCAGGCACCCATATAGGCGCATTATGTAGCAAGTATAGGAGCTGTGGCATTAAAATCATTTTTATAAGGTTAACTCTCCCTATAACTGAAAGTGGTAACTTGGTCCAAGCCTGCACCTTCTGCCTAAATCTCTGCAACAACGGAGTCAAATTCAATTTTTCATAGTCCGCTACATCATTGGTGACCTGAACGCCCAGGTATTTAAAGGATCTGACTAGTTGCAAGCCCTCTGCAGAACACTGGTCTTGCCCTCCATCAGCCGAAAGTGTCATAAGTGCAGACTTGGACCAGTTAATACACAGTCCCGATAACCTACCAAACCCATTTATAATGCTCATGGCTGCCGAAAGAGAGGAGCTCCAGTCATCAAGGAATAGAAGCATATCGTCTGCATAGAGGGCCACTTTTTCAGTTACCCCCCCATATCTAAAACCTTGAACCTCACGTGCCTCTCTCAGTGCCGCTGCCAGTGGCTCAATCGCTATTGCAAAAAGTAGGGGTGATAGAGGGCACCCCTGCCTTGTTCCCCTATACAATGGAAAGGAGTGAGAAAGAGCTCCATTAACCCTGATTCTAGCAGTAGGGATTTTATATAAGAGCTTGATCCATTGGATAAAGACAGACCTAAAGCCCATCCTCCTGAGTACGGCCCATAAGTAAACCCACTCCACACTGTCAAATGCCTTGGCCGCGTCTAGAGACGCGACCGCCGCATTCAACCCATGGAATCGGCCCGCCTGTATATTCAAAAAAAGGCATCTGATATTAACAGCCGTCGCCATATTTGGCATGAATCCAGCCTGATCCGTATGTATTAGTGACGTGATCACAGTATTAAGCCTATTCGCTAACACTTTAGCTAATAACTTCACGTCCACCTGCAATAGTGAAATAGGCCGATATGATTCAGCTAACAAAGGGTCCTTGCCCTGCTTAGGGATGACGACTATGATCGCCTCATTCATACTAAGCGGCAAACCGCCCTGACTCTGTGCTTCCTGGAACACTTTCAACAGCTGGGGGAGCAGAATAGGGGCAAATGTTTTAAATATTTCCGCAGGTAATCCATCACTCCCTGGGGCCTTGGTATTTGCCATCTCACTCAGGGCCCTTTCTAGCTCTGTAGTTGTAATAGGTCCGTCCAAGGCTATCACTTGATCAGCCCCTAACGTGGGAAGCTGTATCCCATCCAAGAAACCTGCAATTTCTGTCTCACCTGCATTAGTTTTGGACTCATAAAGGGACGCATAGAATGTATGCATAATTTCCACCACCCTATCTTGAGCAGCACAAACAGTCCCCTCATTATCGCAAAGAGCAGCGATATATGCAGAAGGCTGCTGCGCTCTTGAGAGTAGTGATAGCAGTCTACCTGTTCTTTCCCCTTCTTCATAAAATGATTGTTTCTGGAAGAAACGTTTGTTCTTTGCCCTGAGGAGAATCTTGTCATTTAGTTTGTGTTGCGCTTCCTGCCACTGTTCTCTGTGTAATTCCGTGGGCTGCCTAACATATTGGATTTCCGCATCCACCAATAATCGCTCTAAATTCCTTATCGTTATTCGAGACTCATTTCGTTTTTTATTGACCTCCGCAATCAGTATTCCTCGCAAAAATGCCTTCATGGCATCCCACACTATCAGTGGAGAAGTTCCCGGAAGGTTAATGGTAAAAAATTCCGTTAACGCCGTCCCAATGTTTGAAACCGTAGGTAACACTGACAGCCAAAACGGATTAAACTTCCACAATGGTCTCCCACTGTTTAGATGGGTGAGGAAATTAGCAGATACCAAAATGGGGGAGTGGTCAGAAATTTTCCTGGGTAAATACTCAATATTGCAGATACGGCACCCCATCGCTTCATTCCCCAGTGCTAGATCTATTCTAGACAGTGTCTGATAGGTACTAGAACAACAGGAATACTGCCGCACAGAAGGATTGCGCAGCCTCCAGAAATCTAACAGTGATGCTTCCTCCAGAAGTCTCCCAAATGGTGTAGGTTGCCCTCTTAATTGAACAGCAGAGGTCGACATCCTATCCCATTCCGTACATATCACATTATTAAAGTCTCCCAAAATCAGTGCAGGTACATCGGGATAGTCTGACAAAAAGGTTATCAGTTTTTTAAGGGCAGTTGGGGAATATGGCGGTGGTATATATACCCCACAGATAATACATTGAACATTGAAGAGTGTACCATATAAGAAGACATATCCTCCATTCGGACCAATCCTCTTATCTATGCAGCTAAAACTCAGCTGCCTATGAATCAAAACACTTACCCCTCTTGCATATGAGGAGTAAGTAGAATGATAACATTGAGACGCCCATCTAGGAGATAACAAGTG
The DNA here is from genome assembly GCF_905171765.1 of Bufo bufo. NCBI lineage: Eukaryota > Metazoa > Chordata > Amphibia > Anura > Bufonidae > Bufo > Bufo bufo. Next base: position 212,629,672 of record NC_053394.1, read on the forward strand.
GGATTGCTCCTGAAGGAGATGCGTCTCCTGTAGACAGCAGATTACAGGATGATATGACTTTACCATTTCCATTACTGCCTTCCTTTTGTTAGCATCTTTAACCCCTCTTACGTTCCAGCTCAGGAAATTTACTGGATTAGCCATGTTCAAACCTGAGATCCAATACATGTACCGGATACTGTAAATTACATTTCTTCATTATCTGTCTTCCTTGGATCGCGCCTATGAACCTAGAACCCCCCTTCCCTAACTTCCCTGTTCCCACCCCATCCCTGAAAAACTCCTCCCTCATTACCTAACTAACCCTGGAAGTCTCGCCTCCTGACAGACCCCACTAATACACCTTAATATTAAGGCCCGTGGGTAATCCTAATATCTATCAGCAGAGCTGGCCTACCAACCCGTGATGTCTGGTGGAATCAGAAGCTTCTGTATTACGCCAGGTACACTCACAACCTGTCAGGTAATTAGAACGTATAAAACTGGGTAATTTTCCTGCACTAACCCCAATTATAGTTGAAAAAATAGACTTTGGTATCATCACTTTTCAGCTTATTACTGCGCACAAGCATCTGGACCTCTTACTAAGCCATATACAACAAGTAAAACGGATAACAAAACTTAGCAAGATTTAGCTCTGCATTACTACACAGAACATATTCACCCTCCAGAGGGCACAATGTCCCTTCTTCCAAGAGGACCGCTCAGTCGCCTTGATTTACCTCCTCCCGGATCTGTCGCTCATGCCGATCTAGCCATCTGGATGCCTCTTTTGGGTCTTCAAAGAAGCTTGTGGTTCCAAGAGCCACTATTCTAAGCTTCGCCGGATACAGCATTGAGTACGATGCTCCAAGTACTCGCAGTCGTCGCTTTACATCCAGGAAACGAGCACGCTTTTTCTGGACTTCCATCGAGAAATCAGGGAAAAACTAAATCCTGTGGCCATCTATGGAGATATCAGGCAGATCCCTGGCCTTGCGTAGAATAGAATCCCTATCCCTGTAGTGTAGCACTTTCATCAGGACGGGTCTTGGTGGCGCCCCTGGTGGCAATGGCCGCGACGGTACTCTGTGTGCCCGTTCTATAGCAAATAGAGGAGATAGTACGCCCTCTCCAAACTGATCTTTGAGCCATTTTTCAAAAAACTCGGTGGGATTTGGGCCCTCCACCTTTTCAGGCACACCCACCAAGCGCACATTATTACGCCTCAGGCGGTTTTCCATGTCGTCTTGTTTGGCAGAGATAATATCAAGCCTACGAGAATGCTCCGCTGTTTCTCTTTTTAGCGGGTGCACCTCATCTTCCATATCTCCCACCCGGTCCTCCAGGGACGTCGTGCGGTCAGCCAGCTTCCTAATATCATGTCTGACAATGGAGATGTCCTCCTTGATAGCCCCCACTTGCATGGTCAGGATGGTAAGTGATTTGCCCCACTTAGAAATGGCCTGAAGAACGTCCTTTATAGTGGGCTCTTCCACATCTGAGTACCTTGCATCAGAATCTTCAGCTCCATCTTGATCCTGGATAGCGGCAAATCTGTTAGGGTGTTGTTTCAGGCCCATCACTTCTTCCGGCCCTTCCCCCTCAGAATCTCGTCCCGTTCCAGCCAAGGAGGCCTTTTTGCGCCCGGTGTCGGAGATGTCACTCTCCCTGAGAAGCTCCGGTGTGTGCGCAAATTGGCTCAGCCTTTCAGCCACCTCCTGCTGCATATCCACCACTCGGTCTTTGCGTCGCGGTGTGGAGGTTACCAAAAATGGCTGCTCTGGGACAGTTTTTATTTTGTTTTTTACAATGTTCATCTGACCCGTTAGATCATGTTGTATTTTTATAGAGCAAGTTGTAACAACTTGCTCTATAAAAATATAACATGATCTAACAAGTCAGATGAACATTGTAAAAAACAAAAAATAAAAACTGTCCCAGAACTGTCCCAAGGTTCCAAGTAGAGCTTCAACATGCAACAAGAAGAAATGAGTGAGACAAAACATTTTTTGAGCATTCAATTAATTGAAAATAACGATTAAACTGAAACAGGCTGTTTTTCAGCTGATCCAAATTTTAGGACCACATGCCTTTAAAAGGCCAAATCTGTGCAAAGATGTGGATTCATTGTCATTTTCTGTCAGGTAGTCACACGTTTTGATGGCAAAGGCAAAAAAACTCTCCCTTTTAGAACGTGGTCGGGTTGTTGAATTGCATAAGCAGTAAGACAGTCATTTGGATTTTCTTAAATGATCCTGAGGGTTATGGAACAAAAAAGTCAAGTGGAAGACCCAAAACAATTTCATCAGCACTGAGCCGGAGGATCCAATTGGCTGTCCGTTAAGACACTGGACGATCCTCGACCCAAATTAAGGCCCTTACTGGTGCTGACTGCAGCCCCATAACCATCAGACGGCATCTGAGAATGAAGGACTTCAAAAACAAAAAAGTCTTCAAAGACCTCGTCTCCTTGAACGCCACAGAACTGCTCGTTTGGACTTTGCAAGAGAGCACCAAACATGGGACACTCAAAGGTGGAAGAAAGTTTTATTCTCTGATGAGAAAAAATTTAACCTTGATGGTCCTGATGGTTTCCAACGTTACTGGCATGACAAGCAGATCTCACCTGAGATGTTTTCTAAGCGCCACAGTGGAGGGGGAGCCATAATGGTCTGGGGTGCTTTTTCCTTCAGTGGAACAATGGAGTTTCAGGAAGTGCAGGGGCGTCAAACGGCCGCTGGCTATGTCCAGATGTTGCAGAGAGCATTCCTCATGACTGAGGGCCCTCGTCTGTGTGGTAACGACTGGGTTTTTCAACAGGACAACGCTACAGTACACAATGCCCGCAGGACAAGGGACTTCTTCCAGGAGAATAACATCACTCTTTTGGCCTATCCTGCGTGTTCCCCTGATCTAAATCCAATTGAGAACCTTTGGGGATGGATGGCAAGGGAAGTTTAAAAAAATGGACAGCAGTTCCAGACAGTAGATGGCCTTCGTGCGGCCGTCTTCACCACTTGGGGAAATGTTCCCACTCACCTCATGGATACGCTTGCATCAAGCAAGCCGAAACGAATTTTGGAAGTGATAAACAATAACGGCGGAGCGACTCATTACTGAGTTCATGTTTGGAAGTTGGATTTCTGTTTCGGGGGGGTTTTAGTTTTTTTTTGGAGGTGTGGTCCTAAACTTTTGATCAGCTGAAAAACAGCCTGTTTCAGTTTATTCGTTGTTTTCATTAAATTGAATGCTCAAAAAATGTTTTGTCTCACTCCCATTTCTTCTTGTTGCATGTTGAAGCTCTACTTGGAACCTTGTTAAGATCCAGCCATGCTAAATATGATTATTATTTTTTTTTTTTTTGCCTTCCTCTGGATCAACTTGCAGGATAACAGGCCAAACTGGATGGACAAATATCTTTTTTCAGCCTTATATACAGTCCTGATCAAAAGTTTAAGACCACTTGAAAAATGGCAAAAAATCATATTTTACATTGTTGGATCTTAACAAGGTTCCAAGTAGAGCTTCAACATGCAACAAGAAGAAATGAGAGTGAGACAAAACATTTTTTTAAGCATTCAATTAATTGAAAATAACCTTGTTAAAATACATATGTCTTTTTGATCGCTTGGTATTACACTTTTTGTGATGTAAGGTGACAAAAAATGGCTTTTTTGGCACAGTTTTTTTTTTTTTTACAGCACTTACCTTTTGGGGGTAGAGTGTGTGATATTTTTATAGAGCAGGTTGTTATGGAAGCAGCAATACCTAATATGTCAATTTTTTACATTTATTTTGTACAGACTAGCCAATCAGAAAGATCACCAGACCGGGACCACCTTCATTGGTCCCAGGCTGGTTAGCTGAGATCCCTGGCTGTGTGTAACAGCCGGGGTCTCAGCGCTGTCACCATGTCTAGGTGCCATTACGGATATACTCGTAATGGAGCACTAAATAGCAGTGATCCATGATGAGTAGACATATCATATAGCACTAAGGTGTTAAGTTCCAGAAAACAGACTTGCAAACCATTTCGTACTCTGTGTGACATTTGTGTACACATTGTATACATTTTAGGCCCAAAAATGTCAGGAATACGGAAGAGTTCCAAACGAAAGACCCAGGGCCAGGCCTTATTTTCCCAGAGCCAGAATGTGGGTAGTAGCAACACCAGTAGTAGTAGTAGTAGTAGTAGTAGAAGTAGTAGTAATAGTAGTAGTAGAATAAGGCTGCAGTGCTCCCTGGCTTCAGAAAGTGTCAGATTGTGGATTGTGGATTGGATGGCTCACTCCTCCTCTCTTTCACAGCAGGATGACGTGGAGGTGAGTCTGACCTGTTCCTAAAGAGGACTGCCCTAAAGAGGAGTTTCAGGAGGAGGCTAGGGAATTGTGTTGGGGGTGGTAATAGTGGCACCCATAGCCACATTATCAGCAGTGGGAGAGCGACAGTAGCAGTCGGGGAAAGTACAGAGCAGGGAGTCGAGAGGGGGACCAAGAAGCCCACCATGATATCTCACAGTCTGATAAAAGTGGCAAGGAGGGTGAGGACTCAGATGACAAATGTGTGTTGGACAGGAGCTGGGAGCCGGATCGGGGAACTGAGGAGGCAACATCAGAGGACAAGGACGGTGGCAGCAGCAGCAATAATGAGTACAGGCAATGTACCTCCAAGGAACAGCCAGGGCCAAATCTGCTTCAGTTTATATATAGAATTACTGTGCTTTTTTTTCCAGAAGAGTAAAAATACTCCTCTGACCATTTTTGAGGAGTATTTTTACCCGAGGAGGAGTACGAAAGTTATGGTAATCAAAATACATAATACATAGGCCTGCACTAGATCACATCTGTGTTGGAGGCTGCGTTTGGAGCCTCTGTTGCAGATTCTGTTGAAAGACCAGACAAAAAAGCCTCATATAAAGCCCTTTTTTGTCTGGTAAAAAGACAGATCCCGAACAGAAACTGAACGGATCCCCTAATAGTCAGCAGAGTCTGCTCAGCTTCTTCGATGTGGGGTGACAGGAGGAGATGGGAGCAGGGTCACCAGTGGGGTGACAGGAGGAGGGGGGAGCAGGGTTACGAGTGGGGTGAAAGGAGGAGGGGGAGCAGGGTCACTAGTTGAGTGACAGGAAAAGGGGGAGCAGGGTCACTATTGAGGGGAGCAGGGTCACCAGTGGGGTGACAGGAGGAGGGGGGAGCAGGGTCACTAGTGGGGTGACAGGAGGAGGGGGGCAGGGTCACTAGTGGGGTGACAGGAGGAGGGGGGAGCAGGGTCACTACTGGGGTGACAGGAGGAGGGGGGAGCAGGGTCACTAGTGAGGGGAAGCAGGGTTAATAGTGGGGTGACAGGAGGAGGGGGGAGCAGAGTCATTAGTGGAGTAACAGTAGGAGCGGGAGCAGGGTCACTAGTGGGGTGACAGGAGGAGGTGGATCAGGGTCACTAGTGGGGGGGAGCAGGTATACTAGTAGGGTGACAGGAGGAGGGGGAGCAGGGTCACTAGTGAGGTGACAGGAGAAGAGGGGAGCAGGGTTACTAGTGGGGTAACAGGAGGGGGGAAGAAAACTGGGAGACTGGATGAAATCACGATTGGGGGAGGGGGGAATCACTTACTTAAAGACTGACAGGCTGGGCTCCTTAGGCTACTTTCACACTTGCGGCAGAGAGATCCGGCAAGCAGTTCCGTCGCCGAAACTGCCTGCCGGATCAGGCAAAATGTATGCTAACTGATGGCATTAGTAAGACTGATCAGGATCCTGATCAGTCTTAAAAATGCCTGATCAGTCGAAAAAATGCATTGAAATGCCGGATCCGTCTTTCTGGTGTCATCCGGCAAAAACGGATCCGGCATTTATTTTTTCACCTTTTTTTCAGTCTGCGCATGCGCATACCAGAAGGACGGATCCGGCATTCCGGTATTCTGAATGCCGGATCCGGCACTAATACATTCCTATGGGAAAAAATGCCTGATCCGGCATTCAGGCAAGTCTTCAGTTTTTTTAGGCCTCTTTCACACTTGCGTTGTCCAGATCCGGCGTGTACTCCACTTGCCGGAATTACACTCCGGATCCGGAAAAACGCAAGTGTACTGAAAGCATTTGAAGACGGAAACGTCTTCCAAATGCGTTCAGTGTTACTATGGCACCCAGGACGCTATTAAAGTCCTGGTTGCCATAGTAGGAGCGGGGAGCGGGGGAGCGGTATACTTACAGTCCGTGCGGCTCCCGGGGCGCTCCAGAATGACGTCAGAGCGCCCCATGCGCATGGATGACGTGATCCATGTGATCACATGATCCATGCGCTTGGGGCGCCCTGACGTCACTCTGGAGCGCCCGGGGAGCCGCACGGACGGTAAGTATACTGCTCCCCCGCTCCCCGCTACACTTTACCATGGCTGCCAGGACTTTAGCGTCCCGGCAGCCATGGTAACCACTCTGAAAAAGCTAAATGTCGGCTCCGGCAATGCGTCGAAACGACGTTTAGCTTAAGGCCGGATCCGGATCAATGCCTTTCAATGGGCATTAATTCCGGATCCGTGTTGCGGTATTTTCTCCGGCCAAAAAACGTTCCGTTCCGGAACTGAAGACATCCTGATGCATCCTGAACGGATTTCTCTCCATTCAGAATGCATTAGGATAATCCTGATCAGGATTCTTCCGGCATAGAGCCCCTAGGACGGAACTCTATGCCGGAAGACAAGAACGCAAGTGTGAAAGAGCCCTAAGCCGGAGATAAAACCGTAGCATGCTACGGTTTTCGCTTTTGCCTGATCAGTCAAAACGACTGAACTGAAGACATCCTGATGCAAACTGAACGGATTACTCTCCATTCAGAATGCATGGGGACATACCTGATCAGTTCTTTTCCGGTATAGAGCCCATGTGACGGAACTCTATGCCGGAAAAGAACAACGCAAGTGTGAAAGTAGCCTTAGCTCTCCAGCAGCCCTTTCATGTTTGCCAGGGTCCTTGGGCAGCGTGCCCTGCTTTTCTTACTACAGACACCCCGGGAGCCGGCACCTCCTCCGGCTCCCACCGGCTTCCCCACCTGAACCAACCTGTATCACTCTGGCGCGCCAATATTCAACCAGTAACCAAGCTCCTTGCTGTAAGGAGATTTGCTATTGGTTATTTCAGGCACAGGCAGCATCGATGCGCTGCCCATGCCATTCACAGCGCTCACTGTGCTGATGAATGTGGGGGAAAAGTCTAAGGCGTTTTTATACGCCTTAGACATTTTCCAGGGAGTAAAATCGCTTGAAAAAGCGTCAGACGCTTGTACAGGCGTTATTGTGACCTCTGCGTGCCGCAGTATTAAAGGGCGGTCTAATATCTCACCGTCTGCGTTTTTGTTGAATTACAGTTGATTTCTTATTTTATATGTAGAATTACTGTGCTGCAGTATTAAAGGGCGGTCCAATATATCACTGCATGCCTCTTGTTCAACTGCTGACACAATTTCTGTTAATCTTTAACTTGATAAATAGAATTGCTGTGTCTCAGTATTAAAGGATGGTCTAATAAATCGCCGTCTGCATGTTGTTGAACTGCTGACACCTTTGCAGTTAATCTCATATTTTATATAGAAATACTGTGCTGCAGTATTAAAAGGTGCTCTAATATATCACCATCTGCATCCTGCTAAACTGTTGACACATTCGCAGTTAATCTCTTATTTTATATATAGAATTACTGTGCCACGGTTTAAAGGGGTGGTCTAATATATTGCCACGTGCCTCTTGTTCAATTGCTGAAATAATCTCTGTCAATCTTTTACTTGATATATGGAACTACTGTGCCTCAGTATTAAATGGCAGTCTAATATATCGCCTCCTGCATCTTGTTGAACTGCTGACACAATCCCTGTTAAACTTTTAGTTGATATAAAGAATTACTGTGCCTCAATATTAAAGAGCAGTCTAATATATCACCATCTGCATCTTGTTGAACTGCTGACACATTCGCAGTTAATCTCTTATTTTATATATAGAATTACTGTGCCGCAGTATTAAAAGGTGATCTGATATATCGCCATCTGCGGTGGTCTAATATATCGCTGCATGTATCTTGTTGAACTGCTGACACAATACCTGTTAATCTTTTAGTTGATCTATAGAATTACTATACCTCAATATTAAAAGGTGATCTAATATATCACCATCCGCAACTTGTTGAACTGCTGACACATTCGCATTTCTCTCATTTTATATATAGAACTACTGTATCGCAGTATTAAAGGGCTGTCTAATGCATTGCCGTCTGCATCTTGAACTGCTGACACAATCCCTGTTAATCTATTAGTTGATATATAGAACTACTGTGTCTCTGTCTTCTTGAGTCACTCCGGAAATGCCCCATGACCATTTTTCTCTCATCTTTTAACAGGTGTTGGATCGAACTGCCAGTCAAATGCTACACCATGAGGTACTCTTTATATGTAGTTTCAGGGTGCAAAGGGTTAAAGGTAAGCATAATTTTAATTATTAGGCTAACATGTATATAGTGGTCAACTACTGGCCCCATGTGGCCCCTTTACATAATTCTCATACAAAGGGGCATTTTCAGGAAATTGCAGGCCACAATAGCAATAACTGGCATATTGTGCCACGCACCTAAAAAGCCAAACCCCATACCAGCAACCGCTCCTGTTTGGCCAATAAATTATATGGCAGCTACTAGTTTTCGGGCTCCTTTCCTTTATGGCAATAATCCTGCAGCCATGATTGATCCATCCACCATGTTCGGCCCTTCTGGTATTAACCATAATACATGTTTAAAGTGAAATACCATCCGGTTCATAGTATATACTGTATTTGCATAGTTTTCAATATTACACTTGGAATATGGAAATCATTCTTTTTTAAAAGGAATTCATGTCTGCAGTGTTAAAAAAAATAATTTCTGTTCTTTTAGTAGTCTTCCATTTGACAGAACATAGAAATTTACAATTTTAATGTGTACATTTTTATATTTATTCTCAGTCCGTTTTTGAAAGTTCTTCATTATTTGTATTGTTTTCAGGGCATACTGTATAGTACGGAGTCCATTTTAGTTTTTTCCTATAGCCATAACTTTTTTTAAATTTTCCATTCATATAGCCATATGAGGGGTAATTTTTGGGGGATGAGTTGTACTATTTAAGAGCACCATTCAATTTACCATGTCTGTTATTGGAAAATGGAAAAAAAAAAAATTTGTGGGGTTAAATTGAAGAGAAAACCTACAATTCCACCAAGGTTTTTGGGGTTTTGATATCACGGTGTTCTCAGTGCACTGAAAATGTCATAACGACCTTATTCTGCAGCTCAACATGAATACAGCAATACCAAACTTGAATGAGAAGGTGTGTCCAAACTTTTGGTCTGTACTGTATATATATATATAAACATTTCATTTATATATTTAAATTTGGGAAAGGGGGTTAATTTTGGACCCCCTTAGGGGACTAGAACCTGGGAATTTTTTGATCCATTGTCCTATTCATTCTAATTGCCATTCCCCGTCATTGCGGCCGGGTGTCTGCTGTACGATACCCGCCGCTTATGGAGCGGCCTCAGTGCAGCAGCCTGCCTCATACATTCCACCGTGACGTACGGGTATACTGATCCTCCAGGCGGTAGCTGATCCTCCATGTCACTAACGCGACCCTTAAGGCCTCCCATATTAGTATTCAGAGACGTGAGGGCTGTGCTGCATTGTGCCACCATCTTATATACGTCTGCGATAGTGGGTTCGGAAATGGGCGCCGCTTCTGGCGGCAACTCAGGACCCACCTTCATCCTTGCTACCGATGCATATGAGGCCGCTTCCAGGGGCACCGCTTCCCCAGCCTCACCGGACATCCCAGCATCAGGCTCCGAATCAGTTGCTGCGGCTGCTGGGGTACAGGCATATTTCCCCAGCTTCGCCGTCACATCAGAGAGCTTAGTGTTTTGCACGGCGCCATTTTGTTTGGACGGCGTGTCCGTGCCGCCGTCTTTACTCTCCTTCTCCCTCTGCTTTTGGCGGGTCATACCGAGACCGGAGAAAACCCCAGCGTTCAGGGAGGCTTCAGATCAAGGTCGGTTCCCTCTGAAGTCGGGTAGGAAGCGGGTGAGCGATTATATGCAGGATACTGTCCAGGAGCTCAGCGCCATGCGTCTCTCTACATTGGCGGTTAGGCCACGCCCCCTTCGTTGGATTTATTACTTGAAAACGATGGCCCCATTAGGCATGAACGAACAACTCAACTTCAGCTGCTACATATGATATCGCTTTAAACTTCAGCTGCCACATATGATATCCCCCCTTTTTGTTTAATATATGTATTGTTCTGGGTTTTCTTTGTCGCTTTGGTTCTCATATTGTACTCTAGCTAATTAGTCTCCTGATTGAGGCTGGTGTCCTTCTAGCCAGCCATTCATAGCTCTGTACTTTGATTATTTAAAAATATGTTACATGGGGCATTGTTACATTACAGGCTCCAATTGCCACCCGTGATGCCCGGCTTACTAGCCTTTGGCATCTGGGTTGCTACAGACACAGCCCGCCCCCTGACTAGATATTAAATAGTCTCCACTTTGGCACGCACGCGCCTTGGGGGGCGTGGCCGGAGTGCGGCGTTGTTTCCCTTGGGTCGGAGCAGTCCGATCACGTGACCCTGTCATGTAGTCTGTGGCGTCAATGCAGGGCGCCCGATCGCAGGGCAGTCGCGTGACTCGCGGCGTCACGTCATGACGTCACGTCTCCTGGGACGCATCGCCGCGCCGGGCCGCCTCTCCCTGCGTTTCACCGGCCATGTGACTTTCCTTACTTGGAGTCACGTGGGCGGAAGTGGGTCTGGGTTTTTAAAAGCGCTGACAGGTAAGCGTCCTTTGCTGACAGCCGTTCTTTGGATAACTTATATCCTGGGTCATATCTGGACCTTCACGGGCGTCACCCACTGGTGAGCCTGTACTTAAGCTACTTGTGGTTTGTGGTGGTCTTGGCTCCACTGGCCTGGCCCGCTCTATACCTGCTGGAATAACTGTATACCAGCTCCAACTACCGTATGCTCATTCCTTTTTCCCCATTTTTTGTTTTTCCCAATGCAGGCTTTACCATCAGCCTGACATTGTATTTGTACATCTCCCCTGATGAGTTCGTATTGAATGAAACGTGACACGTCGGGAGTCTACCGATATAGGGTGTACTAGGGATTCCGCCCGTTATTAGGGAAAGGTATCCGGACGGGGGCGCTCCTTGCAGGGCAAGTACCTCGTATAGGTAGGCAGGGTGATTTAGCCCCCACCCCTTCACCAGGGTTGACTAGGGACTTCATGCTCCCGTTTCCTGCCTTGCTGAGGTCTCTATGTTGGAATCATCTCCGTTGGTAACACATCTATGCAAATCCATCGTATGGGAGGCCGTATGCATTCAAGTGACTCCACCATCAACGTCTACAGCACCTGATGGGTGAGAAGGTTCCTTTTTTGTCTGCTTTCCATCAGTGTTACCCATTTGTGTTCGTATGTCCTGGCCTTATTGGGCTGTCTTCATGTTAGTCTGTTTAGAGGCCCTCCAGGCCGATGCTTTATGTTAGTGCTTCACTTTTTTAGACATAGAAATAAATGTTAAGTTTTACCCCTTTGTCCCCTAGGGGATCAGTACATTTTGTCACTTATTATTGGGAGTAACCTGTCAAGTGTAGTTACTTGGCGTTATAGATTCGGTGCTTTTTCTCCTGTTACCACTTGTGAAAATCAAAAATGGAGGGAAATATGGTATACTGGACATTAAGCCCGTTATAATAATGGGCACTAGAATAGTAGTGTATAAACATTAGTAGAAACAGTCTATATTAAATTGTAAGATAATTTAACCACATTGTATTTCTTGTTTTATTTTCTTTTGTCAAAAATATTTTGGAAAGAAGTCAAAAGTAAATTAATAATAAAAATAAAATGGAAACGTATATAGCACGATACAGTAAGTATAGTTTGTAACAATCTGCAATATACAATACCTGAATCAGATATTCAGGAAAAAGGTATTTTTTAACCTCTTGAAATTTTTCTATAAAATTTCTTTATACACAACATTTCTTGTAAATATTCTATCTGAATTTGGCAACAGTTTGCCTTGTTCAGGACCATCTACAACCTTTACAACCACATCTGAAAAAGTTCTAACTCTAGATAATGCAACATATAACGAACCGTGGCAGAATACTGGTTCTGGCAAGTAAATGCCAACTTTTTCTAAGGTTTGCCCCTGAGCTTTATTAATTGTCATGGCAAAGGCTAATGCAACTGGAAATTGTCATCTTCTTAAGGTAAATGGCAAATTAGTACAGGATGGAGCTAAATCAATACGTGGAATAAAGACCATGTCCCCTTCCGCTGAACCTGTTACCACTTGAGCAATAATGAGGTTTCTTTTCAAGTCTTTAACAAAGAGGCGGGTTCCATTGCACAATCCTCTTTTAGTGTTTATATTTCTGAGTAGCATAATTATTGCTCCCTTTTTAAGGTTCAGTTTATGCCTCGGCATTCCTGTTGGAGTTAACTCATTAAGAAACTCAATAGGATAGTTCTGCATATCTTCCTCAGTTGAGTAATCAGTTGAATTTGAGCTAAGGAATGTCACAGTATCGCCTTCCAAAATGTTTAGCACCTCTTCATTTATGCTATCAACATCAGAGTTTTTTGGGCAAAGAATACATTTTTTTTGTTATGTTTGAAACATCAGCAACTAAAATTCTTTCTCCAAAAAAGTTGTTGACAATATTTCCTGTACATAAAATTTTTGAAGGGATTTCAATTATGTCTTCAGGCAAACAGTCAATGTGTGGTGTATCACCATTGCCAACTTGGAACAACCAATTGCTGAATTCAGTATCAACTGAAAGGATATTGTTTGTAAGGTTAAGTATTTGGAAGTTTTGCCACAGTTTATTATACTTTATACATGCTTCAATAATTTTTGTCCGGTCACCATGAGGAACCACTGGAAGTGTTTGCCGAATATCTCCACCAAGTAATAAAACTTTTCCTCCAAAGGGTTTCTGGTTATCCATTGTTTCTCTTAGCAGTTTGTCAACCACTGTAAGAGCAATAGACGGGGCCAGTGTACACTCATCCCAAATGAGCACTGTAGATGATCTCAAATTTTCAGCATCAGCAGAATTGAGACGCATATTGGATATTGAGTTCTCAACTATCGGAACAGGTAATTTGAACTGAGAGTGGTATGTTCTTCCACCCTCAAGAATATTGGCTGCTATACCTGTTGAGGCTACAGGGAGTGTAATGTTACCTTCTCCACGAACTGTGCTGAGAAGGGTTTTGTAAAGATAAATTTTACCACTACCTCCTGGACCATCCAAGAAAAAACAACGGTTGCAAAGGTTGTCATTTTTGCTTGCAGACAATATTTTTTCTGAAGCTCTTTTTTGTTCTCTGTTTAATGTTTTCTCCATTTCTTCAGCTCTGTATTTTTGTAATTCCTTATCATACATATTCCAAAGTTGATCAGTATTTGGCATTGTGGAAGGCAATCCAAAATCTTCACAGTTTTTGCCATGTAGTACCAGAATGTTGGCTATTTCTTTAAGTGCGATCTTACGACAAATTGTACAATGATCATTGTGTTGTTTATGTTTATGCTAAATCTTAATTGAGATATTGCTCATATTTTAGAAAAAGTGCATTCATATTTTGTAATGATGCAAAAACGCAGACATATGCAAATAATTTTTTAAGTTGTTTAGGCATTGTAAAGTGGACAGCATCTTCCAGAGTGTTCTCCCACACATCGTCATCATTAATAAGTCCTTTTGCTTTTGCAGCCTCTTGGAAAGTGGGATAGACATTACCATGTACTGTCCTCAGATCTTCAAAGGATACTGCACCAGCCACATGCAGCAATAGTAGACGCAGACAGTAACGCTCTGCATCTGATATTAAGTTGACAGAATACATTCGTCCAATAATTTTTTCTGCACCACGTTGACGCAATTTCCAACAACAATTTTGAGTGTCAAACACATAATGCAAAGGAATGTCCGAATAGAATGTATTCTTTGCTTCCTCTTTTTGTTGATTCAATTTGAACCAAGCTGTCAATTGAGTATCACAGTTTAAAGCTCTCTGTACCGCTGTGGTAATGTCATTTGGGTTGAAAAAAACTGATTGTTCTTCAGGCAGATGCACTGCTAATCTATGGATGGTATGGGATTGATAATGCATTTCAAACCTATGCAAACGCCATGTTGCTTCTGGAGCACTGACATACCTAGAATTAATAAAGGTGTTTATTTCATCATGATTCAAAGTACCTTGTTCTTGAATGACAACATTTGCACAATCATGACCTTTGTACACATATTTAAAAAGGTATTTGACACTTTTCACTGATGCACAAACTTCCACATTATGTGGCAATTGTACTTCAACGCTAAGTAAGGATTATATGGTACAACCCAAGAATTATCAATATTCTTTCCGTTAAGAATTATAGTTTGGCCTGTATTTCTTCTCTTTTACTTTGGATAGCCATTGCTATTAGCAATAGTTTTTTGTTGGAATTCCTTCGGAAAATCCTTACAGCATTTGTCATTTGTCATACATGGAAACTTAGGATTGAGTGCTCCGCATGGTCTATGAATCATATGCTTTGTTACAATTGCATGTAAGCAAGGAGTGATTTCTATCTTAGGGATTTCAGCAGAGACAATTTTATCTATCAGTTCTTCATTTTTTGGTTTACAGCTTTCTTTAAGAATGAGAAGTATGTGAGCATGTGGTAAACCTCTCTTTTGAAATTCTATCACGTAGACCATTGTTTTTGGGTTTCCAAAAATATGTTTTTTACTGATGTAATCAATTAGAGCTTTGAGTTTTAGGTGAAATACTCTAGCAACTAAATGTGGTTGTCCATCAACAGTTTGTCCATGTTGTAGGTTATGTACAATCTCTTCCCATTTGGGATTGCATGTCATTGGAATAAAAAGATCTGGTTTTCCATATTTTCTGACAATTGCCATAGCATCTTGATAATTTTGTTGCATGTTTCTGGGGCTCCCTGCAAATGAAGAAGGCAAAATATAAATTTTTCCAGGACTCAGGCCTGCTTCATTAAACCAATGATCGATTAATCCAGAGTATTTTTCAACATGCAATTTAGGCTGATTTTGACGTATATAATTGAGTATGTTGGCTTCTGTTTTTACATATGCATCAACTATATATTGCTGTGTAAGGCGGCCTGCATTTAAAAAGGGATTAAAATCCTTTCTAATGGAAAGACGGTAACCGTAGTATTGCATTTGAGTGACTCTAACTCTAGGATTGTGTGACTGGTTTGGTAAATTTAATAAAGCTTGTGGTCTGTTTTGCAATGGAATGTCAATTCCCCAGCTTTGATTCACATAGGGGAATAACAATGGATAAACCATGAGTTCCAAATTAGGATCAAGGACACTAATTCTTTGTGTAATTCTTTCTTGTGTCTTTTTTTTATTTGTATAATCTTCACTTCTGTTTGCAGTGTATAAGAAGATCTCTTTCAAGTGGTGGTTCTCCATCATCATTTTGAAAAATAAAAGCAACCTCATTATATTTTGGTGCTTTATAGCGCCTTTGGTTATTTTTGCGATCTTGTACTATTGTCATGGACACTTCCTTAATAACATTGTCTACCATGTAGATTGTAAGCCCTCATGGGCAGGGCCCTCTCTCCTTCTGTACCAGTTTGTAACTTGTCTTGTTTATGATTAGTGCAATTGTCTGTATTATGTATGTGCACCGCTTATCATATGTACAGCGCTATGGAATGAATGGCGCTTTAATAATAAATAATAATAATAATATTAATAATAACTTGGTACAACATTTTGCAGGCCTCGGCAAAGGGATTGAATTGTGCCATAAATGTACTTAATGTATTTATTCCTGAGTTGGCAGAAATTTGCATTCTTTGTTCTGCAGCTTCAGAGGGATCTAAAATCTATAATTGTGCAAACTGTCTGTTTTCACCCTGTTGAGGATGCAGTGTTCCTTCTCTGTTCCTTCTCTGCTACAAATCGAACCATGGATTTGAAAACAGTATGGCCCATAGCCAGAAGGCAGACTAATGTTAGCTCCCATAGATGCAAATGCTAGAGCACTATTTATTGACCTTATATTTTGCATGTAATTTTTGCTGTAATGACGCTGACCCATCATGAGCTGCTGTATAAACGGATTTGTTCGAATTGGTTGAAGATTTACTTTTCCTTTTGAGCAACACTGTGTAAATTTTTGATCAGATGGTCTTTCTCCTTCAAAATGTTTTGCTTGACAAAAATTGCATATCTGATTTAAATCTCCACATGTGTGGGGTATAATGTTACCCTCATTAATATTAACTATATCATTTATCATTGCCATTCTTTCTATTGTTGCCCGAGATTCGTTATTTTCCACTCGTTTACTTCGGGCCAGTCTCTGTAATTGTGCTTGCCACAAACATTGTAATTGTTGTTCTTCTGATGTGCGGCACCTGAGGGGTTAATTGTGCGGATCACAGCCCCCTGTAAGAGATCGGGTGCTGCCAGGCAGCAGGGGGCAGTTATGTACACAGTTCTTAGTATATTCTAACTTGAAGCGTCCCTATCACTATGGGAACGCCTCTGTGTTAGAATATACTGTCGGATCTGAGTTTTCACGATCTAACTCAAATCCGATGGTATATTCTAACATAGAGGCGTTCCCATGGTGATGGGGATGCTTCAAGTTAAAATATACTATCGGATTGGAGAAAACTCTGATCCGATGGAGTGTGTGCTGATTGGTTGGTGCGCCGTGCATGCGTACTTCACTAATCAGCACACACGCACGGACAACAGCCCTGAGGACGTACACAGGGCTTTTATTAGTATAGATGTGTACAATAGAAAGCATGGTGTGGCGAGAGGTTAGGAGGATTTTTAAAGTTAGTCTTGATAGAACTTTACACTAGTTCGAATGTATACTTTCAACAGTCTTATTTTTTATTTTTTTTACAAATAGCTAGGTTTCAGGTAAATTTGGGAATCCTGTGCAATGGTCATGCTGTTACTACTCACTTAAATGAGAGATATGCTGTGATACTACAGCATGGCCACTACACAGTGGACAGAGCCTTCTGCTTCCGGTTAAGTCCATTATATATGTGTAGTTTCTGGTGCTGATCAACAACTGATTGATGGGGCTGCCTCGTGTCGGACCCTCACTGATCTAAATTTGAGGATAGGTCATCAATATCTAAGTTCTGGAAAGCCACTTTTGAATTTGTGAGATATGAATTGGTTCTTGTCTCTATTAACATTGGTGACAAAAGTAAATTTTATTAGTGGGAATATAGGAAAAAAAACATTATCAATTACATTGGAGTTTCTTTTCCTGTTTCTGACTACAAGTATTGCCTGTCCCTTTGGTGCTTCAAACTGATGTCTCTGACCTCAGTGGGTCAGTGCCAACTACACTGTGACTATTCCAAGAGGTAGTGGCCTGGTGGATCCCCTGTAGAAAAGTCCAGATCCCTGTACATGGGTTAAAGGATAAAAACCGGGGATTGCCAGGATGATGCCTTTAGGGATAGCTTAAAGCCAAACCAATTATTTGGCACAATGAGTCCACACCCAATGCCCATTACAATACTATTACAAAAATATCCATATAAAACATGAAGAACGGGTTCATCAATCTGTCCTAAATGTACAGTGTTTCTTTGAGTTGGATATATGTCATATGGAGATGTCCTAAATAGTTAAAGTTAAGATTACTTGGGTGTTTAATATTGATGACCTATTCTCATAGGTAGATCATCAAAACCTAATTGTAGGGGATTTGACCCCCAGCACCCCAGCTGATCAGCCAGCCACGACCCATCTTCAATGCTCTTACTGAGGGAAGGAGATTGTTGGACAAAATCTTGCGATACATGGCCCCATCCATCCCTCCTTTCCATATGGTGCAGTCGTCCCAAAGTATGATGTTTCCACCTTCATGCTTCACTGGTTGGGACGGTGTTCTTGGGGTTGTACTTATCCTTCTGCTTCCTCCAAATATGGCGAGTGGAGTTGATACCATTTTGGTCTCATCTGACCACATGACCTTCTCCCATGCCTCCTCCAGATGGTCATTGGTGAACTTCAAACAGGTATGGACATGTGCTGCCGTAATCAGGGGGACCTTGCGTGCCCTCCAGGATTTTAATTCATGACAGCGTAGTGGGTTGCCAACGTAATCTTTGAGACTGTGGTCCCAGCTCTTTTCAGGTCATTGTGGCCTGTAGTTGTGGGCCGATTCCTGACCTCACTCAGAATCATCCTTACCCCACGAGGCGAGATCTTGCATGGAGCCCCAGACCGACGAAGATTGATATTGATCATCTTGTGTTTCCTCAATTTTCTAATAATGGCGCAAACAGTTATTGCCTTCTCACCAAGCTGCTTGCCTGTTGTCCTGTAGCCCATCCCAGCCTTGTGCAGGTCTACAATTTTGTCCCTGGTGTCCTTAGACAGCTCTTTGGTCTCCGCCATGGTGGAGAGGTTCGAGTGTGATTGATTGAATGTGTGGACAGCTGTCTTTTATAAAGGTAACGAGTTCAAACAGGTGCAATTAATACAGGTCTGTGAAAGCCAGAAATCTTGCTGGTTGGTAGGTGATCAAATACTTATTTCATGTAATAAAATGCAAATTAATTATTCAAAAATCATACAATTTGAATTTTCGGGATTTTTTTTTTTAGATTCTGTCTCTCACAGTTGAAGTGTACCTATGATACAAATTACAGATCTCTCCATTCTTTGTAGGTGGGAAAACTTGCAAAATCGCCAGTGTATCAAATACTTATCTTCCCTACTATACATGTATGTGGGGATGTAGCAAGAAATTGCATTCCCTCACGTACATGTATGTTACAATGCGGGAAGGGGTTAAGACTTATTACATATGCTTTGTTCATATTTAAAGCCCACAGTAATCTTGAAACTACACTTGGCATAATTTCTGCAAGGCAAAATATGCTAGATGAGGAGTCTGAATCACAGAGGCTATGTTCACATATGTGTTGTGAACTCCAGTAGCCTGTTCCAGCAGAAGAACAGACTGCTGGAGTTCACTGTATCCGGCATAGGCAACATTTACACTTCTAGTGTGAAACTCAGACATGACTATTACGGCAGACAAGCGGAGAATCGGCCGGACACAAACTGCAGCATGCTGGTTCTCCGTTTGTCTGCCGTAATGCGTGCGGATCTCCACCAAACCTCATTATACTAAATGGGGCTGCTGGACATTCCATCCACAACCAGCAGTGCCGAATCCAGAGGATTCCAGCAAGCTTTTCTCTGCCAGAATTCAAACCGGAGGTGTGAAAACAGCCATAGCCAGATACTGCTGCACACTGCCAGATCCTTATTGACTAATATGGTATTCAACAGAAAAATAGCCGCTTTTCTGCATAAATGCTGGACAAAAAGTTCTGCATGCTGCATCTCCATTCTGACCTTTTTTAACATTCAGTTCATGATGGAACTGGTCCCGACAGGAATTCCAACGTGTGTTCATCATGTTTACTGCCACTGGGCACTTACCCATTCTACCTTGTGGTCTTCTGTTTGCTGAGCAGCAGCTCACAGGCAACCTCCTCCCATGATTGATCCTTGCGGACAGTTTATAGGTCACATTAAAGGTGGAAAAAGTTCTGAAATTATTCATCTTTGTCTCATTTTTTTACATCACAGAAACCTGACATTTTAATAGGGGTGTGTAGACTTTTTATATCCACTGTACCTCCGCAGGAAAACCAAATACTACAGTGCAGTACAATATACTGCCCCATAAGAACTAAATACCACAGTGCAGATCAAAATACCATATACCATAGCGTAGCACATGATACTGCTTCAGCAGCACAAAATACCTCGCCAGAAGCTGCCCCTCTATGATGGCAAGCGCCAGATGTCACGTTCCATCCTCCTCCTCTTCCAGTTGTCTCTATATGGAGAAGGTGGTTGAAGGGGGTGAGATGCAGGCCTCAGCACCGAGCCAGCATTCTGCCAGATTTTTCAGCAACAAACATACAGGAAAATACACCACTACATACCTCTTACATCCAAGTGACATCTCCTCTGATATAGACTTTCTTTTTCCTCATGTTCTCACTTCAGTTCAGACAAATGGAATGACTTCTTTTAGCCATGTCACATCTGTACAGAATTGGTCACACAGACATTTGACTTTTTCTATCATCCTCCCCATCTACTCAACGCAAACTTCCCCAAATACTATCTGAAGACTATAATGTCCTTCATGATTCCCAAATAAGAAAAAAAACAAAAACAATGATCACCACACCTTGCTGCAGTGTGCGGTGCAGACCCTGCATCACAGCACAGGCAGACACAATGACATCATCCTTCTGTGTTGCGATGCAGGCAGTCACAATGATATTATTTATCATATACACTACTCACAAAAAGTTAGGGATATTTGGCATTTGGACAAAATTTATGGAAAACGTAAAAACTTCACACTACAGTGATATTATATCATGAAAGTAGGGCATTTAAGTAGAAGCAGGCAATGGGGATTTCCTTACCTCAAACAATTTATTGAAACAAAAGCCACCAACAGTGGTGGGTATACCCCCATAAAAAATGTCAGTATCTCAAAAACTTGTCATATGGCCTTGAGCATCAATTACAGCTTGACAATGACATCTAATGCTGTTCACAAGTCGACTTATTGTCTGCTGAGGCATGGCATCCCACTCTTCTTGAAGGGTAGCCCTCAGGTCATTGAGGTTCTGGGGTACAGAGTTACGAGCCTCTACACGGCTGTTACCATAGGTTTTCAATTGGATTCAGGTCTGGAGAAAGTGCAGGCCACTCCATTTGAGATACCCCAGTCTCCAACAGACGTTCACTAATGATGCGACCTCGATGATCTGGCATATTGTAGTCCATGAAAATGAAATTAGGCTTGTGTTGTTCATGCAGAGGCACAATGACTGGATTAATGATGTTAATCAAGTAATATAGGCTTGTCAAGGTACCATTCACAAAGTATATGGCAGTTCTGTACACACCTGCCTACACTGTAACACCACCACCTTTAAACATTGGCCCACAGGTCACTTGTTAAGCTTTGTTGCTCCCTGGCCCATGCAAGATGATGACACTTGTGCTTGGTGGTGTGGTCAGGTACTAGCAGGCCTTCTAGCATGCAGGCAATACAGATGTAAATGGTTTTGAATGGTCTGACATGACGGTGCCTCTCACTTCCCTTAAATGTGCCTGGAGTTGTGTAGCATTCATCATCCGGTTCCGTAGGGCATTGTTCACAATGAAACATTGAACAATTGGACATGTGCATTCAAAAGTTTAGAGAATGTTAACTTAACAGGTTAACATTAAGTTAAGCTGTAAAGGTTAGAGTGCATTTTCTGTCCATCCTGACTTTTCACCCACAAGCTAAATATCCCTAACTTTTTACGAGTAGGGTGTATATATATATGAGAGTGAGTTGAATAAGTTATCTACCAGTTCTGTCAGTATTTGAGAGCTGAGCTTGTCTGTCTGTGCAGGTTGAGGAATATAACTTACAACAGATGCAGTAGCAGTTCAGTCTGATGAAAGCACTAAAAGTGACAGGATGGCAAGTGCAGTACAGTGCGGGTCTACAAAGAAAGTGACGGATTTGGAGCTTCATTCTGCGATTAAATTCCTTACAGAGGATGAAAAGAAGACTAAAGAAATCAATTAAAGGATGGTTGCTGTATATCTTGATGATGCACCTTCCTACTACCAAGTAAAGTTTTGGGTCAAACAGTTTAACCCCTTAGGGACCCATGACGTACCAGTACGAGTACTAGTCCCGAGGTTTGTTGGCGATCGCAGCAAACCGCAGGTCAATTCAGACCTGCGGTTTGCTGCGGTTTCGGAAGTTTCTGAAACTTCAAATAACCTTTATTTTAATGTTTAACCCCCCCCTGCTGCCCTCTTTGTTATCTGCCGGCGGGCGCAGCGGGGGGGTGCGGGGAGTGCGGCAGGGAGGGTGGGCGGGGCGGGCGGTGCTTGGGGGGGCGGGCAGGCATGCGATCATCCGCCCTCCCCCTCTCTCAGGATAGCCGAGCGGTTTGCAGAGTGTCAGCACATTGCTGACACTCTGCTTGAAACGCCTGACATCTGTGCTGGCACAGATGCCATGCGTTTAACCCCTTCCATGCCGCGGTCGGTAGGGACCGCTGTATGGAAAAGGTTCTCCCATCGGGGGCTGCTGTGCCTTTTCAGCCCCCGATGGGAGAGGGAGAGGGCCCCCCTACCACCCCATCACCCACTGCTCTGCTTCACAGGCGTCCAGCTGTCCATGGTACTGATCAGAGGCTGTCCATGGTGCTGATTAGACTTCTGCTAAAGGCAGAAGTCTAATCAGACTTTGTAAAGTGAAAATACAGTACAGTACACTATATAGTGTACTGTACTGTATTATACAGACATCAGACCTACTGGATCTTCAAGAACCAAGTGGGTCTGGGTCAAAAAAATTAAAAAAAATAAATAAAAAATGTAAAAATAAAAAAAGACATTTATCACTGATTAAAATGAAAAAAAATAAATTCCCTACACATGTTTGATATCACCGCATCCGTAACGACCTGATCTATAAAACGGTCATGTTACTTTACCCGCACGGTGAACGGCATAAAAAAAAAAAAACTATGATGAAATTGAAATTTTGCCCACCTTCCCAAAAAGGTAATAAAAGTGATCAAAAAAGTCGTATGTACGCCAAAATAGTACCAATCAAACCGTCACCTCATCCCGCAAAAAATTAGACCCTACCTAAGATAATCGCCTAAAAACTGAAAAAACTATTGCTCTCAGAATATGGAGACACTAAAACATGATTTTTTTTTGTTTCAAAAATGAAATAATTGTGTAAAACTTACATAAATAAAAAAAGCATACATATTAGGTATCGCCGCGTCCGTAATAAACTGCTCTATAACAATATCACATGATCTAACCCCTCAGGTGAATACCGTAAAAAAAAAAAAACGGTGTAAAAAAAGCTATTTTTTGTCACCTTACATCACAAATAGCAAGCAATAAAAAAGTCATACGCACCCCAAAATAGTGCCAATCAAACCGTCATCTCATCCCGCAAAAATCATACCCTACCCAAGATATTTGCCCAAAAACTGAAAAAACTATGGCTCTCAGACTATGGAGACACTAAAACATGATTTATTTTGTTTCAAAAATGAAATCATTGTGTAAAACTTACATAAATAAAAAAATTGTTTACATATTAGGTATCGCCGCGTCCGTGACAACCTGCTCTATAAAAATATTACATGATCTAACCTGTCAGAATGAATGTTGAAAATAAAAACAATAAAAAACGGTGCCAAAACAGCTATTTCTTGTTACCTTTGCCTCACAAAAAGTGTAATATAGAGCAACCAAAAATCATATGTACCCTAAACTAGTACCAACAATACTGCCACCCTATCCCGTAGTTTCTAAAATGGGGTCACTTTTTTGGAGTTTCTACTCTAGGGGTGCATCAGGGGGGCTTCAAATGGGACATGGTG
Organism: Bufo bufo; assembly: GCF_905171765.1. NCBI lineage: Eukaryota > Metazoa > Chordata > Amphibia > Anura > Bufonidae > Bufo > Bufo bufo. Next base: position 212,653,233 of record NC_053394.1, read on the forward strand.
TCACAAAACCGGTCCAGCAAAATCTGCCTTCCAAAACCGTATGGCATTCCTTTCCTTCTGCACCCTGCCGTGTGCCCGTACAGCGGTTTACGACCACATATGGGGTGTTTCTGTAAACTACAGAATCAGGGCGATAAATATTGAGTTTTGTTTGGCTGTTAACCCTATCTCTATTTTCCATTAAATCTTGTGCAACACCTAAAGGGTTTACAAAGTTTGTAAAATCAGTTTTGAATACCTTGAGGGGTGGTAGTCCTCTTAGATGGGGTCACTTTTATGGCGTTTCCACTCTAGGGGGGCATCAGGGGGGCTTCAAATGGGACATGGTGTCAAAAAAAACAGTCCAGCAAAATCTGCCTTCCAAAAAACCATACGGCGCACCTTCCCTCTACACCCTACTGTGTGCCCGTACAGTAGTTTACGGCCATATATGGGGTGTTTCTGCAAACTACAGAATCGGGGCAATAAATATAGCATTTTGTTTGGCTGTTAACCCTTGCTTTGTTACTGGAAAAAAATGGATAAAAATGGAAAATTTGCCAAAAAATCTAAATTCTGAAATTTGATCACCATTTGCCATTAACTCTTGTGGAACACCTAAAGGGTTAACGACGTTTGTAAAATCAGTTTTGAATACCTTGAGGGGTGTAGTTTCTAGAATGGGGTGGTTTCTATTATGTAAGCCTCACAAAGTGACTTCAGACCTGAACTGGTCCCTAAAAAGTGGGTTTTTGAAAATTTCTGAAAAATTTCAAGATTTGCTTCTAAACTTTCTAAGCCTTTGTAACATCCCCCAAAAATAAAATATCATCCCAAATTCATCCAAACATGAAGTAGACATATGGGGAATGTAAAGTAATAACTATTTTGTAGGTAGTACTATGTATTATAGAAGTAGAAAAATTGAAACTTGGAAATTTGCAATTTTTTACACATTTTTGGTAAATTTGGATTTTTTTTATAAATAAAATGAATTTTTTTTACTTCATTTTACCAGTGTCATGAAGTACAATATTGTGACAAAAAAAACTATCTCAGAATGGCCTGGATAAGTCAAAGTGTTTTAAAGTTGTCACCACATAAAGTGACACTGGGTCAGATTTGCAAAAATGGCCAAGTCCTTATGGTGAAATAGGGCCGAGTCCTTAAGGGGTTAAAGGGGGTAGGGAATCAATTGAAGATAACCTCCATTCCGAGCGACCTGTTGAAGCATCTTCAGAGGAAATGTGCTGCAGAGATTTTGGAAGATCGTTTGGTCAAAGTCAGTATTACAGCTCAATTAATTAGGCATTTCAGGTGACACAGTTTTCAGTGTCAATCATGATGTTTTGATGATGTCAAAAGTCAGTTCCCAGTGGGTACCATGAAGGCTGACACCTGAGCAAAAAACTTGTCACCAGCAATTTAGCCAAGAAAATTTAGACATGCTTAGAGATAATCCAGGAGACTTCTATTTTCAAATAATTACAGGTGATGAAATGTGGGTCTACCACCATAATCCTGAAACCAAACACGGATTCAAGCCACACAAGACAATGAAGGCATTAAGTGAGGCAATCAAAGAGAAACACTGTGGGAAGTTAACAAGTGTGTTGCTGCTTCACGACGATGCACCAGCTCACAAGTCTTGCAAATCACAAGCTGCTATCAGGGAATGCAGCTTCATGGAGCTTAACCATCCACCCTACAGTCCAGACCTGGCTCCCAGTGATTACTTTCTCTTTCGGAACCTGAAGAAATTTCTGCGTGGGCAACGATTTCCTGATGATAATGCAGTCAAAGAGGCGGTATTCTGATGGCAATCAAATCACTAGAGGCAAAGTGGAATAAGTGTGTTTCATTATTACCTTGAAAAGTAGTAAATTAAATTTTCTCAGAAAATTATATTCAGGTAGATAACTTATTGAACATGACTAAGAGTCGGCTGGCTCGAAACATGTCGGTTTGACCAGGGACATGGAGGGACCTCCTTTACTGCATCATGTGTACGTTTGGAATATTCAATAAAAAACATGCAAGATTTTATCTCCTTCGTGCTGGAAATCTGTTTATTTGAATGAAACTTATTGAACACGCCTTGTATATATTTTGAGATTTTTTTCTTGTCACTTTTAAGTCTGGTTGACATTGTGTGGTTGCACCAAATGTATGAAATGGTGCACAGTTTTCATGTATTTGGTGCAATGCGGCACACTGTGTTATGAGTTAGTCTTAAAAAATACACCAGGGGCCTGCATGGTGTAGGATGTGACTTTTTTGCAACTTTTCTGCAACATTTCATGTGCCATAATCCGGTTCTAATCTCACTTTTAGCTTTTAAAGGGGTTCTCTCACTTCAGTAAGTAGCATTTATTATGCGTAGAAAGGTTATACAAGATTACTAATATATTGTTATTATCCATATTGCTTCCTTCACTGGCTGGATTAATTTTTCCATGACATTATACGCTACTCGTTTCCATGGTTACACACCACCCTGCAATCCATCAGTGGTGGTCATGCCTGCACAATATAGGAAAAAGCACCAGCCTATGTGCGCTGCCATGGTCCCGGCTACAAGAGAGGCTGACACTTTTTCCTATAGTGTGCCAGCACAACCACCACTGATGGATTGCAGGGTGGTCTGTAACCATGGAAACGAGCAGTGTATAATGTGATGGAAAAATGAATCCAGCCAGCAAAGGAAGCAATATGGATAATAACAATACATTAGTGTATTGCGGTTGCCATGACTTGTGACTTTTTTACGTCACAAAACGGACAAATTTGATTTCATAAATGACCCTCTAGGTATTTATTGATAAAATCAAAACAGTAGTTTCCACATTTTTCCCCACTGAAAATTGCAACTCCCAGCATGTCCTGTCAGACGCAGGACCTTCAGGACCTGCTAGGAGTTGTAGTTTTCCTTAATGAAAAATGCTGCACACGTGTGCAGGTTTACAAACAGAAAACCTGCACAGATTTCTGTATATTTCGATATCATATCCGCACCAAAACCAACATATTAGGCTACTTTCACACTGCCGTTTCTGGGTCCGCCTGTGAGATCCATTTCAAGGCTCTCACAAGCAGCCCCAAACGGATCAGTTTAGCCCCAATGCATTCTGAATGGATAAGGATCCGTTCAGAATGCATCAGTTTGGCTCTGTTCCGCCTCCATTCTGCTCTGGAGACTGACACCAAAACGCTGCTTGCAGCGTTTTGGTGTCCGCCTGGCGATGCGGAGCCAAACGGATCCGTTTACATTGACACAGTATTGGTGCAATTGTAAACAGATCCGTCCCCCATTGACTTTCAATGTAAGTCAGGACAAATCCGTTTGACTTACACTTAGACTTTTTTTTGACTGAGTTATGCAGACGGATCCGTACTGAACGGATACCAACGTTTGCATTATAGGTGTGGATCCGTCTGTGCAGATACCAGACGGATCCGCACCTAAACACAGGTGTGAAAGTAGCCTTACTTGTGTTTTTTGGTGCTGATTTGATGCAAAATTTACTGATCCCCTAGGGGACAAAGGGGGGTAAAATTTAACATTTAATAAATATGTTTAATATAAATCGTGCTGACCAGGGTAGAACCCTCAAAGACAAACATAAGACAGCCCAGGTGGGCCTAAACAAACAAACACTGAATGGTAACAGTATATGATGTCATATATAAGGAACGCTCTCACCCATCAATGGCTGCAGAAGTTGATGGTCGAAGCTCTTCGAATGAGGTGGGCTTCCAAGCAATGGATTTCCCAATTTGATGGAGATGAAAAATCCAGTGGACTGAGATACCATTCAGGGAAAATGCCAATGAATAGCTTCGGCGTGGACAGGAGTCAGGAGCGTCTGGTGCTGCGTTCCACGGCAGGCAAGGTTTTATTATGTGACCATTGTATTCCGGTCCGTGGTCCTTTGCGCACACTGTGCGCATCCATAATTAGCAAAGCTTGCTTGTCTGTTTTGGGCATAGACAGAGTACCTCTCCCACGGCGTAGGGGGGACTGGGACGATCCATTCTCCAGCGTGAGACTCGTTGGATTTATTATCTTAAAACCATGGCCCCATTGGGTCTGAATGAGCAGCTTAATTTTAGCTGCTTTATTTGAAAACCATGCCCGTGCCATTAACCATTATCCCCTCTCCCTCCCCTTATTGTTTTTCTGATTCAATAACAGGCAAGTTACTGCTTAGATAATTGCACGAAGAGCTCCAAGTTTACGAGACAAATTGGTATGTAGCCACTTTCAGTTAGGGAGGGGCACTAGACTACGTGGGACATACCCTTGTGGAAACTGCAACATCTGTCAATATATGATTTGTATTGACTCTTTTTCTACCCGTAGGCAACGGACGAGATTTCCCTTGGGACACTACATCAACTGTTGGTCTCAGAATGTGGTCTACGCACTTATCTGTGAATGTGACAAAATCTATGTTGGTCAGACTGGTCAGGAAGTACGAAGCGTATTCAACAGCATCTATCAAATATGGTCTTGGCCGCGACTGGAATCGAGCCCCAAGCTAGGAAACCTCTAACTTTAGATTGCCGCCAATGAAAACATCTGGACTCAGGATCGCTGGACTTGATCTGGTACGCAAAGCCTTGAGGGGGGGGGGGGGCTTGGTTCACTTCTCAGCTACTCCATCTGGAATCCAATCGATTTTTTCCTTGGATACTGTGGCTCCTCATGGATTAAACTAAGAATTTACATTTGTTGGTTTTTACAGTTGATGAGCGCACTCATTGCACAGCCATAGGGATTCACTTATCTGCACATATGTTATCAGTGCAGACAATTAACATTTCTGCAATATTGCAGAACTTAATGATGGGCTATGTATATATTGCATTTATGTATTTATTTATTTACTTGTGCATATATAATTAATTATTTATCCATTTGTTAGTACAATGAGTAATTATTAATTTTATATAATCATGTTTATTCCCATGTAATTGGCACTTTCACTTGGTGTTTCACAATCACTCCCTTTCCCCATCACTCCTTTCACTGTTTGATTTTGCATGTTGTTTAATACACTATCACATTATTTATTTTAATATTTACTGCCTTATTATTTACTGTGTCGCCATCCCTGCATCAACCATGCTAATATATGCATACATATTTAATGTACTTTTACATACTATGTTATAGATTGGCCCGTGATATCTTTGCTCATTACTGAGCGCATTATGCATTCCACGGCGGTCATTTTCCTCTGGTGGAGCGCATCTTGCGTTCCACTACAGCTTCCTCCTTCCGGTCATGTGACCATTGTATTTCCGGTCCGTGGTCTTTGCGCGCACTGTGCGCTCCGGGCCTGTGTGCTCTCTTTGTTGGAGGTAAGCATCCTGCGTTCCACACTAGCCACCTTCCTTCGAGCACATGGACCCAGTGATTCCTGGCTTCCGGTTTTCGCATGTTACCTCTTCATGTCACCTGTTACTCTGTGCCGCGCGTCCCACAGCTGGACTCCGCCTCTCACCAGGTGTATTTATATTATGATTAATTTATGGTCTTACCTCTGTATATATATGACACACTTACATTGGGGCTCATACCCTTGAGGAAGCTGGACTGTGCCGGCGATACGCGTTGGGCATCTCTCACTTTGTTCAGATCTACTGCACCAGCTGCTTTTACAGGTTCTGAATCTTACTCTTTGACCTAATTGCGGTCTGCTTTTATTTATTAGTGGCCATACCTTATTTAACATTTTCTATATGTAGCTTATATGTTGACATTGTGTATAGCTGGCATATATCTTATGTCCTGATTTTGTGGACGTCCAGTGGATTCTGTATGTGTCGGTCTTATTCAGTTACCGACACGTTGTTCATATTGTATACAATTTAATGTGTCTGTTTGTTTGAGTTGTCTAATAAACTTTATATAATTTTTTTTTTACCTATGGTTATTGTTGGATGTGCATCCTTAGGGTGGTTCTTTTGACTCTTCATTGAGACTATTTGTTTCTGTATTATATTCTAAACCACTCCTTTGCACTCCCTGTATTATTTGCATTTATTGGTGTGCCCCCTCCATCCACACTTCATATCTGCTTAGATAAGGCCGGCGGCTCTTCAGCCGGCCATCATTAGCTCTGTATTATCAGCATTGTTCCAGTTACGAGAGGCTCCCGTCAATGTGAGTCTCCACTGCAACCTCAGATGCCTGGGTCAATCCCTGAGGCGTTCTAGTTGCTAGGCACCCTCTTGACTGCAGACGTATCCGGCCCTATTGTGGGACGCTCGCGCTGGAGCGCGGTGCCGTCTGGCACTGTGTTCCACGGTGGGCTAGGTTTCATCATGTGATCTTTGGTCACGTGATTCGCGGCATCTTCCTGCGCTGTGATCCTTGCCATTGCCGGTGCGGCATGGCGCCGTTGTGCGCCTCACTCGGCATCACGTGACCGCAAGTAGGGCATTCCTGGATTACTGGCGTGCTGTTTGATATCTTTAAAAAGTGCTGGTAGGTAGGCACTCCTTGCTGACAGCAAGGAGTGCCTACCTGGGCCGCACCTGGACTCACAGTTGCTTCAAGCAGGTTTCACACCCTGGTGTGCATATGCACAGGTCATTTGTGGTATTTGGGTGGCCTTGGTCCCACTGGCCTGGCTTCCCCCTAGGAGTTTGTTTCTCTCTTTATGTGTAAGGTCCAACCACTGCCAACTTTCTGATTATATTCAACCCCTTTTTTTAATGCAAGCCTTTTTTTTTTGTTTGCTTGCCACCATATTTGTACATCTCCCCTGATAAGTTCATGTGGAATAAAACGTTACACGTCGGAAGGTTACCTCCAGTAGGGTGTACTAGGGTTACTGCCTGTTATTAGGGAAAGGTATCCAGACAGGGTCACCCCTTGCGGGGCAAGTACTTCGTATAGATAGGCAGGGTGACACTAGTCCCTGCCCCTTTGATAGGGCGAATTAGGGACTCCTGCTCCTGACTCCTATCCACGCCGAAGCTATTCATTGGCATTTTTCCTGAATGGTATCTCAGTCCACTGGATTTTTCATCTCCATCAAATTGGGAAATACATTGCTAGGAAGCCCACCACATTGGAAGAGTTTCGACAATCAACTTCTACCGCCATTGATGGGTGAGAGCGTTCCTTATATAGGACAACATATACTGTTACCATTAAGTGTTTGTTTGTTTAGTCCCACCTGGGCTGTTTTGTTTGTCTTTGAGGGTTTTACCCTGGTCAGCGCGATTTATTTTAAACATATTTATTAAATGTTAAGTTTTACCCCCTTTGTCCCCTAGGGGATCAGTACATTTTGTAATTGCATATTGGGAGTAATCGGTTAAGCCAATTTAGTGCATGCTTGGCCCTCTAGTTTTTGGTTTGCTGATTTGATGCAGTTTTGCCACAGGTTTCACCCTTGCACTGAAAAGGGTAAAATCTACACAAAGAATTGACATGCTTCTAGGGTTGTCAAAATTTTGATTCAATTTCGATACCATAAAAAAGTATTGCAATACTTGATACCATTCGATTCCACATGAAATAATGTCCGGCCCATATTAGAACAGTCCTATGGTATTTTTTTGGGGGGACAAGGTAACAAAAAAATGGCGATTCGTGAGTTTTTTTTTTTTTGTTACGTTCATCACATAGAAGACTTTATTTTGGACGTGACGAAACCTAATATGTTTATTTTTTTGTTTATATAGTTTTATGTGTAAATTTGAGAAAAGGGGTGATTTAACCCTTTCAGGACCGGGGCATTTTTCACTTTTCTGCCCAGGCCATTTTTAGCAAATCTGACATGTGTCACTTTATATGGTGTAGGGATTTGCTCTGGTAGCTAGTATTAGCGGGTGCAGCACAGAGGCAAAGTACAAGTTCTTGGTTCAAAACATCAGTGTTTATTCACACGTAAAAGCAAAATAAAAACGCAAGTTGCTTGGTGATCGTTCACACACATGAAAAGTTCATATACAAAACAGTCACCTTTTCTCCTGGGTGTTACTTCATACCCTGTTGGAAGTTCTGCTTTGTCAAGTCCACAGGCAGACGTTAGGCGGCCTGTTCACCCTCACAGGGTTCTGAGCCCTCCAGCCCGGCTCAAGCTGCGGTTTCCAACACAGCACTCAGATCACAGCACACAGACCTTCTTTGCTCCAGTGTCAGATGGAGGTAATCCTCCCCACATGGAAGTGCTGGTTGGTTTTTATGCCTGGCAAAACCCGGCTTGGAACATGGGGAGTAGTGACCCACACAGCACTTTGACTACTCCCAGTAAGAGCCGTCCTGGATCAGCTATTACAGCCATACTAAGTATCAAGGTGTCAAACAGCAACTGCTGCTGACACATAAAAAACGGCTCTTACTCCACTGAGGCCAGGAACCTCGGTGAAACGTACCTATCATCCACTATGATTCCTTGTACCTTCTTACAGTGGTAATAACTTTAAAATGCTTTTACTTATCCAAGCCATTCTGAGATTGTTTTCTCAACACATATTGTATTTCATGACAGTGGTAAAATTGAGTAAAAAAAAATGTCATTTTTATTTATTAAAAAAATTACCAAATTTCAATTTCTCTACTTTTATAATAGATAGTAATATCTCCAAAAAGTTATTACTTTACATTCCCCATATGTCTACTTCATGTTTGGATCATTTTGAAAATTACATTTTATTTTTTTGGGACGTTAGAAGGTTTAAAAGTTTAGAAGCAAATCTTAAAATTTTTAATAACATTTCCAAACCCCAATTTTTTCAGGACTAGTTCAGTTATGAAGTCATTTTCTGGGGCTTACATATTAGAAACCACCCATAAATCACCCCATTTTAGATACTACACCCCTTAAGCTATTTAGAACGGATTTTACAAACTTTGTTAACCATTTAGGTGCCCCACGAGAATTAAATGAAAATAGGAATGAAATTTCAAAATGTACATTTTTTTTTGCAGATTTTCAATTTTAATCTATTTTTTCTGCAACACATCAAGGGTTAACAGACAAAAAAAACTCTAAATCTATTACCCGGAATCTGAAGTTTACAGAAACACTGCATGTGTGCTCAAAAACTGATGTATGGGCGCACAGCATGCTTCAGAGTGGAAGGAGCACTATACGGATTTTAAAGAGCGGATTTAGCTGGAATGGTAATTGGGAGCTATGTCGCATATGAAGACACCATGGAGGTGGACCTACAGTGAAAACCCCCAAAAAGTGAACCCATTCCGGAAACTACACCCCTCAAGGAATATTTCAAAGTGTGTAGTGAGCACTTTTACCCATCAGGTGTTTCAAAGATTTAGGAAATGATTAGCTGTGAAAATAAAAAATTAAAATTTTTTCCAGAAAAAGTTGCTTTACACCCACATTTTTCACTTTCACAAGGGGAAACAGGACAAAATGCACCCCACATTTTGTTCCCCATTTCGCCCCGAATACACCAACACCTCATATGTGCTCAAAAAATGATGTATGGATGCATGGCAGGGTTCAAAAGGGAAGTAGCGCCATAGGGCTTTTGGAGGACAGATTTTGCAGGATTGGCTTTTGGGAGCTATGTCGCATATGAAGACACCCTGAGGTACCCCTAGAGTGGAAACCCCGAAAGTGACCCTATTCTGGAAACTACACCCCTCAAGGAATATTTCAAGATGTGTAGTGAGAACTTTGCCTCAACAGTGATTCATGGAATTAGCTGGGAAAATGAAAAAAAAAAAAAAAATTTCCAGAAAAATTTACTTTAGGCCCATATTTTTCATTTTCACAAGGGGGAACTGGAGAAAATGTACCCCCTAATTTATTGCCCATTTTCTCTTGATTATAGCAATACCCCATATGTGCTTGTATACTGCTATATGTGCGTACCACAGGGGTCAGAAGGAAAGGAGAACCAAATGGCTTCTGGAAGGCAGATTTCACCGGAATAATTGACAGGCGCCATCTTGCAATTGAACACACCCTGAGGTACCCCTAGAGTGGAAACCCCCAAAAAGTGACCAGATTCCGGAAACTACACCCCTCAATGAATATTTTAAGGAGTGTAGTGAGCACTTTGACCCATCGGGCATTTCACAGAATTAGGAAACGCTTGGCTGTGAAAATGAAAAATTACTATTTTTTCCAGAAAAAGTTGCTTTACACCCACATTTTTCACTTTCACAAGGGCTAACAGGAGAAAGTGCACCCCACATTTTGTTCCCCATTTCCCCCCGAATACGCCAACACCCCATATATGCTCATATATGAGCGCACAGCAGGCTTCAGAGTGGAAGGGGCACCATATGGCGTTAGGAGAGCGGATTTAGCTGGAATGGTAATTGGGAGCTTTGTCGCATGTGAAGACACACTGAGGTGGCCCTACAGTGGAAACCAACAAAAAGTTAACCCATTCCAGAAACTACACCACTCAAGAAATATTTCAAGGTGTGTAGTGAGAACTTTAATATCAATTGCCAAAACTGACCCATTCACACATGTTGAGACACTTTAACGATCTATTTACAAATGGTCCAAAGGTTGTCTCTTAATTACATGTGCTACTAAAGACAAGTCCCACGACATGTGTAGTGCAAGACCGCAGTGTCCTCATATATTCTAAGTTCAAACGCAAGGCAATTCTATACCTGCATTAACAGAAGTACATTGACATGCGCAGTATAGGTAAATAAGACGACCTGCGTCTAAGTTCTAGCGCATGGGCAGAAGACACCAAGTGCAGATTCGAGCGGAAGGATAAATATAGGTATATGGACATGCGTATAAGGTTCGGGCAACTTACCGATTTTAGCCTAAGTCCTGGAGTATGCGCAGTGATAACATTTCATCAGCAAAGTAGTATAAGTTCCGATGCATGTGCAGTAAGAGATTCCCAGCATAATGAAAGACAAGTCCAATAACCTGCGCAAAGGAAGATGACAGTGTCCTCTAAGTTCGAGCGCAAGCGCAATAGGCAATTCCATCCCAGAGCTAACATACACCCTATGACATGCGCAGTAGAGACAGAAGAACTGATCGGTGTCTAAGTTGAAGCGCATGAGCAGAGTACACCAAGCGATGATTGGAGTACTAGGAGAAAGGAGTGATCAAGAAGCATAGTATGTATTCTAACCAGCCTCTGACAGGATAGTAGAATTAACATAGCAACAAAGTAATTACTAATTAGCTATCAGGGCAGTGACATCACAATAGGGAAGTTTTGGTTCCCACCCCTTCTTTCACTAGCAGACTGCCCGAAACCCCTGAAGACGCCAATGAGTTGCCGAAACATGTTGGGGGGCAGCTTGTGAAATGTTTTTAAACAGCGTGCGCACTTCAGATCTGACTGCAATGCACTAAGTGTATAATCTAGAAGAGTTCTAATCAAAAGCGATACGAACATACTGTATACTGCGTCACAGCCTCCTTGCTAATACTGCACTGTGAATAAACAGTGCTAGCATTTTCTATAGGGCAAATAGCAGTAATTTTGTTGGCACCGCTTATAGTTTTAAATCACATTTAAGTTAGAGAGAAATGATTTTATGATAGGAAATAAATGTTACATTTTAGGATGCGATTACTTGTAGCACATGTACTTAACCACCTGCCATCTGGGCCATTTGCCCCCTTCCTGACCAGGCCAAATTTTGCAAAACTGACATATCTCACTTTATGTGGTAATAACTTTGGAACGCCTTTATTTATCCAAGTCATTCAGAGATTGTTTTCTCGTGACACATTGTACTTCATGATAGTCATAAATTTGAGTCAAAATATTTCACCTTTATTTATGAAAAAATCCCAAATTTACCCAAAAATTTGAAAAATTCGCAATTTTCGAAATTTCAATTTCTCTGCTTTTAAAACAGAAAGTGATACCTCATAAAATATTTATTACTTAACATTCCCCATATGTCTACTTTATGTTGGCATCATTTTGGAAATGTCATTTTATTTTTTTAGGACGTTAGAAGGCTTAGAAGTTTAGAAGCAATTCTTCAAATTTTTAAGAAAATTGCCAAAACCCACTTTTTAAGGACCAGTTCAGGTCTGAAGTCACTTTGTGGGGCCTACATAGTGGATACCCCCATAAATGACCCCATTGTAGAAACTACACCCCTCAAGGTATTCAAAACCGATTTTACAAACTTTGTTAACCCTTTAGGCGTTCCACAAGAATTAAAGGAAAATGGAGATCAAATTTTTAAATTTCACTTTTTTGGCAGATTTTCCATTTTAATCAATTTTTTTCTTTAACACATCGATGGTTAACAGCCAAACAAAACTCAATATTTATTACCCAGATTCTGCGGTTTACAGAAACACCCCACATGTGGTCATAAACTGCTGTATGGGCACACGGCAGGGCGCAGAAGAAAAGGAACTCCACATGGTTTTTAGATGCCATGTCCCATTTGAAGCCCCCTGATGCACCCTTACAGTAGAAACTCCCAAGAAGTGACCCCATTTTGGAAACTAGGGGATAAGGTGCCAGTTTTATTAGTACTATTTTTGGGTACATATGATTTTTTGATCATTCATTATAACACTTTATGGGGCAAGGTGACCAAAAAATTGGTTGTTTTAGCACAGTTTCTATTTATTTATTTTTACAGCGTTCACCTGAGGGGTTCAGTCAAGTGACATTTTTATAGAGCAGATAGTTACGGACGTGGCGATACATAATATGTATACTTTTTTACACAATAATAGCATTTTTGAAACAAAAAAATTATGTTTTAATGTGTCCATGTTCTGAGAGCTATAGTTTTTTTATTTTTTGAGAGATTTTCTTATGTAGGGGCTCATTTTTTGCGGGATGAGGTGACTGTTTTATTGGTACTATTTTGTGGGACATACGCATTTTTGATCACTTGGTGTTGCACCTTTTGTGATGCAAGGTGAAAAAAATTGCTTGTTTTGACACAGTTTTTTTTTTTTACGGTGTTCACCTGAGGGGTTAGCTCATGTGATATTTTTATAGAGCTGTTTTTTACGGACGCGGCAATACCTAATATGTATACTTTTTTTATTTGTTTCACTTTAACACAATAATAGCATTTTTGAAACCAAAAAAATGATGTTTTAGTGTCTCCATGTTCTAAGAGCTATAGTTTTTTTATTTTTTGAGAGATTTTCTTATGATGGGGCTCATTTTTTGCGGGATGAGGTGACGGTTTTATTGGTACCATTTTGTGGGACATACGCGTTTTTGATCACTTGGTGTTGCACCTTTTGTGATGCAAGGTGACAAAAATTGCTTGTTTTGACACCGTTTTTTTTGGTTTTTTTTACGGTGTTCATCCGAGGGGTTAGGTCATGTGATATTTTTATAGAGCTGGTTTTTACGGACGCGGCAATACCAAATATGTCTATTTTATATTATTTTTTCTATTTTTAACATTTTATTTTTTTATTTTCAACCTTTTATTTTTATTTTTTTTATTTTTCACTTTTCGTCCCCCATAAGGTCATACAAGACCTCTGGGGGACATTTACTTCACTTTTTTTTTTTTTTCACTGTTGATTTCTCCTGTAACTGGGGCTGACATAGTAGCCCCAGTTACAGAAGAAATGCACCCCTAGAGAGGCTGTACAGCAGCAACCCAGCGCTGTACAGCCTCAGAGCAGGGCTGATCGAGGTCTCTGAGAGACCTCACACAGCTCCTGCACTCTCCGGTCCCGGCGGTCACATGACCGCCGGGCCGGAACAGGAAGCGCACAGCGCTTCCTGCTCTGCATACACAGCGCTCGGTGAGCGCTCTGTCTGCAGCGATCCGGAAGGCAGGGACACCTGGGCACTGTCCCTGCCTTGTCTTAGGGTTGCCCTGCTGTCACTGACAGCGGGCAACCCGATCAGCAGCTGCACGATTAGCGTGCAGCTGCTATTTCTGAAAGGACATTTTAAAACGTGCTTTCAGAAATAGAGGTCCACCCATAGGACGTTTATATCCTATGGGCGGACGGAAAGTGGTTAAGAGACAACCATTGGTCCTTCGGACCATTTGTAAATATTGATGTGAGAACTTTGACCTATCGGGAGTTTCACAGAATTAGGAAACGCATGGCTAGGAAAATGAAAAATTCTATTTTTTTTCCAGAAAAAGTTGCTTTACACCCACATTTTTCACTTTCACAAGGGGTAACAGGACAAACTGCACCCCATATTTTGTTCCCCATTCCCCCCCCCGAATACGCCAACACCCTATATGTGCTAAAAAAAATGATGTATGGGCGCACAGTAGGCTTCAGAGTGGAAGGAGCACCATATGGCGTTAGGAGAGCGGATTCAGCTGGAATGGTAATTGGGAGCTATGTCGTATGTGAAGACACCCTAAGGTGGCCCTACAGTGGAAACCCCCAAAAAGTGACCCCATTCCAGAAACTACACCCATCAAGGAATATTTCAAGGTGTGTAGTGAGCACTTTGACCCATCGGGCGGTTCACAGAATTAGGAAATGCTTGGTTGTGAAAATGAAAAATTAAATTTTTTTCCAGAAAAAGTTGCTTTACACCCACATTTTTCACTTTGACAAGGGGTAACAGGACAAAATGCACCCCACATTTTGTTCCCCATTTCCCCCGAATACGCCAACACCCCATATATGCTCAAAAAATGATGTATGGGTGCATGGCAGGGCTCTAGAGTCATACAGCTAAATATGGTGTTCTGTCCTCCTTATGTGTGAAGGTACATAGCTTGACAGACAGCTAAACCTTATCCCGGCAATGAATTGACAATGGAGTAACGTCCAACTTTATCTTTATTGCAAGGATGTAATGTGTATGCGTGGTAAAACTGGGGAACAGAAAAAAGGAGATTTTTGTGAAACTCACCTGTAAAATCTTTTTCTCGTCTTTTCCATTGGGGGACACGTACCATGGGTATAGCTTGAGGTATTAGTAGGAGGGACACTATGCAAATGAAAGAGCTCCTCCTCCTCGGGCTATACCCCCCGACTATCACGGTCGGCGTGGCTATCACATACGTGACACAGAGGGAGGGAACGAGGAAGGCCCTGCCCAAGTGAGAGGGAAGATGGTGACCCCTGACTCACCTGGCGGCTGGCACCTGGCTGCCCTGACGTCCCTAGACGGGTTCCTCACCCGTACGCCGATCACGTGCCTAAAGCCCTGGCTTTCCCTGAGCTGAGCCCTAGGTAGTGAACAGGGCGATGGGAACACTAGTCCGCACCACTAACTCTAAGGGAAAACACCAAGGGGAGGACAGACAACACAGACTCAACATATATTCCCAGGTGGGCGACAACAGGAGACAACAATAAGCCAAACAGGGATCCGGAGGGGTAGCACACAGGAACAACAACCAGGATTAACCACTCCAGTGGGTCAGTATAGATGTCCAGGCAGGAAGCTCTATAACTAGCAACTAGAGAAGTGTGAGGGGAGAATATAAGGAGGTAGGGGAGTGGCAGACAAGAAACAGCTGAGGAGGAGAAGCTACGGATCCCTGAGAGAGACAAAAAGAATAGCAAGGCAAACACAGAAAACAATAACTAAGAAACACCATGATCTTTAGATATAGAGCGCGCAGCCACCCGCTGCGACTTCCTGACCCCGGGTATAACGGAGTCAGACGTGCCTTACAGGGGCATGATCAATGACTGTGGTTATCACCCCATATAGACTCCCTGATCACCCCCCTGTCATTGATTACCCCCCTGTAAAGCTCCATTCAGACGTCCGCATGATTTTTACGGATCCACTGATAGATGGATCGGATCCGCAAAACGCATCCGGACGTCTGAATGAAGCCTTACAGGGGCATGATCAATGACTGTGGTGATCACCCCATATAGACTCCCTGATCACCCCCCTGTCATTGATTACCCCCCTGTCATTGATCACCCCCCTGTAAAGCTCCATTCAGACGTCCGCATGATTTTTACGGATCCACTGATAGATGGATCGGATCCGCAAAACGCATACGGACGTCTGAATGAAGCCTTACACGGGCGTGATCAATGACTGTGGTTATCACCCCATATAGACTCCCTGATCACCCCCCTGTCATTGATCACCCCCCTGTCATTGATCACCCCCCTGTCATTGATCACCCCCCTGTCATTGATCACCACCCCTGTCATTGATCACCACCCCTGTCATTGATCACCACCCCTGTCATTGATCACCCCCCCTGTCATTGATCACCCCCCCTGTCATTGATCACCCCCCTGTCATTGATCACCCCCCTGTCATTGATCAACCCCCTGTCATTGATCAACCCCCCTGTCATTGATCACCCCCCCTGTCATTGATCACCCCCCTGTAAGGCTCCATTCAGACATTTTTTTGGCCCAAGTTAGCGGAATTATTATTTTTTTTTCTTACAAAGTCTCATATTCCACTAACTTGTGACAAAAAATTAAATCTCACATGAACTCACCATACCCCTCACGGAATCCAAATGCGTAAAATTTTTTAGACATTTATATTCCAGACTTCTTCTCACGCTTTAGGGCCCCTAGAATGCCAGGGCAGTATAAATACCCCACATGTGACCCCATTTCGGAAAGAAGACACCCCCAGGTATTCCGTGAGGGGCATATTGAGTCCATGAAAGATTGAAATTTTTGTCCCAAGTTAGCGGAACGGGAGACTTTGTGAGAAAAAAATAAAAAATATCAATTTCCGCTAACTTGTGCCAAAAAAAAAAAATTTCTATGAACTCGCCATGCCCCTCATTGAATACCTTGGGGTGTCTTCTTTCCAAAATGGGGTCACATGTGGGGTATTTATACTGCCCTGGCATTCTAGGGGCCCCAAAGCGTGAGAAGAAGTCTGGTATCCAAATGTCTAAAAATGCCCTCCTAAAAGGAATTTGGGCCCCTTTGCGCATCTAGGCTGCAAAAAAGTGTCACACATCTGGTATCGCCGTACTCAGGAGAAGTTGGGGAATGTGTTTTGGGGTGTCATTTTACATATACCCATGCTGGGTGAGATAAATATCTTGGTCAAATGCCAACTTTGTATAAAAAAATGGGAAAAGTTGTCTTTTGCCAAGATATTTCTCTCACCCAGCATGGGTATATGTAAAAAGACACCCCAAAACACATTCCCCAACTTCTCCTGAGTACGGAGATACCACATGTGTGGCACTTTTTTGCAGCCTAGGTGGGCAAAGGGGCCCATATTCCAAAGAGCACCTTTTGGATTTCACTGGTCATTTACCTACTTACCACACATTAGGGCCCCTGGAAAATGCCAGGGCAGTATAACTACCCCACAAGTGACCCCATTTTGGAAAGAAGACACCCCAAGGTATTCCGTGAGGGGCATGGCGAGTTCCTAGAATTTTTTTTTTTTTGTCACAAGTTAGTGGAAAATGATGATTTTTTTTTTTTTTTTTTCATACAAAGTCTCATATTCCACTAACTTGTGACAAAAAATAAAAACTTCCATGAACTCACTATGCCCATCAGCGAATACCTTGGGGTCTCTTCTTTCCAAAATGGGGTCACTTGTGGGGTAGTTATACTGCCCTGGCATTCTAGGGGCCCAAATGTGTGGTAAGGAGTTTGAAATCAAATTCTGTAAAAAATGACGAGTGAAATCCGAAAGGTGCTCTTTGGAATATGGGCCCCTTTGCCCACCTAGGCTGCAAAAAAGTGTCACACATCTGGTATCTCCGTATTCAGGAGAAGTTGGGGAATGTGTTTTGGGGTGTCTTTTTACATATACCCATGCTGGGTGAGAGAAATATCTTGGCAAAAGACAACTTTTCCCATTTTTTTATACAAAGTTGGCATTTGACCAAGATATTTATCTCACCCAGCATGGGTATATGTAAAATGACACCCCAAAACACATTCCCCAACTTCTACTGAATACGGAGATACCAGATGTGTGACACTTTTTTGCAGCCTAGGTGGGCAAAGGGGCCCACATTCCAAAGAGCACCTTTCGGATTTCACTCGTCATTTTTTACAGAATTTGATTTCAAACTCCTTACCTCACATTTGGGCCCCTAGAATGCCAGGGCAGTATAACTACCCCACAAGTGACCCCATTTTGGAAAGAAGAGACCCCAAGGTATTTCGTGATGGGCATAGTGAGTTCATGGAAGTTTTTATTTTTTGTCACAAGTTAGTGGAATATGAGACTTTGTAAGAAAAAAAAAAAATAAAAATAAATCATCATTTTCCGCTAACTTGTGACAAAAAATAAAAAGTTCTATGAACTCACTATGCCCATCAGCGAATACCTTAGGGTGTGTACTTTCCGAAATGGGGTCATTTGTGGGGTGTTTGTACTGTCTGGGCATTGTAGAACCTCAGGAAACATGACAGGTGCTCAGAAAGTCAGAGCTGCTTCAAAAAGCGGAAATTCACATTTTTGTACCATAGTTTGTAAACGCTATAACTTTTACCCAAACCATTTTTTTTTTACCCAAACATTTTTTTTTTATCAAAGACATGTAGAACAATAAATTTAGAGCAAAAATTATATATGGATGTCGTTTTTTTTGCAAAATTTTACAACTGAAAGTGAAAAATGTCATTTTTTTGCAAAAAAATCGTTAAATTTCGATTAATAACAAAAAAAGTAAAAATGTCAGCAGCAATGAAATACCACCAAATGAAAGCTCTATTAGTGAGAAGAAAAGGAGGTAAAATTAATTTGGGTGGTAAGTTGCATGACCGAGCAATAAATGGTGAAAGTAGTGTAGGTCAGAAGTGTAAAAAGTGGCCTGGTCTTTCAGGGTGTTTAAGCACTGGGGGCTGAGGTGGTTAAGGTTCTCAGGAAGATCCCAATCTAAAATTGCCTGGACCTTCCCAGGATCCATGCGGAAACCTGAAGCAGATAATAGATATCCCAGGAACTGTAATTCCTGAACAGCGAAGACACATTTTTCAATTTTCGCATATAATTTATTCGTCCGTAGGACCTGCAGTACTTGCCTGACATGCACCTCATGTGTTTTCAGATCAGCCGAATAAATTAAGATATCATCTAGGTATATGACTACAAACCTGCCGATGAGATGACTAAAAATATCATTAACGAAATGTTGGAAGACAGCAGGGGCATTGGTCAGACCGAAAGGCATAACAAGATTTTCATAATGCCCCTCAGGGGTGTTAAAAGCCGTCTTCCACTCATCCCCTTCCCTGATACGAATCAGATTGTAGGCCCCCCTAAGATCAAGTTTGGAGAACCACTTAGCACCCGCAATCTGATTAAAAAGGTCAGGAATGAGAGGGAGAGGGTATGGGTCACGGATGGTTATCTGGTTTAACTCACGGAAATCTAAGCAAGGACGCAGGCCCCCATCTTTCTTTTTAACAAAGAAAAACCCTGCAGCCACGGGTGAAGAAGAGGGTCTGATGTGTCCCTTAGCCAGACTCTCGGAGATATAATCTTTCATGGCTTGTCTCTCGGGACCCGAAAGATTATACAACCTGGACTTGGGTAATTTTGCCCCGGGAATTAGGTTAACCGGGCAATCATAAGGACGATGAGGTGGTAGTTTCTGACAACCCTTTTCAGAAAAAACGTCCTCAAAGTCCGAAATAAATGTAGGTAGGGAAGCTATGGAGGCGATTAAGTAATTGTTATTTAAGCAATTCTCTCTGCAATGCTCACTCCACTCCAATATCTCCCTGGCCTGCCAATCCACCACTGGATTGTGCGCTACCAACCAGGGAAGACGCAATACCACCGGAGAGGGAAGGCCCTCCAGAACGTAACTTGAAAGACACTCATTATGGTGGTCCCCTACCCGAAGGTGTAAATTACGAACAATGTGGGTGAGGTTTCTCTGAGACAGAGGAGCAGAATCTATAGCGAATACGGGAATAGGTCTCTGCAGCGTACAGAGAGACAAACCCATAGTGCGGGCAAAATGGGCATCAATCAAGTTTACCCCTGCTCCACTGTCTAGAAAAACAGAAATAGACTCTGTCTTAACACCAAAAACAATGACCGCTGGTAACACAAATTGAGATGTTCGTATGGAGGAAACGTATACCCCCCGGCTGACATCCTCCGCACAGCCCGGGGTTAGTAGTTTTCCGACGGTCTTTTGTTTTTGAGAAAGGAGGGACAGACATTAATGAAATGACCCCTCCCCCCACAGAAAAAACAAGCCCCCCCCCCTACGGCGAATCTCGGGAGGACGGACCTGACGAGAAGTTCCGCCTAGCTGCATAGGCTCATCTAAGTCAGTACAGGCTGACTGTTGCTTGGGAGAGGTAACCAATTGCTCCGGAATTTTCGATCTCTCCCTAAGACGTCTATCTATTCTGATAGAGAGGGACATAACAGCATCAAGGGAAAGGGGGGTCTCATACAGCGCCAGTGCATCCTTAACCCTTTCAGATAACCCAGAGCAGAACTGACTCCTGAGAGCCGGGTCGTTCCACTGAGTATCCGTAGCCCACCTACGGAACTCTGAGCAATATTCCTCTGCTGACCGATCTCCCTGTAGGAGTCTCCGTAACTTCGACTCAGCCAGGGCGACTCGGTCAGGATCATCATATATGAGACCCAAAGCCCCAAAAAATCCCTCCACTGACCGAAGAGCCTGAGAACCAGGGGGTAACGAGAACGCCCAGGATTGCGGATCCCCCTAAAGCAGGGAAATGACAATCCCTACCCGCTGTTCTTCATGACCTGAGGAGTAAGGGCGCAACTTAAAATATAATTTGCAGGCCTCACGGAACGTCGCAAATTTGTCCCTTCCCCCAGAAAATCTGTCGGGAAGAGCAACCTTGGGTTCAGTGACAACCTGGTTACCCATAGCAACCGCTGGGGGTGCGGTCTGCTGCATTTGCTGCTGTTGTTGGAGAACAGACGCCTTCAATCCTGCCACCTCCAAAGACAGGCTTTGAAGCTGTTCTGCCAAGGCATCAATAGGATCCATATTGGATTCTAAGTAGAGAGAGAAAAAAAAAACAACAAACAAAAAATTTAAAAAAAAAATGTTTTATTTTTTTATTTTTTTCTCAAAAAGTAAGGGCCAGTTATAATATCACGGTCGGCGTGGCTATCACATACGTGACACAGAGGGAGGGAACGAGGAAGGCCCTGCCCAAGTGAGAGGGAAGATGGTGACCCCTAACTCACCTGGCGGCTGGCACCTAGCTGCCCTGACGTCCCTAGACGGGTTCCTCACCCGTACGCCGATCACGTGCCTAAAGCCCTGGCTTTCCCTGAGCTGAGCCCTAGGTAGTGAACAGGGCGATGGGAACACTAGTCCGCACCACTAACTCTAAGGGAAAACACCAAGGGGAGGACAGACAACACAGACTCAACATATATTCCCAGGTGGGCGACAACAGGAGACAACAATAAGCCAAACAGGGATCCGGAGGGTAGCACACAGGAACAACAACCAGGATTAACCACTCCAGTGGGTCAGTATAGATGTCCAGGCAGGAAGCTCTATAACTGGCAACTAGAGAAGTGTGAGGGGAGAATATAAGGAGGTAGGGGAGTGGCAGACAAGAAACAGCTGAGGAGGAGAAGCTACGGATCCCTGAGAGAGACAA
Organism: Bufo bufo; assembly: GCF_905171765.1. Taxonomy (NCBI): domain Eukaryota; kingdom Metazoa; phylum Chordata; class Amphibia; order Anura; family Bufonidae; genus Bufo; species Bufo bufo. The sequence goes on from NC_053394.1 coordinate 212,674,706, forward strand.
AAAGGATAGCAAGGCAAACACAAAACAATAACTAAGAAACACCATGATCTTTAGATATAGAGCGCGCAGCCACCCGCTGCGACTTCCTGACCCCGGGTATAACGGAGTCAGACGTGGCTCTTGATACCCTCGTGACACCGACTCCACCAGGAGGAACTCAGGCGTTGCACAAGCAGTAGGAGAAGGAGCAAGAAAAAATTATGGAAACCATCGGACCAAGCCATAAGGTCAAACCATAAGCAAAAACTGAATTGAAGACCCCTCCTGCAACACACAGAATGGGTAGGAGCTGTGTCCCCCAATGGAAAAGACGAGAAAAAGATTTTACAGGTGAGTTTCACAAAAATCTCCTTTTCTCGTGCTTTTTTTCATTGGGGGACACAGACCATGGGACGTCCTAAAGCAGTCCATGGGGTGGGAAAAAATCTCAGCACCGCCAGGAGGAACGTCCAACGGTCAAAACAGGAACCACAGCCTGTAAAACCCTGCGGTCAAAGACAGCATCAGGGATGCAGCTGATAAAACTTCGTAAAGGAAAGTAAGGATGACCAGGTGGCCGCCTTACGCAGCTTAGACGCAGAGGCACAATTGCGCCTTGCCCAGGAAGCCTTCACCACCCTAGTGGCGTGAGCGGCATTTCGTGCCGGGGGAACCCAAACACGAGCGCGACAACAGCATGGCGGATCCATCGCGCCACAGTGACCTTTGAGGCCGCCAGACCCCTACGAGGTCCCTCAGGAACCACAAGGAGGAATCAGAACTGCGGACGTAAGCGGTAGCCTTGAGATACACTTCCAAGGCCCGGACGACAGCCAGGGAGTGTAGAGCGCGTTCCCTGGAGTTTGCCGGAGAAGGGCAGGACAAGATCCTTGCTAAAGGTGGAAAGAAGAGACCACCTCGGGCAAAAAGGAGGGAACCGGACGGAACACAACCGTATCCTGGAGAAAAACTACAAAGGGGCTCCTGGCGGGAAAGAGCGGCCAGCTCCGACACCCGTCTGATGGGAGATGTGGCCACAAGGAAGACCACTCTCCAGGTGAGAAAGGTCAGGGAGACCTCTCTCAAAGGTTCGAAGGGGGCCGTCTGCAGAGCGCGCAGGACCAAATTGAGATCTCAAGGAGGCAAAAGGGGAACATACGGGAACCGAATGTGCCACCCTCAGAAGAAAAAACCTTCACAGGACCCATAAGAGCAAGGGACCCTTGAAAAAGGACGGCAGCGCCGAAACCTGACCTTTCAGGGAACTCAGCGACAGTCCCATCTCAAGTCCGGACTGAAGAAAAGACAGCACCATCGGGATGGAAAAGCGAAGGGGAGGGAACCCCGAGTTCTCACAAAAAGTCATGAAGACCTACTAGGTACGGTAGTAATCCGGAAGGAAGCCGGCTTCCCCTGATCATGATTCTAACCACCGAATCCGAGAATCCCCTCTTCTTCAGGATGGCGGTTTCAACAGCCACACCTTAAACGAAGAGACCGTAGATTCCGGAGGAAGAGAGGACCCCGAGACAGTAGAACCTCCCTGTCGGGAAGAAGCCATGGGGCATCCGCCAGCATCCGAGCCACGTCCGAGAACCATGCGCGGTTAGGCCAATCTGGGGTGATGAGGACTGTCGGAATCCCATCCACCGCAATCTTGCGTAGACCCCTCGACAGAAGAGAAGCGGAAGGAAGACATAGAGGAGGCTGAAGACTTGCCACGGAGACACCAGCGCGTCCACCCCATACGCCTTCGGACCTCGGGCGCGAGCAGGAGACCTGGGAGCTTGTTGTTGAACCTATGACGACATCAGATCCACATCCGGACTGCACCACCCGCCACGCACGTCATCGCAGTCACCCGGATGCAGAGACCCTCGCCTGGCTCCACCTTGTTTTGACTTAGAAAGTCCGCAGCCCAGATGCCTATTCCCGGAAGGAATACTGCTGGCCATACCGGAACATGTGACTCTGCCCACAGCAGAATTTTATTTATTTATTTTTTTTTTTTTACTTCCCGCATCACTGTCCGGCTGCGGTCCCACCTTGATGGCTGAAGTAATTCACTCTCAGCTCAAGGATGTTGATAGGGAAAACGATTCCGTCGCCGACCAAACCCCCAGAATCGAGTGGGACCGGAGAACGCTGCCCCAGCCAGAGGCAGGCATCAGTGGTCCAGGAAAAGAACGGGAGTAACGATCTTCCCGCCGTCAGGTTCATAGGGAGCCCACAAAAAAAGAGCTTCCTGGACCTGTAGAAAAAAACAGAACGCGCCACCTGCAGATGTAAGCGTACAGACCACGAGAGGTCTCGTCCCAGAGGGAAAGATCTCCTGTCGCGGCGACAGAGTGTGAGAGAATACTGGACATATGGTACGGCCTCGGAAGAGGCCACCACAAGACCGAGGACCCGCAGGTACCCCCGAAAGGAGAGACACAGGGAGCGCAGAAGGTGCGACACCGCCATTTGGATCCAGAAGACCTAGTAGTCTGAAAGAAAAAATCTCTTGGTCAAGGCATCCAAAAATATCCCCAGAAGGAGAGCTTCAGGGACAGGAGGAGAAGGATCGTGGAAGTCGATCAACCATCCGAGCTGTTTCATTTGAACAGTGATCCGGACGCCAAGAAATGTCCTTGGTGCGAAGAAGAGCCATCAAAGGCGCTAGGATCATGGTACAGACCCTAGGGGCAGTCGCTAACCCGAAAGGGAGGGCGACAAAAATACATAGAGTCGGCCACCCATGGCAAGCGCAGGAATCGTTGTGAGATTCTGTGATCGGGCCATGCGGACAGGCGTCCTGGAAGTCTACGGACGCGAGGAATTACCCCGAAGAGAAACAATAACGGAGCGGAGGGATACCAATTGAAACCTCCTTATCCGGAGGAAAAAATTTGAGCAGCTTCGGATCCAGGGTTGGACGCACCGACCCCTCCTTCCTTGGAACGATGAACAGGTCTGAAAAGAAACCCGTGCCCTGTTCCTCTGGAGAAACCGGGGTAATAATACCCCTGGTCCAGAAGGGAAGAAACTGCCATCCAGAGATCCGAGGTGGAACAGATCCCCCGGAACGCTGGATGTAAACTATCTTGTAACCCGACGTTACAATTCTTAGAGCCCAGGCGTTCCTGAACAAGAGCCCGCCAAACCTGTGGAAGTAGCAGGGAGGCTGACTGCGTCCTTGGACACCATGACGGCTGGGGCTTGAAGGGGGGAGGTTCCTGCGGAAGTCCTGTAGCCCCCCAGTGGCGGAGCAGCGAAAGGACTGGTACTGGAACCGGAGGACCAGGTTCGAAAAGGACGTTAGGACGTAGGTGTGGAATGTAAGAGTTCTTGCCCCCAGATAGCGGTAGAGAAGAACTCGTCCAGCTGAGCCCTAAAAAACCTGGAACCCTCAAAGGGGAGGTTAGTAAGGGGACACTTGGAGAAGCGTCAGCGTCCCACACTATCAACCCAACCTCTCTGTGCAGAATGACCGAGAGGGCTGCAATGCGGGTAAAGAGGGAATCAATGTCCATGGAAGCCTCGCAAAGGAATTTGGAAGACTGAGACACCTGGAGAACCAAATCCGGTGTGTCAGTAGACTCATCATGTTCCGCCAGGTTCAGGTGGTGGCGCTGCAACCACACTTGGGGAGAACACTGACCTAACGTGCCCGCCAGAGATAAATGGCTCTTGAGAGAGAATCTAGGCGCCTGTCCAGAACGTCCTGCAGAGAGGAGGCGGTAAGGACAGGGAAGGCCGTGATCCTGGACACTGGGGGATCCACCCTAGGGGAGAAGACCAGCCCTCCACACTGCTCAGTCGTAAAAGGATGATCCTGTCCCACGTTCTGGGTATGACCGCGGAAATTCCTCATGGATAGGAAAAAATGCGGCAACCTATGGCTTCTTGGACAGAAAACAAAAAAGGGGGGAACTCCCGCGTAGAGGAGAATCCCCTTGGAGATTACAGGTGTCACGGACAGCCGCTACTAAGTCCGCCAAACGTGGGGAGCTTAGGCGGAGGGACCCGCTCCATGACCTCGTCCGAGCCGGACAATCCCCCTTCAGACCTGCGCTCCTTAGGGGGGGGGGGGGGGGGGAGAGTCGTCTGAACACCTCTAGACGAGGGGGGGAAAACGGAGTCATCCAAGATGGATGCTGCCGCTCACGCTGCCTCTTATTAGTCAGGCGACCTCAGCGGGAACCACTGCGGGGAGACGGAGTGATAGGGGCCACTGGATTGACAACTGCCATACGGTCCAAAAAGGACATGGCTGCCTTGGCGACTCAGGCCAAATCAGCGGCCGCGCAGGACCTGGCAGATGCCCAAGCGGGTACCGCCAGCTCTGCTGGGACAGAAATAAACATTTTTCCCACTTTTTTTTTTTTTTAAAAGGCTGAAAGTGGTTTGAATTTAGAAAGCCTGGACTGGGGCAACAGCCTTATCACTGAGATACCAGCTTGCCTTAGGAGCTGGGTTGGGCAGGAAGGAGATCCTGTCCAGGGCCAGGGCAGGAGGCACAAACACTAGTGGTCTAACAGGACCCCATTGGAGCCTGAGAAGGTGACTTGGCTTAGGCATGATAACAACTATGCAAGAATCTACAGTTGCAGTTAGTTAGAGAAAAGAAACCTTAAAGGGTTTCTGTCACCCCATTAAACCGTTTTTTTTTTTTTCTTTACTAATAATCCCTATAGTGCGATTTCATGATACATAAGCAAATTAATCATTTTGGTTCAGTAGAATTTGCTAAAAATCGATTTTTTAAATATGCTAATTATCTTGCTACCAGCAAGTAGGGCGGCTACTTGCTGGTAGCAGCCGCATCCTCCGATCGTAATAACGCCCCCTCGGCATGCTGATTGACAGGGCCAGGGAAGGGAATCGTTCTCTGCTGGCGCTGTTAGAATTTGAAATCTCGCGCCTGCGCCGTACCTGGCTTCAATCGGCGCAGGCGCACTGAGAGGCGGCCGCTCGCTCGACCGCTCCATCCTCAATGCGTCTGCGTCGATGACGTCATCGCATACACCCGGAAGAGAAGACGCCGGCATCGCTGGAAGGAGGCGGAGAGTCTGGATGACGTCGCTGGATGCTCGAATCAGGTAAGTATGTATGTAATAAGGATGCTGCCACAAAAACCACCAACGAAATGGTCATAAAAAACAATAAATAATTGTTATTAAAAGTACAATTATTAACACTATACCACCAACGACGCAGGCCCATTGATGATGGAGCGGTCGAGCGAGCGGCCGCCTCTCAGTGCGCCTGCGCCGATTGAAGCCAGGTACGGCGCAGGCGCGAGATTTCAAATTCTAACAGCGCCAGCAGAGAACGATTCCCTTCCCTGGCCCTGTCAATCAGCATGCCGAGGGGGCGTTATTACGATCGGAGGATGCGGCTGCTACCAGCAAGTAGCCGCCCTACTTGCTGGTAGCAAGGTAATTAGCATATTTTAAAAATCGATTTTTAGCAAATTCTACTGAACCAAAATTATTAATTTGCTTATGTATCATGAGATCGCACTATAGGGATTATTAGTAAAGGAAAAAAAAAAAAAACGGTTTAATGGGGTGACAGAAACCCTTTAAAAGTGTCTTCTGGGAATCGAACTAGAGATCGTTCACATCAGAAGCAAGGCATTTATACACACACACACATACACAGCTAGACAGCTGTTCAGAGAGAAGCCGATTGAATAGGGTTAAGATGCCATACCACACATACCCTTGTGGACCAGTATGGTGCTGCACATAAAAAAAGAAATGGTAAAATGACACAGCCCATTTAGGCTGACACCCTTAATCCATGACGCTGTGTTGCTGTTCAGAGAGAAGCAGGGGAGCAGATAGGAGCGTGGGAACCTTTGTAGCAAACGAAGGAAGATGCCGGAGCGAAGCGCTAGGCTCCGCCCCCGGCCGCGTCAGGCTCCGCCCACGGCCGCATTAGGCTCCGCCCTCCGGCCGCATCATAGAAGCGCGAAAAAATCGCGCGCTCCACTCCCTGTGATTCCTGACAACATGTCCCCCAGTGCCGAACACAGCGGAGCGGGGGTTAAGAAGGAACGCACGCCTGCCTGCAGTTGCAGCCCAAAATCCTTGTTCTGTCCGAGGTTAGCTGGCGCCGCCAGGGAAAAGTCATGCCTCATAAAGGGGGAGCAGAGAGTCCCAGCAGGGAGATTAGCCAGTATAGTGCCTCCATGCCCCAGAACCCCCTCAGTTCACCAAGGCGGCCCTTAGACATAAGACAGGGAGGGGAGGGGAAGCAGAGCGATTGCAGTTATACTTATCTGCTCCTGCAGTCTTCTCCCTCCGTTCAGGACCAGCAGGGATGCACCTCTTCAGACGTCTGACTCCAGGAGTGCAGTGCTCTGGGAGGAGGGCAGCAGCAGGTGACCCAGGGGCTGGTGGGATGCCAGAGCTAACAGGTCGAGCCCGGATCCACTTATCTTCTTGGGGGGAAATGGAGGCAGCCAGGCAACGTCCCAAAGACTGCGGCGGGCACTCCATGGGGGACCAAGAAGGCGCCATGCCGACCTGTGTCCCCATCTAGAATAAAAATAACAAAAAAGAGTAGAATCAGAGAGTGTCAACCTCCTTCACCAGACACTAAGCAAAGACTGAGTTCCTCCTGGTGGAGTCGGGGGGTATAGCCTGAGGAGGAGCTCTTTCATTTGCATAGTGTCCCTCCTACTAATACCTCAAGCTATACCCATGGTCTGTGTCCCCCAATGGAAAAAAGCACGAGAAAAATTATGCGCTTACTAATGGGGTCTGACATATAGTAATGCATATAATACATTTCTGTGCATAGCAATGCACATACAAACACAGATGCATATCTAACCAGAGCATGTTACCTATCTGCATAACAAGCATGGTCCCTAGCTGCTAACTGTAAGCTGCTATAAAGGAGAGGAAAAAGATATGCAAAATACATATGAAAACAGGCTGTAATGTGGCTATGTGACATACCAGCGATGCTACCGTGAGCTTAGATGTAGAAGATGACTCAAGAGAGTTCCAAGCCATGTGCTATCCTCATGCAGTGATGACTGTGAATGAAGAAAATGGCTGCTATGTGCAGGGATGATGATGTCACTAAGATATGGAAGCTGAAGTAGACCATACTTGTAATGTGAATATCTACAATTGTATGTAAAACGGCCACTAGATGAAGCTGTTACACAATCAACAGAGAATGATATAGAAAACATTAACTATGTATGAAAGCTATGCATAAATTAACAATAAACTTGCTGACGGCATGACATATAGATTTTGGAGTGGGGTCCATAAGGGTTCATTCTGGGGGGCTGCCTCCTCTGCTAACCTGGGGCGCCTTCTAGAGGGTCCCTCATCAGCGGATAATGATGAGGGGGTAAAGGAATAGAGGAAAATGGCTTCTTCTCCCTCACTGGCATACTCAGTATCGGAGGCAAGCATGGCGTATGCCTCTTTAGCCGAGTATACACGTTGGGATGGACGGGACATTTTTATTTTAATGGGGTGTGATGTGTCAAACTTGTAAACCTTTATTTAGTGTGGGGGGTGTGTGTATATAGTGTTTTCACACGTGAAGGGGCTTATAATAAATGTGAATTAAAATTTAGAAGAAAAGTTGTAAAAAAAAAAAGGCTTTGCTGCACAACAACCCCAAGCAGATGGTGCTTTTGTGCAAAAACCTAAACTCATACTAATTGAAATTGAAATATATATATATATATATATATATATATATATATAATAAGAAAACTATTGGCAGCACCACCGAAATTTGTGGCATAACAGGAAAAACGGGTGCAATGTCCAAGTATGGTAACTGGTGCTTACCCACTTATAGACTGCAAAAAAAAAAAACGGACTGCACGCCAGGCAGTTCTTTAGTAAAACAGTATGTTTTTATTCACCCATGTGGTGGCAATAAGCGATGTTTCGGCTCGTACATGAGCCTTTCTCACTACCACTAACCGAAGCTCTTTTTTCTCACCCAAAAAAAAGAAAAAAAAAAAAAAAAAAAAAAAAAACAATCTCAAAATATGTGCAGATGCTACGGAGCACACTACAGATCGGTGCTCTGCAACATGCACGCACACAGATCGTGCGTGCGTGCAAAAACTGTAGTATAAAAATGTGAACACTGGCTAAAAATGTAACATATCTATTGTGGGGATTCGCCCCGGTAAGCCAAAACAAAACAACACTTTTCAGTCTTGGTGTTCGATCACACAATGGAAAGTCCACAGAACAAAAAAAAAATCACCTTGTTTGCAGTTTTCTCTCCAGCGGTCCACAGCAGGCTTTAGGGGGCCTGTTTCCCAACGTGCGGCTCTCAGCCCTCCAGCACGGCACAAAGCCTCAGCTCCCAAACACAGAGACTGACAGGGCTCCACTGTCAGAGAAGGAGTGATCCACACCCAGCTGACACTGCTGGCTGGGTTTGATATAGGCCAGTCAAGACCCGGCCTGAATGTGGGGAGTAGTCACCCACCCAGCACTATTGACTACTCCCAGTAAGAGCCGTCCCGGATCAGCAATACAGCCATACTACAATAGCAAAAGTGTCAATCAGCACTGGCTGCCGCTGACACCTGAAATTACCGGCTCTTACTTCACAGAGGCCAGGAACCTCGGTGACACATAACTTCCGTCAACGCCCTAACTGCTTTTTCTTCTTTTTTAACAAAAAAATGAAAAAATTTGCCAAAAAATCTGCACAAATAATCTGCAGGTGCTGATCAGGCAGTTACGCACTGAACAGCACTTGGCGGTCACAGCTCGCACGCAGAAAAAGTGCTGCAGAGCTGGAAAATGGTAAAAATAAATAAAGACCCAAAAAAAAGTGCACGGACCAAATGGCATCCGTATAAAAAGGACGGGGGGGAACAGGGGCGGAGGGAGGGGGTGCAGGAAGGGACAGAGGGTGGTTTAGGGATCTGGAACAGCTGCAAATGAAAAAAAAAAAACCTGTGCAGCTATTCCAGATGTTGTTCTTCTTTTCAGCAGGAAAGGGGTTAAATCGCTGTGTGTGTACCACAAGTCCCAGCAAGCCAACAAGCAGCAGAGAGAAGCACAGGACCTCTCTGCATGCAGTCACCAGCTAGAATGGCTGCATGCAGGGAAATTCTGCCTCTTCCTGTGCAGCTATAGCGCTGCCATTGGCTGGAGCGTTGTTCCAGCCAATAGCAGCGCTGTCAGGGGACCCAAAACACTGGTGTCCCCTGCTTCACCTCGGAGGTGACCGGTGCTGACTTGTTCAGCACCTGCCACCTCCCTGTGACCCTCCCCGATGACTCTGACAGCTTCCTGTGTTGCGATGTGCCAGTCTCATTGATCGGCAAATCGAAGCGCTTGGAGCTGCAGGGGGACGGTGCAGCACCATGCTGCCCTTATCCGGCATGGCTGTCTGCCGGTAAGAGCAGGCATGGTGCCGCGACTCCCCGCGACTCCCCCCCCCCCCCCCAATCATTCCCCAGAGCAGGTACGGCGAAGGGCGTTTACCTCACGTCCGGCACTGGGCGTTAAACTTAATATTTAGGATTTTTTTTTTACTTTTTATTTAATAACTATTAGCTAACTAATAACTATGAGCTATAACATAGTAACATTGTATATAAGGCCGAAAAAAGACATTTGTCCATCCAGTTCGGCCTGTTATCCTGCAAGCTGCAAGTTGATCCAGAGGAGGGGGGGGGGGAACCTGTGAGGTAGAAGACACTTAAGAAACATAGAAACATAGAATGTGTCGGCAGATAAGAACCATTTGGCCCATCTAGTCTGCCCAATATACTGAATACTATGGATAGCCCCCGGCCCTATCTTATATGAAGGATGGCCTTATGCCTATCCCATGCATGCTTAAACCCCTTCACTGTATTTGCAGCTACCACTTCTGCAGGAAGGCTATTCCATGCATCCACTACTCTCTCAGTAAAGTAATACTTCCTTATATTACTTTTAAACCTTTGACCCTCTCATTTAAAACTGTGTCCTCTTGTGGTAGTTTTTCTTCTTTTAAATATGCTCTCTTTCTTTACCGAGTTGATTCCCTTTATGTATTTAAAAGTTTCTATCATATCCCCTCTGTCTCTTCTTTCTTCCAAGCTATACATATTAAGGTCCTTTAACCTTTCCTGGTAAGTTTTATCCTGCAATCCATGTACTAGTTTAGTAGCTCTTCTCTGAACTCTCTCTAGAGTATCTATATCCTTCTGGAGATATGGCCTCCAGTACTGCGCACAATACTCCAAGTGAGGTCTCACCAGTGTTCTGTACAGCGGCATAAGCACTTCACTCTTTCTACTGCTTATACCTCTCCCTATACATCCAAGCATTCTGCTGGCATTTCGTGCTGCTCTATTACATTGTCTTCCCACCTTTAAGTCTTCTGAAATAATTACTCCTAAATCCCTTTCCTCAGATACTGAGGTCAGGACTGTGTCAAATATTCTATATTCTGCCCTTGGGTTTTTACGCCCCAGGTGCATTATCTTGCACTTATCCACATTAAATTTCAGTTTCCAGAGTTCTGACCATTCTTCTAGTTTTCCTAAATCCTTTTCCATTTGGCGTTTCCCTCCAGGAACATCAACCCTGTTACATATCTTTGTGTCATCAGCAAAAAGACAAACCTTACCAGCGAGGCCTTTTGCAATATCACTTATGAAGATATTAAACAAAATCGGTCCCAGTACAGATCCCTGTGGAACCCCACTGGTAACATTACCTTGTTTTGAATGTTCTCCATTGACTACAACCCTCTGTTGTCTGTCACTCAGCCACTGCCTAATCCACTCAACAATATGGGAGTCCATGCTCAATGACTGCAGTTTATTGATAAGTCTTCTATGTGGGACAGTGTCAAAAGCCTTACTAAAATCTAGATATGCGATGTCTACTGCACCTCCACCGTCTATTATTTTATTCACCCAGTCCAAAAAATCTATAAGATTTGTTTCACATGATCTCCCTGAAGTAAACCCATGTTGTTTTTCATCTTGCAATCCATGGGATTTTAGATGTTCCACAATCCTATCCTTTAATAGGGTTTCCATTAATTTGCCTACTATTGATGTCAGACTCACTGGTCTATAGTTGCTCGATTCCTCCCTACTACCTTTCTTGTGAATGGGCACGACATTTGCCAATTTCCAATCTTCCGGGACGACTCCTGTTACTAATGATTGGTTAAATAAATCTGTTAACGGTTTTGCCAGCTCACCACTAAGCTCTTTTAATAATTTTGGGTGTATCTCATCAGGCCCCTGTGACTTATCTGTCTTCACCTTAGACAGCAAACTTAGAACATCTTCCTCTGTAAAGATACATGCATCAAACGATTTAATAGTCATTCTTTCTAGTGGAGGTCCTTCTCCTTTTTCTTTTGTAAAAACTGAACAGAAGTATTCATTAAGGCAGTCGGCTAGCCCTTTATTCTCTTCTACATACCTTCCGTCCTTTGTTTTTAATTTAGTTATTCCTTGTTTTAATTTCCTTTTTTCATTTATATATCTGAAGAATGTCTTATCCCCTTTTTTCATAGACTGAGCTAGTTTTTCTTCTGCCTGCGCTTTAGAAGTTCTTATAACTTGCTTGGCCTCTCTCTGCCTAATCTTGTAGATTTCCTTATCTTCATTGCTCTGTTTTTTTTTATAATTACAAAATGCTAGCTTTTTATTTTTAATGATTTGGGCCACTTCTGCTGAGTACCACATTGGTCTCCTCCTTTTTTTGCTTTTACTGACGAGTCTAATGCAATTTTCTGTTGCCTTCAATAATGCACCTTTTAAGTAGTCCCATTTCTCCTGGACTCCATGTAATCCGTTCCAGTCTGATAAGGACTCATTTATGACTAATTTCATTTTTGAAAAGTCTGTTTTTCTAAAATCTAAAACTTTTGTTTTTGTGTGGTGGGACTCTTTCACAGTTCTTATATTAAACCACACTGACTGGTGATCACTAGATCCCAAGGTTTCGCCTACAATGACATCATATACCGAATCCCCGTTTGTGAATACCAAATCCAAAATGGCCTCCCTCCGGGTTGGCTCCTCAACCACTTGTTGTAGAGATAACCCCAGTAGGGAATTTAGAATATCTGTACTCCTGGTAGAACTTGCTATTTTGGTTTTCCAGTTTATATCTGGAAGATTGAAATCTCCCATAATGATAACTTCTCCTTTCATTGTCATTTTAGCTATTTCTTCAACTAGTAGATCATCTAGTTCTTTAACTTGACCAGGTGGTCTATATATCACACCTACACGAGTTACTGCATGGTTAGCAAACTGCAACGTAACCCAAACTGACTCTATGTTGGCCTCACCAACTTGTATTAGGTTAGATTTAATGCTATCTTTCACATACAGGGCCACTCCTCCTCCTTTCTTGCCTTCTCTGTCTCTTCTGTATAAAGAGTACCCTGGTATGGTTATGTCCCAGTCATTTCTTTCATTAAACCATGTCTCCGTAACAGCCACTAAATCTACATTCTCAGATGCCATTATTGACCCAAGTTCATTGATTTTTTTACCTAAACTGCGAGCATTTGTAGACAGGACTCTGAGCTTATCATTTCTTAACCTCTGTGCTTCTGACCTGTTCTGGCATTGTTTCGGGGGGCAATTGGACTCTTTTATTTTCACTCTTTTGCCCCCCCTTCCTAGTTTAAATACTCTTTCGCAAATTCTTGGAGCTGTTCACTAAGTACATTTGTTCCTTTGAGAGAAAGATGCAAACCATCTTTTTTGTACAGTTCCTTTCTATTCCAAGTAGAGCTATCATGAGAAACAAAGCCAAATCCTTGCTCTTGACACCATTTACCAAGCCATATGTTGAACTCCTTTATGCGCCTCTGCCTATCATTCTGAACATTATGCACAGGCAGAACTTCAGAAAATGAAATGGTGGATGCAAAATCCTGTACGTCATTACCAAGTGTGATAAAAGATTTTTTCACCTCTGACACTTCATTGCAAGCCAGGTCATTTGTCCCTAGATGGACAAGAACATCCACGTCCCCTTCCTGCTTTGCTTGCTTAACAATATTAATAATACGTCTTCTATCTCTTCTAGCAGTAGCCCCAGGGAGACATCTCACAAAACCATTTTCTTTAAGCTCCACACTTCTTATGATTGAATCACCCAGCAACAGCTGCATCCTTTGAGACTTCACTTTATCTTTTTTGTTGCATACATTAGACATAGGAGTCGATGGTTTCTCACCCTCTGTGCTTGAGTCCATATCCATGTTGTCCTTACATTCTGAGAGTGCTGCAAATGAATTATGGAGAACCACCGACTGTGGGACATGTCTTCTATCCACCACTCTAAGACTTCCAGAACCTACATTAACCCATCTGCCATTTCTGGGGGTCCTCTGTGGCAGTGGCATTGCAGCAGTCCTAGCTGGAGTTTGTTTAACAGATAATTTAAATATTTCAGCTTTCAAAAATGCAATTTCCTGCTGCAGTAAGGAGAACTGTCTACAGATCTGACAGCATCCGAATCTCTAAAGAGTGGAACATGAAATAAATGCACAACAATTCCTGCACTGAACCAAGTCTGCCATTTTAAAGAGGAGAAAAAAATAAAAATAAAAATAAATAAATTTGTAACTTTAAATCAAACAAATCATACCTTTTTTTTTTTGTATTGTTTCCACCTTCCAGCCTACCTCCTGAAAGGGGAAAAATACATTCCTTCCCGATTATCCGGCAATCAGAATAACTCTCTGGATTGACCCATCTCTAGTAGCTATAGTCTGTAATAATATTACACTCCAGAAATACATCCGGGCCCTTCTTGAACTCTTTTAGTGAACTCACCATCACTAGCTCCTCAGGCAGAGAGTTCCATAGTCTCACTGCTTTTACCGTAAAGAATCCTCTTCTATGTTTGTGTACAAACCTTCTTTCCTCCAGAAGCAGAGGATGTCCCTTCGTAACAGTCACAGTCCTGGGGATAAATAGATGATGGGAGAGATCTCTGTACTGACCCCTGATATATTTATACATAGTAATTAGATCTCCCCTCAGTCGCCTTTTTTCTAAAGTGAATAACCCTAATGTTGATAATCTTTCAGGGTACTGTAGTCCCCCCCTTTCCAGTTATTACTTTAGTTGCCCTCCTCTGAACCCTCTCTAGTTCTGCTATGTCTGCCTTGTTCACAGGAGCCCAGAACTGTACACAGTACTCCATGTGTGGTCTGAGTATTGATTTGTAAAGTGGTAGGACTATGTTCTCATCACGGGCATTTAGGCTCCTTTTGATGGGACCCATTATCTTATTGGTCTTGGCAGCAGCTGCCTGACACTGGTTTTTACAGCTTAGTTTGCTGTTCACTATAATTCCTAGGTCCTTTTCCATGTCAGTGTTACCCAGTGTTTTACCATTTAGTATGTACGAGTGACTTGCATTATTCCTTCCTATGTGCATACCCTTACATTTGTCAGTGTTAAACCTCATCTGCCACTTCTCTGCCCAAGCCTGCAACCTATCCAGATCCATCTGTAGCAGTATACTGTCCTCTTCCGTGTCAATTACTTTATACAGTTTAGTGTCAGCTGCAAAAATGTATATTTTCCCTTACGTCCTACCAGCAGCACAGATGGGGGGTTAACTGCCCCTGTGGACTGGTAGGACCGGCGGAATTTTAATGAGCCCAAGAACCAATAAACGATCTTCAGCTCCCTGAAAGGGAGGAGATCACCCCCCAGCCCACCGTGTTTTTTTCTGTCCTCTGGACAGGTGGACTGGCGTGTCGCTCCCCCTCAGGGAGCTGAAGAGTGCTTAGAGGCTCTTTTTTTCCTTAATCTAAAAGATCGCCCCTTCTTGGCTCTCATTGCCTTTATTATAGGCCTTATCGCGGCGATTTTTTGTCTCTGGGGTACCGTCGGGGAGAGGGGTGTCCCCTCCCCTCTTCTTTAAACTCGGTTGCGGTGTCCAGTCTCTCCATTGCCGCATGTGTGCGGCGCTATGGGCGCCGCCATCTTCCCGAAGTGACGCGCACTAGGTGCGCTACGTCACTTTCGGTTTTTTCGTGCCGATGCGGTGAGGTTTCTAAACCTCACCACTTCTATTAATCTGTCTCCCTATAAACATCCTGAGATCCAGGATTAATCGGGGGGGGGACACATAGGGCAAACTGAGCCAGTATTGGCTCTGTTATCTCTCTGGGCTAGTCACGATCGAGGGCCCGCCCAGGGGGCGGGGCTTCCTCCTTTTAAGCGCCCAGAGCCTGTCAGTGCTCTGGTTGCATCGCTTTCACAAGCTAGCTCCAGATTTCCCTGTGCCTTGAGATATTCTTGTAGTATTGCTTGGCTTGGGTTTGTTCCTCTTTTCACAGCTCTAATTTCTTCTAGTGCTGGTGGGCCCCCATAAGGTCTTATTTCACCACCTCCAGGTATTTGTAGGTGTTATGACCCGTTTTCTTTCTAATTACAGACTATGGCTTCCCCTAAGGATCCGAATCAGCGGAAGGCTGGGGCCAAGAGGAAGCATTTGGCGTGTTACGAGTGTAACACACCCTTAGACGACAGCTGTCCTTACTCTTGATGTGAGAGTTGTCGCACGGCATCCACGGAACTCATGATGCAAGAAATGTTCCAGTGGACCAAGACATACGTGGATGATTCCATTAAGGGAGTGGTGCGGCTGCTTAATGAGAGGCTACCAGGACCCTCTCAGACTCCCATGGATGTGGTCGCACCGGTCGAGAGACCTACCCCCTGTTCTGTGGGGTCTTCTTCTGAGGAAGAAGAATTTACTTCTTGCTTTTTTCCTCCAGAAAAGACGCAGAAGTTACTCAAGTCCATCAGGTCGGGGGACCAGGATGTTGACATGGGGGAGTCCTCCGATCCCGCCGGACGGACACAGCGTGTCTTTAGAGCGGATGAGACCCTTCTCTCTGTGATGCGCACAGAGTGGAGAAAGCCTGAGAAAGGTCCAGTTCTCACCAGAAAATTCAAACTCATGTACCCGATGGCTAAACCCTTGGTGGAATCGTGGGGTTCCGTTTCCAAGGTGGACATGGCTATAGCCAAGTTTTCCCGGCGCACTCTAGTCCCTGCAGACGATGGGTCTAGTCTGCAGGACCCTCTAGACCGGAGGGCAGAGTGCACCCTTAGAAGGGGTTACGCGGCGGCCGCTGCCTCCGCATCAACTTCAATTGCGGCCACTGAGGTAGCCTCCTATTTACGCTCTAAGCTCAACCAGATCCAGACGGACGTGGACCAGAGCGTTTCAAGAGATGATATCCTGGCAGCCTTCAAATCAGCCAATCTGGCTATGGACTTCCTGGTCGATTCCACCCAGATGCAGCTGAAGCTGGCCGCCAAAACTATGGCCCTAGTTTCAGCTGCCCTCAGACCACTTTGTCTGAAACCTTGGATCGCGGACAACGCGTCCAAGTTCAATCTTTGTGGGCTCCCCTTCGAACCGGATAGGCTATTCGGGTCCGAATTGGACAAGATAATGAAGGGGCTCTCCGATAAAAAGGGGAAGAGCCTCCTCCAGCAGCCCGTTCGGGGACGCCCCAGACAAGAGAAGAAAGGCAGAGGTCGTCCAGGGCAGCAGTCTAGGCGCAGAGATGGGGGGGGGGCTGTCTCGTAAATATTCGAGACGCTCCCACAAACCCACCAGGGAGGCAAAACCCTTCTGACTATGGGCCTCCTCGAGGCTCTTGGATAAGCCCTGCAGTGTCTCCTCTAGATTTTCCTGCACCCCTCCCCCAGATTCCCGTGGGGGGTCGTCTCTCCCATTTCAAAGATTCTTGGAGCCGGTTGGTTGCAGACCCCTGGGTTCAGGACATAGTTTCCGTCGGGGAACGGGTAGATCTTATCTCTCTCCCCCCAGAGAGATTCATCGCCACACGAAACTTCGGGTCTGCCAAACAAGTGGTCCTAAAATCTTACATTTAGGACTATATCTCCAAGGGAGCCCTAGAGGAGGTGCTGGCAGGGGAGAGAGGCCTAGGGATTTATTCTCCAGTGTTCCTGGTTCCCAAGAAGACGGGAGATCTCCGGATGATCATCGACTTGAGATTTCTCAATCGATTTATAAGGAAAACAAGGTTTCGCATGGAAACCATAAGGTCAGTCAGCCATATCCTCAACCCTGGGGATGTCATGGCTACTCTGGACCTCAAAGATGCGTATCTTCACATTCCGATCCATTCCGCTTCCTGGAAATTCCTCAGGATCGCGGTCCAGTTTCTAGGGGTTCGCAGGCACTTTCAGTTCACCGCGCTTCCCTTTGGAATCTCTTCCGCCCCCCTTATCTTCACCAAGGTGGTGGCGTCGGTGGTGGCGGCTTTGAGACTTCAAGGACTATTATTCCTTATCTGGACGATTGGCTCTTCATAGCCTCTTCAGTTCCGGTCCTTACCCACCATCTTCAGATCGCAATCTCCTTTCTACTCAGGCTGGGCTGAATTATCAACTGGCAGAAGTCAAATGTGAGCCCATCGACTTCAATCCATTATTTAGGGTTCGTGGTCGACTCTGTGGAGATGTCCCTCCGGTTGACTCTAGAAAGGAGAACACGGATTCAGGACCTCGCAAGAGTCCTTTTTGTCCCTCGTCGAGTCTCTATTCGGACTCTCATGAAGATGCTGGGGCTCATGTCAGCGGCTGCGGACGCAGTCCCTTGGGCGCTATGGCACCTCCGCCCTCTTCAGTCGGAGGTCTTACACCTATGGAACGGCAGCCCTGCAGGGCTAGATTCCCTGTGCTCCCTGTCCGGTCAAACCCGGAATTCCCTCAGATGGTGGTTTCAGCTACCAACAGGGAAGTCTATGACCCAGCCAGCTTGGGTCATATTGACTACAGATGCGTCCCTTGTAGGCTGGGGCGCTCACCTGGACGGATCCCCAGTACAGGGATCTTGGTCCCCCCTGGAGCGGCGTCTTTCTTCCAATCTTCGCGAGATGTGAGCTATCCGGCTAGCCCTCCTCCACTTCGCCCCTCAGATCCGGGGCAAAGCAGTGAAAGTCCAGTCAGACAATATGACTGTGGTTCTCTATATAAACAAGCAGGGAGGCACAAGATCATTGCCCCTTCTGTCAGAGATCGGGGTGATTCTCCGGTGAGCAGAGACGAACCTTTCCCATCTATCTGCCGTTCATATTCGAGGCTCCCTCAATATGATAGCGGACCGCTTAAGTCGAGGATTACCGACTATGGAGTGGTCTCTGCATCCGGAGATCTTCAGGCAGTTAGTTCACAGATGGGGCATGCCAGAGGTGGATCTCATGGCGACCAGGTTCAACGCCAAGGTGCTGAGGTTCTGTTCCCTGTACAGGGAAGACAACCCCCTGGCGATAGATGCTCTGTCGATACCGTGGAGGTTCAGGCTGGCTTACATCTTCCCTCCGTTTTCCATGATACCGAGGGTATTGATGAAAATCCGTCAGGATCAGGCCTCGGTAATAGCCATCATACCGTTCTGGCCCAGGAGATCCTGGTTTACCCAGCTCATTCAGATGAGTCGGGGACAATACTGGAGACTCCCCCCGGAGCAGACCCTGGTGTCGTGGGACACTCACCTCTGCCCAGATCTGCACAGGTTCAACCTGACAGCCTGGAGGTTGATCAGTCCCTTCCCAACATAGAAGGGCTTTCCGAGTCAGTCCTGAGAACTTTGTCGCATTCCCGAGCAGAGTCTACAAAGAAGGCCTACTCCAGGATCATGAGAATCTTCGTGGCATGGTGTGATTCCAAACAGGTGGCATCCGCAGATCCGCCCCTTCCTGCGATACTACAATTTCTTCAAGATGGATTAGATAGAGGCCTATCTCCAGCTACCTTGAAGGTACAGGTTTGTGCCATCTCGGCCTGTCTCAACAGGCCACATTCTCGGGACCCACTCATTAAACGCTTCCTGAAGGGAGCTGAAAGACTAAAGCCTACTATACTGAAACCTATCCCACAGTGGGATCTTTCAGTAGTGCTCAGGGGGGTAGCATCTCCCCCCTTCGAGCCCTTGGAGGAGGTAGATTTTTGACTTTAAAAATGGTCTTTCTTCTGGCTGTAGCTTCAGCCAAAAGAATCTCTGAATTGCAGGCTCTCTCTGCAATTCACCCGTACATTATTTTCTTACAGGATAGAGTACTCCTGAAGTTTTTACCATACTTCAGGCCTAAGGTGCCTACCTTCCAAAATATCAATCAGGTAATCTCTTTACCAGTTTTGTTTACAGCCTCCTCCTCTGATACTCCAGCTAGAGACCCGCTGGATATTTCAAGATGCCTCCAGATCTATGTGGATAGATCTAGAGAGTTCAGGATAGATGAGAATCTCCTTATCCTGTTTGCCGGTAAGTCTAAAGGCCGTAAAGCGTCTAAAGCTACCATTAGTCGCTGGATCAAGGAGGCCATTAGGGAAGCTTTCGTCTCCCAATCCCTAGATCCTCCTGAGTTTGTGAGAGCCCATTCCACTAGGGCGGTCTCCACCTCGGTTGCGGAGAGAAGACTTCTCCCCTTAGAGTTGATCTGTAAGGCGGCCTCCTGGAGCTCTGAGTCAACCTTAATCTCCCATTATAGGATAGATGCTAGGATGGCAGAGTTTTCGGCTTTTGGGCAGACAGTTCTTAGTTCTGCCAGGCATGAGGACCCTCCCTAGGGGATTCTTCTTGCTATCTCCCCATCTGTGCTGCTGGTAGGACGTAAGGGAATCGTTAATTTCTAACGATAATTTGTTTTCCCTTAGTCCTAACAGCAGCACACAAATATCCCACCCTAAATACATTATGCTTGTTAAAAACACGGTGGGCTGGGGGGTGATCAGCTCCCTGAAAGGGAGGAGAAGATCGTTTATTGGTTCTTGGGCTCATTAAAATTCCGCCGGTCCTACCAGTCCACAGGGGCAGTTAACCCCCCCATCTGTGCTGCTGTTAGGACTAAGGGAAAACAAATTATCGTTAGAAATTAACGATTACTGTGCAAGCCTTCTACAAGATCATTAACAAATATATTAGAGAATAGGGCCCAATACTGAACACTGAGGAACTCCACTAGTGACAGTGACCCAATCTGAGTGTGTAGCGTTAATAACCACCCTCCGTTTTCTATCACTGAGCCAGTTACTTACCCCTATACAGACATTTACTCCCAGTCCAAGCATTCTCATTTTATATACTAAACTTTTATGCGGTACAGTGTCATGCTTTGGAGAAGTCCAGATATACGACATCCATTGATTCGCCGCTGTCAAGTCTAGAACTTACCTCCTCATAGAAATGGATTAAATTAGTTTGACATGACCGATCACTCATGAAGCCATGCTGATATGGCAATTTGCTCATTTTCATTGAGGTACTCCAAGATAGCATCTCTCCCAAAACCTTCAAACAGTTTACCCACAACAGATGTTAAACTTACCGGCCTACAGTTTCCAGGCTCTGTCTTTGGATCCTTTTTAAATATTGGCACTACATTTGCTATGCAAAAAATCCTGTGGAACACTCCCTGTCAGTATAGAGTCCTTAAATATCAGAAATAAGGGTCTGGCTATGACATTAATTAATTCTCTTAGGATAAGGGGGTGTATGCCATCTGGTCCTGGCGATTTGGGGGTGTATGACATCTGGTCCTGGCACTTTTAATGGGGAATTAACTTTTACATTCTGCATTTCATCTGACAGTTTATTTTCTTCAGTGAATACAGCGGAGACAAAAATATTTAATAGCTTTCCTTTCTCCTCATCACTCTCTGCAACTCCCCCCTCATTACTCTGTAGAGGGCCACCACCTTCAGATATATACTTTTTACCATTTATATAATTGAAAAACATTTTAGGGTTAGTTTTGCTCTCTTTGGCAATTAATCTCTCAGTCTCTAGTTTGTCTGCTTTTGTTTTTTACATATTGTATTTTTCTCCTTATAGTTTTTCAGTGCTTCCTCGCAACCTTCCTGTTTTAGTGATTTAACCTCTTGGGGACACAGATGTCCCAGTACTAAAGGACATAGAGCGTACAGGTACGCCCTGTGTATTTCCGATCACCGGAGCGTGGTGGGCGGTGATCGGAACAAAGTGCCTGATGAAATCATTCAGCAGGCACTCTGCAACAATGCCGAAGGGGGGTCCTGTGACCCCCCCCCCCCCCCGTATCGTCAATTGCTGCAAACCGCAGGTCAATTCAGACCTGCGGTTTGCAGCGATTACGGGTCATTCCGGCGGGGATCGGTGGTGCCATTGGGTCCCCATGCTGCTGTAATGGGGACCCGATGGCATGGAAGGCAGACCGATGCCTTCCTTAGGGATCGGGGCTGCGTTCCGGTGAAGAGCCTGTGAGATCCAGCCCCCTGGATCTAACAGGCAGGAAGCTGTATGAGTAATACACACTGTATTACTCATACAGCCAATGCATTCCAATACAGAATTATTGGAATGCATTGTAATGGGAATCAGACCCCCAAAAGTTGAAGTCCCAAAGTGGGACAAAAAAAAAAAAAGTGAAAAAATAAAGTTTTCCCCACAAAAAATTAAAAGTTTCAAGTAAAAAAAACAAAACGTCATTTTCACCAAATAAAGTAAAAAGAATTGGTAAAAAATAGGGGAAAAAAAGAAAAGTAGACATTAGGTATCGCCGTGTCCGTATGGACCGGCTCTATAAACAAATCACATGACCTAACCCTTCAGATGAACACTGTAAAAAAATATATATATTTTTTTTTTGCCACCTTATATCACTAAAAGTACAACAGCAAGCGATCAAAAAGGCGTATGCCCACCAAAATAGTACCAATCTAACCGTCACCTCATCCCGCAAACAATGAGCCCCTAAGACAATCGCCCCAAAAATAAAAAAAACTATGGCTCTCAGAATATGGAGACACTAAAACATGATTTTTTTTTGTTTCAAAAATGATAGTGTAAAACTTACATAAATAAAAAAAAAGTATACATATTCGGTATTGCCGCGTCCGTAATAACCTGCTCTATAAAAATATCACAAGACCTAACCCCTCAGGTGAATACCGTAAAAAGATAAAAATAAAAACGGTGTAAAAAATTTTTTGGTCACCTTACATCACAAAAAGTGTAATAGCAAGCGATCAAAAAGTCTTACGCACCCAAAAATAGTGTCAATCAAACAGTCATCTCATCCCAAAAAAATTAGCCCCTACACAAGACAGTCGCCCAAAATATAAATAAAACTGTGGCTTTCAAAATGTGGAGATACTAAAGAATCATTTTTTTTTAATGCTTTGTTATGTAAAACTGAAATAAACAACCAAAAAAGTAGTCATATTTGGTATTGTCGCATCCATGACAACCTGCTCTATAAAAATACCACATGATCTAACCTGTCAGATGAATGTTGTAAATAACAAAAAATAAAAACTGTGCCAAAACAGCTATTTATTGTTACCTTGCCTCACAAAAAGTGTAATATAGAGCAACCAAAAATCATATGTACCCTAAAATAGTACCAACAAAACTGCCACCCTATCCCGTAGTTTCTAAAATGGGGTCATTTTTTGGAGTTTCTTCTCTAGGGGTGCATCAGAGGGGCTTCAAATGGGACATGGTGTCAAAAAAACTGTCCAGCAAAATCTGCCTTCCAAAAACCGTATGGCATTGCTTTCCTTCTGTGCACTGCCGTGCGCCCTTACAGCAGTTTACGACCACATATAGGGTGTTTCTGTAAACTACAGAATCAGGGCCATAAATATTGAGTTTTGTTTGGCTATTAACCCTTGCTTTGTAACTGGAAAAAATGGATTCAAATGGAAAATCTGCCAAAAAAGTGAAATTTTGAAATTTTATCTCTATTTCTATTAATTCTTGTGGAACACCTAAAAGGGTTAAAGTTTGCAAAATCAGTTTTGAATACCTTGAGGGGTGTAGTTTGTAAAATGGGGTCATTTTTGGGTGGTTTCTATTATGTAAGCCTCACAAAGTGACTTCAGACCTGAACTGGTCATAAAAAGTGGGTTTTAGAAATTTTCGGAAAAATTTCAAGATTTGCTTCTAAACTTCGAAGCCTTCTAACGTCCCCAAAAAATAAAATGCCATTCACAAAATGATCCAAACATGAAGTAGACATATGGGGAATGTAAAGTAATAACTATTTTTGGAGGTATTACTATGTATTATAGAAGTAGAGAAATTGAAATTTGGAAATTTGCTAAATTTTTCAAAATTTTTGGTAAATTTGGATTTTTTTTTTAAATACTAATTAATAGTTTTTTACTCAATTTTACCACTGTCATGAAGTACAATACATAACGAGAAAACAATCTCAGAATGGCCTGGATAAGTAAAAGCGTTTTAAAGTTATCACCACATAAAGTGACCCATGTCAGATTTGCAAAAAATGGCCTGGTCCTTAAGAGAAAATAAGCCCGGTCCTCAAGGGGCTAAATGCTTTCTTTAGAGTTTTATTTATCCACATTGGATTTTTCTTGTTCCTTACCCTTTTATTCGCATAAGGTATGTACATCTCACAATTAGATTTTAGGATGCTTTTAAAAATATCCCATTTTGTGGCTATATTTTTATTTTTGAGGACTTCTATGGCCTAAATTTATCTTTTTTGAAGTTTGGTATTTTTGTTTCTCCCTGAAGAAACACTCTTTTGAATGATAATTGGAAGGTTATTACTTTATGGTCACAATTTCCCAGGTGCCCACCAACCTGCACATCTGTTGTTCTGTCAGGTCTATTGGTTAATACTAAGTCCAGTATGGCCGTCCCTCTAGTCGGGTCCTGAACCAGTTGGGAAAGGTAATCGTCTTTGGTTATTGCCAAGAACCTGTTTCCTTTATGAGATGTACAGGTTTCAGTTTCCCAGTCTATATCTGGGTAGTTGAAGTCCAGCATAATAACCACCTCATTATGATTTGCCTCGTCTATCTCGTTTAGTAGTAGATTTTCTGCTGACTCTGGTATATTAGGTGGTTTATAATAAACTCCTATTAGTAATTTATTATTGTTTTTGCCTCCATGTATTTCTACCCACAGTGACTCCACATGTTCATGTCCCTCACTTATATCTTCCCGGAGTGTGGGCTTTAGACAGGACTTTACATAAAGGCAGTCCCCTCCCACTCTCCAGTTTTGGCGATCCTTTCTAAACAGACTGTAACCCTGTACATTAACCGCCCAGTCATAGCTATCATACAGCCATGTCTCAGTTATTCCCACTATGTCATAGTCCTCCTCACACATCACTAATTCCAGTTCACCAGTTTTATTAGTCTACATCATTAGTATACATACATTTAAGAGGTTTATGTATATTTTTTACCCTACACTTTTCCTTCTGAGCTGTTCTAGTCCCTCTTTCCATTCCTCCTCCAGTCCCATTACCTTGCCCTCGGTCTATATCTGCACCATCTTCCCATCCTATAACGTAATTACCCTCCCCCCCAGTCCCTAGTTTAAACACTCCTCTAACCTTCTAGCCATCTTCTCCCCCAACAAAGCTGCCCCGTTCCCCATTGCCCATCCCTACGATAGAGTCTGTAGCCGAGAAAGAAGTCGGACCAGTTCCCCAGGAACCCAAACCACTCCTTCCTACACCAGTTCTTAAGCCACTTGTTAACCTCCCTAATCTCCCGCTGCCTTTCTTGTGTGGCTCGTGGTACCGGTAGTACGTATTTCGTAAAAATACTATCTTTGAGGTCCTTGCCCTAAGCTTTTGACCTAAATCCCTAAAATCATTTTTAAGGACGCTCCACCTAACTCTAACTTTGTCATTGGTTTCGATATGGACCATGACCGCTGGATCTTCTCCAGCCTCTCCCAGTAATCTGTCAACCCGATCCATGATATGTCAAACTCGAGCGCCAGGAAGACAACACACCGTTCGACGATCCCGGTCTTTTTGACAGATTGCCCTATCTGTACCCCTAATAATTGAGTCTCCCACTACCAACACCTGTCTGGCATGCCCTTCTCTCCTGTCCCCTGCTTACTGGAGCTGACATTCCCCTGACTGGCAGAGGAAGTGTCCGGCTGCAGCAGTGCTCTCCCTGACATAACACCCCCCTCATCTGCCAACCGTGCAAACTTGTTAGGGTGTGTCAGATCAGGGCTAGCCTCCCTGGCACTCTTCCCTCTACCCCGCTTTCTGTTACCCAGCTAGCTACCTCACTTCCCTCATCCTCCTCACTACCACCCTCCCCCACATCTACCCCATAGAGTGCTTGCTCAGTGAGCAGCAAACTCTTTTCCAAATTGTCAACGCTTCTCAGTGTTGAAATTCACCCGTTTAGATACTTGATGTGCGATTCCAAACGGGCAATTTGCTCACATTTTGAACAAAGATATGCACCTTCAAACGGCTGTTCCAGGACTGCCCTTGTTCTTTTCACCCAAATAGAGATCTATTAGGCTAAATAGGATTTTACTCTGTCCCTGCTGCCCTGTGCTTTGTGCACACAGCAGCAGGGAGCTTATCATGGCAGCCATAGATGGCTTTAGTAGTGTCCTGGCTGCCATTGTAACCAATCGGAGCCCTGTGATATCACTGTTGGGGCTCCGATCGAAAGATGCCACTGCCGCCAATGAAATTACTTAGGGTGGGGGGTCCTGTGGCCATTAATGAATATAAAAATGAGGAGGGTGGGGGAGGCCACTGCGCAACCAATGAATATAATTAACCCTTAATACAAATCTAAGCGGCCTCAATGAGAGGGATCCTGCCGAACCACGTCAATTAACCATAGGGTCTTTCTAAAGTGTCTTAAGCTTAAAAAAGACCCGATAGAGATCAATACGTGGAGGTTTATTATGTATTCAGTCCAATAACCTTTTCATTCGAAGATGCTGGCAAACATTTGCTTCACTTAGAATTTTGTTTAGCCTGACTGAGGGACTGGGTGGTTAATCTAGGACAAGAACAGGAACATTTATTAACCTAATTATAACAATATTTTTGTGTAAATAAGTAATTTGTGACTTTTTAATCTTCTCACCACTTTTCTGAAGTACTCAGAAAAGGGGACGGGGCTTCGTGAGGCACACTGGATTTGCTATAAGTTATGTTAGAAAAATGGCATCAGCTGAAGAATACGTGAGCCCTTGCCAGAGATGCACCGAATGTATTAAGATGGATCTGCCTCTTAATAATTTAGACACATCTCACTCCGGCGCAGAGGGATCAAGACTGGCGTTTAGGCATTTAAAACTTTCCCTCGGGGTAGGGTGATGTCAGCTCTGCCCAAAAAAGCTAGGGACTCAGCACACATTAAACAGTCTTCAGTACACTAGTATTGGGAACGCTTTTTATAGTTATTATAGTTAACTATATAATTTGCGCACTGATGAGTCTGCAAGCCAGCTATATTCCTGCCTCATGGACATCAATACCTTCTATATCACAGGAGGTATTCTCGGTCTACAACTTCCTTCTATATCACAGGAAGATAAAGACTTACTTTTACTCCCTATTACTGCAGAAGAGATAAAGTGGGTAATGGCCAGTCTTCTTGGAAGGTGCCTGGTCCAGATGGCCTTTATGTCCCTTTATTTTAATGGAATTCTAGGTGGTGTGGCTATCCCACCCTAGGCTCAGCAGACACACAGTAGTGTGATTCCCAAGGAAAGGAAAGGAAAGACCAGACCGCCTGTACTAGCTATAGGCCTATATCGCTCCTTAACCACTTGCCATCTGGGCCATTTGCCACCTTCCTGACCAGGCCTGATTTTGCAAAACTGACATATCTCACTTTATGTGGTAATAACTTTGGAACGCCTTTATTTATCCAAGTCATTCAGAGATTGTTTTCTCGTGACACATTGTACTTCATGATAGTCATAAATTTGAGTCAAAATATTTCACCTTTATTTATGAAAAAATCCCAAATTTACCTAAAAATTTAAAAAATTTGCAATTTTCTAAATTTCAATTTCTCTGCTTTTAAAACAGAAAGTGATACCTCATAAAATATTTATTACTTAACATTCCCCATATGTCTACTTTATGTTGGCATCATTTTGGAAATGTCATTTTATTGTTTTAGGACGTTAGAAGGCTTAGAAGTTTAGAAGCAATTCTTCAAATTTTTAAGAAAATTGCCAAAACCCACTTTTTAAGGACCAGTTCAGGTCTGAAGTCACTTTGTGGGGCCTACATAGTGGATACCCCCATAAATGACCCCATTGTAGAAACTACACCCCTCAAGGTATTCAAAACCGATTTTACAAACTTTGTTAACCCTTTAGGTGTTCCACAAGAATTAAAGGAAAATGGAGATCAAATTTTTAAATTTCACTTTTTTGGCAGATTTTCCATTTTAATCCAATTTTTTCTTTAACACATCGATGGTTAACAGCCAAACAAAACTCAATATTTATTACCCAGATTCTGCGGTTTACAGAAACACCCCACATGTGGTCATAAACTGCTGTATGGGCACACGGCAGGGCGCAGAAGAAAAGGAACTCCACATGGTTTTTAGATGCCATGTCCCATTTGAAGCCCCGATGCACCCTTACAGTAGAAACTCTCAAGAAGTCACCCCATTTTGGAAACTAGGGGATAAGGTGCCAGTTTTATTAGTACTATTTTTGGGTACATATGATTTATGGGGCAAGGTGACCAAAAAATTGGTTGTTTTAGCACAGTTTCTATTTATTTATTTATTTTTACAGCGTTCACCTGAGGGGTTCAGTCAAGTGACATTTTTATAGAGCAGATTGTTACGGACGTGGCGATACCTAATATGTATACTTTTTCTCATTTATTAAAGTTTACTCAATAATAGCATTTTTGAAACAAAAAAATTATGTTTTAATGTGTCCATGTTCTGAGAGCTATAGTTTTTTTATTTTTTGAGAGATTTTCTTATGTAGGGGCTCATTTTTTGCGGGATAAGGTGACGGTTTTATTGGTACCATTTTGTGGGACATACGCATTTTTGATCACTTGGTGTTGCACCTTTTGTGATGCAAGGTGACAAAAATTGCTTTGACACAGTTTTTTTTTTTTTTTTTACGGTGTTCACCTGAGGGGTTAGGTCATGTGATATTTTTATAGAGCTGGTTTTTACGGACCCGGCAATACCAAATATGTCTATTTTATTTAATTTTTTCTATTTTTAACATTTTTTTTTATTCCTTATTTGGGGACTTTTTTATTTTATTTTTTCAACCCTTTATTTTTATTTTACACTTTTCGTCCCCCCATAAGGTCATACAAGACCTCTGGGGGACATTTGCTTCACTTTTTCTTTTTCACTGTTGATTTCTCCGGTAACTGGGGCTGACATAGTAGCCCCAGTTACAGAAGAAATGCACCCCCCAGAGAGGCTGTACAGCATAATTCTGCGCTGTACAGCCTCAGAGCAGGGCTGATCGAGGTCTGTGAAAGACCTCACACAGCTCCTGCACTCTCCGGTCCCGGCGGTCACATGACCGCCGGGCCGGAACAGGAAGCGCATAGCGCTTCCTGCTCTGCATACACAGCGCTCGGTGAGCGCTGTGTATGCAGCGATCCAGAAGGCAGGGACACCTGGGAACTGTCCCTGCCTTCTCTCTGGGTTGCCCTGCTGTCACTGACAGCGGGCAACCCGATCAGCAGCTGCACGATTAGCGTGCAGCTGCACTTTCTGAACGGACGTTCTGGAACGTCCGTTCAGAAATAGAGATCCACCCATAGGACGTTTATAGTCTATGGGCGGACGGAAAGTGGTTAAAGGGGTTGTCTCACTTCAGCAAATAGCATTCATTATGTAGAGAAAGTCAATTACTAATGTATTGTTATTGTCCATATTGCTTTCTTTGCTGGATAGATTAATTTTTCCATGACATTATACACTGCTCATTTCCGTGGTTACAACCATCCTGCAATCCAGCAGCAGTGGCCGTGCTTGCACACAATAGGAAAGAATGCCAGCTTATGTGTGCTCCCACAGTTGCGGCTGCCAGAGAGGCTGGCGCTTTTTCCTATAGTGTGCAAGCACTGCCACTGCTTGACACCCTGGCTCTGCCCAAGCAAGGAGGTGGCTTTGGGCTACCCGATGTTGGAATGTATAACTATGCATCGGACCTTTGCCTACTGATAAAAAGAGTTCATTTCACCTAACACATCCTCTCTGAGTTTACAAATATTGTGGTCCCTACTTACAGTGACAGAGGTTCATGCTTTGTGGCGACCTCCTACCTCCAGCTCTTTAGGGCCAGAACATAATGTTTCTTAGAGCTTGGACACACCTGAAATTACTTCAACAACTTGACATCTACAGAGACTCGTATTCCCCCATTGATGCCATCCCATTTGATTCCCAACTGTGTTCTCACAAGTCATTCTGACCCAACTGGGATCTGGTCTCATTTCGCCAGAATATCGGTAGGAGTCCTCCTCAGAGATGGTAAAGTTCCATCCCTCACAGGGTTGCTGGTTGGACGGAATTTCACTACGCGTTCCTTCCCCTTTTTATTCCTAAAATTGGTTTCAGTGCTTGCTGTCTTTTCTAAGTCTGCCCAAATACTTATTATCTCTTCGTTATAACAAGCTACTTATGTCAGAGGACCCTGGGAAGCTTTCTTATGTCCTGGGAGAAAGATTTACAATCCCAATTTAGTCTGAAGTCACGTTACTGCGTCATTGTTCTCATGGCCCCTCTCGATATGTCTGGACCTAGGAAAATTCTTTTAAAATACTTACCCGCTGGTATAGATCGCCTGATTTTGTGTCTAAAATGACTTCCTATGTGTTAATGCTTGTTGGTGATGTGCCCGGAGTCCTGGATCGCTGTTTCATATTGGTTGTGCCCCATTATCCAAACTTACTGGAAAGCCATGGAGGGCACAATTAATCAGATCTGCTCCCCTCAAATTGTACACTCAGTCTAAGGTTAGTTTCACACTAGTGGTAAGGAACTCCGGCAGGCTGTTCCAGCGGATTGTTTGAACAGTCTGTCGGATCTGTGCTGCCGCTAGTGCACGCGTGTCCCCGGACTACCGCTCCGGCCCTATTGACTATAATGGGGGCGGGCCGTAGTTCCAGCGGCAGCACAGCAAAGTGCAAACATGCCGACAGGCGGACGGAATAAAACTACGACATTACTTTGCTCTTTGTACTACTAATGTTCGCACAGTAGAGTGGTGTAGACTCCTCTCACCCACATTGGACTCTCAAGTTTGTTGGAGAGACTGATTGTCAGAGACTTTCTCTTGACATCCTAAATTTGCATGGGAAACTGCTAGGCCTTAATGTTGTTTGGATTATAGTCCCCTTTCCCTGATTCCCTTTCCCTCCCATCTACTATCCCATCCATTGTCGATATGTGCATGTACTATATCTACAGTGTCTCTCTTTTTGAATGATTTTGTTTCATGGTTCTATATAATGGCACATGTGATGCATGACAATGTATGTTCTTTTATACACTTGAAAATAAAGAGTTTACAAGAAAAATTAATTTCCCACGAGTAAGTTATCAACTAAAGGTCATGTGTTTGTTGATAAACTTTGATGTGCAGTGCACAATATAATTCTGTATTGTGTGCTAAAATGTACACATTCAACTGCATGAGGCCAAAAATCTTTCCATTTACAGTAGCTGTAGGGTGGGCCCCCAGAATTAATTCAACTGGTGGGCCCAGGACACCACAGTCCGACAATGTTCAACTGTATCACTGTCCTGAAAAACAGCAATACAATTGACTTCAGGAGGGCACCTGCAGCCACTGGTTGGGTACATAAGCACCTCTTAAGACTGGAAGTGTCATAGCCAGTGGCCGTGTGGAGGGCTCGGTGGCCCATTGGACATCAGCCCATTAGAAATATTCAGTCCACCTCTTTAGATATGAGCAAACGTGAAATTTGTTTTGTGTCTGATTCAAGTTTTCAAAAAATCGTGTCCGAATTAATGTCATATAAATATGCTGCAATTGGCCTGAAAATTGGTACATGACACTCTGAGGTCTCCTAAGCCTTAATTTTGTTAAATATTTTTTTTCTTTCTTTTTTTTATGTTTTAAAAAATTATTTTCCTTTCTCTCTTGCTCTCCCCCTTTTAAGCTCCAGGGTACACTTATATAGATGAAGATTTTAAGTCTCCAATTATGTCATGCTATAAATGTGGCAAGAATAAACATGGCACTCTCTTTTGCACAGACATTGGAGCCTATCCAGACACCCTATTCGAACTTTTATTTGCCTCCACATGAAAAGGCACATTTCCCTGTTTGTATTGTGGCCAGTGTTACTCAATTATTAAGGGCTCATACTTCACACACCCCAGAACAGGTTAACGTAGGGCTGAGCGATATGGCCTAAAATCTATATTGCGATATAATTTGAAGCATGTGCGATATAACTATATATCGCAATATATTATTTTCTTCTGTATGTATACAAATTACATGGCCATGATCATCCATTTCCCCCAGCCAGCGCCATCAGCCCCATGCCATTGCCACCACCATCATCATCATGTCCTCCAGCCAGCGCCACCAACCCCATGCCATTGCCACCATCATCATGTTCCCCAGCCAGCGCCATCAGCCCCATGCCATTGCCACCACCACCACCACCATCATCATCATCTCCTCCAGCCAGCGCCATCAGCCCCATGCCATAGCCATCCACCGCCTCACCCCCGATAGATTCGGGCCCCTGCTAATATACTTACCTTTCCTGCACGGTGCGCGGCTGGCTGATTAAGTCCGCAGGAGACGGACCGCGTCTTCTTCCCAGCACGCAAGGCCCAGTGCAGCGCGGTGCAGAGTCGGGAGGCCACGGAGCGGTGAGTGAGAAGCTTCTTCAATTCACTACCGCTCTGTGGTCATCTATCACGATATGGCGATATAGACAAAATCTATATCGTTGCCAGAATTTATGGCGATAATATCGTATATTGTTTATATCGCCCACCCCTAGGTTAACGTCAAAGGATATTACGCATGTGAATCCAGCTTTGTGATCTATTTGAGAAAATGTCCATGTGGCTTGGCCTTCATAGGCCAGACAACCCAGACAATATGGGAACGACCATTAGATGTAAAAGTGACATATCCATATTTTTCGCCCTATGAGACGCACCTGCGCATAAGATGCTCCTAGGTTTTAGAGGAGGAAAATAACAAAGAAAATTTTTTTTTTCATCAGACCTCAGCTCAGAGCCCCAATCAGACCCCTCAATGTTAATAAGACCCCCAATCAGACACCAGATCAGACCCCCATATCAATAAGACCTCCATTCAGACACTCTGATCAGACTCCCAAGGTTAGGCCCCTATTCAGACCTCAGATCAGACCCCTATGTTAATAAGACCCCTATTCAGACACTCAGATCAAATCCCCAATGTTAAGACCCCCTTTCAGACTGGCATGTTAATAAGATCCCTTTTCAGACCCTCAGATCAGACCCCCAATTTTAAGACCCCTATTCAGACAAAAACATGAATTTAACTTACCTGCTCTTTTGACTCTTCCTGCCAAGAAAGCACAGCGAGTGGCTGAGGACCAGGAAGCGGTGAGTACAGAGCCCTGGGAGCACTGCATTCACCGCTTCCCGGTCCTACTGTACTATTGAGAAGTACCATAATGGAATCGCTCATTAGTGTTCGCCCCATAATACGCACTGACATTTTCCTCCCACTTTGGCCTCATGCACACTAATGTATTTAGTTTCCGATTCGTTCCGGATAGGATGCAGACCCATTTATTTCAATAGGTCCGCAAAAAATGCGGACAGCACACTGTGTGCTGTTCGCATCAGTATGTCCGTTCTGTAGCCCCGCAAAAAAAATAGAACATGTCCTATTCTTGTCCGTTTTAGGCATTATTACAATGGATCCGCAAAAAAAAAACGACAAAAAAAAACAAACGGACGGCATACGGATGTCATCCTTTTTTTGCGGATCCACAATTTGCAGAACGCAAAACACATATGGTCGTGTGTATGTAGCCTTTGGGTGGGAAAAAGTGCTTCCCATTCTGTCACATTTTCTAGCCAAGGACCACAGAATCTCTCAGTTGAGATTTTAAAATACCGAACATATTACACCACAACCTGTATTTACTTCTCTTTGCTTACTGTGACTTATGGTTGTTATACTCATTATTGATGTCCTCTATATCTACATTTTACATGCACCTTTCTTATACATATTTCTTACATTATATTTCAACACAATAATTTTCTACAGTTTTTTCCACAGACAAAATAATGCCAGAATCTACTGGGCGGGCGGCTTGGGTAATAATAATATGTCAGAATATATGATATATGTACATGTATTGTGGATTTACTGCAGCTTTTATTAGATAGGATCTTACTCTAGGTTGTAATAATGCCATCTGTCTGTATACATTCACTCTTTGATCCCCTGCTATATATCCACATATTTCCGATTTATACATACCTCCATATTACACCATATACACTCGCATATTGTATCCTTTATTTTCAGGAGAACATTCCTCACATACACTTTTCTCATATATTCTCATCTTCTAGTCCATGCAGTTCCATTCTCATTTCTCATTCTTTTAATCTATTTCTTACCATTTCCTCCTTCTAACCATTCTTCTCTGCCCTCCTCCATTGCCCCACATAAGTTCACTCTACCCTTCATACATCCCATACATTCCTATCTTCTGTCTGTATACATATCTATCCACCCACATCACTTCACCCATACTTTATATCTAGCTTTGCCCTCACTCACTTCACCATAATGTTTCTGTGCACTCGGTATATGTAGCAGTCTTTTTTGTCTACTTCCTCCTACTCCAGTCATCCACATTCGTTACCAGGTTTGATTTACATTGCAATGCATTGCTCTCTGCTTATTCTTATCTACACGTCTCCATCATGGACTCTCCTGTGCCCTTTACCCACTGGCCCATCCTACTCTGGCTTCTGGTGACATTTTACCTTATACTCCATGCTGATTTTTCTTGCGCAGATATAACTCCTTAGCATTCATCATATTGAATTATTACTTGGATTTGCATACTGTCAACATTACTTTTGTTTCATACCCATCATTTTAAAAAGAAAAAAATACAAAAAAAGGGATACTCAGCTATACACCTGGATTTACTTGTTTATATTAAGTGGTTGAAGAACCCTCCCGATGACACCTTATTCATTTTTCTATGCAATTCTATTCTACTGGTTAGCAATAGAAATAATGTCAGAAAAAATTGTTGGTACCCTTCCGTTAAAGAAATAAAAACCCATAATGGTCACTGAAATAACTTGAAACTGACAAAAAGAAAAATAATAATAATAATAAAATAAAACTGTACTAAAAGTCAGCTAATGAAAATCGGACATTTATTTTCAATAGTGGTTCAACAGAATAATTTTAAAAAAACAAGCTAAAAATACTGGATAAAAATGATGGTACACCTAGAAAAGATTAATTAAATAATTTGAACACAGGGACATGTTAAACCTAATAATTGTCCTGCAATTAGAATCACAAGTGTCTTCAAATTTATAATTGGTCAGTCTGCCTATTTAAAGGGTGAAAAGTAGTCACTGTGCTGTTTGGTATCATGGAGTGTACTACACTGAGCATGGACCAAAGAAACCTGGGGAGAGAGTTGTCTCGGGAGATTAGAAATAAAATTATAGACAAAAAGGTTAAAGATAAATGCTATAAGACCATCCCCAAAAGCTTGATGTTCCTGTTACTACAGTTGCACATATTATTCAGAGGTTTAAAGGTCTATGAGACTGTAGTCAACCTCCCTGGACATGGCAACAAGAGGAAAATTGATAACAAATTAAAGAGATGGTAAACACGAATGGTAAATAAAGAGGACAGAACAACTTCTAAAGAGATTAGAGGTGAACTCCAAAGTCAAGATACATCAGTGTCGTTGCCTTCTTAGCCAAAGTGGACTTAATGGAATACGACTGAGGAGGAAACCACTGTGGAAAGCAAATAATAAAAAAAGCAAGAGTGGAATTCACCAAATGCATACTGACAAGACACAAAGCTTCTGGGAGAATGTCCTTTGGACAGATGAGACAAAACGAGGCAAGTCCCATCAGCGCTATGTTTACAGGACTGGGCCAAAATACCAGTGGACCATTGAGAGTTACAGAAATCGCTTGATTGCAGTGATTGCTTAAAAAGGTTGTGCAGCAAAATATTAAGTTAAAGATACCATCATTTTTGTCTAGGCCAGTTTCATTAGTTTGTTTTATAAATGATTCTATTAAACCACAATTGAAAAGCAATGTCTGATTTTCGTTAGTGATTTCAGTACGTTTTTTATTTATCATTACTTTTGTCAGCTTCAACTTATTTCAGGGTTTTTCTTTCTTCAACGGAAGGGTTTGCCCACGAGTGTGAGTGACTGCATGGGACGCAATAGAAAACGATTTGGCTGGTTGTCAAACATTGTCAGGAGTATACAAAATTATGTGACCATGGTTATAAGTATCTTGAATACTATTTCACTTTTTAACTATTTTAAACCTTCCTCTTCCAACATTAAATTA
This sequence comes from Bufo bufo, assembly GCF_905171765.1. Classification (NCBI taxonomy): domain Eukaryota; kingdom Metazoa; phylum Chordata; class Amphibia; order Anura; family Bufonidae; genus Bufo; species Bufo bufo. The sequence continues at coordinate 212,710,089 of NC_053394.1, forward strand.
TAAAAATGTACTTTAAAAGCTGACACTGTAGTTTAGTATAAACATATTGATTTATTCATAAATTACCAAATTCCACACTCCTGAAATCAATTTTTCCAGGTCCCTTTTATGTGAAAAATACAAAAATGTAGGCTACCAACATATGGTTATGAACCTCCAGATGCTGAATGTATTCAGAATCTAATGAAACCTTTGTTAAAACAGAATTCTAAAAAATTCCTACTCTTAAGTCATCACATACTTGAACAAAGCCTTTCGATGATTTCAGCATTCTTGGCCGCCCAATGAGGTCAAAATATTTTCATCAGAGCATAATTTGCGGTTCACAACATCTAAAAGTGGGATTACACACAACAATTTCTGACTATCTGACAGATAACCACAGGTTATAGACATAGCTACAGCAGGTATGGAAAAAACCAATGTAATTCTATGTTCTATTTTGGCTGGAAAAAATTCTGATGCTCAACATGGTAAGAGGGTGTCAATTTAGAGTTCTTCTCCTTTCTAATCTTCAGCAGTACATCCACATGTGCTGCATATTCCAGCAACTGACAGTAAAGCTCCAGCAGCAGATTTAACGATTTAAAAAATTCCAAGGGAGCCCAATGATAATCAGGTATCAGAGCTTCAGATTATTAGGCATCTATAGCCAGCATGAAGTCTTTGCTGCAAAGCTCTTATTAAATACAATAAAGGTAAATGCACACGATCAGGATTTATGTGCGGAGAATTGGTGCGGATTTGCATGCAGATTTGGTGTGGATTTTACTCTCCCCATTGAAGTGAATGGAGAAAATCTGGTCAGAAAAAATAGAATATTAAAATTTGCATCGCAGGTCATAATCAGCACAAAAAGAAAATCTGCATTGTGTACATGAGAATTTCTAATTCTCACAGAATACAATGTACATGACCTCCGGTGCAGATTTTCCACATGCAAATCTGCACACAATCCTGATCGTGTGTATTTAGCCTAAGAGCAGCCCAATGCAGCCTGTTGCTGCATTCAGATGCCTAGAAGGAAGGGCAAACACAAATAGCATAGGACCTCTGCACAAGAACAATATTTGGGCCCGTGCTCTCCAAAGCTCAGAGAGCATTCCCTTATGTCGCTCTATGAATCCATAAATAATTGTGAGCTATGAAATTCAATAGCTCAGTATCTTACATGCAATTTAATAGACAGAAGGAAGGTGTTTTTGATGTAGTAGTGGGCCCTCACTACAGGTACTTGGTCCCAATGAAGCTGCTTAGGTTGCACATATGTATGGAGAGGCCCTGCCTGACTAGGGGCCACAGCACAGCGTTCTGTCTGCTGCTGGAGCTTTTCATTCGGTTGCAGCAAAGCACAGTGGTTTGTATTGCTGGAGTTCAGAAAGGAAGATACCCTGATAATAAATTACATTTTTAATTTGCTTATTTTTATGGTAAGGAAGAATGTTAATCGGAATGTTCAGCTTAAGGCCTCATGCACACGGCCGTGATCCGCGGCCGAGAGTGGTCCGTGGTAACCCGGCCGGGATTCCTTCTGACAGCAGGAGCGCACGGCGTCATTGGTTGCTATGACGCCGTGCGCTTCATGCCGCCGCTGCTGTACAGTGATACACTCGTATGATCTATACGAGTGTATCACTGTACAGCAGCGGCGGCATGAAGCGCACAGCGTCATAGCAACCAATGACGCCGTGTGCTCTCCTGCTGTCAGAATAAATCCCGGCCGGGTTACCACGGACCGCTCTCGGCCGCGGAACACGGCCGTGTGCATGAGGCCTATCTATGTTAACAGCTTTGTGTGTAAAGCCACATTAACACCTTACTAAAGAAATGTATTGCATACAGTGCCAAGAGGCATTGATGATACATTGTACAATCTTCACAATATCTGTCCACATAAATTGTATGAAGTGTTCTTGAGTAGAAATTTGGGGTATATTCTGGTTTACTTATCAAAGATTTAACAACTGGCATGTTTCAAGAAAGATTAAAAAAAAAAAAATAAAAAAAGTGCAGTTACTTGTAGTGTCACTTAAACTGGTCTACAGAAACAAATCTGGAGCGTGCCACGGTGCCCCTAATTCAAGTATCAGCCGAAGCAAATCACTGCTAGTCACCTCTAGCAGTAAAGGGTGGTAAGACTGTTTATACTACAGGGCCCAAGCAAAAGTTTACATAGTACATTGGTGAGAAACAGCTCTTTATGTTGAAACCCCTGGTCAAGTACCTATAATTAGTGTGTTATGAAAGAAGAATAAAGGCTCTCAGGTTGATCTGTATACACTAAAGATTAACTGAGCACTTGAAAATAATGTCCACCACCATTTGGCTAACTCATTAGTCATTGATTTTCCATAAATTTTCCACGGTCCTGAAGAGTTTGCCCGTGACTCTGTTACCGGACTGCTTGTTGTAATTTTTCAATTCTGGTTTCTCTATGGAACATCTTATACAAGCAAGACAAGATGATCAAAGCTACTTATATCCAATCTTTCATCTGGTTTTCCATTAATTGGTGCTCTGGTAGAACTTATTGTTGATGCTGTGCCCATATAATAATGTAATAGATCCACACCATGAGCAGTGGTTCTCAACTCAAATTTCAGTGAAGTACAAACAGGGTCATTGCCTTTTACTTCACTGTGATATGAAGGAGTAGCATGCGGAGCTTCAGAAGGCACCAGCTGGGATCCACAAGGCTTTGTTCTGTTCTTGATCCACAATTGCCAGGATCTGAGTGCAAATGTTGATCAGTGCACCCCCTTGAATTACAGCTGGAATAAAATGCGAAAAAAAAAGGAAAGTTAAACCATATGCAGCACAAATATCAGCACAGGAATGTCAATCAGTATATATATATATATATATATATATATATATATATATTAGTAACAAAACTTACTTTAAACCCTTAAAGAGGTTGTCTTATCTTGCTGTTACTAAGGCAAGATGAGCCACTGTCCCAACCCCTCCTGGGGAAACAGCTGAGCGCTTTGGTGCAGGAGGTGGTTGGAACTGTCATATTTCGCCTTAGTAACAGCAGGGAGACAACACAGAATACTGTTTTTACATTAGATTGTAGCACTAGGCACTAAATTGCCCCAAGGATGTAGCTAAATCCTTGGGCATCAGGGCACTTATCGGAGATCTCTGGTCACTAAACCCCTTAGAAGCCATGGTCAATAGAAACCAGCTGCCAGTCCATTGGCACTCTGAGCAGCAATTGTGGGAAGCAGTACTTTAGGGTTGCTCACACAATGTGTTTTTGACAATCTTATGGTCGCACATTTGTACGCAGAAATTGGCATTAACCTCTTGCCTACCGCCGCACGACTTTATGCGTTGTGGCGGTAGGCTCTTCTCTGTAACCCAATGTATAAAAGCACTTGGTTACATTGCAATCTGCTGGCGCCCCGTAGTCCTCCAGATCGATGAGACTGCGCCGGGACCAAAAGAAGCCGTCTCGCTGCTGGCATCCTTGTAGCAACCTGATACATTGCAGTGTACAACGTAAAAGCCAGTGGGGAGCACTCTTTTTGATGTAAGAGCGCCCCCTGCAGGCTATAAAATTTACTGTGAGCCTGCAGGATATGAATTAACCTCTTCCTGCCCTTAAATAAATAAATAAAAAGTAAAAGATAAATAAGTCATAAAAAGAGAAATACAGAAAAAAAATATATTATAGCAATAGTTATTAATAGTATTAGCAATGGTATAGAAGACTACATACACACCCATACAAACATCTCCCCCTTTTTCTTTCATACAAAATATAGTTATATAATTTATTTTATATATTGTGAGACAGTGACAGGTCTCACTCAGGTTGGAGGCAAGGAAGGGGTGGATAGTGCGGTCCATGCCCCTATTCCACCACAGGTGAGACCAGCTGGATGTAGTCAGTCTGGCATAAAGCACCTCCAGGGTGTCAGAAAAGGGGGGAAGTGTGTGACCTGTAGACAGAGGCCTGGAGGCTCTGTCTGGGTGGTCTCAGCTGGGCAAGCTGAGGGACCACAAGGCTGGGAGATAGCCTGGAGTTGGGGGGACGCAGCGACCCCCTGGGAGGGTCGCCAGGGCCATAGTCAGGGCAGACTACTGAGCCCCCAATCCCTCTACAAGAAACAGTGAACTAAGACAGTGGGAATACTGTGCTCTGTACAGCCAGGAGGCTGTGGGACCATTGGCTGACAAAGCCGCACGAGTTTACAGGGTGTGAACTGTAACTTAGGTGAGTCAGGAAACTCTGTGTTAGTTAGAGCCTAGCCGGGCAAGTGTTTATTATTTTGTCATTTTGTTGTTGCTGGTGTTGCACAATAAATGCACTGTTTGGACATTATATCCGTGTCTGGTGAAGTAACCTGTGAGAATGACCCCCGGAGAAGAGCTAACCCCCCACAATATTTTATATATATATATATATATATATATATTATATATTATAATATATCACACATACATATACACACACACACATACATATATATATATATATATATATATATATATATATATATATATAGTGAAACAGTGAAGGGTCTGTTAGTAGATGGGAGAGACTGATTGCAGCAAGGTGAGGTCAAGCACCGGGCCGAATTTCACTTGCCGGTCCGGGCTTTGCGGACGCCCAACTCTCATTAAAAGCAGCTAGAGTGTGGGATAGGTTGGTGTTAAGTTGTTTGTACCTGTGTGGATGTTTGCAACCTGTCTGGGAGGACAGGTCGACTTTGTTCAGGACTTGAACCCTTTAGGCCTCTTTCACACGACCGTATGGCTTTTTCAGTGTTTTGCGGTCCGTTTTTCACGGATCCGTTGTTACGTTTTTGCTTTCGTTGTGTTTCCGTTTCTGTTCCGTTTTTCCGTATGGCATATACAGTATACTGTACAGTAATTACATAGAAAAAAATTGTGCTGGCCATAAAATTTTCAATAGATGGTTTCGCAAAAACAAAAACGGATACAGAAGACATACGGATGCAATTTCCATATGTGTTCCAGTTTTTTTTGCAGACCATTGACCTTGAATGGAGCCATGGGAACGTGATTTGCTGGCAATAATAGGACATGTTCTATCTTTCAACTAAACAGAAAAACAGAAATACGAAAACGGAATGCATACGGAGTACATTACGTTTGTTTTTTTGCGGAACCAGTAAAATGAATGGTTCCGTATATATAGACCGTATATGGAATGTAAAAAAACGGCCCGTAAAGGGGGGGGGGGGGTGTAACGGTCATGTGAAATAAGCCTTAAGTGGATCTGTGGCAAGGTGTGGCCAGGACTTGACCAGTACATGCGGTACCTGCAACACGTTGTGAACTGAACACCAGGGCTTGATCTATATACGTGGTACCCTCAGCATGGTGTGAACTGAGCATCAGGACTTAGGCTACTTTCACCCTCGCGTTTGAGGCGGATCCGTCATGGATCTGCACAGACGGATCCGTTCAGATAATACAACCGTCTGCATCCGTTTAGAACAGATCAGTTTGTATTATCTTTAACATAGCCAAGACGGATCTGTCTTGAACACCATTGAAAGTCAATGGAGGACGGATCCATTTTCTATTGTGCCAGATTGTGTCATAGAAAACAGATTCTTCCCCATTAACTTACATTGTGTGTCAAAACTGATCCGTTTGGCTCAGTTTCAGTGTTTTGGTGTCCGCCTCCAAAGCGGAATGGAGACTGAACGGAGGCAAACTGATGCATTCTGAACGGATCTCACAAACGGAAAGCCAAAACGCCAGCGTGAAAGTAGCCTTAAAACAAAGGTGAAGTTGTTTTTTCTGTTTTGTGATACCTGCCTAGTGTGAATAAACACTGAAGTTTGTACTGCATCCGCTCACCCTGCCTACCAGAGCGAATTCCCACAATTGGTGTCTTGGAGCGGGCATACGAAGTGAGGCATTTTTTCCAGGCACTGTTTTATATCCTGGATTAAGCCCGCTAAATTGCAACCAGTGTCACTAGACAAGATGGAGGCTGTAGTGAAAGCCCTCTTGGAGGCTAACCAGCAACTGCGAGAGGCTAATCAGTGACAGAAAGAAATGAACCAGCACCAACAGGAGGCTAATCAGCAACCGCAAGAAACAAACCAGTTGCTACTGCAACACGTGATGGCCTTACAGAAGACAGGAGAATCGAGGGGGGTCCATGATGTCCGGGAAGCAGTCCGCACAAATTCCCCAAAATGGCTCCAACAGATGACGTCGAGACCTACCTGGCGGTGTTCGAGAAGGTGGCCGAGAGGGAGGGTCTACCCAGAGACCAGTGGGCTGAGGCTATTGCTCCGTTCCTAACATCCGGGCCCCAACAGATCTACTTTGATTTGTTGGCCGAGCAAGCGGCGGACTACAACAAAGTCAAGGGTGAGATCCTGGAGCGACTGGGGGTGAATATGTTGGTTCGGGCCCAGCGGGTGCATCGGTGGGAGTTTGAGCCGGCCAGGCCAGCGAGGTTACAGTATTATGACTTGGTTCACCTATTGCAGAAATGGCTACAGCCCGAGGTACTGAATCTCACTGCCATGCTGGACCGTGTTGCGGCTGACAGGTTCTGGAGGGCATTGCCACTGCCCCTACAGCACTGGGTCGGGCAGGCATCCCCTGCTAGCGCCCTTGAGATGGTGGAACTGGTAGAGCGGTATGGGGCTACCAAGGAAATCCAGGAGGGGGCTCTAGGGAAGGGGGCAATAATGCCCAAAAAATCCCCACCCCAGACCCGGCGGTCAATGCTGAGAAAGACCGCTTGGGATGTGCCCTTTGGAGATCTGGGCCCGAAAATATGCTGGAAGTGTCATGAGCCCGGCCATGTTAGGGCCGCCTGCCCCCACCTGGTTGAGCCCATAGACACAAACTTTGGGTACCGACAGTCACTCTATGCCAGAAGGGTATGTGCATCAGACACTCCAGAGACTCTCGGTAACAAATATTTGTGTCAGGTGAAGGTAGGAGTCACTCCCGCGGTGGCTCTGCTGGACTTAGGGAGTCTGGTGACCCTTGTGAGGGCTACTCTGGTGCGACCCACTGAGTTTACTGGCCGGAAAGTCAGCGTATTCAGCGTTAATGGAGATTTAAAAGACTACCCCACCGCTCCGGTGTCTCTAAACACGTGTGCCGGCAGGTGGATCCATGAGGTGGCAGTGGCCACGAGCCTGCACTATGAGTTGATACTAGGAAGAGACTTTCCGTTCCCAGCCCCGTGGCCAGCTGTTATACCTACTGACCGCGGAGAGATAGGGAAAGCTCCAGTGGAGAGGCCTGGCTCAGTCGGGGTGCTAGAACCCTGGGAAACCAAGGCAGCAGGGCCCGCGGTAGGGGTGACAGCCACTCTGGTGGATGAGGGGGGAGACAACCCCACTGAATGGGATAGTAAGGGAGCATATGAAGGCAGCTCAGCGAGCCCAGAGTCAGGTCTATAATCGAGCGGCTCAGGTCCTGAACTTTAGCCTGGGAGATCGGGTCTTGGTTTTTGTGCCACCTGTGGACAGAAAGTTCCTTGCTATGTAGCAGGGGCCCTATAAGATACTGGAGAAAGTAGGCAACGTAACTTACAACGTACACCAGCCAGGTCGGTGGAAGCCGGAGTAGGTCTACCATGTCAACTTACTGAAGCCTTGGAAGGATAGGGAGAGTTGTGTTGAGAACAACCCGCATCCTGTTTATCTAGGAGAAGGGGTTCTGGCACCTCTGTCTGTTGCAGGGGAAGAGGCTGCCACGGTATGTGTCTTACAGCCTTTCCTCTAAGCAGGCTCAGGAGGCCAGGGAGTTCATTAGTCAGGACACGGATGTGTTCTCGGAGCTCCCTGGACGTACTTCCTTAATACGACATAATATTGTCACAGAGCCCCAGGCGAAAGTCCGGTTAAAGCCGTACCGAGTGCCCGAGGCTCAGCAACAAGTCATCTCAGAGGAGGCACGATACTTAGGGTATGTCATTGGACGCAGAGTCATAAAACCCCCAGAAGAATAAGATAGAGGCGATATGGAGTTGGCCATGGCCTGTCACCACCGGGCCAAAGAGAAGAATGCCCAGGTCACCAGATGGTTCTTGTTTCTACAGAACTTCACGTTCACATTGGAACATAGAGCAGGCCGGTTACAGGGAAATGCGGATGCCCTGTCCTGGGTGCACTGCTTGGCGAGTGTTCATCCCCTCAAGGTTGAACAAAGGAGGAGGATATGTGACACAGTGAAGGGTCTGTTAGTAGATGGGAGGTATTTTCCTCCCAGCATATGCTGCAGAGACTGATTGCAGCAAAGTCAGGCCAAGCACCGGGCCGGATTTCGCTTGCCGGTCCGGGCTTTAAGGACGCCCAACTCTCATTAAAAGCAGCTAGAGTGTGGGATAGGTCAGTGTTAAGTTGTTTGTACCTGTGTGGATATTTGAAACCTGTCTGGCAGGACAGGTCGACTTTGTTAAGGACTTGAACCCTTCGAGCGGATCTGTGGCAAGGTGTGAACACACACCAGGACGACCAGTACACAAGGTACCTGCAATACGGTGTGAACTGAACACCAGGACTTAAAACAAAAGTGAAGCTGTTTTTTCTGATACCTGTCAAGTGTGAATAAACACTGACGTTTTTGTGCCTCTGTACTGCATCCGCTCACCCTGCCGAATCCCCACAATATACACTCACCTAAAGAATTATTAGGAACACCATACTAATACGGTGTTGGACCCCTTTTTGCCTTCAGAACTGCCTTAATTCTACAAGGCATTGATTCAACAAGGTGCTGATAGCATTCTTTAGAAATGTTGGCCCATATTGATAGGATAGCATCTTGCAGTTGATGGAGATTTGAGGGATGCACATCCAGGGCACGAAGCTCCCGTTCCACCACATCCCAAAGATGCTCTATTGGGTTGAGATCTGGTGACTGTGGGGGACATTTTAGTACAGTGAACTCATTGTCATGTTCAAGAAACCAATTTGAAATGATTCGAGCTTTGTGACATGGTGCATTATCCTGCTGGAAGTAGCCATCAGAGGATGGATACATGTTCTCATTCTGTTTACGCCAAATTCGGACTCTACCATTTGAATGTCTCAACAGAAATCGAGACTCATCAGACCAGGCAACATTTTTCCAGTCTTCAACAGTCCAATTTTGGTGAGCTCGTGCAAATTGTAGCCTCTTTTTCCTATTTGTAGTGGAGATGAGTGGTACCCCGTGGGGTCTTCTGCTGTTGTAGCCCATCCGCCTCAAGGTTGTGCGTGTTGTGGCTTCACAAATGCTTTGCTGCATACCTCGGTTGTAATGAGTGGTTATTTCAGTCAACGTTGCTCTTCTATCAGCTTGAATCAGTCGGCCCATTCTCCTCTGACCTCTAGCATCCACAAGGCATTTTTGCCCACAGGACTGCCGCATACTGGATGTTTTTCCCTTTTCACACCATTCTTTGTAAACCCTAGAAATGGTTGTGCGTGAAAATCCCAGTAACTGAGCAGATTGTGAAATACTCAGACCGGCCGGTCTGGCTCCAACAACCATGCCACGCTCAAAATTGCTTAAATCACCTTTCTTTCCCATTCTGACATTCAGTTTGGAGTTCAGGAGATTGTCTTGACCAGGACCACACCCCTAAATGCATTGAAGCAACTGCCATGTGATTGGTTGGCTAGATAATTGCATTAATGAGAAATAGAACAGGTGTTCCTAATAATTCTTTAGGTGAGTGTATACCGTATGTGTCTCTTTATAAGACGCACCTGATAAGACGCACCTAGGTTTTTGAGGAGGAAAATAAGAAAGAAAAAAGAATTGAACCAAAAAGGTGTGCTTTTGGTGGGTTTTGAACTAATGTTGGTCTGTAGATCCCCTGCAGATGACAATGTTATGGGGGCGATCTGTGGATGACGCACTGTTATGAAGGCGATCTGTGGATGACGCACTGTTATGGGGGCGATCTGTGGATGACGCACTGTTATGGGGGCGATCTGTGGATGACGCACTGTTATGGGGGCGATCTGTGGATGACTCGCACTGTTTATGGGGGCGATCTGTGGATGACGCACTGTTATGGGGGCGATCTGTGGATGACGCACTGTTATGGGGGCGATCAGTGGATGACGCACTGTTATGGGGGCGATCTGTGGATGACGCACTGTTATGGGGGCGATCTGTGGATGACGCACTGTTATGGGGGCGATCTGTGGATGACGCACTGTTATGGGGGCGATCTGTGGATGACGCACTGTTATGGGGGCGATCTGTGGATGACGCACTGTTATGGGGGCGATCTGTGGATGACGCACTGTTATGGGGAATCCGTGGATGACGCACTGATATGGGGGATCTGTGGATGACGCACTGATATGGGGGATCTGTGGATGACGCACTGATATGGGGATATCTGTGGATGATGCACTGTTATGGGGGATATCTGTGAATGACGCACTGCTATCGGGGATGGGTAGATGACACTGTTATAGGGGGGGTGTGTGTAGATGACACCGCTATGGGGGATGTGTGGTCACAGTATTACATTATTGTGTCCCCTCATGTCCCTGTGTGAATAGTGACCCCATTACACCGGGCCCCGCTCACAGCAGTCTTTATATGTAAAGTTTATTTATTTAATGCTCAAGCAGTGTCTCTTTGTTAAACTACGGTAATAGTCTGTAGTAGTACTCACTAGCTCACTCAAAGCAGCGGTCAGGCCGGCAGCGTAACGTCACTCACTCACTCAGTCACACTCCTGACAGCTTCATTACTCAAGTGGGAGGAGCATGACCGAGTGAGTGACGTTACGCTGCCGGCCTGATGGCTGCTTTGAGTGAGCTAGTGAGTACTACTACAGACGATTACGGTAGTTTAACAAAGAGGGAGCCACTGCTTGAGCATTAAATAGACTTTACATATAAAGACTGCTGTGAGCGGGCCCAGTGTACACTGACTGCATCGGGCGCCGCTGCGAGTGCAACAGCAGTTGCCCGCCTCCAGCCCCTCCTCCCACCCTGCTTACTGTAACTGATACATCGCAAGCCGCGCTGTGCAGCATAGAGGCCGGCGATGTATCAGTGTCAGCCATGTAAAAATTGCACCATTCGCTTTAAAAGATATATAAAAGTTTAAATATAAACTGTCTGTGCCATCAATAACAGCAGCAATGCATATTTGATATGGGCTTATACAGTGCTTGGACAAACCTGTTGCCATTTTGAAAATACTTTTTGAATATTATCTTATGATGCGGTTTCTACACAAACCTAAAGAAAGAAATTCAAAATTTTAATGATATTTAGGGAAAGAAGTTCTAAATTCGCATAATCTGTGGCATTGGGGGACAGAGGCAAGATCATCTTATAGACTCTTTGCCAGCCCCTTTGTTCTGGCCAACTTCAGCCCAGCTTGTCTTGGGGGACCTCCTCTAAAACAGACTGGCTAAGATCTCCCCTTGCATGCCACCTGACTACGCTTTCCATTCGGCCTAGGTCTTTTTCGGTCAGCTTTTCCAGTGAGTGTTAGCTCTTGGGTCTCCATGTGACATCTTGCTTGTTCTTGACATTTGAAGTTTCAGTATGGTCAGTCTGAACTCCTCTACTCTACCTGTTTGGGTACTTGCGATATGCAAGATCGGCGTTCAGGTTATCTAAGAACTCCTTAATGGATTCCGTTACCACAGACCATAACAGAATTCTATGACTGGATGCACCACGGAAGCCTATAAAGAGGCATTCCGTCATAATAGAAGTCTATTCTGGCCAGAGACGTGTAAATCGCAAGTTCGCTCAACACTATCCATCTAATGTCAATTACCCTTGTCCATCAGCCTAGCTGAACCAGTATAGGTGTGTTGCTTGTCTAAAATGGTGCATTACCCCTCTCAGACTATTAAAGCAATTGTTGAGATATTGTGGTGCACATCCTTTATATTCAATGCTGCTCGCTTGGACTCAGAGCACAAAGAGTGGTGCTTGAACGTTTATGAACCCGTTAGAATTTTTTATATTTCTGCAATAATTTGACCTAAAACTACATTATATTTTCACGCAAGTAATAAAAGTAGATGTCGTATATCTGGACTTCTCTAAAGCATTTGACACTGTACCACATACAAGGTTAGTATATAAAATGAGAATGCTCGGACTGGGAGAAAATGTATGTATGTGGGTAACTGGCTCAACAGAGGTTATTAACAGTACACACTCAGATTGGGTCACTGTCACTAGCGGAGTACCTCAGGGGTCAGTATTGGGCCCTATTCTCTTCAATATATTTATTAATGATCTTGTAGAAGGCTTGCACAGTAAAATATAAATTTTTGCAGATGACACTAAACTGTGTAAAGTAATTAACACGGAAGAGGACAGTATACTGCTACAAAGGGATCTGGATAGATTGGAGGCTTGGGCAGAGACATGGCAGATGAGGTTTAACACTGACAAATGCAAGGTTATGCACATGGGAAGGAATAATGCAAGTCACCCGTACTTACTATATGGTAAAACACTGGGTAACACTGACTGGGAAAAGGACCTAGGAATTTTATTGAACAGCAAACTAAGCTGTAGAAACCAGTGTCAGGCAGCTGCTGCCAAGGCCAATAAGATAATGGGTTGCATCAAAAGGGGCATAGATGCCTGTGATAAGAACATATTCCTGCCCCTTTACAAATCACTAGTCAGACCACACATGGAGTACTGTGTACAGTCCTGGGCTCCTATGAACAAGGCAGAGATAGCAGAGCTGGAGAGGGTTCAGAGGAGGGAAACTAAAGTAATAACTGGAATGGGTGGACTACAGTACCTTGAAAGATAATCAAAATTAGGGTTATTCACTTTAGAAAAAACTCAGATCTAATAACTCAGGGAAGATCTAATAACGATGTATAAATATATCAGGGGTCAGCATAGAGATCTCTCCCATCATCTATTTATCCCCAGGACTGTGACTGTGACATGGGGACATCCTCTGCATATGTAGGAAAGAAGGTTTGTACACAAACATAGAGGAGGATTCTTTACAGTAAGAGCAGTGAGACTATGGAACTCTCTGCCTGAGGAGGTGGTGATGGCGAGTTCACTAAAAGAGTTCAAGAAGGGCCTGGATGTATTTCTGGAGTGTAATAATATTACAAACTATAGCTATTAGAGAGGGGTCGTTAATCCAGGGAATTATTCTGATTGCCTGATCGGAATCGGGAAGGATTTTTTTCCGCTACAGTGGGGAAAATTGGCTTCTACCTCACAGTTTTTTTTGCCATCCTATGGATCAACTTGCAGGATAACAGGCTGAACTAGATGGCCTTATAAACTATGTTACTATTTTATAAAAGTAACCAAACAAACATTTCCCTCAATAAATAAATCACTACTTTTAGGATGTGTGTGAATGATGTAGTTTTAGGTCAAATGTATGCAGAAAAAAGAAAATTTGGGGCCACAAAAAGACAGCCACAATGGCCTGTTCTTGCCCTCACACTGTCTCCCATGGGTCATCTATTTCACCTCCGCGCCGATGGAGCCTCACTCGGATATACACCTTATGGATTAAAGTATTGGGACACCTAGACATTACTTCTACAGGAGCTTTTAGGACATTCTATTCTAAATCCATGGGCATTAATATGGAGATGGTCCTCATTGTGCTGCAAAAACGCCTTCCACTCTACTGGAAAGGCTTTCTACAACACTTTGGAGTGTGTCAAGTTAGACACTGATGTTGGTCGAGAGGGCCTGGCCTGCAATCCTTGTTCTAGTTCATCCCAAATGCGTTTGATGGTCTTGAGGTCAGGGCTCTGTGCGGGCAAGACAATTTCCTCCACACCCAACCATGCCCTTATGGACCTTGCTTTCCCCAAACTGTTCCCATAAATGTGGTGTCTTGGTATGCTGAAGGATTAAGATTTCCCTTCAAATGGAACTAAAACGACCAAGGCCATCTTCTGAAAAATAACCCTACAGTATTATCCCTCCTCCACCAAACTTCACAGTTAGCACAATGCAGTCAGGCAAGTAATATCCTTATGGCATTCACAAAATCTGAACTCGGCCATCAGACTGCCAGATAGAGAAGCCTGATTCATCATTACACAGAACACGTAACATTACTCCAGAGTCCATTTGTGGCATGTTTTACATCACTCCATCTGACAATTGGCATTGCGCTTGGTGATGTATGGCTTGCATGCAGCTCCTTGGCCATGGGAACTCATGCCATGATGCTCCCAGTACCTGTTTTTGGGCTGATGTTAATGCCAGAGAAGGTTTGAAACTCTGCACTTACTGAATCAGTAGAGCATTAGCGAATTTATGCACCATGAGCATCAGCATTTGGCGACACCGCTCTGTAACTTTACACAGTCTACGGATTCCTCTTCAATTTTCATCCTTTGAGCCTTTGCAATATGTCTGTATTCATTTTCTTTGCTACAAGGATGGCTTTTCGGTGGTGATTACTTACATTTGCAGGGTTACAGAGCTTATGATGCCTTCCTGTAAATCCCGCCTTTTAGTAGTTCATCAAGATAAGGTAGCCATTTGGTCAGTACCATCCTTCTTTACCAAGGTGGTTTCTACCTTCTATCTCAACGAAGACATTGTTTTGTCGTTGTTCTACCCCTCCGCATCTCATGCTCAGGAGGGGGCTCTTCACATGGTAAATGTGGTTCAGACAATCCATACAGCATATCCCTCTCTGACATCCCTCTCGGAAGTCAGATTCTCTGTTTGTGATTCTTAACAGCCCTAGGAAAGGACTGACTGTGTCCAAAGTCACCATCTCTTATTGGATTTGTTTGATGCTCTCAGAGGCTTACTGTTACAAAGGTAGGGAATATTACTTCCAGATCATTGCCACTTGTATTGTAGCAGTAGGGGCTTCTTGGGTGGTTTGTTACTGTGCTACTGGATATTTGAGAACATAGCACCCATCCAGATATTTGGTTTATCATTTTTTGGTCTTTTACAGTTAGGAATTTTCTGTTCTTTGTCCTTACATGGTTAGTTAGTTCCCTACTATGCTTCTTCTACTACTCTTGTACAAACAGCTTAGCTTAGTCCCTGTAGGAAGGGAATAGTTGGTAGGAGAAGCTAACACTATTTTTTACTTCGTGTCCATCTGCTAGTGGCAGCAGTTATAACCATGGTCTTGCCTGTATCCCCCAATGAGAGGAAGAGAAAAGGATTTTCTGGTAAGAATAAATCCAGTTTTCTCTTGAATGCATTGGGGGACACAGCACCATGGGTATATGCCCAGCTGCCACTTAGAGGCTGACACTAGAAGTAAAAAAGTGTTGGCTCCTACTATCTGGGCTATCTGCTTCTCATCCTAAGGAGCCATCCCTTATGGGGGGCCGCTTCTCAGGGGCGCTATAGGCTCTGTCATATCCCCCCCCCCCCGCCCCGATTCTGCATTTTCTCCCTTATAGGGAGCCTTTGCTGGGGAAGTCTGTTAAATCAGGGGGCAGACTGTTCCTCTATCTCAAGGCTTATTTCTTCCCTGCTGGGCCCTCTTATCTGAGTCTGAGGGAGTAGCGCTTCTCTCCCTCCCTCACTTGTGCGGCCGCCGGGGCTCCGGTCCGGTCGCAGAGGTTCCGGTCTGCTGCGGGGATCCGGTCCGGCCGTTTTCTCTACTTTAGCCCCCGGCTTTTCGGCCCGCTAGGCCGCGACCTGGCTCCGCCCCCCCTCCCTCTTCCCGTGCTTCGGCCCGACTCCTCCTCACTCTGGGAGGGACCTCCTGGCCTGCTCCTATCGCAGCTAGGCGCAGGTTTTTTTCTGCTAGGGGCGGTCTCTTCTCTAAGCTCAGCTGTGGGAGAAGATTCTCCATTTTGCTACCAAAGACTGGATCGCTATTCATACTGTTCCTGCATCTTCTTCGCTGCTTCTTCTGCATCGTGGGGCACAGTACCTGGGGCCTGGTAGGATAGCCTCTCCGGCTATACAATTATTTTCTTTTTGCCATCATGTCCTCTGCTAGTACGGACCCTAAAGCCCTAGTCCCTATTGGGGTACCTACTTTCTATGCTTGCTCCAAGTGCAGTAAATCTTTTCCTCCGCAACCTAACTCGCTCTGCGCGCAGTGCGTTGCTCCCATGCCCCCTTCTGATGCCCTGGCCCCCTCTGCAGTAGCGGTTCCTCCTGATTGGGCCGCCTCACTGTCCCAGGCCATAAGCGACCTTGCCAGCCTTTCCCGGTCCAAGGTGCAGTCGCTGGACCGCTTGCCTGCTCAAATTGCGGCAGCCTCTACCTCTCTGAGGGACCATGCTGCTGAAGGGGCTCGTCCTCGCTCTGACACCAGGTCCCGTAAAATACCTCGAGTGATCTCAGCCGCGTCCCGCTTATCCTTTGAGACAGGCGAAGTCTCGTCTTCCGCCGCTCCTGGGGACACCTCTGACTCAGATTCTGTATCAGAGTAGAGTTCTACTTTTTCTGGGGCCATGCAGGACCTCATTAAGGCGGTTAGAGACACCCTCAATGTGCAGGAGGGTACTCCCTCCTCTTCTCAGGACCCTGTGTCCTTTCGCCGTTCCAGGCGTTCAGTGTTGGTTTTTCCTAACCACCCGGACCTTGACGCACTCCTGGCCAAAGAATGGAGTCAGCCTGATAAGCACCTGCAGATGTCTAAAGGTTCGGATGCTCTGTTTCCTTTCAGTGCAGAAACCGTGAACCTCTGGTCAGTCCCACCTCTGGTTGATCCTCAGGTGGCCCGTTTGGCCAAGGCCACCACCTTTCCCTTGGCTGATGCGGCTTCCTTGTCGGATCCCGCTGACAAGAAGATTGATTCCTTGGCTAAGGCTGTTTTTGTAGCGGCAGGCTTCGCTGTTCAGCCTGCTTTTGCCGCCTCCTGGGTTGCCAAAGCCTGTGTGGTCTGGGCGAAGCAGCTTATCCGGTTGCTGCCAGATTCTGCTCCAAGTGAGGTTTCCATTCTTGCCTCTCAGCTTCTCCAGGCTTCCCGGTACCTATGTGATGTCACCCTGGAATCGGCTCGCCGATCTAGCAGGGCGGCTGCTAACTCTGTGGCCATCCGCCGTACGGCGGGGTGAAAAGCTGTTGGAAAACGCCTGGTGGAGCTTATTTCAGATGCCACGGGAGGAAAAAGTTCCATCCTACCCCAGAACCGCCCTCGCCCTCCCTTGGCGACTTCGAGGTCCAAAAATTTTCGTTCCTTTTGGGACTCATCCTCCCGCTCGGACAAGAAGTCACCTGCCTGGCACTCTCGCCCGAAGCCTTCAAAGCCCCAGTCTGCGAAAACCTCTTCTGCATGTGCTTTACCACATGTGGGGGGGCGCGCTTGCTCGACTTCCAGGAGTCGTGGCATGCAAGCATGGATGACGCATGGGTTCTGGAGATCATTTCCTCCGGTTACAAAATAGAGTTTTCCACTTTTCCTGCAAGTCGGTTTTTCATGTCACGCATCCCCCCCCCCCCCCCCCAAGTCTACCGTAAAAGGCGTCAGATTTTTTTCCGGACCATTCATTCCCTTCAGTCCCTCGGAGTGATCGCACCTGTCCCAGAGTCGGAACGCTTCCAGGGATTTAATCTTTTTACGGTCCCCAAAAAAGGAGATTTTTGGGAAACTCACCTGTAAAATCTTTTTCTAGTCTTTTCCATTGGGGGACACAGACCATGGGTATAGCTTGAGTTATTATTAGGAGGGACACTATGCAAATGAAAGAGCTCCTCGGGCTATACCCCCCGACTCCACCAGAAGGAACTCAGGCGTTGCACAAGCAGTAGGAGAAGGAGCAAGAAAAAATTATGGAAACCATCGGACCAAGCCATAAGGTCCAACCATAAGCAAAAACTGAATTGAAGACCCCTCCTGCAACAGACAGAATGGGTGGGAGCTGTGTCCCCCAATGGAAAAGACGAGAAAAAGATTTTACAGGTGAGTTTCACAAAAATCTCTTTTTCTCGTGCTTTTTTCCATTGGGGGACACAGACCATGGGACGTCCTAAAGAAGTCCATGGGGTGGGAAAAAATCTCAGCACCGCCAGGAGGAACGTCCAACGGTCAAACAGGAACCACAGCCTGTAAAACCCTGCGGTCAAAGACAGCATCAGGGATGCAGCTGATAAAACTTCGTAAAGGAAAGTAAGGACGACCAGGTGGCCGCCTTACTCAGCTTAGACGCAGAGGCACGATTGCGCCTTGCCCAGGAAGCCTTCACCACCCTAGTGGCGTGAGCGGCATTTGGTGCCAGGGGAACCCTAACACGAGCGCGACAACAGCAGAGCGGATCCATCGCGCCACAGTGACCTTGGAGGCCGCTAGACCCCTACGAGGTCCCTCAGGAACCACAAGGAGGAATCAGAACTGCGGACGTAAGTGGTAGAGAGATACACTTCCAAGGCCCGGACGACAGCCAGGGAGTGTAGAGCGCGTTCCCTGGAGTTTGCCGGAGAAGGGCAAAAGGAGGGCAGGACAAGATCCTTGCTAAAGGTGGAAAGAAGAGACCACCTTGGGCAAAAAGGAGGGAACCGGACGGAACACAACCGTATCCTGGAGAAAAACTAGAAAGGGGCTCCTGGCGGGAAAGAGCGGCCAGCTCCGACACCCGTCTGATGGGAGATGTGGCGACAAGGAAGACCACTCTCCAGGTGAGAAAGGTCAGGGAGACCTCTCTCAGAAATTTGAAAGGGGCCGTCTGCAGAGCGCGCAGGACCAAATTGAGATCTCAAGGAGGCAAAAGGGGAACATACGGGAACCGAATGTGTCACCCTCTGAAGAAAGAACTTCACAGGACCCATAAGAGCAAGGGACCCTTGAAAAAGGACGGCAGCGCCGAAACCTGACCTTTCAGGGAACTCCGCGACAGTCCCATCTCAAGTCCGGACTGAAGAAAAGACAGCACCATCGGGATGGAAAAGCGAGGGGAGGGAACCCCGAGTTCTCACAAAAAGTCATGAAGGCCTACTAGGTACGATAGTAATCCGGAAGGAAGCCGGCTTCCCCTGATCATGATTCTAACCACCGAATCCGAGAATCCCCTCTTCTTCAGGATGGCGGTTTCAACAGCCACGCCGTTAAGCGAAGAGACCGTAGATTCCGGAGGAAGAGAGGACCCCGAGACAGTAGAACCTCCCTGTCGGGAAGAAGCCATGGGGCATCCGCCAGCATCCGAGCCACGTCCGAGAACCATGCGCGGTTAGGCCAATCTGGGGTGATGAGGACGGTCGAATCCCATCCACCGCAATCTTGCGTAGACCCCTCGACAGAAGAGAAGCGGAAGGAAGGCATAGAGGAGGCTGAAGACTTGCCACGGAGACACCAGCGCGTCCACCCCATACGCCTTCGGACCTCGGGCACGAGCCGGAGACCTGGGAGCTTGTTGTTGAACCTATGACGACATCAGATCCACATCCGGACGGCACCACCTGCCACGCACGTCATCGCAGACACCCGGATGCAGAGACCCTCGCCTGGCTCCACCTTGTTTCGACTTAGAAAGTCCACAGCCCAGATGCCTATTCCCGGAAGGAATACTGCTGGCCACACCGGAACGTGCGACTCTGCCCACAGCAGAATTTTATTTATTTATTTATTTTATTTTTATATTTTTTATCTCCCGCATCACTGTCCGGCTGCGGTCCCACCTTGATGGCTAAAGTAATTCACTCTCAGCTCAAGGATGTTGATAGGGAAAACTATTCCGTCGCCGACCAAACCCCCAGAATCGAGTGGGACCGGAGAACGCCTCCCCAGCCAGAGGCAGGCATCAGTGGTCCAGGAAAAGAACGGGAGTAACGATCTTCCCGCCGTCAGGTTCTGTAGAAAAAAACAGAACGCGCCACCTGCAGATGTAAGCATACAGACCACGAGAGGTCTCGTCCCAGAGGGAAAGATTTCCTGTCGCGGCGACAGAGTGTGAGAAAAAATCTGGACATATGGTACAGCCTCGGAAGAGGCCACCACAAGACCGAGGACCCGCAGGTACCCCCGAAAGGAGAGACACAGGGAGCGCAGAAGGTGCGACACCGCCATCTGAATCCAGAAGACCTAGTTGTCTGAAAGAAAAAATCTCTCGGTCAAGGCATCCAAAAATATCCCCAGAAGGAGAGCTTCAGGGACGGGAGGAGAAGGATCGTGGAAGTCGATCAACCATCCGAGCTGTTTAATTTGAACAGTGATCCGGACGCCAAGAAATGTCCTTGGTGCGAGGAAGAGCCATCAAAGGCGCTAGGATCATGGTACAGACCCTAGGGGCAGTCGCTAACCCGAAAGGGAGGGCGACAAAAATACATAGAGTCGGCCACGCATGGCAAGCCCAGGAATCGTTGTGAGATTCTGTGATCGGGCCATGCGGACAGGCGTCCTGGAAGTCTACGGACGCGAGGAATTACCCTGAAGAAGAGAAACAATAACGGAGCGGAGGGATACCAATTGAAACCTCCTTATCCGGAGGAAAAAATTTGAGCAGCTTCGGATCCAGGGTCGGACGCACCGACCCCTCCTTCCTTGGAACGATGAACAGGTCTGAAAAGAATACCGTGCCCTGTTCCTCTGGAGAAACTGGGGTAATAATACCCCTGGTCCAGAAGGTTAGAAACTGCCATCCAGAGATCCGAGGCACGGAACAGATCCCCCGAAACGCTGGATGCAAACTATCTTGTAACCCGACGTTACAATTCTTAGAGCCCAGGCGTTCCTGAACATGAGCCCTCCAAACCTGTGGAAGTAGCTGTCACAACTAGACAGCTGAGAAGCTCTGACAGGAGCTTTCCAGATCCTCCTCCTTGAGTTTCTTTGTTTTGGTTAAGTTCCTCATCTCGTTAGTCTATCTCAGCTGTCATGCAGTTGGACTGATTGCTTCCCTTTAAGTTCCTCCCCATGATGCATTAGGTTGCGGCTTATACAACTTCCTGGAGTGTGTGTGCATGCTGTTTCTATTCCTCAGTCCTCTGCAAGATAAGTGCTGCTCCTTTATTTGTGATTTTCTGTCTGCTGGATTTTCAGGTGACCCCGACTCCCTCCGTGTCTTGTGTAGGGAGCCGATGGTCGTGTCCCCTCACTATTGTAGGGTCTTCAGGTATTAGATAGCCGAGCTACGTGGATATGCGCCCATCCACCTTTGGGGTGTTCGCATAGGCTGAGCAATTAGGGAGAGTGGCAGGTCTCATGTAGGGGTCTCCCTTTTGTTCCTTAGTTGTGGATCCAGTGAGTCATTAATTGTATTGCATTGTCTTGTTTCCTGTACACCATCCGTGACACTTCCTTTATCTATTCCATCTCGTCCTTGGATGCACTTGTCCATGGACTTTATTACGGATCTACCGAGTTCCTCAGGGAAAACAGTAATTTTGGTGGTAGTTGACCGTTTTAGCAAGATGACTCATTTTATATCGTTAACTAGTCTGCCTAATGCCAAGACTCTTGCGCAAATTTTTGTTGATAATATCGTGAAATTGCATGGTATTCCTTCAGACATAGTCTCTGATAGGGGCACGCAGTTTGTTTCCAGATTCTGGAAGGCTTTCTGTTCTCGCTTGGGGGTTCGGTTGTCATTCTCTTCTGCTTTCCACCCGCAGTCGAATGGCCAGACGGAGCGCGTCAATCAGAATCTGGAGACATATCTGCGCTGTTTTGTGGCAGAGAATCAGGAGGATTGGTGTTCTTTTTTGCCCCTTGCTGAGTTTGCTTTAAATAACCGTCGTCAGGAGTCCTCTGATAAGTCACCATTTTTTGGTGCATATGGGTTTCATCCGCAGTTTGGGACTTTCTCGGGAGAGGGGTCTTCTTGTTTACCTGATGAGGACAGATTCTCCTCGTCTTTGTCATCTATTTGGCAAAAGATTCAGGATAATCTAAAGAGCATGAGTGAGAGATATAAACGTGTGGCAGATAAGAGACGTGTGCCTGGTCCGGACCTGAATGTTGGTGATCTGGTGTGGTTGTCTACCAAGAATATCAAATTGAAGGTTCCCTCCTGGAAGTTGGGTCCTAGGTTTATTGGGCCTTACAAGATCCTGTCTGTCATCAATCCTGTTGCCTACCGTCTTGATCTTCCTCAGACTTGGAAGATCCATAATGTTTTTCATAAGTCCTTATTGAAACCTTATGTTCAACCTATTGTACCCTCGCCTTTGCCTCCTCCTCCAATTATGGTTGATGGAAATCTTGAATTTCAGGTCTCTAGGATTGTGGATTCTCGTCTTGTCCGCGGTTCCCTCCAGTACCTCGTTCATTGGGAGGGTTATGGTCCTGAGGAGAGGATGTGGGATCCAGTGACGGACATTAAGGCCACTCGTCTCATCAGGGCTTTCCATAGGTCCCATCCTGAGAAGGTGGGCCCTGAGTGTCTGGAGTCCACTTGTAGAGGGAGGGGTACTGTCACAACTAGACAGCTGAGAAGCTCTGACAGGAGCTTTCCAGATCCTCCTCCTTGAGTTTCTTTGTTTTGGTTAAGTTTCTCATCTCGTTAGTCTATCTCAGCTGTCATGCAGTTGGACTGATTGCTTCCCTTTAAGTTCCTCCCCATGATGCATTAGGTTGCGGCTTATACAACTTCCTGGAGTGTGTGTGCATGCTGTTTCTATTCCTCAGTCCTCTGCAAGATAAGTGCTGCTCCTTTATTTGTGATTTTCTGTCTGCTGGATTTTCAGGTGACCCTGACTCCCTCCGTGTCTTGTGTAGGGAGCCGGTGGTCGTGTCCCCTCATTATTGTAGGGTCTTCAGGTATTAGATAGCCGAGGTACGTGGATATGCGCCCATCCACCTTTGGGGTGTTCGCATAGGCTGAGCAATTAGGGAGAGTGGCAGGTCTCATGTAGGGGTCTCCCTTTTGTTCCTTAGTTGTGGATCCAGTGAGTCATTAATTGTATTGCATTGTCTTGTTTCCTGTACACCATTCGTGACAGTAGCAGGGAGGCCGACTGCGTCCTTGGACACCATGACGGCTGGGGCTTGAAGGGGGGAGGTTCCTGCGGGAGTCCTGTAGCCCCCCCAGCGGCGGGGCAGCGAAAGGACTGGTACTGGAACCGGAGGACCCGGTTCGAAAAGGACGTTAGGACGTAGGTGTGGAATGTAAGAGTTCTTGCCCCCAGATAGCGGTAGAGAAGAACTCGTCCAGCTGAGCCCTAAAAAAGCTGGAACCCTCAAAGGGGAGGTTAGTAAGGGGACACTTGGAGAAGCGTCAGCGTCCCACACTATTAACCCAACCTCTCTGTGCAGAATGACCGAGAGGGCTGCAATGCGGGTAAAGAGGGAATCAATGCCCATGGAAGCCTCGCAAAGGAATTTGGAAGACTGAGACACCTGGAGAACCAAATCCGGTGTGTCAGTAGACGCATCATGTTCCGCCAGGTTCAGGTGGTGGCGCTGCAACCACACTTGGGGAGAACACTGACCTAACGTGCCCGCCAGAGATAAATGGCTCTTGAGAGAGAATCTAGGCGCCTGTCCAGAACGTCCTGCAGAGAGGAGCCGGTAAGGACAGGGAAGGCCGTGATCCTGGACACTGGGGTATCCACCCTAGGGGAGAAGACCAGCCCTCCACACTGCTCAGTCGTAAAAGGATTATCCAGTCCCAGGTTCTGGGTATGACCGCGGAAATTCCTCATGGATAGGAAAAAATGCGGCAACCTATGGCTTCTTGGACAGAAAACAAAAAAAGGGGGGAACTCCCGCGTAGAGGAGAATCCCCTTGGAGATTACAGGTGTCACGGACAGCCGCTACTAAGTCCGCCAAACGTGGGGAGCTTAGGCGGAGGGACCCGCTCCATGACCTCGTCCGAGCCGGACAATTCCCCTTCAGACCTGCGCTCCTTAGGGGGGGGGGGGGGGGGGAGAGTTGTCTGAACACACCTCTAGACGAGGGGGGAAAACGGAGTCATCCAAGATGGATGCTACCGCTCACGCTGCCTCTTATTAGTCAGGCGACCTCAGCGGTAACCACTGCGGGGAGACGGAGTGGTAGGGGCCACTGGATTGGCAACTGCCATACGGTCCAAAAAGGACATGGCTGCCTTGGCGACTCAGGCCAAATCAGCGGCCGCGCAGGACCTGGCAGATGCCCAGGCGGGTACCGCCAGCTCTGCTGGGACAGAAATAAACATTTTTCCCACTTTTTTTTTTTTTTTAAAAGGCTGAAAGTGGTTTGAACTCAGAAAGCCTGGACTGGGGCAACAGCCTTATCACTGAGCTACCAGCTTGCCTTAGGAGCTGGGTTGGGCAGGAAGGAGATCCTGTCCAGGGCCAGGGCAGGAGGCACAAACACCAGTGGTCTAACAGGACCCCATTGGAGCCTGAGAAGGTGACTTGGCTTAGGCATGAGAACAACTATGCAAGAATCTACAGTTGCAGTTAGTTAGAGAAAAGAAACCTTAAAAGTGTCTTCTGGGAATCGAACTAGAGATCGTTCACATCAGAAGCAAGGCATTTATACACACACATACACAGCTAGACAGCTGTTCAGAGAGAAGCAGATTGATTAAGATGCCTCTGTTCAGAGAGAAGCAGGGGAGCGGATAGGAGCCTGGGAACCTTTGTAGCAGACGGAGGAAGATGCCGGAGCGAAGCGCTAGGCTCCGCCCCCTCCCGCGTCAGGCTCTGCCCCCCTCCCGCGTCAGGCTCCGCCCCCTGGCCGCGTCAGGCTCCGCCCCCCGGCCGCGTCAGGCTCCGCCCCCCGGCCGCGTCAGGCTCCCCCCTCCGGCCGCGTCAGGCTCCCCCCTCCGGCTGCGTCATAGAAGCGCGAAAAAATTGCGCGCTCCACTCCCTGTGATTTCTGAAAACATGTCCCCCAGTGCCGAACACAGCGAAGCGGGGGTTAAGAAGGAACGCACGCCTGCCTGCAGTTGCAGCCCAAAATCCTTGTTCTGTCCAAGGTTAGCTGGCGCCGCCAGGGAAAAGTCATGCCTCATAAATAAATAAAAAAACTCAGAGGGAGCAGAGAGTCCCAGCAGAGAGATTAGCCAGTATAGTGCCTCCATGCCCCAGAACCCCCGGACAGAGAACACCCTCAGTTCACCCAGGCGGCCCTTAGACATAAGACAGGGAGGGGAGGGGAAGCAGAGCGATTGCAGTTATACTTATCTGCTCCTGCAGTCTTCTCCCTCCGTTCAGAACCAGCAGGGATGCACCTCTTCAGACGTCTGACTCCAGGAGTGGAGTGCTCTGGGAGGAGGGCAGCAGCAGGTGACCCAGGAGCTGGTGGGATGCCGGAGCTAACAGGTCGAGCCCGGATCCACTTATCTTCCTGGGGGGAAATGGAGGCAGCCAGGCAACGTCCCAAAGACGGCGGCGGGCACTCCACGGGGGACCAGGAAGGCGCCATGCCGACCTGTGTCCCCATCTAGAATAAAAATAACAAAAAGGAGTAGAATCAGAGTGTCAACCTCCTTCACCAGACACTAAGCAAAGACTGAGTTCCTCCTGGTGGAGTCGGGGGGTATAGTCCGAGGAGGAGGAGCTCTTTCATTTGCATAGTGTCCCTCCTACTAATAACTCAAGCTATACCCATGGTCTGTGTCCCCCAATGGAAAAAAGCACGAGAAAGGACGGCTTTCTCCGTCCTATCCTGGATTTGAAGGCGCTCAACCGCCTGGTTCGGACCCAACACTTCCGCATGGAGTCTCTCAGGTCAGTAATTGCCTCTCTGGAGGAGGGCGAATTTTTGTCGTCCATCGACATACAGGACGCATACCTCCATATTCCCATTGCCGTGGCCCATCAGCAGTTCCTTCGCTTCGCGGTGGGTTCTCTGCATTTCCAATTTGTGGCTCTGCCCTTCGGGTTAGCGACCGCCCCAAGGGTCTTCACGAAGGTCCTGGCCCCTCTAATTGCTCTCCTTCACACTCGGGGGGTGGCAGTTATTCTCTACCTGGACGACCTGTTGGTGAAGGCTCCGTCTCTGGAGGACAACCTGGCCAGCCTCCGTATCACCCTGTCTGTCCTGCCTCAGTTCGGGTGGTTGGTCAACTTCCCCAAATCCTGCCTGGTTCCCCGCCAGAGAATGGATTTCTTGGGCATGACCTTATACACTCGCCTCTGTCGAGTGTTCCTTCCCCAGGACAAGGTAGTGGCTCTCCGAGATGCAATGGTTCGCCTTCGCAAGCCGTCCCCTATACCTCTTCGGACGTGCATGCAGGTTTTAGACCGGATGGTTGCCTCCTTCGAGGCTATCCCATTTGCGCAATTTCATTCCAGGCCTCTTCAGCTGGCAATCCTATCCAGCTGTGACAAGTCCCAGCCGGGCCTCGACTGTCTGGTTAGTCTTCCCAGTTTTGTCCGCAAGGAGTTGTGCTGGTGGCTTCTGCCTCGCACCCTATCTCTGGGCAAGTCCTTTCTTCCCCCTTGTTGGCAGGTGATCTCCACGGACGCCAGCCTGATGGGGTGGGGAGCAGTCTTCGGGTTCCTATCTGCTCAGGGCCTGTGGTCAGCAGCGGAATCCTCCCTGCACATCAATATTCTGGAGCTTGGGGCGATCTTTCTGGCTCTCATTAGACACACCTTCTCTCCGGTCTTCCAGTCCGTGTCCAGATGGACAACTCCCCTGCGGTGGCGTACCTGAATCATCAGGGGGGCACCAGGAGCATGAGGCTCATGGAAGAGGCATCTTGCATACTTCACTGGGCGGAGTCCTTCGTTGCATTCCTCTCCGCAGTCCACATTCCCGGGGGGGACGACAATTGGGCGGCGGACTCTCTCAGTCGCCACAGCCCCTACCCGGGCGAGTGGTCTCTTCACCCAGAGGTGTTTCTTCGTCTGTGCCAGCGTTGGGGCACCCCGGACATAGACCTTTTCGCCTCTCGTCTCGTTACTTCGCAAGGTCTCGGGACCCTCAGGCACTGGCCTCGGATGCTCTGGTTCTTCCTTGGTCCCAGTTCGGTCTCGTTTACCTCTTTCCTCCCATTCCGCTCCTCCCCAGGGTTCTCAAGCTTCTGAAGTTGGCCCGGGTTACGGTGATTCTGGTGGCCCCGGACTGGCCTCGCATGGTACGTGGATCTTCTGTTCCTACTCGCAGACACGCCGTGGCGCATCCCTCTGCGTCCCGACCGCGATTCTGAGGTTCCGCGGTCTCTCAGAGTCTGATATTCAGACTATGCTCCACGCACACAAGCCCCAGTCTTCCAGAATTTATCATTGTACTTGGAAGACTTATTTTTCCTGGTGTGAGGCTGCTCAGTTCCACCCTCTCTACCTGTCCATTCCCAGGGTCTTATCCTTCCTCCAGTCGGGCTTTGACAAGGGTCTTCGTTTGGTCTCTCTCAAGGGTCAGATTTCAGCCCTATCTGTTCTTTTCCAAAAACCCCTGGCTTCTTGCCGTCAAGTCAGAATTTTTCTGCAGGGAGGGGGGGGGGGGGGGGGTGGGGATTCGCTCACCGTGTTCCGCCTTTTCGTTTTCTTGTGGAACCGTGGGACTTGAACATTGTTCTGGACGCTCTTTAGGCCTCTCCCTTTGAGCCGTTACAGGATATTTCTCTTTCCTTTGTTTTGTTTAAGGTTGCCTTTCTTGTGGAGATTACTTCTATTCGCAGAGTTTCTGAACTTGCTGCGCTCTCTTGCAGATCCCCTTTCTTGGTGTTTCATCAGGATAAGGTCGTTCTGCATCCGGTGCCTTCCTTTCTCCCTAAGGTGGTGTCCTCATTCCACATTAATGAGGAGATTGTCCTTCCATTCTTCTGTCCAAACCCCTCTCATCCTAGAGAGCGTTCGCTTCACCGTTTGGATGTTGTTAGTGCGCTTCGCCTCTATCTTCGGTTGATTTGTGATCTCTGAGGGTTCTCGCAAGGGCCTGCAAGCTTCCAAGGCCACCATATCCCGTTGGATTAGGTCGGCAGTTAAGGAGGCCTATGTTGCCAAGGGTCGTGTTCCTCCCTTTCGTTTGACCCCTCATTCCACTAGGGCGGTCGGGGCTTCTTGGGCAGTTAGACATCAGGCCTCAGCTTCCCAGGTCTGCAAGGCCGCCACCTGGGCCTCTGTTCATACATTTTCCAAATTTTATCACATCCACTCCTTGGCTTCTGCCGATGCCAGTTTGGGTCGCAGGGGTCTGCAAGCAGCCGTGAGTTAGTTGCGTTGTATGGCTGTTTTATTGCTGCCCTACCTTGTGGACTGCTTTAGGACGTCCCATGGTGCGGTGTCCCCCAATGCATTCAAGAGAAAACTGGATTTTTTGTACTCGCCGTAAAATCCTTTTCTCGTAGGATGCATTGGGGGACACAGATCCCACCATTTTTGGCTAAGTTTTCTGTTGGTCCTGTCTGGTTTAGGACTTGTTGGCTTACAGTTTTATCTTGTGCTCCTACTGCTTTTCTACCTACTGGTTTGCTCCTGCATCTGCAGTGGGTATAGCCCAGATAGGAGGAGCCAACACTTTTTACTTCTAGTGTCAGCCTCCTAGTGGCAGCTGGGCCACGCTGTGTGTTTAGCAGTGGTCTGAATGCATTGGATGTGCAATCTATGGGTAAGGAAGCAAACATTTTTCCTGTAACACACCTGTAAAATACTTGCTGTATTCTTGTTCTATTTTCTGCGCAGATTCAAACTGCTCTTTGGAATTTTTCTGTGTTACCTTGTCCCGTAGAAAGATTGGATCCTTTTGTTCCCTATAAAAAAAAAAGAAAAAGGGAATTTTAATATATATTTTTTGTTTATTTTGCAGCATTTTTTTGTTGTATAAATAATTTATAAATGAGATGTAAATTTATATATTTACATTTCTGCTCATTTTGAGCTCTGAAGTCATGGAGGCAGTCCTATTATTGATTGACAACTGTCTCTGACAGCCTCCCTCTATTAGGCCGCATGCACACGACCGTGGTGTGTTTTGCGGTCCGCAAATCGCGGATCCGCAAAACACGGATGGCATCCGTACGCGTTCCGCAATTTGCGGAACGGCACAAACAGCCTTCAATAATGCCTATTATTTTCCGCAAAGCGCGGGCAAGAATAGGACATGATATAATTTTTTAGCGGGGGCACGGAACGGAGCAACGGATGCGGACAGCACACGGAGTGCTGTCCGCATCTTTTGCGGCCACATTGAAGTGAATGGGTCCGCATCCGAGCCGCCAAAACGGCGGCTCGGATGCGGACAAAAACAACGGCCGTGTGCATGAGGCCTAACTGTGCATACAATCACTGATAGGACCACCTCCTTGACTTCTAAGTCCACAATGACCAATAATTTCAATGTCTAAAATACTAGGCATACTGAATCTTTTCCCACAAAGCTATATATGAATCTGCTCTGCTTTGCCTGCTCTATAATCTGCAGATTAGACTCCATGCTGAAAATGACTAAATAGCTCATGCAGCTATACTTGAATTTAAATCTCAGACATTTAGGCTACTTTCACACTTGCGGTGTCCTTTTCCGGCGGGGGAATAGCCTGCCGGATCTGTGCTACCGGACGTGCGCTCTGGCCCCATTCACTATAATGGGGGCGGACCGGATGTCTAGCCGCAGTATGGCAAACATGCCAAGAGGCAGCCTGATAAAAACTACAACATGCTGCGGTTTTTGTCTGTCCGCCTCTCAGCTTGTTTGCCGTACTGTGGCCTAGCAGCACGGTGGACTAGCTACCGCAAGTATGAAAGTGCCCTTAGGCTACTTTCACACTCGCGTTTGGTGCGGATCCGTCATGGATCTGCACAGACGGATCCGTTCAGAACGGATCCGTTTGTATTATCTTTAACATAGCCAAGAGGGACCCATCTTGAACACCACTGAAAGTCATAGAAAACGGATCTATCCCCATTGACTTACATTGTGTGTCAGAACGGATCCGTTTGTCTCAGTTTCGGCAGACTGACACCAAAACGCTGCAAGCAGAGTTTTGATGTCCGCCTCCAAAGCGAAATGGAGATGGACGGGGGCAAACTGATACATTCTGAGCAGATCCTTTTTCATTCAGAATGCATTAGGGCAAAACTGATCCGGCAGTGTGAAAGTAGCCATATTTTGCTCTGTTGATGTGTGGGACGAGCTAGACAATTCAAAGGATAATATCTCAGAAAAAGGAATTCAGCAAATAACCAATCATGATTCCAGTGGATTCAATAACCAAATGACCAGCCATTTTGCCTTACCAGTGACTGATGCAGCCTACAGTATGTCTTCATGCTTATCAGCAGCCATCAGTCACCAGTGAGTTGGCGGTAGAGCACTGGGTTCATAAATTGGATGCGTTTTTCACACACAGGAAAAAAAAATGAAGAATTACAAATCACTTAGCAACCATCAATGAAAAACGCATTGCATCCAGATTACATTCAGATGCAATCCGTTTTTCATGTAAGCCCCATTCACTTCTTTGGAACCACGTCTGCATGAAAAACGCAGAATACAGAACATGCTGCATTTTTCCTGAAAGCAGAAATGATGTGTGAAATGAATGGGTCAGGATTCAGTGCGGGTGCTATGCGTTCACTTCACGCATTGCATCCGGAAGGAAATCTCTCTTGTGTGAAAGGTCCCTTTACACTGCACAATTTAGCAGATAGTCGGGAAGGAATCGTTCCTTCCTGGGAATCACCTGCTCGTTAGTGAAGGTGACCGTTGCATTTACATTCAGCAATCTCCCTCACAGTATGGGGAGAAGCGATTGCAAATGCCATAGCTTGTCGCCATACAGAACCATTGTTTGCCAGCAGCAGGAGCTGTTTAGACAGGATGATCTGCCACCGGCAAACGATGATTTAGGTGAACTCACAAACGATACAGGCAGCACCTTTACACCAGCAGATAATTACTAACGAGTGTTCCTACGATTGCTTGTTAGCCATTATCTGGTCGATGCTCAGCCACTGTAAAGGGGCCTTAACATCGTTGGGACTAATATATAACTTACTTTATCTGTTTAGTGCTTTTGTACCGGATAAAAAGGACAATTGGATATATGTGGACACTGTGAAGTCTTTCAATGGCATGAGGGGCTATGTCCAGAAGACAGTGGCAGTTCTAAGAGATAAAAAGAAAGAAGTTTATTTTGTATGTTTATTATTTTCCACAAAAAGCAAGAAATTAAACTGTCTAGTATTTGTAAACGCTATGACATGGAAATTTTTTTTTTTTACATTAGTTAGTGATTACATTGTGTTAAAAAAAGGTTGTCCCTTGATATTCAGTTTGAAACCTGCTCCTACAGTAGTTTTAAACTTTTTTTCATGTTGGTTGTCCCTCCTCCCAGTAATACATACTGGATCTGTGTGTCCGGGAAGCTGTTGTCGTCGCCCTGCAAACTGCATTGTATGTGATTTCCTCCCTACTTACAATAGCCTGTGTGTGTTGGCCTCCTTGGATTCTTCACTCTACACACATTGTGAATAACCTTCTGCAATTATCTCTAAGGGCTCAAGAAAGTTTCCAAAACCCACTTTTTTAAGGACCAATTCTGTTTTGAAGTCACTTTGACCTAATTTTGGATACTACACCAAATTATTCAAAATTGATTTTGAAAACTTTGTTGACCCTTTAGGTGTTTCACGAAAATTCAAATGGAGGTGAAATCTCAAAATTTCAATATTTTTTTGCAGATTTTCAGTTTTAATCCATTTTAATCAATTTTTTTTCTGTAACATAGAAAGGTTTAACAGCCAAAGAGACCTCAATATTTATTACCTTGATTCTGCAGTTTACAGAAAGACCCTATGTGGTCGTAAACTGCTGTATGGGCACACGGTAAGCAGATTTTGCTGGAATAGTTTTGGGGCATTATGTCGCATTTGAAAAAACCCTGAGGTAACAGTAGAAAGTTAACCCCTAAAAAGTGATCTCAGTTTGGAAACTACATCACCCAAGGAATTTTTAAAAGGGTGTAGGCACTTTGGCCCAACAGGAATTTCAAAGAATTTAGAAAACTTGGCTGTGAAAATGAAACATATTTTACAAGAAAATGTTGCTTTTGCCTCAAATTTTTTCATTTTCACAAGGGGTAACAGGATATAATGCACACCCTAATTCGTTACCCATTTTCTCCTTAACATGGCATATGTGTTTGTAAACTGCTGTATGGGTACATAGCAGGTCTCAGAGGCCTGCAGCTCTGAGGTGAAATAAAAAAATTTAAAAAAAAGACACCCCCAAAAAGGGCCCCTAGAAACCACACCCCACACAGAATTTACCAAGGGGTGTAGTGCGCATTTTGACCCCAGAGGTGTTTTGCACAAACTAATTTGCAGCATTTCAGTGCCCAATATTTTGTGCCCAGAGTGTGCCAGGGTGAAAAGTAATCCCTTGTATGTGAAAAGTATCCCTTGCTATGCTTCCTGTTTTTATAAACATCCTACATGTGGCCCTAATCTTTTGCTTCGACATATAATAGGGTTCAGGAGTAAAAGCGCACCATGCACATTTGAGGCCCAATGTAGTTATTAATGTATTTTTTCCTAACAAACTGTAGATGGTCAGGGGTAAAATAATAAATGGAAGCCACAAAAAGTGACCCCATTTTGGAGCTCCGCCCATCATACCTTGAGCATTGCAGAAATTAACAATCAGTGGATGGTGCAAAATGAACATTTTTCTACAGCTATGGCATTTCAGTACCCAATATGCTGTGGCCAGTGTGTGCCAGCTGAGACACAGCACACCCTTTAAATTGTCAGGCAGGTTCTACTGGGTACGGAAAAGCCATAAATGTGGACGCATGTTTGGGCACATGGCAAGGTTCAGAAGGGAAAGACCACCTTTTGGCTTCTTCAGCGCGTATTTTGATAGATTGGTTTATAGGTGCCATGTTGCTATTGAACAGCCTCTGAGGTACCAGTACAGCCATTTTATGACAACCATACGTTATAGGGCTTATTTTCTTACAGGATGAGTTGCCATCATCAATGGTTCTACTTTGGGGTACATACGACTTTTTAATTATTTTTTATTTCACTTTTTTGGGAAGCAGAAAGAAGAAAAAGCAGCAATTCTGCTGTTACATTTTTGGGGTTTTGTTATTGCAGCATGCATTGTGAGGGAAAAATGACGTTTACGATTACAGTGATACCAATTTTAAATAGTTTTACCACTTTTACACAAAGCATTTGATTTACATCGCCATTTTTTATTTTTTTCTGTGGGGGCTTGTCTTTTTTTGCAGGATGAGGTAATGTTTTCATTGATACCATTTTGGGGTACATACAACTTTTTGCTTGCTCGATATTGCACTTTTTGTGAGGCAAGGTGACCCAAAAATGGCAGGGTTTTATAATTTTTTTTGCTTTTTATTTATTTATTTTTTACAGCCTCCACCTGACAGGGTAGATCATGTGATATTTTTATAGAGCTGGTTGTTACGGACATGGTGATGCCTAATATGTCTATTTTTAATGTTTTACACAGTGTAAGCATTTTTGAAAAGAAAAAATGTTTCACCATTTTCTGAGAGCCATTTTTTTCCTGGTGATTGTCTTGTGTGGGAGCTCATTTTTTGTGGGATGATTTCATTGTTACCCTTTTGGGGTACATACAACTTTTTGATTTCTCGATATTACACTTTTTGTGAGGCAAGATTATCAATAAAAAAATGGCTGTTTTGGAACACTTTTTCTTTTTATACTGTGTTTACCTGATGAGGTGGATCATCTGATATTTTTATAGAGCCGGTCATTTTGAACCAGGTGATACCTAAGGGTCAGTTCACACGGCTGACTTTCAAAATACACGTTAAAAAAATAATAATAATCTGTGCTGAATCTTACGCCTCAAAATCACACTTTTTTTTATTTTATTTTTTTTAACAAGTTCTTGACGCGTTTTTCAGGTTTTTGATTTTTGAATTCTATAGTACTTTTCCCACAAGCTTTTTATTATGTAGCATTTAAAAGCAAAAAAACACGTGTATGTGCACATCTCAAACGGCACATTTTTTTCTGCTTCCAATTAATTTCAATAGGAAAATCAGCACTGATTCTGCCCACATGTAAAAAAAAAATTTACAACACTTTTTACTTTTGTCCCACTATGGAACTTAAACTTTTCATGGTCTGATACCCGTTTCAAAGCTGTAAAATACATTCTGTATTCTACGGCCTGGTGGCTGGGCCTCATAGGCCTCTGTAGCAGGCAGGCCCCGAGGCCTGTGTAAAGTGTCAGGCTGCCATACTCTGTAGACCCCTTAGATGAGCACTCAATGTTTACTGGGGCATCTAAGGGGTTTATCAGCCGTTTTCACCAATGCTGGTGGATACAGCAGGGGCCCGGCTGTCAGTAATAGTTGGTTCTCTTCTGCTGATCGAGCGGGCGCAGGTCCTGCGCCCGCCCGATCAGCACACCGTACATGTACTGTGCTGGGACTATGGGTTAAAAAATCAGAAACAATAGAAAAGGACTAAAAACTATTTTAATTGAACAGATTAAATTTTATACCTGACTAAGGGTACTATCACACTAGCGGCATGGACCTCGGGCAGGCTGTTCCGGCGGGTGAACAGCCTGTCGGATCCGTCCTGCCGCTAGTGAATGCGTGCCCCCGGACTACCGCTTCGGCCCAATTGACTATAATGGGGGCAGGGCGGGGCGGAGTTCCAGCAGCAGCACGGTAGCGCATGCCGAGAGGCCGCAGGAATAAAAGTACGACATGTCGTACTTTTATTCTGGCGGCCTCTCGGCATGTGCTGCCATGCTGACGCCGGAACTTCGCCCCGCCCCCATTATAGTCAATAGGGCCGAAGCGGTAGTCCGGGGGCACGCATTCACTAGCGGCAGGACGGATCCGACAGGCTGTTCACCCGCCGGAACAGCCTGCCCGAGGTCCATGCCGCTAGTGTGAAAGTACCCTTAGTCAGGTATCAAATTTAATCTGTAGCCTAACAGATTGTATATAAAAATGACTTTTTTCTGACCCATCTAATATTCTAGGGGTCTGATGGTCAATACAGATGTGGGGTGTTTATTTTTAAGAGCTGAATGGGTGTTAATTATTTTATCTTTACATTTTTATTATCTTGTCATTAACATTTTATAACACTGGATGAGTAAAATATACCTTATCTGTGATCTCCTTGATTGAAGCAACTGTGGTGACATCAAAATGGCCACTGCGCCTCTTGTAATCTATAAAGAGACAATCCTTCACCCCACGCTCTATGGCCTGCTGAGAAGCTTTCATTACCTCTGCAAACACAAAATGATGGAGAAAAAGATAATCATGAAACTATAATAATGTATGATACAAGCAAAATATACTAGAAACCATGTGCCATAAATGTACAACAATGACTGGATATCATGAAACAAAAACGCTATGTGACAATGATCTTACCAAGAGGACATCTGCAGAACTTCCCTGGGGACTCTTTGACCAGCATGTCCTTTACAGCATCAACTAATGGCCCTAAAATCAGCACAGGACGTGGTGCTGTGCAGTCTACCCTTTGCACTCGTTGGTATGCCAAGTTCATAGATTCTAATGAAAGATAAATTTGAACAGAAAGATCAACCATCAATCATTGTTTGGCAATCGAAGACACATGTTCCCCAAAGAAGCAAGATCAACAGAAAGTGACATATCTTTAACCAGTCAATGACTTTGGTTATTTATCCCCCTTCCTTGCCACAAGCTTTTCCGTTTTTTTTAGTACACGTATCGCTAAAAGCCATAACTTTTTCAGTTAAGTTATGTTAATTATCATGGGGCTTTATTTATTTTATACCCAGGAAAAAGTAAAATACAATGGGGAAAAAAGTTAGTTTTTTGTTCATAGCATAACATGCAATTAAGGGTACTTTCACACTAGCACGTTTGCTGGCTCCGGCAGGGTCCAGCAAAAACGCTTCTGTTACTGATAATACAACCATCTGCATCAGTTATGAACGGATCCGGTTGTTTTATCTTTAACATTGCCATAACGGATCCGTCATTAACTCCATTGAAAGTCAATGGGGGACGGATCCGTTTTCTATTGTGGCAGAGAAAACTGATCCGTCCCCATTGACTTGCATTGGGGGTCATGACTGATCCGTCTTGATCAGTTTCCCAAGACAGAAAGCAAACGACAACATGTTGCGGTTTGCTCTCTGGTCTGGGAACGCAACTAAACGGAACGAAATGCATTTTGGAGCATTCCGCTCTGTTCAGTTTTGTCACCATTGACAATGAACGGGGACAAAACTGAAGCGTTTTTTTTCCAGTATTGAGCCCCTATGACGGAACTCAATACCGGAAAACTTAAACGCTAGTGTGAAAGTACCCTAAAATACTTTTTTCAATTGGTTTCCCTTTCCATAATGGTCGTTTTGATACACAGGATGTATAGGTTATGTTCACTGGGGCAGGGTTTAAAGCTGCTGTGAGGCATGTGGTGTTTTTTTTTTTACTTTTGTTTTTTTGTCTTTATTTTTTTAATTTACACTTTGTGCTTCCCTATAAGGTCATACAAGGCTTTTGGGTGCATTTAAAGGGAACTTTCACCATGAAAATGCAGTGTAAATCTGCCAGCAGCATATTCTAGAGCAGGAGATGCAGAACAGTTTGATACATAATTTTGTGGGAAAATATTCAAGTTGCATTTCATTCATTTAAATTTCTGCTCATTCTGGGCTTTGAAGTCAATAAGGCGCTCTTATTACTGATTGACAGCTATTTCTGTATGCAAAGTCAGAGAGGGCTGACGATCACGGATAGGAATGAATCAATGAATTAATGAATGGTGCATTCACATCACCATTTTGTTTTCCATTATTATTGATATGTCAGAAGAACCAAAAAATAAAATAAAATAAAAAATGTATCTGTTATTTTGAGCATCAGTCATGCTCAGTTAGCATCAGTTTGCACTGAAAATAACTGATCCGTTTATCTCTAATGGAACTGGCAAAAACAGATGCAAACTGATTATAATGCATGCTCTAAATAATGGATCCTTTTTAAAAAATAAAAATTATGTTCTTCTGACAGATCAGAAGAATGGAAAACAAAACAATGTTGTGAATACGCCCTTATACTGAATCTTTTCCCACAATCAATATGCTCTATAACAAGCTGCCTGCAGCTTACATACAGTACCATGTTCAATAGGACAGGTGCCCTTTAACATTACACTTTTTTTTATTCCCGATTTCTCATGTAACTGGGGCTGAGCCCCAGTTAAGGGAGGAATATAAGCTCCCAGGGAGATTGTACAAGGCTGTACAGCCTCACTACAGAGCTGCATGATTGCTAGGCACTGCTGCTTCCTGATATGTATATATAAACACAAATTGAGCGCTGTGTATACAGCAATGTGGGAGGCCGGGAAGGTAAATAAACATCCATATCTTCTCTATGGGGAGCCCTGCTGTCCCCGACAGCAGTCTCTCTGCTCCCACAGCTAAGCTCTTTGTGGAGATAAGTGCCGACATTCTGGAAGAATATACAGTGAACAGACTGTAAGCACGCGGTGAAATAATAAATAACAAATTATACATATAAACACATACATACAGTGGATATAAAAAGTCTACACACCCCTGTTAAAATGTCAGGTTTCTGTGATTTAAAAAAAAATGAGACAAAGATAAATCATTTCAGAACTTATTAAAGGTAGAAAAGTGACCTATAAACTGTACCACTCAATTGAAAAACAAACTGAAATCTTTTAGGAGGAGGGAAGAAAACAAAAAGAAATAAAATAATGTGGTTGCATAAGTGTGCACACCCTCTTATAACTGGGGATGTAGCTGTGTTCAGAATTAAGCAATCACATTCAAAATCATGTTAAATAGAAGTCAGCATACACCTGCCATCAATTAAAGTGCCTCTGATTATCCCCAAATAAAGTTCAGCTGCTCTAGTTGGTCTTTCCTGAAATTTTCTTAGTCGCATCCCACAGCAAAAGCCATGGTCCACAGAGAGCTTCCAAAGCATCAAAGGGATCTCATTGTTAAAAGGTAACAGTCAGGAGAAGGGTACAAAAGAATTTCCAAGGCATTAGATATACCATGGAACATAGTGAGGACAGTCATCATCAAGTGGAGAAAAAAAAACTAGATTTTTGTATAACTTACCAGTAAAATCTCTTCCTCGCTCTTCCTTGGGGGACACAGGAGAGCTTGGGTATAGCTCAGCTCCCTAGGAGGCGTGACACTAAGTGAAAACTGTTAAGCCCCTTCTCTAGCAGCTATACCCTCAGCCTGGAGAGAGAGACTGCCAGTTGCGTGTCCAAGTAGTGAGAAAAGGCAATGACCAACAATGTGGAACCAACCAGCCAACTACCCAATGGGGTAAACCAAGTCTGTAACCGTGTAGAAAAAACTAATGAATGGGTGGGTGCTGTGTCCCCCAAGGAAGAGCGAGAAAGAGATTTTACTGGTAAGTTATACAAAAATCTAATTTTCTCGCCCATTTTCCTTGGGGGACACAGGAGACCTTGGGACGTCCGAGAGCAGTCCAAGAGGGGAGGGACCACAGCTCCAAGCTGAAGCACCCGTAGGCATCAAGGAACCGCCGATGCATGAGTATGCACCCTGTAGAACTTGGTAAAGGCATGCAAGAAAGACCAGTGGCCGCCGTGCACAAATGTTCGGCCGAAACCCGATGTCTCTAGGCCCAAGAGGCACCGACCGCTCTGGTGGAATGAGAAGCGACACCGAAAGGCGGAACCTTGCCCCTGGTGCAGTAAGCCACCATGGAGGCCAACAACCCTATGCGCGGACCTTCCGTTACCACAAAAAAAGTCCGAGCGCCGAAAGTAGCCGGTGATCTCCAAGTAAATCTTCAAGGCCTGAACAACGTCCAAGCAGCGCAGTGTCCGTTCCCAGGGGTGGGAAGGGGAGGGGAGGACGATGGCCTCGTCAAGAAGAAAGGCAGATACCACCGTCAGAAGAAAGGAAGGGACGGGATGGAGAACAGCCTTGTCGTGGGGAAGGACAGAAAGGCTCGGAAAAAGAAAAAAGGCCGCTAATTCAGACACCCGTCTGAGAGACATGATGGCCACAAGGAACAGGACCTACAGGACAGAAGGCGTAGAGAGATCTTCTGTAACGGCTCGAAGGGGGAAGCTTGGAGCGCCGAGAGCACAGTATTTAGTTCCCAGGGCGGTATCGGGGGACGGTACAGAGAAACCAATGAGCCACCCCGTGGCTGAAGGTCTTGACAGGCCCGAGAGGAGCCAGGGGACGCCAGAGGAGGATGGAAAGCGCCGACACTTGACCCTTCAAGGAACAGAGTCCCAGTCCCAGGTCTAGGCCGGACTGGAGAAAGGCCCGAACCGTTGGGAGAGAAAGGCAGAGTGGGGGAACGCCCAGCTTCCCACAGAACCACAGGTAAGATCTCCAAGTCCGATAATAGATCCTGGACGAAGCACGGCTGAGAGCGAAAACCAGCGTGCCCGCTGGAAATCGCCTAGGCAAGCGAGAAAAAAAAAAAAGAAAAATACAATGTGATCAGGCGCAGACCAGTACCACGGGCGGAAGAGTCCGGCAAAGCTGGTCCATCGGCCCACGAGCAACTTCGTCCCGTAGCCACCCGGAGTGGGGGAGCAGAAGAACGGACGGAAGGAACCAAAGGGGTCCGTCCAGTAGCCGACAGATGCCAAGACAAGTCAGGCTAAAGTCCATGTCGATGGTGCCACCAGAGGAAGGGGTTCTACCATTCCTGTGAGAGAGATTTAAGGACAATCATTGACCGAAGAGTAGTCCTCAAGCAGGGACAACAGGAAGGGATGAGGATGGCCTTGCTGTAGAACGCAATGCAGCTACCCCCAGTACAACAGGAAGATAGTAGTCGCGGAACAAAAAACGGCAGGTAAGGCAGAGACAACTAACCTCGAGACGGATGAGGTATAATTGAGGGCACCATCACTACCTCAGACCCGAGCGAACGGATTACCAGTACAGGGAGTGAGAGGCTACGGCCTACCAGTTAAGGGTCAATATGGCAAGGAATAGAAGGTAAGTGCTGGAAGCGCTACAGTTACCACTGTAGAGACCCAGATTCAAGCCTGGGGGTCAACTTACCGAGAAGGTAAGTTTACAGCAGGACCCCCGCCTAGAACGGAAAAACGCAATCTGTCACCTAAGTGTTAGGACAGAACGCGGTAGGCACGGTAAGTGGGCACACGGCCAGTACAGCTAGTGTAGGTCACAACAGGAACTCCGGAACCATCCAAGTCAACAACCATACTCTCCCGACGAGAGGGCTGTGAAGGAACAGCCTCTGAAGCCTGACCAGGGCAGAAGCCACATCGGAGGGATATGCTCTGAGCAGGAGCCAAAACAGAGCCGGGGAGAAGAAGCAGTCGAGGCAGACGCCGGCATAACCCCTCCAACCGAAAGGAGGAGTGGGTAACAGGGTAGTCAGAGTAGGACAGCTCAAAGGCAGAACACCCAATACTCTGTGTGTCGCCCGGCTCGCAGAAGGCGAACACCCTGAAGAACGCAAGGTGGAGGTCCCCCGGACCTGGCATAACCGAAGCACCCAAGAGAAGTTGGGTGACCCTCCAAAGGAGAGCGGCCTGAACCTGGCAGCAGAGCGGCACTAAAGGGAAGAGGAGGGAATGGTAGTAGGTGAGGGAACCGTAGTCCCGCCAGAGCCAACGTAGCATTCGAAGGGCGCTGCAGACAGCCCTCTCGTCCATGGGTACGCATCCAGGAGCCATGAACACCCCACGGGTGGAAGGGCTACGAGCATGGTGGATACTGCCACAAGCGGAACCACAAAATACTGTCCAAACCCGGGAATGAGCACCGCCTAGCTCGGTGCAGGCAGAGAGCAAGTAGACCACGTCCGGACCAGGTGGAAGCAGAATGATTTCTTTGGAGAAGAGTGTAAGGCGTGCGGCTAGCATCGTATCCCAAGAGAAACACGTATATCGCGGGAGGAAGGGGGACATACATACGGTCAGCCCCATAAGCAGTGAAAATGCCAACCCACCTACGGGAGGAGAAGGCATATACAGCCCATACAATGCACAGAGCGCGCATGAATGTTCGCCCACTGTAAATATTCACTATGGGAAGGGGGCCATCGACAGAGCCCCACAGTATCTACAGAAGTGCAATATGCCGACTGGAAGGGAGTCATGCACAAGGCTAGTACAGTATGCGATGGAACGCAAACAGTCCGCCTAGAAAAGGGGGATATGCACCTGGCAAACACTGCATTCGGCAAGAGTGTAAAGGCCCGCCTAAGAAGGGGGTGATGCCCAAGACCAGCACCGCATCCAGTGAAGTAGGGCACACCATATTCCGCCCAGAAGGGGGTCATGCACATGGCCGCACTGAATCCAGTAGGAACGCAGGAAGTCCACCTAGGGAAGGGGGACATGCACATGGATACCATCGCATTAAGTGATAGTGCAATAATCCACCAAACACCGTATCCCGTGAGAGTGCAACTACCCCGCCAATGAAGGGGGACATGCACGAGGCCAGCACAGCATGTACAAGGTCAGCCTTGAGTTCCGTGAGTGTGCAAAATTCCGCCTATGGAATGAGGGGAGGTCATGCACATGGCCAGCACCGCATCCAGTGGGAGTGCAAGTATTCCACCCAGGGAAGGGGGTCATGCACATGAACAGCAACGTATCCGGTGAGAGTGCAGTATTCCGCCTAAGGAAGGGGGTCATGCACGTGGCCAGCACCGCATCCAGTGAGAGTGCAAGCACCCCGCCGATGGAAGGGGGTCATGCACATGGCCAGCAACGTACCGGCGAGAGAACAACCATATGCCGCCTAAGGAAAGGAGGCATGCACATGGCCGGCAGCGAATCCAGTGAGAGTGCATAATTCCGCCTATGGAAGGAGGTTGTGCACGTGGCCAGCACCTCCAGTGAGAGTGCAGTATTCCGCCTATGGAAGAGGGGGGCATGCACATGGCCGGCAGCGGATCCAGTGAGAGTGCAGCATTCCGCCTATGGAAGGAGGTCATGCACATGGCCGGCAGTGGATCCAGTGAGAGTGCCGAATTCCGCCTATGGAAGGAGGTTGTGTACATGGCCAGCACCGTAGCCGGTGAAAGTGCAGTATTCCGCCTAGGAAGGGGGGTCATGCACAAGGCCAGTACCGTAACCGGTGAGAGTGCGGAATTCTGCCTATAGAAAGGGGTCATGCACCTGGTCGACACTGTACTCGGGAGGGGGCATGTACTTTGGCCAGCGCCATGTCCGGGGAGCGCAACATGCCGCCTATGGAAGGGGGGCATGCACATAGCCAGCTCTACCGAGATCAGGCTGCAGCGTCCAGCCAACAAGAATTCCATAGCGTACAAACTTGATACGGATTCTTATTTTTGAAAATGACACAGCCTCTCTGAGAGGTAGGAAGGGGCCACCATACAGGCCCATGAGGAAGGCCCAGA
This sequence comes from Bufo bufo, assembly GCF_905171765.1. NCBI lineage: Eukaryota > Metazoa > Chordata > Amphibia > Anura > Bufonidae > Bufo > Bufo bufo. The sequence goes on from NC_053394.1 coordinate 212,752,247, forward strand.
TCTCAGAGGGCCTCCCCTATAGGGGAGCCGGCCCATGGAGATGGCCGGTACCTAAGGGGTTAACTGGGATCTGGCCTGGGGGGAGGAGGAAACTCCAGGCGGGAAGAATTCGCGCCTGGGAGAAGTTCCCTCCCCCTGCAATTAAGGCCGCGAAGCCGGGGTCTAAATTTGTGGCGCCCGGCCGACCGGGATGTGCAGACGGTCGGCCGGGGCCAGGAGGAACCCGGAGCGGTGCGAAGGCGCCTGCATGTACATGCCGGCCACGGGAGCCCACCCCGCGGCTGGAAGAGTCAGGCGACCGGGAGCCCGTGAATCCCCATAGCAGGGGCGGGCAGAGGAGGGTCTGGGGCAGCTTGGCGCGGGCCTCCCGGCCCTGCCGCAGGGAAAAGAGGCAAAGCGGCTATACCATGGCTGCCGCGGAGGAGCGGTGAGGTGACCGCCAATGTCCCATGGAGGTAGGGGGCAGGAGGGGGAGCTGGGAGCATGGATTGCACCCCTTGCGACACCCAAGGAGCCAGCCTGCCCGAGTATGCCCCCTGTTATCAGCCATTTCAGGGGAGAGGATGATTGTAGGACAGGAGACACCCCAGGAGCCAGCCTGCCCGAGTATGGGGGTCAGTCACGCAGGAGACCGGGTGGGGGGGGGGGGCGTTGGGCTGGAGAAGCCACTCTCTCACCATCAGCCGTCTTCACCCTCGGTCCGTTCCAGCAGGGTCGCCCCTTCAGCTACTGGCACCGTAGTGGCAGGACGCTGGAAGAGGGACTTGGCGTGCGGGCAACCCTTACGCTGGCGGGATGCAGGGGAGCTAGGCTGCCCTGGTCCACCTTGCCTTCTGTGGGGAAGGCAGCAGTGCGGATGACCGGCACTGGCGCAGCTCGACCCCGGGAGAAACAGAGAGGTCTAGTGCGTCTCTGTTGTCCCTGAAGAGAAGAAGAAATCCAGAGAAAAAAAATTAAATATTTTATTATATTTTATAAGGAGAGAAAAAAACAGGTCTTGCCTCCTTGGACACTAAGCAAAAACTGGGAGTCTCTCTCTCCAGGCTGAGGGTATAGCTGCTGGAGGAGGGGCTTAACAGTTTTCACTTAATGTCACGCCTCCTAGGGAGCTGAGCTATACCCAAGGTCTCCTGTGTCCCCCAAGAAAAATGGGCGAGAAATATGGCACAATGGTGACATTACGTAGAACTGGATGTCCCTCCAAAATTGATGAAAAGACTAGAAGAAAACTGGTCTGGGAGGCTACCAAGAGGCCTACAGCAACATTAAAAGAGCTGCAGGAATATCTGGAAAGTACTGGCTGTGTGGTACATGTGACAGCAATCTCCTGTATTCTTCATATATGGGGTAGAGTGGCAAGACAAAAGTCTTTTCTTAGAAGAAAAACATCCAAGCCAGACATATTTTGCAAAAACACATCTGAAGTCTCCCAAAAGCATGTGGGAAAAGGTGTTATGGTCTGATGAAACCAAGGTCGAACTTTTTGGCCATAATTCCAAAAGAAATGTTTGGTGCAAAAACAACACTGCACATCACCAAAAGAACACCATACCCACGGTGAAGCATGGTGGTGGCAGCAGCATCATGCTTTGGGGCTGTTTTATTTCAGCTGGAACTGGGGCCTTAGTTAAGCTAGAGGGAATTCTTAACAGTTCCAAATACCAGTCAATATTGGCACTAAACCTTCAGGCTTCTGCTAGAAAGCTGAACATGAAGAGGAACATCATCTTTTAGCATGATAACGACCCAACGCATGCATCCAAATCAACAAAGGAATGGCTTCACCAAAAGAAGATTAAAGTTTTGGAATGGCCCAGACCTGAATCCAATTGAAAATCTGTAGGGTGATCTGAAGAGGGCTGTGCACAGGAGATGCCCTCGCAATCTGACAGATTTGGAGTGTTTTTGTCAAAGTCAAAATGTGCAATGTTGATAGACTCATACCCCAAAAGACTGAGTGATGTAATAAAATCAAAAGGTGCTTCAACAAAGTATTAGTTTAAGGGTGTGCACACTTATGCAAACACATTATTTTATTTTTATATTTTTTCTTCCCTCTACGGAAAAGATTTCAGTTTGTTTTTCAATTGAGTTGTACAGTTTATAGGTCACATTAGGGGTGGAAAAAGTTCTGAAATGATTTATCTTTGTCTCAATTTTTTATATCCACTGTATATACTGTATATTTCCATCTTTATGTACGATACATATTTTTCATAATTTTTCTTTCTACTTTTGTCTATGTCCTTTTTTTATTTGTTTATGGAAAAATTGTTGCAACACATTGCAATTTTCATAAATACTGCCATCTAGTGGGCAAACAAGCTATATGGCATTCATTCACAAGCATCATTTGTTTCACTTTAAGACTGTTTCTTAAAATTTCCCTCACCATCGAGGAAGGGGATAGAATCTGTGCTGATTGTGTCCAATCCTTGAAGCTCCTTGCCATCTCTAGACCCACTTCGCTTATGTTTGTTTTTCCTTCGAAAAAAAGACCTCCTAGCAGCTGCAGAAAGAGTTTTTGCTGCACCACCTTCATCTCGTACTTCAGAAACACTGAGTCGGCGGGAATATTCTTGCTCCATCCTAAAACAATCAAATTACTATCTAACTGGCATGTCTATCAAGAGCATTTCCAAACAAAAAGCAAAGAAATAATACAAAATAATTTCGAAGAATTTCATTTTCTGGTGCGGTGGGATGAGGTAGATTTAATTTTCCTTGCTTTTAGATGCATTTTGACTAGTTTAGTACATAGGCAAACTGTGTTTTGTTTCTTTATATAAAAACTTTTCGTTCAAAATTTGGACTTTTCCAGACATAGAGCTGTCGTATTAAAGCCTTTAAAGGAGAACTTACCAGAACAACAGGTTATGCACACCTTGTGTGGATCCAAAATACCAGATAAACAATATCCTACAAGGTTTCAGTAGTGGCAGTAATGTGTGCCTGTATATGTGGGTGGATGTACAGTACTTGGCAATTTAAAGGGATTCTGTCATCAAGATTTTCGATATGGAGCTGTTCATATCATCCTCTCAGTCTCCATTATCTAATTAAAAATATACTAGTTTTACCCCCACCTGTCCTTTCATTTTGGATGAAAATCGGTTTTATGAATATGCTAATTACCTTACTAACATGCCCAAGGGGCTGTCCCTCCGGCTGCTTGTGCCCAGTCGCTCCCATTATCTCGTAGCCCAGCGCCGCCCCACTGCTAATTATGCACTCCTCTCATCCCCGATGGTGCGCCGTAATCTCGCGCATGCTCCCTAAATCCACTGGTCAGCGCCCGCGGGCGAAGTGCGCAGACAGCTGGTGCATGCACGCTTCGTTCACTGAGGCTGCTGCCAGGACACCGCACGGGCGCTGACCAGTGGATTTAGGGCGCATGCGCGAGATTACGACGCACCATCGGCGATGAGAGGAGTGCATAATTAGCAGTGGGGCGGCGCTGGGCTACGAGATAAGGGGCGCGGCTGGGCACAAACGGCCGGAGGGACAGCCCCTTGGGCATGTTAGCAAGGTAATTAGCATATTAATAAAACCGATTTTTATCCAAAATGAAAAAGGACAGGTGGGGGTAAAACTAGTATTTTTTAATTAAATAATGGAGACTGAGAGGATGATATGAACAGCTCCATATTGAAAATCTTGATGACAGAATCCCTTTAAAGCCACACAAAACCTGTATGGCAAAAAATTAACAGAAATTGGAACAGAATAGGAAATTAACCATCAGGTTTTCAATCTGTGACTTCAAGGCTGTTTTTACTAAACTGCATTTTGGCCATGAAAGCCATAGAGGGAGGTTTCCTGCCAGAAAAAAAAGTTGTAAACTCCAAGATTGTCACAAGTGGTTTTGTATGCTGCCCTCACCACTTTCTGAAAACTCCGGACTTTGATAAATCTCCCCCTTAAGTGGGTTAAGATTATTTGCTCCCATTAATTGATCACAGAAAGTAGGGGAGATCCTGCTCCCTATCTCTCTGTAGCAGCAGCAGCATGGAGGATATTAGACAGCAATACTGAGCAGTGTAAGGCTACATTCACACAACAGTGAAAAATGGATGTGTGAACAATGGTAGTCTTAGGGGTTATTCAAACGGCAGTTTTTTTGATGGCCAATGAATAACACGTCAAAAAATAGAACAACTTCGATCTTGTCAGTTTTCATTGAGTGACAGCCCTCATACAATTGAATAGGAGTACTTCTCAGAAAGGCATCAGTGACAAAACGTCTGTTAAAAATGGACAGTTTATCCATTTTTAAATTATGTTTTTTGAATGTAGCCTGTGACTACAGAACTGAAGTCATACAGAACACTTATTAGGGCCAGCAGCAGAGTCTATGGGGCAGAGTTATCACTTAAACTGGATTTTTGTACCTACCGTAAAATCTGTTTCTCGTTGGATGCATTGGGGGACACAGCACCATGGGGTATATGTCCAGCTGCCACTTGGAGACTGACACTAGAAAAAGAAGAGCATTGGCTCCGCCCAGGTGGGCTATACGCTTTGTGCAGACACTGGACTAACCAATTGGTACTAAAGCAGTAGGAGAACAGCAAAACAGACTGAAAACCAAAAGCCACCATGTCCTAAACCTGGAAGAGAACCAACCAAACAAGGGTAGGATCTGTGTCCCCCAAGGCATCCAACAAGAAACGGATTTTACGGTACAAAAATCCAGGTTTTCTCATAAATGGAATTAGGGGACACAGCATCATGGGATGTTCCAAAGCAGTCCCCGAGGGCGGGAAGAGACAGCCATGTGAAACACCTAATGTACCGCTGTGTGCAGGACCTTGCAACCGAAACTGGTGTCTGCAGAGGCCAAGGAATCAATGTGGTAGAACCTGGAAAAGGTATGAACCGAGGCCCAGGTGGAGACCTTGCTGGGAAGCAGAAGTCTAATGCCGGACTGCCTAGGAGGCCCCGACAGCCCAAGTAGAGTGAGCGGTCACCCTGAAAGGAGGAGCTTGACCCTTAGCCACATACTTGATGGTCGACCAAATCCAACAGGAGCCCTCAGGGACGACAAAGAGGGCGTTGAAGTGACGGAAATACTGCTAACTTCAAATATAGCCGGATTACCTGGATAACATCAAGACGGTGGAGAGACCGTTGTCTGGAATCAGAGGGGTTGGGACAGAATGAAGGCAGTACAATCTCACATTTCAGATTAATGTGAAAAGGAGAGACCACCTGGGGAAAAAAGGAAGGAACAGGGTGAAGGACAACCTTGTCCTGGTAAGTAACCAAAAAAGGGAGACCTGCAAGAGAGAGCTGCGAGTTCAGAAACTCTGTAAATGGAGATAATAGCCACAAGAAAGGCAACCTTAAAAGAAACAAAAAGAAGAGAAACCTCTCAAGGGCTCCAAAGGGGAAGACTGAAGAGCATTTAAGTCCAGATTCAGATCCCATGGTTCCACAGGGGGACAGAAAGGGGGAACGCAATTGGCCACCCACTGAAGGAAGGTCTTCACTTGGGAGCGAGAAGCTAGAGGCTTTTGAAAAGGACGGACAAAGCCAAAACCTGACCTTTGAGAGAGGCCGGAGGGAGACCCTTCACAAGACCGGCCTGAAGAAAAGAAAGAATCCTAGGGATGGAAAAAAGAAGGTGGTGAACATCAGTGGATTCACACCATGCGAAATAAGACTTCCGAGTACGATGGTAAATCCTAGCAGACTGGGATTTATGCTTGTTAAGCCTTGTCTGGAAGACAGTCTGGGGAGACTATAAAACCTTAGGATCATGGCCTCGAAAGCCACGCCGTTAAATGAAGCCATGGTAAACTCAGGTGGAACAGCGGACCTTGAGAAAGAAGGTTGGGGCACAGCGCAAGGCGCCACAGAGCTTCGATGAACAGAAAGACAATATATGCATACCATGCCCTTCAGGGCCAATCTGGAGCCACCAAGATGTCCGGGATTCGATCATCTTGAGGCGTTTGAGAACTTGAGGAAGCAGTGGAAGGGCGGGAAATAGGTAGAGGAGAGCAAACTGGCACCACGGGACCACCAGTGTGTCCATGACAAGAGTCTGGGAATCCAGTGACCTGGCGACGTAAACTGGAAGCTTGGGGTTCAGGCGGGAGGCAAAAAGACCCATGTCTGGGAGACCCCAAAGCTGACAGAGCTGTTGAAACACCTCCAGATGGAGAGACCACTCACCTGGGTAGAGACATTGACGACTGAGAAAGTCAGCTGCCCAATTGTCTACTCTGGGTATGTGGACGGCGGAGAGAGCAGGAAAGTGTCTCTCCGCCCACCAGAGGATGCGGGAGGCTTCCGTCAGGACAACCGTGCTTCTGGTGCCCCCCGGTGGTTTAAATAAGCCACCACAGTGGAGTTGTCCGTTTAGATCTGGACAGGGCGACCCTGGTGGAGGAGAGTCCAATGAGAGAGAGCTAGGTAAATGGCCCTGAGCTGAATAATGTTGATCTGTAAGGAACTTTCCCCCACCAAGCACTGATCCTGGGTTGTGAGAGAACCAAAGACTGCCCCCCAATGGGCAAGACTGGTATCAATGGAGGTCACCTGCCACAGGAGGGATAGGAAGGACCTGCCAAGGGAGACTGACCGGGGGTTCAGCCACCAAAGCAGGTCACGGCGGACTCAAGGAGAAAGAAGAATTAGGCAACTGAGACCAGACGAAGCCCTGTTTCACCGGGCGAGAATTAAGAGCTGAAGGGACCGGGTGTGGAATTGGGTATAAAGGATTGCCTCGAAGGCAGCAACCATCCGGCCCAAGATGCACTCCCTGATGGACAGAGGAGACGGCTTGCGAAGGTGAGCACCGACCTTGTCCTGGGGAAGAAAAACCCATTTGAGGCAAATGTCGAAGATCATACCGAGAGGGAGGACTTGGAGTGATTCACCAGCCGCCTGAACGCAGACCTCTCATTCAGGGTGATGTGGAGGCTGAAAAGGTTGTCTCGAGATCGAGCCTTCACCAGAAGATCGTCCAGGTAGAGTATCACCACTACTCCCCTGGTGCGGAGAAGTGCAATGAGGGTAGCCATGACCTTCATGAAGACCCTTGTGGTAGAGGCCAGCCTGAAAGAAAATGCCACTAATTGAAAATGAAGATAACCAACCGCAAAGCGAAGGAACATTTGAGGAGACAGGGCTTAAGGGATGTGAAGGCATCCCAGATGTCGATAGATGACAGGAAATCGCCCACCTCCAGGGAATCTATCACCGACCTGAGGGACTTTATAAGAAAGTGACGGACCCAGACAAAATGATTTGAGGATCTTTAGATTCATTATGGGATGGAGGGATCCGTCCTTCTTGGGGCTGCCCGAGATGGGGATCGGGTAGGCAAACAATAGAAGGACCGGCCTGTAGGAAGGACGGAAAAGTCTATCTTGTCTCCGGAGGATACAAATTCCAGAACCCAAGTGTCGTCCACGCTTGTGAGCCAGGCATCCTGAAAGGAGAGCAGCAGACTAGAAGACATTTGTGCTGAGGAATAACTCATAGGCAGGGGCTTGGAAGGTTTAGGGCAGGCGTGCCAAGAGGGCTTGGGCTTGAAGGTGAGCCGAGAAGAGTCCCCATCAGAAGGAGCGAAATCGCTAAGAACGTGCTGCTGACAAGGGACGACAACGGGGGAATTTCTGAGGCAAGAGAGAACTCTTACCACCTGTAGCTTCAGAAATAAGTTCTTCCAGACTCTTTCCAAAAAGCTTGACGCCCATGAAAGGGAGCAAAATGAGCACCTTTTTAGAGGCTGCATCTTCTGCCTAGGAAAAGAGCCATACCGTACTGCGGAATGCCATGGAATTGGCGACCTCCCTGCCTACTCAGTGGGCTGATTCCATGGAAACAGCCAACGATACCTGGAAGCCTGGAGAAGTTGAGAAGCAAGGAGATGGAGCTCCGTCTGATCAGAATCAGCGGGTAAGGAACGAACAAGCAGTTTGGTCCAAACTATGCAGGTCTTTGCAACCCATGACGCAGGAAAGGCAGGGCGGATAGCCAAACCTGCTACCACAAAGGCAGATTTGGATAGGTAGTCTTCTTGTCCAACGAGTCTGAAAGTGAAGCCAAGGGGAAAGTAGTGGGCCACTTGTGGATCTACCTGAGGAGGGATGTAATACTTAGAAATGGAATCCTTGGAAATAGGTAGGAGAATTTCCAAACCTTTGGAGGACTAAAGTCGTATATCCGGATGACGCCACGCCTTAGCTAGGAGTGTGTCAAGATCTGCATGGTTAGGGAAAACCAAGGTGGGGCACCTAGTGGTGGAAGGATACTGTGGCCTGAGCTGCAGAGGAGGGATCCTTCGGAATGTGGAGTGTCACTAACCGCCTTGATAAGGTCCTGCATGGCCGCAGATAAGGTCGTGCTCTGCTCAGATGCCGAATCTGAGTCATAGGTTTCCCCCGAGGTGGCGGAAAGCGCAACAGGAGAGGAGACTGAGGAGAGCACCAAACATCCGCCCACCGAGAAGGACCCGCGCTTCAAAGGAATTGAGAGAAAAGTAGACTCTCCCAAGAGCTGAGAGGAATTGGGAGGGGCCAAGAAAAGAAGCCCAGGAAGCAGAGGGGGCAGAGAGAGGATGCGCCCTAGTCGGGAGAAAAGCCGGGGCACGGTTAGAGCGGTGGCTGGAAAAGAAGACAGTCGACAGGTAAGGGCCACAGACATGTAGAGCGGTGCCCAGGGCTCTACAGACATGTAGAGCGGCGCCCAGGGATCTCCCTGCACTTACTATTATACCAGGGCGCCGCTCCGTTCGCCCGGTATAGCCTCCGGTATCTTCATAGTTAGGCTCCACCCAGGGGAACCTGCCGGCGTCTCATTCTCCCATGCTGTAGCGATGGCCAATCGCGGTGCTCAGCTCATAGCCTGAGAGAAAAAAAAGCCTCTCAGGCTTGGAAGTATTACTTTACTGAGAGAGTAGTGGATGCATGGAATAGCCTTCCTGCAGAAGTGGTAGCTGCAAATACAGTGAAGGGGTTTAAGCATGCATGGGATAGGCATAAGGCCATCCTTCATATAAGATAGGGCCGGGGGCTATCCATAGTATTCAGTATATTGGGCAGACTAGATGGGCCAAATGGTTCTTATCTGCCGACACATTCTATGTTTCTATGTTTCTATGAGCTGAGCGCTGCGATTGGCCAGCGCTACAACCTGGGAGAAGGAGACCCCGGCAGGTTCCCCTGGGTGGAGCCTAACTATGAAGGTACCGGAGGCTATACCGGGCGAACGGAGCGGCGCCCAGGTATAACAGTAAGTGCAGGGAGATCCCTGGGCGCCGCTCTACATGTCTGTATAGTTAGTTTAGATGTTTTATTCTAGTGAAAGGTCCTCTTTAAGGTGGGTCTAAGTCTACGGCAGCTCTTATAAACCGCTTAATCCATCTATGGTCTGCCAAGTTGGTATCAAAGAGGGCGCTTAATGCGGAAATCTGAACTTTTAAGGTAGATGGAGAGAGACCTAGTTCAAGCCCATTTTGTAGAAAATCCAGAATCCTTTGAATGTTAGGCCCATTAAGGTTTGGATTCTTTTCACCTGACCATGAGCAGAACCTTTTCCAGATTTTCAAATATATCGCAGATGTCACCTTTTTCCTGGAGCATCTCAAGGTGGCTATGACTTTGTCCGACAGGCCCTGAGACTTTAAGATGGAGACCTCAGGATCCAGGCCGTGAGTTTCAGGAATTCCGGATGAGGATGTAGTAAAGGACCTTGGTATAGGATGTCCCTTCTGAGTGGGAGGAGAGCAAACCAACTCCTCTTGGGCCAGAAGGGGGTGATCAATATCACTGTGGTTCTCCCTTCCAGTATCTTCTGAATGACCCTCGGGATGAGAGGCATTGGAGGGAATGCGTATGCTAGATCCCAACACCATTTCAGAGAGAAGGCATCTATTCTCCAAAGATGGTCTCCCGCGTTCAGGGAGCAGAATGTTTGTAATTTCGTATCTTTTTTTGTTGCAAAAAGGTCTATTGTAGGAAGTCCCCATCTCTGGGTTAGCATGTTGAAGACCTCTTGATTCAGAGCCCATTCTGTGTGGTCTATCTTTTGCTTAAAAAGTCTGCTTCTAGATTTTGGGACCCCTTCAGGTGCATTGCTGAGATGGATCTTAGCTCTTTTTCTGCAAAAGAGAAAATTTCCTCTGTGATATTCTGGAGTCTCCTTGATCGAGTTACCTCCCTGGTGCTTCAGGTAGGAGACCACAGTCGTGTTGTCCGATAGGACCTTCACATGCTGCCTGGCTGAAAGTAGAGCCTCCCTTACCGCGTACAGTTCCCTGAAATTTGAGGATTGGACAGATATGTGATGCTTCCAAGTTCCCTGGAAGTAAGCTTTGTCAACTTTCGCTGCCCATCCAGATTTGCTGGCATCCGTGAAGATTGTTATTGACGGCGATTTGATCCATGGAACCCCCTGGGAAAGATTATTCTCCTTTGTCCACCATGAGAGAGAAACCTTTACTGACCCTGGAATCCAAAGCTTGAAATCTAGAGAGCCCTTCTTGTTCCATTGGGACAATAGCCAATTCTGTATTACACGACAGTGAGCCTGCGCCCACTCCACTGAAGGCATACAGGAGGTTAAGAGACCGAGAAGGCTCATTGCTTCTCTCACTGAGCATTTTTTCCGGTGTTGAAAGTGCCTCACCTTGCTTACCAGAGACTGGATCTTGATCTGTGGCAGGAAAGTCGACTGTGTTAGGGAGTCTAGTATCACACCTAGGAATTTCACCCTCGTGGATGGTACCAACATAGACTTCGGTTTGTTCACAATCCATCCTAGCTCTGACAGACGAGATAAAAATATTTCTAAGTCTGACCGCAGGAGCTCCCTTGAGTCTGCTATAATTAAGAAATCGTCCAGGTATGGCACTATATTTAACCCTTCTTGTCTGAGTGGAGCTATCATTTCTATCACCAGTTTGGTGAATAGCCTTGGTGCAGCTGAAATCCCGAAGGGTAGCGCTATGAATTGAAAATGGAGAATCTGATTGAATGGGTCTGAAATCGCAAACCTTAAGGTATCTCTGGTGATTTGGGTGAATGGGAACTTGCAAGTAAGCGTCTTTCAGGTCGACCGAGCACAGAAATGCTCCTAGCTTTATCAGAGGTACAATTGATTTCAGAGACTCCATTTTGAATTTTCTGTAAAGAATAAACTTGTTCAGTTGTTTCAGGTTTATAATAGTTCGAAAGTCTCCTTCCTTCTTTTTTACTAAAAATAGAGTTGAATAGAACCCCCGACCTCTTTGAGACGCGGGAACTGGGATTACTGCTCCCTTTTTCACCAGGTCCTGGACTCCCTGGAAAACATTTAGGTTGCAGGATCTGGAAGGCATCCTTGTCACGACAAATCTTGGAGGGGGAAGGGAAGTGAACTCAATCTTGTATCCTGACCGAATGATATCCAAGGCCCAAGGATTTTTTGATGTAAGCGCCCATGGACCTAGGAAATCCTTCAGTCCCCCCCCCTACTATGGCGTCATTGTTTGTCTTCAGATTTAGATTGGGGCTTAAGAAGGAAGCCTCTTCCTTTAACCCCTTGGGATAAGCCCAACGACCTGACTTGCCTTTCCCTCTACAAGCCTTATTTTGTCCACCATACGACCGAAAGGACTGGTTCCTTCTACAAGATCTTTCTTCGGGGAATCCTTTTTTCCTATCAGCCGCTTTCTCTAGTATTTTGTCTAGAACCGGCCCGAATACATATTGTCCTGAAAAAGGAATAGATACTAACTTCTGTTTGGATATTCTATCACCTGACCAGGACTTCATCCATAAAGCCCGGCGAGCCGCATTGGAGAGTCCAGCCTCTTTAGCACAGAATAGATTCAGCTGAGGCGTCCGCAAGGAATCCTGTAGCTGACTTAAGTAGAGGGATAGACTGTAGGATTTCTTCCCTAGAAGTCTTGTTTCTCAGGTGATTTTCTAGCTCTCCTAGCCATAAATACATAGACCTAGCTACCGACGTGGCTGCGATGTTGGTCTTAACATTATACATCGAGGCCTCCCAAGACTTTCTCAGAAGGGCATCTGCTTTACGTTCCATAGCATCCCTTAATTGAGCGGCATCCTCAAAAGGCAGGGCAGTCTTTTTATTTACTTTCGCCACCTGCACGTCGATCTTAGGGGTCTCATCGAATAGTTTGGACTGAGAAGGGTCAAACAATAAATGATTTTTGAATTCCTTGATTATTCCAAGTCTTTTCTCTGGTTCTGACCACTCTTCCAGAATAATCTCTTTTAAATTTTCGTTTATGGGAAAGACCCTGGATTTCTTCACTCTAAGGCCCCCAAACATTTTGTCCTGAATAGATAGAGACTTAGGGGCTTCTTCAATCCCCATTGTTGCTCTGACCGCTTTTAATAAGTTACCCATTTCCTCCGAGGAAAAATAGAATTTTTTGTTGCTTTCATAGATCTCTCCCTCAGAGAGAGAGGAATCATCTTCCCATTGCATGGAAGTAGAAGCCTCATCATCGTCATCAGATTCCGAGGAGGAAATGATCTTAGAACGTGGACGTTTGTGAGAGGGCTGGCCTCGGGAATCAGATGGAGCGGCTCTAGCGGCCCTAAGTTCCTCCTGAACCACGGATCTAATACTATCCACAAGGGAAGGTTGCTCCTGCCGGATCACATCAGAAATACACTCTCCACATAGCTTTTTTCCATATCCATCAGGCAGTCTTTTAGCGCAAGAAATGCAGCGAGGAGGTTTTTCAACCTTTTTTTTTAGCATCTTTAGCCTGCAAGTAAATAGATATGGAATAGAGGCATCAGTAAAAACCCTAGGCGGAAAACTTCAATTGAAACGACAAGCGGACCCCCAGAGGAATACTTACAGGAGGCAGAGAGGGAGCATCAAGCTCCGTGGAAGTTTGCAGATCGGGACCTGACATGCTCTGGCAGTAGGGGACAGTATACACAGTACCAGTACTTAGAGACCTCAGATCAGCGTTCCATGGCCGTCCCGCCTTTTATTCAAACACCTCTGCCTTCTGCGCCTGTGCTTCCGGGTTGCGTCACATGACCGGACCCGGAAGTGACGTCATCGACGTCGGCGTGTGCACACGCTGGCCGCTGCTCAGCCCGTCCCACCGGGGAGGAGGAGGAAGTTGCGGCCCGGGAGCAGGCTCCAGACCAGCCAGAGCAAGCCCTCCCGATACCCCCCAGCCCAGCATAAGCACGCGGCTGCCGGCGGACTGGGGAAGCTCCAACTTGAGCTTCAGGTAAACCAGGAGACCGTCCTTGGACCCTCCTGGAGACGCACAAAATAGAAAAGGTTCAATTTCCCATCTTCATCTCCCTGCCAGCGCGTAGGGAGACTCTTCTCTGACCCTGGCCACAGTGGGGACAGGAACACTGAGGGGTGGTGGTGGGAGGGGGCAATTTAACCTCTTCTCCGTTTCCTGCCCCCACAGAGGTCATGGATCAATCTCCTGTGAGGCCGTCATGGTGATGATATGGAAAATTTATGTTCTGTAGCATGAAAAAGTTGCAAACTGCAGGTTTGCAACTTTTTAAATGCACTTGCGCCAAATATTTTGTGCAAGTGGCGTTTCTCCGCTGGCTCTGCCACATTTATCATCTTATACACCAGTCGCCTGGTGTAAAGGAGCACTGAAATCTACACCAGTATGCTCACGGACTACCGGATGCTGCATCTAATTTATGATGAGCCATACGCCTCGTCATAAATTAGGCACAGCATCCAGCAGCGCACTTGGTTATTAAAGATCGGTGTACACCGCCAGCCTATGATAAATCTGCCCCTTTCTGATTGCCTCTGTCTCGCACCAGCAAGCCACTCCTCTATCTCCTCTCCATTGACTTTAATGGGCAACACGTAATCTGATGCCTCGGTGAGCTGATAATCGGTCTCATCTCTCAACGCATATCAACTATAAATTGAGGGTCGTCAGTTCTGGAGGCAGAGGGAGAAGAAGTGGTTTATAAGTGGGATTTATTTTTCCCTAAAAGATACATTAAGCTCTACTTTTCTTTTCTATATTTGCTTGTATATTTGAATCTCATTTAAGATTACGTTAACATACATCTTTAATGTACATTTTTTCCTCTCTGTATGCTTGTTGTGTATGTGTACATATTTCTATAGACTAGTCATCAATTGTTAGAGAAAAATCTTAGATAAATCTAAAGAGGATTTGAAAAGCTATAATGCATATCTTTCGGTAGCTTAAAGGGGTTGTCACATAAGGAGCTATCGACTAGCCACACTCCCTACTGTTTGGACCCCAATTGATCACATGAACGGGAGGCATGAGCCCACCCATTCCTCCGCACTGCACAACCCACTGTATCCCGCTATCTCAGAGTCACAAAGACTTTGAATGGGGCAGCAGTGGGCATGCTCAACTGCCACTCCATTCAAACTTGTCATTGCTGCTGTACAATGAGGAGGTATGGGGGCCTTGGGGTGTATTTCTGTGGTTGGTTTGGGCCAAGCGGTGTATTTAAGACCTATCTTGCGGACAGGTGATAAATGCTGATTTGGGGGAGACAGCCTTTATTAAGCAGATGGCATAGCATTCCTCTGAATATACCAAAACAGTGCTTTGAGCCTGTAATATAAAGAAAGATAGCTGGCTTACACAATTTGTGAAAATTTTAGTACTTACATATATTTGCTGGGAATCTGACCCCTCTCCAGTTTTTGGGCATTCTCATCAAGTTGCCAACTCATCCATGCCCCAAACACACCTTGTGGGAGTGTGTCGTCCACATATAATATATCATCCTTCTTGAAACTCAACTCCTGAGGATGCTCAGCTTGCCGGTCATAAAGTGCTCTGCAGGTACACATAATTTTTTATTTTTTTGTAATAATGCTGTTTTTTTTCTCTATATGATATGTATATACTCTATTCATATTTACAAGACTTTTTTGCTTAAACGGTGATTCTCATATTTTAAAAAATAGTCAACTGATTGATTAATCTCTAACACTGCACTCGTTGGATTGACAGGAGCACCTCTTTTTTTTTTATATATTTTCTGATGAATAATTCTTAAAACAGCATATTTTATTAAATGTGAAACTCTTTTCAAAAGTTTCAATGACCCCAAGTACACAAAAGAATTATGTACCGACTGTACTCTCTGCTTAATTTCAATAGCCACAGATCTGTAAATCAAATTGGGCATACCCTTAAAAGTATACCTGACCTTTTGAACAATTTTATTAAAAACAAATACATTTTTATAATATGTTTTATTTATTTTTTCCCATTTTACTTACAAAATAGGCATCCAAAGTTTTTTACATCCGTACACTTGGACATGTCGGCGGTGTATGGAATCTGGATAACACTGTGGGGCCACAGTGATTGCCATACTGGTAGTAGCACACATTGCTGCTCCTGCCTATGCCAATTCCGCTCTGCTAAAGCCTGGCAAAGCACAACCAGTGTGCTATGCCAGGCTTTTGTAGTGAGGAGCTGGCACAAGTAGGAGCAGTGATGTGCTATGCAGAGCTCTTGCCTGCGCTGGCTTTGCTAAAGCCTTGCACAGCACATCAATACAGGGTCTCCTACACCAATATCCTATGCAGATCTTCCACTGGAGTAAGCAAACACAGGAAGAGTCTCTGCACAGCACATCGCTGTGGCCAGTCCCCTATCTGCTTAAGCCTAGCACAGCACATTGGATGTGCTATGCCAGGCTTTAGCAGAGCGTAACTGGCACAGGCAGGAGCAGAGATATGCTATGCAGAGTTCTTGCCTGCACTTGCTCCTGTAAAGCTTTGGATCATAGGTACAGAGTCTCCTACACTAATGTGCTATGCAGAGCTTCCAGTGGAGTAAGCAAACACAAGCAGAGGTTCTGCATAGCATATCACTGCTCCTATCAGTGCTCTATCTGCTAAAGCCTAGCATAGTACATCAGATGTGCTGTACCAGGCTTTAGCAGAGCGGAACTAGCACAGGAAGGAGCAGTGATGTGTGCTCCTTCCAGTAGAGCTCTCAGTGTGGCCCCAGACAGTGGAATCCATACACCACAGGCACATCAGCAGTGTATGAGTGTAGATTACAAATCGCTATAGACATCTACATTTCAAATACATACTTTGTAAGTAAAACAGGGGGGGGGGGGGGGGGAGTACAGTGGCTCAGTGGTTAGCACTGGTGCCTTGCAGCACTGGGAGTCCTAGGTTTAAATCCAACCAAGGACAAATCTGCATTGAGTTTGTATGTTCTTGCTGTGTTTGCATTGGTTTCCTCCCACACTCCAAAGACATATTGATAGGGAATCTAGATTGTGGGCTGCATTGGGGAAAGCAAGTGATGAGTATTGTAAAGCGCTGCGGAATACATCAGCGCTATATAAGTCAGTAAAATAAATAAAATACATTTTATGCTATTTAGAATATTTTTCTTCAGATTCCTTTCTCCACACCCAGTTGTGCTAGATTGACAGTTCTCTCCCCATTTGCACATAGGAAGACACCTGTCAATCACACCATGCCAGCCAGGGAGAAGGCGTAGACTAGAGGAACCTGCCAGCGGACACTTAAAACTGTGATTGGCTTATTTTAAAACTAGTGCTTCAAGATGATGAAGCCTGGTGGTATTTCATACTGCCCACGGTTACAGCAGCACAAAACTTCTGAGAGGTTCTTTTTAACATTATTGCTGTGAAGATGTAGAATGGGACTCAGCTGCAGTTCCAAACACAGCCAGCCGTACTTACAAGCTTCAATGTTTGTGTAAATTATCAAGAATACGTAACTGCACCTGCTTGAATTGGTGGGATTCTCTGAGATCAAACCCCTCCAATCAAAAACCGGTAGCCAATCCTAAGGACAGGACATGGAATGTCTTTCAAACATGCAGACTTGTGTGTTCTTTTTACCTCATTGTGCCAATATTGTATGCGAGTAAGAAAAAGACGTTGTACTCACAAGTTGCTGGTACAAAACGTTTTGTTTCTTTTTTTCTTTAATTCATTCCAGTATAAAAAGGTACATCATGAGGGACGCTGAGATAGACATCGTTCACACCTCCTCTCCTCTACGCAACGTTTCGGGAGAACACAATGTCTGTCTCATCGTCCCTCATGTTGTACCATTTTATACTGGAATGAATTCAAGAAAATAAAAAGAAACAAAAAGGTTTTGTACCAGCAACTTGTGAGTATGACTTCTATTGCTCACTCACATACAATATTGGCACAATGAAGTCTGCACGTTTGATAGACTGTCAGGGTTGGGTTAAGCAGAGCTCCCGGTGTGGACTTTTATTTGCTACAGGTGACTGAAGTGCTACATATTATACAGGTTTCATAAAGAGACTGACCTCGCATAAAACCCATCACCAGGTTGGTCTTTAATATTACTGAACTCATCCACTTTCTGCTGCACCTTCAACTTAACATTTTCTGTTGGTTTTAACATCTCTAGGTAAGCTTCTTCAGCTGTTTTGTTTCTCATGTTAACAGAGCCATACTAAGGAAGGAAACATTAAAAAGAGATCAGAGAAACTAAGCAAATATGGAACAGGGCATATAGAGGGGAAATGCCAAAATAATCATAAAAGTTAACAAGTAGAAAACAAACGTAGATCGTATAAACATTTCTAGAGAACTCAGGATACAACAAAAAACTCACGTATGGTGTGTAATATCAGAGCCAAAACAATCATATGTTATAAATATAATTTAATCTCATGCAAAGCTTTCAAATGAAAAAAAAAAAAAAAAAAAGCATCGGTGTGGAATAGAGCTTTCAAAAGTGGGAAAAACTGGCACCATCACAAAACTAAACAGCTACGGCAGCCAGTATGTGCGATCCACATACGTCTATAATGAAGTCTCCTCTCAGCAGCCCCTCCAGTCCACCAGACGCATTATCCTCATCTAAATCCAACACATATATTCCGTGCAGGTTCCCTCCACAGATCTGCATTCCCAGCTCCACAGGAGATTTAGAGAGGGTAACTGTGCGGATCTCTGAGTGGTTTTTTATGCCATCCACTTGTGTTCTGGAAAAAAGAAACAGGTGATTCAATATAATGGCCCCCAAAGAGGACTATACCAAACTTTGATGGGATTTTTTAAAAATATATATTATTTTTTTTTTTAAGTCTTGGAGAATTAGGAAATCACCTAAGTGAGCTGCGAGGGCTTGTACTAGGCGTCGTTTCTTTTGAAGGCGGAGTCATGGTCCCTTCATCTTGCTCACTCACAGTGTCGATGACTGAATGATTGTCAGGTGTTGCAGCGCCGCTGCCGTGAGGTGTGGAATGAGAGGTGCTAGCATCCAGGCGTGAGCTGGTAAAAGAATGGGCACAAAAATAACCAAAGAACTGTACTGAAAAGGGCTGTGGTAATGAAGCAGAAAACATGACTGCACATAGTACCTGGATCGTGAATGAAGTGGCTGGCACATGTGAGGGTTGTACTGGGCCAGGATTGTGATGGTATCACACTGCTGTCCAATTATGAGCCGTGCTTGCTGCTCTGTAGCATTTCTCAAATTTATGCCATTAAACTGCAGGAAATAGTGCAAAGATTAAGATAAAAGCTGGGGACACACAAAGAATTTTATGTAGCATGACGCTACAATTTAAATATCCAGAGGAATACTTTGTGCACTCCTATGGACTACTATCTGTGCCACATGTGGGTCCAAGATATGATCAGGACATACTGAATGACAGCAAGCAGTAATCTTCAAAACTGAAGAATTGATACAGAAAGTATATTAGAAAATGTTATTTCAAAGGTCACTGTCTGCAGGCAGCAAACACACTGCTATAGAGTACTTCCACTGGTGCTTGCCTGATAAATGCAATGATCGATAGTTGAACTCCTGCAATAAAGTGGCTCCTGCACACTATAGCTATTCTTGTAAGGATAGTGGTGGAGGCAGGCATTGTTTATCAGTGTGTTAACTTAAAGGGGTTTTCCGGGATTTTAATATTGATGACCTATCCTCAGGATAGGTCATCAATATCAAATCGGTGGGGGTCCGACACCCAGCACCCCTGCTGATTAGCTGGTTGAAGAGAAGTCCATACGCCGTGCAAGCACTGCCTTCTCTTTATTGTCTACCTGCTCGCTGTTGACACCGCAGCGGTGAGCAGGTAAAATTACAAGAAGCCGTCCTATTCACTTCAATGGGACGGCTCCTTCCTATTTAAGTTTATTCAATTACAAGCCATCCCATAGAAGTGAACGGGATGGCTTGTAATTAAACCTGCTGAACGCTGTGATGTCGACGACCACGAAGAAAAGGCAACGCTCACACAGCCTTCTCTTAGGTTCAGACCTGAGCGTACTGGATGGAGCGCTCTGTATGCGCGATTCTACGGGCATCTCACATACGCGGCTCCTGTGCAAGCGAACGCCCATTGCCGCGCGTTCCCGGAAGTCTATGTACAGGAACGAGCGACACTACGCCCCAAAGAAGCTCCTGTACTTCTTGGGGCGTGGGGCGTTTTATAGCACGTTCGTACGCGCTGTGAAATGCTCAGGTGAGAACCATTCCTATAGGGAATCATTGGTTCTTGCCTGTTGAGCGTTTTACAGCGCGTAGGAACGCGCTGTAAAACGCTCAGGTGTGAACCCAGCCAGCCAGCTGATCCTGAGGAAAATGTTTTTACATTGCCACTTCCCAAGACCCATAACTTTTTCTTTTACTTTCTATTGAGTTGTGTGCAGTGGCTGATCCAGAGCCTGGTCTCGGGAGGGGCACTTTCAGATTTTTTTCTGTCTACCGCCACAAAACAATGGTGCTTATAGAACAGACTACACAGTGTAGCGGTAAACTGTATATTGTGTGGCACAGTGTAGTGTAGAGGTATACTGTATATTGTGTGGCACAGTGTAGAGGTATACTGTATATAACAAACATTTCACATAAAAACTTTCAATTACTTGGCTTGGCCCTTGGGGATCTCGGACACCACTTCAACACTTTGGCGGGGGTTAGGCGGAGCTGATGTTGTGTTTTATCCTAATGAGAAAGATTTCATAATAAGAATTTGGAGAAGGGGCAGAGGGATAGCAGAGCAGGGAGAGGCTGGTGCTGCCTCTAGGGGGTCATACCATGGGGGAGTAATAAAGCCCACCATAATGTCCCCCCCAGTAGAAATAATTCTCCTTATAATGTGACAGTGCAAAAAATACCCCCTTGTAATGCCCCCAGTTGAGCTAATGTCCCCATAGTGCCCCCATAATGTGCCAGTATAAAATACCCCTATAGTGCCCCTAGTAAATGCCCCCATAGTGCTCCACACCCTCCTTCCTCCTAGTGCCCCCCATAATGTACCAGTATAAAATGCTCCAGTAGATGCCCTGTGTCCCCCATAATTTGCAAGTATAAAATACCCCTTAGTGCCCCCCGTAGATGACCCCATAGTACTCCTCTCCCCCCTTCCCCATAGTACCCACCATAATGTGTCCCAGTATAAAATTGTACTGTACAGAGCGCCCCATATAAAATACCCCTTCTTTGTGGCCTCAGTAGATGCCCCTATAGTGCCCCCAATCATGTGCCAGTATTCATAACAGCCCCCCCTGTGCCAGTATTAATAACAGCCCCCCCCCTGTGCCAGCAATAACAGCCCCCATGTGCCAGCAATAACAGCCCCCCCCCTGTGCCAGCAATAACAGCGCCCCCCCCTGTGCCAGCAATAACAGCCCCCCCACCCTGTGCCAGCAATAACAGCCCCCCCACCCTGTGCCAGCAATAACAGCCCCCCCACCCTGTGCCAGCAATAACAGCCCCCCCACCCTGTGCCAGCAATAACAGCCCCCACCCTGTGCCAGCAATAACAGCCCCCCCTGTGGCAGCAATAACAGCCGCCCCCCCCCTGTGCCAGTAATAACAGCCGCCCCCCCTGTGCCAGTAATAACAGCCGCCCCCTCCCCCCTGTGCCAGTGATAACAGCCCATCCTCCCCCCCCCCTGTGCCAGTGATAACAGCCCATCCTCCCCCCCTGTGCCAGTGATAACAGCCCATCCTCCCCCCCTGTGCCAGTAAAAGTATTGTATATATTTAAAAAAAAAACAAAAAAAAAAACACATACTTACCACCATGTCAGCGATGCAGGCTTCTTCCGGCCTGTGTCCAGGGCTGTATGGCTCAGGCGGCGCGATGACGTCATCGCGCCGGCCTCTGATAGGCTGCCGGCCTAGTGCCTGCAGCCTATCAGAGGAAGGGAAAGGGACACCCCTCTCCCTCCCCTGCCGCAGCGTAGACATCTGTATTGCTGTCCTGAGGACGGCGATACAGATGACTGGAGATGAGCGCTTTCACAATGGAAGCGCTCATCTCCCTGTGCCCCACCGCCGCCAGCTCGTTGCCCCGGATCCGCCACTGGTTGTGTGAGGGCTTGATTTTTGCGGGACGACTTGTATTTTTCATTGGTATCATTTTGGAGTAAATGGCGCTTTTTGATCGCTTGTTATCACATGGCAACTAAGAATAAATTAGCAATTCTGTCTTTTGTTTTTTATTTTTTATGATGTTCATCGTAGGGGATAATTTACATGATATTTATGTACTCCAGGTCGTTACGGACGTGGCAATACCAAACATGTGGGGAAGATTTTTTTTGCTGTTTTTTTTCATTGAAAAGCGTATTTTCAATGGAAAAAAACGTAATTTCTTTATGGGATTTTTTATTTTTTTACCACTTAATAGTCCTTTTTGATTGATTTTAAAATTCAATGCATTATCCCTATAGTGCATTGCATTTTAATGTCAGTGCTATTCTGACAGCATATTATGTGGCCCTTTCTTTTTATGCTTCTTATACATGTCTACGTGACACAAATTCCAAGGTATTGTAAACCTAATAGCAATCCAATGCTGTATTACTATACCTCTAGCAGCTGATCTCCATATTCCAGCCCAGCTTGCTGAGCAATGCTTCCAGCCATCACTTTAGATACAAAGATGCCCCCACTTTCTCCACCACCAATTGATATTCCTAGAGGTTCAGATCCTTTCTGTACCTTAACATGTCGAGGCTCATCTACTAGTGGCCTGTAGAGAAAACATTTAGCTTAGTATTATTTACCAGCCAAAGTGTCTACATTACAGCATCTTAACATCTATGTGGCCTATCTGCCTCACAATTATGAAGGCAACAGAAGTTCAACAATGATGACCACACCAATACATACATTAAAAAGAAAAAATATAGAGTAGCTTTGTTTTCTAACTTGTTTTGGAACCTGAAACTTAAATGGGTTGTTCAGTTGTGGACAAAACCTTAAAACATATCAGGGTCCCTGTGGTGACAACAGAGGCCTCTCTATCATGCTGTTTATGATGGGAGAAGCCGTCAGTAAGTTCTCATTGCTCTAGAGCAAGAATAAACTGGGTTCACTGGCAGAAGAACTGCTTTTTCCGTGGAACTTCCCTATGGCTCGTTTTTAATAAAAAAATTATCAAAATATTTCCTACTGTAAATTTGAAAAGTCCCACTTACCTTATCATGAACCAAAAAAATAATAATAATAATAATAATAATACAAAATTGCAACAGAGTGTGTGTGTGTGAATACAGCATTAAGTCTGATATTGCATTTAAATTCATTTGAGAACTGTTGACACAAGGAGAGGAGCCAATATAGCATAGGGTTCCATCTGAAAGAAGTCATCTTGCGGTGGTGGATGGGCACAAATAATTTTGAGCAAAATATACTTGTTAAGTAACTCATGTTACCCTATATAGTGAATACAACAATAGTAAAACTTACAATCTATATATTAAATTTTTGCAGAATGCTGTTGAATTGCGTTTGGCTTTCTTTTGTATTTTCAGCCACAGTAACGTGCACCTGCTAATTTATTTCATGTTATATGATGTACTAACTGTGTTTTGGTTTGCAGGTTGCTTATTTATGAGATTAACTAAAAAGCCACACATGACAAGCAGAGTGGGATTTCTACCAGGTCTAATGAATTTACATTGGTAGTATGTAATATGTGTAGGCCCCAATATAATTATGAGATCACGTGAACATCATAAAGCAGTACAACTTTATGTAAATGGCGAATTGGGGACAGGTTTGCAAAGACCCACCATTAATGGTCATAGGGTTCAGCCATACGGCGCGATTGTGCTGCAGTTGGGAAGTACCTCATCTGCTAACTTTGTTATGTAACTACCATTGACTTCTCTTCTATAGTATTTCTCTTTATTTGTTCATGCATATATCAACTGTGGTCTTGGGTTTAGTTCACATTTTCAATTGTTTTACAAGTGATATAATGTCTGTAAAGCGCAGCAGAATATACCAGTGCCACATAACTGTGTAAAATAAATAAATGAACTGTATTATTTTGTATGGGGATTGATCCATGATGTCACTACTTATCAGGGCATACACCCTTACACTATACATGAAGGCACTTTTTGTGTTCTGTGTCATGTAAGTTTTAGATTTAACAAAACTGGTTTGATTATCTACTGTATAAGCATGGGGACATCTATTCTTTATATGCCAACTGTGTGTCTTGTGTGGAATGTAGGAATTCTGCACCCTGCATTTGTAGTGCCTGTCTTCGGTGCATTTGTGGAATGGGCTGAGAGTTGCTGTCGTGCAACAGAGCCATGTAGCCCTAGCCTTAGATTAGAATGAACTAGCCTGCTTCTGTTAGCAGCTACCACTAAAGGTCCTAAACATACCAATTAGAACTTTTTGTCTTCAAAATCTCAGACTATATGTGCTTATTACATCCAGCTATTCCTAATAACTACTACTAGATGGTGCAGCAGCACACATTAGCCCAGACTTACTAATCCTAAAGAAGGTGTAAGGTTAGACAGGTTGTGTAGACCTGCATCAGAATTATGTGGTTCAGGCTGGATGATAACTGTGGTGCAGGGATAGACACTTTTCACTGACTTCCTACAAACTATTGGTTGGATACCTTTGAAACATATTTTTACGCCATAATTGAGACAAAATGTTGGTGCATGTACCCTGTTGGTTACAAATGTAGAAACTCTAGATGCACCAAACTTTTACACTTTCTTTAGACAAATTTGCTGGGCAATACTAGGCCATTGCTTTAGACTGTTAAAACTATACTCTATTGTCCCACATACAGTTGCACACCTGATGTTTTTATTTTATTTTTATTTTCACGGCCATCACAATGCTAATTCCCGTACGCTACAGTGCGGCTACAAATGTATCAATCGACAGCAATTGTATCCAAGACTGTTTAATAGGGCAGGGAGTAGTTGTGCTATTGAACTGCAGCACACTACTGAGAGGTGTCAGAGTTACTGCTTCCTCCCACCCAGGTAAGTCTGGACAGTAACACTGGGCGGTGAAAAAAATTAGGGAGATTTCTGACACTGACAGGCACCTGCCTTTATTAGCTGTCTTATTCAACCTGTGTGTGATATGCACTCATTGACACGATAATCAGTATCAAGTGAGTCCATCCAAAAGGTAGTACACCACAAGTTTCTATTCAGGCTACAAGGCATGTAAATGGCATTTATCTAGGCCTTCTATACATGCACGGTATCTTGTTCGCCTGTTTTTGACTGTAAAGGGTGTAGAAGCCCCCCTTTATGATCTTTTATACAATAGCTCTTAATAAATATTTGTTATTTTGTTTTTTAATGTTCTATCAGGCTGAGAATTCCAGAATCCATACTCTATTGTCCCACATGGAGTTGCACACCTGATGTTTTTATTTTCTTTGGACAACTCAAGAATAAAAAATTCACCAGCATCCACTTGTGCTCAATGCTTTATGACAGGCAAGCTCAACCTGCGGCCCTCCAGCTGTTGCAAAACTACAACTACAGCCTACAGCTATCAGCCTACAGCTGGGCATAGTGGGAGTTGTAGTTTTACAACAGCTGGAGGGCCGCAGGTTGAGCATGCCTGCTTTATGAGGTCTGTACTGCAATTCCAAACCTGATGAAGGACCTTGGTCTAAAATACACTTTACTAAATATTTACATCTGCTTGGCATCATAACACATGTTTCTGTTATTTTTTTTGCTATGATTTGAAAGTCCTTTTGTGGGAATATCACCATAGCACATAGGTAATCAACACAGTAAAGAGGAATAATCTTATACATTCAATGTCCAGCAAAATTCATGGTCACTATTAAGTATGGAAAAGTTAACATTCTGGAGAAAAAGATAATTTGTGTATGTCTCATGAGCAACAGGTTTCTGCCTGTCCACACAAAAAAAGTTTTCAACCAAAATGTCTGTGCATTTATGGCAAGCTTTACTTACAATTACTTCTACAATGCATAAAACAATTAAAATATATTCTTGTGTATGATACCCACACACAGTACTCCAGAGTAAAGTACGAGTCATTGACTCCTGAACTGAAAGTTTAGGAGACAAATACAATTTTAGTAGCCTAATTAATGTTATAATACACTCATCAATATTGAAATTGCAACGCCAAGAAAGACAAGCGGTAAGGTTATGCAAATCAAGGAATTAGTAGGCGTCACCAAGATCTGCAGATGACAACATTTTCAAGCACCTAGCTCCAATGTGTGGTATTTGAGAGGGGATGGAAAAATATTTTTTTACCCACATGAAACCTCAAAAATCAGATCAAGTCATGTAGGAGTATTGTGTGATGCCTTCTATTCATCTAGGTGGCAGTTATGGCCCCTGTCACAAACTGAGAGGGACAGAAATCTTGAACTGAGAGACCTTTGTTTATCACTCTAGCAGATCGTTATATGTCTAGACCGAGATATCTGCACTGTTTAATGTTGCATGTCCAGGGGGTTAGGAGAACAACAACAAACTGAAATGATAGAAAAAGGTGAACAGAGTCAAACCTCTGTATGGACGCATAATCTGATTAGAAGAATGGCGTGTAGTGATCCATTCTGTACTGCAAGTAAAATTGGATTTCATATCCCAAGCTTAGGGCAGAAAACAGGGTCCACACAAACCATCAGAAGGAGTTTGCATGACATTGGGCTATGATCCAGATATACAGCTACAGGTGTAACACTGATCTCAAGCCATCGCTCTCAAAGGCTATCATGGTGCACAGCAAGACAGTAACAGAGGACGGAATGGTGGTCTATCCTCTCCAGCGATGAGTCCCACTTTTGTCTCGGATGCAATGATAGAGCTTAGTCTGGAGACCACATGGGCCAAAAGTTTAATATGTGCAGTGCACCATGTCTCTTTCCTTCTTCTGAATCCTCTTCTTCTAGCTTTTACAGCTGATACTAAAGACATCAATATAAAAATACTGGAGAACCTATTTAATGAGCAGACACTTGTTTTGTGATTTAGCACATATGATGGTTTAATGGCCCTAACCATTTTATTTGTTGGGCTACCAAATAAGGTTACTTTCACACTCGCGTTTTGGCTTTCCGTTTGTGAGATCTGTTCAGGGCTCTCACAAGCGGTCCAAAACAGATCAGTTTTGCCCTAATGCATTCTGAATGGAAAAGGATCCGCTCAGAATGTATCAGTTTGCCTTTGTTCAGTCATCATTCCGCTCTGGAGGCACCAAATCGATGCCTGCAGCATTTGCTGTCCGCCTGACGAAGCGAAGCCAAACTGATCTGTCCTGGCACACAATTTAAGTCAATGGGGACGGATCAGTTTTCTCTGACACAATAGAAAACTGATCCGTCCCCCATTGACTTTCAATGGTGTTCAAGACGGATCAGTCATGACTATAGAAGACATAATACAACCAGATCCGTCTTTAACCCCTTTTTTTTCTTCTTTTTTTACTTTTCCTCTGCAACTGAGGCATCCAAGTTAGACCAAGTTCATACTTCAGTTATTTCCATCAGTTATTGTGAGCCAAAACCAGCAGTGAAGCCTACTCAGAGTCAGAGATCAGGTGTAATATAGCGATTTGCACCTATTCTGTGTTTTTGACCAGCACCTGGTTTTGGCTCACAATAACTGATTGAAATAACTGATCAAATAACTGAAGTGTGAACTCAGCCTTAGACTCCATTCACACGTCCACAAATAGGTCCGCATTCGTTCCGCAATTTTGCGGAACGGGTGCAGACCCATTCATTTTCTATGGGGACGGAATGGATGCGGACAGCACACAGTGTGCTGTCAGCATCCGCATTTGCGGAGCGCGGCCCCGATCTTCAGGTCCGCAAAAGATAGAACATGTCCTATTCTTGTCCGCAGCTTGCAGACAAGAATAGGCATTTCTATAGGGGTGCCGGGCGGGTGTGTTGCGGGTCCGCAACACACCACGGACGTGTGAATGGAGCCTTAAGCCTTATGCACATGACCGTTTTTCAGGTCCGCATCTGAGTCGCAGTTTTTGCGGCTCGGGTGCAGACCCATTCACTTCAAAAGATGGACAGCACTCCATGTGCTGTCCGCATCGTTTGCTCTGTTCCGTGGCCCCGCAAAAAAAATATAGCATGTCCTATTCTTGTCCGTTTTGCAGACAAGAATAGGCCTTTCTACAATGGGCCGCTGGTTCCGTTCCGCAAATTGCGGAAGGCACACGGGCGGGTTCCGTTTTTTGCGGATCCGCGGACCGCAAAAAACGGAACGGTCATGTGCATGTACAAAGCCCCAGTTAGAGGTGAAAACAGAACTGTTTTGGGGGTATTTTACACATGCAGCGCTAATCTGAGTCTACAATGAACCAGCAGTTTTGCTGGGCCCAAGGACAGTTGGTGATCACAGGATCAGTGGCGTTGCAAGGGGGGTGTGGGCCGCACCGGGTGACACCAGTGATGGGTGCGACACCAGTGATGGGTGCGACACCAGTGATGGGTGCGACACCAGCAGGGCCGGCATTTACGAATCCCAGGCATAGTCATTTGTATTGCCGTCCTCAGGAGAGGGAGAGATGTGTCTGGGATTCGAACCCACAACCTTCTGTATCAGAGGCAAAGCACTTACCCACACAGCCATAAGAGCTGCATTGCCAAAAATATGAGACTTCTACTGTTATAGCTGGCTAAGTGTACATCTATACACATGACAGCAGCCCCAACACACCCAGCACTGCTATATCTCTATATGACAGCTGTCCCAGCACACTCAGCTCTGCTATATCTCTATATATGATAGCTGCCCCAGCACACCCAGCTCTGCTACATCTAATACACATGACAGCTGCACCAGCACACTCAGCTCTACTATATCTCTATATATGACAGCTGCCCCAGCAAACCCACCACTACTACATCTATACACATGACAGCTGCCCCAGCACACTCAGCTCTGCTATATCTCTATATATCTATCTACTGTATAGCAATACTTAGAGATATATAGATGTAGCAGAGCTGGGTGTGCTGGTGCAGCTGTCATGTGTATTAGATGTAGCAGAGATGGGTGTGCTGGGACAGCTATCATATATAGAGATATAGCAGAGCTGAGTTTGCTGGGAGAGCTGTCATATAGAGATATAGCAGTGCTGGGTGTGTTAGGGCAGCTGTCATGTGTATAGATGTACACTTAGCCAGCTATAACAGTAGAAGTCTCATTTTTTCAGTCAGTGGCAATGCAGCTCTTAAGGCTGTGTGGGTAAGTGCTTTGCCTCTGATACAGAAGGTCGTGGGTTTGAATCCCAGCAGAAACTTTTCTGAAATACAGGCTAAATTAGAATACACAAGCACTGACTCCATATATGGACATACAGGGCGGGTCACAGGAAGAGGCTGCATCGCATCGCTGACATGGAGGTAAGTGGGTTTTTTTTAATACCCGACTGTTACTGCCATGGGGGGAGTGGGAGGCAATTGATACTGGCACAAGGGGGAGGGGGGGTTGGCACCTGATACTGGCACATGGGGGGGGGGGGGGGTTTGGCACTATGATACTGGCACATGGGGGGGGGAAGGAGAGAGGCACCGGATACTGGCACATGGGGGGGAAGGAGAGAGGCACCGGATACTGGCACATGGGGGGGGTTGGCACCTGATACTGGCACATGGGGGGGGAGGGGGTTGGCACTATGATACTGACACATGGGATAAGGAGAGAGGCACTTGATACTTACACATGGGGGGGAGGAGAGAGGCACTTGATACTGGCACATGAGGGGGGGTGGAAGGAGAGAGGCACCTGATATTGGCACATGGGGGGGAGGGGGGTTGGCACCTGATACTGGCACATGGGGGGGTGGCACTATGATACTGGCACATAGGGGAAGGAGAGAGGCACTTGATACTGGCACTTTTTTTTGGGGGTGGGGGGGTGGGAGATGGCACTATGATACTGGGACATGGGGGGGGGGGAGGAGAGGCACTTGATAATGGCACTTTTGGCGGGGGAGGGGGGAGATGGCACTATGATACTGGGACATGGGGGGGAGGAGAGAGGCACCTGATACTGGCACATGGGGGGGGGTTGGCACTGATACGATACTGGCACATGGGGGAGGGAGGAAAGAGGCACTTGATACTGGCACTTTTGGGGGGGTGGCACTATGATACTGGGACATGGGGGTGAGAGAGGCACTTGATACTGGCACTTTTGGGGGGGGGGGGAGATGGCACTATGATACTGGGACATGGGGGGGAAAGGCACTTGATACTGGCACTTTTGGGGGGGAGATGGCACTATGATACTGGGACATGGGGAGGGGGGAGAGGCACTTGATACTGGCACTTTTTTGGGGGGGGAGATGGCACTATGATACTGGCACGTGGGGGGGTTTGGCACTATGATATTGGCACATGGGGGGAGGCACTTGATACTGGCACTTTTTTTGGGGGGGGGGGGAGATGGCACTATGATACTGGGACATGGGGGGGAGAGAGAGGCACTTGATACTGGCACATGGGGGATGGGAAGGAGAGAGGCACTTGATACTGGCACATTGGGGGGGGAGATGGCACTATGATACTGGGACGTGGGGGGGGGGAGAGAGGCACTTGATACTGGCACATGATGGGGGGCATCTATGGGGGACACTAGGCCGGCAGCCTATCAAAGGCCGGACACTGAGGGCATCTACTGGGGCACTATATATGGGGCATTTTATACTGGTACATTATGGGGGGCACTAGCAGGAAGGGGGGAGAGGAGCACTATGGGGGAATTTACTGGGGGCACTATATAGGGGTATTTTATACTGGGACATTATGGGGGCACTATGGGGACATTAGCTCAACTGGGGGCATTACAAGAGCGTATTTTTTGCACTGTCACATTAAAAGGAGAATTATTTCTACTGGGGGGGCATTATGGTGGGCTTTATTACTCTCTCATGGTATGACCCCCTAGTAGCAGCACCAGCCTCTCCCTGCTCTGCTATCCCTCTGCCCCTTCTCCAAATCCTTATTGTGAAATCTTTCTCATTAAGATAAAACACAACATCAGCTCCGCCGAGCCCCCGGCCAAAGTGTTGAAGTGGCGTCTGAGATCCCCAAGGGCCAAGCCAAGTAATTGTAAGTTTTCATGTGAAATATGTTTATGTTATACACATATAACATACACTGTGCCACACAATATACAGTATACCGCTACACTGTGTAGTCTGTTCTATAAGCACCATTGTTTTGTGGCGGCGGACAGAAAATAATCTGGAAGTGCCCCTCCCGAGACCAGGCTCTGACTGCTAGGGGGGGGGGGGGGGGTCTGCTGAGCTAACAGATGCCCCCTATGGCAGTAGCACCACCATAGCCCCCATATATGGCTAAAAAATAATTGCTCCGGGTGGGGGGGGGGGGGGGGGGTGTCATGGTCTTACCTTCTTGCTGTTCTCCTTCGTTTGACATGTGCTGGCGGCCATCTTGGTTTCTGGGTTTCTTGTAGCCTCCCACCCTGCGGCTTCTCCTTCCCACTGGGAGGAGCTGGATGCCCAGCTCATATATATAGGAGGTCTGTGGCTTCAGTTCCTTGCTTGGTCCTCCTGTGTTCACATGCTTCTAGACTGCTGCTGCTTCTGGTTCCTGATCCTGGTTTCGTCCGACTACCCTGCTGGTTCCTGATCCTGGTTTCGTCCGACTACCCTGCTGGTTCCTGATCCTGGCTTCGTCTGACTACCCTGCTGGTTCCTGATCCTGGCTTCGTCTGACTACCCTTCTGGTTCCTGACCTCTGGCTTCGCAAAGACTCTGCTTCGGTTTCGCCATCCGTTTGGACTTTTGCTTTACAGCTTTATTTTCAATAAAGCCTTCTTATTTTCACTTATCCCTTGTTGTACGTCTGGTTCATGGTTCCGTGACATTAGGACCAAGCCATGAATTCTGACGGTACAGGGCCATCCTCGCTACCCACGCTGGTTGCCAGACTTGATCAGCAGGATCACCTGTTGGGTCGGTTCGCTGTGGCGTTGCAAACCCTGCTTGAACGCACGGCTCATTTCGCTCCCGTTTCCGATGGGTCGGTTGTCGCTCCTGGGCCCGCTCCTACTGCCGCTCCGGTTGTTGCGCCAGAGTCTACCCCGACACCTGTTGTTGCACCTGCGGTGTTTCGGGGTATGACCGTTCTGCCCCTCTTCCACAGCGCTTTGGGGGAGAGCCAACTCAGTGCCGAGGTTTCCTTAACCAGGTGGGCATTTATTTCGAGTTGCTGCCACATGCCTTTCCCACTGAGAGATCAAAGGTGGGCTTCTTGATCTCGCTGCTCTCGGACAAGGCCTTGGCCTGGGCCAGCCCTTTATGGGAGAACAACAATCCGGTGGTTGCCGAGTTTTCCGGTTTTGTTGCTTCTCTTCGGAAGGTATTCGATGTGCCGGCTCGTGCTGCCTCTGCTGCGAAGCTCCTTATGTCCATCAGACAGGGTTCACGATCCGTAGCTGAATACGCCATTGAGTTTCGTACCCTGGCAGCAGAGGTGGGCTGGAATAATGAGGCTCTGGTCGCTGCTTTCTCTCATGGTCTCTCGGATACCTTGAAGGATGAGGTTGCAGCTAAGGACCTACCAGTGGAGCTCGAGTCTCTTATTTCTTTCCTGATTTTGATTGACACCAGACTCAGGGAGAGACCTTCCTTTAAGGAGAGCCTGCGGAGGTTTTCTAACAGATTGGCGCCTACGTTTGCTGTCCCACCCGTGCCTCCCTCTCCTCCCACGCCTCCTGGGGATGACTTGTCTGGGGGTGAACCCATGCAGCTGGGGTTTGCTCGCCTGTCCGAGGGGGAGAGGGTACTCCGGAGACGCGAGGGCCGATGCATGTACTGTGGTCTCGGTGGGCATTTTCGGTTGGCATGTCCGAACCGTCCGGGAAACGCTCGCACCTGAGATCCTGTCGGGGGCAGATCTTGGGTGGAGTCTCCTCGTCCCCGGTTTTCCGTGTTGACAAACCACTGATCACTGTTGTCCTCTCCTGGGTCGGGGGCTCGGTGACGACCCAGGCGTTGGTGGACTCTGGTGCTGGTGGTTTGTTCATTGATAATGTGTTCGCTGCCGCCAATTCCATTCCTCTGCAGGCTCGAGGTTCCCCACTGGCTCTTGAGGCGATAGACGGCAGACCCCTTCTGCCGCCACACGTGACTCATGAGACCCTTCCAGTGGGGATAGCCATTGGTGCCGTTCACAGAGAGTCGGTCTGCCTCCTGGTTATTTCGTCTCCACACTACTCGGTGGTCTTGGGGTACCCCTGGCTCCGGAAGCATAATCCGACTTTCGATTGGAGATCGGCCGAGATCCTCTCGTGGTCACCGCAGTGTGGGGCTAGTTGCATCCATGGGTCTGTCAAGTTGCTGTGTACTTCCTCGGACTCTCTGTTGCCTCCTGAATACAAGGAGTACCGGGATGTATTCGATAAGGTGCGCGCGGTTGCCCTACCTCCGCACCGCCCATACGATTGTGCCATAGAGTTACAATCTGGTGCCGTTCCTCCTCGTGGCAAAGTCTATCCACTGTCGGTAGCGGAGAATGAGGCCATGGAGGAGTACGTGAGGGAGGCGCTTTCACGCGGACACATTCGCAAATCCTCGTCCCCGGCAGGGGCTGGATTTTTCTTTGTGAAAAAGAAGGGCGGTGAGTTGAGGCCTTGCATCGATTACAGGGGTCTCAATCGCATCACGATCAAGAACGCTTACCCGATACCCTTGATTTCCGAGCTGTTCGATCGCCTTAAAGGGGCCACAGTCTTTACCAAACTCGACCTGAGGGCGGCATATAACCTGGTAAGGATCAAGGCGGGCGATGAGTGGAAGACCGCGTTTAACACCAGGACCGGTCATTTTGAATCCTTGGTTATGCCCTTTGGGTTGTGCAATGCGCCCGCAGTCTTTCAGGAATTCATCAACGATGTTTTCCGTGACCTGTTGCAGCAGCGTGTGGTGGTCTATTTGGATGACATCTTGGTATATTCTGAATCCATGGAGGCCCACATTCTGGATGTCAGACGAGTGTTGCAACGGTTACGAGAGAACAAGCTGTTCGGTAAGCTTGAGAAATGCGAATTTCACCGATCCCAGGTAACCTTCTTAGGTTACATCATTTCCGCTGAGGGGTTCTCCATGGATCCTGAGAAGGTTTCGGCTGTCTTACAGTGGCCCCAGCCCAGTGGTCTTCGTTCCCTGCAGCGCTTTTTGGGCTTCGCCAATTATTATCGGAAGTTCATCAGGGACTTTTCCATGCTAGCCAAGCCTCTCACGGATCTGACCAGGAAGGGCAGTAATTCCCAGGTCTGGCCGCTCGAGGCCATCCGAGCTTTTGAGGCTCTAAAGTCCGCCTTTGTGTCGGCTCCGATTCTGTCGCATCCCAACCCTGGGTTGCCCTTTGTCCTCGAGGTGGACGCGTCTGAGACGGGAGTAGGCGCCCTTCTGTCTCAGCGTAGAACACCAGAGGGTCCTCTGCTTCCTTGTGGGTTTTACTCCCGGAAACTGTCTTCTGCGGAGTGCAACTATCAGATTGGTGACAGGGAGTTATTGGCCATCGTGCAGGCCCTTAAAGAATGGAGGCACTTGCTCGAGGGTTCGGTGGTTCCGGTCCTCATCCTGACGGACCACAAGAATCTGACCTACCTTTCTGAGGCCAAGAGATTGACACCACGTCAGGCCAGATGGGCTCTGTTCTTGTCATGTTTTAATTACGTGGTCTCCTACCTACCCGGTTCCAAGAACATCAGGGCGGATGCCTTATCACGGCAGTACTCCGAGCTGTCCAGGGAGGAGTCGATTCCGACTTCGGTCATACCTCCGAATCAGATCTTGGCCGCCATTCGCACCAGCCTGACCTCTCCCCTGGGTGAGCAGATTTTGGCGGCTCAATCTGGTGCTCCCTCTGGGAGACCCAACGGCAGATGTTTTGTGCCTGAGGATTTGCGCACTCGGTTGTTGCGAACCTACCATAACTCCAAGACCGCGGGGCATCCTGGAAAGAATCAGCTGTCCTGGGCTGTTTCACGTCTGTTCTGGTGGCCTTCCCTACGTTCCGACATCGCCGCATATGTAGCGGCATGCTCCGTTTGTGCCCAGAGTAAGTCCCCTCGGCACCTTCCGTTGGGCCTTCTGCAACCCATAGCCACCGGGGAGCGCCCATGGTCACACCTGGGGATGGATTTCATTGTGGACCTCCCTGCATCCCGAGGCCATACGGTCATTCTCATGATTGTGGATCGGTTTTCCAAAATGTGCCACTGTGTTCCTCTCAAGAAGTTACCCTCTGCACAAGAGTTGGCCACGATTTTTGCCAGGGAGGTCTTCCGGTTGCACGGTTTGCCCAAGGAGATTGTGTCGGATCGGGGGAGTCAGTTTGTGTCCAGGTTCTGGCGCGCCTTTTGCTCCCAGTTGGGGATTCATCTCTCCTTCTCCTCGGCCTGCCACCCTCAGTCCAATGGGGCCGCAGAACGATCCAATCAGGCCTTGGAGCAATTCCTTCGTTGCTATGTCTCCGATCACCAAGACAATTGGGTTGACCTCCTGCCTTGGGCTGAGTTTGCCAGGAACACGGCGGTGAACTCTTCCTCTGGGACGTCTCCCTTCATGGCCAATTATGGGTTCCAACCTGCCGTGTTACCGGAGGTATTCTCTCCCCAGGATATTCCGGCTGTGGAGGATCACCTTTCCGTCCTACGTGCTTCTTGGGTACTGATCCAGAAGTCCCTTGAGGTCTCTGCGCAGCGCCAGAGACTCCAGGCTGATCGCAGACGAGCGCCTGCTCCTTCCTACCAGGTCGGAGACCGTGTATGGTTGTCCACCCGCAACCTCAACCTTCGAGTGCCCACTCCCAAGCTGGCACCTCGCTTTGTTGGTCCCTTCCGAGTGCTTCGCAGGGTAAACCCGGTAGCCTATGCCCTTGCGCTTCCTCCTGGCATGCGGATCTCCAACGTGTTTCATGTCTCCCTGTTGAAGCCACTGGTGTGTAATCGTTTCACTTCCTCGGTTCCTCGGCCTCGTCCGGTCCAAGTGGGTAATCGTGAGGAGTATGAGGTGAGCAATATCCTGGACTCACGCCTGGTCCGCGGTCGGGTGCAGTTTTTGGTCCATTGGCGTGGTTATGGTCCAGAGGAGCGTTCCTGGGTTCCCTCCGCAGATGTCCATGCTCCTGCCTTGCTCCGAGCCTTCCACGCACGCTTCCCTCAGAAACCGTTCTTTACTCCGCGGAGGAGGGGCCCTTGAGGGGGAGGTACTGTCATGGTCTTACCTTCTTGCTGTTCTCCTTCGTTTGACATGTGCTGGCGGCCATCTTGGTTTCTGGGTTTCTTGTAGCCTCCCACCCTGCGGCTTCTCCTTCCCACTGGGAGGAGCTGGATGCCCAGCTCATATATATAGGAGGTCTGTGGCTTCAGTTCCTTGCTTGGTCCTCCTGTGTTCACATGCTTCTAGACTGCTGCTGCTTCTGGTTCCTGATCCTGGTTTCGTCCGACTACCCTGCTGGTTCCTGATCCTGGCTTCGTCTGACTACCCTGCTGGTTCCTGATCCTGGCTTCGTCTGACTACCCTTCTGGTTCCTGACCTCTGGCTTCGCAAAGACTCTGCTTCGGTTTCGCCATCCGTTTGGACTTTTGCTTTACAGCTTTATTTTCAATAAAGCCTTCTTATTTTCACTTATCCCTTGTTGTACGTCTGGTTCATGGTTCCGTGACAGGGGGGCACCATTTTCTACCGCACCGGGGGACACCAGCCCTAGCAACACCACTGCACAGGATCTCTGTGTCCAATAAAGTAAACAGCATAGCTGCAATGAGAGCTATGCATCAAAGAAGGGAGACAGTAGAAATAGTAATAAACCACTTCTATCTTCCCCTTGGGGTCCCCGGCTCTCACCGACGTAGCTTGCAAGTGCTTTAATCCTGTGCCGTACATGTACGGCGCCCTGGATTAAATCCCAGCACCAAGTGTATACATGTCTGGTTGAGGAGCTGGAGTGCAGCAGCAGTGCTAGTTGCAAATGGCAGCAAGACTATAAATTCTTGTCTTTGTTTGCTAATTTTAGGTTGCATTGGTAACCATTCTGGTTACCATCTGGAGCCCTTCCCCACACACACAGTGACCGACAACCTTCTCTATACACATACACTAATAGGAGGGCAGTCCATCACTATGTGTGGGCACTGGGCAGGGTAATCAGGACTCCTGTCAGGATTTATGGCTTTGTACTGAATCATATAAACCTAAGTATCACATTAGGTTCTCTCCCTATAGAAGCAGAGATCACCTGACTGGTTTACTTTACACCTTCTCGTCATCTTTTTGAAATGAAACTTCATAAGTCGATGTTTTTTAGTGTTACTTGATCTCCACCACATATGGAGCAGTGGTGGGAGATTTCGGCTGCAGCAAGCATAAAGCAGTCTAAACTGTAATGTGTTTTCCAAACCCACCTTTCAAGGTCAGGGCTCCAGACAAAAAATCTCAAGGAGCCATTGGCTCCTAACCTGAAAAATTTAGGAGCCAAATGAAATTTTTACAAAGAAAAAATGTGGGGGATTCAGTCAGCACAACCCTGTATGCAGGTGCACATCGCTATGGCGAAATACACATACAAACGCAAAAACACAAATGCAATAGCACTCTGCAACCAGCACTCTGCCCTGCCTCTATGCTGGATGTTGAATGAGGCATTGTTGTACATTTTGGCCAAATCGTAATAAGCCACTCACCACGTCAAGGTCGCCTCTATGAGTGGTCCCTAACACTAGTTCCTACCTGTTTATGGGCCATGATAGCATAGAGGCAGGGCAGAGTGCTGGTTGCAGAGTGCTATTGCATTTGTGTTTTTGCGTTTGTAAATGAAATTTTTTGTCGCCAAATTTAAAATCAATATAATATAGCTGGGATGCTAAGGAACATGGGGTTTTCTAAGCTACAGCCCACTCAGTTTCCCACCTATCTCTAGAACAGGGCCCCCAAAATTAAGAAGAGAGCACCACGCATGTGCGGCAGGCGCTCTCGGCTATTTTCAGAACTCCCATAGAAGTGAATGGACAGTTAACTACGCAAGCATGATCACCTCTCCATTCACCTCTATAGAAGTTCAAGGAAGTTTCGTCACTCCCATAAAAGTCAATACAGGGTGGGCGTGCATACATGGTGCGCCCTCGTTCACTTTGGGGGCCGTACCTATCCTATGCCACCAAAGTGCGAGATGGGCCAACCCCTTTAAAAGGGTATTCTGGTAATCCGATAATCCACAGGATAGTTTTATATTTCTGACCACTGGGACTGCCCCATACCCCGAAATGAATGGAGAGGCTGGTGGAGCGTGCGCCTTGGCGCTACTTTTATTCTCTATGTGACCGCCAGAAAGAGCCAAGCACTGTCCTCAGATATCCCCAGCAGTCCACTAGAGAATGAATAGGGCGGCAGGTGCATACACTACCTGCTGCTGCATTAATTTCAGGGAGCGCCATAGGGTATGGGGCCACTTTTTCATTATTGGAGGGGTTCCCAGACACCTAGCAGTCTATACATAAAGATATCTTCACTTGTCCTTCAATGACCTGGGGCATAACTACGGTGAAAGGAACGGCACAAGTGGGGGGGGTCAGTGCCAGGTGGTCTGTGACTAGCAGGAGCCCCTCTACTAGGCACACTACCCCCATGGCTTCTCTGCAATAAGGTATACAGTAGTTAGTGACGGCACATCTGTACAGACATGGAGGCTCTCCACACAAGGCCAGGGCAATGTGACTCACTCCCTGAGTGCACATGATGTCATTGAGCTTTCCTCCCCGCCTGCTTGTCCAGGACTCTTCCTCCACAAGTGACACTGAGGCAGAGGACTGGCCACTGCTGCAGCCTCAGAGCCTGCTCACACAGATACATAGAATTAAAAGATCCTTCCCCCAGCATGCCATGAAATTGCCAGGTGAATGCCTTGGTGATCCCTGCCATGGTGACTGGGCAGACATCTGCTGTCACTACAGGCCTTCTGCCCACCCCCTGCACAGGGCACTGCCCAGAAGAACACTACCTGTACCTGCACCAGCCACTAGCTGCCTTAGGAAGTTTCAGCATGGGATCAGCACTGTGCTCCGTCCAAACTCGCCCACTGCAGACACAGAGCTCAGGAACTGTGTCCACCCGGCTCCCTCACCTTCACACAAGCGCCCTGATCGTGACCGGATAGAAACATAGAAACATAAAATGTGTCGGCAGATAAGAACCATTTGGCCCATCTAGTCTGCAGCCTATTTGCGCTGTCCATCAAAACGCCCGCCATCCCAAGCCCCGCCCACCCATCGGTGACAGCCTATCACAATGCAGGAGTGCCAGATTAGCCAATCAGTGAGCAGAATCAAAAGTCTTTAACCTGCATGTGACCGGACACCTGATTGGAAGATGAGGTTTGTTGCTATTCTGGTCGGGCTGGCGATGGAGATTTGATGTGTGAAGCGCAATGTTTGATGAAAGAGCAGCGGAAAGTCTAGGCGCAAATGGCGACAAGACTACAAAGTCTTGTAGCCATTTTGCAATTCTAAGTCGCATTGGCGACCATTTTGGTCCCTCTGGAGGCCTGAAGGTGCAAAAATAATTTGGTTGATTTTTATTTCTAGCTTCCTATTTGAACCCCCTATATGAACATTTGTGCATTTTGTGCTGCATTCAAAAAGAATGAGTCGTGTACCTAGTACCACATCTTATGAAGCAGATTTCAGAGGCACACACAATTTTAGGCCAAAACATGTCCAAAACGTGCTCATTACAAAGCCATGCTGAATTAAACATTTAAGCAGGGCAGGCCTTGGAGTGATGCATGCTCACTATATGATGCAAAAAATGTGGGGTGGGCAAGATCACTTTAGACCACTATAACTGGACAACATCACATGACTGTCCATTTAGGAGTCAGTTTAGAATAGTTCGTTAACTACCTATTTTGAGACTGTGTTGGGAAGTGATAACCACTTTAAAGGGGTTGCCCAGAATTAGAAAAACATGACCGCTTTCTTCCAGAATCAGTGCCACGCCAGTCAATGGGTTGTCTGATACTGTAGCTTAGCTACATGGAAGAGGACAGGACTAAGCTGCACTTCCCTCTGAATTAACAGAATTTAAAATTATACCCTCTTGCTGATGAGATTGGTGGTGTATTTACAGACTTTTACTGATCTAATGGCCAATTTGATATAAAACCTTTTTCCTAAAGTCTTTCCCTCTTTTACACTTAGAAAACATCTAATTGGGATAAACATAATACATTCTTACAGCTAGATAAAATCCTGTTCCAGTTCTAGGCCTAAAGCAGGGACTAATGAACTCATAATACAATACTTATTTTAAACCAACATTTGTAATAATCCGAATTTCCCCTTTATAAACCCAATACAAAGTAGTATCACTGCATGCACCAACATGCAAAAGCTGAAGAATGATAGGACACACCAGCAACAGCAATGTACACCCACACCCAATAAAGCAAGACAGCATTCCAGCACGCCATTGGAGCAGGGGTGGAGAAACATGTAGGAACCGCAGCAGAGGATCTGTGCACATTATAAGTAGACTTAAGCAAAAGAATTGATGAGACTCAGACAAGTGGCGGACCTCAAGCATCTTACTGAGGAAAACCTTGGCCTAGAATGGGCTGGAAGCCTCAGTAAAGACCTAGTACGGAAGACATATCCTGAAGATGAAAAGTGGGGAAGAAAGTAATAATGGCTTGGAGTATAAAGAAGACATAAATGAAGAGATGTATGAAAAAGCGGCAGGACCATATGACAAGAAAATATGATAAGAAGAAATTAAGATCGGGTAACAAAATGACATGCATGGAATGACATAGGTTGGAATGAGAGGTGTAATAGCAGACCATGTTAAAAGGGGGGAAAAGAGGGAAATATAAAAAAAGAACATGGATTAATATTAGCCGACAGTGAAAACTGTTAAATAACACAAAACACAGCATTCTTTAGTTATAGGATCTCTTAACTATATACTCAATTTAAAAAGTACAATAGGGACTGAGGAAATACAGTAGCTTGTGGCAGATTAGTAATGTGTTTTAGGCACCTTTTTTAGAAAGACATTTTTGGGCACAAACTATTGGTATATACATAACATTTTTTTAACAGTAGATGGTGACACAGATAGGTCAGCTTCAATACAGTTGTCCTGAGCTGTTCCACAAGTAGTCAGAGCGAATTGAAGTGGATACTTATATCCTTGAGGTTCTTAATCTGCAGTGGATTCCCCTTTTGCTGCTGCTTAAATCACACCATAGTCATTAGCAAAGGGACTTCAAGGTAATTATACAAGTTCTGCTCTGTAAGGCAAACACAAAACTCCTATGGTGACATTCCTTCCTTAATTTCTTAATTCCTTCCTTCTAATTTACCGGATTAAAGGAATAAAACACATAGCTAATATCTCATGCAAACAATCTTAGCACCCTGGCTCTCTTCCACCCAATTTGCATTTTTTGCTTCTTCTGGGGCTTGGTTTCTAAATGTCCATCATAAAAAGTATTTCTGCCCCACCTATTTATATTTTCAAAACATATTTCTTTATAGAGTTAAAGGGTTTCTGTCACCCTGCAAAACTCTTTTTTTTTTTTTTGGATAGTTAGATTCCTCATAGTGCGATATAGGAGAATATAATAGTCTTACTTACTTTCATGCGGCCGATTCTTTATAAAACGAACTTTTATAATATGTAAATGAGGGCTCTACCAGCAAGTAGGGCGTCTACTTGCTGGTAGCTGCTGCAGAAATCCGCCCCCTCGCCGTGTTGATTGACAGGGCCAGCCGTGATCTCCTCCTCCGGCCGGCCCTGTCAGTAATTCAAAAATCGCGCGCCTCGCGTCATTTGGCGCAGGCGCTCTGAGATGAGGAGGCTCGTATCCTCAGCACTCCCTCAGTGCGCCTGCGCCGATGACATCACCGAAAGAGAATGACGCGAGGCGCGCGATTTTTGAATTACTGACAGGGCCGGCCGGAGGAGGAGATCACGGCTGGCCCTGTCATTCAACACGGCGAGGGGGCGGATTTCTGCAGCAGCTACCAGCAAGTAGACGCCCTACTTGCTGGTAGAGCCCTCATTTACATATTATAAAAGTTCGTTTTATAAAGAATCGGCCGCATGAAAGTAAGTAAGAGCATTATATTCTGCTATATCGCACTATGAGCAATCTAACTGTCCAAAAAAAAAAAATGAGTTTTGCAGGGTGACAGAAACCCTTTAAGTAGAAATGAATCCATAATTTATAAAATGACCCCAAAAAAACCAAATCATATTACACACTCAATAAAAACCAGGAACATATTTTCATGTCACAGTATTGCATATTTTTCTATCTAACCTATGATATTCCCCCTTTGTGCCCAGATATATAGTATGTTAAAATTGGGGTTACTTCGTGGCTTGTGATTTTAATGACTTGATAGATATGATTTAAAGAGTTTGTGCAGCCCTGTCCTTAGGATAGATCATCAATATCTGATCACTGGCATCCCCACCCATCAGCTGTTTAAAGTGGAGGCAGCACTGGTGCAAGTGCAAGTTCCCCTTCAAGATTACACTGCGTGTCGTCTCGTCTTCACTTGAATGGAACAAGCACTTAGAATTACACTGCCCGCCTCTGCAAGCGAAAAGACGTGCAGTCTTGAAGAGGAAGCAGTGCTCGTACAAGCGCCACCTTTTCTTCAAACAGTCAGACCCCACCAATCAGATATTGATGACTTATCCTGAAAATGACTAGTTTAATACTGTTTTAAGATATACAGGTGAAACTCAAAAAATTTGAATATCGTGCAAAAGTCCATTTATTTTAGTAATGCAAATTAAAAGGAATTGCATTAATGCAGCTTAAAATTTGAATTTTGTGAAAAGGTTCAATATTCTAGGCTCAAAGTGTCCCACTCTAGTCAGTTAATTAACCCATACCCCCTGAGCAAAGGGTACCTCAAAATTGTGACTTTGGGGTTTCATAAGCTGTAAGCCATAATCATCCAAATTATAACAAATAAAGGCTTGAAATATCTCGCTTTGCATGTAATGAGTCTCATATGTTAGTGTCACCTTTTAAGTTGCATTACTGAAATAAATGAACTTTGCACGATATTCTAATTTTCCGAGTTTCACCTGTATCTGAGCAGATTTTAGATATGTTTTTCATTCTGTAAGTAAAGAGAGTGGGAGACTCCCCATTGGAGTTTTGCACTTGCCTTATGGCTCCTTCAGGGCTCTTTCACACGAACTATACGGATTGGCTCCGGATGCGTTCGTTCAGTTTTGTCTGCGATTGTGTTAAGTTTTTTCCACACTTGTGCAATGCGTTTTGATGCATTTTTCACACGCGTGCTAAAAAACTGAAGGTTTACAAACATCTCTTAGCAACCATCAGTGAAAAACTTGCTTCCGGATGCAATGCGTTTTCCACTGAAGCCCCATTCACTTCGATGAGGCCAGGGCTGCGTGAAAAACGCACAATATAGAACATGCTGCGTTTTTCACGCAACGCAGAACTGACCACAGACCCATTGAAATGAATGGGTGAGGATTCAGTGCGGGTGCTATGTGTTCACGGAGCAGATGATTGTCAGGAAGGAATTGTTCTTTCCTGGCAATCGCCTCCTCGTCAGTGGAGCTAACCTCTGCATTTACCGTATCATCCACAGTATGAGGAGGAGTGATCGCTATTGCCGAAGCTCTTCCCCATACAGAATCATTGTTTGTGGGCAGCAGAGTACTGTTCAGACAGTATGACCTGCTGTCCACAAACTATAATTTAGGTGACTGCACCAACGATCCATTACCCAATGAAGGAGTGTTTTGATTGTTTATCGGTGGCACCTTTAAACAGGCCGATTATTGCTAATGCGCGCTCGTACAAATGAACATCGGGCAGTGAAAAGGGACCTTTACAAAGCTGATCGCTTATCTGGAAGTCATATTGCTAATGGCTAAGGTGTGGTTTGATTAACTGCACAAGAGGAATCCACTGGAGATTTGAATCATATCAGACCTAAGCATGGATTTCAATTCGAGATACCTAGCGAACTGTGCCAAACTTATCATGCCATGTGTGCTATTTTCATTCAATGTAGTTTGTGCACTTTTTAGACCTAGTAAGTGACAACAGTTTATAATGGGAATCTATTCTGAAATGGCTTGTTAAATTATGTAAACTAATATTATCAGAATATCTGTCCTATACTTGTTCAATTTAATTGGCTGTCAAGCAGGAAAAAAGTGATTTCCACTGTACAGTACCTGAGACGTTACATCTGATGCAAAGAAAGGGGACTGGCCTAGCTACCGAAATGAGCCAGTCAACCAGCGGTTTTAAAGGTGATTGTATTAAAAGGATCACTGAATGTGATTTTATTATGTATGATGTATAATTGTTTGTTTTGAAAATATGTTATATGGATCGGAACTACACCGGCTTGAGTAATGAGATCAGCTGGGCTATTTAAAGGGCTCGATTGCGAGCATGCGCAGTTATCGCCCCTGAAGAAGCGAGGCAGCGAAACCCGGGTCGGGCAGGAACGTGACGACTGATTTGTATTTTATGCCTTTTGTCTACTGACCTGTTGTAAGTAGAATAAAACCTTTTACTAAAAGATTGCTAAGGGTGCTTCACTATTCTGCCTATCTTCTTAAACCCTGTAGAGGAGGAGGTCTGAGAGGATCGTATCCTTTGGGTGTCGAGGAGAGGGGCTGATACCCTTTTGCCATCCACTTTTGACCGGGAGACATAGTTTCCAGCAGCGCGGTTCCAAAACCCTTTGACTTGTCTTTATCAGTGTGAGCGACCTACCACACTATTCCGGGACCAGCAGCAGCGCAAGTAACCGTCCTTGTTGGGACACAGGACTGACTTTCTGTTCTATTTTGTATCATACACACTACTAGCAGGACAACAATATAGAAAAGTAGCTGGTAGTGGAGAAGCCTGGACTCTGGAGCTGGGGATCAGTGGACCCGTGAGCAATTAAAGATGCCATAAAGTCCAATCATTTTGCATTTCAGACACAATAGATTTTTTCCTGCGGAGAACCCCGTTTAAGGAACTTAAAATGAATCCAATAAAGAGGACAAATTCTAGATCGGAAAAAATTATTATGCACATATTGTAAGCAAATTAAATATTGTGTGGTCAAACCCAAATGACTTAAAGGGGTATTACCATCAAATGTTTTTAAATCGCACCATAACAGCCGATATGTTAATATTCTATGTAATTTTTTATTTTATTTTTTAAATACAGGTGAATGGTTTTTTGGATATTATTTTTTGAAGTATAAAGTCATACAATTTGTTGAAGTATTCTACTTCCTGTCCTGGCTCTTCACTTGCTCCTTTGTTTGGACTTTTAGACACTTTTCTAACCTTTTTATACCTCATTCATAATGGGGTGTGGCTTAGTGGAAATGGGCATGGTTTAAATATACCTCTGTGTGCAAATTTTGGAGTAAAACCAAGAATTTATAGGTGGCGTAAACAAAAACTTAAACTAGACAGTCTAAAGATGCCA
Organism: Bufo bufo; assembly: GCF_905171765.1. Lineage (NCBI taxonomy): Eukaryota > Metazoa > Chordata > Amphibia > Anura > Bufonidae > Bufo > Bufo bufo. Next base: position 212,797,055 of record NC_053394.1, read on the forward strand.
CAGATTTTCCACCCAGAATCAGTCACTGTGCTAAATCTGGAGCAATTTAAAGAGGACCTTTCATCAGTTTCCTTGTAGGGCGGCCCCCACCAATGCCATGGGTGCTTTTTTATTTTTTTAAAACCCCCCTCCCGCCGTTCGTCCGCTGTGGTTCCCCGATATTTTGGCGCGCTGTATTGTAATTAGCTGTAACTTCGCAACGGGCGGAGGCGCAGTCTTCTGCTATAGGAGTCTCCTTCTCCCTGGCTGTGAGCACAATCCAATCAGAGCGGATCGCTCACAGCCAGGGAGAAGGAGATGCCCACAGCAGAAGACTGGGTCTCCGCCCTTTTGCGAAGTTACAGCTCATTACAATAAAGCGCTGCAAAATAACGGGGGACCACAGTGGACGAAGGAGGGGGGGCGGAGGGGGTTTAAAAAAAATACACCCATTGCATCAGAGGGGGCCGCCCTACAAGGTAATACCTATGCCTATGTCAAAACTGATGAAAGGGCTCATGCACACGACCGTATGTATTTTGCGGTCCGAAAAAAAACGGATCCGCAAAAAATACGGATAATGTCCATGTGCATTCCGTATTTTGCGGAACGGAACAGCTGGCCCCTAATAGAACAGTACTATCCTTGTCCCTAATGCGCACAATAATAGGATATGTTCTTTTTTTTTGTGGAACGGAAATACGGACATACGGAATACCTTCCGTTATTTTTTTTGCGGATCCATTGAAATGAATGGGTCCGCAAATAAAACGGAACGGACACGGAAAGAAAATACGTTTGTGTGCATGAGCCCTTACTCGTCTTACTTTTAGACAGTTTTAGTAAATATGCCCCACTGAGTTTAAAGGGATATTCTGGTTACATAAAGTTATCCCATATCTAAAGGATAGGGAATAACTATTAGATTGGTAGGAGTCCTACTGCTGGGACCCAATACCCTAAGGAGCCCCTGAAATGAACAGAGCAGCCAGTCAGGCATGTGCGCAGACGCTCCATTTATCTCTATGGGAGTTCCGAATATAGCCAAGCGCTGTATTCGGCTATCTCCAGCACTCTCATAGAAATGAATGGGGCAGCTGTTAGGGCATGCACGCAGCTGCTCCATTAATTTTGCGGACCCATTCTCGTGTTTGTTTCCAGCTTTGTGTACTTTTAAACTTTCAAGTCCAGCCTGTTGTACCCATTTAAAAAAAAAAATCATACTCACATGCTCTCCTCCATTCTGTTTCAGTTCCAGGGCAAACTTCTGCAATCTTCCAGTCCTCATCCTGTACACTTTCGGACAGACAGGGTCATGTATGCTGCTGCAGACAATGACTGGCCTCAATGGTCATGTGCCCCCTAGCGACATGTCACTGCTGGGTCACTTGCCACTTGGGGGTACGTCACAACTTAGGACACTCATTGGCTACAGTGACATATGTAAGCCCATTTGTCCAGAAGCTTACAGGACGGGGGCCAGAAGACCACAGAAGAGAGAGCTGGAGCTAGGGAGCTGGAATGGAGCTGCAGCGGGCAGGTGAGTGTGTTCGTTTCTACAGGTACAGAAGGTTGGGCTAGAAGTTTTAAACAAAAAAGTTTCTGAAAGCTGGAAACTATTTATCTCACAAAATTTTACATTAATATTAAAAGTAATGAAAATTTACCTGTCTTTCCTGCGTTCCCCCATGGGTACAGTGCTGATGGAAATTCTAGGCAAGCTGGCAATAGAATTTTGTGACTGGCTACTTGCAAACGAAGATGTTTCCAAGTTGAGGGGAGAATGAGGAGGGCTGGCAAGGCTGGGACTACTGCTCTCTGATTGTGAAAGGGAGCCTATGAAGAAAGATAATGGGCTTAATTCTGTGTCCACAAAGCAAGACATTTTGTTTAAAGAAGTAGCCATACGCATTAATAGCATATGTCTAAACCAGTAAAAGGGATTAACTTGTAAGATACCAGAAATGTCCTACCAAATAATGCTTTTTGTGGATTTATACTAAGAGTAGATTCACAAACAGCATAAACATTACAGTGTTGATATAAGCAAATAATCTGCACAACCCTTAATGAAATCCACTTGTGTTACATGCAGATATCATTATGGATTTTGGTGCAAATATAGCAGCAGATTTCAAAGTGCTAGGTCCAACATCAGGGGCTGCAGAGAACAGCTGATTGGTGGGGTTTCCAGGAATCAGAGCGCTGCCACCCGCTGTATACTGATGACCTATCCCGAGGATAGGTCATCAATATCAGCAGCCAGTAACACCCATTTAACATACACTTGGCTTCAATTAAGAATGGAGGCATTTCCAATTCTATGAAAATAATGGAATAATTTACAACATATATTTTATGTTGTTCATGATTTTCAAGATTTGTTAGCTATCAGTAAATGGACATAATCATGCAGAGACTCTCAACATGAACAGACCCAATATTGATAACACCTCTGTGAGCAAACTAGACCTCACAAACCTCTCATGATAGTTATGTACTATGGTACTATGTATTAAAGCCTTCCTGACATCTACCATACATGTTCGGAGGATGCCAGAGTCCCGAATTAGAGACAATCTGGATTACAGACTTTTAACCCCTCAAATGTCATGGTCAATTGTGTCATTAGTCATTTTCTGGAAACGCTGCGCTCTAGGTGACCAAACAGCTAGCCTGTGACAAGACGGCAAAAGCTGTTCAGTTGTTATTGCAGCCTGGAACATTCTAAAGGCTCTAAGGCCTGCCCCAGCAAACTTCCTGTGGCAGGTCTTGATAGGAATGCACTGAACCACCATAGATTGCATTGGTAATCATTGCAGTAGATGCAATCAGATGATAGCAATTTAAAGTCCCCTAGAGGGACTAAAAATATATATGAAAAAAGTTTTAAAAAATATATAAAAAAAACTAGGTCACATGTCCTCCATGTGTCACGTAACCACATGGGGGACTCATCACCACTGCCGCCAGTCAATGGCTGCAGCAGCTATAACACCACCATCAAACAAGAAGCTTACCAGCTAGGACCGAATCGAAACAGCCGCTGAGGAGGACTGTGTGTGTCCAGTTAAAAAATAAATAAGTCAGTCACTTTGTGATTGGTTATGCTGCGGGACAAATCATTCATATTTTGAAGTACAGTAAAGCCATTTCTCTCCACTTATAGTTTCTGTCTTACCTAAGCAGATGTGATATTTAGAAAATGAACAAACACACAAAGACTATGTAACATACCTCTGTCCGAACCCATTGGGCACCTCAAATATCTTGGTGTTAATGGGATTTTAATGCGTTCAGTTCTTGAGGATCCTGAAATGCATAAGACAGTTAGTCAGCAGCTCTTAAAGTGCAATAAATGTAAAAGGTGCAAATCTACTGTTGCTGTAATGCAAAAGCCTGTGGGTAATCAGACATATTCAAACATGTAATTTTTATTATTTTATATTGATATTTTTTATACTTTTCATCAGGGACAGACTGGCCCTAGACCCTACAGGGAAATTTTCCAGTAGGCCGATGCACAAGGGGCTGCACAAGCCCTCCTTACGGCAGTCTGCCAGGTACATATCAATCTGATGTGCTTGGTATTAATTAATGGTAGATGAATCAGGTACTTATGCCCCTTCGGAATTTAACTGTATCGCCATCCTCAGGACGGAGATACAGTTGAATACTGCAGGGGGACAGCAATATTTTATGCTGGACTGTGGTATTTGGTTCTGCTGGGGTGGTATTTTGTGTTGCATTAAGGTACTGCTGCCCTACCTACTTCTGTTGTTCCATCTTCTGTCAATTAGGACACGCCTACAACATGGGGCCACTTTAAAGGTTTTCCAGGACCACTTTAAATTCCCATCCCTGCTTTTAATATATTTTTTATACTTCTGGGAAGCCTACTGTCTTTCTGATCCATCAAAGCAGCTAAAAACGAAGATAATGGAGGACACGATCTGTCATGTGGAACACACCAGCCGTGCCCGATAGACCCCACTAATCGAGCTTGACAGTGGAGTCTGTAATTTTGATGGAAAGAATAGCACTGCATTCCCCACTATTCTTCCCGTCAAATCTTTCAATCTCCTGATGGCAGTGTGAACAGAGCCCAACATCTTTATTTTTTTTATATTGCACAAAGCTCTGTTCACACTTTTCAATTTTCAGTTTCACTTTAATGGCAAAAAAAACCCTAAAATAATGGAGTGCTGGATCAGTCATAGGACAAACAATGGTGTCCAACAGACCTCACTAACAAATCTACAGTATAGTGGATAAGTGTGTGATCACTGGGGGGTCCAAGCGCTCTCCACTATGGCTAGCAGTCCCAGAGGTGTGAATGGAGTGGTGGTCAAACATGCACAATACCGTTTCATTCTCATTGGGGACTCTGGGAAACCTTTTTTCCATCAACACTAGAAATCTGACAACTATACCCTACACTATGCATACGTACGGCATAACTGCTGTTAGTGTGAAAAACCACATTAAGTTAGATTCTTATCACAGCACTATATTGTATTTTTCTCTTTTCTTGTGTAATCCCCACTTAGTATGTGCTCCATTATTGACAGCGCAGTCCAGGGCACATCTTGTCTAATGTATGCAGCCCTGGAACAACTGTTTGAGGATGCATATCTTTGTTCAAAATGTGAGCAAATTGCCCGTTTGGAATTGCACATCGAGTATCTAAACAGGTGTATTTCAACACTGAGAAGCATTGACAATTTGGAGCAAGCACTCTATGGGGTAGATGTGGGGGAGGGTAGTAGCGAGGAATCTCAGGGAAGTGAGGTAGCTATCTGGATAACAGTTAGAAAACGGGGAAGAGTGCAAGGGAGGCTAGCCCTGATCGGACACACCCCAACAAGTTTGCACGGTTGGCAGATGAGGGGGGATGTCAGTTCAGGGAGAGCACTGCTGCAGCCGGACACTTCCTCTGCCAGTCAGGGAAATGTAAGTAACAGTAAGCAGGGGACCAGGAGAGCAGGGCAGGCCAGACAGGTGCTGGTAGTGGGAGACTCAATTATTAGGGGTACAGATAGGGCGATCTGTCATTAAGACCGTGATCGCCGAACAGTGTGCTGTCTTCCTGGCGCTCGAGTTCGACATATCGCGGATCGGGTTGACAGAGTACTGGGAGGGGCTGAAGAAGATCCAGCGGTCATGGTCCATATCAGAACCAATGACAAAGTTAGAGGTAGGTGCAGCGTCCTGAAAAATGATTTTAGGGATTTAGGTCAAAAGCTTAGGGCAAGGACTTCAAAGGTAGTATTTTCCAAAATACTACCAATACCATGAGCCACACAAGAAAGGCAGCGGGAGATTAGGGAGGTTAACAAGTGGCTCAAGAACTGGTGTAGGAAGGAGGGGTTTGGGTTCCTGGAGAACTGGGCCAACTTCTTTCTCGGCTACAGGCTCTATTGTAGGGATGGGCTGCACCTCAATAGGGAAGGGGCAGCTGTTTTGGGGGAGAAGATGGCTAGAAGGTTGGAGGAGTGTTTAAACTAGGGACTGGGGGGGAGGGGTAATTACGTTATAGGAGGGGAAGATAGTGCAGATAGAGAACCGAGTCACGGTAATGGAACTAGGGGAAGAAATGGAAGGAGGGACTAGAACAGCTCAGAAGGAAAATTGTAGGGTACAAAATATATATAAACCTCTTAAATGTATGTATACTAATGCCAGAAGCCGGACTAATAGAACTGGGAACTGGAATTAGGGATGTGTGAGGAGGATTATGACATAGTGGGAATAACTGAGACATGACTGGATGATAGCTATGACTGGGCGGTTAATGTACAGGGTTACGGTCTGTTCAGAAAGAATCAGCAAAACCGGAAAGGGGGAGGGGTCTGCCTTTATTTAAAGTCCTGTCTAAAGCCCACACTCTGGGAAGATATAAGTGAGGGACATGAACATGTGGAGTCACTGTGGGAAGAAATACATGGAGGCAAAAACAATAATAAAATACTAATAGGAGTTTATTATAAACCACCTAATATACCAGAGTCCACAGAAAATCTAATTGTGAGAGGTACATACCATATGGGAATAAAAGGTTAAGAAAAAAGAAAAAAAACAATGTGGATAAATAGAACCTTAAAGAAAGCAATACATGATAAAAAGAAAGCATTTAAATCACTAAAACAGGAATGTAGTGTGGAAGCACTGAAAAGCTATGATGAAAAAAATAGAATACGTCAAAAACAAAGAGACCGAGAGATTAATTGCCAAAGAGAGTGTTGTGCCTTTTCATAGGTAAATGCATTCATATCTAATTCATTATTGTCAAAATGGATGTTCATTGCCTCTAAGAGCCATGCTCGACTATAGTTACAATTTTGTATGTCTTGAGTAGGCCAAATTAAGGTCACACAAAGGTTTCTACTTCAGTGTTATTTTTCTCATGAATGTACCAGTCTAAGTAGAGGCCTCTCCTTGTCTACTTTTAAATTTATGACGGGAGGTAAAGATAAGCTCTGTGCAGCTGGTGATAATTACCTATACAATTAGGCATTTATTAATGAAGCAAAATATATAATATGTATGTATTCATTTAATGAGCCTTAGTTAGTCCTTAGCATAAGACAATCAGTAGGACATACATATATTTGTTTATATTATATTGTTATATGTTACGAAGACAACATGTATCCAGTATATTGTATATATTTCTCATTAGAAGAGTGTCTGTGAAGATGTGTGTTTTGTAACAATTAATCACATCTTTGGTATGACAGAGGAGGTACTGATATCTCTGTGAGAAAACAAGGGAATTTACGATCCACAAATAAACAGTGTGAGAAACACTAAGTGAGACGCCTAGAGGTCTGTCTCTAAATGCTACAAGTGTCAGAATTAATCGATATGGCTTTGAATTAAAGCTTCTAAGGTCAAAATGTATATTCGGACTTATATAAGTTAACCCTTTATACTATGATGCAAATAGCTTATACAGCAGTGCCACCTATGTGTCAGTAGGTGACATTACAACAGTAGCAAAAATGCATTCTGGGTAGGGTTATGATGTCACATTTTATCAATGGTCACGCCCATCCGACAATGATTGGAAAGTTCCCAAACTAGGAAGGTGTGTCTAACTGATAAGTTTGGGATCATAAGCCATAGAGAGAAAGTAAGAGAAAGTAAGAGAAAGTGAGAAGGAAGGAGAAAGAAGGAAGGAGAGGAGAAGTTGAGGTCTATCAAGATGAAAGCCAGGGTGAGATGTGCTATGATGGACCACCCAGCTTTCCTAGGAGCAGAAGTGAGATTCCTACTAGGACTTGGTAAGAGACACAGAAAATGATATTTCATTTTATTAAGACTAATTTGATAGTGTGGGTGAAATTATACCATCTAGATTGGCGAATAAATAAATGATTAAATTAATTGATCATCTCCATATTGAGATGTAGTCTTAGGATATTGTGAGGCTTCATTCTACCTGCAGAAGAATCTAGACTCATAATCTAGCAAAACATTAAATAATTGCTTATATATATATATATATATATATTGATAGAACATTCTTCGCCAAGCTAAGTGATGGATTCCCACAAGGAAGATTTGTTTCAAATCCTTCCCATTTAAGATCCTAGATCCCTGTTATTTGTCTTAATAGTCTTACCAAAAAGTTATATATGTGAAAATAGTCCAGGATTGGGCGAAAGGATACAGTTATCTCTTCTAAGTTATATCCTTGAATGGATTTGCCCATCTTGAAGTCATGTGATGTGTAGTTGGTTAGAGGGGGGTGGAATGTATTCAGCATTCTATATTGATGTCTAGGATTAGACATGCCCATCCTGATATCATGAGGTTTTCTCTGAACAGAAGTAATGTATATAACTTATGTTTATATTTTGATATCCTAACCTAATAATAGCTTTGTTATAATGTGACGAGTTATCACATGTATTGTTAAGCTTGTAATGCTTTATATTAACGCTATATATATTCATTTGCATGTATCATTGTGTTTATTACTTATATATGTTTATAACCGTGTAACCAATAAATCTGCATATTTTTATAATACCTATGTATTATTGTATAATGCAGAACTACATTTTATCATTAACATCATCTCACGTCAAAAAGAACTTATTTATCTGAGGAAATAGTCGGACTCAGATGTGAATTGTATCAATTAGGTTGTCTACAATTCACCAGGTCATGATTTTAAGAATTTATGACAAATTTTATAAATTTTATTTTTTTATGATTAATAATTTTTATGACCATAATTAATAATTCTTAATTGAATTATTACCCACCGACAAGAGCAAAACTAACTCTTAAATGTTTTTCAATTATATAAATGGTAAAAAGTATAAATCTGAAGGTCTCGGCCCTCTACAGAGTAATGAGGGGGGAGTTGCAGAGAGCGATGAGGAGAAAGGAAAGCTATGAAATATTTTTTTTCTCCACTGTATTCAGTGAAGAAAAGAAACCGTCAGATGAAATGCAGAATGTAAAAGTTAATTCCCCATTAAAAGTGCCCTGTCTGACCCGGGAAGAAGTACAGCGGCGTCTTAAAAAGATTAAAATAGACAAATCACCAGGACCAGATGGCATACATCCCCGTATCCTAAGAGAATTAAGTAATGTCCTAGCCAGACCCTTATTTCTGATATTTAAGGACTCTATACTGACAGGGAGTGTTCCACAGGATTGGCGCATAGAAAATGTAGTGCCAATATTCAAAAAGGGTCCAAAAACAGAGCCCGGAAACTATAGGCCGGTAAGTTTAACATCTGTCGCGGGAAAACCGTTTGAACGTTTTCTAATAGATGCCATATCAAATAACGCCATATCAGCATGGCTTTATGAGGGATCGGTCATTTCAAACTAATTTAATCAGTTTCTATGAGGAGGTAAATTCTAGACTTGACAGCGGCGAATCAATGGATGTCGTATATCTGGACTTCTCCAAAGCATTTGACACTGTACCGCATAAAAGGTTAGCATATAAAATGAGAATGCTTGGACTGGGAGAAAATGTCTGTATGTGGATAAGTAACTGGCTGAGTGATAGAAAACAGAGGGTGGTTATCAACGGTACACACTCAGATTGGGTCACTGTCACTAGTGGGAGTACCTCAGGGGTCAGTATTGGGCCCTATTCTCTTCAATAGATTTATTAATGATCTTGTAGAAGGCTTGCACAGTAAAATATCAATTTCTGCAGATGACACTAAACTGTGTAAAGTAATTAAAACGGAAGAGGACAGTATACTGCTGCAGATGGATCTGGATAGATTGGAGCCTTGGGCAGATAAGTGGCAGATGAGGTTTAACACTGACAAGGTTATGCACATGGGAAGGAATAATGCAAGTCACCGTACTTACTAAATGGTAAAACACTGGGTAACACTGACAAGGACCTAGGAATTTGCATCAAAAGGGGTATAGATGCCCGTGATGAGAACATAGTCCTACCACTTTACAAAATCACTAGTCAGACCACACATGGAGTACTGTGTACAGTTCTGGGCTCCTGTGAACAAGACAGACATAGTACAGCTGGAGAGGGTACAGAGGAGGGAAACTAAAGTAATGACTGGGAAAGGGGGACTACAGTACCCTAAAAAGTTATCAACATTAGGGTTATTCACTATAGAAAAAAGACTGAGGGGAGATCTAATAATTATGTATAAATATATCAGGGGTCAGTACAAAGATCTCTCCCATCATCTATTTATCCCCAGGACTGTAACTGTGACAAGGGGACATCCTCTGCTTCTGGAGGAAAGAAGGTTTGTACACAAACATAGAAGAGGATTCTTAACGGTAAGAGCAGTGAGACTGCTGAGGAGGTGGTGATGGTGAGTAGGGATCGACCGATATTGATTTTTTAGGGCCGATACCGATAATTTGTCAACTTTCAGGCCGATAGCCGATAATTTATACCGATATTCTGGGTATTTTTATTTTTGAGGGAAAAAAAAAATTCCTACACAAATCTGCTGAAAATTAATGTTTATTGTTAACGTGTATTATTATTTTATTTTTTTTGTAAATCTTTTTCATTTATACTTAATATTTTTGTGTTTTTTTTTTTTTTACTAACTTTTAGCCCCCTTAGGGACTAGAACCCTTGTCCTATTCACCCTGATAGATCTCTATCAGGGTGAATAGGAGCTCACACTGTCCCTGCTGCTCTGTGCACACAGCAGCATGGAGCTTACCATGGCAGCCAGGGCTTCAATAGCGTCCTGGCTGCCATGGTAACCGATCGGAGCCCCAGGATTACACAGCTGGGGCTCCGATCGGAGGAGCAGGCGAGAGGGGATCCTGTGGCCACTGCCACCAACGATTAATACTGGGGGGGGGGGGGGGCGCACTGCGCCACCAATGTTTTTACTATTGGGATGGGGGGGGGCGCACTGCGCCACCAATGATTAATACTAGGGGGCTTGAGGGGGGGGGGGGGGGGCGCACTGCGCCACCAATGAAGATACCTCTCTTTCACATACAGGAGGCGGGAGCTGGCTGCAGAGTCACATAGCCGGCTCCCGACCTCTAAGAGCGGTAGCTGCGATCCGCGGCACCTAAGGGGTTAACTACCGCGGACCGCAGCTGCCGTTCATAGAGGTCGGGAGCCGGCTATGTGATTCTGCAGCCAGCTCCCGCCTCCTGTATATGAATTAATGAAAGACTCATCTTCATTGGTGGCGCAGCGGCCACAGCCCCTCCCCTCCTCTTGTCTCCTCTCCTGCCATTGGCGGCAGCAGCATCACAGGGGGAGGAGACACTGCTTCCTTCTCCCCTGTGCTGCGGAGGGAACACAGAACGCGCTGAGAGCAGCGTGATCTGTGTTCCCAATACGTTATCGGTATATCGGCAAAATAGATGCCGATACCGATAACGTTCAAAATCCTCAATATCGGCCGATAATATCGGTAAAACCGATAATCGGTCGATCCCTAATGGTGAGTTCACAAAAAGAGTTCAAGAGGGGCCTGGATGTATTTCTGGAGTGTAATAATATTACAGGCTATAGCTACTAGAGAGGGGTCGTTGATCCAGGGAGTTATTCTGATTGCCTTATGGAGTCTGGAAGGAATTTTTTTCTCCTTAAGTGGGGAAAATTAACTTCTACCTCACAGGTTGTTTTTTTTCCCTTCCTCTGGATCAACTTGCAGGATAACAGGCCGAACTGGACGGACAAATGTCTTTTTTCGGCCTTATATATACTATGTTACTATGTATAATAGAAACAAAACTGAACTTTAAATTAAAATTTTCCTCTGGTTCCACATAAAAGCGATTCCATCTCTAGAGCTTACATTTATGCTTTATGTGAAGTGTTCCGTGATCTTTACTGGCTAAGAAACTGCTAACTTGTAAGATCATGATCAGTAGAACCTCCACATGATATTAATAAGATTATATCAATATCAATGATGTCCAAGGACATATGAAAGTGAAACGGGAATTATGGGGTCAAAACCTCCCTTTTGTACCCTCCTTTCTAATTCCCATAATGCTCTTCCTAAGGCTAGTTTCAAACTAGTATTAAAACTATCCAACAGTCTGTTCCGGCAGAGCCAGTGTTCAATGTATCCAGCATTGCTAGATACTGCCTATTCCTGCCGCAGCCCATTGACAATTATGGGAATCGGCAGGGATCTAGCCTGTTTCTGGCATTAGTGGTGGGATTCAGCTAGACAAAAACCGGTCCAAGCACAATTTTTTGTTTGGTTAAATCCAAGCAGTAACACCAGAACCAGGCAATATCTCTGGAGGGTCCCATCATAGTGAAAGGGGCCTGGCAGTGATCCTGATACAATGAACTTCGGCAGGATGTTCCGCTGCCGAAACAGCCTGCCGGATAGTTTTAATGCTAGTGTGAAACTAGCCTTAGACTATTGTATATTACGCAGTACAAGTTTCTGCCATCTACTGATCAGAGATGCTAACCAGACATCAAACAGCATTACACACAAACAGCAGTCAACAATGAAGGGTGAGTGACAGCTCCAGCTTCTCCACAAAAAAAAAACTTAAAATCCTGTCAATGCATAAGGTTGCTTACCTAAACGGGCACTGGAAGGCAGAGAGTTGGAGCCATGTGATACCCTAGGACGGGAGGTATCACAGTATTCACTTGGGTGTTTGTGACTCAGGTCCAAGCTTAACCTGCCATGGTGTTGCGCACTGGGCAGAGTTAGAAAATAGTTATATTAAAAAGAAATTTAATTTCAGTTCAAACTATATTGTTTGGAACACAACATGGCACAGTCTTAATCACCACAATACCCGTGACTATGATGATTAGTACAAATGCATCTCATAGAAAACATAATGCCTCGTATAAATAAAGGTGTCCGTGTCCTTCATAGTAATCAACAATGGTTGAACTTTTTAAAAGTCACAAAAGCTACTGATTATTTGCTCTTTCTTGCTTACCTTACATTGTTTTGACACAAGTATCCCATAAAAGTAACCACTCTGTTCATAGCTCCCCCTCATATGTAGTGTTTCTGTGAGGAGCCATGGACAACATAGTGCCCTGGCTGCTACAGCAATGATGATTCCTGCAATCTTTACATGTGACACTTGCCTCACACACCCTTATTTTGGTAGCAGTAGTTCTGAACAATGTAAGGCAATTTTGAGCATAAGGACAGTGTGCAATATGGATGTGTTTTAAGGCTTAGGCTACTTTCACACCAGCGTTTTTTGCGGATCCGTCATGGATCTGCAAAAACGCTTCCGTCATGAATGGATCCGGTTGTATTATGTCTTCTATAGCCATGACGGATCAGTCTTCAACACCACTGATAGTCAATGGGGGACGGATCCGTTTTCTATTGTGTGTTCGCTTCGTCAGGCGGACACCAAAACGCTGCAGGCAGCTTTTTGGTGTCCGCCTCCAGAGTGGAATGGAGACTGAACGGAGGCTAACTGATGCATTCTGAGCAGATCTTTTTCCATTCAGAATGCATTAGGGCAAAACGATCCGTTTTGGACCGCTTTTGAGAGCCCTGAACGGATTTCACAAACAGAAAGCCAAAACACTAGTGTGAAAGTAGCCTTATATGGGTGCTAAGTGCTGGACAAGTGACGAAACAATAAAATGAAAAGCTGTACCTTTGATTCATGTGCTGAGAGCAGGCCTGGCCTGTAGAGGAGGGACAATTATTAGTGGGAACACGATGACTCCAGGCGGTGTAGATTGGATTTCTTAAAACTGCGGTAACAGCAGGACAAGGAGCAAGGCTTCGAGGTACAGTACCTAATTAATATGCATAATAGATGTATCTACATACTCCAATATTACAGCAGTATTAACACATAGCGTGTGCACAAAGTTATTCATTTAAATAAGTTTTTAACTCACCAGACATACCAGATCCATATAAGGTAGATGCAAAAATGTCACTATGGCGGGGAGAACGTGTGGGAGAGAACCTAACCCACTCATGATTCAGTTCAGGAGACAGGCGATCCTCAGAACTAGGGGAAAACTTCTGTAAAGAGAGACAAGAAATAATCAGTATTGGTGAGCTATCCACTTTCACGGGTTATCAAACAAAGTAATGAAAACTAACTTGTAGTGAATGGTGGGGAATACTGACAGGTGCCAATCTGTGTTTTAAAGCTGGCGCAGACAATGGTCTCGGCCTCTTGACTTCTGGCTCTTCTGCCCTCTGCAAGCAGCTTTCTACATCTCCACTTCCTCTAAAGCCTGTCAAAGAACAGTCTACCGCGTCCTCTATGCAGCATTTTACAACCCCTCTGTTATGATGGGTTTTATGGGTATTCTCTTGGGAGTTGGTAGGAAGAGAAGTTGGTAAAGGACTAGTAGGCGGTGAACCAGCAGTTACAGTGGAATCAGACGCTGAGCTAGACTGGTGTCGATGTTTAAATTTTATAGAGTCACTGCGTTTAGGAGGAGTTGGAGGAGATGGTGGTCGGTCTACTTTTGAAGGCTGGGAAGAATGACACATTACTGATCCAGGTGTCATAAAAGATAGTTTTGGGGGTGTCTGAGGCCTCTTGAAAGTCTCTGGATCAAAGATGGACTTTCTCTGTCTTGGTCTTTTAAAGACAGTGAACTCACTTTGGGAATGTCCAGGGCTTACCATAACCTTTGGCCATGTCCCACTACTCCTCTTGCCAGTGGATGCCTCTACTAGAACATCTGTAATAGCTTCAGTATAGCCAAGGGGTCTTCCCTCCTCTTCTAGCAATTCATAGCCACGTCCCATAAAAGCATCTCCACCTATAGACCCTAAGCTGTGCTCAGAGTGACTGTGGCAGCTCAACTGAAGTGCTCTCTCGGATCCACTGCAATCTCCCATCTCTTTCTTGTGATCAAGAATATCTGCGCGAAAGATGTCTGTCTGTGTTGAGCTGTTATTCTTTAGGTTCCTTTTATTCTGAGCCTGAATGTTTGGAGGGAGAATACGACAAGAATCCTTCAGGTTTTCAAAGAGGTTTTGCCCACTCCAAGATGTCATGGGTGGGAAGACCTATAAAATAAAAAATAAAATAAATATATATCTTACTGGTATTGAATTGAACACCAAGCATTATTCAAAAGACACTAAATTATTATATTAACTATAACCATCATGTTTTTAATATTTGTCATAATCACCAACGCATGCTATGTAGTCACTAATATTTACATTAAAGACGCATTCCCACAATTATTTTTATTCTCTGAATTGTTAGAAAGGTACATAATGTAAACTGCAGTGAATTTTATTTTCTTACCAGTAACACTATTTGTGAGTTATAACCTCCCTTCTGATCCTCAGCTGTGTCATATTACCAGCACTATGACTTTCAAAATAACGCAGCATCTTATGTGTGGACATGAAGGCAGTTTATCTATGTATTCCTATGGGAGCCTCAATAGCAGTCTCATAAGGATGAACAGAGAAGTAACTGACTTCCTGTCCTGTTTCAGCTGGAGATCATAGAGTTGGACACATGACACAGCTGAGGATCACAAGGGATGTTATAATGTATAAATACAGTCACTGGTAAGACCCTGCCATTTTTCACCTTAAAAGGGTTCTCCAAGAATTAAAAAAATGAAAATACTTCAATATTATTTTATAGTAAATATATTTACAAATACCTTTCATTACTTAGAATCGCTTGTTTTGTCTAGGGAGCAATCATTAGGAGAAATAAAATGGCCACCGTCCTATCAGTACACACAAAACCTGTCCTAATCACACAGGAGGAGCTTTATCCTCCTCTCTGCTCAGCTTGTCAGGAATCATGATCCTGAATACAGGTGAATCTCTGTGGGAATGGAGAAGATGAGGAAACATGAGAGGAGGGTGAGGTGTGGCTAATGAGCAGCAGCTCTTGTTTACAATCTCCATTACCACAGCCTGTCCTGTCCGTCCTCTCTGTACTTTATGTCTCCTAATGAACTAAATTCTCCAGAGATTCAGCTGAAGATGTTATCATCTGTATTCGGGATCATAATCCCTGGCAAGTAGAGAGGAGGAGGATGAGGCAGCTTTTTAACCTCAGTATTGTAAAGTAACTTTTCCTCATGTGTGATCAGGACAGGTTTTGTGTGAACTAATGGGAAAGCGGCCATTTTGTTTCCCCTGAGGATTGCTCCCCAGACAAAATGAGCCAATATAACTAATGAAAGGTATTTGAGAATATATTTATAATAAAGGATGCAATAAGTCTCAGTGGGTCACCTGCATATACTACCGTGAGATGGTGTTCACTCCAAGGGCAACACCCCAAGCCCGTAAAACGTATAGAACAAATGAAAATGTAAATTGGAGGGCACTCAATTATCAGGAAGTCAAATGAAGATTAGATACATTTATTAGAATAAAAAGCCCGATTTGTTAGAATAAAAAATATATATAAAATAAAGGCTATGCGGTCTTTACAAAAACACCAGACTGTGATCTCATTAGTACTAATACCCTATTTCAGGGAAATCCTTTTGTGGATGCCTGTGTAGATCAGTGCTCCCCCCTTAATATGGGGTAAGATCGTACTGCTATGATGAGCACTATCTCCACCTGGAGCATCACCCCAGTGATAATCGCAGAGGATAATTGGATTGCAATAATTGATACTAGTATACAATATAGCACAGATGAAGATAGACAAAAAATAAAAAATAAAAATACAATAATATGATTAGAAAGACCCAAGCACACTTAAGTTCGCAGCCCTAGAAAACATTAGGAGATCGTGGCGAGGGGGGAACTCTGTTGCAAAAATGTCCAGAGCAGAGGTAAGAAAGATTTATGAATTCGACACATTAGCCCCCACAGGCCTTAATGCAAAGATGGACTGGTTCGGCTTTTTATAAATCAAGTTCCACTTGACAGGGCGGATGCCGATGGGGGATGGGAGGTCGGGGCCAGGCTGTTTACCAGCATCCCGACTTCTCCTTCCAGGTCGGCCTCCGTCCCTTACACGACCATCAGCCCTCCATATTAGTATTCCTTCCTATAGGTGATCATCCGTTATATATATATATATATCTCACTATTTATTCCATTATTAATTCCAGTATAATTCCCTATTTTCTACACTATGGACTTTTTCATTTTACCTTCTCATATTCTACTATATTTATTATTGGTTTTATAATACTATTGAGATATAAGAAAGCTATCAATAGTATGGTTATTTTTATATTTATGAAACATATGGTCATTTTTCTTTTTTTGTATCAATCAATTACCCATATCAGGGATATAGTATCCCCAATAGCCTTTTTTCCGTAGTACATATTGTATTAAATAAGGAAAATTAGGGACAGGATTAGTCCCACAGTCAAAATCATCTACGGAATTGTCAGTATCCAGTATATCAAGTTTTTAATATGTAGTATACCTTGTATTATATTTTCATTATTTATTATTGTCCATTATATATTTTTATATATGTTTTTATTATTTTTCTATTATGTTTGACAATTTTTAGGATGTAACATATAGACTAATATCTAATATAGTTTATACATATTGAATGCATACCGCATAAAAGACGCATAGTCTCTGCAAAATTATGTATGACTACCTGCCGATTCATTGGAATCCGCTCCATATATTATCCCCTTCTGAGTTTTTTTTCCTCCCCGTAATGCCAGCTACGCTATAAAAAGGCACTAGCATCAGTATACTATCAATCACTGAGGAAGGGACCGTAGTCCCGAAACACATTTGGTATTGATAAAGACAGTATATGAATTCAAGAACGTACATACTAGATGGCCATACTGAAAATGTAACTATTGGAATGTACCAAGATAGCCACCTGACCACAATTGAGGACGATCATCCCTGAATCATAGACAGCGCTGTAAAGAAAAGAACGGCGATCCCAGCACACGTGGGACGCCGACCGGAGCGCATACTAACGTAACAACTGACAGACACATACAAGCCGGCACTATCATACCAAGTCCATCGGAGGGTAACGTAGCCCTTGTGGCAAACATACAGATTAATAGAGCTATTGGTTTATATGGCAATACTTGCTGATGAATGATTATACCAAAACGGGATTTCTCACAATTTAACTGCGGCAATACACAGAGACCGCAGGAGAGGTCTGGACAGTACAAGCATACCCCTGATAATATAGTGAATTAAGAGGTATTGGTCTACCCTCACTGAAAGGGATTAATGTACTGCATTATAGAAGGATTCCATTTTTAATCCTATTTATATTTTATTCACATTTTGGAAGAATATTACGTTGCATTGCAGCGGGACTAGTCATCCAAGTGATCATTGGGAGGGATCCTGAAGACAACTGTTTTTGATTCAGAAAATTGCCATCCTTACCATTATAATCATATTATTGTATTTTTATTTATTTTTTGTCTATCTTCATCTGTGCTATATTGTATACTAGTATCATTTATTGCAATCCAATTGTCCTCTGCGATTATCACTGGGGTGATGCTCCAGGTGGAGATCGTGCTCATCCTAGCAGTACGATCTTACCCCATATTAAGGGGGGGAGCACTGATCTACACAGGCATCCACAAAATGATTTCCCTGAAATAGGGCATTAGTACTATTGAGATCACAGTCTGGTGTTTTTGTAAAGACCGCATAGCCTTTATTTTATATATTTTTTTTATTCTAACAAATAGTGTTTTTTATTCTAATAAATGTATCTAATCTCCATTTGACTTCTTGATAATTGAGTGCCCTCCAATTTACATTTTCATTTGTTCTATATTTATAATAAAGTAATATTTAAGTATTTTCATTTTCTTAATTCCTGGAGAACCCCTTTAAGGACCAGGCCATTTTTAGCAAATCTGACATGTGTCACTTTATGTGGTGATAACTTTAAAACGCTTTTACTTAACCAGGCCATTCTGAGATAGTTTTCTCGTCAAATATTGTAATTCATGACAGTGGTAAATTTCTTTAATTTTTATTTATAAAAAAAAAATGCTAAATTTACAAAAAAATTTAAAAAATTAGCAAATTTCAAAATTTACATTTCTCTTTTAAAATAGATAGTAATACCCCCAAAATAGTTATTACTTTACATTCTCCATATGTCTACTTCATGTTTGGATCATTTTGAAAATGACATTTTTTGGGGACGTTAGAAGACTTAGAAGTTTAGAAGCGAATCTTAAAATGTTTAAGAAAATTTCCAAAACCCAATTTTTTAAGGACCAGTTCAGTTATGAAGTCACTTTGTGGGGCTGAAACCACCCATAAAACACCCCATTTTAGAAACGACACCTCTGAAGCTATTCAAAACTCATTTTACAAAAACTTTGTTAACCCTTTAGGTGCCCCATGAGAATTAAGGAAAATGGGAATGAAATTTCTAAATTTCACTTTTTTTTTTCCAGCAGATTTTACATTTTAATCTATTTTTTCTGCAACACATCAAGGGTTAACAGCCAAACAAAACTCAAAATCTATTACCCTGAATTTGGAGTTTATAGAAACACCCCATATGTGCTCAAAAACTGATGTATGGGCGCACAGCAGGCTTCACAGTGGAAGCAGCACCATATGGCTTTAGGAGAGCGTATTTAGCTGGAACGGTAATTGGGAGATATGTCGCATATGAAGACACCCTGAGGTGGCCATACAGTGGAAACCACCAAAAAGTGACCCCATTTTGGAAACTACACCCCTCAAGGAATCTTTCAAGGTGTGTAGTGAGCAATTTGACCTCGAAGATGTTTCCTAGAATTAGGAAACACTTGGCAGCGAAAATGAAAACTTGCATTTTTTTTTTCACAAAAAAGTAGCTTTACACCCACATTTTTCACTTTCCCAAACGGTAACAGGACAAAATGCACACCACATTTTGTTATGCATTTCCCCCTGAATATGGCAACACCCCATATGTGCTCAAAAAATTATGTATGGGCGCACAGCAGGGCTCTAGAGTCAAACAGCAAAATGGATTTTGTTTACCTGAACTGGCAGACATTGATTTTAGGTGCCATGTCGCATTTAAAAGATTCCTGAGGTCCCCAGAAATTAAAAACCCCAAAAAGTGACCCCATTTTGTAAAGCGTACCGCCGCAAGAACAGCACACATTTGTGAAAATGAAAAATTACTAGCAGACCACAATTTTTCACTTTCACAAGGGATTAAAGGAGAAAATGCATTTGCAGTATGTGTTTCCCATTTTCTCCCCATTCAGGAAACACCCCATATGTGCTTGTAGCCTGCTGTATGGGCACACAGCAGGCAAACCGCAAAATATGGATTTTGCTGGCAGGTCTGAATTGGCAGACATGGATTTTAGGTGCCATGTCACATAAAAAAAAAATCCTGAGGTCCCCAGAAATTAAAAACCCTAAGAAGTGACCCCATTTTAGAAAGAGTACCCCCGTACAAACATTTTAGGGGTTGAAACGGCACTTTTGACCTAACAGGTGTTTCACAGAAATGAATATGTAGTGGTTGTTGAAAAGTGGATATGTAACCTATGCGGATTAAATCAGAGATATAAGGTGGTAAAACTACAGGGTAGTTAATTAAATTAATACTCCATGGATGAGTGGTAGATTTTAAAACAATCCTGCATGCACAGGTCAGGTTTTTCAGGATAGGTTTCGCAGTGGTAAATAGTGTCTTTCCTTATCCCCCTTTTGGAACACACCCTGCATCTTTTTTGGGTCCTTCCCTTTCTTGCTGTCTGGGGGACTTGACCTGAAAAATGTTGCCCTGGTACAACATGAGTACCATGACTTCCTGAAGTATTGGAACCCTCCTTGGCCTGACTTTGAAAAATTAGGGCCTTGATAACCACCTCTTGGAACTGAAGGAAAGTTCCTGTGTGGCCTGCAGATTGAAATAGAACGTACGCATTGCACATTGCCATCTGCACAATGTGTGCGGCCAGCTTTCTGTACCACACTTTTGTTTTTCGTGTGGCACCGTAAGGCTTCAGAAGTTGATCTGAAAGATCCACTCCTCCCATGTGCCCGTTGTAGTCCACGATACAAACTGGTTTGGGGGTGGTCGTTGTGGTACCTCGTACAGGAGCAGGGGAGCTGGTTTTAGTGTGAAAGGTGGTCAGTACAAGGACGTCCCTCTTGTCCTTGTACTTAACCACCAGCATGTTCTTATGGAGGAAAGCCCTACTTTCATCCATTCTCAGAATGCTTTAAGGCATTTTTATTACTTTCTGCAAACATTTTGGATATCCTTCCACAAGCTTCTCACAATAGTTGGTCGGAATTTGGGCCCATTACTCCTAACACAACTGGTGCAACTGAGCAGTGTTTGTTGGTTGCCTTGCTTGCACCTGCCTTTTCAGCTTTGCCCATAAATTTTCAATAGGACTGAGATCAGGGCTTTGTGATGGCCACTCCAAATACTTGACTGTGTTATCCTTAAGCCACTTTGTAACCAGTTTGGCAGTATGCTTCGGGTCATTGTCCATTTGGAAGACCCATTTCCGCCCAAGCTTTAACTTCCTGGCTGATGTCTTGAGATGTTGCTTCAGTATTTCCACACAATTTCCTCATGATGCTATCTATTTTGTGAAGTGCACCTTGCCCGTTTGCTAGGCAGGTACTGGCGGAATCTAATCCTTCCTTTGAAAAGTAATAGGGACTCATCTACACAGACATTTTTATCTGGGTTGTACACCTCAGCAAACCTGGTGTTAAAGTGGTCAATGACAGGCCTAACCTTGAACAAACGGTCAAATGTCGGGTCGTTTTGGGGTGGGCACTGTGCATTGTCATTGTATTGTAGGAATTTCCTAATTGACTCAATCTTTTCCAGGTCACGGTGTTACTGTAAATTGGAGTCTGGTAGAAAATGTCCGAACTCCAATATTGTCTAACGTTTGGCTTCTTTTACAACACCCATATGCAGAAAGAGTCTCCAAAACTTCATCTTGCACTTACTGGGGTCCAACCTAGGGGTCTGGCATATGCCGATGTAGGGTTTTGATCAATGAATTGTTGGACGTATAAATTGGTTTGGGCCACCATTAAATTTACAAAATCTTCAGAGAAGAAGATTTTGAAAAAAATCTAGTTCAGTAAAGCCCGCACAGTCTATCTGTATTTCAGAGCTGTGGCATCCTCTTCACCCTCACTGGCAGACTCAGTATCAGAGACAAGCATGGCGTATGCCTCTTCAGCTGAGTATACTCGTTGGCATGGACGGGACATTTTTATTTCATTGGGGTGTGACGTGTGAAATGTGTAAACCTTTATTTAGTGTGAGGGGTGTGTATGTTGTGTTTTCACATGTGAAGGGGCTTGTAATAAATAGTGTTGATCACGAATATTCGAATTGCAAATTTTAATCGCGAATATGAGCACTTAGATAATTTGCGAATATTTAGAATATCGCAAAATATATTCGTAATCGCGAATATTCATTTTTATTACCAGTTTATGCGAATTTTTATGCGAAATTTAATGCAAATTTTCACAATCAAGAAAATAATGCCTGAAGATCACAAATTCGCAAATTCTCGAATATATGGCGACTATTCATCCAAATATTCGTGAAATATAGCGAATTCGAATATTGCCCCTGCGGCTCATCACTAGTAATAAATTTGAAAAGGAGTAAAGAAAAAAAAAAGTTTTGAAAAAATTGCAAAGATGTTGCGTGCAAAAATCTACACTAACACTACCTAAAATTGATATATATATATATATATATATATATATATATATATATATATTTGGAAAAAAATTACCAGCAGCACCACCAAAACAGAAATCAAGTAGAGAGGGTGCAAGTCTGAGTATGGTAACTGGTGCTTACCCACTGATACGGAACAAAGAAATCGGACTGCACTCCAGTTGTGTCTTCAATGAAAAAAGGTTTATTCACCCATAAGTGGCACAAGCGACGTTTCGGCTCGCAATGAGCCTTTCTCAAGCTTGAGAAAGGCTCATTGCGAGCCGAAACGTCGCTTGTGCCACTTATGGGTGAATAAACCTTTTTTCATTGAAGACACAACTGGAGTGCAGTCCGATTTCTTTGTTCTATATATATATATATATATATATATATATATATATATATATATATATATATATATATATATATATACACTGCTCAAAAAAAATAAAGGGAACACAAAAATAACACATCCTAGATCTGAGTTAATTAAATATTCTTCTGAAATACTTTGTTCTTTACATAGTTGAATGTGCTGACAACAAAATCACACAAAAATAAAAAAAATGGAAATCAAATTTTTCAAATGGATTTGGTGTCACACTCAAAATTAAAGTGGAAAAACACACTACAGGCTCATCCAACTTTGATGTAATGTCCTTAAAACAAGTCAAAATGAGGCTCAGTAGTGTGTGTGGCCTCCACGTGCCTGTATGACCTCCCTACAACGCCTGTGCATGCTCCTGATGAGGTGGCGGACGGTCTCCTGAGGGATCTCCTCCCAGACCTGGACTAAAGCATCTGCCAACTCCTGGACAGTCTGTGGTGCAACGTGACGTTGGTGGATAGAGCGAGACATGATGTCCCAGATGTGCTCAATTGGATTCAGGTCTGGGGAACGGGCGGGCCAGTCCATAGCATCAATGCCTTCGTCTTGCAGGAACTGCTGACACACTCCAGCCACATGAGGTCTAGCATTGTCTTGCATTAGGAGGAACCCAGGGCCAACCGCACCAGCATATGGTCTCACAAGGGGTCTGAGGATCTCATCTCGGTACCTAATGGCAGTCAGGCTACCTCTGGCGAGCACATGGAGGGCTGTGCAGCCCTCCAAAGAAATGCCACCCCACACCATTACTGACCCAATGCCAAACCGATCATGCTGGAGGATGTTGCAGGCAGCAGAACGTTCTCCACGGCGTCTCCAGACTCTGTCAAGTCTGTCACATGTGCTCAGTGTGAACTGCTTTCATCTGTGAAGAGCACAGGGCACCAGTGGCGAATTTGCCAATCTTGGTGTTCTCTGGCAAATGCCAAACGTCCTGCACAGTGTTGGGCTGTAAGCACAACCCCCACCTGTGGACGTCGGGCCCTCATATCACCCTCATGGAGTCTGTTTCTGACCGTTTGAGCAGACATATGCACATTTGTGGCCTGCTGGAGGTCATTTTGCAGGGCTCTGGCATTGCTCATCCTGTTCCTCCTTGCACAAAGGCGGAGGTAGCGGTCCTGCTGCTGGGTTGTTGTCCTCCTACGGCCTCCTCCACGTCTCCTGATGTACTGGCCTGTCTCCTGGTAGCGCCTCCATGCTCTGGACACTACGCTGACAGACACAGCAAACCTTCTTGCCACAGCTCGCATTGATGTGCCATCCTGGATAAGCTGCACTACCTGAGCCACTTGTGTGGTTTGTAGACTCCGTCTCATGCTACCACTAGAGTGAAAGCACTGCCAGCATTCAAAAGTGACCAAAACATCAGCCAGGAACATAGGAACTGAGAAGTGGTCTGTGGTGACCACCTGCAGAACCTCTCCTTTATTGGGGGTGTCTTGCTAATTGCCTATAATTTCCACCTGTTGTCTATCCCATTTGCACAACAGCATGTGAAATTGATTGTCACTCAGTGTTGCTTCCTAAGTGGACAGTTTGATTTCACAGAAGTGTGATTGACTTGGAGTTACATTGTGTTGTTTAAGTGTTCCCTTTATTTTTTTGAGCAGTGTATATATATATTATATATATATATATATATATATTGAAGAAAATCCAGCGGGAGCACCAACCAGGAAACGTGTGCAATATCCACAAGGGCAGCGGCAATGCCCCAATAATACAGCTTAAGGAAAATAGGACTGCACTCCAGTTAAGAGTGAAAGATAGTGAAACTTTATTCACCCATGATATGGCAACTTTGCGACGTTTCGGCTCACAAGAGGGAAGATGGGAAGAAGGCTCTTGTGAGCCGAAACGTCGCAAAGTTGCCATATCATGGGTGAATAAAGTTTCACTATTTTTCACTTTTATCTGGAGTGCAGTCCTATTTTCTTTAAGCTGTATTATTGGGGCATTGCCGCTGCCTTTGTGGATATTGCACCCGTTTCCTGGTTGGTGCTCCCGCTGGATTTTCATATATATATATATATATATATATATATCTCTATCTACACGAAGAAAAAAAAATCTGCACAGTAAACCGAGCAGAAAAATGTATGTTTCTGATCAGTGCTCAGCAGGTGCAGAACCCACGCACACAGATATTATGTGTGTGTAAAAATCTACACTAAGGCTACTTTCACACTGGCGTTTTGGCTTTCAGTTAGGGCTCTCACAAGCGGTCCAAAACGAATCGGTTTTGCCCTAATGCATTCTGAATGGAAAAGCATCCGCTCAGAATGCATCAGTTTGCCTCCGATCAGTCTCCATTCGCTCTGGAGGCGGACACCAAAACGGTGCTTTCAGCATTTTGCTGTCCGCTTGACGAAACGGATCTGGAATGGATGGATGGATGGATATATATATATATATATATATATATATATATATATATATATATATATATCTCTACAAGGGGGGGGGGGGGGAATCTGCACAGTGAACTGCAGGATTTACGCACTAACACTACCTAAAATTGTTTTCTATTTAACACTAACTGTATTTTTTAACCCTTTCGCTACCAGCGCCGTAGATGTACGGCGCTGGTAGAGCTGTGCAAGCATGACGCCCGCTCGCGCGTGCAGCGGTCGTCATGGCTGGCAAGTCTCTGCTGTTTCAAACAGCAGAGACCTGTGGCTAATTACCGCAAACGGCAAGGTAATTAAATGCTTAGATGCAGTGATCAAGTGAGGTCACAGCACCTAAATGCGCAAAAACCCAGAAGCTCGCGCTTTCGGACTTCCTTACTATTCCCCGTGTGTCCAATCCGGGCATAGATAGTTGCGCTGAATACTGGTCGCTTTACTGAGAAAGCTAGCAGTTTTCAAACTGCAATTCTTATTTTGGCCACCAGATGCCAGGATAAGAAATGAGCAAAAATGAGCAAAATAAGCTAGTAATAAATTCCGGATAACCCAAAATTAAAAAATAAATACATTTATAATAAATTTTTTCTCAAAGTTTACATTTATTTTTACACTATTTAAACATAAGGAACCTATACATATAGGGTATCGTTGTAATCGTACTGACGCAGAGAATGAAGGGCATGGGCCGTAAACAAAATGCTGTGGAAGGGATTGCGGTTTTTTTCCAATTTTACCCCATTTGGAATTTTTTTACAGCTTCCCACAACATTTTATGCCATAATTAATGGTGGTATTAGAAAGTACAACTTGTCCCACAAAAAATAAGCCCTTATACCGCTATGTGACCAGAAAAATAAAAAAAGTTATGGCTCACGGAAAATAGGGAAGAAAAAATTAAAATGCAAAAACGAAAAAAAAACTCCGGTATCCTAAGGCCCCTTTCACACGAGCGAGTTTTCCGCGCGGGTGCAATGCGTGACGTGAACGCATAGCACCCGCACTAAATCCTGACCCATTCATTTCAATGGGGCTGTGTACATGAGCGTTGTTTTTCACGCATCAGTTCTGCGTTGCGTGAAAAATCGCAGCATGTTCTATATTCTGCGTTTTTCACGCAGCCCTGGCTCCATAGAAGTGAATGGGGGTGCGTGAAAAACGCATTGCATCCGCAAGCAACTGCGGGTGCGATGTGTTTTCACTGATGGTTGCTAAGAGATGTTGTTTGTAAACCTTCAGTTTTTTATCACGCGCGTGAAAAACGCATCAAAACGCATTGCACCCGCGCGGAAAAAACTGAACAACTGAACGCAATTGCAGACAAAACTGACTGAACTTGCTTGCAAAATAGTGCGAGTTTCACTGAACACACCCTGAACGCATCTGGACCTAATCCGTCACGCTTGTGTGAAAGAGGCCTAAGGGTTAAACAAAAAAAAAAATGAGCGCAAAAGCGACCAGTAAGAAAAATGGTAGACACTGCAATATAAAAATTTACTGCAGATAAAATTATATTATATATATATATATATATATATATATATATATATATATACACACACACACACATACACACACACACACACACACACACACACATATATATACACGTGCGCTTTTTTGGGTAATTTTTATTTTTTTACAATTTTCCAGCTCTGCACCACTTTTTCTGTGTGCGAACTGTGGCTGCCAAGCGCTGATCAGTCTGTAAACCACTGTTCATCACCTGGGCTAATTTTTTTGGTGCAGATATTTTTTTATTTTTTCATCTTTTTCATTTTATTATTTCATCTGAAGTTTTCCTCTTTTTTTTTTTAAAATATATATAGTGACAGCTCTTTGGATCTCAACTTGAAAGTTTACAGCAACAGATTTCAAATACAAATAGCACACTTGAAGTAACCTCTAGACCTTTTATCTGCTCATTTTAATTGGGATAATGAGGGAACACACACCTGGCCATGGAACAGCTGAGAAGCCAATTGTCCCATTACTTTTGGTCCATTAACAAGTGGGAGGCACATATGCAAACTGTTGTAATTCCTACACCGCTCACCTGATTTGGATGTAAATGCCCTCACATTAAAGCTGACAGTCTGCAGTTAAAGCACATCTTGTTCGTTTCATTTCAAATCCATTGTGGTGGTGTATAGAGCCAAAAATGTTAGAATTGTGTCGATGTCCCAAAATTTATGGACCTGACTGTAATATATATATATATATATATATATATATATATATATTATAATAATCACAGGTCGGCACTGCTGTATATGGTCACGGTGCACGAGTCTATGGGATGGCGTCCCAATGTAGAATCAATGAAAAAGACCGGCACTCGCTGTTGATAATTCTTTCTTTGTATTTATTCAGTCACATGTACAGGCAATAAGTGACGCGTGCGTTTCGGTGCTGCCGCACCTTCCTCAGACTTATAAGTCTGAGGAAGGTGCGGCAGCACCGAACGCCGTCACTTATTGCCTGTACATGTGACTGAATAAATACAAAGAAAGAATTATCAACAGCGAGTGCCGGTCTTTTTCATTGATTATATATATATATATATATATATATATATATATATATATATATATATATATATATATATATATATATATATTTTGATATTTAAAGTGTTTTTTTTTTTGTATCTGCAGTAAATTTTTATATTGCAGTGTCTGCCAAACGTCAGCTTGCGTACCATTTTTCTTACTGGTCGCTTTTGTGCTCAGTCTGCAGAGAGGTTCAGCCCTTTCCTGTGCTGCTATAGCGCTGCCATTGGCTGGAGCGTTGTTCCAGTCAATCGCTGCGCTGGCAGGGGACACCAAACACTGGAGTCCCCTGCCTGACCTCAGAGGAGACTGCTGCTGACTAGTTCAGCACCGGTAATGCCCCCATGATTCTCTTCCCCCCGCAGATTCCTTCTGCTTTCGGCGCTGCGATGTGCCGGTCTTCATTGACTGGCCAATCTCAGTGCTAGGAGCTGCAGGGGGCGGAAAGACACCATGATGCCCTTACGCGGCATGGATGCCTGCAGCCATGGTGCCCCGATTCCCCTGTGATCCTACCCCAGCAACCAGCGGACCTTGCGCCGTACATACGGCACTGGTCCCTAAGTCACGTCCGGCTGCGCCGAGGGGTTAGCATTTAGAAAAGACATGTCGTGGCTAAGCCACTGCAGATGTTACAGATTCCATATGAAAAACAAAGAGGCACACAGGGAAAGGTCTGAATAAGGGTGCATTCACATTGCGTCTGCATATTTGCTGTATGCACTAAGAGAGCTCCTGGCCTTACATCAAACATATTCACAGCCTGTTTTGGGGAGGAGGACCCTTCGGCTTGATGTAATGAGGCAAAGTAACGATACAGCACAGAAGTTCATTGTTAACTGTTATTTTATTATTCTGTTTATTTTATTTAACATTATAATGCACATGTCATATGTACGTCTCTACAGGATAACAATAATGTACAATTAATGCTGGATTTTGTACTAAGACTGTCATTACTACTTGCTTTGTGTATTCAATAAAACAAATTAAAAAAAAAAACATATTCACAGCCCATCCCCCCCATTCACTCAACAAAAGTTAAAAGAATGTCCTTGGATAGGATGGTATACCTTTTTCATCGCTGTATAGATTAGCAGAGCAGACTACATTATTTTATTATCCCACAATATACTTTTAAAAAAATGTACATGGAGGCCTATAAAGTGGCATTGACTGGAAGCATCTGGTGTAGGTATACATTGGCAAATCCTCCAAGTGCATACATCTGACAACATGCACTGTAAAAATTTTATATCCATGTACTTTATCAGACTTGCCTTTCAAATTATTTTGAACCAAACACTAGGCAATCTATACATTATCAAATGATACAAGAAAGGAATGACAAAGAAGCTTGTATAATAAAGGAAAGTAACGAAATGCTGCAGATTCTACAGAATTGACCGTTCAAAGAAGAAAAGAACCAGCAAGTTCCACACTGGCGACATTACATATCACTGCTAAATATTTACTGTCAGCAGTGATAAACAGAGAGGCTGACAAAGGGGCCAATATGAGACTGAAATGTTTTGTTACAATAAGGCTCTATTCACACTACGTTTGGTAAACAAGAACCATGAAAGCCACCTTGTGCATATGCCAATCGTAGACATAGCTCTCCATTCACCTGATGGGAGGCCAAAAGAGGAAATTTCACCAGATATACCTAAGAAATATACAGTAGAACGAGGTGTGGACTAAGGGTACTTTCACACTAGCGTTAAAGTGTTCCGGTACTGAGCTCTGTCCTAGGGGCTCAATACCGGAAAAAACTGATCAGTTTTATGCTAATGCATTCTGAATGGAGAGCAATCCGTTCAGGATGCATCTGGATGTCTTAAAGAGGACCTTTCACGATTCTTACCCTATGAACTAACTATACAGATATGTAGAGCGGCGCCCGGGGATCTCACTGCACTTACTATTATCCCTGGGCGCCGCTCCGTTCTCCCGCTATGCCCTCCGGTATCTCCGCTCACTAAGTTATAGTAGGCGGAGATACCAGTCCCTAAGTTATGGTAGGCGGAGTCTGCCCTAGCGCTGGCCAATCGCAGCGCAGAGCTCACAGCCTGGGAGGTTATTTTCTCCCAGGCTGTGAGCTCTGCAATGCGATTGGCCAGCGCTAGGGCAGACTCCGCCTACCATTACTTAGGGAACGGAGATACCGGAGGGCATAGCAGGAGAACGGAGCGGCGCCCGGGGATAATAGTAAGTGCAGTGAGATCCCCGGGCGCCGCTCCACATGTCTGTATACTTAGTTCATAGGGTAAGAATCGGTGAAAGGTCCTCTTTAAGTTCAGTCACTCTTACGGTATTTGGCCAGAGAAAATACCGCAGCATGTTGCAGTATTTTCTCAGTCCAAATTTCCGGAACACTTGCCGGAATGCCGGATCCGGCATTATTTTCCATTGAAATGCTTTAATACCGGATCCGGCACCAAGTGTTCTGGAAAATCGGATCCGGTTTTCCGGTCTGCGCATGAACAGACCTTTAAAAATGTGAGAAAAATAAATACTCGATCCGTTTTTTCCGGATGACACCAGAGAGACGAATCCTGTATTGCAATGCATTTGTGAGACGGATCCGCATCTGGATCAGTCTACAAATGCTATTCGTTTGCATACGGATTTCCGGATCCGGCAGGCTGACGGAATCTAACAACGCAAGTGTGAAAGTACCCTTAGCTGGCACAAGATACACTGTAGTGACTGACATAAAATATATCAAAGTTCTGAAGGGGTTAAAGTAGCTGTATCTGTTGGCCTTGTCATGTAATTATATTTGATAGAGGTATCCAGAGATCAAAACTATTGTTAGGAGTAGGCACCCCTCCCCCTCCCTTTACATTCCTGTAGTGGGTCATCACATTGTCCATGTCCCCATCGCTAAACCAGGTCAGGAGATTGTATTCATAAAATAAGTAAGATAGAATCACTTCAGAGACCCCAGTCATAGAACCTGAAGATAGGGTCATACAAAAACCTTTCACAGAGCAGCACCTTTAGAGGGGTCAGGAAAAGGCTAGTGTCCTTTCCACCAAGGTCACACATGAAACCCCTGGTTGCCAGCCTCTTGCCCCAGGATTATGGGCCCTCTCATCAGCCCATGCTAAACTTAAACCCCATGGCGATTTGACTGTGTTTGTGGCATCTGAGCGCTGTTTGGATATATTGAGCGCTCAGATCCAAGCCATCTGGGGATATGTTAAATGTCTATGTTTACTGTAATGGTTGGGACATTGTATAATTGAGGAGTGATGTCTGTCCTATTGTCTCCACGTGTGTATTGGCGATTTCGCTTTGTCCTGAGAGATAATTGAATTACTCCTCGGTTGTCTCCAGGACAGAAGACATTGTGTATTCTCCTGCCTGTGATAATTACATCAACCCATTGTGTAAGGTAATTGTATCACAGGCAGAGGGGAGGATTTTGTGTGGGAGTGTTTTACAGTATTGTACGTGTTTATTGGTTGTTTTTACAAAACCCTGTGGGTGGTACTGATGTGTACCAATGTTATACAAGATCAATAAACACACAGCTCTGGCCGGTCCACTGATTTACCCTCAACACGGAGCCTCGTCTCGTTCTTGGGGGGGATTCAATGTATGCTGTTAGAGACGGATTGCTAGGAGTGTAAGCCGCTTGGGTGCGTTTCCTATTCGTCTGCTAGCAGCTATTCGTGAGGTTCCATTCGGGAGTTTGGAGCATTCCCTTGTATGCCGTTACAATTGGTGGCAAGCGGCGGGATCATTCCCACAGCCAGAAAGACAGCTACAGGAGACACCATTCCATGGATTTTACAATTTGAGGGCAACGCATGTCCCAGTACAGCGACCCTGACAGCAGCAGGATGAAACCAGCAGTGGCTTACGATGAGGAAGACCTTGATGGCCGGGATGCATTAAGGAAAGGCATCTGGTACCAGGCCCTGGATAATGTACAATACTAGCGAGGCGAGAGTCTCCCCAGTGAAGAGCAGCGATTGCAGAAGCAAGTGGCCCTGCGGATGCCCTTCCTGGGAGAGCAGCCCCTGGAGGAATGGGTGAAGGAACTAGAGCACCGGGTATGGCAGGAGCTATGGCTGGAGATTGCCTACCAGGCGCTCTGGTGGTATATGGCACAGTATATACCCTGGACAGCGGAGCATGACAAGCCAGAGGGAGAGGAGTTTGATGTTCCTGGCTTGTTATGGGAGTCCTTTGCAGAGCCTGATTTCGAGAGCCCTGCACAGTCCAGACTTCAGGACATTTTCTATGAGAGGGAGGCTAGGCAGAATTGGGATGACCCCCATGAGGTAGAGAAAGACCTGGCTCACCTAGCAACCCTGGAGTGGGAACTGGAGCAGGACTACCGAGATCTCTTCCACTCCATGTGACCTACTCCATATTTGGGCCACGTGCCTCCTGCTGAGAACTCAGGCCATGTATATGTGTCTACGGTATCAAAGTCAAATCGATCCCAGTTCAGTAACAGGGAGCATTTAAATAACTCAAGCCATCTTGCCATGGCCTCCCCCATGTTTAGTATGCATGTATGCGGGACATTAGAATGGAGTGGATGGAGTTAATATGAAGTTGCTAGGATGCATGCCTGGGGCGTTATTTAATGCAAGGTGTCTCGTCAGCCTGATATGACGAGTCGTGGCAGCTAAGGGTGCATTCACACCACCGTAAGTGTTTTGCGCTCCGCAAAACACGGATGCCGGCCGTGTGCATTCCGAAATTTGCGGATCGCACATGGCCAGCGCTATAGAGAGAATGCCTAAGCTTGTCCGCGGTTGCGGACAAGAATAGGACATGCTCTATCTTTTTTGCGGGGCCACGGAACGGGGCAACGGATGCGGACAGCACACGGTCGGACAGCACACGGTGTGCTGTCCGCATCTTTTGCGGTCCCATTGAAATGAATGGGTCCGCACCCGTTCCGCAAATTTGCGGAACTGATGTGGATCCATTTATACGGTCGTGTGAATGCACCATAAGACGGATTTGTTTATTTTAGGATGATGGAGTTCTGACAGAGGGAGGTCCAGCGTGACCATGCAGTCTTCCATCCTGAATCTAAGGCTACTTTCACACCTGCGTTAGGTGCGGATCCGTCTGGTATCTGCACAGACGGATCCGCACCTATAATGCAAACGCTTAGATCCGTTCAGAACGGATCCGTTTGCATTACCATGATAATGTTCATGATAATGCAAACGGATCCGTTTTGACTTTACATTGAAAGTCAATGGGGGACGGATCCGTTTGAAAATTGAGCCATATTGTGTCAACTTCAAACGGATCCGTCCCCATTGACTTACATTGTAAGTCTGGACGGATCCGTTTGCCTCCGCACGGCCAGGCGGACACCCGAACGCTGCAAGCAGCGTTCAGGGGTCCGCCTGCTGAGCGGAGGACAAACGGTGCCAAACTGATGCATTCTGAGCGGATCCGCATCCACTCAGAATGCATTAGGGCTGGACGGATCCGTTCGGTGCCGCTTGTGAGCCCCTTCAAACGGAACTCACAAGCGGAGCCCCAAACGCTAGTGTGAAAGTAGCCTTAGTCTGTGATCCTGACAAAACTGATAAAGAATTTGGATACATTATGTTCCAAATGAACATGGGCCGGGTTCCAATGAGAGGAAATAAGAGATATAGAATGATCAGGTGGTATTGCCACAAGGTTCAAAAACAGCAGAGGCTGAACTGGATAGACATAGGTCTTTTTCAGCCTTACAAACTATGTTACTATAATTACTTTCAAACAACCTGCACGTTTTACACATCTGCATTCCAGTTCTCATCTCCATGTTGTACAACATCCAGGGGATCTAGAACATTTTCCCATCATAGAGGGAGAATGATGCTTGGCATTGGGTGATCAAATATTTCATATTTAAAATGGCTTTGACCACAGGACGCTGGTCATCAGTAATGCCATGGATACATCTCCTCTGTTTGCACTGTGCTAGAACTGTATAAGTATAATTGCAAATCTCCGCTTTACATAGTAAGGGTACTTTCACACTAGCGGTTTTCTTTTCCGGCATTGAGTTCCGTCAATACCGGAAAAGAACTGATCAGTTTTATCCTAATGCATTCTGAATGGAGAGCAATCCGTTCAGGATGCATCAGTTCAGTCCCTCTTACGTTTTGCATGCTGCAGTTTTCTCTCCGGCCAAAAATCCTGAACACTTGCCAGAATGCCAGATCTGGCATTCATTTCCTTTGAAATGCATTAATGCCCGGCCCCAAGTGTTTCGGCAAAACGGATCTGTTCTTCTGGTCCGCGCATGCGCAGACCATTAAAACTGTGAAAAAAATAGATACCGGATCCATTTTTCCGTTTGCGTCCGGATTGCCAAATACGGCAGGCAGTTCCGGCGACGGAACTGCCTGCTGGAATCCTCTGCCACAAGGGTGAAAGTACCCTGAGCGCACAATAGCTTCCTTACAACGGTTTCCTACTAGAATACACTAAACTTTAAATTACCTTTAACAAAGAGATGCTGAGAGACTCCCGACAGCTCCCGAGTAGTGCCTCACATTCTGTAATGGATTTGTTGTCCAAAGCTATACCGTTAATCTGCAATGACAGACAATGACTGATCGAGCACAGTAAAAACATGGAATCAGCTTCATAACAGTGACATAACCTGGCTCTCTTCAGAGCACTAGGCCCCTTTGATGTTTACCTTGCATGCACATTTAAGCCAGGCCTTCAATATTACATTAAAGATCTGGACATTTCTGGAGTAAAATCTAAAGAAACACACACCTCAAAAACACTGGGTGACTCCTTACATTTTAGCACATGGTCAAGGTCATAGCTTACAGAAACCCACTAGTGACAACTTAGGAAATGTCTCTATGCCGATGCCTAGTTTTCTGGTTTTAGCGGACTTTACTGTTTAAAGGGGTTTTTCAAATTTTATTTTTATTTTGCAGAGAGCAGGGGGTTTGTAAAACAAAAGAAAAATAATTACTCAGTTTAAATGTTACACACCACCTCTCCGTTCTCTACTGGGCCGATACCTAATCAATGATTTCAGTGGTCAAGCATGCATGCATGAACAGCCCCTGAGGCCGGTGAATGGCTGCAGTGCTCACATGAACAAACTGCTTGTGGCAGTTGCAGGTTGCATGGGAAAGGCTGGACATTTTATTTATTTTTTATTAATTTTACACAGCCCATTACTCTGCCAAATTTTAGAGAATCTTGTAAAACCCCTTTCAACAAACTGAGTAAAGGGTCTGAATACTTAAGTAAATGCAATATTTTTGTTTCTCCTTTTCAATAAATTAGCAAAGATTTCTAACTTTTCTAATTTCTATTTTTTTTTTATTACAGATGATGTGTCACGGAGTGTGGCGAGAGGAAGATTGAGGTTATACCAAGTGATGGCGTGCAGTCATTATTACAGCTTATATATGATGCCTCTCATTTATTTTTTGTTATATCTTTTGGTTATACTCTGTTATGCACATGGACGGTGGACGTGTGTTGAGGAGAACCCACTGAAATGTTGGTGATAAGTGGGCTATGGTCATGGATACAGTGTGACCCTGCATTGACATGCAGGCTCGCAATTGGTCCGTGATCCCGGATGGAGGCTCCATTTCTAACAAGTTGTGGTTGCCTACATCTGACCCCACATAGCCATCTGTTTCTGTTTGTCGCACGGAATTGTGCACCAGTACCTCGATCCTGTGTATATCAGATATGACCGTTACGAATGCGC
Source organism: Bufo bufo (assembly GCF_905171765.1). Classification (NCBI taxonomy): domain Eukaryota; kingdom Metazoa; phylum Chordata; class Amphibia; order Anura; family Bufonidae; genus Bufo; species Bufo bufo. Next base: position 212,832,224 of record NC_053394.1, read on the forward strand.
ATGCGCCTGATACTCTATGTGCTTTTCCCGCACTTAAAATGGTTGACTCTGCGTCTGGGTCACAGTGCGCAACTGCATAGAAATGAGGGCAGGGATATTTGGAAATGAGAAATATACATCATCCTGACATGCGCAGTTGCGCTTCAGGTACGCCGGATCACACGTTATGCAGCCGATGGCAGCCATTCGCCTCATTGCTCCTCCTTCACTCTTCGTCAGCGATATCATCCAGTAAGCACTTAGCACTTTGTATCATTGGTTACACATGGCACTAATAATGATATTGATATTAATTATGTACACATATGGATTTTTTTCTACACAAGATGAATTTTTGAATGTACTTCAATCACTGTTATACATGACGTCATTATAAGACATATTAAGTCATTGTCACATTTTATTATTTCTTATGTTCTATTTTGATATTACATGATTGTTTGTAATTGTTATGAATTGGCACACTAATTTGGATTGCTATATATACTGAGCACTTTGTCTGTATGGATTGCTTGAGAAAGGCATTTTTTCATATATATATTTATATATTACACACACACATACATACATACATACATACACCTGTTTCTTGCCATTTTATATATATATTTTTTGGTTTCAGCACGGTTCTTGTTTAACCCATCTATGCCCCCCTCCCCATTTTTGTATGTGAGAGATGAGCTGCTGTTATGTGTAATCCTCTCCACACTGAAAAAATCACGCATGCTCAGTGCATGAGCGGTTGATTTCAGGATGCTCTCCATACTAAGATCTGCACTGCGTAAGCGCAGATGCTGTCATCAGAGCTTGCGCAGTGCAAATCTCTATGGGGAGAACCTCCCGACACCAACCGCGCATGTGCCAATGAAATCTCAAGATTTCAGGGCCAGGCAACCAAACTGTGAAGATGCCTGGTTCCGTCAAGTAGGCCACGAGGGAGGGGGGGGGCATAGGGGAGAGGAGGAGGTGAAGTGATGCTCCAAAGGTCTAGGCCAGCTCCTTGGTGCTTCAGTTACCACATTTGCATAAAAATAAAAGTAATTATGCTGCAACAGTACATCCGTTTGCAGCAATGGAGGGCTCATTTTAACCACCATGATCAACCCTACCAGGCAGTATGCCTGTTTTAATAGGGTTGATCATGGTGACAAATGCTCTAACAGATCGAAATAAGATAAATAATACAGAAAAATATCTATATGGCCACATCTTCAGCTTCTAGTGAATTCATGGAAAACTGGTTTATACTTACAGCCACTACTCTGTCACCAACTGTGAGAGATCCCTCTTTGGCAGCAGGACTTCCAGGCATCACAGATGCCACCAATATTCCAGTCTCCAAAGAAACTCCACTATCTATAAGTGAATACAGTTGGATATTTTGTTATACTAATCACAGGCACAGTATGACTAGAAACCTGATTTAAAATGTAAGGTGCATGGTACAGTACAGTGGTGGCTAACCTATGGCACAGGTGCCAGAGGCGGCACTCAGAGCCCTCTCTGTGGGCACCCGCACCCTGGAATAAGTCTATGGTGTACCAATATACCTTAGACTTTTCCTGCCATTCATCAGCGCAGGGCGCACTGTGAACCGCACAGGCAGGCCATTATAGGTAAATGATAAAGTACATGGAAGATATACTATATTGGACTGTAGTATTCAGGTTAAATTGCCGTGTTGGCACTTTGCTATAAATATGTGGGTTTTGAGTTATAGTTTGGGCGATCAGTCTGTAAAAGGTTTGCCATCACTGGTATAGTATATTCTGGAAATTTCACACAGATTTCTGCGCCCCATTCTTTCCAAAGGGAATTTGCATTGTAGTTCATAAGGTTGCAGATTTTTTTTCACACAGATTTGAAATCATCGTGAGAAGTTAGCCATATGCAGAGAATCACCATTGCATGCGGCTAATCCACATTTATAATTGAGAAGCTGTTAAAGCAAATCCACAGCAGGGATCCAGGGGATCATATAAACAAGCTGTGTCCGAGTGGTTCCTACTGTAGCATTAGGTAATTACCATAATTACAGTTAGGCAATTATTATGTGAAAATTACAAAACAAAGGAAAAATCCATTCCACATGCACTCTTTCTTGAGCTTTATGCACAGAAAACTGTATGCAGAGAAAAGCAGCAGTATTTAAGAATTTACAATTGTGTAAGGAAATTAATAGCTAAAAACAGACCAGTAGGCTAAGTAACAGAAAAATGGGAAAACAAAACGGAGGGCTTCATCGGGAAGTGTTCCGTTAACAGTAATCGCTTTTTTTTTTGTCAGAATCTGCAGGTTCCTAATGTTCCTATCTAGGGGCTTTATCCAATACTCAATAGCAGACAAAGCTAAGCCCCGACCATGAGATAAGCCTACCCTTCAACTATCTACCAGCCGAAAATGGAAGACGTCTGCTTATTTCAGCAACATGTAGAAAATCCTGCAGACTGACAAATGAACAGGCACGTTTTTCTGTAAGTATTCCCATTTATTTTCAGATTAAGTGGTTTTTAAGAGGCTGTTCACACGACTGACAGCAGAATTTTCAGCATACTTTGCAATAGAAGTCCATATACGGTAGTTCATGCAGCTATGTTTACTGCAATGACCGCACCAAGAAATGACTGGTCATGGCCATAAACCATAGCCTCCCATTAAAAACCATGAAAGGTGGTTTCCGTGCAGCCTCCCAGTGCTTTTGGCGCTGAATCCACTTCTCCAAAACTAGCTGTTGAAAAACTTTGCGAGAACGGCCCCCTAGATTGTAAAACTAAAGTTTAAACACAAAAAAATCTTAAAAGGGGCTGTCTCACCTCATAAAATTACTCCCAACTTGTCAATACAAGCCACTTTATTATATATGTGCTTTAGCCAAACTTTTGGAATATTTTCTGAATTCTTCAATCCCTTTATTATTCACTGCTTGGTGTGTGGGGATATGCATTTGAGCACTGCCAGACATGGCTCCGGCCTCTCTCATGGCCGGGAGCACAAACAGTCACGCAGGCGCATCCTGACATTCTGTGTAGAACAGCTTCAGGGCATGCACAGTAGCCCTGGAGCTCTTCCTCGGCAGAATGTATTAGGCTGGGTTCACACGGGCGAGATTTCCATGCGGGTACAATGCGTGAGATGAACGCATTGTACCCGCACTGAATCCGGACCCATTCACTTCTATGGGGTTGTGCAGATGAGCGGTGATTTTCACGCATCACTTGTGCGTTGCGTGAACATCGCAGCATGCTCTATACTGTGCGTTTCTCACGCAACGAAGGCCCCATAAAAGTAAATGGGGCTGCGTGAAAATCGCAAGCATCCGCAAGCAAGTGTGCATGCGGTGCGATTTTCACGCATGGCTGCGAAGATGAAAGTCTGTTCACTGTGTTATTTTCCCTTATAACGTGGTTATAAGGGAAAATAATAGCATTCTTAATACAGAATGCTTAGTAGGTCAATTGAAGGTTAAAAAATAAAAAATAAATTAACTCACCTCCTCCTCTTGATCGCGTAGTTGCCGATCTCTTCTTACTTCTTTAATCATGAGCTGCCAGCTAAAGGACCTGTGGTGACGTCACATCACATGGTCCAACCACATGGTCCATCACCGTGGTGATGGACCATGTGATTGGACCATGTGATGAGCTCTGTGACATCACCACAGGTCCTTTGACAGGTCCTGAAGAAAGAACAGGCGACCGGCAGCTACGCGATCAATTGGAGGAGGTGAGTTAATTTTTTAACCCTCAATTGACCTTCTACTAAGCATTCTGTATTGAGAATGCTATTATTTTCCCTTATAACCATGTTATAAGGGGAAATAATTACATCTACACAACCTTGAACCCAAACCTGAACTTCAGTGAAGAAGTTCGAGTCTGGGTACCACATTCAGTGTTTTATCACGCGCGTGCAAAACGTGTTTGCCGCAATGCACTCGGGACGCATCCGAAGCCAAAGCATGACGCCCGTGTGAACCCAGCCTTACGGGTCTAGGGCTTGTAATACACATCACTACTGATAGCTGTCATAATCTGACTGATGACATGTAAAAACTTGCATGGCTGGCACTTTAGCCCTGAAAATGTATTACAAAGCGAGTCAGAGTGATCCCAGCTGTCACCCATCATCAGGGTCAGACTGTGCACTTGCTCCAAAGGTCCCTTTACACAGGACGACACAGCGACAGATTGTTGGGAATGCAGCCATCTCCTCCATAATATGGGGAGGAGCGATCACTAATGCCATCGCTCATCCCTATACTGACTACTTGTTTGCCGGCAGCAGATGCTGTTTACACAGCATGATCTGCTGCTGGCAAACAATTTTTGTGACCGCACAAATCATCTATTACCCGATGAATGAGTGTTTCGCTCGTTCATCGGGTAATCATCGGTACATTTACACTGCCAAATAATTGCTAACAAGCGAGATAACACTGGACACTTTGGAGGCTGATAATGAAAAGCTTGGGAACCACCTACGCAGCAGAAGTGTTCCTTCCCGACAAATCACCTGTTTACATGCAGCAATCTTCTCCATAGTATGGGGAGAAGTGATCACTAATGCAATCTCTCCTCCCCATACAGAACCATTGTTTGCCGACAGCAGTGCCTTTTAGACAGCACTATCTGATGCCGGCAAACAATGATTTAGGTGTCTGCACGAACGATCCTTTATAACGGCAGATTATTGTTAACGAGCATACGAATGCCCAATGCCCAAACATCGGACATTCTAAAGGGGTCTTTAGACAGCCAAAATCCAGTATTCTGTTCCAACATAGAAATAGAATAGCAGTATGGTTGGATCCTGCAAATGCAAGACATAGCTGGCACCCAACGGATACCATTCACTGTAATAAATGTAATGATTTTTTTTTTTACCATAATACTTTTTTAATTATCTGCAATATTAGGGTCCATTCACACGTCAGTGTGTGTTTTGCAGATCCGTGGATCCGCAAAACATGGACATCGGCGATGTGCGTTCCGCATTTTGCGGACCACACATCGCCAGCACTTAATAGAAAATGCCTATTCTTGTCCGCAATTGCGGACAAGAATAGGACATGTTCTATTTTTTTCGGGATCGGAATTGCGGACCCGGAAGTGCGGATCCACAATTCCGGATCCGGGCAGCACATCGTGCTGCCCCATAGAAATGAACAGGTCCGCAATTCCGTTCCGCAAAATGCGGAACGAAATTGCGGATGTGTGAATGTACCCTTACTATGGTGCAACATAAATCGGATGGGGCTGATTCACCAACAGACTCCTTGCAACACAAGTGAAAAGAATCACTTTGCACTTTTGGCAGGTGAAAGGACAGATAAAATGATAAAATATGGTAGATAAAATGTGTCCACAGATCCGGCAGGCTGCTCCGTTCAGAAACAGCCTGCCAGATCCATCACTGCCGGACGCTGCCAGAATGCCGTCGGGCTCCATTATCTATAATGGGGTCGGGCAGAGATCCGCCCAAAATATGCTGAGTCTTGGCCAAACAAATACCACTGCACTCAACGGTTTGTGTCCAGGCGAGTCCTGGCTTTCTATGCTGGAAAAAGCCTGTCAGAAGGCTGTGCTGGCAGTGTGAAACAAACCTTGGTTGCAGATGTCATCTATACGCAATTATTTCTTAGAAAACAAACCTTTGTGATTGCCCAGGCTGATCTGCAAAGGCGTTACAATTCGACTTCCAAGAGACTTTCTTCTCCGTATCACCATGTTGATGACATCCCCTCCACTAAGGACAGCTTTTATCAACTGTTTTCGGTCCTTGTTGGTAAGATCCACATCATTTATCTTTAGGAGACAGTCATTTACTCTGAAATGAGGAGGTAGGAAATATTTTTTTAATTATTCACCTTTGTCTACCTTTTTTCATGGTGTACGAACATAGCTCTCCTAACAGGCCATATACAGTGGCTTTTCTACACCACCACCACCCCTATAAGATGACCATACAGGGTGCTGGGCTGTTACCATAGCACACATAGAAACTGTATGAAAAAGCAGCAACTGAGGTAAGGCAGAATGAGGCATTTAGGATTCCCTTCCCATACCGGTGGGCAATCGAATGCTTATCACCCCAGTCATGGACAGGTAATAAATGTCTATAATGGCAAAAACTGATAACTCAATTCTAATGACAAAAACTCAATACCTCATAGAAGCTAGAAGACCAGGAAAAAGAAAATACATTTGAAGTGTTCCAAATGAAGTCCAAGACAAATCATATACCTTAGCCGGCCATCAGCAATGCTCCCTTTGTCCACTTTAGTTACAAAAATGCCGCTATCCCCTGGAAAAAAAGACTCGCTGACACCATCTGCCACATCAAACCCCAGTGCTTTGAGGTCCATGTCTTCCTGCAAAAAAAAAAAGATTCAAGAGAATTTTTCTTCGAAAAATTACATTTTAGGGGGCATTCACACGACCGTATCAGTTTTTTGGTCCGCAAATTGAGGATCTGCAAAAGACTGATTCCAGCCTTGTGCATTCCTCATTTTGTCTGCCCTTTATTAGAAATGCCTATTCTTGTCCGCAAAACAGACAATAACAAAAATTCGGATCAGATGTGAACTGAAAATACGGTCATACACATGCCCCCTTGTTTGAATTTATTTTTTGCTGTAAACATTGTTTTGCTGCTTTGATGATTAGTGGTGGGGCAAGTTAAAAAACCCTATTATTCTGTTGGAAGCCTAGATAAGGGCAGGCTAATAAAGCTGGCCTTATACATTACATGAAGGCTGGCCAATATAATGTGCATGTGCATTATCTAAATCTCCATCCAGGCTGATGCTGGGACAAAAGAAGGACCTGGCATATTGGATTTCAACATGGCTGATCTTCTCTACTGAGAGAAACAAGCCCCTGTTAGAGGGTTCTGGCAGCAGAAAACATTTTTGGAGGAGCTGGGAGGAATAGCTGTTGGCCAAAAGATACGTTATGTGTATGGTCAACACAACACTATATACACAGATAAGGGTCTGTATGCACTCTGGTATGGGCAGGGGACTGTACTGTTTCTGTAAATTGTAATAACCTGGGACTTATATAGCCGTTATAAAGCCATGCCTATGTGGCAAACACGGAAAAGTGTCTGCCTCCAGTAAAGCTGCCCCAGCCATATAAATATATGTACCTACAAAATTAAAAATAGAAATCATTTTTCTTTTACAGGCATAAATCTAATAAGAAAAGTAAAATTAAAACAAATAACAGATATTTAGAAAAGGCTCCACCAGCAAACTACTGGAGCGCAGCCTTTCAGTTACCAGCTGAAAAGGAGGAATAAATCAGTGAAAATATAGGCTGGCTCACAGTATTTTTGCTTAAAATTTATTGATACATTAGATCAAAACAGACTGACTTATGTCAGTATCAGCATACATATATAAACAAAATGTGTAAATAGGTATATAAGTGCGGAGCTCACGCACAAACCTAAATGACCGGAGTACTCCTAGGAATAAGACCTAATGGCTAGAGTTGGGCTGCAAGAAATATTCTATTAAACCGCTCATATGTCCATGCTTTCAGATGTCAATTTGCCAAATAGTTGGAACCAGAGGTTCTAATTTGTCCCAGTTATATTTCCCACAAAGGGACTCTGTGTTTGAATGTCGTCTGACAAATAGAAACCGCACTCTCTCCGATCTGTAGGGCTCCACTTACTTGTTATTAGCGGAGCAAACCATCAGACCCGCTCTCTCAGCGTCCCACGTTTCCAGCCAGATAGTCGATCGCTGGTTTGTGACGCAGGAGTCTGAACCGTCAGACCAACGGAAGCTGGTACAGCCGAGTTGAACCGGTATTGCCTGAACTTGTCAGACCAGGGAGAGTGAACAGGATTTACCTTGTATTTGCGGCAATGTCAGATATAGCAACACAGTATCAGTCCACTTAGTGAATCCTTGGTAGATGAAATCTTTGCAGCGGTATAGGACGTCTTCTGATGCTTTAGAAAAGGATTGCGGAAACAATAATTGAAGAAAGTCCTCTTGCGTTTTTTGAAAAACCGCACTGGTAGCCTGGTCTTAATACACACCAGACGCGTTTCGGAAACAAGTTCCTTCCTCAGTAGATAGTTGTATAATGCTGAATACAGACACAAGTTGTTACTTTATATACCCTGTTTGGGTTTGTTAAAAAATGTGGGTCGGATGACGGACTGGGCTAGACTGCACAGCCGCAATCTTCACCTTTAATGACAAAAACAGTGACTAACCGCAAATATATTGCTATATGCATCCTACTGTCATATTATAATTATATATGTGTAGGATACATGTTAAAAATAAGAAATAAAACAATTAGAACAATTAGAATGCAACATATGCTGGAATGACTGGGTTTTGATATTGAAAGGTTTGGTAGAAAATATGGGTCGGCTTTTGGACTGGGCCAATCACACAGTCTCAATCTTTACCCTGTAATATATAAATGATCAATAAATTCCAGTACATCACTGCATATATTTTACAATGTTACATTGTAAGAGTACATATTTGGTTCACATTATAAATATGATTAAAATGCAAATATAAATAATAAAGGACAAATAAAAAATAATAAATAAATAAAAAATAAATAAAAAATGAAAATAAAAGCATAAAAATGAGGATTAGTATAATAATAATAAATTACATGCTGGGATGTCTGATATGTGGCTTTAGGGGGAGAGGGGAAGGGATGCAGGAGGGGTCATAACGCATTGACCCCTCCTGCATCCCTTCCCCTCTCCCCCTAAAGCCACATATCAGACATCCCAGCATGTAATTTATTATTATTATACTAATCCTCATTTTTATGCTTTTATTTTCATTTTTTATTTATTTTTTATTTATTTATTATTTTTTTATTTTTTATTTGTCCTTTATTATTTATATTTGCATTTTAATCATATTTATAATGTGAACCAAATATGTACTCTTACAATGTAACATTGTAAAATATATGCAGTGATGTACTGGAATTTATTGATCATTTATATATTACAGGGTAAAGATTGAGACTGTGTGATTGGCCCAGTCCAAAAGCCGACCCATATTTTCTACCAAACCTTTCAATATCAAAATCCAGTCATTCCAGCATATGTTGCATTCTAATTGTTCTAATTGTTTTATTTCTTATTTTTAACATGTATCCTACACATATATAATTATAATATGACAGTAGGATGCATATAGCAATATATTTGCGGTTAGTCACTGTTTTTGTCATTAAAGGTGAAGATTGCGGCTGTGCAGTCTAGCCCAGTCCGTCATCCGACCCACATTTTTTAACAAACCCAAACAGGGTATATAAAGTAACAACTTGTGTCTGTATTCAGCATTATACAACTATCTACTGAGGAAGGAACTTGTTTCCGAAACGCGTCTGGTGTGTATTAAGACCAGGCTACCAGTGCGGTTTTTCAAAAAACGCAAGAGGACTTTCTTCAATTATTGTTTCCGCAATCCTTTTCTAAAGCATCAGAAGACGTCCTATACCGCTGCAAAGATTTCATCTACCAAGGATTCACTAAGTGGACTGATACTGTGTTGCTATATCTGACATTGCCGCAAATACAAGGTAAATCTTGTTCACTCTCCCTGGTCTGACAAGTTCAGGCAATACCGGTTCAACTCAGCTGTACCAGCTTCCGTTGGTCTGACGGTTCAGACTCCTGCGTCACAAACCAGCGATCGACTATCTGGCTGGACACGTGGGACGCTGAGAGAGCGGGTCTGATGGTTTGCTCCGCTAATAACAAGTAAGTGGAGCCCTACAGATCGGAGAGAGTGCGGTTTCTATTTGTCAGACGACATTCAAACACAGAGTCCCTTTGTGGGAAATATAACTGGGACAAATTAGAACCTCTGGTTCCAACTATTTGGCAAATTGACATCTGAAAGCATGGACATATGAGCGGTTTTAGGGTCCATTCACACGTCCGTTGTTTCTTTCCTGATCTGTTCCGTTTTTTGCTGAACAGATCTGGACCAGATCTGGACCCATTCATTTTCAATGGGTCCTGAAAAAAATCTGACATTGAGCTGTCCGTTTTTTTCCAGGACCCATTGAAAATGAATGGGTCCAGATCTGGTCCAGATCTGTTCAGCAAAAAACGGAACAGATCAGGAAAGAAAAAACGGACGTGTGAATGGACCCTAATAGAATATTTCTTGCAGCCCAACTCTAGCCATTAGGTCTTATTCCTAGGAGTACTCCGGTCATTTAGGTTTGTGCGTGAGCTCCGCACTTATATACCTATTTACACATTTTGTTTATATATGTATGCTGATACTGACATAAGTCAGTCTGTTTTGATCTAATGTATCAATAAATTTTAAGCAAAAATACTGTGAGCCAGCCTATATTTTCACTGAAGTAAAATTAAAACATGAGAAATCCTCTTCAGGCGGAAGTGTCACAGGTAATTGTACAAAATGATAATTATCTTTTTCAGCACAAAAGATTAGCATAGTATCTCACTCAAAGAAAAGCTAATTAAATCACATTTATTAAAGGAAATATGTCACTATTTTGTTTTAATTGCTGATTAAAAGTATGTATTTATTTATATTTTTTACTTTTATTAACATTTTCTGATTGTATCTTTTTTTTATTCATTTTATGAGGACAGCCATCTTATGTAGAGCTACTGTCTCAAGCTGGGAACAGCAGCTCTATAATGTCTTACAGTAGTTCATTGTGCATACATCTGACCTCAGCTCAGAGCCCCAATGTTAATCAGACCCTCAGTGTTAATAAGACCCCCAATTAGACCTCAGATCGGACTCCCAATGTTAACATGACCACCAATCAGACCCCCATGTTAAAGGGTTTCTGTCATCAGAAAAATCGTTATGTAGCTGGCTGACATTAGCGATGTGCCAATGTCAGCAGAACATAACTGGGTATCTCCCTGCCTGCCACCGTTCGCGCTAAATAATGACTTTGATAATATGCAAATGAGCCTCTAGGTGCTAGTGGGGCGTTGCTGCAGCACCTAGAGGCTCCATCCTCTCACCGTTTGGCACACCTTTGTAAAGGTGATTGACATCCTCGTTCTCCTCCGTGCCCCGCAAATCCTGCGTCTGTGCCGTCTATTTTAGTATTAGGCGCAGGGAGTGAAGGACACTCGCCTGCTGCTGTCTTTCACTCACTGCGCCTATTACTAAAATGGACGGCGCAGGCGTGGGATTTGCGGGGTGTAGTACAGGAAAAAGCTTTGATGGCAGTTCTCTTTCGTAATGCGAGCCTCTTTCCAATACTCCGCCTGTGCTGGCTACTTAAGCACATGGTGCAGTGCAAGATTTTAGGAGAAGTCAGGGCCAGGCATGATGGCATTTACACTGCCTGGACCTGTCAATCAAAGTGCAGAGGGCACAGAGAGAGCTGAACCTCTAGGGGTAATGGCAATGCTCTTAGAGCCTCATTTGTATATATTTAAACTTCATTTTTCTCAGCAATGCGGGCACATATGAACATTTTACTAACACAGATGCCTTCAGCTGCCAGGCCCACATGTAACAGGTCAGCCAGTTTCATAATTATAAATATGCTGACAGATGCCCTTCAAATAATATGTAATTTTCTGTTTAAGTCATCAAGGGTTGGCAGTCCCGTTTGATTGTACTAAACTCACCCTCTCACGCTCAAATTCCACCACTTCTGTCTCCCACTCCAGGGAGTCTGTATCAATAGCAGAGTCGTGAGAACTGTGAGCCATGAGCTGTCGGAAACGGGCTTCTTTCTCAATCTGGTTATCCATCTTTTCCCTGAGGGGAGAGATTCGAGCACAATTTTGATAACAGTAGTACTGTAATTTCAGAAAATGCAAGTAATAGGTTCATTAACCACATTTTACAAAGGGCTGTAAAATCACTCACAGTACAGCAAATATAAATGAAATGGAAGATGCTTTTTATCATGAGGCCAATTTTATTGTGTTCTAGCAAATGACTCAGAATATTTGAAAATCTGCCCAAAGTTCAAGTAGATTTTTCTACTGTTGTTTTATAAAACCCTATTCATATGCATTATAATAATTTCCCTGTGGATTTTCAGTGCAACCCCAACTCCTATTGTCAGAGGGTAGAATACTTTACTGCTCCCCGCCACTGGGTCCAGGCTCCATTACTCCCAACACCACTGCAGCACTCTGGTCCCCCCTTGTTAACATCCGGTTGATTGGTCACAGCAGTGACCTGTCCCCCCTTTCACATGATCCAAGGGGGCTGGTCACCGCTGCAGACAGTCTATTGGCTGCAGCGGTGTAAAAGGCTGATGTTGACAGCGGGGGGGACCCAATCACCCCAGCAGCGGTGGGGAGGGAAAGAGCTGAACCCAGAGTCGAGGTGCAAGTAAGAATGCTTCCCTTCACAGGTCGGGCCATGAGGTGGAATCTGGCGAAAGAGCCCCCACAAGGTGAACACCACTTTAAGGCCTACAGATGATACAATTGTGATACTGGTCTGAAAGTCACTTTATAAAGAATAGTAAAACCTAAGGGTTACATTCAGCCCCAACATTCATTCTGCAATAGAATTGTACAAGATAGCAACAATCAATGTCCATGTATCAGCATAAAGGGGAAAGTGGTACTCTGAGTTAAATGTGCTGATGTCTATGGTTTAACACTATCACAATCTGCCCTGTTGCGGATGAGCCTAACTGCGCACATCTGTCTGCCAACTCCACAATGCAGGCATAGAACAGAAGAAGATGGCACACAGAGGCTAGGTAAGATTTTTATTTTTACCCCACCAGTGATTTATAAAAGTATAAAGTGGGCCCAGAACACTTTAATCAGCTTATCGTGCGAATCCATTTCTTTGCTAAAGGCCCCAAATTTCTGCACATTCTTAAAATGTACCATACCATAGATTTGGTATACTAGGCAAAGGAGGGCACTGACCATTTCACTGTATGGGACCTATAAAATTGCAATGGAATCCCTGCTTGTGACAATCTCCGCAGTCAGCACTAAAGAAGACAAAGTAGGATAACACATGTTGTGTTCCAATGACCATCTCATTGAATCCTGGACACAAATTCAGAATGGGATAGGGTAGCGAGTACCTACATGAAAGTGGCCAGAGAATTGTATGTGGCCTTGGAGCCATAGCGTGGCCTCCCTGTGTCTATTATATCTACTGCTATTAAAATGCCTACAGAGACTATGCCTCTCTTTCTGTACATTTCTGAAGAATCTACTCAGCTTACTCTGCAAGGCATTTTTCAAATCTAAAATTATGCAGTAAAAATACCCATCTTGTGTTCACAAGTCACCTGAGGATTTAGGTCATGTGATATTTTTATACAGAAGGTTCTTACGGACGCGGCGACACCCAATATGTATACTTTTTTTTATTTATTTAAGATTTACACAATAACAGCATTTTTGAAAATAAATAAATAAAATCTAATCATGTTTTAGTGTCTCCATATTCTGAGTGCCATAGTTTTTTTTATTTTTTGGGCGATTGTCTTCGGGTCTAATTGATTGGTACAATTTTGGGGTGACTTTTTGATCGCTTGCTATTACACTTTTTGTGATGTAAAGTGACCAAAAAAATTGCTTTTTTGACATTTATTTTTAATTTTTACGGTGTTCATCTGAGGGGTTAGGTCATGTGATGTTTTTATAGAGCAGGTCGTTACGGACGTGGCAATACCTAATATATATACATTTTTTTATTTAAGTTTAATACAATATCATTTTTGAAACCACAAAAAAATAAAATAAAAATCATGTTTTAGCATCTCCATAGTCTGAGAGCCATAGTTTTTTCTTTGTTTTTTTTGGGTGATTGTCTTCGGTAGGGTATCTTTTTTCGGGATGAGATGACTGTTTGATTGCCACTATTTTGGGGTGCGTATGACTTTTTGATCGCTTGCCATTACACTTTTTATGATGTAAGGTGACAAAAAATAGCTTTTTTTACACCGTTTTTACTTTTTTACGGTGTTCACCTGAGGGGTTAGGTAATGTGGTATTTTTATAAAGCAGGTTGTTACGCATGCGGCGATACCTAATATGTCTACTTTTCTTAAACATTTTTACATTGAACACAATATAAGCATTTTTTAAACAAAAAAATTTTTGTTTTAGTGTCTCCATAGTCTGAGAGCCATAGTTTTTTATTTTTTCGGTGATTGTCTTAGGTAGGGGCTCATGTTTTGCGGGATGAGGTGTCAGTTAGATTGGTACAATTTTGGGGCAAGCGCCTTTTTGATCGCTTGGTGTTGCACTTTTAGTGAAGTAAGGTGACAAAAAAAAGTTTCTTTTAGCACAGTTTTTATTTTTTTATTTTTGACGGTGTTCACCTGATGGGTTAGGTTATGTGATATTTTTATAGAGCCAGTCGATACAGATGCGGCGATACCTAATATGTCTACTTTTTTTTCCCTATTTAAATTTTTTTTTTCTTTTTTTACTTTATTTTGGAAAAAGGGCGCCTTTTTTATTTTTATTTTTTATTTGAAACATTTCAGGGTCGGATCCCTGTTTCAATACAGCACAATACATTTGTATTGTGCTGTATTGAACTGTCAGTTTCTTACACTGTAAGGCGCTTTGCACACGCGTGAGAAAAATCGGCATGTTTGGTACCCAAACCCGAACTTCTTCACAGAAGTTCGAGTTTGGGATCGGTGTTGTGTAGATTGTATTATTTATAAGGGAAAATGATAGCATTCCTAATACAGAATGCTAAGTAAATTGGGGGTGGAGGGGTTAAAAAAATAAAATAAAAAAATTTAACTCCCCTCATCCACCTGTTTGCACAGCCCGGGCGATTGCGGACAAGAAAAGGCATTTTCTGTAGAGTGCCGGCGTGTGAATGGACGCATACGGACGTGTGAATGGACCCTAAGACGCTAACAGTTGCCTAGGAGACCAAGCCCTTGGGCTGGATCTCCTGGGCTTCCGTAGCTAGCAGTCCCAATGCCTGTTCAATGCATCGGGGCGGCCATAGCAACCATCGGGTCCCTGTCACCGATTGCGGCATCGTATTGACCCTAGGACGAGAATGCGTTAAGTACCTGCAAGTTAGGATAAGCATTCTCGTCCTGAACGTGTTAATCGTGGTTATATATAAGCATTGTTCTGTTTTTAATACTGTTTTGTTGACATCTGTATAAGGAGCGCCAGCCTCTTACTGGTGGGCTAGCTAACCAGTCTTAGCTGACTTTGACAGAACCTTCTGTATAAAAATATCACATGACCTAACCCCACAGACCTACAACTAGGTGCCTTAGTGGGGGCTTGCTGGGAAGATCAGCACTTTAAATTGCCTTTCTAGAGGCACAGTTTAGGGACATTATTGAGCTGGAATGTCAGGGGGTTAAAGGAAGCCAATAAATGGAGGGCTATTATGGATAGTATGAAACAATACCAACCTCTGATATGCTGCCTTCAAGAAACACACTTAATGGAGGACTAGAGCCAGTTACTCGCTCCCTATTATGCCATCTACTCTGCCTATGCAAGAGGAGTAAGTATTCTTATCCATAGGAACATAGCATTTGAATGTATATGTAAAAAGATAGATGAGCAGGGGCAGTATATAGGTCTGCAAGGCAAAATATTTATGATCCCCTGTATTATAGTAGGTATCTATATCCCACCGCCATATTCACCACTGGTGATTAAGAGGGTTCTTTATTTTCTGGCTGAGTCACCAGACATCCCGGTAATATTACTTGAGGACTTTAACAATGTAATTCAACCGGCTTTAGATAGAATCTGTCCTAATATCCAACCAACACCTGGCGAAATTACCCCATTTGGGAGATTATTGCAGGAGGCCCTCCTGCTGGATTATTGGAGGTTGAGGAACCCACGCAGATAAAACAATACTCCTGCTACTCTAGTACTTGTGGGTCACTATTCAGGATAGACTTAATACTGGGCCACACCGCGATGGGACAACTAATTCAGGACATACAATATCTTCCCCGTAGAATATCAGATCAATCTCCTGTGCTTGTCACAGCCAACTTTCTTCCTCCTGTATTTCGGGGATGCATGGTGTGGAAATTTAACACATACTAGCTTAATGTGCTGGCGGATGTGGCGGGTATAGGAGACAAACTGAAGGAGTTCTTAAGGGTGCATTCACACCACCGTAAAACATGGATACCGGCCGTGTGCGTTCCACAATTTGCGGACCGCACATGGCCAGTGCTATATAGAGAATGCCTAAGCTTGTCCGCAGTTGCGGACAAGAATAAGACATGCTCTATCTTTTTTGCAGGGCCACGGAACAACGGATGCGGACAGCACATGATGTGCTGTCCGCATCTTTTGCGGCCCAATTGAAATGAATGGGTCCGCACCCGTTCTGCAAATTTGATAAATGACTCTAATAATGACTATAAGGGCTCATTCAGATGGTCGTATGAATAAGTCTGCATCCGTTCTGCAATTTTACGGAAAGGGTACGAACCCATACATTTCTATGGGGCTGCAAAAAATGCGGACAGTACACTGTGTGCTGTCTGCATCTGTGGTTCCGTAGAAAAGATAGAGCATGTCCTATTCTTGTCTGCAATCACGGACAAGTATAGGCATTTTCTTTTATACACTGAACAAAAATATAAACACAACCCTTTCGGTTTTGCTCCCATTTTGCAGGAGCTGAACTCAAAGAGCTGAAACATTTTCTACATACACAAAAGACCCATTACTCTCAAATATTGCTCACAGATCAGTCTAAATCGGTGTTAGTGAGCACTTCTCCTTTGCGGAGATAATCCATCCCACCTCACAGGTGTGGTATATCAAGGTGCTGATTAGACAGCATGAATATTGCACAGGTGTGCCTTAGATTGCCCACAATAAAAGCCCACTCTGAAATGTGCACGGTTTTGCCTGTGTTGATTGTGGAATGTTGGTCCACTCCTCTTCAATAGCGGTGCGAAGTTGCAAAATATTGGCAGGAACTGGAACACGCTGCCGTATACGGCGATCCAGAGCATCCCAAACACGCTCAATGGGTGACATGTCCGATGAGTATGCTGGCCATGCAAGAACTGGGATGTTTTCAGCTTCCAGGAATTGTGTACAGATCCTTGCAATATGGGGCCGTGCATTATCATGCTGCAACATGAGGTGATGGTTGTGGGTGAATGGCACAACAATGGGCCTCAGGATCTCGTCACAGTATCTTTGTGCATTCAAAATGCCATCAATAAAATGCACCTGTGTTAGTTGTCCATAACATACGCCTGCCCATACCATAACCCCACCGCCAACATGGGCTTCTCGATCCACAACGTTGAAGTCAGCAAACCGCTCACCTACACAACGCCACACACGCTGTCTGCCATCTGCCCTGAACAGTGAAAAGGGGGACTCATCCGTGAAGAGAATGCCTCTCCAACGTGCCAGACACCATTGAATGTGAGCATTAGCCCACGACGACGAACTGCAGTCAGATATAGAACCCAATGAGAACGACGAGCATGCAGATGAGCTTCCCTGAGACGGTTTCTGACAGTTTGTGGAGAAAATCTTTGGTTATGCAAACAGATTGCTGCAGTTGTCCAGGTGGCTAGTCTCAGACAATCATGAAAGTCAACATGCTTGATATGGAGGTCCTGGGCTGGTGTGGTTACACGTGGTCTGCAGTGGTGAAGCCGGTTGGATGTACTGCCAAATTCTCTGAAACACCTTTGGAGACGGCTTATAGTAGAGAACTGAACATTTAAGGCACGTGCATCAGCTCTGGTAGAAATTCCTGCAGTCAGCATGCCAATTGCATGCTCCCTCAAACGTTACGACATCTGTTGCATTGTGCTGTGTGATCAAACTGCACATTTCAGAGTGGTCTTTTATTGTGGGAAGTCTAAGGCACACCTGTGCAATATTCATGCTCCTTGATATGCCACACCTGTGAGGTGGGATGGATTATCTCGACAAAGGAGAATTGCTCCCTAACACAGATTTAGACAGATTTGTGAACAATATTTGAGGGTAATGGGTCTTTTGTGTATGTAGAAAATGTTTCAGATCATTGAGTTCAGGTCATGCAAAATGGGAGCAAAACCAAAAGTGTTGCGTTTATATTTTTGCTCAGTGTAGTTGCGGCCATGTGCAGTCCGCAAATTGTGGAACGCACACAGCAGGTATCCGCAAAACGCTACGGTCGTCTGAATGTGCCCTAACTGTAAAGTACTGAGGCATTATGGTGAATGGTGATGTCAGGTTCCCTTTAAATAGAAAAGAGAAAAACTTCAGTCTGCTGTTTGCATTCTGAAGCATCAGAACAATTATTTTTTTGTTCACCATTAGGTTTAGGCTACTTTCACCCTCGCGTTTTGGCTTTCCGTTTCTGAGATCCGTCATGGACTCTCACAAGCGGTGCAAAACGGATCAGTGTTGCCCTAATGCATTCTGAATGGAAAAGGATCCGCTCAGAATGCATCAGTTTGCCTCCGTTCAGTCACCATTCCGCTCTGGAGGTTGACACCAAAACAATGCCTGCAGCGTTTTGCTGTCCGCTTGACGAAACTGAGCCAAACGTATCAGTCCTGGCACACAATGTAAGTCAATGGGGACGGATCAGTTTTCTCCGACACAATCTGGCACAATAGAAAACGAATTCGTCCTCCATTGATTGTCAATGGAGTTCATGACGGATCCATCTTGGCTATGTTACAGATAATACAAACGGATCTGTTCACGACGGATGCATGCGGTTGTATTATTGTAACGGATCTATTTTTTGCAGATCCATGACGGATCCGCCCAAAATGCGAGTGTGAAAGTAGCCTTAGTTGTAGCTACAAACGTACATTGTTTAGGAGACAGGCTAATTTACAACTACTAAACTCACTTCAATTCCTTCAGTTCACGTGTAGCATCATTCTTCTGCTTACGCATGTCATCTAGGTTTCTCAATGCCTCTGCTAGTTCACTAACTGCACGGTCTCGTTCTCTGCGTAAATTATCACACAGGGTCCTGAGAGAATAAAAAACAAGATTTTTATTTTTTTTAGGTCAAATCATAAAAAAGAAATACTGTGAAAGACAAATGTTCAAGCTGTTTGAACATAATGAGCCTAAACGTTTACAATAAAGGCACATATGTGGAAATATCAACCTACCAAACACACCAATAACCCCACAGAATGAGAGTCATTTAATATATAAAAAAGTATGAATTGATATATAAATACAAATAACATACAGGGAATATTACAGGGGAAAGATAGTACATAGCCCCACTAACTGCATGTTTTTGGTCTCCTTGACACTAATCGAGGGACTGTTTCCCCTGTTTACATCCCGGATAAATATATTTTTGTTTGTTAAATCTTGATATTATCCTTATTGTGCAGAAGCAGTTAGTTGGTCGCTCTGTCTACATGATTTTTGATATTCATTGGACATAATTTGTGTGGTATATATATGTCCAGGTTGTTTATCTCGTGTATCTCCTTATTTTCAGCAGTTGGTGGGGCTATGTTCTAACTTGCCCCTGTAAGTTATTTGTATTTGTTTATCAATGAACAGTCATACTTTTTTATCTATTGAGTGTCTCTCATTCTTTTTTTTTTTAACAATATTTGTATTGATTTATCAAACTTATGTAAGAATCAATCAAGTTGTCTTATGTTTAAACATAGTTGCATTGTCTGTAATTGAATCATATACAGGACACATGAGCATATAAACTTTGTCAATGGACAACCTATCCATATGAGATTGAAATATAATCCCTAGGTATATAAAACAATAGTAGCAGAAAAAAAAAACGTTAAGTAACGAGAAAGAAAAAAAACAAAAGGGGAAAAACTAAAATAAGTGACATAAGCTTAAGTTTAGCTCTTATCAATAGCCAACCTTTGATCATACACATCTCAGTATTGTAGAGAGATTTTATTCAAGGAGAAATTAAGCCATCAATTCAATTTCTTAATGAACTGGGGTGTTTTATTCATGGAAGAAGCTATCAGTTTCTCCGACAAGCCATTCTCATTAATCATACCTATGATTTCAGTGAATGGGGGAGCGTTTGGTTTTTTCCAGTAGCTAGCTATTTTTAATCTGACTGATTATTACGTGAATGATCACAGTTCTGATCTCGTATGGGAAGGAATCTAAGTCTACTGACAAAAGAGCTTGTTGCGCTGAGAGAGCAATTGTATTTCCACAAACCTGGGTCAATAGGTTATTGATAGCTAACCAAAGAGCTTTAATCTCTCTACAGTTCCACCATACATGAATCATGTCTGCCTTGGGTTCAGAACACCTCCAACATGTATTAGTTATATTAGGATATATATTATTTAGCCTAAACGGTGTAAGATACCACATATATAAAATATTTCTTGAGTTTTTTAGGTGATTCATACATTTAGATAAACTAGTTGTAATTGAGAAGGATGCCTGCCATTGATCTGTACTAATAGAGCAGTTCAGATCTTTTTCCCATTTACGACAATATACAGCTAGGGGGTCGTCAAAAGCTTCTAACATATAGTTATATGATCGAGACAGTCCCTTGAGATGATGAGAGGGGTTATGTAGCAAATGAGAAAGCTTAGGCCTCTTTCACACTTGCGTTGTCCGGATCCGGCGTGTACTCCACTTGCCGGAATTACACTCCGGATCCGGAAAAACGCAAGTGTACTGAAAGCATTTGAAGACTGAACCGTCTTCCAAATGCGTTCAGTGTTACTATGGCACCCAGGACGCTATTAAAGTCCTGGTTGCCATAGTAGTAGCGGGGAGGGGGGGAGCAGTATACTTACAGTCCGTGCGGCTCCCCGGGCGCTCCAGAATGACGTCAGAGCGCCCCATGCGCATGGATGACGTGATCCATGTGATCACATGATCCATGAGCTTGGGGCGCCCTGACGTCACTCTGGAGCGCCCGGGGAGCCGCACGGACGGTAAGTACACTGCTCCCCGCTCCCCACTACACTTTACCATGGCTGCCAGGACTTTAGCGTCCCGGCAGCCATGGTAACCACTCTGAAAAAGCTAAATGTCGGATGCGGCAATGCGCCGAAACGACGTTTAGCTTAAGGCCGGATCCGGATCAATGCCTTTCAATGGGCATTAATTCCGGATCCGGCCTTGCGGCAAGTGTTCCGGATTTTTGGCCGGAGCAAAAAGCGCAGCATGCTGCGGTATTTTCTCCGGCCAAAAAACGTTCCGTTCCGGAACTGAAGACATCCTGATGCATCCTGAACGGATTTCTCTCCATTCAGAATGCATTAGGATAATCCTGATCAGGATTCTTCCGGCATAGAGCCCCGACGACGGAACTCTATGCCGGAAGACAACAACGCAGGTGTGAAAGAGCCCTTAGATGGAAAAGGCTGTTAACACATGTTTTCTTAGACAATAGGTGTCTTATCTGCAGATACTAGTAAAATTCCTTATTGGGTATGCCATACTTATCTTTAATTGTGTTAAAGGGTAATAATTCAGCATTTTCAAATAATTCACTTATATACTTAATGCCAGTGTGACCCCCATATTCTGAGATCCAAATCTGGGATACACCTAATACTTCTAGGTGGGCCTCATAAAGATCCACGTTGATAATTTTCAATTTGGTGGTTAATAATTTCCATCATTCTAAAGCCGCATCAATTGTAGGAGAGAGGTGTATTTTATGTTTTTGTTCTGCCATTGAATGAAAGTAAAAAAATGAGGATGTGTTAGATATTCCCATTAGATGCTTTTCAATTGCGATCCATAGCCTGTTCTCCCCCTCACCCTCCCATCGAAATCTAAGCTGCTCAAATATGAAGGCTCTATAATATCTTACAATAGACGAGCACCCAAACCCTCCTCTGGATAGAGATAAGTATAGTACTTCGGCTTGAACTCTCGGGTGTTTGTCTTAGGCCTCTTTCACACTACCGTGTTTTTTTTTTCCGTTTTGCGGTCCGATTTTTGCGGTCCGTATACGGAACCATTCATTTCAATGGTTCCGCAAAAAAAACTGAATGTGTTCCGTATGCATTCCGTTTCCGTATTTCCGTTTTTCCGTTCCGTTGAAAGATAGAACATGTCCTATATTTGTCCGCAAATCACGTTCCGTGGCTCCATTAAAGTCAACAGAACGGAAAAACGGAACCGAAACGGAAACACAACGGAAACAAAAAAACAGAAAAACGGATCCGTGAAAAACGAAATGCAAAACACTGAAATGAACATACTGTAGTGTGAAAGAGGCCTTAGGCTGAGTTCACATCTGCTCTGTTATAGGAGGAGGAGAACAGAAAGGACAAATTCGGCACATGACTGAGCCAAACTGAGCCTACGGACCCCATAGGCTATAACAGGGTCCGTTAGGTTTCCCCTCAGAAGATGATTTTGGAGCAGAGACAAAAGTTGTGCATGTAGGACTTTTGTCTCTGCTCCAAAATCATCTTCTGAGCGTAAACCTAACGGGCCCCATTATAGTCTATGTGGTCCGTAGGCTCCGTTCGGCTCAGTTATGTGCCGAATCAGTCCTTTCCGTTCTCCTGCTCCTATAACCGAGCAGGAGAACGGAAAGGCTGGACGCTAATGTGAACTCAGCCTAACCATATATATTTAGATATGATAGATTGCAGTTCCTTTAATATTTTCATAGGAAAGGGTATCGGTAAATTATGGAACAAGTATAAGATCTGAGGTAGAATAAACATTTTAATTGAGGCGATTCTGCCTGTCCAAGAGATCTCATGTTTTTTCATTCTAATTAGCTCCTTTTTTATTTTCTCCCTTAAAGGCGTATAGTTAGACAAGAGGAGATTTAAGGTAGAGGGTGTGAGTTTTATACTCAACTAGGTGATATATTGGTTATCCCACTGAAGTGGGCACATACCGTAGTTCTCAGTCGGGCAGTTAGATTGAATCCCAGATTTAAGACTAGGCATTTAGTGATGTTTAGTTTATAATATGAGACTGATGTAAATCTAAGGGTACTTTCACACTAGCGTTTTTCTTTTCCGGCGCCGAGTTCAGTCCTAGGGGCTCAAATCCGGAAAAGAACTGATCAGTTTTATCCTAATGCATTCTGAATGGAGAGTAATCCCATTAGGATGTCTTCAGTTCAGTCTTTTTGACTGATCAGGCTTTTCAGAAAACCGTAGCAGGTTGTATTTTTACCTCCGGCCAAAAACCTGGAACACTTTGACTGAATGCCGGATCCGGCCTTTTTCCCATTGACTTGCATTAATGCCAGATCCGGCGCCGTGTGTTCCATCAAACAGGATCCGGCTTTTGCATGTTAAACCCAAAAAATGTGAAAAAAAAAGTTAAAGTCCATAAATGGCGGATACGTTTTTTCCAATGCATTTTTTCATTGTGATCAAAATCCTGATCAGGATTCAAATGTAATCAGTTTTCACACGTTTTTCCGGACCCGGCGGGCAGTTCAGATGACAGAATTGAACGCCGGATTCAAACAACGCTAGTGTGAAAGTAGCCTTACACGTGCATAGCTGCTGGTAAGGAGTTAAGGGGATCTGTAAGTGCTAGTATTATGTCATCGGCAAACAACCCAATTTTATGGTTATGATCACCAACACCAATTCCAGATATTAATGGATGCGTTCAGATTTTTTCAGCAAGCGGTTCTATCACAAATAGGTCTTGTGCCATTACTTATTGAGAACCTGTCAGGCATTATTCCAGAGATGTATACTGATGCTGAGGGTTGGAAAACGAGATTTTTGTAAAACTTACCAGTAAAATCTCTTACTCGCTCTTCATTGGGGGACACAGAGACCGTGGGTATAGCTATGTCCTCTAGGAGGCGTTGACACTAGTAAAAGCTGTTAGCTCCTCCCCTGGCAGCTATACCCCCTCCAGCCTGGAGAGAGAGCTTCAGTTTGTGAGAAGCAGTAGGAGAAGCAAGTAAACCAATGAAAAAACATGGAACAGCAACCATGCCAAGAACCGAACCAGGTCCTAACCAGCAACAGCCACAACTGTGGTCGAACAACAATACTGGGTGGGTGCTGTGTCCCCCAATGAAGAGCGAGAAAGAGATTTTACTGGTGAGTTTTACAAAAACCCGTATTCATTGGGGGACACAGAGACCGTGGGACGACCGAGAGCAGTCCACAGGGAGGGAAAACCACAGACCCATGGAGCAAGTGCCCCTGCAGGCAACTAAGAACTTTCGCCTGCAAGACCATGCAACCCAAGGCGGCGCCCGCCGCTGCATAAATATGCGCCTGGCAAAATTTTGAGAATGTGCATAAGGCGGATAGTAGCCGCCCTGCACAACTGCGCGTCCGAATCTTGAATCCTCCGAGCCCAAGAGCGCCCACCGCTTTGGTGGAGTGAGCCGTGACACCGAAGGGCGGGACGCTGCCCCGGGTGCAGTATGCTTAAGCAAATGCAGACGTGCAAGTGCCACCCTGGAGGCAGTCAATGCCTTGCGAGGACCCTCCGGATGACAAAAAGGGGAGTCCGTACGCCAGGAGGAGCTGGAGGCTGGCAGTAAAACGTCGGAGCCCTGACAGCGTCAAAATGACCTAACTCCCTTTCCCTAGGGTGTGAAGGGGAGGGACACAGTGATGGAAGGACAGTCTCTTTATTGAAATGGAAATCAGAGACCACCTTCGGGAGAAAGGAATGAACAGGCCGGGGAACCGCTTATCCCTGTCAGAACCAGGAGGCTCTCTACAAGAGAGCGCCCCAATCCGGACACCCGTCTGATGGATGCGATAGCCACAAGAAAAGAAAAAAAAACACACCTTCCAGGACATGAGTCGGAGTGACATCTCCCGCAAGGGGTCAAGGGGAAAACTATGGAGCGCCGAAAGGACCAAGGTCAGATCCCAGGCGGTTAGGGAGGACGGTATGGAGGAACCGTATGTGCCAATCCCTGAAGGAAGGTATAATGGGCCCCGGGTGAGTCAGAGGACGATGGAAGGATACACAGCGCCGAACCTGACCCAGTAAGGAACTAATGGCCAAACCAAAAAACCCAGGACCGCAGGATCCACCCCTGCAAAAAGGAAGTGCTCCACGGAAACGGTAAGTGGTCCACCAATGTCCCCCGAGCTGAAGAAGCTTGTGGGGAGACTGAGAAGCTGGCTGATAAACTACAGAGAAAAAAAAAACGCCTGAATGAGGCATGTCCAACTGCAAACCAAGGAATCAACACATTGGATAGGTAAAAGTAGAGACGATATGAGAATCACCGGCGGTGGAGTTCCGTCAGCGACCGTGTATTGACGGTGTAGCAACCCTGCTCGACAGAAATTTCGACCAGACCAAGATGAGAGAGAAAACTCCTGCCTCGAAGAGGAAGAATAGAAGGGGTGTTCCGGTCCAGGAGCGAAACTCCATCAACAGTCGTGACAGCACCCCCGCTCAGCCTGGCGTGGTGAGTCTCGTAGTTTAGCCACGGAGTATGCAGTGAAAAGGCATGACTACATTGAACTGACATGGCAGTCACTAGTCAAGTCTTGAGAGAGGTAGTTGTAGATATGGGTAGTACACCCAGGACCAACGGGTGGATTTGGAAAAACGTCACAGCCCAACAGTTGATCCGGAACAAGACTTGGAAGAAAAAAAACACAGAACCAATACCCTGCATCAACATAGATGAGGGGAAGTAGTAACATAAGAGCTACCCAGGTTTGCGGAGTGGCCGTGAACCCTGAGCCAGATAAGGAAAAGAAAAACGGAAGGAAAAAGAAGCAGGGCGAAGCCCATTCCCCATCTGAGACTTGCACTACACAGAAGAAGCCACTGGATGATCGTGGCGGTGCCATACTCCACCTAAGGAGGAGGCCATGCAGCGTACACCACTGAATTTAGCGTAAGAAGAATCCGTCACCTGACGAAAAAGCCGTGCAGGGGAAGCCAGAGTATGTAATGGCTAATCCAGGACCCCCGTACCGTAGTAGCTGTAGCGTGCCCACCAGCACAAAAGGAGGGGCAGACTAGAGGGATCCGGTAGAGACCATGTTACCATACTGCCCCAGGAAAGGAGAGCTAACCGTAAATACTCCACCTGGGAAGGGCGTTGGACAGGAACAACCGCCAAGCCAGCGTCAGGGTAGAACCAGTACCTGAGGGACTGCCCCACTGCAGCTACTGCGAACGCTAGTGCCAGCGTAAAAATCCGCACCAGCGGAGGAGAACACGCTGCAATGCCAAACCAGAGGGCCAGCACAACCACTTCCCACATCAGAAATAGTGGATAGGGGATATAGAGTCCGTGAAACACTCGACTTGCTGGAACATAATCACAATATTACGTGCCATGGTGTACGCACTATATAATGTTGAAGACACATATTGGGACTGTGGAGGACCATGGATATAGGGGACGCTAGGACACATGATTGACGCTGGACAACCCCCTGAGGAGAGAGGTTGTCATTCATTCCCCAAAACGGCACCGAAAGAAAAACAATGTGAAAACAGCCACAGCAACCCTGGAGGCACCGAGATACCAAGAGAATAAGAGTACAGGGCACCAGCGTGTACGATACTCGGTACGCTCCACATGTAGAAGAAGCTAAGGAATCTATAGCTGTGGCGTAGTTGATAGTGGTCAGTTGTGGAAAGGGCAATGTTGCAATTATCCCACCAATGAAAGGGGGTAATGCTTACGGCAAGCACTACCCTAGTGGTAGTGCAAATACTCCACCATAAAAGGGTGGTAATGCAATAATGCATCTAGTAGGAACTGAATCCAAATAGAGAGTACACCTTTTACGGAAAGGGCAAGGCCTAAGGAGAGTCCCGTATCAATACTCCACCTACGTAAGAGGGTAAGACATATAGAAAACACTGAACCAGGGACAATGCCATAGCGCCACCTATGGAAGAGGCTAATGCATACAGTAAGTCCTGTCCCCAGTGGTAAAGCAGTTCCGCCACCTAATAAAAGGGGGAACGCCTACTGCCGGCACTGAAACAGTTCTAGTGCGGTTAGACCCCAATAGAGGAAGGTAATATCCAAGGGAGCACTGCATCCAGTAGTAGTGCAAATACTCTGCCTAAGGGAGGAGGAAATGCATAAGACAAGTACTGCTGTCTATCTCAGACGCCATCTTGGAAGATCGCACCGGAATAATGGCAGAGACCGAACCACTGATTTCTCCTTTCAGACCAAATCTCTCCAGGGAGGGAGGGTGCGTCTGAGCGTGACCCTAGGGAGGAAGGGTGGGGGTGCAAAGGAGACCGAGGAGGAAGTATCCTGCTCTGGCCCACTATGTGCAATCCTGCCTCTCAAGAGCTCGCCAATGGCAGCTGGAGATTGCGCCGGTGGAATCTATCAGCCAAACCACTTGGGGGTGGAATGGCGACTTCTAGAGGTTCACTCACCGGATTTCGCAGGTGGGGCTACATCAACCAACGACCCCGGAGGGTGGATTGGGAATTTTTCAGAGATCCTCCATTGGGTTGTACAGGCAGATCTTTGTTAACCAAGCGACCTCGGAGGGTGGATTGGGAAAGTCCGGAGATCCACCATTGAATTGCGCAGGCGGTGCTTATCCAACAAACGACCCAAGAGGGTGATTGGGAAGATCCGGAGATCCACCATCGGATTGCGCAGGCAGCGCTTTATCAACCAAACCGACCCCGGAGGGTGATTGGGAAGGTCCGGATGTCCCCCATAGGATTGCGCAGGTGGTGCTTATCAACCAAACGACCCCGGAGGGTGGATGGGAAGGTCCGGATGTCCACCATTGGACCGCGCAGGTAGTGCTTATCAACCAAACGACCCCGGAGGGTGGATGGGAAGGTCCGGATGTCCACCATTGGACCGCGCAGGTGGTGCTTATCAACCAAACGACCCCTGAGGGTCATTGGGAAGGCCGGATGTACACAATTGAATTGCGCAGGCCGCGTTTATCAACCAAAACGACCCCTGAGGGTGATTGGGAAGGTCCTGATGTACACAGTCAGATTGCGCAGATGGTGCTTATCCACAAAAAGACCCAGGAGGGCGATTGGGAAGGTCCGGATGTACACAATTGGATTGCGCAGGCAGCGCTTGGCAACCAAACGGCCCCAGAGGGTGAGTGGAAGATGGAGAGATCTACCATTGGATTGCACAGGCAGCGCTTTATTAACAAACACAAAAATGACTCCGGAGGGTAAAACTGAAGGGTCCTCCTTGACCGCGATAGGACACGGCCTCCGTCTGACGCAGACGGGGGGGGGGGGGAACCCGCAGTGATGGGGACTGAGGGGTGAGGGCCCGAATGGACCTATTTCTTTTTTTTTTATATTGTTATAAAAACTGGGATGCCCACCTGAATTGGGCAAGAGGCACAGGAGTTAAATTCCTCAACATTAAGGCCCCTCAGCAAGAAAACCCATAGAATCCTGTGCCAGCCTCAAGAGAAGGCTGACCAGGAACAGGAAGGGTTAACTTCCTGAGGACCGAGGGCGGGGCTCTGTGAGCTACAGGGGGAGGGGAAGGCAAGGCGGGAAGAATTTGCGCCAGACCGCCCCCCTCCCCGCGGATGAGATGCGGCTAGTAGGCCGCAAGCCGGGGCCTAAAGTTATGGGACCCGGCCGACTGTACGGCCGGAGCACCGAGGGCTGCGGGGACAATACTGTATGACCCTTTGTATTTGCGCAGGCAGCCGCGGCCGGTCGAATTGGATTGTGCAGGTGAAGGGCCGGTGATTTGGAAGGTCCGGCGCGTTTACCACACACTAGCGCATCAAGTGTGAGTGAATGGTGCCAGACCGCAGAGAAATATGCACGCATGCCGGAGTGAAGGCGGGGTCAGATTTTAGGTGCGGGCGTTAGTTTCCTGGAGCGGCGCGCCCTTATGCGCCCGCTTCCAGGGGATGATATCGTTGGGGAGCAGAAGCAAGGGACGTCTGAGCGTGAGGTCAGCACTCTGCATCCGTTCTCCACACCCTACCAAAGCGGTGTGCACGTTCGCCCGCTGTTTAAAAGTGCCTGCGGAGATCTGGTCATTAACCCCCTTATATGCCCAAGTATCAACGACACAGAGGGGGAGGGAAGGAAGACTGTTGGAGCTGGGCTTGGGGACTGGGGGGGGGAGTGATAAATGAAGCCCACCAGAAACAGGGGAAGAGATTACAAGGAGTGGAGGAGAGCCGGGGGGTGAGCCGCAGCCGCCGATACTCACTGTCTGGTATGGCGGGAGGGTCTTCTCTTTGCCGGACCTAGGTGACCCCTTGGCTGGCGGGATGCAGGGGAGCGAGGCTGCCCTGGTCCACCTTGTCTTCTGTGGGGGAGGCAGCAGTGCGGATAACCGGCACTGGCGCAACTCGACCCCCGGGAGAACAGGGAGGCGAGGCGTCCACTGTTTTCCCATCTGAAAAAGAAAAAATCTTCAGGAGCTACCCTGCATAGCAGGGAGGTCTTGCCTCCTATTGACACTAGAAAAAACTAAGCTCTCTCTGGAGGGGGTATAGCTACCAGGGGAGGAGCTAACAGCTGTTACTAGTGTCAACGCCTCCTAGAGGACATAGCTATACCCACGGTCTCTGTGTCCCCCAATGAATATGGGCGAGAAATACAGAAGCTTGATTGCATTTAAAAGGTTACCATTGAACCAATACTTACAAAAGGATCTCAAACAAATATTCCCAATGTACGCAATCGAATGCCTTCTCCGCATCAAGTGATAGCAGCAGAGAAGGCATCCGACCAGTCTCCGCCACATGAATAAGATCAATTATTCTCCTGGCTCCTTCTATAATTTGCCTAGTTTTAATGAAGCCGACTTGGTCTTTATTAATAAGATTTAGGACAATGTCAGAGATTATATTTGCTAGAATCTTGGAGTATATTTTAAAATCTGAGTTTAATAAGGAGATGGGCCTAAAATTGCTCGGTAGGTCCGGAGATTTTCCTGGTTTGGGGAGAGTAAATGATAGTTGCTTGTAACATTTTCCAAGGGATGTCCCCTGTATCGAAAATCGGCTGAAAGGTTGCTAGAATATCATAGCATGTTTTAAAATACTCATTGGACAGACAGTCGGGTCCGGGGGATTTATTATTTTTTGTCATTTTTATCACTTTCAATAGTTCAATACTTCCTGTGGTTCTTTATGCTCAGAAGATGAATTTGGAGCAGAGACAAAAGTTGTGCATGTAGGACTTTTGTATACGCTCCAAAATCATCTTCTGAGCGTAAACCTAACGGACCCCATTATAGTCTATGGGGTCCGTAGGCTCCGTTCGGCTCAGTTATGTGGCCACATCAGCTCCCTGGATATCCATACAAGTGTGCTGTGGGCTCCCTGGCCAGTTCTGTATCTACTGGCAGAGTTACCCCATTGTTACTATATCCTATTCCACAAGCCACTAATGGGAGCTAAGTATTGTTTATAATTATCTATTTATCTATTTATATTCCCTACGATTATTTTTGGTCTATCACCCCCTGATGAACTGCCAGGTGCAGGTGAAACGCGTTGGGGTCTAATAAAAAGTTTTTAGGCATCTATTTTCCTTCCTTGGGCCAATTTCTATATCCCATAGGATATTGAATGTATACATTTTGTATACATTAAAGTAGGGCCTTAACAGGGTTGAGTTTAGACATAGGTACGGGGACAGGGTACCTCCACCATTAGGGGGTAATACCTGGGCACAGGTCTTTGTTCTCCAGGGACATCTAGGGAAAGATTTTATTTTCCCGTCCACCTAAGTGATTGGGGAGACATCTGCAGTACATATAAAGTAAAAATATTCCTGTAGATTCTCCTGTATTTGTTTTTTATAGTCAGGATGCATCAATAAGTAATTATTCATTCTCCAGTGAAGGTAATTAATAAAGTCTTCTGCAATTTGGCATGACACTGGTGCATGGTCTGACCAGATTATTGAACCTATGCTGGTTATTTTAATATTTTGCAATAACCATTTGTCTACTATAATGAGGTCAATTCTTGAGTATGTTTTATGTGGGTGAGAATAAAATGTGTAGTAGACTTGAGAGGAGATTTGGGACCATTAAAGACTCCCAGTTAATATTCTGTCATTAATCCCAGTAACAATCTAATTTGGTATATTAGTCAGTCAAGATAAGTGACCAGAAATATTGAGACGCCTTCAAGGTGAATAGGTTTTTTATGCAGTATGTTTAGGGCAACATATCGTTTCAAACGGGGAGGAGAGGGGGGAGGGACCTGGGAGGGATATTGGTATGTGGGTATTCATGATCTAAGGGGGGTGGGGGGGGTGAGAAAAAATAAAAATGAGACTCCAATTGTACTACTTGAAATGTAATGTATTTTGAAATGATTTATGTATCGCAATGGTGTATGGAAGCAATTGTAACGCTACCGAATTGTATGATACTGCATGGAGACTCACAAAATTTAATAAAAAGATATTTAAAAAAAATAAATAAAAATGTGTAGTCACGCTTGGAGGCATGTAGCACTCTCCACATATCATACAAATCTTCTGAGGAAGTTGCGCAAATGGGGATGAGTGACTAGAATCTGGATGGGAGGATTTATCCATGATGGGTGATGGGGATAAATTTAAATCTCTGCAAATAAGTGAAGTCCCTGTTTAATATGGATATCTTTGATATTAAATCTTTAATGAAAGGAAGTTGTTGGTGATTAGAGGCATATTTGGTGACTAATGTATATATTTTATTATTAATACAACATACGAGAATAATATATCTTCCGTTCTGGTCTGTTATTTCTTTAATGAGTTGAAAGGCCAAGTTATTTTTTATAGCTATTGCTACCCCTTTTTTCTTCCCTGTGGCTGGAGCGGTGAAAATATTAGTGAAATTCCTATGATACAGTCTAAAAGTATCTTCTTTATTTAAGTGGGTCTCTTGGGCACATATTATGTCAGTTTTAATAGTTTTGCTTCCTTCCAAAACATTGATCTTTTGAAGGGGCTATTAAGGCCTTTAGCATTAAAACTAGAAATAGTAAAAACCATATTAGTATCCTAAATACAAAGAGTTAAAGATATGAATGTCACCATTAAAAGATAAAAAAAATAAAAAAACAGTAAAAAAATATGCAATGGGGTTGAAAAGGAAAAAACTGTAAGACCCCAGATGTCTGCAGCCCACCATAGTCTCATAAATTCTGACCATTCTTTAGACAGAGTCAGCTGTCTCTTCTTTAGTGGAGAACTTGTGTCTTCATCCAAAGTTGTCAATGACCATTTTTTGCAGTAGCGTCATGGCTTCTCTCGGCGATGTCAGGATGTGGGTTGTGCCATTTTGGGAGACGATCAGTTTAACTGGATATCCCCAATTGTAGGCGATGTTATTGTCTCTCAAGATTTTGGTGACAGTAGAGAATTCCCTTGGTCTATTTAAGGTGGTAGCGGATAGATCTGTGAATACCAAGACGTTTTTAAAACTCTACGGGAGATCTTGCTTTGTTGTAACGGCTCTTGTGATCTTCTTTTTAAAATGAAAAAAGTCTTGCGATTACGTGTTTATTAAGTCTTGAGCGGCCTTCCAAATCCACTAACTTGAGTTTAAGTGCCGAAATATCCTCCTCTAACTCATTGTGCGCATCTACTAATTGATTGTGTGCGGTTGTGAATTCCTCCATTTTATTTTCAATATGGGATGCTCTGTCCCTAATTTGTGCTATATCTTTTTGCAGTTCTGAGAAGGCAGTGGTGATATCTTTATGTATTGACTGCTTTAAATCAGACAAGAGGCTTCTTAGTGTAGATTCTGTGACTGGTGGAGTATTCATGCCTCTGCTGGGGAAAGGCTGTGACTGAACTTCTTGTATACATTCTGATGAGCCTCTCATTACATGTGCTGCATGTTCTTTAATATAATACTGCTCCTCACTATCACAGTGAAATTGCTACTTGCTGCCTGGGGAGCTGTGTACTGAAAAGTGCAGGGAAGCTTCTGAGCGCTCTGAGCAAGCGCCATCTCTCTCAGCGCTTCTATGATTTGAGTTGCGGGTGTCATCTTGGATTTTGCCTGAGGCTGGTACAAAGACCTCGATGTTTGCCAGCGCTGCATCCTTTTTCTTAGTGCAGCCCATAATGAAGAGGTAAGAGTGTGTCCACTGATTTTAGTGCTTTGTGCCGCTTAATTGAACGGTACCTGCTGGAGCTGTTTCCTTGAGCGTCCTCCTAGCTCCGCATCCGGCCACGTCGCCAAGTGGCTCTCATTCTATGGGGTTATTGGCGTGTTTGGTAGGTTGATAGTTCAGCTAGGCTAAGCTCCTTTAATTGATTGCTATGTTCTGAGGTATTCATTGGTAACACATATGTGGATATACACAGAACTTAAATACTAGAAAGACAACAGCAGTGGAAATAGTTATCCTATATAAAATGTATAAACCAAATGTAAGTCACTCACCGGATACTCTCTCTCTCTGCTACAATCTTGTCCCTCTCCTGGAAGGCCCAATCTCGCCGACACTTGGCTACCTCAGCTTCCTGCGTGGCTTCTTTCAGTTCATGGGTCATTGCATCATACTGTTTTCTCAGCACCTCTATTTCTTTGTTTGCTCTTTCCATATCCAGAGTTGCAGAATCCTGAATCTGAAATTTGTAAAGGCCATAATGTAATTTCAAAGGTGAACCAAGTATTTATACTCATATTTATCATTGATTACATATGGCCAACAGAATCTGCAGCAGTGTATGCGGATTGTTCACAGCTGCCCCTGTCCCCATTGAAGCTCACAGTCTAACTTTCCTACCTTTCCTAAATGCAAACATACATACTAGGGCAACCAAAAACTAATTTATCTATTAGCACAGTTTTTGGAGGAAGAATGCTAATACAGGGCGGAAAAACGAGAACTCACCTGTAAAATCTCTCTCTCGCTTAGTTCACTGGGGGACACAGGACCGTGGGTATAGCTGCTGCTGCCACTAGGAGGCGACACTAGGCTAAAAAGGGTTAGCTCCTCCTCTGCCGGCTATACCCCCTCCAGCCAGGAGAGAGCATATCAGTTTGTGCCCAAGCAGTAGGAGAAAGAAATAAACACAAAAGCAACCAGAAAACCAGTAATGCCGAAAGGGCCGAACTGAGGACCCCACCGGCCAACAAACCGCTAACACCTGCGGCCATAATGGAAAATATTGGGTGGGTGCTGTGTCCCCCAATGAACTAAGCGAGAGAGATTTTGCAGGCGAGATCACAAAAATCTTGTTTTCTCGCTCGTATCATTGGGGGACACAGGACCGCGGGACGTTCCAAAGCAGTCCACAGGGCGAAAAAATAAAAAAATCCCACCCCCTTGGAACTGCCTCGCGGAAGTTCAACACACTGCTGCCTGCAAGACTTTGCGACCCAGAGCAGTGTCCGCCGATGCAAAAGTATACACCTGATAAACGTGTGGATGACCACGTCGCTGCCTTGCAAAGCTGAGAAGCTGAAGCTTGGTGGAAGCGAGCCAAAGATGCGTCCACCGCCCTGGTCGAGTGGGCCGTGATACCAAGGGGCGGTGCCTTGCCCCGAGAGCAGTATGCCTCGGCAATCGTTACCTTGGAGGCCGGAAAACCTTGGCGAGAACCTTCCGGAATAACGAACAGTCCGTACGGCGGAATGTTCTCGAGACAGATAAGTAGATCCTTAGAGCTCTAACCACGTACAGCTGGTGGAGAGCCCGCTCCCTAGGATGAAAAGGAGAGGGGCAGAATGACGGAAGAACGATGTCTTCGTTGACATGGAAGGCAGAGACTACCTTCAGCAGAAAAGAAGGTATGGGACAGAGTACTGCCTTGTCTTGGTGTAGAATAAGGAAGGGTTCCTTACAAGACAGCATTGCCAACTCCGAGACGCGCCTGATGGAAGTGATGGCTACCAGGAAGGCCATCTTCCAAGAGAGAATACGGAGGGGAACTGTGTCTAAAGGCTCAAATGTTGCCGACTGGAGGGAACCCAGCACCAGGTTCAAGTCCCAAGAAGGCAAGGGGGGACGATAAGGAGGGACGGTTGTGGGCCACCCCTTGCAGGAATGTCTTAACCGGAGCCTGTAGAGCCAGAGGGTGCTGGAAAAAAATTGAAAGCGCTGATACCTGCCCCTTTAAGGAACTCAGGGCAAACCCCAAATCCAGCCCCGATTGCGGAAAGGAAAGAAAGAAAGAAAGAAAGAAAGAAAGAAAGAAAGAAAGAAAGAAAGAAAGAAAGAAAGAAAGAAAGAAAGAAAGAAAGAAAGAAAGAAAGAAAGAAAGAAAGAAAAAGAAGAGAGAGAGAGAGAGAGAGAGAGAGAGAGAGAGAGAGAGAGAGAGAGAGATTGTGATTGAGTCTGGAAGCCATCAGGTCCACCTCTGGTTGACCCCACCGAAGACAGATCGCTTGAAACCCCTCCGGGTGTAGAGACCATTCCCCCGGGTCCACAGTCGTCCGAATGAGGAAATCCGCCATCCAGTTTTCCACTCCCGGAATGTAGACCACCGAAAGAGCTGGCACATGGGTCTCCGCCCACAGCAGGATCTTGGCCAACTCTGCCATCACTGCTTGACTGCGAGTTCCTCCTTGATGGTTGATCTAGGCCACAGCCATGGTGTTGTCTGACCCTGATTGGCCAGCCCTGGAGGAGAAGGGTCCAATGTAGAAGGGACAGGTGAATGGCTCGGAGCTCCAGTATGTTGATGGGTAGCTTGGACTCCGACCGAGACCATACACCTTGGACGGTCCTGGACGGGAAGACTCCGCCCCAAACTTGGAGACTGGCGTCTGTGGTGATGACCGCCCATGAGATCGGGAGAAAGGATTTCCCCGACTCCAGGGTTGGGGTCGAAAGCCACCAACTAAATGCCGACCGCACCTTTGGGGGTAGGACGATGGGACGGTCCAGGGAATCCGGCGACTTGTCCCAAGACGACAAGATTGTCTGCTGAAGTGATCGGGTGTGAAATTGAACAAACGGAATCGCTTCGAAAGAAGCGACCATAAGACTTTCATGAAGAACCGAATAGAAGGGTCCCTAGAGGGAGGCGCACCACCGCCGCGGCCGTGTCGAGGATCATACCTAAAAAAGTGACCCGTCTGGCAGGACGCAGTGAAGACTTTTGGAAGTTCACCAACCACCCGAACCGCGCCATGGTATCCAGAGTGATATGCAGGCTGTCCTCGTTCTTCCAAAGGTCGCCGCTTTGACTAGGATGTCGTCCAGATAGGGGATCAGGGTGATGCCCCTGGTTTGAAGAAGCGCCATGAGAGCAGCGAGTATTTTTGTAAAAACTCGTGGCGCTGTCGCCAGGCCAAAGGAAAGGGCGACGAACTGATAAGTGTTGTTGCCCCACTGCAAAGCGGAGGAACTGCTGATGTGCTGAGGCGATTGGGATGTGTAAGTACGTGTCTCGAATGTCTATAGAAGAGATAAATTTGCCTTGGTCCAGTGAAGCAATAACGGAGCGAAGGGACTCCATTCTGAAGTGCTGAACCCGGAGGAACCGGTTCAGCAACATGAGGTCCAGAACCAGGCGAACTGACCCTTCTTTTTTGTGGATGACAAACAGGTTTGAATAGAAACCCGGGAATTGCTCCGCTAGAGTAACTGTGGAAATCACACCTCGCGCCTGGAGAGACACTGGATCGCCTGGAGAGACACTGGATCGCCTGGAGAGACACTGGATCGCCTGGAGAGACACTGGATCGCCTGGAGAGACACTGGATCGCCTGGAGAGACACTGGATCGCCTGGAGAGACACTGGATCGCCTGGAGAGACACTGGATCGCCTGGAGAGACACTGGATCGCCTGGAGAGACACTGGATCGCCTGGAGAGACACTGGATCGCCTGGAGAAAGGCTGCCGCCCGACCTGGATCCCTGGGTGGTTGGGAAGAGAAGAAACGGTGCGGAGGAGGGGATGCAAACTCGATCTTGTAACCAGAGATTACGATTTCGAGCGCCCACACGTCGGAGATGTGGGCCCACCACAATTCCTGAAAAAGAAGTAGGCGACCCCCCACCCGAGAGGGAGGGAGCGCATCTTCATACGGAGGACTGCATGCCGGACGAAGGACGGGCAGGCTGTGTCCACGGACGCCAGGCAGGTTGAGGCCTGAAGAATGGCTTTTTCCGCTGGTCCTGCGTGGAGGATCGGAGGGGAGCTGCTGCTGCCTGACGTGTGCCGGAGAAGGGACGAAAGGACTGAGCCTGGGCATTTGTCCGCTTAGCGCGAAAGGTGCGTCTGGATTTTCCCTGTGGAAGGTGAGTACTCTTAACGCCTGTAGCCTCGGAGATAATTTTGTCTAACCGGGCCCCAAACAACCGGGAGCTGGCAAACAGAAGACCGGTAAGGGAACGCTTTGACGAGGCGTCTGCTGCCCAAACTTTCAGCCAGAGCTCGCGTCTCAAGGTAACCGCGAGAGCCAACAAGCGGGCGACAAGACACCCTGCGTGGACACTTAGCAGAGGTACTTCCCCGCCAGTGAGATCTGCAGAGCCAAGGACTGGAGCTCAGCGAGTGGAATATCCGCCTCCGAATCCTGGTTAACCGGAGTGCCCACTCAGAGACCGCCTTAGTCACCCAAGTGGAGGCAAAAATGGGTCGGAGCGCTGCGCCACTACCCGCGAAGATGGACTTCGCCCAAGATTCCATGCGGCGATCCACCAGGTCCTGAAGGGCTGAGCCATCAGCCACCAGAATTGCGGTGCGTTTGGCTAGGCGTGCTACCGAAGGATCCCCCTTAGGGAGTGAAGACTATTTAGCCACCCAGTCTGCCGGAAAGGGATAAAGCAGATCAAGTCGCTTGGACGTGCTAAAGCGACGACCCGGATGGTGCCACGACAACTGAAAAGTCGTCATGCAAGGGGAAGGCTTTAGAAGTTTGCCTAGTACGAAGAAAAGACACTCCCTGGTGACTAGTGAAGGGGGAGTCGTTCTGCACCCGAAAGGTGTCACGGATAGCCGAAACTAAGCTGTCCACCATGGAAGCAACCTTTGAAGATTGTTCCGGATACATATCCGAGTCTGAATCACCAATCTCCTCATCTGACAAAACTTCCCCTGGTAAGGAGGACACATCCGAGCATGACCCATGGGGGGGGAGGGGATACTGAGGCGTCAGAGGAGGATTGACGTCCTGCTCAGGGCCGTTTGTGCGAAGGTTTGCTCCTAAGGCACTCTGCAGAGGAGGGCGTGGACTGTGCAAATGGGGATTTATCAACCAAGCGACCCATGAGAGTGAGGGTGGACTGGGATATCTTAGAGAGGTCCTCCACTGACCGAGATAAGGCACGGGCCCAGTCCGGTTCAGCCCGGTCAGGGCAGTCATGCACCTGCGTCACTTTTCGTCCCCCCCCAGGGCGAGAAGCGAGGAGCATGGAACGGGGCCCGGAAATCTAGTAGGCCCAAAACGAGGCCGGGGGCTAAAGTTACGGGCCGGCCGGCCAGAAGGTAAAATAGGGCCCAGAGGCCACCGAAGGATGTTCCCCAGTGCCCCCTTGTGGAAATAAAAGGATGGAAAGCTTCCATCCTAATTCGGTGGCCAAAATGGAGAGAGAAGCGGAGGGGGGAGGATGGAATGGGGGGTGGGATGGAGGGTGCAGATAATACTCACCTAATCCCAAGTACTTACCCCATCTTCATCCTCTTCTCTTCACCCCTCCTCAGAGTCCAGAAGGGTCACCTCTTCAGCAGCTTGCACCCGAAGTGGCAGGAGACTGGAATGGCAGGGAAGGGGGGTCTCGCCGTATCCAGGTGACCCTTTGGCTGGCGGGAAGCAAGGGAGCTGGTCTGCCCTGGTCCACCTTTTCTTCTTGGGGGAGGTCGAGCGGTGGGGGAATCCGACACCAGCCTTGCTCCCGGGGTAGACAGAGGGGCAGGCGCCTCTGTTTCCACTGCCTAAAAGGGAAAAAAGAAAAAATAACAAAAAGAAGCAGGGAGGTCTGCCTCCTACGACACTAAGCTTAAAACTGATATGCTCTCTCCTGGCTCGGAGGAGGTATAGCCGGCAGAGGAGGAGCTAACACTTTTTAGCCTAGTGTCGCCTCTTAGTGGCAGCAGCAGCTATACCCACGGTCCTGTGTCCCCCAATGATATGAGCGAGAAATACAAGCTGCATGGAGATATTGTCCCTGTTCAGATTTGAACCAAGGATCCCAATCACTGAGCAAGCATGCGATTTGTTACTATAAGAACTACAGAAAGCTTAAAAGGGAAATAGCCATTCCATTACATGTCATAAAGGGCTACATGGAGTGGTAAAACCCTTTGGCAACGCTCATGCATTTCTATTACTGACACAATGCCACTGGTTTAAACAGAACTGTATTAATAATGTGGTTGAATGTTCTTTCCTTGTGGTTTTACTTTAAAACGTACCCCACATAAATCTGTCCTATTGCACACTCCAGTTTAAAAGACCATTTGTTGTGAGGATCAGCCCCATCAACCAAGCATAATGCCTGGTGGGGTTGATTCTGATGAGTTAAATGATACCTTATTTATATTATGTGCCTCTATTCTGCCTTTTACCAAAAGAGATGACTTTTTTGTGATATGTAAATTTTGTCTATGGTGCAGCAGCATTGAGGGGCTCCCGTGCCCTGCACCTCTCATCATTCCCCATGACGGATCCGCACCAAACGCGAGTTGAAAGTAGCCTATGTCAAAACAGTTCTTACTGTTTCTTCATCCCTGCTACAAGTCTCCTTTCTGCTCTTTCTGTGCTAGTCTGTCAGCTTTATCTGCCTTTTCTCTCTACTATATTCATAAAAATAGCTGCTACTGTGTCAAAATTCCTTCCCATGTTGCTGCAGTCTTGTCTACAAGTCCCAGAATACTGCTGTTCTAAGGGGGAGTGTAAATGAGGGTGGGCGTTTCCACCCACTGATCCTTCTCCTGGCAGTCTGTATTGTCATTGTCCTGACAGGACCTTACGATGTCACTCGCTTACGTGACCTCTGTTTTCAGACTTCCAAACATTAAAACACCCATTTGATTAAATTAACCC
Source organism: Bufo bufo (assembly GCF_905171765.1). NCBI lineage: Eukaryota > Metazoa > Chordata > Amphibia > Anura > Bufonidae > Bufo > Bufo bufo. Next base: position 212,872,074 of record NC_053394.1, read on the forward strand.
CTTAAAGGGGTTGTCCGAGTTCAGAGCTGCACCTGGAAATATCCCCTTCTTCACCCAGGTAGCCCCTCTGACATGAGCATCGGAGCATTTCATGCTCTTTTTCTCTCCCTTGCCCTGCACTGTATCGCGCAGGACAAGGGCTTTTTTGTGTACATTTTCACACTGCTAGGCAGAGGCTTCCACCTAGCAGTGTTTCTGGTGACATCACAGTCACTGATAGGTGGGCGTTAGCACTGCCCTAGGAGAGTGCTAAATCCCTCCCATTAGTGTCGGTGACATCACCGGACTCACTTCTATGCAGAAGCCTCCGCCTACCTTACTCAGAGAGCCCGGTACATCACCAGATCTCCAGAAAAAACCCGTGCAAGAAGTAAACACGAGTGCTTCAAATAAAAACTCAGGCCAGTTATCATCTGTCTGAATGCTCAATGAAGATTGAATCAAATGTGAGGATCATGCAGGTATGCAGAATGGAATAAAATCAACCTGTACACAAAAACTTGGCGAGTACCTGTCTAGCTTGATAGTACTCTCTAAGTAGGTGGTCCCGCTGTATGATGGCCTCTGTCCTCTCCTTCCTTGCCACATCCCGTTCTTCCTTCACAGTCTCAATGTCTTTACAGGCTTGGTCCAGTTCCTTTTGAGCTTCTGCTTTGTCCTTAACCTCATGACAGTATTTCTCTAAGAGCTCATTCCTTTCAAAAATGGCTCTATCCCGTTCCACAAGGGCAGAGTTTAGCTCCTGTGTAAGAGAAGTTTTTGAATAAGCAAGCTTTGCCCTCAAAGGGGTTTCCCAGTGTTTATACTGATGACTTATCCTCACGATAGGTCATCACAATTTGATTGGACAGGTCCTCTGTATCTAATTGGTAGGGGCCTAACTCCTGGCAGCTCCGCCCATCAGCTGCTTGAAGAGACCACTATGCTCCAGTGAGCACTGCGGCCTCTGTGCAGCTCAGCAAGCACAGCACTCTACCTTGTATAGCAGCAATGCTTGTTATAGCAGCTCAGCCCCATTCACTTTAATAGGACTGAACTGTGCCTAGACCATGTGACCCATGAACGTGGCATCTTTGGCCTAGCGTAAGCTGTGAGGAAGACGTGGCATTCACTAGAGAGCCACAGCCTCTTCAAGCAGCTGATCAGCGGGGGTGTCGGGAGTTGGACCCCCAGCGATCAGATACTGATGCCCTATCCAGAGGATAGGTCAACAGTATAAAACAATCGTAAAAACCCTTTAATACCATTTCCTTTATGCATAGAAAAAGATTTAATATAATTTCTACAGCTATCCAAAAAAATATTACATTTCTGTCGTAGCTGTGTGATAAAATGTGTGGCCTGCATGGTATTTTCCTTCTCTATAATGTGCGTAAATGTAAATTTAAATTCTGTAACTGTGTGCTTGCACTGATACTGATGTGGCACTGTGAAATGTGCTTTTATCAATCCAGTATCTTCCTCTTCACAAACACTTGCTAAACCGACATCTAGCTCCCCTGAAACCCCCATACATGCTGTATGCACAAATGGCTGATCATGCATGTGGTCTTAATAGGGAATGTAGAGTAAGCCACTACCAGACCAGGAACAAAATGATCAGGCATGTTGAAATCCAAACGCCTCTTCTTTTTCTTTTGTGTCATGTACTGTTTGGGGAAGAGTCAGAAGGCCTCCATACACATTAGACCACAGTCTTGCTTAGATCGCCAGGTGTGGACAACATACAGTCATGTCTATAAATATTGGGACATTGACACAATTCTAAGATTTATGGCTCTATACACCACCACAATGGATTTGAAATTAAACAAACTAGATGTGCTTTAACTGCAGACTGTCAGCTTTAATTTGAGGGTATTTAAATCCAAATCAGGAGAACGGTGTAGGAATTCCAACAGTTTACATATGTGCCTCCCACTTGTTAAGGGACCAAAAGTAATGGGACAGAACAATGATCATAAATCAAACTTTCATTTTTTAATACTTGGTTGCAAATCCTTTGCAGTCAATTACAGCCTGAAGTCTGGAACGCATAGACATCACCAGACGCTAGGTTTCATCCCTGGTGATGCTCTGCCAGGCCTCTACTGCCACTGTCTTCAGTTCCTGCTTGTTCTTGGGGCATTTTCCCTTCAGTTTTGTCGTCAGCAAGTGAAATGCATGCTCAATCGGATTCAGATCAGGTGATTGACTTGGTCATTGCATAACATTCCACTTCTTTCCCTTTAACAACTCTTTGGTTGCTTTTGCAGTATGCTTTGATCATTGTACATCTGCACTGTGAAGCATCACTCTGGTACAAGTTGATCTTGGTCTCATCTGTCCATAGGATGTTGTTCCAGAACTGTGAAGGCTTCTTTAGATGTCGTTTGGCAAACTCTAATCTGGCCTTCCTGTTTTTGAGGCTCACCAATGGTTTATATCTTGTGGTAAACCCTCTGTATTCACTCTGGTAAAGTTTTCTCTTGATTGTTGACTTTGACACACATACACCTACCTCCTGGAGAGTGTTCTTGATCTGGCCAACTGTTGTGAAGGGTGTTTCTTCACCAGGGAAAGAATTCTTCGGTCATCCACCACAGTTGTTTTCCGTGGTCTTCCGGGTCTTTTGGTGTTGCTGAGCTCACTGGTGCGTTCCTTCTTTTTAACCCCTTAGGGACGCATGACGTACCGGTACGGCATGTTTCCCGAGTCCTTAAGGTACGTCATGTGTTGTTCCGATCACTGCCTCCCGGCCTGCTGTGATCGGAACAAGGTGCCTGCTCAAATCATTGAGCAGGCACCTAGGCTAAATGCGCGGGGGGGGTCCCGTGACCCCTCCATGTCGGCGATCGCAACAAACCGCAGGTCAATTCAGACCTATGGTTTGCTGCGCTTTCTGTAGTTTCTGATCCCCGCGGAAAATATATATGTTTCACCCCCCTGCACCCCTGAATGATTTTATCCTGGTGGGAGGTGCAGGGGGGGGTGTTGCGGGAGGCGGGCGGTGCGGCAGGCGGGATCTCGATCCCCCGCCCGCCTCCCCTTGAATAATCGTTGGTGTAAAGTGGGTATACAAGGGTGTCAGCACATTGCTGACACCCTGGTATAAACGGCTGACATCTGTGATGCGATGTCAGCCGTTTAACCCTTTCCATACCGCGGTCCGTACGGACCGCTGTATGGAAAAGGTTAACAGCTCAGGGAGCTCCCTCCCTCTCCCATCGGGGGGCTGCTGTGCCTTTGCAGCCCCCCGATGGAGAGGGAGAGAGCCCCCAGACAGCCCCCCTCCTTACCCTTCCCCATCTGCGAAGTTGTGGTCACAACTGAGCAGACGGGGAAGGTTCCCATGGCAACAGGACGCCTTCTCAGGCATCCTGCTGTCCATGGTGCTGAACAGATCTGTGCTAAAGGCATAGATCTGTTCAGACAAAGTGTAAGTAAAATACAGTACAAAACACTATATGGTAGGGGTGCACCGAAATGAAAATTCTGGTCCGAAACCGAAAATTCAGGATGCCCTTGACCGAAACCGAAACTGCCTTTTTGCCCAAATACTTTTAAAATACTTTTTTTTTAATGATTTTATTAATAATTCTTTTTCATGAATTTAATAAATCATATTATATAACATGGTGCTTCCTCATACACAAGTGATTGTACAAAACAACTGTTATGGGGGGACACTGGTATCGGGGGAATCTGTGGATGACGGACACTGTTATGGGGGGGATCTGTGGATGACGGACACTGTTATGGGGGGGATCTGTGGATGACAGACACTGTTATGGGGGGGATCTGTGGATGACAGACACTGTTATGGGGGGGATCTGTGGATGACGGACACTGTTATGGGGGGGATCTGTGGATGACGGACACTGTTACAGGGGGATCTGTGGCTGGCACTGTTACAGGGGGGGGGGATCTGTGGCTGGCACTGTTACAGGAGGGGATCTGCGGATGGCACTGTTATGGGCTGGGGGGATCTGTGGGTGGCACTGTTATATATGTGCCATCCACAGACCCCCCCCCAGCCCATAACAGTGACATCCACAGACCCCCCCCCCCAGCCCATAACAGTGACATCCACAGACCCACCCAGCCCATAACTGTGCCATCCACAGATCGCCCCCGCCTCCCCCCCGCTGCCGCCAGTATACAAATATAAGATGTTATATTCATTTATTGGTTATTAAACATGCCCCCTCAGTCCTATTACTACCTTACATCCTAATCGCTTCTGTAGAATTCAGGCAGCCCAAGCCGGGCGGCCGGCGCGTCTCTCACTGACGTCACTTGCCTGCGCCGCCGGCTTCATTCAGGCACATGACAAGAGTTACGCTGCCGCCCGCCTGGCCTGCCTGAATTCTACAGATGCGATTAGGATGTAAGGTAGTAATAGGACTGAGGGGGCATGTTTAATAACCAATAAATGAATATGACATCTTATATTAGTATACCGGAGCGGCGGGGCGGGGCTATCATATTTTCTGCCGATATGTACCAATATCGGCCGAAATGGATTAGGCCCATTTTCGGCCGCCGGAATTTCGGTGCACCCCTACTATATGGTGTACTGTACTGTATTATACAGACATCAGACCCACTGGATCTTCAAGCACCAAGTGGGTCTGGGTCAAATAAAAGTAAAAAAATGTGGAAAAAAATAATAAAAAAATAAAAATAAAAAAAACAGTTATCACGGATTAAAAATGAAAAAAAAAAAAAATTCACTACACGTTTGGTATCGCCGCGTCTGTAACGACCTGATCTATAAAACGGTCATGTTACTTTACCCGAACGGCAAACACCATAAAAATAAAAAATAAAAAACTATGATGAAATTTAAATTTTGCCCACCTTACTTCCCAAAAAAGGTAATAAAAGTGATCAAAAAAGTGGCATGTACGCCAAAATTGTAACAATCAAACCGTCATCTCATCCCGCAAAAATCATACCCTATCCAAGATAATCGCCCAAAAACTGAAAAAACTATGGCTCTTAGACTATGGAAACACTAAAACATGATTTTTTTTGTTTCAAAAATTAAATCATTGTGTAAGACGTACATAAATTAAAAAAAAGTATACATATTAGGTATCGCCGCGTCCGTATCGACCGGCTCTATAAAAATATCACATGACCTAACCCCTCAGATGACCATAAAAAAAAAAAAAAAACGGTGTAAAAAAGCCATTTTTTGTCATCTTACGTCACAAAAAGTGTAATAGCAAGTGATCAAAAAGTCATATGCACCCCAAAATAGTGCCAATCAAACAGTCATCACATCGCGCAAAAAATGAGACCGTACTTAAGATAATCGCCTAAAAACTGAAAAAACTATGGCTTTTAGACTATGGAGACACTAAAACTTTTTTTGGTTTTAAAAATGAAATCATTGTGTAAATCTTACATAAATAAATAAAATTGTAGACATATTAGGTATCGCCGTGTCCGTGACAACCTGCTCTATAAAATTACCACATGATCTAACCTGTCAGATGAATGTTGTAAATAACAAAAAAAAAAAAAAAAACGGTGCCAAAAAAGCTATTTCTTGTTACCTTGCCGCACAAAAAGTGTAATATAGAGCAACCAAAAATCATATGTACCCTAAACGAGTACCAACAAAACTGCCACCCTATCCCGTAGTTTCTAAAATGGGGTCACTTTTTTGGAGTTTCTACTCTAGGGGTGCATCAGGGGGGCTTCAAATGGGACATGGTGTCAAAACACCGGTCCAGCAAAATCTGTCTTCCAAAAACCGTATGGCATTCCTTTCCTTCTGCGCCCTGCCGTGTGCCCGTACAGCAGTTTACGGCCACATATGGGGTGTTTCTGTAAACTACAGAATCAGGGCCATAAATAATGAGTTTTGTTTGGCTGTTAACCCTTGCTTTGTAACTGGAAAAAATATATTAAAATGGAAAATCTGCCCAAAAAGTGAAATTTTGAAATTGTATCTCTATTTTCCATTAAATCTTGTGCAACACCTAAAGGGTTAACAAAGTTTGTAAAATCAGTTTTGAATACTTTGAGGGGTGTAGTTTCTTAGATAGGGTCACTTTTATGCAGTTTCTACTCTAGGGGTGCATCAGGGGGGCTTCAAATGGGACATGGTGTAAATAAACCAGTCCAGCAAAATCTGCCTTCCAAAAACCAAACGGCGCACCTTTCACTCTACGCCCCGCTGTGTGGCCGTACAGTAGTTTACGGCCACATATGGGGTGTTTCTGTAAACGGCAGAGTCAGGGCAATAAAGATACAGTCCTGTTTGGCTGTTAACCCTTGCTTTGTTAGTGGAAAAAAATGGGTTAAAATGGAAAATTAGGCAAAAAAATGAAATTCTCAAATTTCATCCCCATTTGCCAATAACTCTTGTGCAACACCTAAAGGGTTAACAAAGTTTGTAAAATCAGTTTTGAATACCTTGAGGGGTGTTTCTATTATGCAAGTACATTTTTGGGTGGTTTCTATTATGTAAGCCTCGGAAAGTGACTTCAGAGCTGTAGTGGTCCCTAAAAATTGGGTTTTTGTAAATTTCTGAAAAATTTCAAGATTCGCTTCTAAACTTCTAAGCCTTGTAACATCCCCAAAAAATAAAATATCATTCCCAAAATAATTCAAACATGAAGTAGACATATGGGGAATGTAAAGTCATCACAATTTTTGGGGGTGTTACTATGTATTACAGAAGTAGAGAAATTGAAACTTTGAAATTAGCAAATTTTTAAAACTTTTTGGTAAATTAGGTATTTTTTTATGCAAAAAAAATATTTTTTTTTACTTTATTTTACCAGTGTCATGAAGTACAATATGTGACGAAAAAACTATCTCAGAATGGCCTGGATAAGTCAAAGCGTTTTAAAGTTATCAGCACTTAAAGTGACACTGGTCAGATTTGCAAAAAATGGCCAAGTCCTTAAGGTGAAATACGGCCGAGTCCTTAAGGGGTTAAGAATGTTCCAAACAGTTGTGCTGGCCACGCCTAATGTTTTTGCCATCTCTCTGATGGGTTTGTTTTGTTTTTTCACCCTAATGATGGCTTGCTTCACTGATAGTGACAGCTCTTTGGATTTTATCTTGAGAGTTGACAGCAACAGATTCCAAATGCAAATAGCACACTTGAAATTAAAGGGAGTCTGTCACCAGATTGTGACCTTATAGACCGCTTACATAGCGCTCTAGCATAGCAGTCTATGATTCTAATGGTACCTTTGATGTTTTCTTGTGAAGTTCCCCCAAGGCAAAAACAGACTTTTATTCATATGTAAATTAGGGCTCGCAAGTGCCCAGGGCGGCGTTCACCTTGTTGGTGCCCAGGCTGTTCTGCCTCTTTTCGTCATATCCCCACACTATCCATTGCTTGGCCGGGGCATGCGCACTGGGATGCCCATTGTGGGCACGGCATCGCAGTAGCTACTGCGCATGCGCCGGCCAACGGCGAGAAACAGCAGCGAGGAGGCGGACCAGAGACACCAACAATGGGCATCGCAGTGCGCATGCCCCAGCCAAGCAATGGATAGCGCAGGCGCGGGATCTCGCTGCAGAGAAGGAGGACGCAAAGGAAGAGCGGGGCGGGCAGAGGAAGAGGCTGGGGCGGGGATATGACGAACAGAGGCAGAACAGCCTGGGCACCAACGAGGTGAACGCCGCCCTGGGCACTTGCGAGCCCTAATTTACATATGAATAAAAATGAGATTTTTGTGAAACTCACCTGTAAAATCTTTTTCTCGTCTTTTCCATTGGGGGACACAGACCATGGGTATAGCTTAGAGATATTACTAGGAGGGACACTATGCAAAAAAGGAAGCTCCTCCTCCTCGGGCTATACCCCCAGGCACCTCCAGGAGAACTTCAGTCGTTGCAAAAGCAGGAGAAGGAGAACGGAAATAAAACACAATGGAAACCATCACACCGCACACCATAGGGCGTAAACCAAAAAAGGGGCGGGAGCTGTGTCCCCCAATGGAAAAGACGAGAAAAAGATTTTACAGGTGAGTTTCACAAAAATCTCATTTTCTCGTTCATTCCATTGGGGGACACAGACCATGGGACGTCCCAAAGCAGTCCATGGGGTGGGAAAAAAGAACAAATCCAACACCACCAGGAGTAAACATCCAGCAGTCAAACAGGAACCACAGCCTGCAATACCCTGCGCCCAAGAACAGCATCAGCCGAGGCCAGCGAGCGTAACTGATAAAACTTTGTGAAAGTATGTAAGGACGACCAAGTGGCCGCCTTACACAACTGGGAAACGGATGCGCGATTGCGTCTAGCCCAGGAAGCTCCCACTGCCTTTGTGGAGTGAGCGGTAATCCGCGATGGCAGAACCTGGCCACGAGCGCGATAGGCCGCAGCAATAGCAGAACGGATCCACCGCGCCACGGTGACCTTGGAAGCCGCCAGGCCCTTACGAGACCCTTCAGGAATCACAAAGAGAGAGTCTGAACGCCGGAAGGAGGCGGTAGCCCCCAGGTACACCTTCAGAGCCCTGACGACGTCCAGGGAGTGGAGAGCGCGTTCCTTGGGGTTCGCCGGAGAAGGACAAAAAGAGGGCAGGACAAGATCCTCGTTAAGGTGGAAAGGAGAAACCACCTTGGGCAGAAAAGAAGGCACCGGCCGGAGCACCACCTTATCCTGGTGAAAGACCAGAAAAGGTTCCCGGCAGGAAAGTGCGGCCAGCTCCGAAACCCGCCTGATGGAGGTTATGGCCACCAGAAAAACTACCTTCCAGGTGAGTAAAACCAGGGAAACCTCCCTCAGAGGCTCAAAAGGCGCCGCCTGAAGGGCGCGCAGAACCAAGTTGAGATCCCAGGGGGGCAAGGGAGGCACATACGGAGGAACCAAATGCGCCACCCCCTGCAGGAATGTTTTCACAGGTCCCAAAAAGGCAATGGACCTCTGAAAAAAAATAGCCAAGGCAGAAACCTGACCCTTCAAAGAACTGAGCGACAGACCCGTGTCGAGGCCGGACTGGAGAAAGGACAGCACCACTGGGACAGAGAAACGAAGGGGCGGGTAGCCCGATTTCTCTCAAAAAAACAGGTAGGCTTTCCAGGTGCGATAATAGATTCGTGAAGAAGCCGGCTTCCGAGCCCTGATCATGGTTCTCACCACCGCATCAGAGAAGCCTCTCTTCCTCAGGATGGAGGTCTCAACAGCCACGCCGTTAAACGCAGCTGCCGTGAATTCTGGTGGAAGAGCGGCCACTGAGACAGGAGATCTTCTCTGTCGGGAAGAGGCCATGGAACGTCCGCCAACATACGAGCGACGCTGGAGAACCAGGCGCGGCGAGGCCAATCCGGGGCGATGAGAATGGTTGGTATCCCCTCCGCCTCAATCTTGCGCAGCACCTTCGGCAACAGAGGAAGCGGAGGGAAGACGTAAAGGAGGCTGAACCGCTGCCATGGGGATACCAGCGCGTCCACCCCGCCCGCCCGCGGGTCTCGAGCGCGAGCTAGATACACCGGCACCTTGTGATTGAGCCGGGAAGCCTTCAAATCTACTTCCGGACGGCCCCATCGGTGGCAGATGTCCTCGAACACCTCCGGATGGAGAGACCACTCTCCCGGATCCACCTTGGTGCGACTCAGAAAATCCGCCGTCCAGTTGTCGACTCCCGGGATGTACACTGCCGACAATACTGGAACATGAGACTCCGCCCATAAGAGGATCCTCGCTACTTCCCGCATTACTGCCCGACTGCGGGTCCCGCCCTGATGATTGACATAAGCCACAGCCGTGGCATTGTCTGACTGAACACGCACCGGGCGAGTTGCAAGGAGAGGAGTCCAGTGGGAGAGGGAGTGGAAAATCGCCCTTAATTCCAAAACATTTATCGGTAGACGGGATTCCTCCGTCGTCCAGACACCCTGAACTGTGAGGTTCCGGAGAACACCTCCCCAACCGATGAGGCTGGCATCGGTGGTGACTATCGTCCAGGAGAACGGATGGAAGGATTTTCCTGAAGATAGGTTCAGGGAAGACTGCCACCAAAGGAGCGACGCCCGAACTTGCCGGGACAGGCGAACAGGAGTGTCTAGACCCCGAGAGGTCTTGTTCCAGAGGGCAAGGATCATCTGTTGTAGCGGACGAGTGTGAAATTGGGCGTATGGAATCGCTTTGAAAGAGGAGACCATAAGGCCCAGAACCCGCATGCACTCCCGAATGGTGGGACGTGGAGAGCGTAGAAGGAGCACCACTGCCAGTCGAATTTGGGAAGACTTGGATTCCGGAAGAAACACCCGAGAGATCGAGGTGTCCAAGATCATCCCCAGGAACGAGAGTCTCTGGGAGGGGTGCAGAGATGGCTTGGGGAGATTGATCAGCCACCCGAACCGTTCCAGGGATTGAACCGTGATTCGGACGCTGTCCTCGGCCTGTGGAAGAGACGGAGCTTTTATCAAGATGTCGTCTAGGTAGGGTAACAAAGAGATGCCCCTGGTGCGAAGAAGCGCCATGAGAGGCGCCAGAATCTTTGTAAAAACTCGAGGGGCGGTCGCCAACCCAAAAGGTAGGGCGACGAACTGGTAATGCCGCCCCCCTATGGCAAAGCGCAGAAAGCGATGGTGGGACTCTGCAATAGGGACGTGTAAGTAGGCGTCTTGAATGTCCACCGACACGAGAAATTCTCCCGGAAGCAGAGAAGCAATAACGGAGCGAAGGGACTCCATTCGAAACTTCCGCACCCGTAGAAACTTGTTGAGAAGTTTCAGATCCAGGATCGGACGTACCGACCCCTCCTTCTTTGGAACAACGAACAGGTTTGAGTAGAAACCTGTCCCTTGCTCTTCCGGGGGAACGGGGGAAATGACACCACGGTCCAGAAGAGAGGAGACCGCAAAAAAGAGGTCCGAGGCCCTGGCTGGATCCCCCGGAACGCGAGAAGGGAAAAAACGTTCCTGCGGACTGGACGCGAACTCCAACTTGTAACTGGACGTCACAACTTCCAGAGCCCAGGCGTCCTGAACGTAAGCCCTCCAAACCTGTTGGAAAGAGAGCAGACGGCCCCCCACCAAGAGGGGTGGGGGCACCCCTTCATGCGGAGGGTTGCTTGGGAGCAGGAAAACGGGCTGCCTGCGCCCGAGGCCGCCAAGACGGCTGGGGCTTGAAGAAAGGCTTCTTGCGTGAGTCCTGGGATCCCCCTGCTGACGAGGACGACGATGTCCTGGCAGTGGAGAAGCGACGAAAGGACTGGCCCCGGAAACCTGAAGGCCGAGACCGAAAGGGACGCTTGGTCCTGGGCTGAGGTAGATGAGTGCTCTTGCCCCCTGTTGCGGCAGAAATGAATTCATCTAGTTGAGCTCCAAAGAGCCTGGACCCTTCAAAGGGAAGGTTAGCGAGGGAACGCTTGGATGAGGCATCAGCATCCCACACCTTCAACCAGACCTCCCTGCGCTGAATGACCGAGAGGGCCGAAATACGGGCAAAGAGGGAGCCGATGTCCATTGAAGCCTCACAGAGATATTTAGAAGCTTGAGACATCTGGATGATAAAATCCAGAGTCTCTGCAGAGGTGTCCTGCTCTGACAGATCCTGGTGGTGGCGCTGCAACCACGTTGTAAGGGCTCTGGCGACCCAAGCCGACGCAAAGGCCGGTCGCAGGGAAGCGCCCGCCAGGGAGAAGGACTTGGAAAGTGAATCCAGACATCTGTCCACCGCATCCTGCAGAGAGGAACTGTCTAGGACGGGAAGAGCCGTGTTCTTGGCTAACCTGGCCACCGGAGGATCTACCTTAGGGGAAAAAGTCCACTTTTCCACTGTGTCAGCCGGAAAAGGGTAAAGCGTATCCATGCGCTTGGTGGCCGAAAATTTTTGATTCGGTCGATCCCAAGCTTTTGATATGACCGCAGTGAACTCTTCATGAACAGGGAATACAGCGGACTCCAGCTTTTTGGGTGGAAAAAGGGAGAACTCCCGACTAGTGGAGGGAGGAGAATCCCCTTGTATATTAAAAGTGTCACGAACAGCTGCCACCAATTCGGTCACCATGGTGGAAAGCTTAGGCAGGGGTTCCCGCTCCGTGACTTCGTCCGGACAATTCCCCTTCGGATTTGCGCTCCCTGAGAGGGGGAGAGTCAACCGGGCATGCCTCAAGGCGGGGGGGAGAAGCGGAGTCATCCGAGGAGGAATGCTGCCGCTCACACTGCCTCTTAGAAGTCAGACGCCCTCTGTGAGAGTCACTGAGAGGAGATGGAGTGGTGGATGCCACTGGAGTAGTAGCTGCCATGCGCTCCATGAAGGACATGGCTGCCTTGGCAACTAAGGCCAGATCAGCTGCCGCATTAGACATGGCGGAAGCCCAGGCGGGTACCGCTGGTTCCGCAGGGGCAGAGGGAGGACCGGGCTGAGCAAGAGAAGGAGGCTGATCCTGTCCAGGAGCAGGGCACGAGTCACAGGAACCCGTGACAGAAAAAGGCATAAGGCACACCTTACATGACCCCAGTGGAGCCTGAGAGGAAGCCTTGGAAGACTTAGGGGCCCCAGGTTTAGGCATGATGATTCCAAATTGTAAAAGATTTCCTACCAGGTTGCTGCAATTCCTACCACCCAGGCAACAGTAGAAGTCTCCGGCACCGAGAACTGAGGAGCTGCACGGCCGCAATCCAGCAGAGTCTCCGGCGTAGGGAGAGACAGAGCGGGACGCCGAGGCTCCGCCCCCTTGGACACGTCATTGCGGCGCGAAATAAGCGCGCGCGCGCATTTTAAAATACACCCCTTCGCCCGATACGGCGCAGCGGGGGTTAATATAGGGAGGAGCGGTCCAGCGGGAGCTGCAGAGAGCGCAGCGGCCATAGTAAAATAAAATACAGCCCTTCTAGTGCCGAGGTTGCCGCCGATGCGGCCATAGTCTGAGCTGCAGGCAGGTAGGGAAAAACGCAACCTGTCACCGGATCTAGTGGAATCACCAGCCCTCCCAGAAGGCCCCCTCCCAACGGGAAAAGATGCCCCAGCAGGTCCTTCTCTAGCTCACCCTAGGTCTCAGAGCGCCAGACAGACGACATGAAAGGGGGGGGGGGGGGGAGAGAGGAGGAGGAGGGAGATTGAAGCAGGCAATACTTATCTGCTCAGCATGCTCCCTCGATGTCCGGACCAGCAGGGATTCACCTCTTCAGACTTCTGACTCCAACCAAGGAGAGCAGTGCTCTGGTGGAGGGTAGGCAGCAGGTGTCCCAGCAGCTGGTGGGATGCCAGAGCTAACATGTCGAGCCTGGATCCACTTTTCTTCTGTGGGGGAATGGGAGGTAGCCAGGAACAGTCAGAAGACCTTGGCAGACCCTCCACAGGGGCCAGGAAAGCACAATGCTGACCTGCGTCCCCATCTGAAACCAGAAAAATAACAAACAGGAGAAGAATAAATGACAACCTCCTTGAACAGACACTAAGCAAAGACTGAAGTTCTCCTGGAGGTGCCTGGGGGTATAGCCCGAGGAGGAGGAGCTTCCTTTTTTGCATAGTGTCCCTCCTAGTAATATCTCTAAGCTATACCCATGGTCTGTGTCCCCCAATGGAATGAACGAGAAAGTCCGTTTTTTTGCCTTGGGGGAACTTCACAAGAAAACATCAAAGGTACCATTAGAATCATAGACTGCTATGCTAGAGCGCTATGTAAGCGGTCTATAAGGTCACAATCTGGTGACAGACTCCCTTTAACTCTGGACCTTTTATCTGCTCATTGCAATTGGGATAATGAGGGAATAACACACAACTGGCCATGGAACAGCTGAGAAGCCAATTGTCCCATCACTTTTGGTCCCTTACCAAGTAGGAGGCACATATTTGTTCACCTGATTTGGATGTAAATACCCTCAAATTAAAGCTGACAGTCTGCAGTTAAAGCCCATCTTGTTCGTTTCATTTCAAATCCATTCTGGTGGTGTATAGAGCCAAAAATGTTAGAATTGTGTCGGTGTCCCAATATTTATGGACCTGACTGTATATGTGTATGGTCAGCTTTACACGCAGGCAGAGTTAAAAAGACTGCAGCATCACTCAACCTCCTCTCCCTGTTTCCAGTTCTTGTGTTAATAAAGACAAGCATATTACTGGGTGGGGAAAATTCATGAACCTTTACAGACAGCCTCCAAGCCTGGAACAGCAAACTAGAGGTGGGGAACATGCCAGTTTCCCTGATAAGATATGTAGTTTTATATACTGTATGCACATTTACTAATGATTTTGCTCTTTAATGGTCAGTTAATCACAGCCACCTCTAAACATGCCCTGTTGTCCCTCCGTAACACCCAGTATACTCTCCTGTTTGGCTTATATGCAAAAATACCTGTCTAAGAGCTTCCATTTCCTCACTTGCAACTCTCTTCTCACTTGATGTATTTTTTAGCCTTCCTTGTGCTAATTCAAGTTCAGTTTGCATTTTGTCCATCTCCTTAATGACTTGGTCTCGCTCACTCATAATTAAACGATACTCATTAAATACAGAGTCTCTCTCTTCTTTGTACTTTTCAGCATCTTTGACAGCTTTAAGCTGCATGGTTTTGAAACGTGTGGCCTCTGCCTGTAGCCGTTCAGTCTCCCTTTGTAGCTCCTTGTTCTGTAAAGCTGCCTTATTTAACTCCTGCTGGATGGAATCGTACCTGTGTAAATTAGAAAAGCCATGTCAACTATGCAGTTAAGCAAGTCAACATAAAAACACCAGAATATTAAAGTACAACCCATTCTTTCTCAACACATACTCTATATGTGGTGGAATCTCCACTTTTGTCTGCTGACAGTATCCATTTAGATATCAGCAGATACAGTGAGGAACAGAAGTATTTGAACACCCTGTGATTTTGCAAGTTCTCCCACTTAGAAATCATGGAGGGCTCAGAAATTCACATTGTAGGTGAATTCGAACATAAGTATTTGAACCTGAGAAACAGCAAGAATTCTGGCTCTCAAAGACCTGTTACTGTGCCTTTAAAAAGTTCACCTCTACTCCACTCATTAATCTAACTTAGTAGCACTTGTCTGAGCTCTTTAAAGACATCTGTCCACCCCAACTACTACAATGGGCAAGACCAAAGAGCTGTCAAAAGACACCAGAGACAAAATTATGGACCTCCACGAGGCTGGAAAGGGCTTCGGGGCAATTGCCAAGCAGCTTGGTTAAAATAGATCAACTGTTGGAGCAATTGTTAGAAAATGGAAGAGGCTTATAACGAATGTCAGTCTCCCTCGGACTGGGGCTCCATGCAAGATCTCACCTCGTGGGGTATCACAGATGATAAGAAAGGTGGGGAATAAGCCCAGAACTACAAGGGAGGAGCTGGTCAATGACATGAAGAGAGCTGGGAACACAGTTTCAAAGGTCACTGTCGGTAGAACACTACGCCGTCATGGTTTCAATTCGTGCATTGCACTACGGACGTCTGAATGGACTGTAAAGGACTACGGGGCAATTGCCAAGCAGCTTGGTGAAAATAGATCAACTGTTGGAGCAATTATTAGAAAATGGAAGAGGCTGAAGATGACTGTCAGTCTCATTTGGACTGGGGCTCCATGCAAGATCTCACCTCGTGGGGTATCACTGATGATAAGAAAGGTGAGGAATCAGCCCAGAACTACAAGGGAGGAGCTGGTCAATGACATGAAGAGAGCTGGGACCATAGTTTCAAAGGTCACTGTCGGTAGAACACTACGCCGTCATGGTTTCAATTCGTGCATTGCACGGAAGGTTCCCCTGCTCAAGTCATCACATGTCCAGGCTGGTCTAAAGTTTGCCAATGACCATCTGGATGATCCAGAGGAGGCATGGGAGAAAGTCATGTGGTCAGATGAGACCAAAGTAGAACTTTTTGGTCTAAACTTCACTCGTCATGTCTGGAGGAAAAAGAAGGATGAGTTGCATCCCAAGAAGACCATCCCTACTGTGAAGCATGGGGGTGGTAACATCATGCTTTGGGGGTGCTTTTCTGCGAAGGGGACAGGACGACTGCACTGTATTAAGGAGAGGGTGAATGGGGCCATTTATTGTGAGATTTTGAGCAACAACCTCCTTCCCTCAGTCAGAGCATTGAAGATGGGTCGTCTAACATGACAACGACCCGAAGCACACAGCCAGGATAACCAAGGAGTGGCTCCGTAAGAAGCATATCAAGGTTCTAGAGTGGCCTAGCCAGTCTCCAGACCTAAATCCAATAGAACATCTTTGGAGAGAGCTGAAACTCTGTGTTGCTCAGCGACAGCCCCAAAACCTGACAGATCTAGAGGAGATCCGTGTGTAGGAGTTGGCCAAAATCCCTGTTGTAGTGTGTGCAAACCTGGTCAAGAACTACAGGAAACCTCTGTATTTGCAAACAAGGGCTTCTGTACCAAATATGAACACTGATTTTCTCAGGTGTTCAAATACTTATGTTCAGCAGTGCAAGACAAATAAAAATTTTAAAAATCATACAATGTGATTTCCAGATTTTTTTTATTTTTATTCTGTGTGGGAATGCACCTACAATGTGAATTTCAGACCCCACATCGCAGGGTGTTCAAATACTTCTGTTCCTCACTGTATCTGGTGACACCAAGAGGTCCCAACGGTTTAAAATAATTTATGACCTGTTGATTCCATACATAATGGCATTCTATTTCAGACGCATAAGACTATTACCTTCTCATGGAGGAGGAATATTGGTGCTGCAGATGCATAGCACTATCTCTTTGCTTCATCAATCCCTCCAGTTGCTTCTGAAGGCTTCTCTTTTCTTCCTCACTCTGCTCCAGCCGCCCTAAATCCAAATTGTGACTAGAGACTTTCTCATTGTACTGTCTACGTAGGGAATCATAATCCTTTTTCACAATTTCCAGCTTGTCTAAGGCAGTGTCGTATAACTTGTTAATTAGCTCTGAAGAACCGTTCTGTTTCACAACCTACCGTGTACAGAAAACAATTAGTATTTAATGCAGAACAGGCACAATAAGCAATAATATAATGTCAGGTAATGTCATACATTTTTATAACTTAGTTTTCCAGGAGTTGCGTTATACTGCAAACTTAAAGGGGTTGTCTCATCATGGACAATGGGGGCATATAGCTAGGATATGCCCCCATTGTCTTATAGGTGCTGGTCCCACCGCAGGGACACGTGCCTATAATGGATAACAGAGCCCCGCAAGTGAAGGAGGGCGCGCTGCGCATGCGCAGCCGCCCTCCATTAATTTTCTATGGGGCCGGTAAAAATAGCAGAGCGCTGGCATGCGCGGTACGCTCTCATTCACTTCTATGGGAAGGCGGCTTGGTGGTGGCTGGACCGGAGTCCTCCAGCCACCACCTTGCAGGGCTCCATTCTCTATATAGGTGCAGGTACCGCACCTATAAGACAATGGGGCATATCCTAGTAAAATGCCCCCATTGTCTATGATGAGACAACCCCCTTTAAAAGAAATTGCAAAAAACTTATTTCTGTGTAAGGTATATTTATGCTGTGTTTTTCTGTATGCACCACTAGATGGGGCTGGTGTTATCCGCTATATAAATAAAGGAGTCAGAACATTCTCCTAGAGTTAGTCTAAGCTAATCAGTTAAACCAGTCTGAACTAGAGAGGGAATCAGTCTGGTCAGTGTACAGCCAGGAACCAGGACACATGCAAAACGTGGAAACTGACATTCAAGCTCAACCTGGACCTGGATCCATCCAGAGTAGAGCTGGAACATTTCCAGAAAGCAGACTAGATGCAAGGGAGAGGTGTTGGGAAGGACCAGTAGAGATGACCAGTAGAGAGGACTTACTGACTCTATGACAACCTTGTTCAGGAGAAGCCTTTATTTTAATATAATTTTTACTTTAGTATCTATTTAATTTTTTATAGCCTGGAAAATGTTTTTTTCAATAGCACAAAATGCAACTAAAATACTTCCGTAAAGTTGATTTTGATATTGGGAAAAGTTATGGTTGCCAGAATTTGCAAAGTGACTTTTTTTTTTACTTTGCCTTGATTTTTTTTATTCTATTTTACTTTACACTTTGTGCCCCTATAATATCCTACAAGACCTTTGGGGAGCATTCAACACTACAGTTTTGTATTGCTGATTTCTACTGTAACTGGGACTGACATTATCGCAAGATCAGTGCAAGCGGCAGCATTGCCGGATCCTGACCTTTATATACAAGGCTCATTGAGTATTATGGTATGCCAAGATGGAAAACCCAGGGACGGAAATAAATAAATAACTGCATGCGCAGTTACAAAATTATGACTAGCTGACTGCCGGAGCCCGAGACGGGATCGTGCAGTCACAAGCCGTGCATTCCCAAGGAATGGTAAATATGTAAATCATAGTTAGGAGGGGACGGGTAAGAGGCGGGCATTGCTTGACTTGAAGCAAGGAGGCCGCTGCCCCCTTGACTTCAAGCTCACTGCAAACAGAGCACTCAGGGAGATTAAAAAAGCGTTTTTCACAAGTATGGATTGATGAATTTCTGGCTCACACACATGATCAGTTACAGACTGGGGGCTGATATAAGGTAATGCTGGCAGTTTTATATCACTTTTGGAGGTGACAGGTTCCCTTTAATACTTTGCAAAAGACCAGCATAAAATGATGGTTTTTGTAAATGACTCGCTTATATACTACAAATAAATCCAAGTAAATTTACCAGTTGCTGTTGTCTGCGCAGTTCAGAGATCTCCTTCTGATCTGCATCATGCATTCTCTTCAGATCCTGGCAGGACTGCTGGAGATGGGTGAACTCTCTCTGTAGTTGGGTATGTTTCCTGCGCAAACTCTCACTATCCTCTTGGAGCTGCGTTTGGTCACTTAAAACACGGCTGTGAAGAGTACTAAACAGGGACAAAAAATATTGCAAAAGAAGAATTTCTACTGTAATATCAGATGTACAATTGCTAGAACTATTGCTAGAACTAGAGGATAATTATTTGGAAACCATCTTTGTCATCCTTTTACTTCTGATCAGTACATACGTTTTGTCCTAAAATAAATTGCTACCCAAAAAGAAGAAAACAGTCCCAGCTAGTGGCTGTGTAAGACTATTATTGCTGGGAGAGATGGAGCTGCATGCAGTCACAGAGAACAGAGAGCCAAACCCCGCCACCATGGCCGATTTTGTGGTCACGATGGCAAATAGTTAAACAATTTATTTTCAACCCTGTTTTAAAGGAGTCCGATGTTGACTTACAGGATAGACACATAAAGGAAGCACAGGAGACAGGGTTTTCCCCCCTCAAAAAGGTATCCAGGGGTAATCTAAAGTTTTATCCTATCCGCTGGGACAGCCACTGATCACAAGAAGAGGGGCAGGATGCCATACCCTGCAGGTTCACCTGGAATGAACAAAGCGGCACGTAGCGTACTGCAGCTCCATTCATTTCTATGGGACTGCTGGAGACAGGCAAGTACACCTATCGACTATTTCCGACAGGTCCCACAGAGAGGAATAGAGCAGCAATGTGGTGATCACCATGTCTTGTGATTGGTGGGGTTCCTAGAGATAGGTCCTAGAGATCAAAAAGTTATCCCCTCTATCATGTGTATAGAGGAAAACTTAAAATTATAGGAATACCCCTTTAAAGTCCCTCCACCTTTTCGTGAATTTCTACAAGGAGAATCCGAAACCTGTTCTTAGGCCTAAAATAAAAATAGGAGACCTTGAGATACCTACAGTAGGTAGCTAAAAATGATATTTTATTTCATTACATCTGTTCCTTTCCCTGCTGGTTTCCACATGTCACAATGAGATGCCAATATATCCCAGGACATTTAAGCCCTGTCGCCATGAACACCTATACTGAAGATGTCAATATAAGTGAATTATTTTCATTTTATGGAAATCTGAGAGGATTACATTAAAGGGGTTATCATTTTTTTTTTGTTTCATGTTCTCCCCATGATAAGAGTAACAACTTTTTCATTGGTACATCATAAAAGGGCCAGCACTGCGCTCTCAGGCCAATTATATGCTTGTGGCACTACCGGATCACGTGTCATAAATTGTGCGCATGGGTTACAACCCAGTGCACATGTGTGAGTACGGATCTCTCGGTAGCACTGCGGCAGCACAGGGGCTCAGTGGTTAGGACAACATCTGCATGGCGTATGTATGGTTTTCCACTGGGTACTCCGGTTTCCTCCCACACTCCAAAGACATGCTGAATAGAAACTTCCATGTGAGAACTGAATTAACTCAATACCTTGGCTGTCAGATTTGTCACATACTCCTCTACTTACTGGTAGAAATCTGCTTCCTTTGCAGCCTCCTCACACTTTTTAAGTGCCTTGGAGTGCTGACTCTGTAATGCCTCCAGTTCTGACATAGCTTTCATGCACTGCACCTTCAGTCGCTCATAGTCTGGTGTAAGTTTGGGGCTTGGTCTGCACAAAAATTATTACAAAGATATTTTGATGCATTCAACATACACTCTGTATTACAACATGCATAAGAATAACATTTTAGCAAGCGACTGACGGTTAAGATGATCTCTGTTACTACCTGCAGTCGTCAAACGTTGACCCGGGTGAAGACAAAGCCAGTCGTTTCCTAAGCTCATCTCTCTCACGTGTCACTTGCCTCAACTGTGACAGTATGGTGTCTAACTTCTCACTCATGAGACGGCTATCAGTAGTAGATAAGGGAGGGGAAGAGGCCTTATTAGTCGTACCTACAAAATAGACACATTGGCAAAAATAAATAAAATTAAAAAACATTTAAATATCATTAACCATAGTATGAAGGAATAATTTGCATTTCTAAATCTGGTCATTTTCATTGGTACCATTTTGGAGGATACGCCACTCTTGAGACAATGTGACTAAAAATAAAATTCTGCATTTCTGTCATTGTTTTTCTTTTTGGGGCAAAATAATTTAAAGTGTACCTAAACTTGCAAGAAATATTTTTTTTAAAAGAACCTGGTGTCGCATGGAACCTGGTGTCAGAGCTGAAGACAGAATGTTATAGAGCAGGAGGAGAGGAGCAGATGGATTCAGCGTAGCTTGTAATTTATTCAATCCTGCTCATTCTGGGCTTTGAAGTCAGAGGTGGTCCTATAAGTGATTGACAACCTTCTCTCCATGTTATACTGAATCTTTTCCCTTAAAACTACATAATCAATCTGCTCAGCTCCTTCTGCTCCATAACATGCTGACTGAGGATAGGCCATCACAAAAGGCAGAGAACCCTTTAAAAGCTGCTGTCAAGCAGACAATTCAGCTATGGAAATTAACCTGCAATATGGATTTAAAGTCCCGGGCATGCCAATATAGGTTGTGGATTTTTACCACAGACTTCACAGGATGAAGTCCATGGCAAAACCAAAGGAGAATTTGCATGTAGCTCATTTAAGGTCAGTTTATATTCTGTGTGACATACAGTAGTTAAAGTGATTGGTGGACTTTTTAGACAACTGCCAATTCATCAGGTCTTAAATATCTAAAACGAGTAACAAGGAATAACTACACGACCAGTGCAAGCAGGCACACCTACACACGGCACTGTGTTACTCCAATACGATGAATCAGACATGGCAGGAACAAATGTTCTATAATGCGAATGCCAACAATGAAACTCACAATATTTGTAAAAATTCTGTATTTTTCACCTGATAATACGCATTGGGCTGAATACTAATGAGTGGTTCCATTATGAAAGCGCTCATTAGTACCGGAGGACCGGGAGGCGGTGAAGGCTCTCAGTACTCACCGCTTCCTGGTCCTCTGCTGTCAGCTGTGCAGTGGCTGCGCACAGCGTGAGGGCGCGAGTTCACAGCACAGCCGGAGGAAGAGGATCATGCTGGAGGAGAGGAGCAGCAGCGTCAGGGAGCAGGAGAGGTACAGTAAGTGTTTTTTTTTTGTTTTATGTTCTGTGACTGATGAGAGGCAACGGGGACTGAAACATGGCAATGGAGGTTGATATGGGGGCTGAAATATAGCCATTGGGCCCGATAATGAGGGCTGAAATATGGCAATGGGGGCTGAAATATGGCAATTGGGCTGATATGGGGGGTGAAATATGGCAATGAGGGCTGAAATATGGCAATGGGGGTTATTATGGGGGGTGAAATATGGCAATGGGGCTGATATAGGGGCTGAAATATGGCCATGGGGGCAGAAATATGGCCATGGAGGCTGAAATATGGCCATGGAGGCTATTATGGGGGGGATATGGCAATGGGGGCCGATGAAAGGCATGGGGGCTGATATGGGGGCTCATGAGAGGCATGGGGCTCTTATCTGAGGTCTGATTGGGGTCAGAGCTGAGGTCTGATTGGGAGTCTAATTCTGAGGTCTTGTTGGGGTCTTTTTAACATTGGGGGTCTGATTGGGGCTGTCATCTGAGGTCTGATTGGTGGTCTGACCTGAGGTCTAATGAAAATATTTTTTTTTCTTATTGTCCTCCTCGAAAACCTATGTGCATCTTATAGGGCGAAAAATATGGTAGTTCTTTTGTTAAAAGGTGAATTCCTGTACAAAAATGTTGTATGCAGAGGTCGCGCTACATTTTTTTTGGAAGAGTAAAAATACTCCTCTTACCATTTTTGAGGAGTATTTTTAGCAGATGAGGAGTAGGAAAGTTACAGTAATTCAAATAGTTAATATGAAGGGCTATATAGCATTAAGGGGTTGCTATTTATGCAGGGAAACCATTACTAGTACTCTAGAACGGTCTTCCATGCATAAATAGCAGATTTAGACAATTTTAACTTTAGCTGACATCATATACTAAACATAAGACCACTGCCACCTAAACAGTGCCACCAGTTCTTGCCTTTATAGATGTGAACAGTAGACTTCTTATTACAGTCATTCCTCCAACACCTAAAGCTGGGGACACTGTTACATGCTATGTAGTCTTAGGGTGGCACACAGAGCTCTGCAGGTTCAGGGTGGCACAGTATGAGGCTATGTAGGCTTAAAATGGCACAGAGGGCTCTGCAGGGTCTGGGTAGTAGGCTTAGCGTAGCACAGTGCTCTGCAGGGTCTGGGTAGTAGGCTTATGTTTCATGATGCTTGCAGCATCCTCTCTTCTCCCCCTGCTATCTCCAGGATTAGCATTGGCAATGAGAGTAGGGGTATCTGTAGGTCAGTCATGCTGTGACATCTATGAATCAGTCAGGAGGCTTGTGCTGGGCCCCGCACCAGGTACACAGGTACATCACAGTCTGCTGCACCTATAAGCTGCTCCTCCTTTATTTTTCTGGCTACGGGATAAGAGAATGACCTGCCTTGAGGGTCTCCCTCCCGTGTCCTCACTGTCTTGCAGCTGGCGGTCAGACCCAAGTCTGAGGTTGGTGTTGCTTGATGCTGGTCTCCTGTTGGCGTGACCAGCGCTGGGACCCTCGCTGACTTCTATAAGCAGGAGTCTGAAGCGCTCAGCCACTTTTCCTCACTGCTGAGCGCAGTAGTGAAGACGGTCCCCTAGACCTTCTATTGAGGCCGTCTTCAGTATCGCGCTCAGCAGGCAGGAGAGACAGCGCTCGGGTGAGTGCTTCAGACTCATCATTATAGAGAAAAACAAGGCGCTCAGATCTGGGACCCCCACTAAATTTCACCACACAGCAAGGCCACTTACCCCGCCAGTGACGATCGTGCGCCTCCTTCCTCACTTCAGAGCGGTGTGCCATAAGCTCCACCAGCCCACTCAAACTGACCAATGACAAAGCTCCTTACTGTAAAGAGCCTTGTTATTGGTTGTTTCAGGCAGCAGCAGCATCGCTGTGCTGCCGTTCACAGCGCAGCCTTCAGTGATGAATGGCAGGGAAAAGTCTAAGGCGTATTGGTACGCCCTTAGACTTTTTCCAGGAAGTAAAATAGCCTGAACAGGCGTCTATGATGCTTGTGTGGGTGTTATTCCGACCACTGGTCCTATGTACTATCAAATGTAAAATAAAAAAAACCTCATCTATAACCCACACCTATCAGAAAATGGGGGCATTCGTAGCGATACGTCCCCATTGTCTGTGATAGGAAAACCCCTTTTAAAAGAATAAATTACTAGCACTACTGACTTCTTTTTCCTTAAAACTATATATTAATCTGCTCAGCTTCTCCTGCTCCACAACATGCAGGCTGCAGACCGGAGTGCAATATCAACATGGCAGGAAATATACTGCACACATAAAACGTCTTACCAACACTGCTGACAGATCCACTGCTTTCCGAGTCTGAAGGCATGGTGGTGAGGACACTGTATGTAGAGCCTGTTACAAAGAGGAGATAACACTGATGAAGAGTCAGACTTTATTGGCATTGAATAATTAGCTATACAAATCAAAACCAAGATGACCATACTAGAAAAAGGAAAAGGCTGCATTCAGAAAGCTGTAATACATATTTATATGGAAGCCACTGACTTAGTTCCAGTATTCAAGGGGAAAGTATGGGCAACTTTGCCAATCAACACCTCGTTCAAGGTCTAACTGCTTAGTTCTGAAGGATGTAATCCTTTTCTTGGCTCTATATCTATATATAAATAAATAAAAGATGCTCTGTCTGTATGATTCACCCTATCACTTCAATAAAGTAGTGCATGTCTACAATATTGTAGATGTCCTATTCTTGTCCGCAATTGCTGACAAGAATAAGCATTTTCTACGGTAGCAGCGGTTGTGCACGGTCTGTAAATTGCAGAACGCACACAAGCAGATATCCGTGTTTTGAGAATCCACAAAACACTATGGTCGTGTGAATGTAGCCTAAAGTGCATTTACTTCTTCAGATGAAGTGCATCATCACAGTTTCACGGCACAAATTCATCATGCACACGACCGTTTTTGTGGTCCGCATCCGAGCCGCATTTTTTGCGGCTCAGGTGCGGATCCATTCACTCCGTGTGCTGTCTCCTTCCGTTGCACTGTTCCGTGGCCCCGCAAAAAAATATAGCATGTCCTATTCTTGTCCGTTTTGAGGACAAGAATAGGCATTTCTACAATAGCCGCCTGTTCCGTTAATTGCGGAAGGCCGCGGTTTGCGGACTGCAAAAAAACGGCACGGTCATGTGCATGGGGCCTAATCCATAGCAATTGAAAAAAAATGTGGCATCTGAATGCAGTCCAGGATAATCCATTAGTACCCATCCATTCAAGGTGCCAGTTCAGGTCAGGTGGACAGGTAGTGTGTTCACACAGGCAGTGTGCTACGTTTCAGGGGTCAAGCCCCCTTCCTCAGACATGCCTTTGACTGTACTCAGATGCTATGGTTTTCTTCAATTGCTATGGATAATGCATATAAATTTGCGCTTTGAAACTGTGATGATGCACTTAATCTGAAGAATTCACTTTAAATGAAGTTGCTGTGGTGTCCTGAATATGAAATGAAGTCGTTTTCACTTCAGGCGCAGGGAATGAGGGAGGCTGTAATTGATTTATAACTAGTTGTGAATTAGGCGCATCTTCTGACAGACCATCAAAGACCGGCATAAAAAGCCGGTCTTTGATAAATGACCCCCTATGTGCCTCAGCACTCTGCGACATAGCTGTGGTCTGCCACTTTGTGGCTGAGTTGCTGTGGTTCTTAAAGCGATCCTCTTTGTAATAATACCACTAACAGGTGATTGTGGAAAACCTAGGAGAGAAAAACTTTCACAAACTGACTTGTTACAATGGTGGCATCCTATTACAGTAACATGCTTGAATACACGGAGCTCTTTAGAACAACCCATTCTTTCCCAAATGCATGTAAAGGTATACTGCATATGCACCTGTAGCAATGGGACTGAATGCAATGATTAAAAGGTGTGCCCCAATACTTTTGTCCATATAGTGTGTATATAATTAGACGTATGGATGTCAGGGCTGCCATGGCTGCAAATCTGCTGAATTATACAGAGGCCTCTTTCATACAAGCGTATATTTGCAATCCGTACATGGGCCGGATTTTATGTAATGGAATCCGCTGCTAATATTCATGAATAGGGCTATTCACATGGGTGTAGATTTGAAATCCGCAGCATATCCAAGTTTTGTGGGTGCTTGTTTCCAAATACGCACATTACAGTCTATGGGATTGCATCAAAGATGCAGGGAGGGAGGAATACACATATAAATCATCAGGATATCATCAGGAATCCGTCCATAATCTAGAGCCAGAGCTTGTGTGAAAGCGGCCATAGATACATCACTGAATACCACTCAGGAGTCAGTGGGTAGTATCTAAAACATGAACTGTACTGGTGGCAACATTGTATGTCTCAGTTTTCACAGGAACAAACTTGAAAGAAGAGGACAATGAAATATGCTTTGAGGTGTTTTTTTCTGGCATTTTTCTCAAAATTAATCTAAGAAAAGTAATGAGTAGAAAATAACACCAGAAAAAAATGCTTATAATAAAATGCAATTAGTATGGCTTGAAATTCATGGTGAAAAAAAAGCTTCTATTCATACATGGGCGAATATGTTTCTGAAATTTTTGTAACTGCCCCATACATATGAATGTAGCTAGCAGAAACCTATTCACATGCTGCAGAAAAAAACTCAATTAGATGTATAGAAGGGATATTTAAAGTGCTGCCAAAAATGTCTGCATCAGAAATTCAATTTTGAAAAAATCTGCATCCAATCAGCATTTTTTTTTTTCTTCAATGGGGCTGCAAAAGATGCAGACAATGATAAGATCTTCAGCTGAATCTCTGTAGGAATGGAGTTCATGGGGGAGATTCATCAAACTGGTGTAAAATAAAACTGGCTTAGTTGCCGATAGCAACCAATCAAATTTCACATTTCATTTTTCAGAGTTCCTTGGAAAAAATGAAAGTTTTCCTTTACACCAGTTTGATAAACGTCCCCCAATGTGGAAACAACCAAAGTACAGAAAGGACGGACAAGACAGACTGAGGCACATTTACGAAAGTGTTTGTTCCTGTTTTTAGTAAAGAAAAATGCTGTTTAGACAGTCTTACTTTTTTTAGTCACATTTACTACTGAAATTGCCCCTGTTTTGAAGGCTTTTGCTTCTTGTTCGCCTATTTTGCTGTTTTAGGCCAGCTTCACTATAATGGCGACCGGCCAGAAATTCGGCTGCAGCACAGCAAACAGGCCGAGAGGCGGCTGGACAAAAACGGCAGCATTTTTAATTAGTATAAGTAAAAAGCTGTAGCCTTCTCTCCCTGCATTTATTGGAGGCCATTTGGCACCAGGAGAAGTAAAATACTGAGTGGGCTCAGCATGCAAGTGGAATCTGCAATCCCTGAATTTAATGGAGGAAGTATGGCTCCCGAGGCGGTAGTATTTAGTGTAGGTTCCTATCCTAAAGAGATCGCCTTCTCGTTGGCAGACAGGCACAAATAATTTTGTACAAAATGTATTTGCCAAATATCTCACATTTATAACATAGCATTATCATTAGTTTCTGCCCGGGAATTGCAGGTGGAAAACCTGTAATGTTTTTGAACAGCTGCAAAGCAGATGAGAATTAACCTCTTTGTGCCCATGAGGCAATAGTAGAGATGAGGTGTATGGAGTGGGGTCATCAGCTGATCCAATTTGATACACAGCAGGTGCTGGCTACATAGTATAGCCACAATTATACACAATGACCGGGATGGCATTTAACCCCTCAGATGCCGTGATCAATAGCAACCATGGAATCTAAGCGGTTAGACATAGAGAGGACTCCCTCTGCCATCTGATCGGAGCCCCAGCAGCAAAATTTTGGGGCTTCAATCCGTTGCTATGACAGTCTAAAGCCTTATGAAGGCTCCCAGTGCTGTCATACTGAGCTGTCTGGAGGGCCGTGCCAGAGACACAGCCGAACAAGCACATGTTAAAGTTCCTTAGGCCTCTTTCACATGAGTGAGTTTTCAGTCAGGGTGCATCCGGACTGAATCCCATTCATTTCAATGGGTCTGTGTACATGAGCGTTGTTTCTCACACATCATTTCTGCGTTCAGGGAAAATCGCAGCATGTTCTATATTATGTGTTTTTCACGCAGCTCTGGTTCCACAGAAGTGAATGTGGCTTTAGTGAAAAACGGATTGCATCCAGATGCAAAGCATTTTTCACTGATGGTTGCTAGGAGATGTAGATTGTTATCCTTCAGTTTTTTTTTTGTGTGTGAAAAAATTGAAACACAGACAAAACTGACTGAACTTGCGTGCAAAACCATCAGTTTTTTCCTGACAGAATCTGTAACGCTCGTGTGAAAGAGGTCTTAAATTAAAAAAAAGTCTGTAAAAAAATGTAAAAAAGCACAGGTAAAAATAATCACATTTTTCGTGTCCGAAAATGTCATGACTATTAGGACAGTACAATAAAAAAAATATATTAAAAAAAAAAAATGGGCAATTTAACAAAAAGATCAAAATGGCTTAGCGCTGTTTCACATGAAAGATTCCATTGCGGGAATCGCGCTCCGTGTGTGAGCGTGAGCCTCCGTTCTAGACTTGCAGGCTCGCACAGCATTATAGTGATTTATAATGCTCTGTGCCTCTGCTTGACCTTACTGATACGGATTATTGTGACATAAAGCTGTGACTATGGCAAAGCAGCAGTGACAGAAAGAGAAACGGGAGACGGCATGGACGCACTGCGAGTGCGGACTCCTCATACAGCTGATCAGCGGCGGTGCCGATCTGATTTGATGACCTGAGGATAGGTAATCAATATTAAAAGCTCGGAAACCCCTTTAAACAAGTCTTATCCACACACTGTATAAAATATCTGCATAGAAACTGGCATTAGGTATGCATTTTAAATCTGCAGCATGTCAATTTATTCTAAATCCATAACAAATTTGCATGCGCCTGAAGCAATTCCCTTGGATGTACCCTAAAGGAACTGTCTGAGATGTGTGGGGGGTTTTACTGTAGAATACCTCTCAGCCAATCAATGGGTACTGTACATCTGTGACCAGTGATCAGCTGAATGGCCATTTCCTGAACGGGATAACTGGACATATGGGATATTGAGGAGGAGAGGTTTTTTTTATTTTTTCATAGTATTTTTAACCGAACATCAGCTGGACATCCCTATTTAAAGTAAAAGGGTTTTAAAAAAAAAAAAATTAAAAAAAAAACACGAAATATACATCAAAATGCAGTAAAACAAATCCAGCCAAAAGGTTCTGGTCTAAGATGGAGGAGATTTTAGTGCTGTGGAATAATTCTGGAAGAAAGAAAGAATTTTGGAGCTAGAAAATGACTTTAATAGCAGCAATGTTTCACCACCGACTCCACTCTTCCAGAATTTTACTGTACACCCAATTTGGTGTATGTTCTATCCACGCATTTGCTGAAAGCTGGTTGACACCATGCATGGCTGCCACATCGCAATCATGAATCACAGTGGTAACCCTGCATACTGTACCAAGGCAGGAAAGCCGGGCAATGCCATCTACGAGGCCTCTAATGGGGTGCACATCACTTGTCATCTAGTTTTTCTGAAACGGATATAACTAGGACATGGTTGTCTAGAATTATGTAGTCAGCTTTAATATGGTTATCCATTACTCCCAATGACCTCCCCAGCAAAGGCGACCTGGTCACGTTTTTTTTCTGCCGATTTTCGAGCAGGGAAAAAACATATTGTAATGTAGTACCAGCAAAGCGTATGAGATTACACAAATCTCATGTACACTTTGCCATTTCGTTCTGTGCAGAAATTGACCTGCCATGGGATTTTTAAATCCTCAGCATGTCAATTCCTTGTGCAGTTCTTTTGTGAGGATATCACATCTGATAAGATCTGGGGCAAAGACGCATCATATCTGCACCAAAAACCGCAAGTATCTCATACATATTTAGTGTGGATTTTGTGAGGAAACACACAGAAAATTCTGCTAGACAGTCAGCACCCATGTGCAGGTGGCATAGGGCAATACTTTGATCATACAGAAGACTACGTTTACTGGCACTGATATTCTGCCAGTTGCATCATATAGCCCCACAGATGATGAAGTTAAAGCAAGAAAGGGAGTTCCGGAGGTGTCACCAAGTCACCAGGTAATAGAGATGCAGGTCAATGATGACTCTTCATGACACAAATTAGTCACTTCCTTCACCTGTAACCTTTTGCACGCTATAGGCCTCTGGTAGCAAAGAGTTAATGGAGCCGTGCACAATGACAACGCACTTTGGACACAACAAAACAAAGGCTTGTTGTTAATCGGTGGTGAAACCAGTCAGCCCGGGTGTGCTGTATTAGTGTGCGACTCCTGAGGTGTAAGGTTACAGTCTGAATGTCTACATCCGGGAACAGGCAAGGGAATAAAAAAAGGACAAGAAGTCTGATCAAAAGACACATGCAATGGTAATAAGGATTACAATAAAAGAGGAAACACAAAAATTATTTATATGAGTGGAAACACATAGCAGTCAGCATCTCTACACACAATGGGGGTCCGTTATCGAAGAGTGGCTTTTTACACTGGTCTTTGATAGACTCTGCTCTGCCGGAGGAATCGCCTAAGGCTACTTTCACACTGATCGGTTTTGCTGCCTGCAGCATTTTGCTTTCCGCCTGATGAAGCGGAGCCAAACGGATCCGTCCTGGCCCACAATGTAAGTCAATTGGGAAGGATCCGTTTTCTCTGACACAATAGAAAACGGATCCGTCCTCCACTGACTTTCAATGGTGTTCAAGAAGGATCCGTCATGGCTATAGAAGATATAATACAACCAGATCCGTTCAAGACGGATGCATGCGGTTGTATTATTGTAACGGAAGTGTTTTTGCAGATCCATGACGGATCCGCAAAAAATGCTAGTATGAAAGTATCCTAATTCAAAGGACTCGTCAAAAATATTGTGCTTCCTGCAGAAGTCCGTGCACCTGGAGTGAAAACTGCGCCAGCCGCTGACCGGAACAGCTTTCACTCCTCTTTTGTTGGTGTAAAATGTTTTTTACGTCAAAAACTGGAGTAGCAATGTTAGTAAATGACCCCATATATTTTTCTCTGGATATTTTTTGCCTTTTTACCAATTTATTTCATTTTGTTTGACACACAGGGGTAAATATATAATACATGGAAATCTAAAAAAGTCAGATTTGCTGTCTGTGTTGGCTTGAAGTGGTTTTCCAGGCATCCGATAGGTGAGGGTCCGACCCCCTGCACCCACTGGCAGGGAAAGTAGCACTATGAATAGGACACACATCTTTTAAAATAGTACTTTTCTCTGCAGATGTTACTCAATTTTCTTTACACCACCCCCATATTAGAGTAGAAATTCATCTTTTTGCCACTTTTTAAACAATTGATAAATGTGGCATGCACCACATTAACATTGCAAATTACGCCCTCTTTCTCACTCCATTTTCAAAAGTGGCAAGAGCCAAGTAAATTCAAAAAGAGTCAAGAGTCAAAAAAATTGCTGCCACATTTCTGGATGAGGGACTCTGAACTTCCTCCGTTGAAAATGACACAGCTTTGTTTTTATGCCACAAAACAATGCCACAGAAAAATGTTTGCAGTAAGTCAATAGGAAATTATGAAATGCACTCAAAACAAACAGGATGTTTTTGTGGCATTTTTATCTTGTGTTTTTTAGGTCCCTGGGTTCCCCCCCAAACTGCAGCATTTTCTGGGTATGGCTTTTTCACACATGAATTTTACTATGGGACAGATTTACTCATGAGAATGCACCACTATTCTGACAAACTGAGGCAGAATTTCAGCACACTTGCAGTAAGCAAAGGAGGAATTTATTAAGATTCTATGGCAGTTTTCTGACATACAAAAGTCAGAAATTTTGGCTCAAGTCCCATTTTATGCAAAAAACATGTTGACTATTCCCTGAAAATTAGCCCAAAAACAAGCGTACATTACACCAAATGCCAAACTTAAAGGGACAATACCACCAAAAAGATTTATCACATATTAAAGGGAGTGTATCACCAAATCATAACCGCTCCAGCACACGCCAATGAGTCCCCATATTGATGCGCTCACAGCTCCCCCCGCACACCTGCCTCTATTTCCATATGAATCAGCAGCAGGTGAGTGGGGAGAGTCATGGGCTAATGAATATGGGGACTCATTAGCAAGTGCTGGAGCTATTCAACACAAGATTTTGGCAGAATGGCTGGCTCAATTAAAGAAAGTGACCCAGCTAAGGAGATCCCTCACTAGTTTATGTTGCCCTTAGTTAGGACACCGTAAAAATGGTGACAGATTCCATATGCGAATATTCTATGTCAGGGCTCGACAAATCCCAGGCGCCAGGTCGCCATGGTGACCAGGAATTTAGTCCTGGCGCTTGGCTATTTGTCAGCCCGTTTTCAAAGGTGCCCGGGCGATGGGTGCGGAGCTGCCGTTCTGTCCGGAGGCAGCACCGTTTGAAACAGCTCCGTCACAGCACACAATAGCAGAGACGCTGGCAGCAGGGAGGGGAGGGACTCGGGAGGAGTGTAATCTGATCCTAGAGTGGAAGCTGCTTCTGCCAGCCCCTCCCCTCCCCGCTCACCAACCAATCAGAGCTGAGGCGAGGCAAGCACTAGCAGCTCTGAGCCCGAGTCACTGACACAAGTACAGGAGGGAGAAGAAAGAATCAAATGAGTCTCAGGTTAAGAATCTAAAGATCCGACTAAGTGACTCATTTGATTCTTTGAGTTAAAAGAACAGTCAGTCAGACTCTAGAACAGTTTACACTGAGGCTGTCGCTGATGCTTTTGCAGCAGTGATAAGATTAAGGGACAGGAGCAGAGATGAGAGAAGTGACAGGACAGAGTTTAGATTACAGTTTGAATTAACCCTTTAGGATCAAATTGGCTTCTCAAGGAGATCTATATGTTAAAGGCATCCCTTCTTCTGTCTCATTCAGTAGCTATAGAACTAAGGCTACTTTCACATTTGCGGCAGGACGGATGCAGGCTGTTCACCCTGTTTCGCCGGACCGCAGCTCTGTCCCCATTGACTATAATGGGGGCAGAGCTCTGGCGGCCTCTCACTGCGAACTGCCATGCTGCGCCGGAGCTCCACCCCTGTCCCCATTATAGTCAATAGGGTCCGGGGACGGAGCTGCGGTATATGTAACACGGTATACAGCATTATTGGGGGGGCTCTATGGAGAAGTGGGGGGGGGGGCACTATGGGGGCACCTACTAGGGGCTTTATGACGCGGCTCCGCCTGGCTCCTAACTTTTTTAGCTGGCTCCTAGATTCCAAGGAAATTTGTCAAGCCCTGTTCTATGTAATTAAAAAGAAACACACAGAACTGGTGGTTCTGGATATAATTTTTTTAACTCACTACATGAATTCTACTTCCTGTCCTGGCTCTTAAAGGGAATCTGTCACCTATTTTGACCATATAATACTGTTAACATAGCAATGTGCAATAAAGTACCTTCATTCCAGCATGTGTCTTCTTTCTTTTATTCAACTTTTCATTCAGATGAAAAAGCGATTTTTCTGATATGCCCCAGAGGGGCCCCCCTGCAGTGCCCAGCCCGCCTTTCTTCCAAGCCCAGCACGCCTCCTAAGAAATAAATTTACTCCCACATACTTGCCGAACGGCGCCGCCCCCTCCACTACGTCATTTAATTTATTCACTGCACCGTCTATGCTTCCTCCTCTCTTGGCCTCCGAAATCCCGCGGTGATGTACCATGTGATTGGAGCATGTGATCTGACGTCACCAAAGGTCCTTTAGCCTATAGTTCATCTTTTTGAAGAACTAAAGACCGGGAGAACTACGCGAACAAGAGGAGAAGGTGAGTTAATTTTTTTTATTTTTTAACCCTCAATTGATCACCTACTAAGCATTCTGTATTCAGAATGCGATTATTTTCCCTTATAACCATGTTATAAGGGAAAATAATAACATCTACACAACACCGAACCCAAACCTGAACTTCAGTGAAGAAGTTCGGGTCTGGGTACCACAGTCGTTTTTTTATCACGCGCGTGCAAAACACATTGCACCCGCGCGATAAAAACTGAACATCGGAACGCAATCGCAGTCAAAACTGACTGCAATTGCATTCCTACTCGCGCGGGTTTGCCGCAACACACCGGGACGCATCCGGAACTAATCCGGACACGCTCGTGTGAACGCAGCCTTAGGGTCTGCAAAATTCAGATCCGCAAAATACTGATGACATCGGTGTTACATTCCTTTTTTTGCATATCCACTGACTTCAAATCGGTCCGTATTTTGACGCCAGGTATATACAGTATCTTTTAGCGGAAAGGACATACAGATGCATAAAGCACACGGATGATCGAATGGGTCCACACAAAAAAAAAAAAAAAAAAGATGCAACACCGACATCACAAGATCATCATTGTATTTTGCATATCCGCGTTTTACGAACCACAAAATACATAAGGATGTGTGTATGAGCCCTTACTTTGTGAGACTCCACTGTTTTTTTTTTAGGCGCCTACATAGGGATTAGAGTTATTGTTCCCTCCCACCACAATATACCACAGTGTAAGGCAACACGAATATCATATACCCTAGTCCTTAACACACACTTGTTACAGATTTTGGGGGGTCATTTACTATACTGAAATACGCCTAAATTACGCCGCTATCTGCAACTCCTCCCCACTAACGCCAAAAATTGTGGGTGTGGCGTGGGCAGGGAAGGGGACAGGCCGGCAGGCCCGTCTCATTCATCATATTCTATGCCTGGTTTGGGCATAGAAAATGGTCTAAATGTAAGACAGCTCGGAAGTTGTCTTACATTTAGAACTGGTGCAGACTGCCTGCGCCTCATCATAACTCCGGCAGATCCAACGCCAGCACAGGGTCTTTATTAAAAATTGTGGCTAAAATGCCGGTCTTAATAAATGTGCCCCTTTAGTGACAATATAAATTCATTAAATTCACCCTGATAAAAACAACTTTTTAAGTATCTGTTGCTTTATGGTAGAATCCTTCATTTTTGATAATAGTGCATATCCTTGGTATACCACCAAGATAACAATGTGTTGGCATATCCTCTTTCATCTATATAGTAAAGAGCAGCAGACTGTGCTTTCTGATAAAGGGGACCACCGCAGAAAAGAAAAATCATATACCGTGCAGTATATCTTTAAAAAAAAAAACAGTGGGGATATATGTGGTGCAACATATATCAAGAGTTAAAGGGTTGTCCCCTTAAACTGGCCATAAACATTAGACAATGTCAGCTGAAATCGCCAACTTCAATAGGTTAGGGTTGTTGCGGGTAGCGAAAATTTGATACCCAATCGATACTTTTGTCCCGGTATCGATACGATACCGGGATTTCCATTTTTTCGATACTGGGCTGCTCTGCTGCGCAGTCTAGTATCTCTGAACATGAGCGTGCTGCTCTCAGTGCGCTCTTGTTCCCTCAGCAGCACAGGGGAGAAGGAAGCAGTCTCTCCCTCCCCCTGTGCTGCTGCTGCCACCAGTGAGGAGAGAGGGGCGGAGGAGGGGCGGGCGCACTGCTCCACCAATGATAGTACTTTTCCTACACAGAGCGGCGCCCAGCGATGTCCCAGCACTTACCATTATTCCTGGGCGCCGCTCTGTTCACCAGCTGTGCCCCATTACTGTCTCCTCTCCTGCTCCATATGCTAATTATTATCGGAGCAATGGGGAGGAGACATCAGACACTCTAGTGGGCGTTCCTTCTCCCTGGCTGTAGCGCTGTCCAATCGCAGCGCAGGGAGAAGGGGCGCCCAGGAATAATAGTAAGTGCTAGGACATCGCTGGGTGCCACTCTGTGTAGCCTAATACTTAAAGTCAGGACCCACGTCTTTAACACATAATAATACAGGAGGCAGGTGACGGCAGCAGAATCGCATTGCCGGCACCCTGCCCCTGACAGGGAGCTGCGATCAGAGGCAGTTAACCCCTCAGGTGCCGCACCTAACTGCCGCTGATCTGCCAGTACCCGCCTCCTGTATTAAGGGGTAATTATCATTGGTGGCGCAGTGCGCCGGCCCCTCTCAACCCCCCCCCCAGTATTAAAATCATTGGTGGCAGTGGCCACAGGGTCCCCTCCCCCTCATTGGTGGTGCAGTGGCAGCTTCTGATCGGAGCCCCAGTGTGAAGTCCTATTTGACACAGTCCTGACCTCAGTATCTGAGGAAAGGGATTTAGGAGTAATTATTTCAGAAGACTTAAAGGTGGGAAGACAATGTAATAGAGCAGCACGAAATGCCAGCAGAATGCTTGGATGTATAGGGAGAGGTATAAGCAGTAGAAAGAGTGAAGTGCTTATGCCGCTGTACAGAACACTGGTGAGACCTCACTTGGAGTATTGTGCGCAGTACTGGAGGCCATATCTCCAGAAGGATATAGATACTCTAGAGAGAGTTCAGAGAAGAGCTACTAAACTAGTACATGGATTGCAGGATAAAACTTACCAGGAAAGGTTAAAGGACCTTATTATGTATAGCTTGGAAGAAAGAAGAGACAGAGGAGATATGATAGAAACTTTTAAATACATAAAGGGAATCAACTCGGTAAAGGAAGAGAGCATATTTAAAAGAAGAAAAACTACCACAAGAGGACACAGTTTTAAATTAGAGGGGCAAAGGTTTAAAAGTAATATAAGGAAGTATTACTTTACTGAGAGAGTAGTGGATGCATGGAATAGCCTTCCTGCAGAAGTGGTAGCTGCAAATACAGTGAAGGGGTTTAAGCATGCATGGGATAGGCATAAGGCCATCCTTCATATAAGATAGGGCCGGGGGCTATCCATAGTATTCAGTATATTGGGCAGACTAGATGGGCCGAATGGTTCTTATCTGCCGACACATTCTATGTTTCTATGTTTCTATTCACCCTGATAGAGCTCTATTAGGCTGGGTTCACACGAGCGTGTCCGGATTAGTTCCGGATGCGTCCCGGTGTTGCGGCAAACCCGCGCGAGTAGGAATGCAATTGCAGTCAGTTTTGACTGCAATTGCATTCCGATGTTCAGTTTTTATCGCGCGGGTGCAATGTGTTTTGCACGCGCGTGATAAAAAACCGACTGTGGTACCCAGACCCGAACTTCTTCACAGAAGTTCAGGTTTGGGTTCGGTGTTGTGTAGATGTTATTATTTTCCCTTATAACATGGTTATAAGGGAAAATAATAGCATTCTGAATACAGAATGCTTAGTAGGTGATCAATTGAGGGTTAAAAAAAATAAAAAAAATTAACTCACCTTCTCCTCTTGTTCGCGTAGTTCTCCCGGTCTTTAGTTCTTTAAAAGATGAACTATGGGCTAAAGGACCTTTGGTGACGTCAGATCACATGCTCCAATCACATGGTCCATCACCGCGGTGATGATCACCTACTAAGCATTCTGTATTCAGAATGCTATTATTTTCCCTTATAACCATGTTATAAGGGAAAATAATACAGTTTATAGACTGTCACCTAGCAACCATGCGTGAAAATCGCACCGCATCTGCACTTGCTTGCGGATGCTTGCGATTTTCACGCAACCCCATTCACTTCTATGGGGCCTGCGTTG
Organism: Bufo bufo; assembly: GCF_905171765.1. Classification (NCBI taxonomy): domain Eukaryota; kingdom Metazoa; phylum Chordata; class Amphibia; order Anura; family Bufonidae; genus Bufo; species Bufo bufo. The sequence continues at coordinate 212,909,378 of NC_053394.1, forward strand.
CGTGAAAAACGCAGAATATAGAGCATGCTGCGATTTTCACGCAACGCATAAGTGATGCGTGAAAATCATCGCTCATCTGAACAGCCCCATTGAAATGAATGGGTCGGGATTCAGTGCGGGTGCAATACGTTCACCTACCGCATTGCACCCGCGCGGAAATCTCGCCCGTGTGAACGCAGCCTTAGGGTGAATAGGACAAGGGATGAAAAAAATCCCAGGTTCTGGCCCCTAAGGGGGGAAATAGTTATTAAATAAAAAGTGTAAAAAAAAAAAAAAAAAACACCAAAATATTAAGTATGAATCACCCCCTTTCCCAATTTCACATATAAAATGTATAAATAATAAACATATTACATATCGCCACGTCAGAAAAGTCCAAACTTTTAAAATATAAAAAAAAAAATCTGTGGTGAACACGGGAACAGAAAAAATAAATAAAAACTGCGCGATTCACCATTTTTTTAATGCAGAATGCACGTGGCTTTTTTTGGTTTATTTTTTTCGCGTGGTATCGAATGGTATTGAGTATCACAATACTTTTTCATGGTATCGAAACCGAATCAAAAATTTGATATCGCAACAACTCTACAGTAGGTACAGCCAACCATCTCATGTGGATGCACCTGCAGTACCACTGCTGTATAGTGGTTTTATTTATTTATTTATTTATTGCCACAATCTGTGATGGAGGCTCCTGCTGGAACCTGTGCTGCAGATGTGAATATAACTTAATGGGGTTCTCAGGGAATTAAGAAAATACAATTACTGAAAATATTTAAAGGGATTCTGTCACCTGCTTTTACCATTTTAAGCTGGCACCATCGCTATGTTGACTAAAGTACCTTATTTCCAGCAGTCTTCTTTTTACTTATTTTCGTTTTGTAGTTTTGCTATAAAAGCGATTTTTATGTTATGCTAATGAGGGTCCAAGGTGCCCAGAGGGGCGTTTTTTTCACTCTCCAGAGCCCAGTGACGCCCCCCTGCAGTGCCCAAGAACGCCTCCTGATCATCAAATAACCTCCCACAGCCCTGGCAAACGGTTCCGCCCCCTCCCCACGTCATAGTCTATCTTATAGAAATGCCCCGTCCTTCTTCCTGTCTGCGGCCAGAAAACTCGCGCAGGCGCAGTACTGCCAGCGGCCTGCGCGATCAACCACCTCCTGAGGGCAACAGCCTCAAAAGTCTCACTGGGCATGCGCCGAGCCCAGTGATGTGACCCGAGCGCTGTTGCCCTCAGGACGTTGATGATCGCGCAGGCCGCAGGAGTTTTCTGGCCGCAGACAGGAAGAAGGACGGGGCATTTCTATAAGGTAGACTATGACGTGGGGAGGGGGCGGAACCGTTTGCCGGGGCTGTGGGAGGTTATTTGATGATCAGGAGGCGTTCTTGGGCACTGCAGGGGGGCGTCACTGGGCTCCGGAGAGTGAAAAAAACGCCCCTCTGGGCACCTTGGACCCTAATGAGCATAACATAAAAATCGCTTTTATAGCAAAACTACAAAACGAAAATAAGTAAAAAGAAGACTGCTGGAAATAAGGTACTTTAGTCAACATAGCGATGGTGCCAGCTTAAAATGGTAAAAGCAGGTGACAGAATCCCTTTAAATATTACTTTATTATAAATATAATACCAAATACCTTTCATTAGATATAATGGTTTGTTTTGTATAGTGAGCAATCATGGGGAGAAAAAAAAAAAACTGTCACACAGCAGGACAAGTTACTTCACAACACTGAGCTAAAGAGCTGCCTCCACCTTCTCTCCATTCCAGACAAGCAGAGCAGAGAGGAGGCTGAGTCATCTGTTTATCTCAGTGTTGTGATTGCTCCCTAGACAAAACAAGCCACTATAACTAATGAAAACTATTTGGGAATATATTTAGAATTAAGTAATATTTAAGTATTTTTTATTTTCTTAATTCCCAGAGAACCCCCTTTACAATTTAAAGCAGGAGCCGTTTTTTTTTTGTTTTTTTTACCTTATAAAGTTAAGGACAAAAGAGTTGTGGGTGGGCACTCAAACTATGGACTAGGCAGAAAGCAATTTATTATAAGGTCAATAAAATATAAAATATATAAAAAAGTGGAAATATATGCTGTAGGAATTACCAAGCTCCATACAGTCGATGGAATTTGTTTGAAGAAATTTTCCAGCTGGAGCGGCAATACAGCCAAAATCAACGCTGCAAACTATGGTGAGACTGGTGCATGAAAATCGACCAGCTGAACAGTGATTGCAGTCTGCTCCCCGCCACCACTGACAAGTGAAACTGCTGAACTTTCGGCGGAGAGGAGGTTATCTTCCAATATCTAATACACGGACATAGAGGTGAGTCCACTGTACCGTCGATGCGGGACACCGCACAGGAAGATATCGGTACGTAAGTTCTTACACTCCCTCTCATATCTACCTACATATATAGGCTGGCTATTTGATCCATACGGGATTTCATCCAGAAGGAATTCCCCTGATGGCTGTTTAGCCCTGCACTTATTACCAGAGACATTGTGTCATAATATACCACTGCTGAACTCCATGTTCAGAGACATTGCGATAGAATTTACAAGTACTGGTCCTTACTGACTGTTCGGATGTCTCAAGCAACTTAATCTTCACATTGCTGCAAGTCTTAGTCTTATTGCTATACTGTTACACACATTGCGATTTGCATTGCCTGCAACTTAAGGATTGCATATGTTGCAGGTCTCGGTATACATTTTGCATTGCATATCAATACCAGGATTGTATATGAAACACATGCGATTTGCCCATCAATACTAGGACTGTTTATGTTTGTATTTTATACTTTTTTTTTATATATTTTATTGACCTTTTAATAAATTGCTTTCTGCCTAGTCCATAGTTTGAGTGCCCACCCACAACTCTTTTGTCCTTAACTTTATTTATACTGGCAGGGTGAGCCAGGTCAGTTGGTTGCACCTACATCTATATATTGTCAGACCTAGAGCTGTCCCTTTTTGGATATTTTACCTTATAAAGCCTTATTTTCAGTGACAAAAATAACACCTCTTAAATTAACATAAGAAGTCTAGAACCAAACAACATGGGCATTAAAGGGAACCTGTCACTGGGATTTTGTGTATAGAGCTGAGGACATGGGTTGCTAGATGGCCGCTAGCACATCCGCAATACTCAGTCCCCATAGCTCTGTGTGCTTTTATTGTGTAAAAAAACTGAATTGATACATATGCAAATTAACATAAAAGAGTCATATCTTACTTGTGTGACCAGAGAAGAGTCATATTTTCAAGCTCTGACTCATCTCAAGTTAATTTGCATATGTATCAAATAGTTTTTTTTACACAATAAAAGCACACAGAGCTTTGGGGACTGGGTATTGCAGATGTGCTAGCGGCCATCTAGCAACCCATGTCCTCAGCTCTATACCCAAAATCCTGATGACAGGTTCCCTTTAACAACATATACAGCGGCAGTGTACAGTACCGCACACACATATACAGCGGCAGTGTACAGTACCGCACACACATATACAGCGGCAGTGTACAGAATCGCACACACATATACAGCGGCAGTGTACAGGGTGGGCCATTTATATGGATACACCTTAACCGCTTCACGTCCGCCCATAGGATATAAACGTCCTATGGGTGGACGTCTATTTCTGAAAGCACGTTCTAAAACGTCCTTTCAGAAATAGCAGCTGCATGCTTATCGTGCAGCTGCTGATCGGGTTGCCCGCTGTCAGTGACAGCAGGGCAACCCTAAGACAAGGCAGGGACAGTGCCCAGGTGTCCCTGCCTTCTAGATCGCTGCAGACACAGCGCTCACCGAGCGCTGTGTCTGCAGAGAAGGAAGCGCTATGCGCTTCCTGTTCCGGCCCGGCGGTCATGTGACCGCCGTGACCGGAGTGTGCAGGAGCTGTGTGAGGTCTCTCAGAGACCTCGATCAGCCCTGCTGTGAGGCTGTACAGCGCTGGATTGCTGCTGTACAGCCTCTATAGGGGTGTACTTGTCCTGTAACTGGGGCTACTATGTCAGCCCCAGTTACAGGAGAAATCAACAGTGAAAAAAAAAAAAGTGAAGCAAATGTCCCCCAGAGGTCTTGTATGACCTTATGGGGGACGAAAAGTGTAAAATAAAAAAAATAAAAAATAAAAGGTTGAAAATAAAAAAAATAAAAAAAAGTTTCACATGTAAAAACCAGCACATGTAAAAACCAGCTCTATAAAAATATCACATGACCTAACCCCTCGGGTAAACACCGTAAAAAAAAAAAAAAAAACTGTGTCAAAACAAGCAATTTTTGTCACCTTGCATCACAAAAGGTGCAACACTAAGTGATCAAAAACACGTATGTCCCACAAAATGGTACCAATAAAACAGTCACCTCATCCCGCAAAAAATGAGCCCCTACATAAGAAAATCTCTCAAAAAATAGAGAAAAAGTATACATATTAGGTATCGCCACGTCCGTAACGATCTGCTCTATAAAAATGTCACTTGACTGAACCCCTCAGGTGAACGCTGTAAAAATAAATAAATAGAAACTGTGCTAAAACAACCAATTTTTTGGTCACCTTGCCCCATAAAGTGTTATAATGAATGATCAAAAAATCATATGTACCCAATAATAGTACTAATAAAACTGGCACCTTATCCCCTAGTTTCCAAAATGGGGTCACTTCTTGGGAGTTTCTACTGTAAGGGTGCATCAGGGGGCTTCAAATGGGACATGGCATCTAAAAACCATGTGGAGTTCCTTTTCTTCTGCGCCCTGCCGTGTGCCCATACAGCAGTTTATGACCACATGTGGGGTGTTTCTGTAAACCGCAGAATCTGGGTAATAAATATTGAGTTTTGTTTGGCTGTTAACCATCGATGTGTTAAAGAAAAAAATTTATTAAAATGGAAAATCTGCCAAAAAAGTGAAATTTAAAAATTTGATCTCCATTTTCCTTTAATTCTTGTGGAACGCCTAAAGGGTTAACAAAGTTTGTAAAATCGGTTTTGAATACCTTGAGGGGTGTAGTTTCTACAATGGGGTCATTTATGGGGGTATCCACTATGTAGGCCCCACAAAGTGACTTCAGACCTGAACTGGTCCTTATAAAGTGGGTTTTGGCAATTTTCTTATAAATTTGAAGAATTGCTTCTAAACTTCTAAGGCCTCTTTCACACTTGCGTTGTTGGGATCCGGCATGCACTTCCGTTGCCGGAGGTGCCTGCCGGATCCGTAACAACGCAAGTGTACTGAAAGCATTTGAAGACGGAACCGTCTTCCAAATGCTTTCAGTGTTACTATGGCACCCAGGACGCTATTAAAGTCCTGGTTGCCATAGTAGGAGCGGGGAGCGGGGGAGCGGTATACTTACAGTCCGTGCGGCTCCCCGGGCGCTCCAGAATGACGTCAGAGCGCCCCATGCGCATGGATGACGTGATCCATGTGATCACGTGATCCATGCGCTTGGGGCGCCCTGACGTCACTCTGGAGCGCCCGGGGAGCCGCACGGACGGTAAGTATGCTGCTCCCCTGCTCCCCGCTACACTTACCATGGCTGTCAGGACTTTAGCGTCCCGGTAGCCATGGTAACTATTCAGAAAAAGCTAAACGTCGGGTCCGGCAATGCGCCGAAACGACGTTTAGCTTAAGGCCGGATCCGGATCAATGCCTTTCAATGGGCATTGATCCCGGATCCGGCCTTGCGGCAAGTCTTCAGGATTTTTGGCCGGAGCAAAAAGCGCAGCATGCTGCGGTATTTTCTCCGGCCAAAAAACGTTCCGTACCGGAACTGAAGACATCCTGATGCATCCTGAACGGATTACTCTCCATTCAGAATGCATTAGGATAATCCTGATCAGTATTCTTCCGGCATAGAGTCCCGACGACGGAACTCTATGCCGGAAGACAATAACGCAAGTGTGAAAGAGCCCTTAGCCTTCTAACGTCCTAAAAAAATAAAATGACATTTCCAAAATGATGCCAACATAAAGTAGACATATGGGGAATGTTAAATAATAAATATTTTATGAGGTATCACTTTCTGTTTTAAAAGCAGAGAAATTGAAATTTAGAAAATTGCGAATTGTTCAAATTTTTGGGTAAATTTGGGATTTTTTCATAAATAAAGGAGAAATATTTTGACTCAAATTTATGATTATCATGAAGTACAATGTGTCACGAGAAAATCTCTGAATGACTTGGATAAATAAAGGCGTTCCAAAGGTATTACCACATAAATTGAGATATGTCAGTTTTGCAAAATTTGGCCTGGTCAGGAAGGGGCAAATGGCCCAGATGGCAAGTGGTTAATAAAATGGGAATGGTTGGTGATATTAACTTCCTGTTTGTGGCACATTAGTATATGTGAGGGGGGAAAATTTTCAAGATGGGTGGTGACCATGGTGGCCATTTTGAAGTCGGCCATTTTGAATCCAACTTTTGTTTTTTCAATAGGAAGAGGGTCATGTGACACATCAAACTTATTGGGAATTTCACAAGAAAAACAATGGTGTGCTTTGTTTCATGAGTTATTTCATGAGTTATTTACAAGTTTCTCTTTGTTTACAGCTATTGACATGTCGCCGAGGTTAACACGTGCGGAGCGGATAGAAATTGTGTTGATGTCTGGTGAACGCAGTAACCGGGTCATTGCAGCAGATTTCAATGCAAGACCACCCATCTCCGATGCTACAGTTAGCAAACTGCTTGCTAAGTTTCGTGAAACTGGTTCAGTGTTGGATTTGCCAAAATGTGGACGCATGAAATCTGTCACTAATGAAGAAACATCAGTGGCTGTCCTAGCTTCATTCAGCAAGAGCCCACAGCGTAGCATTCGCCGCATGTCACTGGAGAGTGGCATTAGTCGAACATCCCTTCGGCGGATATTAGCTACTCACAAATGGCACCCTTACAAACTCCAGCTACTGCAGCATCTCAACGAGGATGACCCAGATCGGCGCACTGAATTTGCAGAATGGGCAAAACAAAAATTGGAACAGGACCCTCAGTTTACGCAGAAGATTTTGTTCAGTGATGAGGCAAACTTTTATGTGAATGGTGAAGTTAACAAACAAAACCACCGCTATTGGTCTGACACTAACCCACATTGGATAGATCCCTCCAAGACTGTTGGAACAAAAAAAAATTTATGGTATGGTGTGGTATATGGGGTACAAAGATAGTGGGGCCATTCTTCATCAATGGAAACCTCAAGGCCACTGGATATGCGAAATTGCTACATGATGATGTTTTTCCCTCTTTATGCACTGAAGCTGGCACGTTCCCTGAGTTTTTCCAGCAAGATGGTGCACCACCACATTATGGGTGTCAGGTCCGAGCATTCCTAGATGAACAGTTTCCTGGAAAGTGGATTGGTCATCGTGGGCCAGTTGAATGGCCCCCAAGGTCTCCCGATCTGACCCCCTTAGACTTTTATCTTTGGGGTCATCTGAAAGCAATTGTCTATGCTGTGAAGATACGAGATGTGCAGCACCTGAAATTACGGATACTGGAAGCCTGTGCTAGCACACTGAACACATTTTATAAGTGGTCAGAAACTTGTAAATAACTCATGAAAGAATAAAGTTACGTTAAAACCAAGCACACCATTGTTTTTCTTGTGAAATTACCAATACGTTTGATGTGTCACATGACCCTCTTCCTATTGAAAAAACAAAAGTTGGATTCAAAATGGCCGACTTCAAAATGGCCGCCATGGTCACCACCCATCTTGAAAAGTTTCCCCCCTCACATATACTAATGTGACACAAACAGGAAGTTAATATCACCAACCATTCCCATTTTATTAAGGTGTATCCATATAAATGGCCCACCCTGTACAGAATCGCACACACATATACAGTGGCAGTGTACAGAATCGCACACACATACACAGTGGCAGTGTACAGAGTAGAGTTGTTGCGATACCAAATTTTTGATTCGATACCATAAAAAAGTATTGCGATACTATTCGATACCACACGAAAAAATTAACAAAAAAAGCCACGTGCATTCCGCATTTTAAAAAAATTGCGAATTGCGCAGTTTTATACAGTTTTATTTTTTCTGTTCCGGCGTTCACCACATAGATTTTTTTTATATTTTAATAGTTTGGACTTTTCTGACGTGGAAATATGTGATATGTTTATTTATTTATTGTTTATATATTTTATATGTGAAATTGGGAAAGGGGGTGATTTATACTTCATATTGTAATGGGTTTTTAATATTTTTTTTCTTTACACTTTTTTTTATTTTTTATTATTATTTAATAACTATTTCCCCCCTTAGGGGCCAGAACCTTGAATCTTTTCATCCCTTGTCCTATTCACCCTAATAGAGCTCTATCAGGGTGAATAGAACAGGGCAGGCTTTGTGCACAGGGCAGCAGGGAGCTGACTATGGCAGTCAGGTGTCACGGATGTAGTAGGGGAGAACACCAAAAGACAACAAGAAGGAAGGGGAAAGACACTAGGCCTCACCGCTAGGGAAGGAAAAGGGTCACCACCTATAAAACCCTGCTCCTGGCCCTAACTCCTATCCGTATGGGCACCTCTTGATGGTAGAGATACCCATACACAGGAACCTAGAAAACCCTGGTGACCCTCAGATGCCCTAAAGATAATGACAGGGCAGAGACCACCCGTTCCTTCCCTGGTGAAGGAACTAGCGTCTCACTGAGGCCTAGTAAACAACCAGGGGGGGGAAGAAATACAAAACACAACAAGCGGAGCACTTAACTTCTGAGGATGATGGATGAACAGGACTCCAACATGTAGTTATGTACTGATCCCCTAGGGGACAGAGGGGTAAAACTTAACATTTAATATGAACAAATCTAAAATAGGTGGACACTTAGAGGAGGAGCCTCTGCAACATATACATAAATAACAGCCCTACGGGCCTAGACTGAACAACAAACACTCAGTATGGCTACGGTGGTAAAAATAAACGACAGGAACGTTCTCACCCGATTGTGGATGTAGATCAAGGGTTCTCTCAGAGGTTCTTGAGAAGGAGGACGGACCCGTGTAGATAATTCACCATACTGGAGGTACCAGGCGTTGGTGCCCCTTTGACTGATAGGGTGGTGGGGTCAGGTAGCCCTAGACAACCCTGAGTAAGGGGCAGGGGCTAGTACGCCCTACCTATCTATATGGGGAACTTGCCCCGCAAGGAGCGTCCCCGTCCGGATGCCTGGCCCTGTTGGGGCGGAATCCCTAGTAAACCCTAAAAAGGGTGCTCCCTACGTGTCACGTTTCAATTCGTGAAGGAAAATCATCAGGGGAGAATGTGGAAATAACAAGACTATGGATGGGGCTTGTATAACCATAAAGAAATAGATAGTAGAGGAGGCAGTATACTGGTCAATATATGTCAGAAAAATCAAACATGGGTGTAGGGTCAGTCAGACGTAACCACCCAAATGACCACAACAAAAAACCTCCCGTTTGGGATAAAGCTGCACCAGTGGGTGCCAGCTATTCTGGACAGAAAATGACCGCAGGATGGTCAGAATCCAGGGGGGCTGTCAGCAGAGTGTGCTCACCTGTCAGCGTCTTTTAAAGATGCATAGAATCGCGCCAGTCTGCCCTGTACCGCCCCACTTCCGGTCATGTGAGGAAGTCACATGTGCGGTGGAACGCAAGGAAGTGAGCGTGCGTTCCAAGGGAGACGCCGGCCGTGGTGCGCGGCGCCAGGGAGTGACGTCACGCCTCATGCAAATCGCATGAGCAGAAGGCTGGCCACAGACTGTGTCAAACCCAGGAAGGAACGCCCACCGCTCGTGCCCCAGGGTGGGAACGGTCTATGGTTTAAACAGGGGGCGGGATTAAGCATCAGGCAAAGATGTTGGTGCAAAATGAATGCAGACCAACATAATTGCCGGAGGGACCTATGGTTAGAGGGTTCCCATGGTAACAAGTAGTCATTTAGTGGGCCAGACTATTAGAGGCAGGCTCTCACAGGACACCAGCCGCAGGAGAAGAGTAACTGGCATAGCGAGAGCGCAAGAGAGGAGAAAAGGAAAAGGTCTAAATAAAACAGCTAAAGTTGAGCTGTTCATTCAAACCCATGGGGGCCATGGTTTTCAGATAGTATATCCAGCGTAGTTCACGCTGCAGTATTGCGCGGTCCCAATCACCTCCACGTTTTGGGGGCAGGATGCGATCAATCCCCATCACAGAGTAACTCCAGAGAGGACTCCAACATGAACCACACTCCAGCTCTTCCATACCAAATGAAGCTATCCCAAGCAAGGAGTGATGGGTAAAGTCAGACTAAATAGGGTGAGGTAAAGGTCACATGATCCACACCTGAACAGGAGGTGTGGACATACCAGCAACACACAGACAAAGTGAAACCGAAAGAGGCTGTCAGATCAGTAATGCCTAGATAATCTTTCAGACCTTCCGAGACCTGTCACAGATGTGACAGTACCTTTCCTTCTACGGGTGACCTCCGGGCACCCAGGACCGACCTCATCAGGATGAGCTCTGTGGAATGCTCTCACCAGACGACTAGCATTAACATCGGTCGCTGGAACCCACATCCTCTCCTCTGGTCCGTACCCTCTCCAATGAACGAGATACTGGAGGGATCTCCGGAGAACTCGGGAATCCACAATCCTAAATGATCTGAAATTCTAAATTGCCGTCCACCATGACAGGAGCGGGAGGCAAGGAGGACGGCTCAACAGGTTCGACACATTTCTTTAGCAACGATTTATGAAATACGTTATGGATTTTCAATGCCTGAGGAAGTTCAAGACGGAAGGCTACAGGGTTAATAATGGCAGTGATCTTATATGGACCAATAAATCTTGGGCCCAACTTCCAAGAAGGTACCTTAAGGCCTATTGCACACGGACGTTTTTTTTTTCCCGTTTACTGGACGTTTTTTGCGGTCCGTATACGGAACCATTCATTTCAATGGGTCCACAAAAAAAACGGAATGTACTCCGTATGCATTCCGTTTCCGTATTTCCGTTTTTCCGTTCCGTTTTAACATAGAACATGTCCTATTATTGCCCGCAAATCACAGTCCGTGGCTCCATTCAAGTCAATGGGTCCGCAAAAAAAACGGAACACATACGGAAATGCATCCGTATGTCTTCCGTTTCCGTTCCGTTTTTTGCTGAACCATCTATTGAAAATGTTATGCCCAGCCCAATTTTATCTATGTAATTACTGTATACTGTATATGCCATACGGAAAAACGGAACGGAAAAACGGAACAGAAACGGAAACACAACGGAAACAAAAAAAGGAAAAACGGATCCGTGAAAAACCGATCGCAAAACACTGAAAAAGCCATACGGTCGTGTGCAATAGGCCCAAGTTTAATGTTTCTTGTAGACAACCACACAGAATCAACCTCTCAGGTCCGGACCACTCATACGTCTCCTGTTAGCCACACGCTTATACCTGTTGCCCATCTTTTTCAGGTTATTTTGTATTTTCCGCCAAATAGAAGACAAAGAAGAGGAAAATCGTTCCTCCTCAGGAATGCCGGAATTTTGAGCACCAGAAAATGTACCAAACTGTGGATGGAACCCATATGCCCCAAAAAACGGCGACTTATCAGTGGATTCCTGTCTACGGTTATTTATAGCAAACTCAGCCAACGACAAAAATGAAGACCACTCTTCCTGATTCTCTGAAACAAATCATCTCAAGTAAGTCTCCAGATTCTGATTAGTGCGCTCCGTCTGTCCGTTCGACTGAGGATGAAAAGCCGAAGAGAAGGACAATTGTACACCCAGACGAGTACAGAACACTTTCCAGAATCTGGAAACAAACTGAGTCCCTCTATCGGACACCAAATCAGAGGGAATGCCATGTAGTTTCACGATGTTGTCGACAAACACCTGCGCAAGAGTTTTAGCATTGGGTAGACTAGGTAATGCAATAAAGTGTGCCATTTTACTAAAACGATCTACAACCACCAGAATCATGTTTTTTCCCGAAGAATTCGGTAAATCAGTGATAAAATCCATGGACAAATGGGTCCAAGGCCTGGACGGGATGGGCAATGGAAGCAGAGATCCGGAAGGCCGAGTATGTGTCACCTTAGCACGTGCACAGGTACCACAGGCTGACACACAGTCCTCAATACACTTACGCAACACCGGCCACCAAAATCTGCGAGAGATGAGATCGACAGTCGATCTGCCCCCAGGGTGCCCAGCAAGCACCGTACAGTGATGTTCCTCAAACACCTTGTGATGTAATTGGGAGGGAACAAACAATTTCCCCGGAGGACAAGAGTCCGGAGCATCCTCCTGTGCCTCCAACACCCTGGCCTCGAGATCAGGATAAAGAGCGGATATGACTACCCCTTCAGATAAAATGGGACTAGGGTCATAAGACTCAACCCCCCCCCCCCCCCCCCAGGAAAGCTACACGACAAAGCATCCGCCTTCACGTTCTTAATCCCAGGGCGGTAAGTGACGAAGTCAAATCTGGTGAAAAACAATGACCATCTGGCCTGCCTTGGGTTCAGTTGCTTAGCCCGACTCCAGGTAGGCCAGATTCTTGTGATCCGTAATTACTGTAATAGGGTGAATTGCTCCTTCCAACCAATGCCGCCATTCCTCGAACGCCAACTTAATGGCCAGCAATTCCCTATTCCCCACATCATAATTCCTTTCAGCAGTAGAGTTTTTTTTTGAGAAAAATGCACATGGGCACCATTTACTAGGTGAAGGACCCTGCGACAAGATTGCTCCTACCCCTACCTCGGACGCGTCAACCTCAACAATAAATGGCTGAGTCACGTCCGGTTGCATCAGAATAGGGGCCGAAGCAAAACATTCTTTCACAGCAGAAAAGGCCTGTAATGCTGCATCAGACCAGACAGAAATATCCGCACCCTTCCTAGTCATGTCTGTTAAAGGTTTAACCACCGATGAATAGTTCAAGATAAATTTACGGTAGTAGTTGATAAACCCCAAAAAACGCTTTCAGATTTTCGGGTCGATCCCAGTCCAACACGGCACGGATCTTCTCGGGATCCATACGAAAACCTGAGGATGAGAGCAGGTAACCCAGGAATTGCAGTTCCTGTACAGCAAATACACACTTTTCCATCTTAGCATACAACTTATTCTCTCTTAGGATCTGTAACACCTGTCTCACATGATCCTGATGAGTCTCCATATTAGGCGAATAAATTAGTATGTCATCAAGGTATACAACGACAAACCTCCCCACCAGATGATGAAAGAGGTCATTGACAAAGTGTTGAAAAACCGCAGGAGCATTGGTTAATCCAAAGGACATGACTAGGTTTTCAAAATGACCCTCAGGGGTATTAAATGCGGTCTTCCACTCATCCCCCTCCTTGATCCTTACCAGATTATATGCCCCCCTCAGATCCAATTTAGAAACACCTTGGCACCAACAATCTGACTAAACAAATCAATCAAAGGAAGGGGGTAAAGATCACGGGCGGTAATACGATTGAGCTCACAGAAGTCCAGACATGGTCTCAGGGTACCATCTTTTTTCTTTACAAACAAAAACCCAGCAGCCACTGGGGACTTGGATGGTCTAATATGTTCCTTTGCCAAACTCTCGGTAATATACTCTCGCATAGCCTTTCTTTCGGGTTCCGAAAGATTATACAACCGAGATTTGGGCAATTTAGCTCCGGCAATAAGATTGACGGGACAGTCATACTCCCGGTGCGGAGGCAACTCCTGATTACCATTCTTAGAGAAAACATCAGAAAATTCTGAAATGAACGAGGGTACAGTTTTAGTGGTAACAATAGAGAATGATGATTTAAGACAGTTGTCCATGCAAAAATCACTCCAAATCGAGAATCTGTCTCGCTTGCCAGTCGATGTTAGGGTTATGTTTGCTTAACCATGGTAAGCCCAACACCAACGGAGCAGGCAGACCCTCCAATACATAACAGGAGATAGATTCCTGATGCAAATCACCCACTCTTAGGCTACTTTCACACCTGCGTTTGGTGCGGATCCGTCTGGTATCTGCACAGACGGATCCGCACCTATAATGCAAACGCTTAGATCCGTTCACATTACCATGAACAAAAAAAAAAAAAAAAAAAAAAAAAATTTTTTTTTTTTTGTTCATGATAATGCAAACTGATCCGTTTTGACTTTACATTGAAAGTCAATGGGGGACGGATCAGTTTGAAGATTGAGCCATATTGTGTCAACTTCAAACGGATCCGTCCCTATTGACTTACATTGTAAGTCTGGACGGATCCGTTTCCCTCCGCACGGCCAGGCGGACACCCGAACGCAGCGTTCAGGTGTCCGCCTGCTGAGCGGAGGACAAACAGTGCCAGACTGATGCATTCTTAGCGGATCCGCATCCACTCAGAATGCATTAGGGCTGGACGGATCCGTTCGGGGCCGCTTGTGAGAGCCTTCAAACGGAGCTCACAAGCGGAGCCCCGAACGCTAGTGTGAAAGTAGCCTTAAATGAATGTCATTCATTACCTTCGACAGGCATTTTTGGGTAAGAGGTGCTGAGTCAATTGCAAAGACAGAAATACTTTTCTCTAATGCATACAAACTGTCCATCAATCAAGTTAACTCCCACCCCACTGTTGATAAATGCTTCAATTTTCACAGTTTTGGACTCTAGCGCCACCTCGCCAGACAGGAGAAAACGGGTACTACCAGTAAAAGACAAAAGTAGGTTTTCTTGCTCCCCATCCACACCACCAATAGAAATTTGAGGATTAAATGTTTTTCCCTTTTTGTTTACACCTTGATGCTGCAAGTACGGACAAATATTCACAAAATGTCCCTTCTTGCAACAATAAAAGCAGACTCCTTTCACATGACCCAAGCTTTTGCCAGGAGTAGCTCCTCCTAACTGCATAGGCTCATCACAAGGCGCAACTACCAGTGTCTCTCCACCATAAGTGTCAAAGGAAGCAGTACCCTTTTTGGACAGTACGTCCTGAAGGTGAGGACCCCTATATCTCTCCCTCAGGCGTCTATCTAGACGTACAGCAAAGGACATAGCTGCTGCCAATGACACAGGATTTTCATGAAAAGCCAACGCGTCCTGCAGTCTCTTAGAGAGACCCTGACAGAATTGGCTACAGAGAGCAGGATCGTTCTACTCAGTATCGGTAGCCCATCTCCTAAATTCAGAGCAATAGGTCTCCGCGGAACGTTCTCCCTGCTGCAAACTCCGTAACTTGGTCTCGGCCTGAGAGATCCGATCCGGGTCATCGTAGATGAGAACCAAGGCTCTAAAAAATGTATCTACCGACCGGAGGGACGGTGATCTGATCGGCAGAGAAAAAGCCCAAGAATAGGCATCCTCTTTAAGCAATGAAATAATCATACCCACACAATGACATTATGGACGCAGCTTAAAGTATAACTTACATGACTCCCTGAACCGGAGGAAATTGTCACTACCCCCGGAAAACCTATCCGGGAGAGCCACCTTCGGTTCAGGACAGGCCTGGGACCCACTACCGGAACCAGCAGCCTGTGGACTCTCTGAATCTGCAAGACCGTCGCGCGGAGGTCTGCTACCTCCAAAGTCAGATTCTGCAGCTGTTCGACCAGTGCAGACATAATATCCATAGCTGCGCAGATCAGAACAAAAATGGCGGTATTGGCTTGGGATAATGTCACGGATGTAGTAGGGGAGAACACCAAAAGACAACAAGAAGGAAGAGGAAAGACACTAGGCCTCACCGCTAGGGAAGGAAAAGGGTCACCACCTACAAAACCCTGCTCCTGGCCCTAACTCCTATCTGTATGGGCACCTCTTGATGGTAGAGATACCCATACACAGGAACCTAGAAAACCCTGGTGACCCTCAGATGCCCTAAAGATAATGACAGGGCAGAGACCACCCGTTCCTTCCCTGGCAAAGGAACTAGCATCTCACTGAGGCACTGAGGCCTAGTAAACAACCGGGGGGGGGGGGGAAGAAATACAAAACACAACAAGCGGAACACTTAACTTCTGAGGATGATGGATGAACAGGACTCCAACACGAACCACACTCCAGCTCTTCCAAAACCAAATGAAGCTATCCCAAGCAACGAGTGATGGGTAAAGTCAGACTAAATAGAGCGAGGTAAAAGTCACATGATCCACACCTGAACAGGAGGTGTGGACATACCAGCAACACACAGACAAAGTGAAACCAAAAGAGGCTTTTAGATCACTAATGCGTAGATAATCTTTCAGACCTTCTGAGACCTGTCACAGATGTGACACCAGGACTTCAGTAGCGTCCTGGCTGCCATGGTAACTGATCGGAGCCCCAGGATTACACAGCTGGTGCTCCGATCAGAAGCTGCCACTGCCCCCAATGAAGAGGAGCGGAGGGGACCCGGTGGCCACTGCCACCAATTATTTTAATACTGGGGGGTTGAGAGGGGCGGGCACACTGTGCCACCAATGATTTTAATGGGGGGGGGGGGGGAACACTGAGCCACCAATGATAATTAACCCTTAATACAGGAGGCGGGTACTGGCAGCAGATCAGCTGCAGTTAACCCCTCTGTCAGAGGCAGGGTGCCGGCTATGCGATTCTGCTGCCAGCACCTGCCTCCTGTATTATGTGTTAAAGACGACCTTATATGGGTCCGGACTTTAAGTAGCAGGCTACACAGAGCGGCGCCCAGAGATGTCCCAGCACTTCTTATTATTCCTGGGCGCCGCTCCGTTCGCCCCCGCCGTGCCCCATTACTGGCTCCTGCTCCATATGCTAATTACTATCAGAGCAATGGGAGGAGAAATCAGCTTCTCTCCTGGGCGTTCCTTCTCCCTGCGCTGCACTGCGATTGGACAGCGCTACAGCCAGGGAGAAGGAACGCCCACTAGAGAAGCTGATGTCTCTAGCCACGAGTAGCATCCAGTGAACAGGCGGGGTGGATCCGGGTAACTCCTTCCCTGCCAGACTGTCCGAGAAGTTCACGTAGAGGCGGTGGAGTGCCGGGAGCGCCCCGGATTACTGGGGGGCAGCCATGTGAGGGCAAATACCCAGGCGCCAGGACAAAATTCCTGATCGCCATTGCGACCTGGCGTCTGAGATTTGTCAAGCCCTGATTTAAAGCATCTAGAAATCATTTTATTGCAACATTTGGGGAGTTATGCTTTTAATAATTAGGACAGTTAAAAGGGGTAGAAGCAGAGGAAAAGACTGAGGACAATAAAACTGCATAGAAATGAAGGCTCTGTAAAAGCTCAGTAGTAAGAGGATTATAAATAGGATGTAAACTCAATTTGAATGATTGCAGAATATATCACTGCACTGGAGATTATAAAATATTAAGTAAACCATTTTAGTGCTATGTGTACTTGAGAAATATACGTGCTGTGCTCCATTTTTCAGATAAGAAATTTTATGTCACATCTGTTCAGAGAATAGGCGGTTATACAATTTTCTAATATAAATGTATTAAAAATTTTGCTCACACTCATTATATTGGCACAACAGCCTCTCTCTCATTTTTTAGAAAATGCATTCGTAGGAGAGCTGGATAGGACTAAAGATGGTTTCAGTCACGTGACCCTAACGCTTGTCACGTGATCTCTGGCAATCAGTTAGCTATTCATGTACAAGGAGAAGGCAGCATTCCCAAAAATCGAAGTTTTATTCACCCAATGTCAGCTGAGCTAAAGAGCTGACATTGGGTGAATTAGGCTCCATTCACACATCCGCAATTCCATTCCGCATTATGCGGAACGGAATTGCGGACCCATACATTTCTATGGGGCTGAAAATTCTCGAATTCATTATCATATAAGCAAATAAGTTAAAAAATAAACACTAGAATACCCTGTTAAAGTAGTTTTAAAGGGGTATTCCCATCACAATGATCACTGTTTAATCTGTTAATGATGTGCCAGTGATCATTTTTGTAAATATATTGTATTAGCAAATTCCCACCCTTCTTGATAAAATTCTTTCCCTCCTTCCTCATTGTTGTCATATGGTATCCCATAGATACGGCCACCACTCACCTCCCGAATTCATGGGCCGCGCTTGCGCAGAAGACACTTTATTTTCACCAAGCCGGCCGCTCATTGCAGTCCTGAACGCGCACACTGCCGCGAATGCGCAAGGCTTATTTCTTCAGTGCCGCGTCTCATACAGAGCCGTGCATGCCCTGTATGCAGCGCGGCTCTGTATGAGACATGGCACTAAAGAAATAAGCTTTGCGCATGCGCAGCAGTGTGAGCTCTCAGGACTGCAATGAGCGGCCGGCCGGCTGGTCTTGTGTGCCAGCGCGGCCCAGGGATTCGGGAGAGAAGCGGTGGCCTTAGGAGACACATGAACAAGCATGCAAGGAGTGTGATGTCAGAAAGAGGCGTGGCAGGGCTTCACTCAAACTGCCTAAGCCCGCCCAGCCTTAGAAGCATGAATCCAGGAAGTGAACAGCAATGCTGGCTGCAAGTGAGGACGAATTAGCAAGATGGGAAAACACCTTTGAAAGGTATTTAAAATTGATGACCTATCCTCAGGACAGGTCATCAATATCTGATCAGTGGGGGTCCGAAACCTGGAACCCCTGCCGATCAGCTGTTTGAAAAGGAGACCAACAACTTCTTCCTAGGCCAGTGATGTTCCGTTCCTCAGTCACATGACCTAGGTGAAGCTCAGTCCCATTCAAGCTATCAATACCAATCCCAGCCGCTATCCAATGGACACCACTGTTCTTGGTAAAGTGCTAGGAGCAACGGCTCTCCTCTTTATGCTACTTTCACATTTACGCTGTTGTTTACAGGTACTGAGATCCAGCGGAGGATCTCAATACCAGGAAAAATTTTTGTTGTTTAGTCCTTATGCATTCTGAATCGAAAGAGATCCGTTCCAAGAAGCATCAGGATGTCTTCGAGTTCTAGTAGCAAAAAAATGGAGCACTGAAAACATTGCAAGTCAGTGGTGACGGATCAGTTTTTTTAGGAGCCTAAAAAATGTGATGTGCTAATGTCAGGTGTACCTAACTAGTCTATTCCTACTTTTATCTATGCCCCCGTTACTCCAGAAATATAACTTTTAAAATATGCTAATTAGCCTCTAGGAGCAGGGGGGGGGGGCATTGCCCCCGCTCCTAAAGGCTCCGTTCTCCCACCCCTGGCCACGCATTGCTACACTAGATTGACAGGTCCAGGCAGCGTTAGTCTCCTACTGCCGGCCCTGTCTGCCGTGTAAATCTCGCGCCTGCGCCGTCCCGTTCAGTATTCGGCGCAGGTTTCAGTGAGTGAAGGGTGCTCGCTGGCTGCCTCACTGGGCCTGCGCCGAATACTGAACGGTGCGAGATTTCCCCAGCGCATAGGGCCGGCAGTTGTAGGTGAATGCTGCCTGGCCCTGCCAATCTAGTGTAGCAGGGTGTGGCCAGGGGTGGGAGAATGGAGCCTCTAGGAGCAGTGGCAATGCCCCCCCCTCCCCTGCTCCTAGGAGGATAATTAGCATATTATAAAAGTTATATTTCTGGAGTAACAGGGGCATAGATAAAAGTAGGAATAGACTAGTTAGGTTCAGCTGACATTAGCACATCGCTAATGTCAGCTAGTTTAATAGGGTTAATTCTGGTGACAGAAACCCTTTAAATCTGGCTAAAAGTATGTACGTAATTCCTCTGTATGGGATTGGTCCAACAGCTATTTTTAGGTCTCTCCAGAGATGTTTGATTGGGTTCAAGTCAGGGCTCTGCCTGGGCCACTCATGCCACCAGCATGCTTGTCTGTAGGATGTATTGGGCAGGTGATGAGGAGTGCTTAGTTTCCTCCAAAAATGATGCTTAGAATTGAAATCAAAAAGTTCAATTTTGGTTTCATTAGACCAGAGAATCTTGTTTCTCACAGTCTGAGAGTCCGTGATGGTTGACCTTCTGGACAATTGTTCCATCTCCAGCTCTTTGTAGTTCAGCCAGAGTGACCAGTGGGTAATTGGTCACCTCTCTTACCAAGGCCTTTCTCTCCCAATTACTTAGTTTGGTGGGGTGGCTCTCTCTAGAAAACGTCCTGCTTGTTCCAAGCTTCTTCCATTTAAGAATTATGGAGGCCACTCTGCTCTTAGGGACTTTCAGTGCAGCAGAAACTTTTGTACTATTCTTCAGATCTGTGCCTCCACACAATCCTGTGTCTAAGGCTACATTCACACAACCGTATATATTTTGCGGACCGCAAAAAATACGGATGACGTCTGTGTGACATCAGTGTTGCATTTTTTATTTTTTTTTGCGGATCCATTGTAACAATGCTTATCCTTGTCCGCAAAACGGACAAGAATAGGACATGCTCTATATTTTCTGCGGGGCTACGGAATGGACATACAGATGCGGACAGCACACAGTGTGCTGTCCGCATTTTATGCGGACCCATTGAAATGGATGGGTCCTCATCCAATCCGCAAAAAAAAGGAATAGACACGGAAACAAAATAAGTTTGTGTTATTGTAGCCTTAGGGCTCTTTCACACCTGCGTTCTTTTCTTCCGGCATAGAGTTCCGTCGTCGGGGCTCTATGCCGGAAGAATCCTGATCAGTTTTATCCTAATGCATTCTGAATGGAGTGAAATCCGTTCAGGATGCATCAGGATGTCTTCAGTTCCGGAACGGAACATTTTTTGGCCGGAGAAAATACCGCAGCATGCTGCGCTTTTTGCTCCGGCCAAAAATCCTGAAGACTTGCCACAAGGCCAGATCCGGAATTAATGCCCATTGAAAGGCATTGATCCGGATCCGGCCTTAAGCTAAACGTCGTTTCGGCGCATTGCCGGATCCGACGTTTAGCTTTTTCTGAATGGTTACCATGGCTGCCGGGACGCTAAAGTCCTGGCAGCCATGGTAAAGTGTAGCGGGGGGAGCGGGGGAGTAGCATACTTACCGTCCGTGCGGCTTCCGGGGCGCTCCAGAGTGACATCAGGGCGCCCCAAGCGCATGGATCACGTGATCGCATGGCACGTCATCCATGCGCATGGGGCGCTCTGACATCATTCTGGAGCGCCCCGGGAGCCACGCGGACTGTAAGTATACCGCTTCCCGCTCCTACTATGGCAACCAGGACTTTAATAGCGTCCTGGCTGCCATAGTAACACTGAACGCATTTTGAAGACGGATCCGTCTTCAAATGCTTTCAGTACACTTGCGTTTTTCCGGATCCGGCGTGTAATTCCGGCAAGTGGAGTACACGCCGGATCCGGACAACCCAAGTGTGAAAGAGGCCTAAGCTCTACAGTCTATTCTTTCTTCATCATGTTGTCACTATCCGTCAGATGACTGATGTCAGGAGATCAAGGAGACTGGCTGAGCGTGGAGAAATCTAGCAGCCTCCTTGATTTCTTCTTGATTCAGTGTTGATAGGGTTAATGACCACTTCCCTTTTCTCAGCTGTTGCTCAGTGGTCATCACTTCTATCCTTTATAGTCTGACCCCACCCTTCTGACTATGCTGTAGATAGCTTTCATTTTGGTTTGGCTGAGCTGGTGTGAGGTTGTTTCTGGTGTTCCTGCTCTTCCATCTCTACTTAAATTTAGTGTCGCGTTTGTTTGTATTTGTTATATTCCCTGTTGTTTGTATCTGGGTCTGAGACACGGACTTTTTTTCGTCCATCTGGGGAGGAATGGGTTGTCTCTGGTCCTAACCTTATTCCAGGGCCTTATAGGGAATAAAGGGCCTAGGTATCCTTATGAATATTCCTACCTTAAAGGTCTATTCATATTAATAGGTAGTTAGGGCCCGGATCAGGGTTGTTTAGGAGATGTCCTGTTCCTTCCCTAGTTTCCAGGCCCAGTTACTGTTCCCCTTCCATCCTGTGTTCAGTGTGGAAGTTTCCCCCACAGTGATCGTGACACATGGTGTTTGCATTGTCATTTGTGAGACCTTATATAAGGGAACCTGTCTCCGGGATTTTGGGTATAGAGCTGAGGACATGGGTTGCTAGATGGCCACTAGCACATCCGCAATACCCATTCCCCATAGCTCTGTGTGCTTTTATTGTGTAAAAAAACTGATTTGATACATATGCAAATTAACATAAAAGAGTCATATCTTACTTGTGTGACCAGAGAAGAGTCATATTTTCCAGCTCTGACTCATCTCAGGTTAATTTGCATATGTATCAAATCGGTTTTTATACACAATAAAGGCACACAGAGCTATGGGAACTGGGTATTGCGGATGTGCTAGTCGCCATCTAGCAACCCATGTCCTCAGCTCTATACCCAAAATCCCGGTGACAGGTTCCCTTTATATAGACAAGGGTGTATCTTTCCAAATCACGTCCAATCAAGTGAATTTACAAACATACAGATGTAGCAGAGCTAAACTTGATAATTAATGCGTTAAGTAAAGAATGGCAAGAAAACATTTTAGTGGATTTCAATGACTTTTTTTTAAATTAGAGTCAAGATTAGCTCGACTACATCTGTGTATGTATATATTTTATCTATAACACACACACACATATATATATATCCATATCCATGGAAAAGGTCTGGCAGCACTCCCTTTAAAACTTTTGCGGTATAGGGTGCCCGCGGTGATCCCTCGATTCAGGACGGAAGACAGACAATGAAAGTCCGCAGCAATCCTTCAAAGATAAAATGTGCTCTTTATTCACACATCAAGTGACAACGTTTCGGTTCTCTCACAGAACCTTTCTCAAGTCAGGTGACTTGAGAAAGGTTCTGTGAGAACCGAAATGTTGTCACTTGATGTGTGAATAAAGAGCACATTTTATCTTTGACGGAGTGCTGCGGACTTTCATTGTCATATATATATAGTGCCCCTTGAACTTTTCCACATTTTTTTATGTTACACCCACAAAAGTATTTTATAGAGATTCTATGTGATAGACCAATACAAAGTAGCAAGTATATATGAAGTGAAAAGCAAATGGTACATGGTTTTCAAAATGCTTTTATCTAAACCATTCCATTGTAGCTTTGGCTGTATGTTTAGGGTCGTTGTCCTGCTGCAAGGTGAACCTCTGCCTCAGTCTCAAGTCTTTTGCAGCCTCTAACAGGTTTTCCTCCAGGATTTCCCTGTATTTAGCTCCATCCATCTTACCATCAATTCTGACCAGCTTCCTTGTCCCTTCTGAAGAAAGGCATCCCCACAGCATGATGCTGCCACCACCAATTTTGACGGTGGGGATGGTGTGTTGAGGGTGATGTACAGTGTTAGTTTTCCAGCACACAGTGTTTTGCATTTAGGCCAAAAAGGACAACTTTGGTCTCATCTGATCAGAGCACCTTCTTCCACGTTTGCTGTGGCTTGTGGCAAACTGCAAATGTGACTTCTTTTGGCTTGCTTTCAAAAATGACCAGGTTTGGGGAGTACACGACTAATAGCTTTCCTGTGGACAGATTCTAATACCTGAGCCGTGGACCTCTGCAGCTCCTCCAGTGACCATGGGCCTCTTGGCTACTTCTCTAATTAGTTCTCTCCTTGCCTGGGCTGTCGGTTTAGGTGGACAGCCATGTCTTGGTAGATTTACAGTTGTGCCCTACTCCTTACATTTTCTTAAGATGGATTGAACACTGCTAGGTGAGATGTTTAGAGTTTCGGATATCATTTTATAACCTAACCCTGCTTTCCCTGACCTGTCTGGTGTATTCCATGGTTTTCATTATGCTGTTTGATCACTACTGTTGACTAACAAACCTCTGAGGCCTTCACAGAACAGATGTAGTTATGCTGAGAATAAATTACACATAGGTGGACTAATTACTAATTAGGTGACTACTGAAGGCAACTGGTCACACTGGATTTTATTTGCGAGCATCAGAGTACAGGGGGCTAAATACAAATGCACTCCACACTTTTCCGATTTTTAATTTATTAAAATTTTTGAAAACCATGTATTATTTTCTTTTCACTTCACATACAATTGCTACTTTGTGTTGGTCTATCACATAAAATCCCAATAAAATACATTTTGGAAAAGTTCAAGGGGTATGAATACTAGGGATCGACCGATATTGATTTTTTAGGGCCGATACCGATAATTTGTGAACTTTCAGGCCGATAGCCGATAATTTATACCGATATTCTGGGAATTTTCATTTTTGAGAAAAAAAAAAATTCCTACACAAATCTGCTGAAAATTAATATGTTTATTGTTAATGTGTATTTTTTTTGTTTATTGTTAATGTGTATTTTTTTTTTTTTTATAAATCTTTTTCATTTATACTTAATATTTTTGTGTTTTTTTTTGTTACTAACTTTTAACCCCCTAAGGCCTCTTTCACACTTGCGTTGTCCGGATCCGGCGTGTACTCCACTTGCCGGAATTACACTCCGGATCCGGAAAAACGCAAGTGTACTGAAAGCATTTGAAGACGGAACCGTCTTCCAAATGCTTTCAGTGTTACTATGGCACCCAGGACGCTATTAAAGTCCTGGTTGCCATAGTAGGAGCGGGGAGCGGGGGAGCGGTATACTTACAGTCCGTGCGGCTCCCCGGGCGCTCCAGAATGACGTCAGAGCGCCCCATGCGCATGGATGACGTGATCCATGTGATCACATGATCCATGCGCTTGGGGCGCCCTGACGTCACTCTGGAGCGCCCGGGGAGCCGCACGGACGGTAAGTATACTGCTCCCCCGCTCCCCGCTACACTTACCATGGCTGTCAGGACTTTAGCGTCCCGGCAGCCATGGTAACCACTCTGAAAAAGCTAAATGTCGGCTCCGGCAATGCGCCGAAACGACGTTTAGCTTAAGGCCGGATCCGGATCAATGCCTTCCAATGGGCATTAATTCCGGATCCGGCCTTGCGGCAAGTGTTCCGGATTTTTGGCCGGAGCAAAAAGCGCAGCATGCTGCGGTATTTTCTCCGGCCAACAAACGTTCCGTACCGGAACTGAAGACATCCTGATGCATCCTGAACGGATTACTCTCCATTCAGAATGCATTAGGATAATCCTGATCAGGATTCTTCCGGCATAGAGCCCCGACGACGGAACTCTATGCCGGAAGACAATAACGCAGGTGTGAAAGAGCCCTTAGGGACTAGAACCTTTGTCCTATTCACCCTGATAGATCTCTATCAGGGTGAATAGGATCTCACACTGTCCCTGCTGCTCTGTGCATAGTGCACACAGCAGCATGGAGCTGAACATGGCAGCCAGGGCTTCAATAGCGTCCTGGCTGCCATGGTAACCGATCGGAGCCCCAGGCTTACACAGCTGGGGCTCCGATCGGAGGAGCAGGGGAGAGGGGATCCTGTGGCCACTGCCACCAATGATTAATACTGGGTGGGGGGGGGGGGGGCGCACTGCGCCACCAATGTTTTTACTATTGGCCGGGATGGGGGTGGGGGGCGCACTGCGCCACCAATGATTAATACTGGGGGGCTTAGGGGGGCGCACTGCGCCACCAATGAAGATAAGTCTCTCGATCATTCATATACAGGAGGCGGGAGCTGGCTGCAGAATCACATAGCCGGCTCCCGACCTCTATCAGCGGTAGCTGCGATCCGCGGCACCTGAGGAGTTAACTACCGCGGACCGCAGCTATTGCTCATAGAGGTCAGGAGCCGGCTATGTGATTCTGCAGCCAGCTCCCGCCTCCTGTATATGAATGAATGGCTTATCTTCATTGGTGGCGCAGCGGCCACAGCCCCTCCCCTCCTCTTATGTTCTATCCCCTCATTGGCGGCAGCGGCAGCAGCAGCACAGGGGGAGGAGACACTGCTTCCTTCTCCCCTGTGCTGCGGAGGGAACACAGAACGCGCTGAGAGCAGCGCGATCTGTGTTCCCCATACGTTATCGGTATATCGGCAAAATAGATGCCGATAACGTTCAAAATCCTCAATATCAGCCGATAATATCGGCCAAACCGATAATCGGTCGATCCCTAATGAATACTATTACAAACCACTATATAGTGGTGATGTGTACAGTATAAGTGCTGGTAGGCATGTATATCCCACCCAGATACCTCAGCTGGGTGAGATAACTGAAATCCAGAAATCTGCAGTAGTTTCAGCAAAGTGTAGTTTGCCGAGACAGTTTTGTCTACATGTTGTTCTGGGCTGGATTTCATGTGGACTGGCGGAAAGGTTTGGTAGTGGGATCTGCCAGTCCACACCCTTCCACTACATGTATTGTCTTTTGCCAGAGGTGATCGCAGGTGAGGCCTGCTGCTGTAATCACGGAGGGATAAAACAACCCTCTGTTTATGACTTGCAGGGAGAAAGGCTGAGGAACCCTGAGAGTTGAAAGAGTGGGGAGCCAGAGAGGTTTGGCGTGGTCTCAGCCAGGAGGGCTGAGGAGCCACAAGGCTTTGTAAAGCCTGAAGTTTGGGGGGCCCAGCGACACCTACGGAAAGAGGGTCGCACGGTCAGAGTCGGGAGGACTTCTGGACCATCTCATCCCAAGGGTGCTGGTGTGGTCACAGCCTGGAGGCTGCTGGCCTGTATATGGCTGAGAAAACCGGATCTAATTCCGTGTGTAAACGGCACTCTATAGGTGAAGTAGAGACAACACGTGTATTAGGTAGACCCCAGACGGGCAGGTGTTTATTTTCAATGTTTGTGTGTGATGGTGCTGAAGTGCCCAAATAAAGCACCTTTTGGACTTGAACCCTGTTGTCAGGAGACGTCTGTGATTGCAACCCCCTAAGAGAGCGATCTCTTTATAATAAAATATAATATAATATATATATATACACACACACACACACACACACACACTATATGAGCAGAAGTATTGGGACACCTACACATTCCACCTACAGGAGCTTATATGACATGGAGCTGGTCCCCTCTTTGCAGATAGAACAGCTTTAAAGGGAACCTGTCATCAACTTTATGCTGCCCATACTAACAGCAGAATTAAGAAGAGACAGGTGAGTTGATTTCAGCGGTCTGTCATCTATAAGTGCCCATTCATCCACAAGATAATTTGTAAGGTCAAATAACGATATTGGATAAGAGGTCCTGGCTTGCAATCTCCATTATAGTTCATCCCAAAGGTGTCCGATGGGGTTAAGGTCTGAGACACAACCCATTCCCAGAACCATTCTTACACAACCCCTTTATATAAAGCAGTCACTGGCTGGTGATTAAATAAGATGTGCACTGGCCCCTTAGGAACCAGAGAGGACACAACCCTTAGGCTGAGTTCAGACCTGAGCGTCTTTGATATGCGCGTTTAACGCGCGTTTTTGACGAGCGTTTTTTGCAATAGTAAACGCGCGTTTGACGCGCGTTTGTGTGATTGACTGCAGTGTCCTATGGCCACAAACGCGCGTCAAAACGCCCCAAAGAAGCTCAAGAACTTGTTTGAGCATAGGGCGTTTTTCAGCGCGTTCAAACGCGCTGTAAAACGCTCAAGTGAGAACCAGGGCCATAGGGAAGCATTGGTTTTCATGTGTTGAGCGTTTTACAGCGCGTTTGAACGCGCTGTAAAACGCTCAAGTGTGAACCCAGCCTTACAGGTAGCGAGGACTGCAGGCAGGAATTTAGAGACCAGACAGGGCGCCGCACCGTTCGCCCGGTATAGCCTCCGGTATCTTCATAGTTAGGCTCCACCCAGGGGAACCTGCCGGCGTCTCTTTCTCCCATGCTGTAGCGCTGGCCAATCGCAGCGCTCAGCTCATAGCCTGAGAGGCTTTTTTTCTCCCAGGCTGTGAGCTGAGCGCTGCGATTGGCCAGCGCTACAGCATGGGAGAAGGAGACCGCGGTAGGTTCCCCTGGGTGGAGCCTAACTATGAAGATACCGGAGGCTATACCGGGAGAACGGAGCGGCACCCAGGTATAACAGTAAGTGCAGGGGGATCCCTGGGCGCCGCTCTACATGTCTGTATAGTTAGTTTAGATGTTTTATTCTAGTGAAAGGTCCTCTTTAAGGCAGACTGCATGATTAGGGGCTTGATTTTAGGCAATGAGCCTAAATGAAGCACCTCCTCAAAAGACCGACTATTCTGAACAAAGGCCACAATTATGAGCTAACTTTTTAATGGGAACCCCTTTGAAAAAAAAAAAAAAAAAAACACACACTCAATTTCCATTGCTCTGTGAATGGTCAGGACTCCTCACCGGACTGAAGCTGCCACTTTGCACTGTGTACCTGGAGCAGAAGATATAGAAGGAGCTTTTCCAGCTCCACCAAGCCTCACAGAGAAAGGAAGGTGAAGGGTAAGGGGCAAGCCATGTCATGCTGCACTGAACCAGCCATGGGAGAAAATGAGGAGGGAAGCCATGGCGGGGACCACAAATCAGATGGGAGCCATGCCGGGGACTATGGCCATCTAACTGGAAAAATGAGGGAACACCTATGATTATGGATGAGATGACTTGTGTACGGTACCAAGAGTTTATTATTAGCCCTAGGCTGACCCTGGTTATGTGTCACATTACTTACGTTATTTGGGGCTCTTTATCATTATTTGCATTTATTAGTGTGCTGTATTTGTTTGCTGACTCCATCGCAGATCTTGACAGGTCTCTTTCAGTAATGACTTGTATTCTCCATGTAACAGCAATTCTAGAGGATTTATTCTTAGGACTATATGTTGTGACATGCTTCTATTATTCCCCCTAAAAGTGTCGATACTGTGCATGGACATCTCCAGTAGTAACACAGTCAGCAGGAATAATTGAGGAACAGCACAACATAAAGTCAAGACAGACATCTCAGATGTGGTGACAGCTCACCTTTAACCTGCAAAGACATTTTTTTCTGTGCAAATGTGGGTGGTGGGCTTAAAGAGGTTTCACTGTATGCGCTTTCTGGAAATTGAATTTGAAGAGGCTTACCTTACGGCATCACATAAGGAAGCTGGGTACCTCTGCACCCTGCTGGCCCTAGAACACTACGCTGGCGCTCCGCCACATTCCCCTCTGTTTGTTCACTAAAGAAACATTAGCTGAAGGCTGTAGTGTCAGCACTTCCCAGCTAGACTAAAACGCAGAGCGTCTGCTACAAGAAGGGACTATCAATCCAAACTGTAGATGGAGATGAGATGTGACTCCTCAGTACGGTAGACAGACCTGGCACCAGCACTGCATACGTATACTATGTCTTTAACTCCTTCCATTTCCAAGAATGCAGGCATCACTGAGGCACGGACCCGCCTGTTGTTCCTAAATGTCTGCTCACTAAGGAGTTATTTTTACCCTGTGTGTGTGAAAAAAGATCAGAAACAGCATTTGTAAGCAGTCTGCTAAACGTACAGATGGTTTCAGTTTGCCCTGTAAGAATTACAAAGTAATATGACATAGACACATGGTCACGGCTTTGTGCACCAGGCGTATATGTAGAGGTCCTTTTACACGGACCGCTTGTTTAACCGCTTATTCCGGTGATCACCCGATGAACACTCAGAATGCCTGTTCCTGTGCAGCAGACAGTACTGTCTAAACAACGATCTGCTGCGCTGGAACAATACTTTTCTATGGGGAGAACTGATCGCTTGTCCCAATACCGTGGAGGTGATTGATGCATGGAAATGATGATCTGACAGTGATCGGGAGCGTCTGCTTCGTTCCCAATTATCTGCATATGTAAAAGTACCGAGGCCTCATGCACACAAGCATATTTCTGTTCCACATACGATCTGCATGAAATGTGGAGCAGATGTGGACCCATTCACTTCAATGGGGACACAAAAAATTAGGACAGCACTCCATGTGCTATGTGCATCCATATCTCCGTGCGACACGGCTGGTGCGGACCACAAAACCCATACAGTCGTGTGCATGAGGACTTACAGACAGTGAGCTAGAATTCAGGCGCGTCTTTCAGTACAAACTGCAAAGAAAAAAAAAAAAAGGGGGTCAGTCAGCACATCCCAATTCGCAGGTGCACGCTCATGTGGCTGAAAACACAAAGTAAAAAATACAACGCAACAGCTCTCTGCAAACAAAATAATGTACAAAAAAGTATTCTAATGCTAATGCTACGCTTATTATGTAAATTAGAGATGCTTGGCAAATGCATTTTGTACAAAATTAT
Source organism: Bufo bufo (assembly GCF_905171765.1). Lineage (NCBI taxonomy): Eukaryota > Metazoa > Chordata > Amphibia > Anura > Bufonidae > Bufo > Bufo bufo. Next base: position 212,939,285 of record NC_053394.1, read on the forward strand.
TTGGGCCTGTCTGCAAGACGGGAACCCAAAACTAAATTCTACCTGTTATGTGCCATGATGGCCACCTTACAATTCAGGGAGTGCAGGTTCCACATGCATGCTGGGCCCACCTTGATTTTTGTCATCTTTGGTGCCAAAATGACCTCCATTAAATCCAGGGAATGCAGGTACCAACATGCATGCCGAGCCCACTCCACACCACTCCTGGTGCCAAAAGGCTTCCAGTGAGTGAGGGAGAGCAGGCCAAGCTATATACTCACACTAATTAAAATCAGCCTATGGGGCAGACGAGCTGATCGGGAGTGCACGACTGAGGTGTCAGCCACACCTCCAGTACAAACTGCAAAGAAAAAGGGGGTCAGTCAGCACATCCCAGTGCGCAGGAGCACGTTGCTATGGCTGAGAACACGTTTTTTCCTGTACAGAAATTGACCCACTGTGTGATTTGAAATCCACAGCATATCAATTCTCAGTGCAGGTCTTTTCTGTGGATTTCACCCTTTTTCACATTTGACGTATATGTTAGAAGAAAAAAATTATAAAAGTCCGGTAAAAAAGAAAAAAAAAAAAGAGTATACTTTTATTTATTTTTTTACAATGTAACTCTATGATGAACGGATTGCAATGTATGGCATCAGTCTGAGGCATCCGTTTAACGTATGTGTTTTTTGTATACGTTGAACGAATGGGAAAAACGTGATGAGAACCTACCCTTAGGCCTCTTGCACACGGACGTTGTGGTTCCGTTCCGTGCATTGGGGACCGCAATTTGCTGTCCCCAATGCATGGGCAACGTCCGTGCGTCGGCCGGGACGGATCCAGACCCATTCACCTTGAATGTGTCCGTGATCTATCTTTTGCAGAATAGACGGAACAAGTTTTTTGAATCTCCGGATTTGTGGACCCATTTAAGTGAATGGGTCCGCATTCCGTGATGCAGAATGCACACAGCCGGTGGCCCGTATGTTGCAGAACCGCCGTATGTGGCCTGCAATACAGCCACAGGAGCACAACGGTCGTGTGCAAGAGGCCTTAATGTCAGAAATCCACCTCAAAAAACACAAATAACACATGCGGTTTTTGGTGCAGAAACGCAAAAAAGTCCACACGAAAATTCACCCGTGTGCAGAGTTACAAAGTAAGGTCGCTGATGCACACAGTACATAAAAGTCGCCAACGCTCTGCTGACTCCATAACCGCAGAGCTCCAAACCTCCTCTGCCATAAACATCAGTACAAAAACTGTCCGCCCACAGCTCATGGCATGGGTTTCCATGGCCGAGCAGGTGCATGCAAGCCTACATCACAATGCCAAGCGTCAGATGGACGGGTGTAAAGCCTGCCACAACATAGCAGTGGAAACATGAACCAGGCTTCTCTATCTGGTAGTCTGATGGACAAGTCTGGATTTGGCAAATCCCAGGAGAACATTACTTGCCTGACTGCAATGTGCCAATTGTAAAGTTTGTTGGCATAATGCTATGGGGTTGTTTTTCAGGGCTTGGTTTAGGCCCCTTAGCTCCAGTGAAGGGAAATCTTAAGGGGCATCTGTCAGCAGACTTGTACCTGTGAAACTGGCTGACCTGTTACATGTGCACTTGGCAGCTGAAGGCATCTGTGCTGGTCCTATGTTCATATGTGCTCACATTGCTAAGAAAAATGAAGTTTGCATATATGCAAATGAGCCTCCAGGGAGCAACGGGGGCGTTGCCATTACACCTAGAAGCTCTGCTCTCCCCACAACTTCCGCTCCCTCTCCACTCTGGTTAACTTTAGGTCAGGGTCCAGCATGGTGATGTTTTCACTGCCTGGTCATGTCAATCAAAGTGCAGACCAACAACTCTCATCCTCACTGATCAGACAGTTAGAGCCCATCTCTGGAGCAGGCTGTCCATACACACATTAGTCTACTTTCACACTGGCGTCATGGCTTTCCGTTTGCGAGATCCGTTTCAGGGCTCTCACAAGCGGTCCAAAACGGATCAGTTTTGCCCTAATGCATTCTGAATGGAAAAAGGATCCGCTCAGAATGCACCAGTTTGCCTCCATTCCCCTCTGGGGGCACCAACACATTGCCTGCAGCGTTTTGCTGTCCGCTTGACGAAACTGAGCCAAACGGATCTGTCCTGACACACAATGTAAGTCAATGGGGACGGATCAGTTTTCACTGCCAATAGGAAACGGATCTGTCCCCCATTGACTTTCAATGGAGTTCATGACAGATCCGTCTTGGCTATGTTACAGATAACACAAATGGATCTGTTCATGACGGATGCATGCGGTTTTATTATTGTAACAGATTTGTTTTTGCAGATCCATGACGGATCCGTCCAAAACGTGAGTGTGAAAGTAGCCTAACTTGTAAAAATGTACTGCCAGACAGATCATCTGGTCACAGGACCGCCTTCAATTTATACTGGATGACAAAATGCTTAAAAATGTAAAGAAAATGCAATAATTTGTGATTCAAGGAACAAAAAACAGAGGCACTAAGGTTTATTTCTCCAGTATACAATCTACACACTGCCTACGATGGATTACTTATCTTGTAATGATGGTAAATAGCAGCAAGGAGCTGAATTCATAAATCTGCTTGTTGCCACTGGAAACCGTCGACAAGCCTGCTGACACACAAACGCCTAAGAACTTAGCATAGCTCCTCTAATGCAGAGGGCACAAGCCATGCTCACACGTGGAGTCCACAAGAAAGTACAGTACAATGCATGCGAGCAGGGATTTACCCGCTATTAGGTAAGGGGTAACATCTAGATTTAGTATAGGCCATACACAACATTTCAGATGGCTAACCTGACCATGCACCAGTAAGGTCTGCAGCATTGTGAATACAGCTCTGGACTATAGCACTGGATAAAGCATGGGCCGAAGATCTCTGTTCTGATCACTGGTCCCTGCCGAATAGTCAAGGAGCAAACGCTAGTTTGTCAGCAAATCTGATCTTGTATCCAAGAATGAAAATGTAGCAGATAGCGGGAGATTTATCAGATGCCACCTTTCATTTTTCAGAGGTCCTTTGAGAAATCGATCCGATTGGTTTTCCAGTTTTCTTTTGCACCGGTTTTGATAAATGTCCCCCATTGTCCTGTGTACTGCCGACAATATGTATGGGGAAGGGGGTTAACAATCGTTGTGATAATGCTCTGCTCCCCCCCTTCCCCATTCAATCTGAATCAGGTGTTGTAAAAGGGAGCGCCAATCGGTGCTCATTCTGGTGTGAAACTGTCCGCGTATAAGGACCCTAACCTAAGTCTCTATGTCATTTTATAAGTAAACTGTAGGATTATGGCGTTGTACAGTACCCGAAAAGTGAATGGGGGTCATTTATTAAGGGACTTGCGACTATTTTTTAGACTCAGATAATCGCAAGTCCACTTTTTAACCAGCCATGCGACAATATTTAATTGTATGCCCAGTCTAATGCCATGTTCAGCAGTTGGGCTGGATGGGGGGCATATCCTAGCCCCAGCAAATTTACACCTGGAAACAGGACTGCCATAGATGTGCCAAATGTATGACGAGCGGCACATTTCGTCATAAATTAGTCAAACCTTACGGCAGTGCAAGGGGGACACGAAGACTGGCATAGAAAGCCGCAAATGTGCCCCAGTGAGTTTATAGCAATTCTCAATCACACGTGGCAGAAGAAAAGTGCGCAGAGAAATTAACCTGTGCAGACGACTTCAAATCTACAGCGGATTTCACTGCAGAATACAAGCAGAAACGCTATTCAGTCACGTGTGAACCTGGCCTAAAGGGGTTGTCCAGCCTTGTTTAAGTGACGGCCTGTCCTCAGGATAGTGCTTACATTGAAGCAACGAGCTGACCGGTGGGGGTGTCGGACCCCCATCCATCCCTAGTCAGGAGGATAGGCCATTACTTTTCTACTTGTGTCACAGTCTGCTCCCCACGTGTCCTCTTTGTATATCCAGGAACATGGGGGGCCCCACAGACAAGGAATCAGAGCATGGAACACAGCACTTCCTGGTCACTGCCAACAAACGTTATTGACATGGTCACACAGACGGAGCCCGTCCGATTACAGCACAATACTGGTGGTTGGTGGCGCCCAGAGTAATCCATCAGCTCCCTGCTTCTTCTTCTGAGAATACTGCTGGGTTACATGATCGACTCTAGTGTAAATACACCAAACAATAGGGAGATCAACCCCCTGACCCATTTTTGCTTTGAACAGTATTGGAAAACCATTGCCAATAATCACAAAACTTTGCACTTTATGAATACAAGGGGGGAGATTTATAAAAACCGATGGAAAGTAGAACTGGCTTAGTTGCCCATAACAACCAATCAGATTCCACCTTTCATGTTTCAGAGCTCCTTCTGAAAATGGAAGGTGGAATCTGACTGGTTGCTATGGGCAACTAAGCCATTTTTCCTTTACACCAGTTTTGCTCTACCCCTGTGTGTGCCACATGAACCAATACACTGCAGATGTGACCCAGTACCACTGTAATGTGACATTTCCAGATGTTTTTACCAGTATGCTGAGCGTCATCAAAAATTAACAGCTCAGGCTCTGTTCACACTTCTGCTCAGCACCACCACCGGGGGCTCAGGCAAGCACAGCAAGCCTTCAAAACACTACAAACCTTGACAGACGCCATTATATGTCAATGTGCCTCGCTGTACAACGGACCAGTTCTTTTCATTTTCAGCCTGATGAGCTGTTTTACATATACTTTTTCCTGGAAAGCCCATTTAAGTTATTTTAAGTTCTATCCAGCCTGGGAAGGCTGGGTGACAACCAATATGGCAGCATTACAGCACCTTTTAGGACTCTTGCATAGCTGTGGAGGCAGCAATGGCAGACGTAATGGTTGGCACCCAGCTTTTCCACAAACAGATAAGAAGGAACGTTTGTATTGCTGGGGAGACTCAGTGTGTGCACAGTTCTACACAGAGACCATAAGTCACAGGCCTCCAGTCCGCCCAGTATACCTATGGGACTGGGCCAGATAATCTCACCTGCAGTGTCTTCACTTCCCAAGCCGTTCAAGTAGAGGATGGGTAGTAGATGGGGCTCCGTCTTCTCCAGGGCTACCCTCAGATCTTGGAAGTGGTCCTTCTCCTTGACAAGTAGCATCTTGAGCAGGAGGTCCACTTTATCCTGGTGAGTGGTACAACTACTGTCCAGCTCCTGCCTGTCCCTGAGGGTGAGGGTGCCAGCCTCCTCCAGGACGTTCAGCAAGCTGTCTGCATCACTGACGGACTCCACCAGGTTTTGGTGGCACTGCTGGAGTAACTCCCTGTGCTTGGGCTCCATCCTGAAGCCTGAGAAGAGCCGACTCGTCAGAAGCTCCCTCCTCCTGTCTAAGTCTGTGGGCTTTTCTCGGAGGAGTTATAGGCCCAGCAGGAAGCTCCAGCTTGCAGCCTGCATAGGAGCTGAGCACAATCCTGCCCTCATGCACCCTTTGCCTGCACCGAGCCTGCAAGCAGCAGCAGCAGCCATATTGCTGAGCTGGGGAGGGCTGCGAGGCTGCATGCTGTGCCTCACCTCACAACCTGATCACTGCTCCTCTCCCTCCAAACTGTTTCCAGTCAGCAACGGCGAGCAGAAGAAACGGCGTCCTCCTTCTCCGGCCGGCAGACAGTCAGCCTCTGTGTCCTGCTACATGACTGAACAAGGAGCGTCTTCTGTGCGGCTCCCCGCTCTCACAAGGGGCTGCTGCTTCTACTTACTTTGCTGCCCCACAACTTCTTGCTCTCACCCGTCCCCCCCTGGCATAACGATGTGCCGCTCGCCCTCAGCCCTTTCCTCCCTTGCCCCCTCCTCTCTGTGTCTGGGGCTTCCTCCTCTTTTCCTCGGTCCCTCCCCTTCTCCCTATCAGTGCCTATAGCGCTAGCTCGTGTCTTCCTTCTGCACCTTTAATATTGTGCTTTTATACATAATAGTTAACTTCACATCTGGGGACAAGTTGGGGAAGGAAGTCTGAAAGGTCAGAAATGAAGTATAGTTCACACTGTAGATAAAGCCAGGATTGCTTAAAGGGATATCCCACTGGAAGAACAGCTGGGAAGGCTTGCACTCCACTCTTTGGCCCCTATGCATCTGCCTGAAGACTCATTAGGAGGATAGGGCATATTAGCAAGGTTGCCTGTAATTCTACAACATACTGGTATATCATCTATGTAAATTTCAGCACTAAAGCATGCAGAATTGTGAATGCAGCTCTGGACCATAGCAGATCCTGGGATCATGAAGGATGTAGCCTTCTCTATTATGTCTCCGTGGTCTAATAAGGCACAAAGGCATGACTTCCTAAATAGAAAGCATTATTAAAGCTCCTACTTGATAATATACCTGTCACCGATGTAGTAGGGGAGAACACCAAAAGACAACAAGAAGGAAGGGGAAAGACACTAGGCTCACCGCTAGGGAAGGAAAAGGGTCACCACCTATAAAACCCTGCTCCTGGCCCTAACTCCTATCCGTATGGGCACCTCTCGATGGTAGAGATACCCATACACAGGAACCTAGAAAACCCTGGTGATCCTCTGATGCTCTAAAGGTAATGACAGGGCAGAGACCACCCGTTCCTTCCCTGGTGAAGGAACCAGTATCTCGCTGAGGCCTAGTAAACAACCGGGGGGGGGGGGGGGGGGGGATACAAAACACAACAAGCGGAACACTTAACTTCTGAGGATGATGGATGAACAGGACTCAATAAGAACCACACTGGGCGATTCCAGGGGCCTAGCACATTACCGGTATCTACAAGAGGTGGAACACAAAGCTTCAAATACCCTTTTCCTTGCATAGTGGATATAATTCTACTACCAGGGGAGGCTCACAGCAGACAGATACTGGACTCCTTCATCCTCATGCAGTTTTCTTATTTGTCAGCAGCACATACCTGATTACACTGGCAAACAATGATTTTATTTGCCACATAAAAGATGTATCACCGAGTGAATGAGCTCGTTCATCAGGTCCTCATTGGCTTATGGACCAATTATCTTGTACAAACTTTTGTATGAATGCTCATCCCCAATAATTGTCCTGATCCTCAGCCTATGTAAATACAGGGTAAGTGGAGTTTTTTTTACTGATGATATATCCTCTGGATAGGTCATTGGTATCTGCAGGGGCGTAGCTAAAGGCTCATGGGCCCTGGTGCAAGTGTTCACCTTGCCCCCCCCCCCTCACTCAGCGCTAGTGCACCTAGCTTTTCTGCTGTCCAAGTCAAATATTGAAATGCCCCCCACTCCTACTGTTAAAGGGGTTGTCCTCTTTTTACTACTGACGACCTGTCCTCAGGATAGGTCATCAATATCAGATCAGCCTGGGTCCTCCGGCACCCCCGACAATCAGCTATTTGAAGAGATGGCTGAGCTCATATGAGAGCTGCTTTCTCTGTTCTGTTCACCTGCTCGTCGTAGCATTTGCAGTGATGAGCAGGTAAACAGAGCAGAGAAGGCAGCGCTCATAGAAAAAAATGAAAAAGAAAGCAGACAACCTTAACCACTTAAGGACCACAGGTTTATACCCCCCTAAAGACCAGGCCCTTTTTTACAAATCGGCACTCCACAACTTTAGCGGTTTATTGCTCGGTCATGCAACTTACCACCCAAATGAATTTTACCTCCTTTTCTTCTCACTAATATAGCTTTCATTTGGTGGTATTTCATTGCTGCTGACATTTTTACTTTTTTTGTTATTAATCGAAATTTAACGATTTTTTTGCAAAAAAATGACATTTTTCACTTTCAGTTGTAAAATTTTGCAAAAAAAACGACATCCATATATAAATTTTGCTCTAAATTTATTGTTCTACATGTCTTTGATAAAAAAAAAATGTTTGGGTAAAAAAAAAATGGTTTGGGTAAAAGTTATAGCGTTTACAAACTATGGTACAAAAATGTGAATTTCCGCTTTTTGAAGCAGCTCGGACTTTCTGAGCACCTGTCATGTTTCCTGAGGTTCTACAATGGCCAGACAGTACAAACACCCCACAAATGACCCCATTTCGGAAAGTAGACACCCTAAGGTATTCGCTGATGGGCATAGTGAGTTCATAGAACTTTTTATTTTTTGTCACAAGTTAGTGGAAAATGATGATTTTTATTTATTTTTTTTTTCTTACAAAGTCTCATATTCCACTAACTTGTGACAAAAAATATAAAGTTCTATGAACTCACTATGCCCATCACGAAATACCTTGGGGTCTCTTCTTTCCAAAATGGGGTCACTTGTGGGGTAGTTCTACTGCCCTGGCATTCTAGGGGCCCAAATGTGTGGTAAGGAGTTTGAAATCAAATTCTGTAAAAAATGACCAGTGAAATCCGAAAGGTGCTCTTTGGAATATGGGCCCCTTTGCCCACCTAGGCTGCAAAAAAGTGTCACACATCTGGTATCTCTGTATTCAGGAGAAGTTGAGGAATGTGTTTTGGGGTGTCTTTTTACATATACCCATGCTGGGTGAGATAAATATCTTGGTCAAATGCCAACTTTGTATAAAAAAATGGGAAAAGTTGTCATTTGCCAAGATATTTCTCTCACCCAGCATGGGTATATGTAAAATGACACCCCAAAACACATTCCCCAACTTCTCCTGAGTACGGAGATACCAGATGTGTGACACTTTTTTGCAGCCTAGGTGGGCAAAAGGGCCCACATTCCAAAGAGCACCTTTCGGATTTCACTGGTTATTTTTTACAGAATTTGATTTCAAACTCCTTACCACACATTTGGGCCCCTAGAATGCCAGGGCAGTATAACTACCCCACAAGTGACCCCATTTTGGAAAGAAGAGACCCCAAGGTATTCGCTGATGGGCATAGTGAGTTCATGGAAGTTTTTATTTTTTGTCACAAGTTAGTGGAATAGGAGACTTTGTATGAAAAAATAAAAAATAAAAAAAAATCATCATTTTCCACTAACTTGTGACAAAAAATAAAAAATTCTAGGAACTCGCCATGCCCCTCACGGAATACCTTGGGGTGTCTTCTTTCCAAAATGGGGGCACTTGTGGGGTAGTTATACTGCCCTGGCATTTTCCAGGGGCCCTAATGTGTGGTAAGTAGGTAAATGACCTGTGAAATCCGAAAGGTGCTCTTTGGAATATGGGCCCCTTTGCCCACCTAGGCTGCATACATGGATCGGATAAATTTTTTTATACAAAGTTGGCATTTGACCAAGATATTTCTCTCACCCAGCATGGGTATATGTAAAATGACACCCCAAAACACATTCCCCAACTTCTCCTGAGTACGGCGATACCAGATGTGTGACACTTTTTTGCAGCCTAGATGCGCAAAGGTGCCCAAATTCCTTTTAGGAGGGCATTTTTAGACATTTGGATACCAGACTTCTTCTCATGCTTTGGGGCCCCTAGAATGCCAGGGCAGTATAAATACCCCACATGTGACCCCATTTTGGAAAGAAGACACCCCAAGGTATTCAATGAGGGGCATGGCGAGTTCATAGAAATTTTGTTTTTTGGCACAAGTTAGCGGAAATTGATATTTTTTATTTTTTTCTCACAAAGTCTCCCTTTCCGCTAACTTGGGACAAAAATTTCAATCTTTCATGGACTCAATATGCCCCTCACGGAATACCTGGGGGTGTCTTCTTTCCGAAATGGGGTCACATGTGGGGTATTTATACTGCCCTGGCATTCTAGGGGCCCTAAAGCGTGAGAAGAAGTCTGGAATATAAATGTCTAAAAAATTTTACGCATTTGGATTCCGTGAGGGGTATGGTGAGTTCATGTGAGATTTTATTTTTTGACACAAGTTAGTGGAATATGAGACTTTGTAAGAAAAAAAAATAAAAAATTCCGCTAACTTGGGCCAAAAAAATGTCTGAATGGAGCCTTACAGAGGGGTGATCAATGACAGGGGGGTGATCAATGACAGGGGGGTGATCAATGACAGGGGGGTGATCAGGGAGTCTATATGGGGTGATCACCCCCCTGTCATTGATCACCCCCCTATAAGGCTCCATTCAGATGTCCGTATGTGTTTTGCGGATCCGATCCATGTATCCGTGGATCCGTAAAAATCATACAGACATCTGAATGCAGCCTGACAGGGGGGGTGATCAATGACAGGGGGGTGATCAGGGAGTCTATATGGGGTGATCACCCCCCCTGGAAGGCTCCAGGGAGACGCCTGTATGTGTTTTGCGGATCCGATCCATCTATCAGTGGATCCGTAAAAATCATGCGGACGTCTGAATGGAGCTTTACAGGGGTGTGATCAATGACAGGGGGGTGATCAGGGAGTCTATATGGGGTGATCACCACAGTCATTGATCATGCCCCTGTAAGGCTCCATTCAGATGTCCGTATGTGTTTTGCGGATCTGATCCATGTATCCGTGGATCCGTAAAAATCATACAGACATCTGAATGCAGCCTGACAGGGGGGTGATCAGGGAGTCTATATGGGGTGATCACCCCCCCCTGGAAGGCTCCAGGGAGACGCCTGTATGTGTTTTGCGGATCCGATCCATCTATCAGTGGATCCGTAAAAATCATGCGGACGTCTGAATGGAGCTTTACAGGGGTGTGATCAATGACAGGGGGGTGATCAGGGAGTCTATATGGGGTGATCACCACAGTCATTGATCACGCCCCTGTAAGGCTCCATTCAGACGTCCGTGTGCGTTTTGCGGATCCGATCCATCTATCAGTGGATCCGTAAAAATCATACGGACATCTGAATGCAGCCTGACAGGGGGGGTGATCAATGACAGGGGGGTGATCAGGGAGTCTATATGGGGTGATCAGGGGTGATCAGGGGCTATCCAAACAAAGGGGACCACCAGAGGACCAGGTAGCAGGTATATTAGACACTGTTATCAAAACAGCCTCTAATATACCTGTTAGGGGTTAAAAAAAACACATCTCCAGCCTGCCAGGGAACGATCGCCGCTGGCAGGCTGGAGATCCACTCTCTTACCTTCCGTTCCTGTGAGCGCGCGCGCCTGTGTGCGCGCGTTCACAGGAAATCCCGGCTCACGCGAGATGACGCCTATTGGCGTTAGTGTGACCTGGGAGCGCCGCAGAAATGACGCCTTTCGGCGTTAGCGTGACGGTAAGTGGTTAAAGACATACTTGGAAAACATTACATACAGCGCTACAGAACATACAGGGTAATACAGTGCCACATACTGTATTATATATATATATATATATATATATATAATCTTCACAAAACTGGTATAATTTTTTGTCAGCAGAATCAAACCTACCAGGTACTATGCCTAGTTTAATAGGGTTCATTTGACAGGTGCTCTTCAGATGCCTGCTAAACATAGTGAAGAATACAGACTGTATATTCCTATCATAAAGCTTTGTCATATTAGCTATTGTAATCAGCACTGTATTTGAGATTAAAGACACATGTTGCAAACTCTTGTATCCATACTTGTATCCATTGCTTATTTGCTGCTGTATCTGCAACCCTTGCACCCCCCTCCTGCCATGGAATAAAGTTACCTGCCTATCAACGGTGAGTGCCACTCGTTTTGTTTTCTTTTTCTTTTTATCACATACTATATGTTCTATTCCTTATCTATTCACAGTTGTCCATATATGTGCAAAGATGGTTCTTTACATTAAAATAAATGATTTGTTTTAAATTAGTACACAAGCTACATTTTTTTTTATTAATTCAAAGTTTTAAAGAGGATTAACACTGAACATAACAACACCTGATATCAGTTGGTAGATGGTATTGCAGCACGAAACATTCCATCATAAACAAGTTTATTTCTGGTTATATTCTTGTCAGTCAAAACTGAAATTTATGTTTCACTGGAAGTTCTCTCCTCTCCCCACCTACTGTTATCTGTGTTTAATACATAAAGCCTGAAGGAGAAAAAGAAATGTCAACCCGCCTAGAATGCAGCACAGATCTTTCCTGGGCAAAAGCATGTTGGCGACGTGCGGAGCTACAGTACATACTTCTGCAAGAAAAGCGTCACTTTCTATAACTGTCACTGTAAGAGTCCTCAGGCACTAAGCGTCACCAGCTGCAGATGACAGTACTTGCTATAGTACAGCGAAAGTAAAATAATAATATTCAGCCGAGTACAATAGTAAAGAAGCATTTTGACTTGTACAGCAAATAAATAAATAAAAAAATAAAAAAGGTGCAGCTTTAACATACATAGTTTATAAGGCTGAAAAAGACATCTGTCCATCCAGTTCGGCCTGTTATGCTGCAAGTGATCCAGAGGAAGGGGGGGGGGGGGGGGCTGTGGGGGAGAAGCCAATTTTTCCCACTTTAGGCGAAAAACATTCCTTCCCAACTCCAATCAGGCAATCAGAATAACTCCCTGGATCATGACCCCTCTCTAGTAGCTATAGCCTGTAATATTATTACACTCCAGAAATACATCCAGGCCCCTCTTGAATTCCCTTATTGTACTCACCATCACCACCTCCTCAAGCAGAGAGTTCCATAGTCTCACTGCTCTTACCGTAAAGAATCCTTTTCTATGTTTGTGTACAAACCTTCTTTCCTCCAGACGCATAGGGTGTCCCCTCGTCACAGTCACAGACCTGGGGATAAATTGATGATGGGAGAGATATCTGTAGTGACCCCTGATATATTTATACATGGTTATTAGATCTCCCCTCAGTCATCTTTTTTCTAAAGGAAATAACACTAATTTTGATATTCTTTATGGGTACTGTAGTCCACCTTTTCCAGTTATTACTTTAGTTGCCCTCCTCTGAACCCTCTCTAGCTCTGCTATGTCTGGCTTGTTCACAGGAGCCCAGAACTGTACGCTGTACTCCATGTGTGGTCTGACTAGTGATTTGTAAAGTGGCAGGACTATGTTCTCATCACGGGCATCTATGCCTCTTTTGATGCAACCCATTATCTTATTTGCCTTGGCAGTAGCTGCCTGACACTGGTTTCTACAGCTTAAGGGGCTTCTGTCAGCCCACTAAACCGTTTTTTTTGTTTTTTGTTTACTAATAATCCCTATACTGCGAGCTCTGCATACATAAGTTAAATAATCATTTTGGTTCAGTAGAATTTGATAAAAAGCTATTTTTAAAATATGCAAATTACCTTGCTACCAGCAAGTAGGGCGGCTACTTGCTGGTAGCAGCCGCATCCTCCGATCCTAATGACGCCTCCTCCGCATTGTGATTGACAGGGCCAGGGAACGGAATCGTTCTCTGCTGGCCCTGCCTGTTAGCATTCAAAATCTGGCGCCTGCGCCACGGCCGTACCTATCTTCAATCTGCGTAGGCGCACTGAGCGGCGGCCGCTCGCTCCTCAATGCGCCTGCGCCGGGTGTAGATGTGACGTCATCGGCGCAGGCGCATTGAGGATGGAGCGGCCGAGCGAGTGGCCGCCTCTCAGTGCGCCTGCGCAGATTGAAGATAGGTACGGCCGCGGCGCAGGCGCCAGATTTTGAATGCTAACAGGCAGGGCCAGCAGAGAACGATTCCGTTCCCTGGCCCTGTCAATCACAATGCGGAGGGGGCGTCATTAGGATCAGAGGATGCGGCTGCTACCAGCAAGTAGCCGCCCTACTTGCTGGTAGCAAGGTAATTTGCATATTTTTAAACGGTTTAAAAACGGTTTAGTGGGCTGACAGAAGCCCTTTAATTTGCTGTTCACTAAAATTCCTATGTCCTTTTCCATGTCAGTGTTACCGAGTGTTTTACCATTTAGTATGTACTGGTGACTTGCATTATTCCTTCCCATGTGCATAACCTTACATTTGTCAGTGTTAAACCTCATCTGCCATGTCTCTGCCCAAGCCTCCAATCTATCCAGATCCATCTGTAGTAGTATACTGTCCTCTTCCGTGTTAATTACTTTTACACAGTTTAGTGTCATCTGCAAAAAATTTATATTTTGCCGTGCAAGCCTTCTACAAGATCAATAATAAATATATTGAAGAGAATAGGGCCCAATACTGACCCCTGTGGTACCCCACTAGTGACAGTGACCCAATCTGAGTGTGTACTGTTAATAACCACCCTCTGTTTTCTATCATTGAGCCAGTTACTTACCCACATACAGACATTTTCTCCCAGTCCAAGCATTCTCATTTCATATACTAACCTTTTAAGCAGTACAGTATCAAATGCTTTGGAGAAGTCAAGATGATATACTACATCCATTGATTCGCTGTGGTCAATTCTTACCTCCTCATAGAAACTGATTTAATTAGTTTGACATGACCGATCCCTCATAAAGCTATTCTAATATGGCGTTATTTGCTTATTTTCATTGAGGTACTCCAAGATAGCATCTCTTAGAAAACCTTCAAACAGTTTACCCAATACAGATTTTAAACTTACCGGCCAATAGTTTCCAGGCTCTGTTCTATGACCCTTTTTGAATATTGGCACCACATTTGCTATGCGCCAATCCCGTGGAACACTCCCTGTCAGTATCGAGTCCTTAAATATCAGAAATAAGGGTCTGGCTATGACATTACTTAATTCTCTTAGGATAAGGGGGTGTATGCCATCTGGTTCCGGCGAATTGTCTATTTCATCTTTTTAAGATGCTGCTGTACTACTTCCTGGGTCAGACAGGGCACCTTTAATGGGGAATTTACGTTTACATTCTGCATTTCATCTGACAGGTTATTTTCCTCAGAGAATACAATGGAGAAAAAAATATTTAATAGCTTTGCTTTCTCCTCATCGCTCTCTGCAACTCCCCGTCATTAGTCTGTAAAGTGCCGACACCCTCAGATTTATACTTTTTACCATTTGTATAATTGAAGAGCATTTTAGGGTTAGTTTTACTCTCTTTGGCAATTAATCTCTCGGTCTCTAGTTTGGTTGTATTTATTTGTCTTTTACATATTCTACTTTTTTCCTTAGGCCCCTTTCACACGGGCAAGTATTCCGCGCGGATGCGATGCGTGAGTTGAACGCATTGCACTCGCACTGAATACCGACCCATTCATTTCTATAGGGCTGTTCACATGAGCGGTGATTTTCACGCATCTGTCATGGTCTTACCTGCTTGCTGCTCTCCTTCGTTTGACATGTGCTGGCGGCCATCTTGGGTCCTGGGTTTCTTGTAGCCTTCCACCCTGCGGCTCCTCCTTCCCCTGGGAGGAGCTGGATGCCTAGCTCATATATATAGGAGGTCTGTGGCTTCAGTTCCTTGCTTGGTCCTCTTGTGTTCACATGCTTCTAAGACTGCTGCTGCTTCTGGTTCCTGATCCTGGCTTCGTCTGACTACCCTGCTGGTTCCTGATCCTGGCTTCGTCTGACTACCCTGCTGGTTCCTGATCCTGGCTTCGTCTGACTACCCTGCTGGTTCCTGATCCTGGCTTCGTCTGACTACCCTTCTGGTTCCTGACCTCTGGCTTCGCAAAGACTCTGCTCGGTTTCACCATCCGTTTGGACTTTTGCTTTACAGCTTTATTTTCAATAAAGCCTTCTTATTTTCACTTATCTCTTGTTGTACGTCTGGTTCATGGTTCCGTGACATTAGGACCAAGCCATGAATTCTGACGGTACAGGGCCATCCTCGCTACCCACGCTGGTTGCCAGACTTGATCAGCAGGATCACCTGTTGGGTCGGTTCGCTGTGGCGTTGCAAACCCTGCTTGAACGCACGGCTCATTTCGCTCCCGTTGCCGATGGGTCGGTTGTCGCTCCTGGGCTCGCTCCTACTGCCGCTCCGTTTGTTGCGCCAGAGTCTACCCCGACACCTGTTGTTGCGCCTGCGGTGTTTCGGGGTATGACCGGTTCTGCCCCTCTTCCACAGCGCTTTGGGGGAGAGCCAACTCAGTGCCGAGGTTTCCTTAACCAGGTGGGCATTTATTTCGAGTTGCTGCCACATGCCTTTCCTACTGAGAGATCAAAGGTGGGCTTCTTGATCTCGCTGCTCTCGGACAAGGCCTTGGCCTGGGCCAGCCCTTTATGGGAGAACAACAATCCGGTGGTTGCCGAGTTTTCCGGTTTTGTTGCTTCTCTTCGGAAGGTATTCGATGTGCCGGCTCGTGCTGCCTCTGCTGCGAAGCTCCTTATGTCCATCAGACAGGGTTCACGATCCGTAGCTGAATACGCCATTGAGTTTCGTACCCTGGCAGCAGAGGTGGGCTGGAATAATGAGGCTCTGGTCGCTGCTTTCTCTCATGGTCTCTCGGATGCCTTGAAGGATGAGGTTGCAGCTAAGGACCTACCAGTTGAGCTCGAGTCTCTTATTTCTTTCCTGATTTTGATTGACACCAGACTCAGGGAGAGACCTTCCTTTAAGGAGAACCTGCGGAGGTCTTCTAACAGATTGGTGCCTACGTTTGCTGTCCCACCCGTGCCTCCCTCTCCTCCCACGCCTCCTGGGGATGACTTGTCTGGGGGTGAACCCATGCAGCTGGGGTTTGCTCGCCTGTCCGAGGGGGAGAGGGCACTCCGGAGACGCGAGGGCCGATGCATGTACTGTGGTCTCGGTGGGCATTTTCGGTTGGCATGTCCGAACCGTCCGGGAAACGCTCGTACCCTGAGATCCTGTCGGGGGCAGATCTTGGGTGGAGTCTCCTCGTCCCCGGTTTCCCGTGTTGACAAACCACTGATCACTGTTGTCCTCTCCTGGGTCGGGGGCTCGGTGACGACCCAGGCGTTGGTGGACTCTGGTGCTGGTGGTTTGTTCATTGATAGTGTGTTCGCTGCCGCCAATTCCATTCCTCTGCAGGCTCGAGGTTCCCCACTGGCTCTTGAGGCGATAGACGGCAGACCCCTTCTGCCGCCACACGTGACTCATGAGACCCTTCCAGTGGGGATAGCCATTGGTGCCGTTCACAGAGAGTCGGTCTGCCTCCAGGTTATTTCGTCTCCACACTACTCGGTGGTCTTGGGGTACCCCTGGCTCCAGAAGCATAATCCGACTTTCGATTGGAGATCGGTCGAGATCCTCTCGTGGTCACCGCAGTGTGGGGCTAGTTGCATCCATGGGTCTGTCAAGTTGCTGTGTACTTCCTCGGACTCTCTGTTGCCTCCTGAATACGAGGAGTACCGGGATGTATTCGATAAGGTGCGCGCGGTTGCCCTACCTCCGCACCGCCCATACGATTGTGCCATAGAGTTACAATCTGGTGCCGTTCCTCCTCGTGGCAAAGTCTATCCACTGTCGGTAGCGGAGAATGAGGCCATGGAGGAGTACGTGAGGGAGGCGCTTTCACGCGGACACATTCGCAAATCTTCGTCCCCGGCAGGGGCTGGATTTTTCTTTGTGAAAAAGAAGGGCGGTGAGTTGAGGCCTTGCATCGATTACAGGGGTCTCAATCGCATCACGATCAAGAACGCTTACCCGATACCCTTGATTTCCGAGCTGTTCGATCGCCTTAAAGGGGCCACGGTCTTTACCAAACTCGACCTGAGGGCGGCATATAACCTGGTAAGGATCAAGGCGGGCGATGAGTGGAAGACCGCGTTTAACACCAGGACCGGTCATTACGAATCCTTGGTTATGCCCTTTGGGTTGTGCAATGCGCCCGCAGTCTTTCAGGAATTCATCAACGATGTTTTCCGTGACCTGTTGCAGCAGTGTGTGGTAGTCTATTTGGATGACATCTTGGTATATTCTGAATCCATGGAGGCCCACATTCTGGATGTCAGACGAGTGTTGCAACGGTTACGAGAGAACAAGCTGTTCGGTAAGCTTGAGAAATGCGAATTTCACCGATCCCAGGTAACCTTCTTAGGTTACATCATTTCCGCTGAGGGGTTCTCCATGGATCCTGAGAAGGTTTCGGCTGTCTTACAGTGGCCCCAGCCCAGTGGTCTTCGTTCCCTGCAGCGCTTTTTGGGCTTCGCCAATTATTATCGGAAGTTCATCAGGGACTTTTCCATGCTGGCCAAGCCTCTCACGGATCTGACCAGGAAGGGCAGTAATTCCCAGGTCTGGCCGCTCGAGGCCATCCGAGCTTTTGAGGCCCTAAAGTCCGCCTTTGTGTCGGCTCCGATTCTGTCGCATCCCAACCCTGGGTTGCCCTTTGTCCTCGAGGTGGACGCGTCTGAGACGGGAGTAGGCGCCCTTCTGTCTCAGCGTAGAACACCAGAGGGTCCTCTGCTTCCTTGTGGGTTTTACTCCCGGAAACTGTCTTCCGCGGAGTGCAACTATCAGATTGGTGACAGGGAGTTATTGGCCATCGTGCAGGCCCTTAAAGAATGGAGGCACTTGCTCGAGGGTTCGGTGGTTCCGGTTCTCATCCTGACGGACCACAAGAATCTGACCTACCTTTCTGAGGCCAAGAGATTGACACCACGTCAGGCCAGATGGGCTCTGTTCTTGTCACGTTTTAATTACGTGGTCTCCTACCTACCCGGTTCCAAGAACATCAGGGCGGATGCCTTATCACGGCAGTACTCCGAGCTGTCCAGGGAGGAGGCGATTCCGACTTCGGTCATACCTCCGAATCAGATCCTGGCCGCCATTCGCACCAGCCTGACCTCTCCCCTGGGTGAGCAGATTTTGGCGGCTCAATCTGGTGCTCCCTCTGGGAGACCCAACGGCAGATGTTTTGTGCCTGAGGAGTTGCGCACTCGGTTGTTGCGAACCTACCATAACTCCAAGACCGCGGGGCATCCTGGAAAGAATCAGCTGTCCTGGGCTGTTTCACGTCTGTTCTGGTGGCCTTCCCTACGTTCCGACATCGCCGCATATGTAGCGGCATGCTCCGTTTGTGCCCAGAGTAAGTCCCCTCGGCACCTTCCGTTGGGCCTTCTGCAACCCATAGCCACCGGGGAGCGCCCATGGTCACACCTGGGGATGGATTTCATTGTGGACCTCCCTGCATCCCGAGGCCATACGGTCATTCTCATGATTGTGGATCGGTTTTCCAAAATGTGCCACTGTGTTCCTCTCAAGAAGTTACCCTCTGCACAAGAGTTGGCCACGATTTTTGCCAGGGAGGTCTCCGGTTGCACGGTTTGCCTAAGGAGATTGTGTCGGATCGGGGGAGTCAGTTTGTGTCCAGGTTCTGGCGCGCCTTTTGCTCCCAATTGGGGATTCATCTCTCCTTCTCCTCGGCCTACCACCCTCAGTCCAATGGGGCCGCAGAACGATCCAATCAGGCCTTGGAGCAATTCCTTCGTTGCTATGTCTCCGATCACCAAGACAATTGGGTTGACCTCCTGCCTTGGGCTGAGTTTGCCAGGAACACGGCGGTGAACTCTTCCTCTGGGACGTCTCCCTTCATGGCCAATTATGGGTTCCAACCTGCCGTGTTACCGGAGGTATTCTCTCCCCAGGATATTCCGGCTGTGGAGGATCACCTTTCCGTCCTACGTGCTTCTTGGGTACAGATCCAGAAGTCCCTTGAGGTCTCTGCGCAGCGCCAGAGATTCCAGGCTGATCGCAGACGAGCGCCTGCTCCTTCCTACCAGGTCGGAGACCGTGTATGGTTGTCCACCCGCAACCTCAACCTTCGAGTGCCCACTCCCAAGCTGGCGCCTCGCTTTGTTGGTCCCTTCCGAGTGCTTCGCAGGGTAAACCCGGTAGCCTATGCCCTTGCGCTTCCTCCTGGCATGCGGATCTCCAACGTGTTTCATGTCTCCCTGTTGAAACCACTGGTGTGTAATCGTTTCACTTCCTCGGTTCCTCGGCCTCGTCTGGTCCAAGTGGGCAATCGTGAGGAATATGAGGTGAGCAATATCCTGGACTCACGCCTGGTCCGCGGTCGGTTGCAGTTTTTGGTCCATTGGCGTGGTTATGGTCCAGAGGAGCGTTCCTGGGTTCCCTCCGCAGATGTCCATGCTCCTGCCTTGCTCCGAGCCTTCCACGCACGCTTCCCTCAGAAACCGTTTTGTGCTCCGCGGAGGAGGGGCCCTTGAGGGGGAGGTACTGTCATGGTCTTACCTGCTTGCTGCTCTCCTTCGTTTGACATGTGCTGGCGGCCATCTTGGGTCCTGGGTTTCTTGTAGCCTTCCACCCTGCGGCTCCTCCTTCCCCTGGGAGGAGCTGGATGCCTAGCTCATATATATAGGAGGTCTGTGGCTTCAGTTCCTTGCTTGGTCCTCTTGTGTTCACATGCTTCTAAGACTGCTGCTGCTTCTGGTTCCTGATCCTGGCTTCGTCTGACTACCCTGCTGGTTCCTGATCCTGGCTTCGTCTGACTACCCTGCTGGTTCCTGATCCTGGCTTCGTCTGACTACCCTGCTGGTTCCTGATCCTGGCTTCGTCTGACTACCCTTCTGGTTCCTGACCTCTGGCTTCGCAAAGACTCTGCTCGGTTTCACCATCCGTTTGGACTTTTGCTTTACAGCTTTATTTTCAATAAAGCCTTCTTATTTTCACTTATCTCTTGTTGTACGTCTGGTTCATGGTTCCGTGACAGCATCACTTGTGTGTTGCGTGAAAATCGCAGCATACTCCTCTTTGTGCGTTTTTCACGTAACGCAGGCCCCATAGAAATGAATGGGGTTGCGTGAAAATCGCAAGCATCCGCAAGCAAGTGCGGATGTGGTGCGATTTTCACGCACGGTTGCTAGGAGACGATCGGGATGGAGACCCGATCATTATTATTTTCCCTTATAACCATGTTATAAGGGAAAATAATACAATCTACAGAACACCGATCCCAAACCCGAACTTCTGTGAAGAAGTTCGGGTTTGGGTACCAAACATGCGCAATTTTTCTCACGCGAGTGCAAAACGCATTACAATGTTTTGCACCTGCGCGGAAAAAATCTCGCGTGTTCCTGCAATGCACCCGCATATTTTCCCGCAACGCCCGTGTGAAAGAGGACTTATAGTTTTTCAATGCTTCCTCGCTACCCTCCCGTTTTAGTGATTTAAATGCTTTCTTTTTGTCATTTATTGCTTTCTTTACATTTCTATTTATCCACATTGGGGTTTTTTTCCTCCCCATTTTATTCCCATAAGGTATGTATCTCTCACAATTAGATCTTAGGATGCTTTTAAAAATATCCCATTTTGTGGCTATATTTTTATTTTTAGGACTTTGTCCCAGTTAGTTAGGCCTATGGCCTCTCTTATTTGGCTAAATGTTGCTTTTTTGAAGTTTGGTATTGTTGTTCCTCCCTGAAGAAACACTCTTTTGAATGACAATTTGAAGGTTATTACAAACCGGATTCCAAAAAAGTTGGGACACTATACAAATCGTGAATAAAAACTGAATGCAATGATGTGGAGGTGCCAACTTCTAATATTTTATTCAGAATAGAACATAAATCACGGAACAAAAGTTTAAACTGAGAAAATGTACCATTTTAAGGGAAAAATATGTTGAATCAGAATTTCATGGTGTCAACAAATCCCCAAAAAGTTGGGACAAGGCCATTTTCACCACTGTGTGGCATCTCCCCTTCTTCTTACAACACTCAACAGACGTCTGGGGACCGAGGAGACCAGTTTCTCAAGTTTAGAAATAGGAATGCTCTCCCATTCTTGTCTAATACAGGCCTCTAACTGTTCAATCGTCTTGGGCCTTCTTTGTTGCACCTTTTTCTTTATGATGCGCCAAATGTTCTCTATAGCTGAAAGATCTGGACTGCAGACTGGCCATTTCAGTACCCGGATCCTTCTCCTACGCAGCCATGATGTTTTGATTGATGCAGAATGTGGTCTGGCATTATCTTGTTGAAAAATGCAGGGTCTTCCCTGAAAGAGATGACGTCTGGATGGGAGCATATGTTGTTCTAGAACCTGAATATATTTTTCTGCATTGATGGTGCCTTTCCAGACATGCAAGCTGCCCATGCCACACACACTCATGCAACCCTATACCATCAGAGATGCAGGCTTCTGAACTGAGCGTTGATAACAACTTGGGTTGTCCTTGTCCTCTTTGGTCCGGGTGACATGGCGTCCCAGATTTCCAAAAAGAACTTCGAATCGTGACTCGACAGTCTTCCATTTTGCCACACTCCATTTTAAATGATCCCTGGCCCAGTGAAAACGCCTGAGCTTGTGGATCTTGCTTAGAAATGGCTTCTTCTTTGCACTGTAGAGTTTCAGCTGGCAACGGCGGATGGCACGGTGGATTGTGTTCACTGACAATGGTTTCTGGAAGTATTCCTGAGCCCATTCTGTGATTTCCTTTACAGTAGCATTCCTGTTTGTGGTGCAGTGTCGTTTAAGGGCCCGGAGATCACGGGCATCCAGTATGGTTTTACGGCCTTGACCCTTACGCACAGAGATTGTTCCAGATTCTCTGAATCTTCGGATGATGTTATGCACAGTTGATGATGATAGATGCAAAGTCTTTGCAATTTTTCGCTGGGTAACACCTTTCTGATATTGCTCCACTATCTTTCTGCGCAACATTGTGGGAATTGGTGATCCTCTACCCATCTTGGCTTCTGAGAGACACTGCCACTCTGAGAAGCTCTTTTTATACCCAATCATGTTGCCAATTGACCTAATTAGTGTTAATTGGTCTTCCAGCTCTTCGTTATGCTCAAATTTACTTTTTCCAGCCTCTTATTGCTACTTGTCCCAACTTTTTTGGGATTTGTTGACACCGTGAAAATTGGAATCAACGTATTTTTCCTTTAAAATTATACATTTACTCGGAATAAATGTTTGATCTGTCATCTACGTTCTATTACAAATAAAATATTGACATTTGCCATCTCCACATCATTGCATTCAGTCCCAACTTTTTTGGAATCCGGTTTGTACTTTATGGTCACTATTTTCCAGGTGTCCCCCTACCTGCACATCTGTTGTTCTGTCAGGTCTATTGGTTAATACTAAGTCCATTGTGGCCGTCCCTCTAATCGGGTCCTAAACCATTTGGAAAGGTACAGTAATTGTCTTTAGTTACTGCCAAGAACCTGTTTCCTTTATGACATGTAGAGGTTTCAGTTTCCCATTCTATAGCTGGGTAGTTAAAGTACCCCATAATAACAACCTCATTATGATTTGCTGCCTCGTCTATTTAGTTTAGAAGTAGATTTTCTGTGGACTCTAATTCCAGTTCACCACTTTTTTTTATTATTTTTTGTAAATCTGTTTATTGATTTTTTCATGTCCATATCAGAGCCAGAATCCACAGATTGACAAATAACATTCCCCTCCCCCAGTCAACCACTCACTACTCCCTCCCCCCAGCCCAAATGCCAATGATCTCATACCATCAACATTCTAATAGATCGCCATTCCTGTTTCTCCATTAGAACATCAACCTACCTTTAAAGCACCCAACCTTCCCCCAATATCGGCCTTTAGGTACCATTCCGTGTATTTAAACAAGGTCACAATAAGGTTAATGGCTTCCCTATCGTGAGAAGCTATTATAAACTTCTTCCATTTTTTGAAAAAAGAGGCAGTTTTGGTAACCTTATATTGCAGGGCATATGTTTTATCATGATGCATATATATGGCCAATTGGTTGGTCACCTCATGCACCGTGGGAACCTCAGTCCTTAACCAGAACTGGAGCAATGTTCACTTTGCCACCAGAAGCACCACCACCACAATCAACTGGAAGGTACCAGCCTCAGAGGCCACGTAAAACAATAAGACCAGGGGTGTTAATGGTAATTCAACATCCCAGATTTCTCGAATATACACTCACCTAAAGAATTATTAGGAACACCATACTAATACGGTGTTGGACCCCCTTTTGCCTTCAGAACTGCCTTAATTCTACGTGGCATTGATTCAACAAGGTGCTGATAGCATTCTTTAGAAATGTTGGCCCATATTTATAGGATAGCATCTTGCAGTTGATGGAGATTTGAGGGATGCACATCCAGGGCACGAAGCTCCCGTTCCACCACATCCCAAAGATGCTCTATTGGGTTGAGATCTGGTGACTGTGGGGGCCATTTTAGTACAGTGAACTCATTGTCATGTTCAAGAAACCAATTTGAAATGATTTGAGCTTTGTGACATGGTGCATTATCCTGCTGGAAGTAGCCATCAGAGGATGGATACATGTTCTCATTCTGTTTACGCCAAATTCGGACTCTACCATTTGAATGTCTCAACAGAAATCGAGACTCATCAGACCAGGCAACATTTTTCCAGTCTTCAACAGTCCAAATTTGGTGAGCTCGTGCAAATTGTAGCCTCTTTTTCCTATTTGTAGTGGAGATGAGTGGTACCCGGTGGGGTCTTCTGCTGTTGTAGCCCATCCGCCTCAAGGTTGTGCGTGTTGTGGCTTCACAAATGCTTTGCTGCATACATAAGTTAAATAATCATTTTGGTTCAGTAGAATTTGATAAAAAGCTATTTTTAAAATATGCAAATTACCTTGCTACCAGCAAGTAGGGCGGCTACTTGCTGGTAGCAGCCGCATCCTCCGATCCTAATGACGCCTCCTCCGCATTGTGATTGACAGGGCCAGGGAACGGAATCGTTCTCTGCTGGCCCTGCCTGTTAGCATTCAAAATCTGGCGCCTGCGCCACGGCCGTACCTATCTTCAATCTGCGTAGGCGCACTGAGCGGCGGCCGCTCGCTCCTCAATGCGCCTGCGCCGGGTGTAGATGTGACGTCATCGGCGCAGGCGCATTGAGGATGGAGCGGCCGAGCGAGTGGCCGCCTCTCAGTGCGCCTGCGCAGATTGAAGATAGGTACGGCCGCGGCGCAGGCGCCAGATTTTGAATGCTAACAGGCAGGGCCAGCAGAGAACGATTCCGTTCCCTGGCCCTGTCAATCACAATGCGGAGGGGGCGTCATTAGGATCAGAGGATGCGGCTGCTACCAGCAAGTAGCCGCCCTACTTGCTGGTAGCAAGGTAATTTGCATATTTTAAAACGGTTTAAAAACGGTTTAGTGGGCTGACAGAAGCCCTTTAATTTGCTGTTCACTAAAATTCCTATGTCCTTTTCCATGTCAGTGTTACCGAGTGTTTTACCATTTAGTATGTACTGGTGACTTGCATTATTCCTTCCCATGTGCATAACCTTACATTTGTCAGTGTTAAACCTCATCTGCCATGTCTCTGCCCAAGCCTCCAATCTATCCAGATCCATCTGTAGTAGTATACTGTCCTCTTCCGTGTTAATTACTTTTACACAGTTTAGTGTCATCTGCAAAAAATTTATATTTTGCCGTGCAAGCCTTCTACAAGATCAATAATAAATATATTGAAGAGAATAGGGCCCAATACTGACCCCTGTGGTACCCCACTAGTGACAGTGACCCAATCTGAGTGTGTACTGTTAATAACCACCCTCTGTTTTCTATCATTGAGCCAGTTACTTACCCACATACAGACATTTTCTCCCAGTCCAAGCATTCTCATTTCATATACTAACCTTTTAAGCGGTACAGTATCAAATGCTTTGGAGAAGTCAAGATGATATACTACATCCATTGATTCGCTGTGGTCAATTCTTACCTCCTCATAGAAACTGATTTAATTAGTTTGACATGACCGATCCCTCATAAAGCTATTCTAATATGGCGTTATTTGCTTATTTTCATTGAGGTACTCCAAGATAGCATCTCTTAGAAAACCTTCAAACAGTTTACCCAATACAGATTTTAAACTTACCGGCCAATAGTTTCCAGGCTCTGTTCTATGACCCTTTTTGAATATTGGCACCACATTTGCTATGCGCCAATCCCGTGGAACACTCCCTGTCAGTATCGAGTCCTTAAATATCAGAAATAAGGGTCTGGCTATGACATTACTTAATTCTCTTAGGATAAGGGGGTGTATGCCATCTGGTTCCGGCGAATTGTCTATTTCATCTTTTTAAGATGCTGCTGTACTACTTCCTGGGTCAGACAGGGCACCTTTAATGGGGAATTTACGTTTACATTCTGCATTTCATCTGACAGGTTATTTTCCTCAGAGAATACAATGGAGAAAAAAATATTTAATAGCTTTGCTTTCTCCTCATCGCTCTCTGCAACTCCCCGTCATTAGTCTGTAAAGTGCCGACACCCTCAGATTTATACTTTTTACCATTTGTATAATTGAAGAGCATTTTAGGGTTAGTTTTACTCTCTTTGGCAATTAATCTCTCGGTCTCTAGTTTGGTTGTATTTATTTGTCTTTTACATATTCTACTTTTTTCCTTAGGCCCCTTTCACACGGGCAAGTATTCCGCGCGGATGCGATGCGTGAGTTGAACGCATTGCACTCGCACTGAATACCGACCCATTCATTTCTATAGGGCTGTTCACATGAGCGGTGATTTTCACGCATCACTTGTGTGTTGCGTGAAAATCGCAGCATACTCCTCTTTGTGCGTTTTTCACGTAACGCAGGCCCCATAGAAATGAATGGGGTTGCGTGAAAATCGCAAGCATCCGCAAGCAAGTGCGGATGTGGTGCGATTTTCACGCACGGTTGCTAGGAGACGATCGGGATGGAGACCCGATCATTATTATTTTCCCTTATAACCATGTTATAAGGGAAAATAATACAATCTACAGAACACCGATCCCAAACCCGAACTTCTGTGAAGAAGTTCGGGTTTGGGTACCAAACATGCGCAATTTTTCTCACGCGAGTGCAAAACGCATTACAATGTTTTGCACCTGCGCGGAAAAAATCTCGCGTGTTCCTGCAATGCACCCGCATATTTTCCCGCAACGCCCGTGTGAAAGAGGACTTATAGTTTTTCAATGCTTCCTCGCTACCCTCCCGTTTTAGTGATTTAAATGCTTTCTTTTTGTCATTTATTGCTTTCTTTACATTTCTATTTATCCACATTGGGTTTTTTTTCCTCCCCATTTTATTCCCATAAGGTATGTATCTCTCACAATTAGATCTTAGGATGCTTTTAAAAATATCCCATTTTGTGGCTATATTTTTATTTTTAGGACTTTGTCCCAGTTAGTTAGGCCTATGGCCTCTCTTATTTGGCTAAATGTTGCTTTTTTGAAGTTTGGTATTGTTGTTCCTCCCTGAAGAAACACTCTTTTGAATGACAATTTGAAGGTTATTACAAACCGGATTCCAAAAAAGTTGGGACACTATACAAATCGTGAATAAAAACTGAATGCAATGATGTGGAGGTGCCAACTTCTAATATTTTATTCAGAATAGAACATAAATCACGGAACAAAAGTTTAAACTGAGAAAATGTACCATTTTAAGGGAAAAATATGTTGAATCAGAATTTCATGGTGTCAACAAATCCCCAAAAAGTTGGGACAAGGCCATTTTCACCACTGTGTGGCATCTCCCCTTCTTCTTACAACACTCAACAGACGTCTGGGGACCGAGGAGACCAGTTTCTCAAGTTTAGAAATAGGAATGCTCTCCCATTCTTGTCTAATACAGGCCTCTAACTGTTCAATCGTCTTGGGCCTTCTTTGTTGCACCTTTTTCTTTATGATGCGCCAAATGTTCTCTATAGCTGAAAGATCTGGACTGCAGACTGGCCATTTCAGTACCCGGATCCTTCTCCTACGCAGCCATGATGTTTTGATTGATGCAGAATGTGGTCTGGCATTATCTTGTTGAAAAATGCAGGGTCTTCCCTGAAAGAGATGACGTCTGGATGGGAGCATATGTTGTTCTAGAACCTGAATATATTTTTCTGCATTGATGGTGCCTTTCCAGACATGCAAGCTGCCCATGCCACACACACTCATGCAACCCTATACCATCAGAGATGCAGGCTTCTGAACTGAGCGTTGATAACAACTTGGGTTGTCCTTGTCCTCTTTGGTCCGGGTGACATGGCATCCCAGATTTCCAAAAAGAACTTCGAATCGTGACTCGACAGTCTTCCATTTTGCCACACTCCATTTTAAATGATCCCTGGCCCAGTGAAAACGCCTGAGCTTGTGGATCTTGCTTAGAAATGGCTTCTTCTTTGCACTGTAGAGTTTCAGCTGGCAACGGCGGATGGCACGGTGGATTGTGTTCACTGACAATGGTTTCTGGAAGTATTCCTGAGCCCATTCTGTGATTTCCTTTACAGTAGCATTCCTGTTTGTGGTGCAGTGTCGTTTAAGGGCCCGGAGATCACGGGCATCCAGTATGGTTTTACGGCCTTGACCCTTACGCACAGAGATTGTTCCAGATTCTCTGAATCTTCGGATGATGTTATGCACAGTTGATGATGATAGATGCAAAGTCTTTGCAATTTTTCGCTGGGTAACACCTTTCTGATATTGCTCCACTATCTTTCTGCGCAACATTGTGGGAATTGGTGATCCTCTACCCATCTTGGCTTCTGAGAGACACTGCCACTCTGAGAAGCTCTTTTTATACCCAATCATGTTGCCAATTGACCTAATTAGTGT
Organism: Bufo bufo; assembly: GCF_905171765.1. Classification (NCBI taxonomy): domain Eukaryota; kingdom Metazoa; phylum Chordata; class Amphibia; order Anura; family Bufonidae; genus Bufo; species Bufo bufo. The sequence goes on from NC_053394.1 coordinate 212,967,445, forward strand.
TAATTGGTCTTCCAGCTCTTCGTTATGCTCAAATTTACTTTTTCCAGCCTCTTATTGCTACTTGTCCCAACTTTTTTGGGATTTGTTGACACCGTGAAAATTGGAATCAACGTATTTTTCCTTTAAAATTATACATTTACTCGGAATAAATGTTTGATCTGTCATCTACGTTCTATTACAAATAAAATATTGACATTTGCCATCTCCACATCATTGCATTCAGTCCCAACTTTTTTGGAATCCGGTTTGTACTTTATGGTCACTATTTTCCAGGTGTCCCCCTACCTGCACATCTGTTGTTCTGTCAGGTCTATTGGTTAATACTAAGTCCATTGTGGCCGTCCCTCTAATCGGGTCCTAAACCATTTGGAAAGGTACAGTAATTGTCTTTAGTTACTGCCAAGAACCTGTTTCCTTTATGACATGTAGAGGTTTCAGTTTCCCATTCTATAGCTGGGTAGTTAAAGTACCCCATAATAACAACCTCATTATGATTTGCTGCCTCGTCTATTTAGTTTAGAAGTAGATTTTCTGTGGACTCTAATTCCAGTTCACCACTTTTTTTTATTATTTTTTGTAAATCTGTTTATTGATTTTTTCATGTCCATATCAGAGCCAGAATCCACAGATTGACAAATAACATTCCCCTCCCCCAGTCAACCACTCACTACTCCCTCCCCCCAGCCCAAATGCCAATGATCTCATACCATCAACATTCTAATAGATCGCCATTCCTGTTTCTCCATTAGAACATCAACCTACCTTTAAAGCACCCAACCTTCCCCCAATATCGGCCTTTAGGTACCATTCCGTGTATTTAAACAAGGTCACAATAAGGTTAATGGCTTCCCTATCGTGAGAAGCTATTATAAACTTCTTCCATTTTTTGAAAAAAGAGGCAGTTTTGGTAACCTTATATTGCAGGGCATATGTTTTATCATGATGCATATATATGGCCAATTGGTTGGTCACCTCATGCACCGTGGGAACCTCAGTCCTTAACCAGAACTGGAGCAATGTTCACTTTGCCACCAGAAGCACCACCACCACAATCAATTGGAAGGTACCAGCCTCAGAGGCCACGTAAAACAATAAGACCAGGGGTGTTAATGGTAATTCAACATCCCAGATTTCTCGAATATACACTCACCTAAAGAATTATTAGGAACACCATACTAATACGGTGTTGGACCCCCTTTTGCCTTCAGAACTGCCTTAATTCTACGTGGCATTGATTCAACAAGGTGCTGATAGCATTCTTTAGAAATGTTGGCCCATATTTATAGGATAGCATCTTGCAGTTGATGGAGATTTGAGGGATGCACATCCAGGGCACGAAGCTCCCGTTCCACCACATCCCAAAGATGCTCTATTGGGTTGAGATCTGGTGACTGTGGGGGCCATTTTAGTACAGTGAACTCATTGTCATGTTCAAGAAACCAATTTGAAATGATTTGAGCTTTGTGACATGGTGCATTATCCTGCTGGAAGTAGCCATCAGAGGATGGATACATGTTCTCATTCTGTTTACGCCAAATTCGGACTCTACCATTTGAATGTCTCAACAGAAATCGAGACTCATCAGACCAGGCAACATTTTTCCAGTCTTCAACAGTCCAAATTTGGTGAGCTCGTGCAAATTGTAGCCTCTTTTTCCTATTTGTAGTGGAGATGAGTGGTACCCGGTGGGGTCTTCTGCTGTTGTAGCCCATCCGCCTCAAGGTTGTGCGTGTTGTGGCTTCACAAATGCTTTGCTGCATACCTCGGTTGTAACGTGTGGTTATTTCAGTCAACGTTGCTCTTCTATCAGCTTGAATCAGTCGGCCCATTCTCCTCTGACCTCTAGCATCCACAAGGCATTTTTGCCCACAGGACTGCCGCATACTGGATGTTTTTCCCTTTTACACCATTCTTTGTAAACCCTAGAAATGGTTGTGCGTGAAAATCCCAGTAACTGAGCAGATTGTGGAATACTCAGACCGGCCCGTCTGGCAGCAACAACCATGCCACGCTCAAAATTGCTTAAATCACCTTTCTTTCCCATTCTGACATTCAGTTTGCAGTTCAGGAGATTGTCTTGACCAGGACCACACCCCTAAATGCATTGAAGCAACTGCCATGTGATTGGTTGACTAGATAATTGCATTAATGAGAAATAGAACAGGTGTTCCTAATAATTCTTTAGGTGAGTGTAAGCTATTATGTTTGTCCAGAAAGAATTGCTTGAGGAGCATTGACACATACAATGGTATGGGGCCGCTGGATGTGCCAGGATATTAAAGGCATATATAGATCTATGTATGAAACAAAACTAAAGTGATATTCCCTGTACTGTTCATTGATAACCGCTTTGCGGACTCTATCCATCCCCTTCACAATCTTTTTTGGTAAACCATCATCCTCCAAGATGCTACGCCATAATTAAAAGACTGTAAAAGATGTAGGTTCCAACAGACGAGACAAAATGCCCCTGTATAACCAGGTTATGGACCGTCGTACCTGACCCCCCTTGATATACTTATCGAAATCATTCTTCCACAGCCCCCAAGACTGTTCCCTTAGGCGGTTCCCACAAAATGTTTTGATCTGTGCATAAGGTAGATAGCTGGTTACCGGGACCTGAAATTGACAGCGTAACTCTTCCAATGACAACCAACGGTACTCCTCCAACTGCCATAGATCCTTCAGCATTGTTATCCCCACTTCCCTCCACTTCACAAACATTTTATTTGTATCTTCCTGGGGAAACCCTGGGTTCCGCCATAGAGAGCTCCGTTCCTGTGTGTTATTTGTGGTTCTTTATGGGTTAACTCCTCTGTGTGCCTATCTGGAGTTAATCCTCTCTGTCTGCTCCATGGGTGTGGCCTCGCTGCTGCACCCATGGAACCTGTATATAAGGCTGAGGTTTCCTCAGTTCTGTGTCAGCTCTCCTGGTGTGTGTTGTCTTGTCCTGCTCCTTGTTTGTACTCACTCTCCCATGCTGCTGACCCATGGGATCCGTGTCTGTCTGTGCTCTGTGGGTTTCCTACTTGTTCATTCCCGTCCCCTTCCTGTGTTTTGTTATCTGTTCTGCCAGTTATGTTTTGAGTCACCTTGTGTATATTCATATGTCTCTGTTCAGCAAGCCCTTGCTGCAGCGTGCTTTGCTGCAGAGTGCTATGGGCAAGGCCACGCAGTATACCACTGGTGGAGCTAGTCCTTCTCTGCTCATTGCCACTCCTGTTCCCTTGCTAAAACTCCTGCTTGTGTTTTTAGTTGTCTGTTTGTATTTGCCTGTTTGTTATGTTATATGTCTCTGTTCAGCAAGCCCTTGCTGCAGTGTGCCTTGCTGCAGAGTGCTATGGGCAAGGCCATGCAGTATACCACTGGTGGAGCTAGTCCTTCTCTGCTCATTGCCACTCCTGTTCCCTTGCGTGAACTCCTGCTTGTATTTTTAGTTGCCTGTTTGTTTATGTTTGCCTATGTACCGTCGGTACCTTCTGGTACCTGTTGTCCGTTCGCTCCTGTTGTCACTGTCTAGTTCACGCTCCAGAGTGGACCCTGGAAACTCCCTGCGGCAAAGCCTAACCCTACCATCTGGGGCCCTAGTGAATACCAGGAGTTGCTTAGTCACACCCCTCTGGAGTATTACTAGACAGTGGCGCAGTGGAGGTTCCCTCCCACTGTGCGGACGGTACATAGAGCTCTCAATTTCCCTGTGTTTCCCTCCTTTGATTCTGTTTGTGCAATAAACTCTTGTGTGTCTGTACCTGATTTCCATTTGTTTTTGCTTGACGACGCAGAGGTCTCTCCTGGGACCTCCAACTCGTGACACCTAACCAGTCTGAGAAATGTCTCATAAGGCATGCCAGATTGTAACCCCTGCAATGAGGATATCCAATGCTGCCTTGAGATTTTGGAAGGGACAGCTTTGCCATAGAGATTCAGGGTCTTTTCCCTCTCCATATAAAGGCCGAAAATGCCTTCTGTAGGCTGGGTACATCTTTATGCGTGAGGAGTAGAGGTATTGTCTGAAGCAGATATAGCAGTCGGGCGAAGGATATCATCTTAACTAAATAGATTCTCTTCAAGAGTGATAATGGTAAGTTATCCCAGCCTTTAACCACCTCCGGACCGCCTAACGCAGGATCGCGTTCCGGAGGTGGCAGCCCTGCGCACAGTCACGCATATACGCGTCATCTCGCGAGACGCGAGACTTCCTGTGAACGCGCGCACACAGGCGCGCGCGCTCACAGGAACGGAAGGTAAGAGAGTTGATCTCCAGCCTGCCAGCGGCGATCGTTCGCTGGCAGGCTGGAGATGTGTTTTTTTTAACCCCTAATATACCTGCTACCTGGTCCTCTGGTGGTCCCCTTTGTTTGGATCGACCACCAGAGGACACAGGTAGCTCAGTAAAGTAGCACCAAGCACCACTACACTACACCCCCCCCCCGTCACTTATTAACCCCTTATTAGCCCCTGATCACCCCTAATCACCCCTGATCACCCCATATAGACTCCCTGATCACCCCCCTGTCATTGATTACCCCCCTGTCATTGATCAACCCCCTGTAAAGCTCCATTCAGACGTCCGCATGATTTTTACGGATCCACTGATAGATGGATCGGATCCGCAAAACGCATCCGGACGTCTGAATGAAGCCTTACAGGGGCGTGATCAATGACTGTGGTGATCACCCCATATAGACTCCCTGATCACCCCCCTGTCATTGATTACCCCCCTGTCATTGATTACCCCCCTGTAAAGCTCCATTCAGACGTCCGCATGATTTTTACGGATCCACTGATATCAGTGGATCCGCAAAACGCATCCGGACGTCTGAATGAAGCCTTACAGGGGCATGATCAATGACTGTGGTGATCACCCCATATAGACTCCCTGATCACCCCCCTGTAAAGCTCCATTCAGATGTCCGCATGATTTTTACGGATGCACTGATACATGGATCGGATCCGCAAAACGCATCCGGTCGTCTGAATGAAGCCTTACAGGGGCATGATCAATGACTGTGGTGATCACCCCCCTGTCATTGATTACCCCCCTGTAAAGCTCCATTCAGATGTCCGCATGATTTTTACGGATGCACTGATAGATGGATCGGATCCGCAAAACGCATCCGGACGTCTGAATGAAGCCTTACAGGGGCATGATCAATGACTGTGGTGATCACCCCATATAGACTCCCTGATCACCCCCCTGTCATTGATTACCCCCCTGTCATTGATTACCCCCCTGTAAAGCTCCATTCAGATGTCCGCATGATTTTTACGGATGCACTGATAGATGGATCGGATCCGCAAAACGCATCCGGACGTCTGAATGAAGCCTTACACGGGCGTGATCAATGACTGTGGTTATCACCCCATATAGACTCCATGATCACCCCCCTGTCATTGATCACCCCCCTGTCATTGATCAACCCCCCTGTCATTGATCAACCCTCCTGTCATTGATCAACCCCCCTGTCATTGATCACCCCCCTGTCATTGATCACCCCTCTGTAAGGCTCCATTCAGATATTTTTTTGGCCCAAGTTAGCGGAATTTTTTTTTTTTTTTCTTACAAAGTCTCATATTCCACTAACTTGTGTCAAAAAATAAAATCTCACATGAACTCACCATACCCCTCACGGAATCCAAATGCGTAAAATTTTTTAGACATTTATATTCCAGACTTCTTCTCACGCTTTAGGGCCCCTAGAATGCCAGGGCAGTATAAATACCCCACATGTGACCCCATTTCGGAAAGAAGACACCCCCAGGTATTCCGTGAGGGGCATATTGAGTCCATGAAAGATTGAAATTTTTGTCCCAAGTTAGCGGAACGGGAGACTTTGTGAGAAAAAAATTAAAAATATCAATTTCCGCTAACTTGTGCCAAAAAAAAAAAATTTCTATGAACTCGCCATGCCCCTCATTGAATACCTTGGGGTGTCTTCTTTCCAAAATGGGGTCACATGTGGGGTATTTATACTGCCCTGGCATTCTAGGGGCCCCAAAGCGTGAGAAGAAGTCTGGTTTCCAAATGTCTAAAAATGCCCTCCTAAAAGGAATTTGGGCACCTTTGCGCATCTAGGCTGCAAAAAAGTGTCACACATCTGGTATCGCCGTACTCAGGAGAAGTTGGGGAATGTGTTTTGGGGTGTCATTTTACATATACCCATGCTGGGTGAGAGAAATATCTTGGTCAAATGCCAACTTTGTATAAAAAAATGTATCCGATCCATGTATGCAGCCTAGGTGGGCAAAGGGGCCCATATTCCAAAGAGCACCTTTCGGATTTCACAGGTGGGTGAGAGAAATATCTTGGTCAAATGCCAATCCGAAAGGTGCTCTTTTGAATATGGGCCCCTTTGCCCACCTAGGCTGCAAAAAAAGTGTCACACATCTGGTATCTCCGTAATCGGGAGAAGTTGGGGAATGTGTTTTGGGGTGTCATTTTACATATACCCATGCTGGGTGAGAGAAATATCTTGGCAAAAGACAACTTTTCCCATTTTTTTATACAAAGTTGGCATTTGACCAAGATATTTATCTCACCCAGCATGGGTATATGTAAAAAGACACCCCAAAACACATTCCTCAACTTCTCCTGAATACAGAGATACCAGATGTGTGACACTTTTTTGCAGCCTAGGTGGGCAAAGGGGCCCACATTCCAAAGAGCACCTTTCGGATTTCACAGGTCATTTACCTACTTACCACACATTTGGGCCCCTAGAATGCCAGGGCAGTATAACTACCCCACAAGTGACCCCATTTTGGAAAGAAGAGACCCCAAGGTATTCGCTGATGGGCATAGTGAGTTCATGGAAGTTTTTATTTTTTGTCACAAGTTTGTGGAATATGAGACTTTGTATGAAAAAAAAAAAAAAAAAATCATCATTTTCCACTAACTTGTGACAAAAAATAAAAAATTCTAGGAACTCGCCATGCCCCTCACGGAATACCTTGGGGTGTCTTCTTTCCAAAATGGGGTCACTTGTGGGGTAGTTATACTGCCCTGGTATTCTAGGGGCCCAAATGTGTGGTAAGGAGTTTGAAATCAAATTCAGGAAAAAATGAGGAGTGAAATCCGAAAGGTGCTCTTTGGAATATGGGCCCCTTTGCCCACCTAGGCTGCAAAAAAGTGTCACACATCTGGTATCCCCGTACTCAGGAGAAGTTGAGGAATGTGTTTTGGGGTGTCTTTTTACATATACCCATGCTGGGTGAGATAAATATCTTGGTCAAATGACAACTTTGTATAAAAAAAATGGGAAAAGTTGTCTTTTGCCAAGATATTTCTCTCACCCAGCATGGGTATATATAAAATGACACCCCAAAACACATTCCCCACCTTCTCCTGAGTACGGAGATACCAGATGTGTGACACTTTTTTGCAGCCTAGGTGGGCAAAGGGGCCCATATTCCAAAGAGCACCTTTCGGATTTCACAGGTCATTTTTTACAGAATTTGATTTCAAACTCCTTACCACACATTTGGGCCCCTAGAATGCCAGGGCAGTAGAACTACCCCACAAGTGACCCCATTTTGGAAAGAAGAGACCCCAAGGTATTCGCTGATGGGCATAGTGAGTTCATAGAACTTTTTATTTTTTGTCACAAGTTAGTGGAATATGAGACTTTGTAAGAAAAAAAAAAAAAAATCATCATTTTCCGCTAACTTGTGACAAAAAATAAAAAGTTCTATGAACTCACTATGCCCATCAGCGAATACCTTAGGGTGTGTACTTTCAGAAATGGGGTCATTTGTGCGGTGTTTGTACTGTCTGGGCATTGTAGAACCTCAGGAAACATGACAGGTGCTCAGAAAGTCAGAGCTGCTTCAAAAAGCGGAAATTCACATTTTTGTACCATAGTTTGTAAACGCTATAACTTTTACCCAAACCATTTTTTTTTTACCCAAACATTTTTTTTTATCAAAGACATGTAGAACTATAAATTTAGAGCAAAATTTCTATATGGATGTCGTTTTTTTTGCAAAATTTTACAACTGAAAGTGAAAAATGTCATTTTTTTGCGAAAAAATCGTTAAATTTCGATTAATAACAAAAAAAGTAAAAATGTCAGCAGCAATGAAATACCACCAAATGAAAGCTCTATTAGTGAGAAGAAAAGGAGGTAAAATTCATTTGGGTGGTAAGTTGCATGACCGAGCAATAAACGGTGAAAGTAGTGTAGGTCAGAAGTGTAAAAAGTGGCCTGGTCTTTCAGGGTGTTTAAGCACTGGGGGCTGAGGTGGTTAAGTTCCCTTACTATCTGAATAAAGGTGATAATTGAGGTGGAAAAGGGATTCTGGCATCTTACCAACCAATATTCCCAAATATCTCATATGGTTCCTTGATAAAGAGACTGAAGGTCCCATTTGGGACAGTTCCGTTGATGTGAAATTGGCCTTTAACCAAATAAGTTTTCTCTTTGAAGCATTTACCCTAAAACCTGCCCAAACTCCTCCAGATTCTCAAAAATCCTTTTCAGATCCCTTAACGGGTTCCTCTAGAAAAAAGAGGATATCATTGGCAAAAGCCGCCAATCGGACCACCTCTCCCCCAACTGCTACACCCGGCATGGCCACCTCCCGGAGCAGGCACTGGGCCAGGGGTTCCAGTGGCAGATTAGACAATAGTGGCGAGAGTGGGCAACCCTGGCGTGTTCTCTTCCTCAGTATAAAGTGGTCAGAGAGAGTACTACCCGTGCAGACTAGAGCCCTAAGAGATTGGTAAAGGCCACTCAAGAATGAGCGGAAGCTGCCTGTGAATTTCATGGTATCCACCACCACTCCCAACCACCCCCACCAAATGGTATCAAAAGCTTTTTCCACGTCCAGTGTAAGCAGGGATGGTCGGGAGTGACACCCTGGGCGCACTCTCACCTCATCTAAGGCTACTTTCACACTAGCAGCACGGACCTCCGGCAGGCTGTTCCGTCGGGTGAACAGCCTGTCTCCATCCTGCCGCTAGTGAACGTGTGCCCCCGGACTGCCGCATCGTCCCCATTGACTATAATGGGGCGGGGGCGGAGTTACGGCGAAGGCACGGCAGCGCACGGCGAGAAGCTGCCGGAATAAATGTCGGACATTTGGTAGTTTTATTCCGGCAGCCTCTCACCGTGCGCTGCCGTGCCTCCGCCGGAACTCCGCCCCCTATAGACAATAGGGAAGGAGAGGCAGTCCAGGGACACACGTTCACTAGAGTCAGGACGGATCCGACAGGCTGTTCACCCGATGGAACAGCCTGCCGGAGGTCCGTGCCGCTAGTGTGAAAGTAGCCTAACACAGTCAATACCTTTCTAATGCTGACCAGTGCAGACCATCCCTGCACAAAGCCAACTTGGTGGGATCCCACTAGAGAGGGGAGAATAGGGGCAAGGCGATTTGCCATTAACTTAAATACTATCTTTACGTCCACATTGAAACACATTGATTAAGGATATTGGGCGGTAACACCCTGATGACGTTAGGTCTTTATCTGGTTTCGGCAACAGCTGGATATGTACCAGATTAGCCGTGTCTAAGAGTAGCTGGCCTTGTAACAAGTCATTATACCAATTTACCAAACTGGGGGCAACCTGCTCCTTCAAGATCTTATAATACTCCCATGAGAACCCCTCTAATCCCTGTTCAGGGATGCCTCCTGCTCGGGAGAGAGATGGTCCAAGAAGCCAGCCGCCCTCTGTGAGTCAAAAGAGTCTCCTGAGTTGAGGGCCTGAAAGTAAGAGACAAATGCGATTAATCTCCTTAGGGTTAGAGGTCAATTGAACCTCCTCCGACCTCAGGCTGGTAAAAGATCACCAGTGTAACGGGGTTCCGAAGGTGCACTCTGTCCCCCATTGCCCGCAGAACTGTTGCTTAGCTTTGGGAATGAGGATCTATGTTTGACCTCATTCCCAGGGCGGCTTTACTGCTGGATGGCTTCCTGCTCCTAAGTCTGCCTTGAGCGCCGAGCTGATCACTCGGTGCTCAACTGGTTGGTCTGTCGGTCATGTGACGCTGGCCACGTCACATGACCCTCACTCCCCACTATAAATACAGGCAGCCTGCTAGCCACAGGTTGCCTGTTAATTCTAGGTTCCTGGCTATTTGTTGGACTACTGAATACTCACCTGATCCTGTTCCCTGACGATCCTTTGCCTGCTCCTCCTGTACTGCGCATCCCTCCTGGTATTGTGACCTCGGCTCCCACCTGACTACTCTTTGCAAACTCCTCTTGTACTTCTCTACTCTCCTGGTATTTGACCCCGGCTTCTCCTGACCATTCTTTGATTAACCCTTTGTACTCCGTAGCTCTCTTGGTTCTGACCCGGTCCGTTCACGTTCCGTATTTTGTCTTGTCTGTCTTCCCTGCACGTATCCTAAGTTAGGGACTGTCGTCCAGTTGTCCCCTGTCATCAGGACTCGTGAGGCAAGTAGGCAGGGCCAGGGGTGAGGGTGGAGCGCAGTGGTCACTATCCTTCCCCCTGTGTGTGTGTGTGGACGTGACCGTTACAGATTAACAGGCCCAATAACCACTGTATCATGAATCCTCTTACTACCCTGACTGACCATGTCTCTAACTTGACACAGATGGTGCAGGAGCTAGGAGAGAGACTCCGTTCTTGTGAGTTAGGGCAAGGTTCTTCCACTCCTCTGTCCTCCAGTCCACATTTTGAACCCCAGATCAAGCTCCCAGAACCTTTTTCTGGAGACCGGAAGAGGTTTCTCTCCTTTAAGGAGAATTGCAAACTCTACTTCCGTTTGCACCCCGTGTCCTCCGGTCCCGAGAGCCAACGCGTGGGGATTATCATTTCTCTACTACAGGGTGATCCCCAGGACTGGGCATTTTCGTTACCTCCTGGGGCCAGTTGTCTAACTTCTGTGGAGGGGTTTTTTCAGGCCCTGGGTACCCTCTATGACGAACCAGACAGGGCCCTGGTAGCCGAGACAGCTCTTAGGGCACTGGTTCAGGGCCATCTCCCTGCGGAGGAGTATTGCACCCAATTCAGACGGTGGTGTGTCCACTCAGGATGGAATGAACCAGCCCTGAAGAGTCAGTTTAGGTCTGGTCTATCTGATAATTTAAAAGATCTATTAGTCAATTACCAAATTCCTGAGACCTTAGAGGAGATGATGACCCTAGTTGTCCGACTTGACAGACGAGTTAGAGAGAGACGACAAGAACGACAGTTCTGTTCTCAGATGGTGGTCCAGCCAGAGGCCTTTTCCAGGGACAACACTGAGGTCTCCACCGAGGGACCCATGCAGGTTGGCATGACCCGGGGTAATCTTCGTCGCAGACGCGGAGAGTGCTTCTACTGTGGAGATCCTGGCTATTGGATCAACAAGTGTCCTAAGAGGGTCCTCTCTGACAAGTCTCCTAAGGCAAGACAACCTAAAGACCAGGTACACCCTGATTTTTCTAAAGGTAAGCTTTTGGTACCCATAACAATTTCTCTGGGGGTTAATAAGTGGCCGGGTAAGGCCTTTATTGATTCCGGTTCAGCGGCCAGCTTTATTGACTTTGAGTTTGCTAGTAAATTGGGTATTCCTATGTTTGCTTTACCTACACCTATCCATGTCATGGCTATTGATGCTACTCCCCTGATTGGTGGTACGGTGAGGTCATGTACCTCTGAAATTTTTCTGTCCGTGGGTATGTGCCACTCTGAGAGATGTTCTCTTCTAGTCCTGGAGAACCTACTGGTTGAGGTGGTACTAGGGTTGCCTTGGCTCCGTTTACATAACCCCACAATTGATTGGTCCAAAGGAGAGTTGGTAAAATGGGGACCTAAGTGTGACTCATGCTTGTCCGTGGTCCAGGCTGGGGTTTCAGTAAGGTCTAATACATTACCCTCTGTTATTAAGGAATATTCTGATGTGTTCTCGTCCCTTACTCCAGAGGTTCTAGACCTTATGATTGCGCCATAGAGCTAATTGAGGGTGCCGAATTTCCTAAAGGTCGAATTTATAATCTTTCAGGGCCCGAACGCAAGGCTATGGAAGATTATATTAAGGAGAGCCTTGCTAAAGGGCATATTAGACCTTCAGTCTCTCCTATGGGAGCAGGGTTTTTCTTTGTTAAAAAGAAGGATGGCGGTCTTAGGCCTTGTATTGATTACCAGAGATTGAATACAATCACTGTCCAAAATAGATACTCTCTCCCATTGATTCCGGATTTATTTAACCAGGTTTTGGGGGCAACCTGGTTTTCCAAGATTGACCTGAAAGGGGCATACAATCTAATCCGAATCAAGGAGGGAGACGAATGGAAGACAGCGTTCAATACTCCGATAGGACACTTTGAATATCAGGTGATGCCTTTTGGACTCAGCAATGCCCCAGCTGTGTTCCAAAACTTAATGAACAATATTCTTAGGGAGTTCTTAGGTAAATTTATTATTGTCTATCTTGACGACATTTTGATATTCTCTCCTGATTTCGAATCTCATGTGTCTCATGTCAAACAAGTATTAGAGGTGTTGAGGGAGAACCAGTTATCCGCTAAGCAAGAGAAATGTGTCTTTGGTGTACAGGAGATACTGTTTCTAGGGCATGTTTTGACTCCTCACGCCTTTAAGATGGATCCTGGTAAGGTTTTAGCAATTAAGGAATAGGTAAGGCCTTCATCCTTAAAGGCTTTACAACGGTTTTTGGGTTTCGCTAATTACTACCGTAAATTTATCATTAATTTTTCTGTAATTGCTAAGCCATTGACCGACCTTACTAAAAAGGGGGCGGATTTGGAGAATTGGTCTACCAAGGCCATTTCTTCATTTGAAACATTAAAAAAGGCATTCAGTAGCGCTCCCATTCTGATCCAGCCTGATCAGGAGAAACTTTTTATTGTGGAGGTGGATGCGTCCGAGGACGGCGCAGGAGCAGTCCTTTCACAAGGCCCTGCTAGCCTTACTAACCTGAGACCGTGTGCCTTCTTCTCTAGGAAATTCTCTTCCACGGAGAGAAACTACGACATAGGGAATAGGGAGCTGCTGGCTATTAAATGGGCATTTGAGGAGTGGAGACATTTTTTGGAGGGGGCAAGGCATCAAGTAACGGTTGTCACTGATCATAAAAACCTAATGTTTCTCGAGTCTGCTAAGAGGTTGATTGTAGGAAATTGTAGAATCCGCACACCTTGGTATGGTGGTGGGTGCTCGCAGAGGACTTCAGTCGCAGAATATATAGAGATAATCCACGGCACACCGATATCGTGGCCGGTTGGTTAAGCTGCATGGTGTAGGCGCTAACACCATGCAGCTTTACCAACCGGCCACGATCCCTTGAGAAAGGTCTTTGACAGGACCGAAACGTTGGGACATATCAAGGCCTACAAATATATATGTGATTTTTTGCTTATATCACAGTTATGGCGCGACTAGTCATATATTGACAAATCTTGTGAAATACCACTGTGTACCTAAAATAAATTTGCAAAGTAATAAGATATCGGTCTGCTAAGAGGTTGAATCCCCGACAAGCCGGATGGGCTCTGTTTTTTACCCGTTTTGATCTCTCCATTACGTTCAGGCCGGGAAGTAAAAATGTGAAGGCAGACGCATTATCTCGGAGCTTCCATGCTTTTCAACCCACTGAGACGCCGCCTGAATCCATCCTACCAGCAAACATCTTCTTAGCGGCTCTAACCCAGGATATATCGGCTCGCATTAGGTCTGAACAACATCTGGCACCGGCATCCACCCCAACAGATAAGTTGTTTGTTCCCGTACAATTTCGTCTCCAGCTGTTGGGTGAGTGTCACGATTCTGCCTTTTGTGGACATCCGGGTGTTGAGGGCACTAAGGATCTGGTTTCTAGATCTTATTGGTGGCCCACTCTGACCAGGGATGTCAAGTCCTACGTGTCAGCCTGTGAGGTTTGTGCCAGGTCTAAGACACCAAGACTCTCCCTGCTGGTAACCTACCCATTCCCAGTAGACCCTGGTCCCATATCTCGATGGACTTTATAACTGACCTACCGCTGGCGGAGGGTAAGACTGTGGTTTGGGTAGTGGTCGATAGGTTTAGCAAGATGGTTCATTTCATTCCCTTGTCTAAACTTCCGAATGCTAAAACCCTGGCGTCTATTTTTGTGAGAGAGATTGTTAGTTTACATGGCATCCCGGAAAATATTGTTTCGGACAGGGGTGTGCAGTTTGTGTCCAAATTCTGGAGGGCCTTCTGTCAAAGATGTAAAATTTCGTTGTCTTTTTCTTCCGCCTACCATCCTGAGAGTAATGGGCAGACTGAACGCCTTAATCAGTCTGTGGAACAATTCCTGAGGTTGTATGTTGCTGATGACCAGCAATTATGGGTCAAATTCCTTCCGTTGGCTGAATTTGCTTTGAATAACCGTGTCAATTCTTCTGCTGGGGTCTCCCCTTTCTTTTGTAACCATGGTTTTCATCCCCGTTTTCATTCTGGGTCGTCCGTCTCCTCCTCTAACCCTGAAGCTGATAAACTCTCCTCCGAACTGTGCACAGTTTGGGCCCGGGTTCGATCGAACCTAGAAAAGGCTCAAAGTTCTCATAAACTCAAGGCCGATAGGAGACGTTCAAGGGGGGTGAACTTTCAGGTTGGGGATAAAGTATGGTTGTCCTCCAAGAATCTATCTCTCAAGGTAACTTCTAGAAAATTTGCTCCTCGTTTTATTGGACCATATAAGATCACGGAGGTGATTAACCCGGTATCATTTAGGTTGGAGCTGCCCGAGTCATTCCACATTAATAATGTGTTCCATAAATCTCTACTTACATTGCCCGCAGAACTGTTGCTTAGCTTTGGGAATGAGGATCAGTGTTTGACCTCATTCCCAGGGCGGCTTTACTGCTGGATGGCTTCCTGCTCCTAAGTCTGCCTTGAGCGCCGAGCTGATCACTCGGTGCTCAACTGGTTGGTCTGTCTGTCTGCTAGCCACAGGTTGCCTGTTAATTCTAGGTTCCTGGCTATTTGTTGGACTACTGAATACTCACCTGATCCTGTTCCCTGACGATCCTTTGCCTGCTCCTCCTGTACTGCGCATCCCTCCTGGTATTGTGACCTTGGCTCCCACCTGACTACTCTTTGCGAACTTCTCTGGTACTTCTCTACTCTCCTGGTATTTGACCCCGGCTTCTCCTGACCATTCTTTGCTTAACCCTTTGTACTGCGTAGCTCTCTTGGTTCTGACCCGGTCCGTTCACGTTCCGTATTTTGTCTTGTCTGTCTTCCCTGCATGTATCCTAAGTTAGGGACTGTCGTCCAGTTGTCCCCTGTCATCAGGACTCGTGAGGCAAGTAGGCAGGGCCAGGGGTGAGGGTGGAGTGCAGTGGTCACTATCCTTCCCCCTGTGTGTGTGTGGACGTGACCGTTACAACCAGTTTTATTAGTCAGGCTTCTGGCATTAGTATACATACAATTGAGAGGTTTATGTATATGTTTTACCCTACACCTTTCCTTCAGGACTGTTCTAGTCCCTCCTTCCATTCCTCCCCCAGTTCCATTACCTTGCCCCAGTTCTCTATCCGCACTATCATCCCCTCCTATAATGTAATTTCCCTCCCCCAGTCCCTAGTTTAAACACTCCTCCAACCTTCTAACCATATTCTCCCCCAAAACAGCTGCCCCTTCCCTATTGAGGTACAGCCACTCCCTAAGATAGAGCCTGTAGCCTGAGGCCGCCGAGAAGTCGGCACAGTTCTCCAGGAACCCAAAACCCTCCTTCCTACACCAGTTCTTGAGCCACTTGTTAACCTCCCTAATCTCCCGCTGCCTTTCTTGTGTGGCTTGTGGTACAGGTAGTATTTCGGAAAACACTACCTTTGAGGTTCTTGCCCTAAGCCTGTGACCTAAATCCCTAAAATATTTTTTAAGGACACTCCACCTACCTCTAACTTTGTCATTGGTTCCAATATGGACCATGACTGCTGGATCTTCTTCAGCCAGTAATCTGTCAACCCGTTCCGCGATGTGTCAAGCGCCAGGAAGACAACACACTGTTCAACGATCCCGGTCTTTGTGACAGAACACCCTATCTGTACCCCTGCTAATTGAGTCTCCCACTACTAGTACCTGTCTGACCTGCCCTGCTCTCCTGGTCCTCTTCTTGCTGGAGCTGACATTCCTCTGACTGGCAGAGGAAGGGTCCGGCTGCAGCAGTGCTCATCTGCCAACCTTGCAAACTTGTTGGGGTGTGTCAGATCAGGGCTAGCCTCCCTGGGACTCTTCCCTCTACCCCGCTTTCTAGCGGTTATCCAGCTACCTACCTCACTTTCCTGAGTCTCCATGCTACCACCCTTCTCCGCATCTACCCTGTAAAGTGCTTGCTCAATGAGGAGCAAACTCTGTTCCAAATTGCCAATGCTTTTCAGTGTTGAAACTCGCCTGGTTAGATACACAATGTGCGATTCCAAACTAGCAATTTGCTCACATTTTGAACAAAGATATGCACCCTCAAAAGGCTGTTCCAGGACTGCATACATTAGACAAGATGTGCCCTGGACTGCGCTGTCAATAATGGAGCACAAAATGGGGATTACGCAAGAAAAGAGAAAAAAATGCAATACAGTGCAGTGATAAGAAACTGATTTACAGTAGTCCCTTGCTAAAATCCCTGAATCTGAAGTCACGAACGCTCACAAACTCTTGTTGTTTGTCTGCTTATATAAGTGCAGTTCCCAAACAGCTTCTAACCAGACTGCTTTTTTCCTCTGGATTCAAAGCTTTAAAGGGAATCTGTCACCTAGTTTGAGCATATTAAACTGTTAACATAGCAATGTTCAATAAAGTACCTTCATCCCAGCATGGGTCTTCTTTCTTTTATTCAAGTTTTCATTTTGATAAAAAAGCGATTTTTCAGATATGCTAATTAACCTCCAAGGTGCCCAGAGGGGCGTTATTCCTCTCCTCTAGTGCCCAGTAACGCCCGCCTGCAGTGCCCAGCCCGCCTTTATTTCAAGCCCAGCATGCTTCCTCATAAAAAAATGTAATAACACATCTGAGCCGAATGGCGCCGCCCCCCTCAGCTACGTCATGTAATTTATTCACCCCACGATCCTTGCGTCCTCCTTTCTTGCCCCTGAAATCTTGCGCAGCCGCAGTATCGCCGACTGCCTGCGCCTGTCCGATCCTACGGCTCCTGAGGCAACAGCGCTCAGATTACGTCACTGGGCTTGGCGCATGCCCAGTGACACTATTGAGGCTGTTGCCCTCAGGAGCCGTAGAATTGGACAGGCGCAGGCAGTCGGCGATACTGCGGCTGCGCGAGATTTCAAAAACCCTCAGAAATTTTCAAAAACCCATTTTTTTAGGGACCAGTTCAGGTTTGAAGTCACTTTGTAAGGCTTACATAATAGAAACCACCCAAAAATGACCCCATGTTAGAAACTACACCCCTCAAGGTATTCAAAACTGATCTCACAAACTGTCATGGTCTTACCTTCTTGCTGTTCTCCTTCGTTTGACATGTGCTGGCGGCCATCTTGGTTTCTGGGTTTCTTGTAGCCTCCCACCCTGCGGCTCCTCCTTCCCACTGGGAGGAGCTGGATGCCTAGCTCATATATATAGGAGGTCTGTGGCTTCAGTTCCTTGCTTGGTCCTCCTGTGTTCACATGCTTCTAGTCTGCTGCTGCTTCTGGTTTCGTCCGACTACCCTGCTGGTTCCTGATCCTGGCTTCGTCTGACTACCCTGCTGGTTCCTGATCCTGGCTTCGTCTGACTACCCTTCTGGTTCCTGACCTCTGGCTTCGCAAAGACTCTGCTTCGGTTTCGCCATCCGTTTGGACTTTTGCTTTACAGCTTTATTTTCAATAAAGCCTTCTTATTTTCTCTTATCTTCTGTTGTACGTCTGGTTCATGGTTCCGTGACACAAACTATCTTAACCCTTTAGGTGCTCCACAAGAGTTATTGGCAAATGGGGATAACATTTCAGAATTACATTTTTTTGCCAATTTTTCAATTTTAACCCATTTTTCCACTAACAAATCAAGGGTTAACAGTCAAACAAGACTGTATCTTTATTGCCCTGACTCTGCCGTTTACAGAAACACCCCATATGTGGTCGTACACTACTATACGGCCACACGGCGGGGTGTAGAGGAAAAGGAGCGCCGTGTGAGTTTTGGGGGGCTGATTTTTATGGACCGGTTTATTTACACCATGTCCTATTTCAAGACCACCTGATGCACCCCTACAGTAGAAACTCCCTAAAAGTGACCCCATCTAAGAAACTACACCCTCAAGGTATTCAAAACTGATCTCACAAACTATGTTAACCCTTTAGGTGCTCCACAAGAGTTATTGGCAAATGGGGATGAAATTTGAGAATTTCATTTTTTTGCCAATTTGTCCATTTTAACCCATTTTTTCCACTAACAAATCAAGGGTTAACAGTCAAACAAGACTGTATCTTTATTGCCCTGATTCTGCCGTTTACAGAAACACCCCATATGTGGTCGTACACTACTGTACGGCCACACGGCAAGGTGTAGAGGGAAAGGAGCGCCGTGTGGGTTTTGGGGGGCTGATTTTTATGGACCAGTTTATTTACACCGTGTCCTATTTCAAGACCCCCTGATGCACCCCTACAGTAGAAACTCCCTAAAAGTGACCCCATTATGGAAACTACGAGATAACGTGGCGGTTTTTTTTGGGACTATTTTTAGGGTACATATGTTTTTTGGTTGCTCTATATTACATTTTTGTGAGGTAAGGTTACCAAAAATTGAAATTCTGAAATTTCATCTCCATTTGCCATAAACTGTTGAGGAACACCTAAAGGGTTAATAAAGTTTGTAAAATCAGTTTTGAATACCTTAAGGGGTGTAGTTTCTTAGATGGGGTCACTTTTAGGGAGTTTCTACTCTAGGGGGGCAACAGGGGGGCTTCTAAAGGGACATGGTGTCAATAAAAAAGCCATCAAAATCGGCCTTCCAGAAACCATGTGGGTCCTTTCCTTTTGCGCCTCCCTTTTACTGATACAGCAGTTTACAACCACATATGTGGCGTATCTGTAAACTGCAGTATCAGGGTAATAAATATTAAGTTTTGTTTGGCTGTTAACCCTTGGTTTTTACCGGAAACGACGGATTGAAATGGAAAAGTGCCAAAAATAGCTGTTTTGGCACCATTTAAAAAACATTTGGATCGTGTTAATCTGAGGGGTTGGGTCATGGGGTATTTTTACAGAGGAGATTATTACGGACGCGGCGATACCTAATAAGTCTATTTTTTTTACAATTATTTAGGTTTTAGACTATATTAACTTCTTGGATACAAAAAAATAATTTTTTTGTATCTCTATAGTCTAAGAGTCATTTTTTTTAAAGTTTTTTAGCCGATTGTATTAGGTAGGGGCTCATTTTTTGCGGGATGAGGGGACGGTTTTATTGGCACTATTTTGGGAGCTATATGACTTTTTGATCGCTTGCTATTGCACTTTTTTTATGTAAGGTGACAAAAAAAATCTTTATTTGCACTTTTTTTTTTTGTTTTGCCATGTTAATCTGGGGGGTTAGGGGTATATTTACAGACGCTGCGCTACCTAGTAAGTCAACTTTTTATTTTACTTAGTGCTACAAAAAAATTGTTTTTGGTGTCTCAAGTCTGAGAACCATAGTTTTTTTGAATAGTCAGTGGCTAAGTTGGTGAAGGGGATTATAAATTTAGAACTCCATGGAAGTGTGGTACTCCCTGAAGGAACCAATAACGCAGAGGCCCGGATGATCGGGGCACGTGTCACATTGAGTAGTGGTGTCCTTCCGTATCCCCCTACTGCGACACACTCTGCATTTTTTTTTGGGGTTCATCCCTTCTTTCCAGTATGGGGGACCACACCTGGAAAGTGTTGGCCAGGGACGATCCGGGCGCCTCCAATTCCCGATGTACTCCCACCTGCTCTTTCCCGGTCAGAAAAGATCAGGCTCTTGAGGACTGCCTCATAGAACTGGAGGAATGTCCCTGTGTTGCCAGCGCTCTGGAACAGTACAAAAGAGTTGTACATGGCAACCTGCACTAAGTAGACTGCAACTTTTTTGTACCATGCCTTGGTTTTGCGCATGGCGTTATATGGCTTGCGGACCTGATCAGAGAGATTAACTCCTCCCATATACCGATTGTAGTCGACGATACAATCGGGCTTGAGGACCGTTGCCGCGGTACCTCGCACAGGGACAGGGGTGATGTCGTTACCATGAATTGTGGACAGTACAAGGACATCCCTCTTGTCCTTATATCTGACCAGCAGCAGGTTTCCACTGGTAAGGGCACGGGTCTCACCCCTGGGGATAGGTACCTGGAGGGGGTAGGCAGGGAGGCTGCGCTGATTTTTCCGCACGGTCCCACAAGCGAACGTGGATCTGGTGGCGAGGGACTGGAACAAGGGGATACTAGTATAAAAGTTATCCACGTATAGGTGGTAACCCTTATCTAGCAGTGGGTGCATAAGGTCCCACACAAGTTTCCCGCTAACACCCAGAGTGGGGGAACATTCTGGGGGTTGAATACAGGAATCTCGCCCCTCGTACACACGAAACTTGTAAGTGTACCTTGAGGTACTCTCACAAAGTTAGTACAGCTTCACGCCATACCTCGCCTGCTTTGAGGGAACATACTGGCAGGAAAATGAGTCTCCCCTTGAACGCAATGAGAGATTCATCAACCGCGACCTCCCTTCCAGGTACATAGGCCTCCATGAATTTGGCCCCAAAGGGATCGATGACCGGCCGTATCTTATACAGACGGTCATAGGCAGGATCACCTTGGGGGGGACATGCTGCATTATCTGAATAATGCAGGCATTTCCGGATGGCCTCAAATCGGGAACGTGACATAGCCATACTGTAGAGTGGGTGTCACGGATGGTGTTACAGAAAGCTGGAACTTATAAAGAAACATCCGACTGGCTTGATCACAAACTAAGGAGCATATGGGTGAGCCCTATAAAACACCTAGAGCTCTCCCTGACTGCTATGCCCATGCAAAGTTCTTTATGGTAGACGATTGCATGCCCACGTACCTTATACTGTGTGACACCTGAAAACCCTATAATAGTGAGGGGACACGACCACCGGCTCCATGCACTTAATACGGACGGAGTCAGGGTCACCTAGAATCAAGCCAGCAAGGAAACACAAATAAAGGAAAAGGACTTATCTGAGGAATCAGCAGTAGCAGTCTCCAGCAGTGAACAACTCATCCAGGAAGAAGTATAAACCACAAAGTGAGGCAGTATGGGAGGGAATATAAAGGGAGACAATTAGTGTAAATAGGGGACAGCTGGGAGAAGGAAAGGAGATGACAAAGTGAAACCAAAACAAAGAACCTCATGCAAGAGGTAGAGAAGAACGTCTAACAGACCTTCTCACAGAACTGGCGGTGACAGTACCCCTCCCTCTACGGGTGGACTCCGGACACTCAGAGCCCACCTTCTCAGGATGAGACCTATGGAAAGCCCTGATGAGACGAGTGGCCTTAATGTCCGCCACTGGGACCCACATCCTCTCCTCAGGACCAAAACCCTCCCAATGAACGAGGTACTGGAGAGAACCGCGGATAATGCGAGAATCCACAATCCTAGAGACCTGAAATTCAAGATTACCATCAACAACAATCGGAGGAGGAGGCAAAGAGGAGGGTACATGGGTTGGACATAAGGTTTTAATAGGGACCTGTGAAAAACATTATGGATCTTCCAAGTCTGAGGAAGATCAAGACAGAAGGCAACGGGATTGATGACGGACAAGATCTTTTAAGGCCCAATAAACTTAGGACCCAACTTCCAGGAGGAAACCTTCAGTTTGATATTCTTTGTAGACAACCACACCAGATCACCCACATTTAGGTCCGGACCAGGCACATGTCTCTTATCTGCCACACGCTTATATCTCTCACTCATCCGCTTCAGATTACCCTAAATCTTTTGCCAAATAGATGACAAAGATGAGGAAAATCTCTCCTCATCAGGTAAACCAGAAGACCCCTCTCCAGAGAATGTCCCAAACTGCGGATGAAACCCAGATGCACCAAAAAATGGTGACTTATCAGAGGACTCCTGGCGACGGTTATTTAAAGCAAACTCAGCAAGGGACAAAAAAGAACACCAATCCTCCTGATTCTCCGCCACAAAACAGCACAGATATGTCTCCAGATTCTGATTGACGCATTCGGTCTGACCATTCGACTGCGGGTGAAAAGCAGAAGAGAACAACAACCGAACCCCCAAGCGAGAACAGAAGGCCTTCCAGAATCTGGAAACAAATTGCGTGCTCCTATCAGAAACGATGTCTGAAGTAATGCCATGCAATTTAACAATCTGATCAACAAACGCTTGCGCCAGCGTCTTAGCATTGGATAACCCAGGAACGGGAATGAAATGCGCCATTTTGCTAAAACGGTCCACTACTACCAGAATCACAGTCTTCCCCGAGGAACGAGGCAGGTCCGTAATGAAGTCCATGGACAGATGCATCCAAGGATGGGAAGGAATGGGTAACGGGAGGAGAGAACCCGATGGCCGTGAATGAGGGACCTTGGCACGAGCGCAGGTCTCGCAGGCTGCCACAAAACCCTCAACCGTCTTACGAAGAGCCGGCCACCAGAATCTCCGAGCAATGAGATCCACTGTGGCTCTACTCCCCGGGTGCCCAGCAAGGACAGTATCGTGGTGCTCCTTAAAATCCTTGTGTCATAAAGCGAGAGGCACAAACAACCTCCCAGGGGGACAAAGATCAGGAGCCTCTGCCTGGGCTGCCTGAACCTCTGCCTCCAAATCAGGATAAAGAGCAGAGATGACCACCCCTTCAGCCAAAATGGGACCCGGGTCTTAAAAGTTCCCCCCTCCCGGAAAACATTGTGACAGCGCATCCGCCTTCACATTTTTAACCCCAGGGCGGAACGTAACAACAAAATTAAACCTAGAAAAGAACAAAGACCATCTGGCCTGTATCGGGTTTAGATGCTTGGCCGATTCCAAGTAGGCCAGATTCTTATGGTCTGTAAACACGGTAATAGGGTGTCTGGCTCCCTCTAACCAATGGCGCCATTCCTCAAAAGCTAATTTGATGGCCAACAACTCCCTATCTCCCACATCGTAATTTCTCTCTGCAGAGGAGAGTTTCCTTGAGAAAAAGCCACACGGTCGCCATTTGGCAGGAGAGGGACCCTGAGATAAGACCGCACCCACACCCACCTCAGAAGCGTCCACCTCAACAATAAACGGTAGAGAGACATCAGGTTGTACCAAAATGGGAGCAGAAGCAAAACTCTCTTTGATAGTAGAAAAGGCTTTAAAAGCGCATCTACCGACCACGAATAAAAATCTACCCCCTTTTTAGTCATATCAGTGAGTGGCTTAACAACAGAGGAATAATTCAAAATGAACTTTCTGTAATAATTGGCAAAACCCAAAAACCGCATCAGCGCCTTCTGATTCTCAGGAAGCTCCCAATCAAGCACAGCACTGACCTTCTCAGGGTCCATGCGAAAACCAGAAGCGGAGAGAAGAAAACCAAGAAATTGAATCTCCGGAACCGCAAACACACATTTTTCCAGTTTAGCGTACAATTTATTATCCCGCAGAATCAGCAAGACCTGACGTAGGTGGTCTCGATGAGTCTTGAAATCAGGAGAAAAAATCTAAATGTCATCTAGATACACTAGTACAAATTTCCCCATTAAATGATAAAAAATGCTGTTCACAAAATGTTGGAAGACGGCCGGAGCATTCATCAAACCAAAAGGCATAACCAAATTCTCGATATGACCCTCAGGGGTATTGAAGGCCGTCTTCCATTGGTCCCCTTCCCTGACCAGGTTGTATGCCCCTCTTAAATCCAACTTAGAAAAAACCTTAGCCCCAACAATCTGGTTAAACAGGTCCGGGATCAGAGGAAGCGGATATGGGTCACGAATCGTGATACGGTTCAGCTCCCTGAAATCCAGACAAGGTCTTAAAGAACCATCTTTTTTCTTAACAAAAAAAAACCCAGCGGCAACAGGTGACTTCGAGGGTCTGATGTGTCCCTTTCTCAGGCTCTCAGAGATATAAGTACGCATAGCGACTCTTTCAGGTTGGGAGAGATTGTATAAACGTGATTTTGGCAGTTGGGCGCCTGGGATGAGATTAATAGGGCAGTCGTACTCCCGGTGTGGGGGCAACTCCTGGACACCACTCTCGGAAAACACATCTGAAAATTCAGAGAGAAAAGATGGCACAGTCTTGGTAGAAACCTCTGAAAGAGACGCCGTGAGGCAATTCTTGCTTGCCAATCAATGGTGGGGTTATGTTTAGTGAGCCAGGGTAGCCCCAACACTAGAGGAGTAGGTAATCCGCTTAAGACGTAACATGACATATCCTCAACATGAGCGTCACCCACAGTCAAACGGATATTGGGAACTATGCCCTTTAACGATCTTTGAGAAAGTGGAGCGGAATTGATAGCAAAAACAGGTATATCCTTTTCCAAAGTGCATACCTGGAAACCATGCGTTATTGCAAATTAATTATCAATGAGATTGACAGCTGCTCCACTATCTACAAAAATCTCACAAACAATGTTCTTGCTGTCTAGCGCCACCCTGGCACGTAGGAGAAAACGGGAACTACAAGTAAACGGCAAACCTTCAATTTCTGCATCAACCTTGCCAATAGTAGCAAATGGAAAGTTTTTAGAGGTTTTTTTTGTTTTTCTTTTATTACCCTCAGAAAACTCCATGAATCTCCTAGAGGGGCAAACATTAGCCAAATGATTTATACCCCCACAACAGAAACAAACCCTCCTCTGAGAGCTGAATCCTCTACTATCAGAGGCAAGCAAACCCAGATGCATGGCCTCCTCCTCAGAGGGGATTAAGAGAGACTGAGACCCCTGCGCACTGAATGAGACAGCCCCACTGTCCTTGGACTGAATATGACAGGAAGGAGTAGTCTCCTCTCTCTCTCTAAGACGCCTGTCAATACGAACAGCTAGAGACATGGCAGATTCTAACGAGGCTGGTCTCTCATGAAAAGCAAATGCATCTTTCAATCTTTCCGAAAGACCATGGCAAAATTGACTTCGGAGTGCAGCATCATTCCAACCAGTATCAGCTGCCCATCTCCGAAATTCTGAACAATATATCTCTGCGGACTGTTTACCCTGGCATAAAAGACGCAGTTTAGATTCAGCCAGAGCAATACGATTCGGGTCATCATATATCTGCCCCAGGGCTACAAAAAATTCATCCACCGATCGGAGGGGCCGTCCCCCAACCGGCAGCGAAAAGGCCCAAGACTGAGCGTTATCTTTGAACAGCGAGATGATGATCCCCATCCTCTGCTCCTCATCACCAGAGGAATGGGGAAGTAGGCGAAAATAGAGTTTGCAAGCCTCTCTAAAGCGAAAAAAATTCTCACTACCCCCGGAGAATGTATCCGGGAGCGAGATCTTAGGCTCGGAACAAACTCCATGAACGCCAGCAGAACCGGTCACCTTAAACTGAGACACAGTTTTACTGAGATCTGCTACCTCCAGCGAAAGACCTTGCATGCGGTCAATCAAGGCTGAAACCGGATCCATGCTTAAGACGGTTATGGCGGTTTATAATGTCACAGATGGTGTTGCAGAAAGCTGGAACTTATAAAGAAACATCCGACTGGCTTGATCACAAACTAAGGAGCATATGGGTGAGCCCTATAAAACCCCTAGAGCTCTCCCTGACTGCTATGCTCATGCAAAGGTCTTTATGGTAGACGATTGCATGCCCACGTACCTTATACTGTGTGACACCTGAAAACCCTATAATAGTGAGGGGACACGACCACCGGCTCCCTGCACTTAATACGGACGGAGTCAGGGTCACCTAGAATCAAGCCAGCAAGGAAACACAAATAAAGGAAAAGGACTTATCTGAGGAATCAGCAGTAGCAGTCTCCAGCAGTGAACAACTCATCCAGGAAGAAGTATAAACTGCAAAGTGAGGCAGTATGGGAGGGAATATAAAGGGAGACAATTAGTGTAAATAGGGGACAGCTGGGAGAAGGAAAGGAGATGACAAAGTGAAACCAAAACAAAGAACCTCATGCAAGAGGTAGAGAAGAATGTCTAACAGACCTTCTCACAGAATTGGAGGTGACAGTAGGGTCTGGTAGAGGACGTCCCCACTCCAGTACAGCCTGACACTGGGCTTTTTGACTAGGCCCATATGCAGCACGAGGCCCCAAAACGTCCTCATCTCGGCTGCACTGACCGGGGTCCAGCCACCGGGCCTAGCCAAAAACAAGCCCGGGTGTTGAGAAACGAACTGTTGGGCGTACAGGTTCGTCGGCTCCACCATCAGATTTACCAGTTCCTCACTGAAAAAAAAGACTGAAAAAGTCGTATTCAGTTAAGCCCACTGTGTAAATCTGGATTCCTGATTCACCAACAAAATCAGGAATTGCGGGCTCAAAGTTCTCTGGGGTAGACCAGACAAGTCCACCTACAGGGGACTCAGGTGAACTGACCTGGTGGGCCGGAAAACTAGTACGAGCCCCAGAGCAGCTCGTACTAGGCTGGCCCACAGGGTCCCTAGCATGGGGGTCCCCTCGATCCGCCTGGCGGCCTCTCCGCCGCCTTGGTGGCTCATCATCGCTTGATGATGAGGAGGATGCGGGTGACAACAGGAACGTGGGGTCATCCTCATCCTCACTGGGGCTCTCGGACTCAGAGGCAAGGAGGGCGTATGCCTCCTCGGCCGAGAATGTCCGGCGGGCCATAGGGGAGTGTGTGTCTGCGTGTGTATGTGCGTGTGTGTAAATCTTTATTAGGTGTGCATGTGTGGGGGGCACGGGTATTCACGCACTTACCCTATAGCTATAAGAAAAAAAAAAAAGATCCCTAACTAAAAAAAGTTAACAGTGGCCGGACGCAAAGAGCGCATGCAAATAAAAAACAAAAACAAAACTTGCACCCCCAAAAAGTGTGTGTGTGGGGAAGGGGGGGGCAGAAAGCTGCAGCACCCCTAGGGGGGTCTAGGGTCACACTGCTGTGGACCCCAGACAACCGATCAGGGGGCTCACAGACCCAAAAAGTTTTTTTTTATTTTTTTTTACCTAATCTAACCCTAAACTTGCCCTAACTACCCCTGCCTACACCTCCCACTACCTGCCTTCCCCTGCCTGTCCCTGCCTCCTAAGGTGCCTGATGGCACCAAAAACTCACAAGATGGTGGGCAGCGTGATCTCCTGCTGCTCTCCCCGCTTCACCGGAATGAGGGAGGAGAGCAGCGGCGGAGATTCAAACTTGCCGCGCTCCACCCACATGCCGCATGGGGACCAATCGCAGGCGATCCTGAGAGGTGATGTGATCGCCACCTCACAGGATCGCAGGACGGTGATTGGTGGTGTATAATCACACCACCGATCACCGTCCTTTCGGGGTTATCGGGTCATCAAAGACCCGAATAACCCGGAAACGCAGAAAACCACAGGTTTCAGCAGGCATTTGGTTCCGATCACCGCAGGCGGCGCTGCGGTGATCGACAATTCGCAGGACGTACCGGTACGCCCTGTGTCCTTAAGTACCAGGACATCAGGGCGTACCGGTACGCCCTATGTCCTGAAGAGGTTAAGCATGCAGCCTGAACATCCCCTAGTAATGAGCCCTTTAATGCCCCCAGTAGAATGGAAGAAGTAAAAAATAAAATACTTGAATCCCATTCTAAATCACTGTCTGTGGTGCAGGTCACAGGCCTTTTCCAGCCTCAGATGCCTATTTCCCTGTGCCATACTCCACTGTCTCATATAGTAGGCTGTGGACTATAAGGGTAAAGAGCAGGGCAGTTCACTTTTACTGCATAGGGAACACTGTAAAAACTGCGGAAGTGTGTTTTTTTTTCTTTTCAAATTCCGCCCCATCTGGAATTTTTTTCCAGCTTCCCACTACATCGTAGTAACATAGTTTCTAAGGCTGAAAAAAAGGCATAGGTTCATCCAGTTCAGCCTGCTAACCTGCAAGTTGATCCAGAGGAAGGCAGTTTTTTCCGCATTTTAGGGAAAAAAATTACTTCCCGACTCCAATCAGGCAATCAGAATAACTCCCTGGATCAACAACCCTTCTCTAGTAACTATAACCTGTAATATTATTACGCTCCAGAAATACATCCAGGCCCCTCTTGAATTCTTTTAGTTAATTCACCATCACCACCTCCTCAGGCAGAGTTCCATTGTCTTACTGCTCTTACCATAAAGAATCCTCTTCTATGTTTGTGCAGAAACCTTCTTTCCTCCAGATATAGAGGATGTCCCCTCATCACAGTCCTGGGAATAAATAGATGATGCGAGAGATCTCTGATACCTTATATATTTAGACATAGTTATCAAATCTCTCCCTCAGTCTTCTTTTTTCTAAACTGAATAACCGTAACTTTGATAACTTTTTGGGTACTGTAGTCCACCTTTTCCATTTATTACTTTAGTTGCCCTCCTCTGAACCCTCTTCCGCTCTGCTGTGCCTGTCTTGTTCAGAGGAGCCCAGAACTGTGCATAGTACTCCATGTGTGGTCTGACTAGTGATTTGTAAAGTGGTAGGACTATGTTCTCATCACAGGCATCTATGCCCCTTTTGATGCAACCCTATAATCGTATTGGCCTTGGCAGCAGCTGCGAGACACTGGTTGCTATAGTTAAGTTGGTTGTCCACTAAAATTCGGGTGACTTGTATTTTTTTCACCATGTGCATAACCTTACATTTGTCAGTGTTAAACCTCATCTGCCACTTCTCTACCCAAGCCTCCAATCTATCCAGATCCATCTGTAGCGATATACTGTCCTCTTCCGTGTTAATTACTTTACACAGTTTAGTGTCATCTGCAAAAATTTATATTTTACTGTGCAAGCCTTCTACAAGATCATTAATAAATATATTGAAGAGAATAGGGCCCAATACTGACCCCTGTGATGCCTCACTAGTGACAGCAACCCAATCTGAGTGTGTACCATTAATAACCACCCTCTGTTTTCTATCACTGAGCCACTTACCTACATACAGACATTTTCTCCCAGTCCAAATATTCTCGTTTCATATACTAACCTTTTATGTGGTACAGTATCAAATGCTTTGGAGAGGTCAAGATATACGACATCCATTGATTCGCTGCGCTCAAGGCTAGAACTTAACTCCTCATAGAAATTGATTCAATTAGTTTGAAAGGACCAATCCCCCATGAAGCTATGCTGATATGGCGTTATTTGCTTATTTTTATTGAAATATTCCAGAATGGCGTCTCTTAGAAAACCCTCAGTTTACCTGCCTATAGTTTCTGGACTCTGTTTTAGACCCTTTTTTGAATATTGGCACCACATTTGCTTAGCGCCAATCCTGTCACTATAGAGTCCATAATATTAGAAATAAAGGTCTGTCTAATACACTACTTAATTCTCTTATAATACAGGGGTGTATGGCATCTGGACCTGGTGATTTGTGTATTTTTATATTTTTAAGACGTCACAACACTTCCGCCTTGTTCAGACAAGCCATGTTTAATGGGGAGTTTACTTTGACACTCTGCATTTCATCTGACAGTTCAATTTCATCAGTGAATACAATGCAGAAAAAATATTTAATAGCTTTGCTTTCTCCTCATCTCTCTCTACAACTCCTCCCTCATCACTCTGCAAGGGCCAACACTCTCTGGTTTACACTTTTTACCATTTATATAATTGAAGAACAGTCTTTTACATATTCTATTTTTGTCAATGCTTCCTCACTACCTTCCTGTTTTAGCAATTCAAATGCTTTCTTTTTGCCATTCGTTGCTCCCTTTATAATTCTATTTATCCACATTGTTTTTTCTCTTGTTCCTCACCCTATTATTCCCGTATACGTAGTATGTACCTCTCACAATTAAAGTTTAGGATGCCTTTAAAAATATCCCATTTTGTGGCTGCATTCTTATTCCCAAGGACATTGTCCCAGTTAGTGAGGCTAATGGCCTCTCTTAGCTGGTCAATTTGTGCTTATGCAATATTAAATAGTGCAGTAATGATCCTCTGGCCATGCCCACATCATGCTGATTGACAGGGCCAGGCAGTGTTCACATCATCCTAACTGTCCCTGTCAATCAGCATGATGAGGGTGTGGCCAGAGGAGGGAGAACTGAGGCCTCTAGGAGTAGGAGCAACACCCCCATTGCTCCTAGAGGCAAATTTGCATAAAATAAAATTTCATTTTTTACAAAAACAAAGGCACATAGAAAGAGGGGACAAAGACTGTTAAGCTTCAGATAACATTAGCACATGTCTAAAGCCAGCCAGTTCAATAATCATGTTCCTGATGACAGAATCCCTTTAAATATTAGCTGTGCATTCTTTTTTCAATAAAGTTGTTACATTTTAAATTTAATGTTACTAATTTAGTTTCTTTAATTCCCTATAATGGTTGAGGTTAGGACTCTGACTGGGCCACTCCAGAAGGCGTATTTTCTTCTGTTTAAGCCATTCTGTTGTTGATTTACTTCTATGCTTTGGATCATTGTCCTGTTGCAACATCCATCTTCTGTTGAGCTTCAGCTGGTGGACAGATGGCCTTAAGTTCTCCTGCAAAATGTCTTGATAAACTTGGGAATTCATTTTTCCTTCGATGATAGCAATTCGTCCAGGCCCTGATGCAGCAAAGCAGCCCCAAACCATGATACCCCCACCACCATACTTCACAGTTGGGATGAGGTTTTGATGTTGGTGTGCTGTGCTTCTTTTTCTCCACACATAGTGTTGTGTGTTTCTTCCAAACAACTCAACTTTGGTTTCATCTGTCCACAGAATATTTTGCCAGTACTGCTGTGGAACATCCAGATGCTCTTGTGCAAACTGTAAACGTGCAGCAATGTTTTTTTTGGACAGCAGTGGCTTCCTCTGTGGTATCCTCCCATGAAATCTGTTCTTGTTTAGTGTTTTACATATCATAGATTCGCTAACAGGGATGTAAGCATATGCCAGAGACTTTTGTAAGTCTTTAGCTGACACTCTAGGATTCTTCTTCACCTCATTGAGCAGTCTGTGCTGTGCTCTTGCAGTCATCTTTACAGGATGGCCACTCCTAGGGAGAGTAGCAGCAATGCTGAAATTTCTCCATTTATAGACAATTTGTCTTACCGTGGACTGATGAACAGCAAGGTATTTGGAGATACTTTTATAACCCTTTCCAGCTTTATGCAAGACAACAATTCTTAATCGTAGGTCTTCTGAGAGCTCTTTTGCGCGAGGCATCATTCACATCAGGCAATGCTTCTTGTGAAAAGCAAACCCAGAACTGGTGTGTGTTTTTTATAGGGCAGGGCAACTGTAACCAATACCTCCAATCTCATCTCATTGATTGGACTCCTGTTGGCTGACACCTCACTCCAATTAGCTCTTGGAGATATCATTAGTCTAGGGGTTCACATACTTTTTCCACCTGTACTGTGAATGTTTACATAGTGTGTTCAATAAAAACATGGTAACATTTAATTCTTTGTGTGTTATTAGTTTAAGCAGACTGTGATTGTCTATTGTTGCGACTTAGATGAAGATCAGATCACATTTTATGACCAATTTGTGCAGAAATCCATATAATTCCAAAGGGTTCACATACTTTTTCTTGCAACTGTATGTGTGTGGTTGTGTGTAATTGGGGCACAAATGATTTTGATCACAATATATTTGCCAAGTAACTCATGTTAATTTATATAGTGAATTACTATACAGTGATTAAATATTGCCGTATTTTTTGCTTTATAAGACGCACCTGATATTAAGACGCACCTAGGTTTTTGTGGAGGAAATTAAAAAAATAAAATATTTTGAACCAAATGGTGTGCTTTTGGTGGGTTTTGAACTAATGAGAGGTCTGTGGATGGCGCACTGTTATGGGAAATCTGTGCATGATACTGTTATGGAGATCTGTGGATGACACTGTTATGGGGATCTGTGGAGGACACTTATAGGGGGATCTGTAGAGGACACTTATAGGGGGATCTGTAGAGGATACTTATAGGGAGATCCGTAGAGGACGCATATAGGGGGATCTGTGGAGGACATTGTTATTGTCACAGATAATGGGGAGGGGAAAACACCAGATAACACACAGAAGGAAATAGACCGGAGTCTAGGCCTCAAAGCTAACAGAGATGGATGGTGACCTCCTAGGAATCCCTAGACCCTTCCTGACTCCTGCCAATATGAGTAGACCCTGAAGGTGGAAATACTCATACACCGGAACCTTAGCCCTGGAGACCCCGGAAATTCCTAGGAGTGGTGGCAGGGAATGAGACTACTGGTTCCTTCCCAGAAGGAACAAGCGTCTCCCTGAGTACTAGAAAACAACAAACACAAGCGAACAACAACGTGCAAAACAAAATGCACTTAGCTTAAAGAAAAATGGAGGAGCAGGAGATCCAAAGGAACAACACACCAGCTCAACCAACTCCAGGAGGAAATATCAACCGCATGGTAAGCAGTGAGAGTCATAACTAAATAGAGCCTCAGTACTGACCACAAGCTGCACCTGACAAGAGGTGTGGTCATTACCAAACAACAACACTGCAAGGAGAAAATAGAGAGACTGTCAGATACCCTCATGTGCCGCCAGTCTCTCAGATCTTCTCACCTCTGTCATGGGAGGGACCATGACAGTTATAGGGGGATCTGTCGAGGACAATTATAGGGGGATCTGTGGAGGACAGTGTTATTGGGGGATCTGTGGAGGACACTAATTGGGGGATCTGTAGAGGACACTGTTATGGGGATCTGTGGATGACTCTGTTATGGGGGGATCTGACCCCATTACATTGGGCCCCAGTTATAGCAGCCCAGCCATTATATATAAAATGTATGCAGCAGCCCCTAGCAGTGCTGCTTTGCTAAACTAGCAGTAATCGCTTATCTGCTGCTGCATATACTTTATATGTGATGGCTGCTCTGACCGGGGCCTGGCTTAATGAAGTTCAGTAACTGCGCCGGGCCCCGCTACTACTCTGATAGCGCCCCTGTTTATATGTCACTGGCACATCGCAGGCCGCTTTGCATATGCAGCACAGCACGGCCTGCGATGTGCCAGCCATGTAATACTGCTCTATTCGCTTTATAAGACGCACGGCCGTTTCCCTCCCTCTTTTGGGTAAAAAAAGTGTGTATTATAAAGTGAAAAATGAGGTACCTACACACTATTATTGAACAAGACTTCACTATACAAACAGCAATGTCAGCAATGGTACCACAATACAAGGCACCATGACTACTACATACACACCATACTGTTACTGAATAATAACACAATGCAAAGACCAGTATTACTGCCATACAGTGGCCACAAAGTGATAGATATTAGGGTCCTTTCCCCAATTAAGCTTCCATTACTCATTTATAGTCGGTATTGTACCACTTTTATCTAGAATGACCCCCATTTCTTAGCTCTATTGTTTGTATATATAACGGTGTGCAGCCATTTTGTCTTTTGTAATTATGTTTGCTTCATGGATATGCACCTGTGATTCCGAAGGTTCTAGTCGAAATTTTCTTGCAATACATTGAGGGTAGCACCTCTTTTAGACTGAACACGCCCATCTACCTGAGACTTCTGAGCAGAGTACGTTTGTAGCTGGTTCCTACACTGCCCTCAATATTGTAGGCTTAAGTAAGTCCAAAGTGAGGCAGTAAATTTAGTGTTAGGGACCCATCTGCGGAAGCCACCTTAACGCCTGGTAGATGGGCCCGACACATATGTGCGCTAAGAGCTTCCATTACTCATTTATAGTCGGTATTGTACCACTTTTATCTAGAATGACCCCCATTTCTTAGCTCTATTGTCTGTATATATAACGGTGTGCAGCCATCTTGTTTTTTGTAATTATGTTTCCCCAATTAAAGAGGATCTTTAACTACAAAAAAAAATCGAAACTAAGCATACTGACATGTAGAGCGGCGCCCAGGGATCTCCCTGCACTTACTATTATCCCTGGGCGCCGCTCCGTTCTCCCGGTATAGGCTCTGGTATCTTCAGATTTTCGGCTCAACTGGGAGGAGCCTGCCAGCGTCTCCTTCTCCCAGGCTGGAGTGTTGGCCAATCGCAGCGCTCAGCTCATAGCCTGAGAGAGAAAAAAATGGAAACTAATAGACATATTTGATATCACCGCGTCTGTAATGACTGGCTCTATAAAAAAATATCACATGATCTATCCCATCAGGTGAATGCTGTAAAAAAAAAAATATATATATACCAAAACACC
This sequence comes from Bufo bufo, assembly GCF_905171765.1. NCBI lineage: Eukaryota > Metazoa > Chordata > Amphibia > Anura > Bufonidae > Bufo > Bufo bufo. The sequence goes on from NC_053394.1 coordinate 213,001,612, forward strand.
AATTTTTTTGTCACCTCACCTCCCATAAAACATAGGGGATCATTTATTAAGACTGGCATTTTAGACGCCGGTCTTAATAAGCGCTTTAGCTGGCAGCAGGGTTGCCAACCATCCAGAAATTCCAGGACAGTTCGTAAAAATAGGCAACTTTTTTCCTGTGTCCATGAAAAAAAATAGATATGTCCGTGATTTGTTTTTAGGCTGATGGTACTTGAGCAGGTTATTTTTGTGGTAATTATTATTATTTCAAAGTTTCCAATTAACACTAGTTGTTTTTATCAGTATATTGAGCTATAGAAATGTATTACTTATAATTTTTATTATTCATTATGGTTTTCCAATTTGTCGGTAAAAAATGTTGTCTGTCTGTGATTTTTGGATAAGGCCTCTTTCACACTTGCGTTGTTGGGATCCGGCATGCACTTCCGTTGCCGGAGGTGCCTGCCGGATCCGTAACAACGCAAGTGTACTGAAAGCATTTGAAGACGGAACCGTCTTCCAAATGCTTTCAGTGTTACTATGGCACCCAGGACGCTATTAAAGTCCTGGTTGCCATAGTAGGAGCGGGGAGCGGGGGAGCGGTATACTTACAGTCCGTGCGGCTCCCCGGGCGCTCCAGAATGACGTCAGAGCGCCCCATGCGCATGGATGACGTGATCCATGTGATCACGTGATCCATGCGCTTGGGGCGCCCTGACGTCACTCTGGAGCGCCCGGGGAGCCGCACGGACGGTAAGTATGCTGCTCCCCTGCTTCCCGCTACACTTACCATGGCTGTCAGGACTTTAGCGTCCCGGCAGCCATGGTAACTATTCAGAAAAAGCTAAACGTCGGGTCCGGCAATGCGCCGAAACGACGTTTAGCTTAAGGCCGGATCCGGATCAATGCCTTTCAATGGGCATTGATCCCGGATCCGGCCTTGCGGCAAGTCTTCAGGATTTTTGGCCGGAGCAAAAAGCGCAGCATGCTGCGGTATTTTCTCCGGCCAAAAAACGTTCCGTACCGGAACTGAAGACATCCTGATGCATCCTGAACGGATTACTCTCCATTCAGAATGCATTAGGATAATCCTGATCAGTATTCTTCCGGCATAGAGTCCCGACGACGGAACTCTATGCCGGAAGACAAGAACGCAGGTGTGAAAGAGCCCTTACTTGTCCAGTAAAAAGAAAGATTCCAGTTGGCAACCCTGGCTGGCAGTGAATCCACCGCTTATGTAGAGGAGCCAGCTTTTACATAACTTCGGCGCATCCACCACCAGTCTAAATCTACGCGTGTTTCCTTTCTGGCTTAAATTTAGACCATTTTCTACACGTAGAAAATGATGAATGAGACAGGTCTACTGACCCGTCCCTGCCCACAGGCCTGCCTTTTAGACCTGGTGTGAGCAGGGAAAAAGATTGCAGATTGGTTATTTGGGCCGCAATCTGCGCCAGACATACGCCTGATATAGGTGTATTTCTGATAGTAAATGACCCCCATAATATCAAGGGATCAAAAAGTCGTATGTACCCCAAAACATCATCTGAGGTTAGCCCCTTTAAAATGCAGAGTGTTGTGCACGTATGAAATATTGACAACATTAGCCATGATGAGGACGTTTGATGGAAATCGCAGGGGTTGGGACCAGCACAATCCTACAAAATAGGGTACAGACCGGTATACAGCCTTCGAACAGGGTGGTGCACGCAGATAGACATCCTGACAGAGGGCCCAACTTTTTTACAATTCAACAATAATACCCTGCACTCGCCAGTAATCCCTGAAAAATATTTAAAAAAAAACCCAGACAGGCAGGTTACAGACTGCAGTAACATGGCTGACTGACTAAATCCACCAACTTTCCAAAAAAACTACTGGCGAGTGCAGGGGATTCCTGGATTGTCTGGAGGCCGGGAACTGAACTAAAGTTTAAAACTTGCACAAAAGCAAGTTACAAATAAACAATACTGGGATGTTAGGTGCCAGGGATTAAGGGGATAAAAAAACAACACCAACCGAATGAATTAAAAAACCAAAAAGGGTAAAGAAACGTTACTTCGGGAAACATTAGCACATGTCTAACAGCAGCCATTTTCGAGCACATGATCCTCCTGACAGAAGCACTGCACATTACTGTTTTAACTTTAAAAGTACTATACTGCTTACCTCAACGTGACGATGAGCCTTTCCTCAGGAGTAATGCTGCGCCTCATATTGGTGTCCATGAAGGTAAGGACAGTACGTAGAGACGACAGCAAGCGATCAAATGTAGGCACTGTCATCCGACAGAAGGAATAAAACTTCGCAGGATGCAGGCGCAGATCTTGGTAGAGGGAATGAAAATGTCCTTTCCGGTACCGTTGGGAAACTATAGGATGGACCCAAAATCGTCGCCTTCTACTCGGTTCCTCAGGCAACTGCGCGGACCACATTGCCCGGAAACAAGCCAATGCAGTAAGAACTCTTCCTCTGAATCAGACATGGTGAAACAGCAAAGAGAAGCAGCCAAATGAATCTCTGTACTCTGTGAAGACTACAGAAAATGGCCACAAATGCATACTCAGGTGACCCTCATTTATACCAGTATCCTGGGTGGAGTTATTAAAATTACATTTTTTTCACCATGAAAATGAATTCAGGCGGGCCGCAAAAAAAACGGGAACACGGACACACGGAAGCACAACGGAAGCAAAAACGGTCACGGATCACGGAACAACGGAACCACGTTTTGCGGACCGCAAAAAAATACGTTCGTGTGCAGGAGGCCTAAGGCTGAGGTTTCCTCAGTTCTGTGTCAGCTCTCCTGGTGTGTGTTGTCTTGTCCTGCTCTGCTCCTGGTTTGTACTCTTTCTCCCATGCTGCTGACCCATGGGATCCGTGTCTGTCTGTCTGTGCTCTGTGGGTTTCCCTACTTGTTCATTAACGTCGTCTGTCTGTTATCTGTTCTGCCTATTATGTTTTAGTCATTTTGTTTTGTATTCATATGTCTGTGTTCAGCAAGCCTTTGCAGCAGAGTGGCATGACAAGGCCATGCAGTTTACTACTGGTGGAGCAAGTCCTTCTCTGCTCATTGCCACTCCTGCTCCCTTGCATGAACTCCTGCTTGTGTTATTATTTGCCCTGTTTTGTATTTACCTGTCTGTTATGTTTGCCTATGTGCCGTCGGTACCTTCTGGTACCTGTTGTCCATTCGCTCCTGCTGTCACTGTCTAGTTCACGCTCCAGAGTGGACCCTGGCAACTTCCTGTGGCTAAGTCTAACCCTACCATCTAGGGCTCTAGTGAAAACCAGGAGTTGCTTAGTTACGCCCCTCTAGACAGTGGCGCAGTGGGGGGTTTCTCCCACTGTGCTGATGGTACATAGAGCTCATGTTTTCTCTGTGCTGTTTTTCATGTTTTTGTCTGTGCAATAAACTCTTATGTGTCTGTACCTGATTTCTGTTTATTGCATGACTACGCAGTGGTCTCTCCTGGGACCTCCAACTCGTGACAACCATGGAGCCAAAATTTTGGCAAAAAAAATTGGCAAACCAACCAGAAGTCCTATACACTCACCTAAAGAATTATTAGGAACACCTGTTCTATTTCTCATTAATGCAATTATCTAGTCAACCAATCACATGGCAGTTGCTTCAATGCATTTAGGGGGGTGCTCCTGGTCAAGACAATCTCCTGAACTCCAAACTGAATGTCAGAATGGGAAAGAAAGGTGATTTAAGCAATTTTGAGCGTGGCATGGTTGTTTGTGCCAGACGGGCCGGTCTGAGTATTTCGCAATCTGCTCAGTTACTGGGATTTTCACACACAACCATTTCTAGGGTTTACAAAGAATGGTGTGAAAAGGGAAAAACATCCAGTATGCGGCAGTCCTGTGGGCAAAAATGCCTTGTGGATGCTAGAGGTCAGAGGAGAATGGGCCGACTGATTCAAGCTGATAGAAGAGCAACGTTGACTGAAATGACCACTCGTTACTACTGAGGAATGCAGGAAAGCATTTGTGAAGCCACAACACGCACAACCTTGAGGCGGATGGGCTACAACAGCAGAAGACCCCACCGGGTACCACTCATCTCCACTACAAATAGGAAAAAGAGGCTACAATTTGCACGAGCTCACCAAAATTGGACTGTTGAAGACTAGAAAAATGTTGCCTGGTCTGATGAGTCTCGATTTCTGTTGAGACATTCAAATGGTAGAGTCCGAATTTGACGTAAACAGAATGAGAACATGTATCCATCATGCCTTGTTACCACTGTGCAGGCTGGTGGTGGTGGTGTAATGGTGTGGGGGATGTTTTCTGGGCAAACTTTAGGCCCCTTAGTGCCAATTGGGCATCGTTTGAATGCCACGGGCTACCTGAGCATTGTTTCTGACCATGTCCATCCCTTCATGACCACCATGTACCCATCCTCTGATGGCTACTTCCAGCAGGATAATGCACCATGTCACAAAGCTCGAATCATTTTAAATTGGTTTCTTGAGCATGACAATGAGTTCACTGTACTAAAATGGCCCCCACAGTCACCAGATATCAACCCAATAGAGCATCTTTGGGATGTGGTGGAACGGGACCTTCGTGCCCTGGATGTGCATCCCTCAAATCTCCATCAACTGCAAGATGCTATCCTATCAATATGTGCCAACATTTCTAAAGAATGCTATCAGCACCTTGATGAATCAATGCCACGTAGAATTAAGGCAGTTCTGAAGGCAAAAGGGGGTCCAACACCGTATTAGTATGGTGTTCCTAATAATTCTTTAGGGGAGTGTAAGTTAGTTATAAAGTAATGTATCCTACAGTATGAGCCAATAATAAACTACTCTAGTTCTTAGCTGTCCAAATTTAAGAAAGCATTAATATGTTCAATTTATTTTTATTTCCTCTACTTGTGGGTCTGCAGTAGACCAATAGTTTAATTTTATGGTTTATTGTGGCGTTTTTGTTTTTTTGTAGTGTTTTGCAGATGGGCCCACCCAAGGTGGTAAGTAGATTGCAAAGGCAACCCAAGTCGTGAAATACAAGATGGCATATCTACAGTGAATCAGGCCTGCAGCCTGGTGGTAGCAATGATGATGATATCATCTCTATCCTCTGACACAGTGGTCCCCAATAGAGATGAGCGAACCCAAAACACCGAATTTTGGGGTGTTCATGACACGGACCCGAACCCGAACATTTTCGTAAATGTCCGGGTTCGGGTTTGGTGTTCAGCGCTTTCTTGGCGCTTTTTGAAAGGCTGCAAAGCAGCCAATCAACAAGCGTCATACTACTTGCCCCAAGAGGACATCACAGCCATGCCTACTATTGGCATGGCTGTGATTGGCCAGTGCAGCATGTGACCCAGCCTCTATTTAAGCTGGAGTCACGTAGCGCCGCACGTCACTCTGCTCTGATCAGTGTAGGGATAGGATGCAGCTGCTGCTGTTAGGGCCAGATTAGGCAGGGATTTACTTACTGAAGTGATCAATGTGTATCATACAACCTCTGCAATTCAATTGCTCACTGTTTTAAGGCTGCCCAGAGCGTTTTTCAGTCACTTTTTTCTGGGGTGATCGGCGGCCATTTTGTGTCTTGTGGTGCGCCAGCACAAGCTGCCACCAAGTCCATTTTTAACCATCAATAGTGTGTTTTTTTTTTTTTTGCTATATCCTACAGCAGGGGCTTGGCTGTGCTTGCTATTTTATTGAGGGGTAAAATACAATTGCCGAAATAGCAGTACCCTAAATCTGGTGTTTCAGCTGTGGCTAGCCAATTGTAATACTGTCTGCTGTCTGCCGAAGCACAGTTTTTGTTCTGGGTTGAATACAATTCCCAAGTTAGCAATTCCCTAAATAATTGTTTTCTGCTGTATCAGGCCAAGTTTAAATCTATCCATAAAAGGGTATATTACATTGAAGGTGCGGATAGGGTCATTCTCAATAACTTCAAACGCTTCCATGCATCACCAAGTCTAATTCTGTCCGTAAACGTATACCTGTCATCCACCGCCAAAATACTAGGCATCCAATTTATACTGAGCTAAATCTGTGGTTACTGCTGTGCCTGGCAAAGTTATTTGGTGTCTGCCAAAGCACAGTTTTTGTTCTGGGTTGAATACAATTCCCAACTTAGCAATTCCCTAAATAATTGTTTTCTGCTGTATCAGGCCAAGTTTAAATCTATCCATAAAGGGGTATATTAGATTGAAGGTGCAGATAGGGTCATTCTCAATAACTTCCAACGCTACTGTGCATCACCAAGTCTGTGGTTACTGCTGTGTCTGGCAAAGTTATTTAGTGTCTGCCCAAGCACAGTTTTTGTTCTGGGTTGAATACAATTCCCAACTTAGCAATTCCATAAATAATTATTTTCTGCTGTATCAGGCCAAGTTTAAATCTATCCATAAAAGGGTATATTAGATTGAAGGTGCGGATAGGGTCATTCTCAATAATAATTTCAAACGCTACCGTATATCACCAAGTCTAATTCTGTCTGTAAACGTATACCTGTCATCCACCGCCTAAATAATAGGCCTACAATTTATATTCAGCTAAATCTGTGGTTACTGCTGTGCCTGTATTAGTGTAATATGGTACCTAAGTAGATAGCTAGATAGTGTTAGGTGCCTGTAAAAAAGGCCTGAATTTGAATTCAATACATTGGGCCCAAATTTTTTTTTATTATTGTGGTGAACAGTAACAATGAGGAAAACATCTAGTAAGGGACGCGGACGCGGACATGGTCGTGGTGGTGTTAGTGGACCCTCTGGTGCTGGGAGAGGACGTTGCCGTTCTGCCACAGCCACACGTCCTAGTGAACCACCTACCTCAGGTCCCAGTAGCCGCCAGAATTTACAGCGATATTTGATGGGGCCCAATGCCGTTCTAAGGATGGTAAGGCCTGAGCAACTACAGGCATTAGTCAATTGGGTGGCCGACAGTGGATCCAGCACGTTCACATTATCTCCCACCCAGTCTTCTGCAGAAAGTGCACAGATGGCGCCTGAAAACCAAGCCCATCAGTCTGTCACATCACCCCCATGCATATCAGGGAAACTGTCTGAGCCTCAAGTTATGCAGCAGTCTCTTATGCTGTTTGAAGACTCTGCTGGCAGGGTTTCCCAAGGGCATCCACCTAGCCCTTCCCCAGCGGTGGAAGACATAGAATGCACTGACGCACAACCACTTATGTTTCCTGATGATGAGGACATGGGAATACCATCTCAGCACGTCTCTGATGATGACGAAACACAGGTGCCAACTGCTGCGTCTTTCTGAGTGTGCAGACTGAACTGGAGATCAGGGAGGAAGACTGGGTGGAAGACGATGCAGGGGACGATGAGGTCCTAGACCCCACATGGAATGAAGGTCGTGCCACTGACTTTCAGAGTTCTGAGGAAGAGGCAGTGGGGAGACCGAGCCAACAGCGTAGCAAAAGAGGGAGCAGTGGGCAAAAGCAGAACACCCGCCGCCAAGAGAGTCCGTCTGCTACTGGCCACCGCCATCTGGGACCGAGCACCCCAAAGGCAGCTTCAAGGAGTTCCCTGGCGTGGCAGTTCTTCAAACAGTGTGCTGACGACAAGACCCGAGTGGTTTGCACGCTGTGCCATCAGAGCCTGAAGCAAGGCATTAACGTTCTGAACCTTAGCACAACCTGCATGACCAGGCACCTGCATGCAAAGCATGAACTGCAGTGGAGTAAACACCTTAAAAACAAGGAACTCACTTAGGCTCCCCCTGCTACCTCTTCTGCTGCTGCCGCCTCGGCCTCTTCCTCCGCCTCTGGGGGAACGTTGGCACCTGCCGCCCAGCAAACAGAGGATGTACCACCAACACCACCACCTCCGTCACCAAGCATCTCAACCATGTCACACGGCAGCGTTCAGCTCTCCATCTCACAAACATTTGAGAGAAAGCGTAAATTCCCACCTAGCCACCCTCGATCCCTGGCCCTGAATGCCAGCATTTCTAAACTACTGGCCTATGAAATGCTGTCATTCAGGCTGGTGGACACAGACAGCTTCAAATAGCTCATGTCGCTTGCTGTCCCACAGTATGTTGTTCCCAGCCGCCACTACTTCTCCAAGAGAGCCGTGCCTTCCCTGCACAACCAAGTATCCGATAAAATCAAGTGTGCACTGTGCAACGCCATCTGTGGCAAGGTCCACCTAACCACAGATACGTGGACCAGTAAGCACGGCCAGGGACGCTATATCTCCCTAACTGCACACTGGGTAAATGTAGTGGCGGCTGGGCCCCAGGCGGAGAGCTGTTTGGCGCACGTCCTTCCGCCGCCAAGGATCGCAGGGCAACATTCTTTGCCTCCTGTTGCCTCCTCCTCCTACTCGGCTTCCTCCTCCTCTTCTTCCACCTGCTCATCCAGTCAGCCACACACCTTCACCACCAACTTCAGCACAGCCCGGGGTAAACGTCAGCAGGCCATTCTGAAACTCATATGTTTGGGGGACAGGCCCCACACCGCACAGGAGTTGTGGCGGGGTATAGAACAACAGACCGACGAGTGGTTGCTGCCGGTGAGCCTCAAGCCCAGCCTGGTGGTGTGCGATAATGGGCGAAATCTCGTTGCAGCTCTGGGACTAGCCGGTTTGACGTACATCCCTTGCCTGGCACATGTGCTGAATTTGGTGGTGCAGAAGTTCATTCACAACTACCCCGACATGTCAGAGCTGCTGCATAAAGTGCGGGCCGTCTGTGCGCGCTTCCGGCGTTCACATCCTGCCGCTGCTCGCCTGTCTGCGCTACAGCGTAACTTCGGCCTTCCCGCTCACCGCCTCATATGCGACCTGCCCACCAGGTGGAACTCCACCTTGCACATGCTGGACAGACTGTGCGAGCAGCAGCAGGCCATAGTGGAGTTTCAGCTGCAGCATGCACGGGTCAGTCGCACTGCGGAACAGCACCACTTCACCACCAATGACTGGGCCTCCATGCGAGACCTGTGTGCCCTGTTGCGCTGTTTCGAGTACTCCACCAACATGGCCAGTGGCGATGACGCCGTTATCAGCGTTACAATACCACTTCTATGTCTCCTTGAGAAAACACTTAGGGCGATGATGGAAGAGGAGGTGTCCCAGGAGGAGGAGGAGGAGGAGGAAGAGGGGTCATTTTTAGCACTTTCAGACCAGTCTCTTCGAAGTGACTCAGAGGGAGGTTTTTTGCAACAGCAGAGGCCAGGTACAAATGTGGCCAGCCAGGGCCCACTACTGGAGGACGAGGAGGACGAGGATGAGGAGGAGGTGGAGGAGGATGAGGATGAAGCCTGTTCACAGCGGGGTGGCACCCAACGCAGCTCGGGCCCATCACTGGTGCGTGGCTGGGGGGGAAACGCAGGACGATGACGATACGCCTCCCACAGAGGACAGCTTGTCCTTACTTCTGGGCAGCCTGGCACACATGAGCAACTACATGCTGCAGTGCCTGCGCAACGACAGCAGAGTTGCCCACATTTTAACGTGTGTGGACTACTGGGTTGCCACCCTGCTGGATCCCCGGTACAAAGACAATGTGCCCACCCTACTTCCTGCACTGGAGCGTGATAGGAAGATGCGCGAGTACAAGCGCACATTGGTAGACGCGCTACTGAGAGCATTCCCAAATGTCACAGGGGAACAAGTGGAAGCCCAAGGCGAAGGCAGAGGAGGAGCAAGAGGTCGCCAACGCAGCTGTGTCACGGCCAGCTCCTCTGAGGGCAGGGTTAGCATGGCAGAGATGTGGAAAAGTTTTGTCACCACGCCACAGCTAACTGCACCACCACGTGATACGGAACATGTTAGCAGGAGGCAACATTTCACTAACATGGTGGAACAGTACGTGTGCACACCCCTCCACGTACTGACTGATGGTTCGGCCCCATTTAACTTCTGGGTCTCCAAATTGTCCACGTGGCCAGAGCTAGCCTTTTATGCCTTGGAGGTGCTGGCCTGCCCGGCGGCCAGCGTTTTGTCTGAACGTGGATTCAGCACGGCAGGGGGCGTCATTACAGACAAACGCAGCCGCCTGTCTACAGCCAATGTGGACAAGCTGACGTTCATAAAAATGAACCAAGCATGGATCCCACAGGACCTGTCCATCCCTTGTGCAGATTAGACATTTATAACTACCTCCCCTTAACCATATATTATTGTACTCCAGGGCACTTCCTCATTTAATCCTTTTTTTATTTTCATTTTACCATTATATTGCGGGGCAACCCAAAGTTGAATGAACCTCTCCTCTGTCTGGGTGCCGGGGCCTACAAATATCTGACAGTGGCCTGTTCCAGTGTTGGGTGACATGAAGCCTGATTCTCTGCTATGACATGAAGCCTGAATCTCTGCTATGGGACCTCTCTCCTCTGCCTGGGTGCCGGGGCCTAAAAATATCTGACAGTGGCCTGTTCCAGTGTTGGGTGACATGAAGCATGATTCTCTGCTATGACATGAAGCCTGATTCTCTGCTATGGGACCTCTCTCCTCTGTCTGGGTGCCGGGGCCTAAAAATATCTGACAATGGCCTGTTCCAGTGTTGGGTGACATGAAGCCTGATTCTCTGCTATGACTTGAAGCCTGATTCTCTGCTATGGGACCTCTCTCCTCTGTCTGGGTGCCGGGGCCTAAATATCTGACAATGGCCTGTTTCAGTGGTGTGTGACGTGAAGCCTGATTCTCTGCTATGACATGAAGCCTGATTCTCTGCCATGAGACCTCTCTCCAATTGATATTGGTTAATTTTAATTTATTTTATTTTTATTTTAATTAATTTCCCTATCCACATTTGTTTGCAGGGGATTTACCTACATTTTGCTGCTTTTGCAGCCCTCTAGCCCTTTTCTGGGCTATTTTACAGCCTTTTTAGTGCCGAAAAGTTCGGGTCCCCATTGACTTCAATGGGGTTCGGGTTTGGGGCGAAGTTCGGGTCGAGTTCGGATCCCGAACCCGAACATTTCCAGGAAGTTCGGCCGAATTTCTCGAACCCGAACATCCAGGTGTTCGCTCAACTCTAGTCCCCAACCTTTTTTGCACCAAGGACCAGTTTCATGCAAGACAATTTTCCCAGGGACCGGGTGGGATGGGGTGGTGGTGGAGTTCTGGGGCGGGGCTTAGGGGGTACTGATCGGTGCTGACTGATTCACGCGCATAACAAAACACAAGGTGCATATTAAAATATATAACACTATATAACAATGGGGTAAATGGCATCAGGTACATGCTGGAGTAACTTGCTGTTAATATGAGGCACATTGTTTTATCAATTTGGACCTGCATGTGCCTCACATTAATAGTAAGTAACCTCATCATGTGTACCTCACATTAATGGTTAACCCAATGTTGCCCATTATTTGATGAGGTGCTTGGGGCCACTTACTTTTAATGTCAGGTACATAGGGGCACTAATGTAATAGCACCATGTACCTCAGATTAATAATAGGTGACCCCATCTTCTCAAATTTTGGCTACTGGCAATATTGCGGTTAATGAGTCACATTAACCCCAAATCGTGCTGGCTGCCTGATACATGTTTTTTGCCTGCCTTTATTTTGAGGCAGGCTAATAATCTTGCAGTGTGTGGGACGGGAACTTGCGCCGGCTGCTTCTCAGAGCACTAATGGCTGGGACTGGAGAACACAAGACTCAGGAGGAGGAGGCTGCCGCTGCTGCCGTTCACCGAGCACACTAGCTGAGACGGCCCTCCCCCGTCCCTCCTCCTACTTTAATATTAGCCACACATTCATTCGTGGCAGTGGTGCGGGCAGCGTCAGAGCCCGCTCATTTTATTGGGCTCTGTGGTGGCCGCGTCATGGGAGGGAGGGATTCCCGTCCTCCGTCTCTCCCTCCTTCTCCACTGACTCTGGCCACTCTGATGTGCACGTCGGACGTGCATGTGTAGTGTCCCACAAGGTGAATGTGGGCACTACACAAGGGTCAATTGGGCCACGTTGTTCTCCACCTCCTGTGGAACAGTGGCAGTGTATTTCTCAGTACATTTTAATGTGTATTTAATGTGTATTTTTCCCTGTGATATGTGCAGCAGGCCTATTAGGGTGTAGTTAGGCATCCTAGGCACTCGGGGGAGCCAGTGAACGTTTAGTATAAATACTTAGACCCAGAGAGGGAGGAGTTAGTCTGTAGTCAGGAGTCTGTGGAGACAGAAGTGAGAGGGCACCAGCCAGAGATATGCTGAGGGCCTCCTCCTGACATGCCGCTAGATAGTCCGGGCTTCTAGTTGCAACCAGGAGGCTATTGGAAAGAATTCCAGCCTGCCTGTAGAACATGAGCCATAGTTAGCTCAGAAGATTTACCCCAAGAGAAGAGTTACCTCCTGGGAGAAACCTGCAGTTCCCACAAGCCAAGCAGAGCCAGTGTTTCCAGCTAGTACAAGTAAGCTGAAGGGCAGAAGGAGTAGTAATGTAAAGCAAGGATGAATACCTGAGGAAGATTGTTCACCAAGGATAAAAGCCAGCATTGAGGTATCCGGGCCTTGGGATAAAAACCAGACAGGAGTTCAAAGGAACAGTGTACACTATTTCTGAGGAGAAGGTACAGCCTGATTCTGAGTGTGTTGTTGTTTACCTTCTTAGTATCTTGCAAGGAACAGTATACCTGCCATAATTGTGAAAGCCTGCTTGTGAAGTGTATCTAATATGTGGAACTGAATTGACATCCAACTGTACAAAGTTGAACTGTTTTCAAGTAAAGCAAAGTTTGGTTCACCATACCATCTGTGTACCTCACTTATTACAACTATAAATCGGTGTGTCACCGTTACAGGCATTGGCGTCACGAATCTTAAAGGGACCTTGCCCCAGGCACATAAAACACCTGCAACATCCAGGGCACCTCATCCACCACCAGGCCTGGTCCCTAAATACAGAGTGTGCCCCAGAGGACTCTTGTGCCAGCCTCTCCTTCACTGCTATACGCCTGCCCAGGGTTTTCCTACAGAACTGTGAGTAAAACTCGCTTGCCCAAAAACCGGGACCTCACTATCGCAATACACTGCAGGTCTGGCATGCTGCATAAATTGGCGTCACGAACAGGATACGATCATTCCTGCGCCATTGCAGAAGATAAACTGTGTGCCATTATATGCCCATAAAGTGATTAAACCCTACTTGTTTATTGAAGAAAAATAGCTGGGCCAAAGGACTGTAAAATTTGCGGTGTGAAACTGTATTTTGTGGACTGTTTTGCTGTTTTGAAGCCACCGCTTGCTGTCAGTGAATAGACAGCGTTTGCTTAAAGATGGCCGCCTAAACTGGCTGAAATTAATTGCTGCGCCATCTCTATCTGTTGTTTGGCGGGAAAAATTGGCGCCTTCTGCTAAAAAGTGCGGGAAAGGCTGTATGTCCGCGCCACCGCCCTGTCTGCAAATTTACATGTCTGCTGAAATGGACTCCGCCTCCCCCATGTTGGAGTAGTAGTAGTAGTAGGCCCTGTCGCTCACCAGAGAAGGATCGAGCATGTTGAAGAGTGAGGACTGCTCTAATCTTACGTCGGCACCTGTTGGATTACAGATGGATCCTAATACTATGGAGCAAGAGGAAGCTCCACCGGCCTACTATCCGGGACCGGAGAGACCCACCTGTCTGTCGCCAAGGGCACAGTCTGAGCCTTACTATGGCTCATGGAAAGACTTCCACAGGCCCTCGATGCAATGGTCGGCACTGATGGCAGAAGTGCGGGAGGCCGCGATTAAAAAGACTACTCAAACTAAAATTTACTTTGAGGAATTGGCGAAAAATGTATACGAGCGCCACACTGCCACCCAACCCCGCCTGGAAAGGAGAATGGGGTTGGTAGTGGCCTTTGACAAGGACTGAGGCTTCGGTTTTTTTAAAGACTACACTACCGGCAGGGATCTCTACGTAAACCGCAGATCCGTCAAACGGAGCTACCTCCCGGAACATCTGCATAACCTCCGCGAGGGAGAGGAGGTAGAGTTTACCCCTGCCAAGGGCCTGCGAGGCCCCTACGCCACCGCTGTGACCCGGCCCAAGCCGAAAGCGGAAGATTGGGAGGAGGACGAAGATTTTGCCCGTCCGGAACCTGCACCGGAACGTCCTATGACACCTACCCATACCACCTTCCAGGAGCGGGGCTCGTTTATTGGACCAAATGTATTTTGGCAGCCGACCGTGGTGGAGAAATGGGTAAGCCCGCACCCGTCACCTGAATTACCCCGCCGGGAAAAGACTATAAAAGAACTGGAGAATCTAGAGCGATTTCATGCTGCCCTGGAAAACATACGTAAAGGGAAAAGAGCAGACGCGGCACCCGAACCTGCAGCGGCCGCGCAAGACAAGCCGGATTTCTTACCTGCACCCGCGGTGACGACAGAGGACTCCAGCAGTGACGCAGAGCCTGAGAGTTTGGACGACCAGATCCTCCGACTTGAACTTCAGTTGCGAGGCCTGCTCCAGCTTGCCACCTCAAGGATACTGTCTCCGCCACTGAGGAAAAAGAGTGAGGTTAAAGACTCAGACGTCTCTGAGCCAAAGGTAAAGGTGTCTATCCCTACCAGACTGCCATCTATAGTGACTGCAGCCGCGATAGGGCCCCCAAGGAGACTCACCTATTCCGTACACCGTTGCGTACAATCAGTAATCCCTGAACCGACGGAACCGCCTGCTGCGGTTGTACCTAGACCAGTGGAGCAGCCTACAATCATAATGCCTGGGCCTATGCGGCCACCGACCATAATTACCCCTAGGCCTATGGGCCTATACCAATTAGGGGTCCATTCATGCTGCAATTGCCACCAAATACCATTTTATGGGCCCATCCGCATGTTGATCCTCGATGCAGGCCCAATTTACAAACTGAACCAGGAAGTGCCACTGATGTACCAAGTGGATTTGACACACACCTGTGAGTAGGCCTGCCAGGCCACTATGTGATTTCTTTTATCAAGGGACCTTACTAAAGAGGATTTAACCCTTTCAGGACAGGAGTCTTTTGTTTTGGCCCTATGTTGCTGTTGCCAGTTACCCACGGCTCAGTGGTGGTGGTAGGCCACTGAAAATACCAAAAGCACCAAGGCCATACTGTTTACAGGACCCCCTGCCTGCTTCAAGAACTTAAAGCCAAGTTGTGCCTGTTTTATTTTGCACCTTAACCCTTTTAACCCCCTTTTCAGGTTGATTAAGTGACAAAACAGCACTTATTTTATACGCCATTTTAAATAATGTGGACTTTTATGTACTGTGACTTTTATATGCAACTCATACTTCAAGAAAATGTGCCCAGAGATGACTCTAATTTATGTGGGCCTCTGAGATGCTGTTTTATTATGGGACTACTATATTTTATTATGGACAATTATACTTCAATCTTATTATGGACTATCCTGGTATCCCTGATACGCTGCACCAGGTCAGCGCCCCCTGTTCCCTTATACTATCCTGAGAGAAGAGAACGACGCCCCTTTTCACCGGACTTGTTCCTTAACCAGCGGAACTGCCTGATATATGTATGTGTATTTGCAAATGTAGATGTGTGTTCCTGCTTTGCATTATTTTTGTCTTTCAGGTGCAGTTTCCCAGCTGGGTAGGGCCCCTTTTATGTTGCGCCGAGGACGGGCAACGTCACAGCAACGGGGTATGTAGTGTCCCACTAGGTGAATGTGGGCACTACACAAGGGTCAATTGGGCCACGTTGTTCTCCACCTCCTGTGGAACAGTGGCAATGTATTTCACAGTACATTTTAATGTGTATTTAATGTGTATTTTTCCCTGTGATATGTGCAGCAGGCCTATTAGAGTGTAGTTAGGCATCCTAGGCACTAGGGGGAGCCAGTGAACACTTAGTATATATATTTAGACCCAGACAGGGAGGAGTTAGTCTGTAGTCAGGAGTCTGTGGAGACAGAAGTGAGAGGGCACCAGCCAGAGATATGCTGAGGGCCTCCTCCTGACATGCCGCTAGATAGTCCGGGCTTCTAGTTGCAACCAGGAGGCTATTGGAAAGAATTCCAGCCTGCCTGTAGAACATGAGCCATAGTTAGCTCAGAAGATTTACCCCAAGAGAAGAGTTACCTCCTGGGAGAAACCTGCAGTTCCCACAAGCCAAGCAGAGCCAGTGTTTCCAGCTAATACAAGTAAGCTGAAGGGCAGAAGGAGTAGTAATGTAAAGCAAGGATGAATACCTGAGGAAGATTGTTCACCAAGAATAAGAGCCAGCATTGAGGTATCCGGGCCTTGGGATAAAAACCAGACAGGAGTTCTAAGGAACAGTGTACACTATTTCTGAGGAGAAGGTACAGCCTGATTCTGAGTGTGTTGTTGTTTACCCTCTGAGTATCTTGCAAGGAACAGTATACCTGCCATAATTGTGAAAGCCTGCTTGTAAAGTGTATCTAATATGTGGAACTGAATTGACATCCAACTGTACAAAGTTGAACTGTTTTCAAGTAAAGCAAAGTTTGGTTCACCATACCATCTGTGTACCTCACTTATTACAACTATAAATAGGTGTGCCACCGTTACAGGCACTGGCGTCGCGAATCTTAACCTCTTAAAGACATAGGGCGTACAGGTACGCCCTTGTGCCCTGGTACTTAAGGACACAGGGCGTACATGTACGCCCTGTGTATTTTCGATCACGGCCGCGCGGCGGGCGGTGATCGGAACCCCGTGCCTGCTCAAATCATTGAGCAGGCACTTGGGGCAAATGCGCCGGGGGGTCCGGTGACCCCCCCATGTATGCGATCGCAGAAAACCGCAGGTCAATTCAGACCTGCGGTTTTCTGCGTTTCCGGGTTGTTCGGGTCTCTGAAGACCCGATAACCCGGAACAGGATGGTGATGGTGGTGTGATTTCACCCCACCAATCACCATCCAGCGATCCTGAGTGGTGATGGTGACATCACCACTCAGGATCGCATCCTGATTGGTCTGTGGGCGGTCCGGCGGCAAATTCAAAAGAGGCAGGCGCTCCTCTCTTCCTCCTTTTGTGTTCCGGAGCCGGAGGAGAGAGGAGCTGCCTGCACGTGTGTCTGCCAGCACCCCCAGGACCCGATCTGTGCCCCCAGGACCCGATCTGTGCCCCAGCACCCCCCATCAGGTACATAGGGACAGCATAGGGAAAGTTTGGTTTAGGCAGGGAAAAAAAAGGGAAAGTTAGTTTTTGAACTTTTCTAACTTTTATTGCATCACCCTAAGTTAGGGTGTCTGGGGTCCACAGCACAGCTGTGTGACCCTAGACCCCCCAGGGGTGCTGCCACTTGCCCCCCCTTCCCCCTGCCCCCCCCCCCACCTTTTTTGGGTTTTTTTTTTTTTGTTTGTTTTTTTGTGTACGCTGATTGTGGCCGGCACTTAGTGTCCGGCCACTGTTAGCGCATCGCACACCCCACCGCTGATCAACTTCGGACGGTTGATCAGCGGTTTTGATTTTTTTTCCCCACATTTTTTGCATTTTTTTTAGTTAGTTTATTTTATTTTTTTTCTGTTAGTTTTAGGGTGAGTTCGTGAACACCCGTGCCCCCACACACACGCACACAAAATAAAGAGTTACACACACGCACATATACACGCAGACACACACTCCCCTATGGCCCGCCGGACGTTCTCGGCCGAGGAGGCATACGCCCAGCTTGCCTCCGACTCCGAGAGTCCCAGTGAGGATGAGGATGACCCCACATTCCTGTTGTCATCCGCATCCTCCTCATCATCTAGCGATGATGATGAGCCCCCAAGGCGGCGGAGACGCTGCCAGGCGGAGCAAGGGGACCGCCATGTTAGGGACCCTGTGGCCCACACTAGTACGAGCAGCTCTGGGGCTCGTACTGGTTTCCCGGCCCACCAGTTAAATCCACCGGAGCCCCCTGCCGGTGAACTTGTCTGGTGTAGCCCAGAGCGATACGAGCCTGTGATTCCTGATTTTGTAGGCCAATCAGGAATCCAGATTTCCACAGTGGGCTACACTGAATATGACTTTTTTTGTCATTTTTTCAGTGACCCACTGGTAAATCTGATGGTGGAGCAGACGAATCTGTACGCCCAACAGTTCGTCGCTCAACACCCGGGCTCCTTTTTGGCCAGGCCCGGTGGCTGGACGCCGGTCAGTGCAGCCGAAATGAGGACATTTTGGGGCCTCGTGCTGCATATGGGCCTGGTCAAAAAACCCAGTGTCAGGCTGTACTGGAGTGGGGACGTCCTATACCAGGCCCCACTTTACAGTACAGCCATGACACGCTCCCGGTTTGAGGCCATCCGGAAATGTCTGCATTATTCCGATAATGCAGCATGTCCCCCCCGAGGTGATCCTGCCCATGACCGTCTGTATAAGATACGGCCGGTCATCGATCACTTTGGGGCCAAATTCATGGAGGCCTATGTACCTGGAAGGGAGGTCGCAGTTGATGAGTCTCTCATTGCGTTCAAGGGGAGACTCTTTTTCTGCCAGTATGTGCCCTCCAAGCGGGCGAGGTATGGCGTAAAGCTATACAAAATTTGTGAGAGTACCTCAGGGTACACTTACAAATTTCGTGTGTACGAGGGGCGAGATTCCCGGATTCAACCCCCAGAATGTCCCCCCACTCTGGGTGTTACCGGGAAACTTGTGTGGGACCTTATGTACCCACTGCTGGATAAGGGTTACCACCTTTACGTGGATAACTTTTATACCAGTATCCCCTTGTTCCAGTCCCTTGCCGCCAGATCCACGTCCGCTTGTGGGACCGTGCGGAAAAATCAACGCGGCCTCCCTGCCCACCCCCTCCAGGTACCTATCCCCAGGGGTGAGACCCGTGCCCTTACCACTGGAAACCTGTTGCTGGTCAGGTATAAGGACAAGAGGGATGTCCTTATGCTGTCCACAATTCATGGTAACGGCATCACCCCTGTCCCTGTGCGAGGTACCGCGGCAACGGTCCTCAAGCCCGATTGTATCGTCGCCTACAATCGGTATATGGGAGGAGTTGATCTCTCTGATCAAGTCCTCAAGCCATATAATGCCATGCGCAAAACCCGGGCATGGTACAAAAAAGTTGCGGTCTACTTGGTGCAGGTTGCCATGTACAACTCTTTTGTACTATCCCGAAGCGCTGGCAGCACAGGGACATTCCTCCAGTTCTATGAGGCAGTCCTCAAGGCCCTGATCTTTTCGGACCGGGAAAGAGCAGGCCGGAGTACCTCGGGAACTGTAGGTGCCCGGATCGTCCCTGGCCAACACTTTCCAGGTGTGGTCCCCCATACTGGAAAGAAGGGACGAACCCAAAAAAAGTGCAGAGTGTGTCGCAGGAGGGGGATACGGAAGGACACGACTACTCAGTGCGACACGTGCCCCGATCATCCGGGCCTCTGCATTGACGGTTGCTTCAGGGAGTATCACACTTCCATGGAGTACTAAATTTATATCCCAATTTAGCACTGACATCGGATAAAAAAAAATGGTTCTCAGACCTGAGACACCCAAAAAAACTAAAATAATTTATTAAAAGTAGACATATTAGGTATCGCCGCGTCGGTAATAATCTCCTCTATAAAAATACCCCATTACCCAACCCCCCAGATTAACATGGTCAAAAAATAAAAATTAAATAGGTGCAAAAAAAGAATTTTTTTGTCACCTTACATAACAAAAAGTTTAATAGCAAGCGAAAAAAAAGTCATATAGCCCCCAAAATAATGCCAATAAAACCGTCCGCTCATCCCGCAAAAAATGAGCCCCCACATGAGATAATTGGATAAAAAAAAAAATTAAAAAATTACCCTTAGACTTTAGAGATACCCAAAAAAAAGATTTGTATCAAAAAAGATAATATAGTCAAAAACCTAAATAATTGTAAAAAAAAAGTAGACTTATTAGGTATTGCCGCGTCCGTAAGAATCTCCTCTATAAAAATATCCCATTACCTAACCCCCCAGATTAACACGGTTAAAAAAAAAAAAAAAAAAACGGTGCCAAAACCGCTATTTTTGCCACTTTTCCATTTCAATCCGTTTTTTCCGGTAACAAAACAAGGGTTAACAACCAAACAAAACTTAATATTTATTACCCTGATACTGCAGTTTACAGAAAAAACACATTTGTGGTCGTAAACTGCTGTATCAGTAAAAGGGAGGCCGCAAAAGGAAAGGACTGACATGGTTTCTGGAAGGCCGATTTTGATGGCCTTTTTTTATTGACACCATGTCCCTTTTGAAGCCCCCCTGATGCACTCTAGAGTAAAAACTCCCCAAAACTGACCCCATCTAAGAAACTACACCCCTCAAGGTATTCAAAACTGATTATACAAACTTTATTAACCCTTTAGGTGTTCCTCAACAGTTAATGGCAAATGGAGATGAAATTTCAGAATTTAAATTTTTGGTAACCTTGCCTCACAAAAATGTAATATAGAGCAACCAAAAATCATATTTACCCTAAAAATAGTCCCCAAAAAAATGCCACCTTATCCCGTAGTTTCCAAAATGGGGTCACTTTTAGGGAGTTTCTACTCCAGGGGTGCATCAGAGGGGTTGAAACAGGACACGGTGTAAATAAACCGGTCCATAAAAATCAGCCCTCCAAAAACCAAACGGCGCACCTTTCACTCTACGCCCCGCTGTGTGGCCGTACATTAGTTTACGGCCACATATTGGGTGTTTCTGTAAACGGCAGAGTCAGGGCAATAAAGATACAGTCTTGTTTGGCTGTTAACCCTTGCTTTGTTAGTGGAAAAAATGGGTTAAAATGGAAAATAAGGCAAAAAAATGAAATTTTCAAATTTCATCCCCATTTGCCAATAACTCTTGTGCAACACCTAAAGGGTTAACGACGTATGTAAAATCAGTTTTGAATACGTTGAGGGGTGTAGTTTCTTAGATGGGGTCACTTTTAGGGAGTTTCTACTCTAGGGGTGCATCAGGGGGCTTCAAATGGGACATGGTGTAAATAAACCAGTCCATAAAAATCAGCCCTCCAAAAACCAAACGGCGCACCTTTCCCTCTACGCCCCGCTGTGTGGCCGTACAGTAGTTTACGGCCACATATTGGGTGTTTCTGTAAACGGCAGAGTCAGGGCAATAAAGATACAGTCTTGTTTGGCTGTTAACCCTTGCTTTGTTAGTGGAAAAAATGGGTTAAAATGGAAAATTAGACAAAAAAATGAAATTCTCAAATTTCATCCCCATTTGCCAATAACTCTTGTGCAACACCTAAAGGGTTAACGACGTATGTAAAATCAGTTTTGAATACCTTGAGGGGTGTAGTTTCTTAGATGGGGTCACTTTTAGGGAGTTTCTACTCTAGGGGTGCATCAGGGGGCTTCAAATGGGACATGGTGTAAATAAACCAGTCCATAAAAATCAGCCCTCCAAAAACCAAACGGCGCACCTTTCCCTCTACGCCCCGCTGTGTGGCCGTACAGTAGTTTACGGCCACATATTGGGTGTTTCTGTAAACGGCAGAGTCAGGGCAATAAAGATACAGTCTTGTTTGGCTGTTAACCCTTGCTTTGTTAGTGGAAAAAATGGGTTAAAATGGAAAATTAGACAAAAAAATGAAATTCTCAAATTTCATCCCCATTTGCCAATAACTCTTGTGCAACACCTAAAGGGTTAACGACGTATGTAAAATCAGTTTTGAATACCTTGAGGGGTGTAGTTTCTTAGATGGGGTCACTTTTAGGGAGTTTCTACTCTAGGGGTGCATCAGGGGGCTTCAAATGGGACATGGTGTAAATAAACCAGTCCATAAAAATCAGCCCTCCAAAAACCAAACAGCGCACCTTTCACTCTACGCCCCGCTGTGTGGCCGTACAGTAGTTTACGGCCACATATTGGGTGTTTCTGTAAACGGCAAAGTCAGGGCAATAAAGATACAGTCTTGTTTGGCTGTTAACCCTTGCTTTGTTAGTGGAAAAAATGGGTTAAAATGGAAAATTAGACAAAAAAATGAAATTCACAAATTTCATCCCCATTTGCCAATAACTCTTGTGCAACACCTAAAGGGTTAACGACGTATGTAAAATCAGTTTTGAATACCTTGAGGGGTGTAGTTTCTTAGATGGGGTCATTTTTGGGTGGTTTCTATTATGTAAGCCTCGCAAAGTGACTTCAGACCTGAACTGGTCCCTAAAAATTTAGTTTTTGTAAATTTCTGAAAAATTTCAAGATTTGCTTCTAAACTTCTAAGCCTTATAACATCCCCAAAAAATAAAATATCATTCCCAAAACAATTCAAACATGAAGTAGACATATGGGGAATGTAAAGTCATCACAATTTTAGGGGGTATTACTATGTATTACAGAAGTAGAGAAACTGAAACTTTGAAATTTGCTACATTTTTCCAAATTTTTGTTAAATTAGGTATTTTTTGGTGCAAAAAAAAATAATTTTTTGACTTCATTTTACCAGTGTCATGAAGTACAATATGTGACGAAAAAACAATCTCAGAACGGCCTGGATAAGTCAAAGCGTTTTAAAGTTATCAGCACTTAAAGGGACTCTGGTCAGATTTGCAAAAAATGGCCTGGTCCTAAGGTGTAAAAAGGCTGTGTCCTTAAGGGGTTAAAGGGACCTTGCCCCAGGCACATAAAACACCTGCAACATCCAGGGCACCTCATCCACCACCAGGCCTGGTCCCTAAATACAGAGTGTGCCCCAGAGGACTCTTGTGCCAGCCTCTCCTTCACTGCTATATGCCTGCCCAGGGTTTTCCTACAGAACTGTGAGTAACACTCGCGTGCCCAAAAACCGTGACCTCACAATCGCAATACCTTGCAGGTCTGGCGTGCTGCACATGCGCCAGGCGTCTCCGCTCCTCTATCCTCTGCGGCCCGGCAAACAATCTTCCAGGGCCCGATCCTGGGCCGCGGCACGGCGGGTTGGGGACCGCTGCTCTAATAGACTTCAGGCCTAATGAACTGTATCCTATGAGATTGAATGGCGGGGCATGGAGACATGGGCTCCATACACCACTGCAGCATTCAAATATATCAATGGCTATACAGTTGAATATCGAGATGCCCTAGCAACCAGCAATGAAACATTGATGGACGCTAGGGCAGTCCCGTGTACATCCAACCCCAAGTGGTACGAGTACCCCAGATTGAGTGTAAGTGATAACATTGCACTTTACATTGTATTCTAAACTGACTAAGGTATGCCTGCAATGTTTATAGTGACCACTAGATGGCTCTGTAAAACAAAGGATAAAAAAGCACTCTTAGGCCTCATGCACACAACCGTATGTATTTTGCAGTCCGCAAAAAACGGATCTGCAAAAAATATGGATGAGGTTCATGTGCATTCTGTATTTTGCGGAACGGAACAGCTGGCCCCTAATAGAACAGTACTATTCTTGTCCGTAATGCGGACAATATTAGGACATGTTCTATTTTTTTGTGGAACGGAAATACAGACATACGGAAAGGGAATGCACACGGAGTAACTTCCGTTTTTTTTGCGGACCCATTGAAATAAATGGTTCCGTATACATTCCGCAAAAAAAACGGAACAGACACAGAAAGAAAATACGTTCATGTGCATGAGCCCTTAAACATTGAAATTGCAACACCAAGAAGGAAAAGTTGTGGAATTATGGAAATCACAGGATTGAAAGACATGTTAATGATATGGAAATGTTGAAAAAAATTTAAACAAAATATTCAAAACATCTAATTACTTAAACGCTTACACGCCTTAGGGCTCTTTCACACTTGCGTTCTTGTCTTCCGGCATAGAGTTCCGTCGTCGGGGCTCTATGCCGGAAGAATCCTGATCAGGATTATCCTAATGCATTCTGAATGGAGAGAAATCCGTTCAGGATGCATCAGGATGCATCAGGATGTCTTCAGTTCCGGAACGGAACGTTTTTTGGCCGGAGAAAATACCGCAGCATGCTGTGCTTTTTGCTCCGGCCAAAAATCCGGAACACTTGCCGCAAGGCCGGATCCGGAATTAATGCCCATTGAAAGGCATTGATCCGGATCCGGCCTTAAGCTAAACGTCGTTTCGGCGCATTGCCGGAGCCGACATTTAGCTTTTTCAGAGTGGTTACCATGGCTGCCAAGACGCTAAAGTCCTGGCAGCCATGGTAAAGTGTAGCGGGGAGCGGGGGAGCAGCATACTTACCGTCCGTGCGGCTCCCCGGGCGCTCCAGAATGACGTCAGGGCGCCCCAAGCTCATGGATCATGTGATCACATGGATCACGTCATCCATGCGCATGGGGCGCTCTGACGTCACTCTGGAGCGCCCCGGGAGCCGCACGGACTGTAAGTATACTGCTCCCCCGCTCCCCGCTCCTACTATGGCAACCAGGACTTTAATAGCGTCCTGGCTGCCATAGTAACACTGAAAGCATTTGGAAGACGGTTCCGTCTTCAAATGCTTTCAGTACACTTGCGTTTTTCCGGATCCGGCGTGTAATTCCGGCAAGTGGAGTACACGCCGGATCCGGACAACGCAAGTGTGAAAGAGGCCTAAGCATGATAATAATGAGATTATCAATGGTTGCCTGAGATATTATCTGCCTGAATGCACCTGGGCACGCTGGCAGCTCTCTTTGAAATTGCCAACCAAAGCTGTCCCAGATGTGCTCGATAGTAGACAAGTCCAGAGATGTTGCAGGTCATGCTAGCATGTTTAGGCCACTCAGGCTACTCACAGTAGCATGAGCAACATGTAGCCTGGAATTGTCCTGCTAAAAACAGCTCCTGGGACACTTTGGAGAAATGGCCGACCAAATCAATTTAATGGCTGTTAGTGTAAATGACATGAACACTAAGGCCTCTTTCAGACGGGCGTTGCGGGAAAATGTGCGGGTGCGTTACGGTTTTAGTTGCAAAATAATAAAGATTAGTTTTAATATACTGCCGGTGAGGCTGCAATAACACGCTAAGGTCCTAGAGACCACCTGATTTTTCTTTTCTCATTGATGTATTAGCGTGGCAACCTCCTGTGGGATCTATCTGTTTGTTAATAAAGGTGCGTTATGGGAACACCCGCGATTTTTCTGCGCGAGTGCAAAACATTGTAATGCGTTTTGCACTCGCGTGAGAAAAATCACGCATGTTTGGTACCCAAACCCGAACTTCTTCACAGAAGTCCGGGCTTGGGATTGGTGTTCTGTAGATTGTATTATTTTCCCTTATAACATGGTTATAAGGGAAAATAATAGCATTCTGAATACAGAATGCATAGTACAATAGCGCTGGAGGGGTTAAAAAAAAAATAAAATAATAATTTAACTCACCTTAGTCCACTTGATCTCGCAGCCCGGCATCTCCTTCTGTCTCCTTTGCTGAACAGGACCTGTGGTGAGCATTCATTACAGGAACAGGACCTGTGATGACGTCACTCCGGTCATCACATGATCCATCACCATGGTAAAAGATCATGTGATGGATCATGTGATGACCGGAGTGACGTCACCACAGGTCCTGTTCAGCAAGGGAGACAGAAGGAGATGCCGGGCTGCGCGAGCAAGTGGACTAAGGTGAGTTAAATTATTTTTAAATTTTTCTTAACCCCTCCAGCGCTATTTTACTATGCATTCTGTATTCAGAATGCTATTATTTTCCCTTATAACCATGTTATAAGGGAAAATAATAATGATCGGGTCTCCATCCCGATCATCTCCTAGCAACCGTGCGTGAAAATCGCACCGCATCCGCACTTGCTTGCGGATGCTTGCGATTTTCACGCAACCCCATTCACTTCTATGGGGCCTGCGTTGTGAAAAACGCAGAATATAGAGCATGCTGCGATTTTCACGCAACACACAAGTGATGCGTGAAAATCACCGCTCATGTGAACAGCCCCATAGAAGTGAATGGGTCGGTATTCAGTGAAGGTGCAATGCGTTCAACTCACGCATCGGATCTGCGCGGAATACTCGCCCGTGTGAAAGGGGCCTTAAGGGGTTCAGCTACTATACATTATGCCAACTCCACACCATAATCCCAGGAGAAGAATTGACATGACCTTCCCTTGTGACGGTCTCTTTATGGTCTTGCACATGTAGTCTCCATGTAACAAGGGACTGCTGTGTGACCTTTTGTCAAGAAGATGGTGCACAAGAGAAGGGCTGTGACAAGAGAAGCAGGAAGTCTGGGAGGTGGAAGCAGGCAGTGCTGGAAGAAATTAGGAGGAGAGTGAAGGCAGTAGGAGGCTTAAAGGGGTATTCCCATATAAATGATCACTGTTAAATCTGTTAATGATTTAACAGTGATCATTTTTCTAAATATATTTAGTTAACTAATTCCCACCCCTTAGAATAAAATGAACATATACTTACCTGACTGTTGTCTTCCGTCTCCCCTGGTTACGGCCACCGATCTTCTCCGGAATCGCGGTGGCCGTGCTTGCGCAGACGTCTTCTTCTTTTCTCCCGGGCGGCACCGCGCGCAGTCCCGAAAGCGCACGCCGACGCCGCGCATGCGCTATGGTGATTTCTTCCTGGCCAGTATAGTATATTTACCAGGAAGAAGTCACCAGGGAGCATGCGCGGTGGCGTGCGCATTCAGTCCAGCGCGCGGCCCGGCCGGGAGAAGACTTCAATCAAGATGGAGCCCGCCCCCTGCCGAAACCAGGAAGTGGACAGCGCGCCGGGAGCAGGTAAGTATGAAACAGCGTGATGGGAATAACCCTTTAAGCAAGAGAAGACTGTGTTGTAGTGCTCCGGACAGACAGTATGGCTCAGGCTCGGACTGGCCCACAGGGGTACAGGTGAATCCCCCAGTGGGCACCTGAGCAAGGTGGGCCTCTAGTCGCCCACCCCCTGCACCACTGGCACATAATACAGTAGACTTACTGCAGTACATACATATATGTACAGCACCTCCACCAGCCTATGTTCATATAATAAAAGTGATAGATTATAAAAGAAACTCCCCAGTTTATTATTATAGACATGATCAGAGCTGAGATGACTTCAAGGTATAGAGGAAAGCTAGCCAGTGTCCTCTTCTCCACAGGACCTGTTTTGTATGCACACAAGCTGTGCTATCTTATGAACTGTCCGCTCCAAATTGCAAGTTGTTAGGGAGTCATGCTCGACGGAGTAAACCACACTGACACCTCTCAAGGATCAAAGCAGAATTCTCGTTTATTAGAGGAGGTTAAGCAGTATATCTAAGGCTCGTGGCATTGTTCCATTGGTCATTATACAAAAATACATTTTCACTTCTGCGCAATTAGCATAGATAAGGAATGTAAGCTATAGATAAGTGGGGAGTGGTCCTGGATGCCAGCACCATCTTGTAATGGCTTCAAATCTTTCAGTCTCATATCCACAACAGCCCCCCCCCCCCCCCCCCCCATGGAGCCATTTCAAGCATGGTCTGTCCTCTTGTCCCTCACCTGAGTAAATACTTTTGAAAACTGTGTAATGACGTATATGTAAGTGATGTGGATGAATCACTCGTACTGATGCCTTCGACTTAATACATGAAAAAAGGAAAGGGAAGCTAATCTAAAACGTCACTTTTAATGGATATACTAAAATGATGGATCACTAAACTCAATATGACAAAAATAAATTAACAAATAAGAACAGTCTTACCAGTGTGGTGATTGTTCAGTGAACTATACACAATTGGATGATTGACACTGTATTCATGATTCACTTGGTGTCACAGTGGTTGGTTATTGCCATCCTATAACCAGGGTATAGGGTAGACGGGGTCCGGACATGAGCAGGAGGACCGAATTTTATGCAAAACATGTATCTTGTCCCTAGGTGTCCCTAACCGGTCTATTACGCCCTGAATGTCCTGCTAATACAGGGTCATCGCCCTGAAAAGACCCCGTCTGGAACCTATCCCTGTTATTAGTCCTGTGGTCATGCAGGTGGAATACTGGTGGAAGGAAGGTATATTTCACCCAGATTTCTTACCTGGGTAAAGTAAGTGTAATCCAGGGAGTGCTGTGGCCTGAACAAACTTAGTTGTTTAGGCAGGATTCTTTCTGGAAATACGTGGGGCCTGGATTATTCGGAACGGTTGTTAAGGTTGGTAGACAGAGCAACCGTTCCCTTCCTTCCAGGCCAGTTTGTTGGTATGCTCTGAAACACCTTAAGGCAGCTAACCTCGTTAGGTTACTATATACAGAGTGCTGTGGCTCACTTAGGTAGAGGCCTGCAAGGACAGCACACGGTGCTGTGAATACTGAGGACCATTGAGCAAACTACATGCTGTGTGAACGTCAGCCTAACAACTGTAGCCTAGGTGAGACAAACTTTTTGTGTTATTAGTTAGTCCCAGACGGGAAGGCATTTGTTTTGTGATTTGTTACTGCAATACTGGAAATCCTGGGTTCCACTAAAAAGCATGTGTTGATGTAACCCTCCTGAAATCGGACCATAAAAAAAAAAGTGACGTGAACTTTATATTATCTGTGCCTCCATGAATGTCCAGAACCGTACACTGTCCCCCCTTGCAGGCTTACAGTCCCTATACAGCCCTGTTGGGGAGAGGGAATGGTAAACTAGCTGTCTTCTACCTAGTTGATGAAGTCTGGCTCAACTCGAGTAGGGATACCCAGGTCTTCTATATCATGTGTCCCGACGTGTTTCATCTCATAAGAGTTACCCCAGAATTATCAGGGGACAAGGGGTCACCTAGAGGAAAAAAGTGAGACAATGCCCAAACATTAGAGAAAGCACACCAACATTCATTATGATGTATTTAACCCCTTAGTGACCACCCATACGTGTTTTTACGGTGGTCACTAAGGGGCCTTGGGCTGGAGCGCCGCCTTTTTACGGCGGCACTTCAGCCGAAGTTAGCGATAAAATCAATCGCTGTAGCTCCGTGCCCACAGCTCGGGGCAGTGATCAGAGACCGTGACAAGCGGTCTCTGATCACGTGATCGCCGTAATACACTTTATCACGGCGATCACAGAAAATGCCAGCAGCGGAGCTGGCCGCACTAAACTTTCTCCCTCCTCTCATGTAAGAGAGGAGGGAGAAAGTCTCCGGTGCAGCGATCGGGTCCCCCAGCGTTTCTGGCTCTAAGCTGGGTCCCGATCCTCACCCCCACCCCCCCTTACCCTCAAGAAAGATGGCGGCGGCCCGGCGCATGCACAGACTGAAAGCCGGCCGCCGCCGCTCACAGAAAGGTCTCTCTCCTCAGGAGAGGAGAGAGAAGTTCAAATTATGCCCCGATCGGGTCCCCCAGCACCCCGATCGGGGCAATAAGACCCCCAGATATGTTTAAATAAAGTTATTAGGCCCCCCCCCACACATCTAAAAATAAATAAAAAATGGCGCAGACATGCGCACTGGTTACTGTGCTGAAGATCTGCCTTCTGCACAGTAACCACCAGGGACCAATAATAATGTGCCCTGTAGGAAAAATATGTCTTTAAATTAATACTTTTGTTTTTTTCACCTTCTTAGCATTAATTTCTTTAAAAAAACTAGTGGGTCAAAAAATTCATTACACCCATAGATAAATACGTTAAGGGGCCTAGTTTATAATATGGGTTCTCTTTTGGGGGGTTCTATTATTTTGACACTTACAGTTGTGTTCAAAATTATTCAACCCCCACTGAAATTGAGTGTTTTGGCCAGTTTGACATTGATTTTGATCATTTCAGTCATCTTGTTTACAATTAAATCAAAGAGGCACTTGTAAGTCAGACAAATATAACATAACATTTATAATGAAATAACCACAAATGTATTTTCTGTGCTCACATCATTATCAGTTTTATTCAACCCCCAAGTGACATTCAATCTTAGTACTTAGTACAACATCCTTTTCCAGTTATAACAGCTTTTAAACGTGGAGCATAGCTTGACACAAGTGTCTTGCAGCGATCTACAGGTATCTTCGCCAAAAGCCTCCAGTTCAGTCACATTCTTAGGCTTGCGCGCTGCAACTGCTTTCTTTAAGTCCCACCAGAGGTTCTCAATTGGATTTAAGTCTGGTGACTGCGATGGCCACTTCAAAATGTTCCAGTCTTTAATCTGCAACCATGCTCTAGTGGACTTGGAGGTATGCTTGGGATCATTGTCCTGTTGAAAGGTCCAACGTCTCCCAAGCCTCAGGTTTGTGACGGACTGCATCACATTTTCATCCAATATCTCCTGGTACTGAAGAGAATTCATGGTACCTTGCACACGCTGAAGCTTCCCTGTACCTGTAGAAGCAAAACAGCCCCAAAGCATGATTGACCCCCCGCCATGCTTCACAGTAGGCAAGGTGTTCTTTTCTTCATAGGCCTTGTTCATTCTCCTCCAAACATAGCGTTGATCCATGGGCCCAAACAGTTCTAATTTTGTTTCATCAGTCCACAGAACACTATCCCAAAACTTTTGTGGTTTGTCCACATGACTTTTGGCATACTGCAGTCGACTCTTCTTATTCTTTGGAGACAGCATGGGGGTGCTCCTGGGAGTTCTGGCATGGAGGCCTTCATTACGCAGTGTGCGCCTTATTGTCTGAGCTGAAACTTCAGTACCCACATCTGACAAATCTTTTTTCAGTTCCTCGGCAGTCACACGGGGACTTTTCTCCACTTTGCGCTTCAGGTAGCGCACAGCAGTCGAAGTCAGCATCTTCTTTCTGCCACAACCAGGTAGCGTTTCAACAGTGCCCTTTGCCTTGAATTTGCGAATGATGCTTCCTATGGTGTCTTTTGGTATGTTTAACATCTTTGCAATCTTCTTATAGCCATTGCCCTTCCTGTGAAGAGAAATCACCTCTTCTCTTGTCTTCCTGGACCATTCTCTTGACTTCACCATGTTTGTAAACACACCAGTAAATGTCTAGAAGGAGCTGAGTATCACAGTCCTTTTAAATCTGCCTAATTGGTGCTTATTATGCTTGATTGCTGCTCCTTGACATCCACAGGTGTTTTCAATACCTGATCGAAAACACTTGAATGAACCTCTGTTCTTAAGAGTGGTAGTCTTTAAGGGGTTGAATAATTGTGTCAATGAAGAAATCACAAAAAAAACATTTAATACGGTATTACAAAAACAATTGATGTAATTTTAGTTGCATTTGGTTCTTTAAAAAGTCCTTGTAAGATTTCATTCTGAACACAATTACAAATGTACACTAAATTCCGTAAAACCCTTTACAGCATTGGGGGTTGAATAATTTTGAACACAACTGTATAAGCCTCTGCAAACTTGGCTTGTTGCAGGAAAAAATATGTACTTCAAAAATGTTAAAATTTATGTTAAAATGTTAAATCTCCTAAATAAAAAATAAAAAAATGTTTTAAGTGCAGCCAAAATAAAGTAAAGATGTGGAAATATATTTCTGATAAAAATATTGAATAGTATTTATGTATGTATGTGAAATATTGCAGTTGAAAATAGGAAAATGTGCCAATTTTTACAAATTTTCACTTTTTTAATAAAGATACGCATATTTTATCGGTAGAATTTTGCCATCTAAGTAAAGTACAATATGTGACGAGAAAACAGTGTCAGAATTACTTTGATGTGCAAAACCGTTACAAAGTTATTCTAAGCTAAAATGACACGTCAGATTTCCAAAATTTGGCTTGGTCATTAAGGCCCAAACAGGCTTGGTCAATAAGGGGTTAAGCAATCATTATAAATAAGGGAGCTATATGTAAATACTCAGGCCCCCTATTCCATAGTTAGAATGTAGTGAAGAGGATATACATGTATTACCTTCTGGTGTTGAAGAATGTGTGGCAGCCTAGTTTGCTGATGAATGGCGTCAGCGTGTGAGATGCTCCCGCTGCCTCAAATAGACCCACTTTGGTGCGCGCACCTGCTGGTTCCGGGCAGCTCGGCCGCATCACTGGAACTTCACTTCCGGGAGTGCTGAAATGGCGGGACTCATTGCGCATGTGCAGGAGCCGCTGTGCGCCTCGTCAGTGCTGCTAGGCAGCGCATATGCTGACCGAAGCACTGCTGATGAAGAGTCACCAGCCAAAGTAGTATGGAGGCAGTGTGTGCCTACCTTCTGTTTAATTAATGTTATTAATACACCAGAGATTTTTAAAGGGGCAGGATTTGCAAACAATGAGAGAGAAGGAACCAAACCTTTAATAAAAAAGACCCATGTAGGGTTAATGCCTAAATCAGAAAAAGGAATATGGTGGGCGAAATATAACGAACAAGAAATCCCACACAGTAATGTCTATATCCAATTTTATAAGAAACAGCCAAAGTTTAATTGTTCATTGAGTCCGAGTGGAGTTGGGGTCTGCAGTTTGAAGATCCACCACGCCTCTCTCTGGAGGATCATTTTATCCCAGTCTCCACCTCTAGGAGGGTAAGGGATCTTTTCAATGCCCACAGAACGGATACTCTTTCTATCTCCATCATGTAACTCCAGTATATGTCTAGCGACCCTGGTATCTCTCCCATTGCAGATGTCGCCAATGTGTTCTCCAATACGTCGGCGGAGTTCTCTCCTTGTCTTGCCCACGTATTGGAGCCCACAGACACAATTGATGAGGTAAATCACCCCCACAGTACGACAATTGATAAATTCACAAATCTCATAAGTGGACTCTGTAGCTGGCCAGCTAAGTCCTGTCCTAGGTTGCTAATATAGCTTATATGTGTATATAGCCAGACCTGCCAATAACCTAAATACAGTTCATATGTTTATGTGAAAAATAAAAGCAGAGTTATTTACTGTGACATCATGTTTTGGATGCCATATAACTGTTATATTTTGTGTTCACAGAAGCAGAAAAAGATAATATGCCTTTAAGATTCATTGAGTAATGTAAGGTAAGCTCAGTGACACAGCAGAAACAACAGAAAGTATAGTGTTAATCTGTCGTTGCTGGGCAGAAGTCTAGACCAATCACAGCCAGCTTCTCACACAGCAAGAGTTTTCACCAATCACAGCCAGCCTTACACACAGTCTGTGAATTCCCCCAGCTTCTGCTGCTAGAATCATTAATTACCAGAGACAGGAGCTGAAGAGACATTCACTCCATTGAGAGCTGAGTTTTATGTATTTTCCGGCATATAGGACGACTTTCTAACACTAGAAATTCTTTTCAAAAGTCGGAGGTCGTCTTATACGCCGGGTATACTCAGATCCGATGGTATATTCTAACCCCCAGGCGTTCCCATGGTGACAGGGACGCTTGCCTGGGGGGTTAGAATATACCATCAGATCTGAGTTTTCACGATCTCAGTGAGATCATGAAAACTCAAATCCGATGGTATATTCTAACCCTCAGGCGTTCCCATGGTGACAGGGATGCTTGCTTGGGGGTTAGAATATACAGGGCCCCGCCGCTCACAGGAGTATACATTTATTAACTGTAATCCGTAACTTTAACTTTAAATCAGCTCTCATCTCTTTACTAGGGTACCTTACTCTCAGCTCTGGTAACAGGCAGTGCGGGCAACGCTCACTCACTGACGTCACGTGCCTGCTCCTCCCACTAGGCGGCACAGGCATGTGATGTCAGTGAGTGAGCACCACCCGCATTGCCTGTTACCGGAGCTGAGAGTAAGGTACCCTAGTAAAGAGATGAGAGCTGATTTAAAGTTAAAGTTACAGATTACAGTTAATAAATGTATACTCCTCTGAGCGTCTGGGAGGGGGATCTGTGGATGGCACTGTTATGGGGAGGGATCTGTGGATGACACTGTTATGGGGGGGGGGTCTGTGGATGGCACTGTTTAGGGCGGATCTGTGGATGGCACTGTTTAGGGGGATCTGTGGATGGCACTGTTATGGGGAGGGGGATCTGTGGATGGAACTTATAGGGAAGGGGATCTGTGAATGGCATTGTTATGGGAAGGGGGATCAGTGGATGACACTGTTATAGGGAGGGGGATCTGTGGATGACACTGTCATGGGGTTGATCTGTGGATGACACATATAGCATAAGATACTATATAGTGTCATCCATAGATCCCCCCATAGCAGTGTCATCCACTGATCCCCCTCCCCATAACAATGCAATTCACAGATCCCCCTCCTCATAACAGTGCCATCCACAGATCCCAGTCAGTTCCCTGGACTGGAGAAGATCGTCTTGAAGACAGGGAGGGCTGGGCATTCAGGGGTAGTCTTATACGGCGAGTATAGCCCAAACCCTATATTTTAAATGGAAAAGTTGGGGTCGTCTTATACACCCAGTCGTCTTATACGCCGGAAAATACGGTATATAATGTTCATATTGTTAGTATTGTGTTTAGAACTGTATACTGAACTAGATATATATGTGTTTACTTACACTTTAACAAAACTACAATTGCAACTATACAATTGCAAATACAAATTGCAAACTACACTTGCAACCATACAATTGCAAAGTACAAATACTAATTGCAAGCATAAAATTGCAAATTACAAATACAAATTGCAAATTGCAAATTGCAAGCTATGGTTGCAAACTGTGAACTACTACAAATACCATACAAACATATTGCAATCCAAATTGCATACAACCATACCAGATCATACTCAACCAATCTGCAAATAGTTACTGCTAACTGCATACCGCCATTTTGTGATATCTTTTCCATACGTGTTTTGTACATGGACTATCTGCTGCGGAGGTGGCACTGTTATATATGAAGAAAAGTTGAAGTTAATAAAGAAGTTATTTGAAGCATTTGGTGTGCTATTTAAAACTACTGTTTCCATAGAACAGCGCTAGAGGAATTACAGAGTAATAGACAGTCTGGTTAGACTAAAAGTCAGAGATATCAAAATTCTTCTAATGCCACAGCGCAAAAGGCACTTCATAGTGCTGCGCCTGCCATAGACTCATCTACATTGCTCTTAAAAGGCTTAGTTGTCTGTACCATGTCACAAAAGCGGGACCACTTAGCCACATTTTTGGATCCTTAACTAGTTTGTCCTCAAAGTGGCTACCGCATTTTTCGCCCCCTATAAGACGCACCTGCCCATAAGACGCACCTAGGTTTTTGAGGAGGAAAATAAGAAAAAAAAAATTTTTGAACCAAAAGGTGTGCTTTTGGTGGGTTTTGAACTAATGGTGGTCTGTGCATGACACTACTATGGGGGATCTGTGGATGGCACTGTTATGGGGGGATCTGTGTATGGCACTGTTATGGGGGGATCTGTGGATTGCACTGTTATGGGGGGGATCTGTGGATGGCACTGTTATGGGGGGGATCTGAGGAGGGCACTGTTATGGGGGGATCTGAGGGGGGCACTGTTATGGGGGGGGGGTCTGTGGATGGAACTGTTATGGGGGGGGGTGATCTGTGGATGGCACTGTTATGGGGGGGTGATCTGTGGATGGCACTGTTATGGGGGGGTGATCTGTGGATGGCACTGTTATGGGGGGAGATCTGTGGATGGCACTGTTATGGGGAGGTGATCTGTGGATGGCACTGTTATGGGGGGGTGGTGATCTGTGGATGGCACTGTTATGGGGGGGTGATCTGTGGATGGCACTGTTATGGAGGGGGATCTGTGGATGGCACTGTTATGGGGGGTGGATCTGTGGATGGCACTGCTATATATGTGTCACCCACAGATCCCTCACCCCATAACAGTGCCATCTACATATCCCCACCCCATAATAGTGGCATCCACAGATCACTCCCCCATAACAGTGCCATCCACAGAACACCCCCCCATAACAGTGCCATCCACAGATCTCCCCCCCATAACAGTGCCATCTACATATCCCCCACCCCATAATAGTGGCATCCACAGATGCCCTAATATACCGGAGCTAAACCTGTGGGAGGGGCCGTGGCATGCAAATGCGGCGGGGCCGGTGTGGTCACTGTACTCCGGCCCCGCCACTCACTCACTGCTTTATTGCCTAAACCTTTTATAATAATAACTTTAATTGAAGTTCCGATCCCCAGCCCCATCTGTACTACTTACTAAATGTCCTGTAGCAGGCAGAGCAGGGCGGGCGGCCGGCCGTAACTCACTGATGTCATGTGCCTGCGCCGCCTACTTTATGACATTTAGTAAGTAGTACAGATGGGGCTTGGCATCGGAACTTCAATTAAAGTTATTATTATAAAAGGTTTAGGCATTAAGGAAGTGAGCGAGTGGGGGGCGTGGCCTGACTGGGGATGTGAGTGGACGTGCAGAGCTGAGCTCCCAGCTGAACATCCTGTAATCCATTCTTCTCCCTGTCCATCTGGGGCTGTAACGGCTCACCGATACAACGAAGTGCTTCCCCAGGGGTCCTGCTACCGTACCGCTCCGCTCCGCCATGCGCCGTCAAAAGGCCAAAGAGAAGGAGGGAAAGGACGGTGAAAGAGCCACCCCAGCAAGGCAAGATGGCACCGGACAGTCAGTGAAGCTGCTGGAAGTGGCAGCACGACTGGAAAAGTTTGCTCACACCACTGAATCTGTTCATCCTGCGCCAGACCTGAACGCATACGCTGCTGCTGTTAAGAGGAATCCTCCAGTGCCTCCATCGCAAGATGACAACATTTCAGAGGACTCTGAGGTCAGTGATCTTAATGGCAGGATGGCCGCCTCAGCGCTTGAGCCTACTATCAAGGATGTCTTTTCAGCGGTGTTACAATGCAATAATGCAATCACTGCGCTTACTACCAATGTGGGTGGCCTGAAAGAGGATATAGGGCTACTAAGGCAAGACATGAGGCGTCAAAGAGCGTATGAGTGAAATGGAGGGCCGCTTAAGTGATTTGGAAGACCAAATGCCGCCAGTTAAAAGGGACATGCAGCGGGTGATTCACAATGTCACCATGCTTATCTCCAAAACTGACGACCTGGAAAACGGGCTGCGGCAAAATATTGTGCCCATGATTTGTGTGCCAGAACGTACCGAAGGAACAGATGCTGTTACATTTGTGGAAAAGTGGCTAACAGAAAAAATAGGAAAGGAAAAGCTGTCTCCTCTGTTTGCTGTGGAACGGGCACACAGAGTGCCGTTTCGCCCCCCACCACCAGGGGCACCACCGTGCCCTTTATTGCTTAGAGTCCTCCATTTTCGTGACCGCGATGTCATTTTGAGAGGAGCAAGAGACTGCACGGATTTATCTATTGATGGGAACCGGATCTCTTTGTTTCCTGACTTCTCACCTGACGTCCAAAAGAAGCGTGCACGTTTTATTGATGTTAAACGCAGACTGCGACTATTACAGCTTCCATATTTTATGCTATATCCTGCGAAACTGTGAGTGGTGGCGAAAGATAAAACGCACTTGTTTGAGGATCCGGGTGCGGCATGTCAGTGGTTGGACTCCACTGAAAAGGATTTAAGGGAGGGCCCTTAATCTGCCGATTGCCACAAGTTATTATGCTATCACCTTCTACCTTTTGTCTATATGGACAGCTGATAAATGCCGGGTCATGTTGTTGGTTAGATGCCTGCAAATAATAATGTGGGGGGCAGACTGAGTGCTTGAGTCAAGGCTCTACCCAGTACTGGAGACAGCCTTTATTAATGTTTGCACTATGTCCTTTTCATCAGTTAGGAGTGTTATACTATAAGGGGGAGATCTGATATATGCTAGCATAGCCGGGAATGTATGCCGCTTGCTAGTTTTTATTTAACGTTCCCCTTGTTTGCTATTGCATATTTGTTTGTATTCCCCAAGTTCAGGAAATTATTTTCCCCAGGGCTTCACGTGTATGTGAAATGTCTTTATTTGTTCTGTATGGGTTGGGAAGGGGGAGGGGCTGTGAGACCTTATTGACTAGACACCAGTGGTTATATGTGTATGACCGGGGCGAGGCTGCTTACGGACCTGTACTGCTATGGTTTAAAAACATAAATGGGTACCCTTACAATAATTGCCTGGAATGGGAGGAGGCTGAACCAACCTGCTAAACACAATGCCGTCTTTTATGCCTTGCAAACGTATCAACCGGCAATTCTGTGCCTCTCAGAAACTCATCTCACTTCTGAGAGAACACATCTTCTTCATAAGGCTTAGGTGGCACAGAAGTTTCATTCCTCCTACTCCACGCAATCGAGAGGGGTGAGTGTGTTGGTGCATAGAAATGTTCCCTTTATATCAAGGAAGGTACATGTGGATGAGGAGGGTCGCTTTATATGTATTAACTGCTCTGCGTTTCATTACCAAATGATACTAGTGGCCGTTTATATACCTCCCCATATTCCTGTGAAGTTCTCAAAAAAGTATTATCCTTCACTTCCAAATTTCCAGATCTGCCAGTTCTCATAATTGGTGATTTTAATATGTTCTTGGACAAATCCCTAGATAAATTCCAATCTGATAGTGGGGCCTCTGGCCCTTCTCTATCCTCATTAGCCAAGACGCTCGCTGAAATAGACTTGTATGATTTGTGGAGGTCCAGAAATCCCGGTGTGAAGCAATACTCCTGCTACTCGTCATTCCATAGTTCTCTTTCTAGGATAGATCTCGCTGTGGGATCTAAGGGAGTGTTAGATAAGGTCCAGGATGTTAGGTACTTACCCCATAGTATTTCTGACCACTCCCCGTTATTGGCAGTACTGGATTTAGGGAGAGAGCTATTGGGTCCGAGACAACCATGGCGACTAAACCCTTTTTAGATCCAGTTAGTTGATACTGGTACTGTGATATCTGCTGCTCTGACTGACTTTTTTTTACCAATAATGAAGGTTCAGCTAGTCACTCCATTATCTAGGATACAATGAAGGCTTATATTAGAGGGATATACATTAAACGGATTAGTTCCCATAAAACTAAAAGCAGGGCACTTATGACAGAACTGCTGGATAGAGTTCAGACTACGGAAGCTAAATACATCTCTGACCCCTCCCTAGAAAATTCCTCGCACTGGACGGAGGCGCAAGATCTACTGAAGGAACATTTGATTAGTAGAGCTGGGGACAAACAATTTTTTTTAGACTCAACATTATTTTATGGAAGGGGAATGTACGGGCCACCTACTAGCTACTATTATTAAGACCCAATCGGGCCCATTTTGTGTATTGGGAATCACTAATAAAATGGGCGTACAGGTATCGGGGGATGATAACATAATGAACATATTCCATGAGCACTATGCAGAAGTCTATAAGTCCAGACTAGGGATTGACTGTAGTGACAGAGAGCAATACCTGCATAATATCCAGATGCCCAGCCTGTCTGATGATCAGAGGTTATTACTTGATGGGGACATTCAATTGGAAGAGATGGTATTGGCGGTGCAGTCGCTTCCTAACGGAAAAGCACCTGGGGGAGATGGCTAACCTGGGGAATTCTACAAAAAATATCAAGAAGTTTTGCTCCCGCATCTCCTACAGGTGTTTAATGAATCTTATAGGACAGGTATTTTACCTAGCTCTATGAGAGAAGCATTGGTGGTGGTGATCCCTAAACCAGATAAGGATCTCAATATGGTAGATTCATATAGACCCATCTCACTCTTAACAGTAGATATAAAAGTGCTGGCCAAGGTACTTGGTAATAGGCTCCTGAATGTAATCTCCCACATTATACATGAAGATCAGTGCGGGTTTATGCCAGGAAAATCCAGTCATTAAACCTTAGGCGTCTGTTCCTCACAGGGGCGGACACAGACAGCAGAGGGCCCCTGTGCAAAGAATGTGCCTGGGCCCCCTCCCCAAACCACACATACAGACGTAAATATATACAATAGATACAGTGACCCCTTTAAGGCTACACAGTGCTTTTGGCCAACAATGTGTCGTGCAACCAAGGATCACAGCAGACACAATGCTGCAATGCATTGAGTGAAAATGAATGGGGTCGCATTGTGAACTTGAAGTTTCTTAAAATCACAATTGAAAAGTTGCAAGAAATTCAGCAGGTTAGATTTTTTTGTGAACGTCAGGTCAAGACCTCATTTACATTTACTAGTTGTGATGTATAGTAGTATCGCTGCAATCTTTGGCTGCATAATGTGTGTTGCAGCCACAGCCACCTTGTGGTGCCAGCCTAAGGGCCCATTTCGACGGCTGTGCTTTACAGTCCGCAAATTGCGGATCCACAAAACACAGAGACTGGCCAAGTGCATCCTATGATAGAAAATGCCTATTCTTGTCTGAAAAGGACATGGATGTGGACAACACACGATGTGACGCACGCATCTTCTGCGTACCCGTTGAAATGACTGGATCCACACCCATTCTGCAAAATTGCAGAACAGATGCGGACTCCTTCATACGGCCCTAACACACATACTGGACTTTCATATATGCAACCGCTCTTTTTCACACATCCTCACACATGCAGGCACTGTCTCTCACACACTGTCAAATATGCAGGCACACACACACAGAATTGTACACATGCAGGCACTGTCACACACTCACTGTCACACATGCAGGCACTGTCACATACACATTTGTACACATGCAGGCACTGTCACATACACACGGTCATACATCCTCACACATGTAGGCACTCACATACACATTTGTACACATGCAGGCACTGTCACATACACACGGTCATACATGCTCACACATGTAGGCACTCACATACACACTTGTACACATGCAGGCACTGTCACATACTCACGGTCATACATGCTCACACATGCAGGCACTGTCACATACACATTTGTACACATGCAGGCACTGTCACATACACACGGTCATACATCCTCACACATGCAGGCACTCACATACACACTTGTACACATGCAGGCACTGTCACATACACACGGTCATACATCCTCACACATGCAGGCACTGTCACATACACACTTGTACACATGCAGGCACTGTCACATACACACGGTCATACATCCTCACACATGCAGGCACTGTCACATACACACGGTCATACATCCTCACACATGCAGGCACTCACATACACAAAGTCATACATCCTCACACATGCAGGCACTCACATACAGACGGTCATACATCCTCACACATGCAGGCACTGTCACATACACACTTGTACACATGCAGGCACTGTCACATACACACGGTCATACATCCTCACACATGCAGGCACTGTCACATACACACTTGTACACATGCAGGCACTGTCACATACACACGGTCATACATCCTCACACATGCAGGCACTCACATACACACGGTCATACATCCTCACACATGCAGGCACTCACATACAGACGGTCATACATCCTCACTCATGCAGGCACTCACATACACATTTGTACACATGCAGGCACTGTCACATACACACGGTCATACATCCTCACACATGCAGGCACTCATATACACACTTGTACACATGCAGGCACTGTCACAAACACACGGTCATACATCCTCACACATGCAGGCACTCACATACACATTTGTACACATGCAGGCACTGTCACATACACACGGTCATACATCCTCACACATGTAGGCACTCACATACACACTTGTACACATGCAGGCACTGTCACATACACACGGTCATACATCCTCACACATGCAGGCACTCACATACACTGTTGTGCACATGCAGGCACTGTCACATACACACGGTCATACATCCTCACACATGCAGGCACTGTCACATACACACTTGTACACATGCAGGCACTGTCACATACACACTTGTACACATGCAGGCACTATCACATACACATTTGTACACATGCAGGCACTGTCACATACACACGGTCATACATCCTCACACATGTAGGCACTCACATACACACTTGTACACATGCAGGCACTGTCACATACACACGGTCATACATGCTCACACATGCAGGCACTGTCACATACACATTTGTACACATGCAGGCACTGTCACATACACACGGTCATACATCCTCACACATGCAGGCACTGTCACATACACACAGTCATACATACTCACACATGCAGGCACTCACATACAGACGGTCATACATCCTCAAACATGCAGGCACTCACATACACATTTGTACACATGCAGGCACTGTCACATACACACGGTCATACATCCTCACACATGCAGGCACTCACATACACACGGTCATACATCCTCACACATGCAGGCACTCACATACAGACGGTCATACATCCTCACACATGCAGGCACTCACATACACATTTGTACATATGCAGGCACTGTCACAAACACACGGTCATACATCCTCACACATGTAGGCACTCACATACACACTTGTACACATGCAGGCACTGTCACATACACACGGTCATACACCCTCACACATGCAGGCACTCACATACACAGTTGTACACATGCAGTCACTGTCACATACACACGGTCATACATCCTCACACATGCAGGCACTGTCACATACACAGTTGTACACATGCAGTCACTGTCACATACACACGGTCATACATCCTCACACATGCAGGCACTGTCACATACACACTTGTACACATGCAGGCACTGTCACATACACACTTGTACACATGCAGGCACTGTCACATACACACTTGTACACATGCAGGCACTATCACATACACACGGTCATACATCCTCACACATGCAAGCACTTACATACACACGGTCGTACATCCTCACACATGCAGGCACTCACATACACTCTTGTACACATGCAGGCACTGTCACATACACACGTTCATACATCCTCACACATGCAGGAACTGTCACATACACACGGTCATACATCCTCACACATGCAGGCACTCACATACACATTTGTACACATGCAGGCACTGTCACATACACACCGTCATACATCCTCACACATACAGGCACTCACATACACATTTGTACACATGCAGGCACTGTCACATACACATGGTCATACATCCTCACACATGCAGGCACTCACATACACACTTGTACATATGCAGGCACTGTCACAAACACACGGTCATACATCCTCACACATGCAGGCACTCACATACACACTTGTACACATGCAGGCACTGTCACATACACACGGTCATACATCCTCACGCATGCAGGCACTGTCACATACACACTTGTACACATGCAGGCACTGTCACATACACACAGTCATACATCCTCACACATGCAGGCACTCACATACACATTTGTACACATGCAGGCACTGTCACATACACATGGTCATACATCCTCACACATGCAGGCACTCACATACACACTTGTACATATTCAGGCACTGTCACAAACACACGGTCATACATCCTCACACATGCAGGCACTCACATACACACTTGTACACATGCAGGCACTGTCACATACACACGGTCATACATCCTCACACATGCAGGCACTGTCACATACACACTTGTACACATGCAGGCACTGTCACATACACAATTGTACACATGCAGGCACTGTCACATACACACACGGTCATACATCCTCACACATGCAGGCACTGTCACATACACACGGTCATACATCCTCACACATGCAGGCACTGTCACATACACATTTGTACAT
Source organism: Bufo bufo (assembly GCF_905171765.1). Lineage (NCBI taxonomy): Eukaryota > Metazoa > Chordata > Amphibia > Anura > Bufonidae > Bufo > Bufo bufo. Next base: position 213,044,734 of record NC_053394.1, read on the forward strand.
ACGCAGGCACTGTTACATACACTCTGTTGTAGCAAATATTGTCTGAAATAGAAATATTAATATTCAAAATCTGCTCTCCAATGTCTTTGTGTAAGGAGAGGTAAAAATCTCAACCGCAGTCAGCCAAAGGTGTTCTCATGTTCAGTTCTGCTGAGCATCTGCCCCTCCTGCTCAGTCTGCTCTTTTTTATTTACTAACAAAAGGTGTAAAAGGGGCTGGCCCAAGACAAGGATACAGGAAGTGATGACATAGGAAGACAAGACACCATCATTTAGAATAACCTAGCTAGCTAACAAACACATGTATGCAATAATCTACCATTACGACTGGAGTTAACTTTATCCAGCCTTGATCAGTGATCAATGTCAGATAAAATTACTATGATCCTCATGCATGTTTATTTACAGGACAACGTCATTACCTCCAGCGGCTGATCAGGCACACTAGAGACAACAAACGCACGTTCCTTTCGTTACATTGTTCCCTTAATAAATGCATCCACGCCAAGCCAATAAATCCGCGTCTTGCGCGGGGGCCCTAGCTGGCGTCCATACATCAGCCAACAACACACTGCTCTGCTGAACACATCAGTCTCCCCCTGCCCACAGCCCAGTGCTTAGCACATGGACCATTCGCCAACGGAGACCTCTGCGCCCAGCAGCTGTGACAGGACATACACGGGAAGATATCCACTCCAATGGTTTACCCTGACACTGAGAGACATGATGACAATACACAATATATTAAATACACATCCTAATAAAATTTCCACAACAACACAGTCATACATCCTCACACATGTAGGCACTCACATACACACTTGTACACATGTAGGCACTCACATACACACTTGTACACATGCAGGCACTGTCACATACACACGGTCATACATCCTCACACATGCAGGCACTCACATACACATTTGTACACATGCAGGCACTGTCACATACACACGGTCATACATCCTCACACATGCAGGCACTCACATACACATTTGTACACATGCAGGCACTGTCACATACACATGGTCATACATCCTCACACATAAAGGCACTGTCACATACACACTTGTACACATGCAGGCACTGTCACATACACACGGTCATACATCCTCACACATGCAGGCACTCACATACACATTTGTACACATGCAGGCACTGTCACATACACATGGTCATACATCCTCACACATAAAGGCACTGTCACATACACACTTGTACACACTCTGTCACACATGCAGGCACTGTCACATACACACTGTCATACATCCTCACACATGCAGGCACTCACATACACACTTGTACACATGCAGGCACTCTCACATACACATTTGTACACATGCAGGCACTGTCACATACACACCGTCATACATCCTCACACATGCAGGCACTCACATACACATGTGTACACATGTAGGCACTGTCACATACACACTGTCATACATCCTCACACATGCAGGCACTCACATACACATGTGTACACATGTAGGCACTGTCACATACACACTGTCATACATGCAGGCACTCACATACACACTTGTACACATGCAGGCACTGTCACATACACACGGTCATACATCCTCACACATGCAGGCACTGTCACATACACATGGTCATACATCTTCACACATGCAGGCACTGTCACATACACACTTGTTCCTCCATATTCAGATGAGGGGAACAGAATGGGATGCCCTGCAGTGGTCTCTTTAGACGCTGCAAAGGCCTTTGATAGTGTTGAATGGGAATACTTATGGACAGGGCAAAACTAGGATTCAGCCCTGGATACATTAATTGGGTAAAATTGCTCTATAGTCAACCGAGAGCTAGGCTGCGAATAAATGGTAAGCTATCCCCAATGATGACACTGGAGAGAGGCACCAGGCAGGGATGCCCTTTGTCACCCCTCCTGTTTGCCATTGCTATAGAGCCCCTAGCTTGTATTTCGCGTTCTACGCCACTGATTCGAGGTCTGGAGAGGGTGACGGTGGAGGAAAGAGTCTCGCTATATGCGGATGATATGTTATTATATGTGGGTGATCTGACATAATCAATAGATCCCATTATATCGTTAATCTCAGACTTTGGAAAACAGTCTGGTTTATTAATCAATTGGAATAAGTCAGTTATTCTTCCGCTGTCCCCTCTTCCGGAATCTCTTTGCTTAGATTATGTTAACCTGAAAGTGGTCTCCTCCTTTAAATATCTTGGAGTCCCTATTTCAGTACAGCCCCGATCTTATGTAGCGAATAACCTAGTACCACTAATGGACAGATTTAGACAGAAAGCGGTCACCTGGCATAAGCTTCCATTGTCAATGATAGGTAGAGGTAATCTTCTTAAGATGATATGGATGCCGCAATTGCTCTACATACTGCATAACTCACCAGTATAGATTCCCATGCATTATTATTATAAGTTACAGAGAATATTTAAATCCTTGTTATGGAAAAATAAAAATAGTAGAATCCAATATTAAACATTATCCTGCGATATATCTATACATTATGTTATTAATCATTTTCGTTCAGTAGATATGTCAAAAAACGTACTTTTATAATATGCTAATTACCTGTCTACCAGCAGGTGACGTCATCGGCGCAGGCGCACTGAGGGAGTGCTGAGGAGGCGAGCCTCCTTATCTCAGAGCGCCTGCGCCGAATCAACACAGGCGCGTGATTTTTGATATGCTGACAGGGCCAGTCGGAGGAGAAGATCGCGGCTGGCCCTGTCAATCAACAGGAGGAGGGGGGGGTTTTTTGCGGCTGCTACCAGCAAGTAGACGCCCTACTTGCTGGTAGACAGGTAATTAGCATATTATAAAAGTACGTTTTTTGACATATCTACTGAACGAAAATGATTAATAACATAATGTATAGATATATCGCAGGATAGGGATTATAAGTACACAAAAAAAAAATATATGAGTTTAGTGGGGTGACAGAATCCCTTTAAGGGCTGGGGGTCCCTGAGAGAGATGGGAAGATGTGGAGAATTGGTGAAGTGGGCATCTGGGCGCAGGATAAAGTGTGCCCCCTACAATTTGTATCACATCTCATGCTTAAAAAACTGATAGAACCAGGTCCTGTAAAAGGAGCTATTTCGGATCCTTATAATACTTTGCTATATGAGCAGCTGAAAAAATATCCGTTCAAAGTTAGGTTGAAATGGGAGAGGGATGTGGGCCCCATCTCAGACAACCAATGGGAAGAAGTCCTTGCACAGATTCCTACTCTAACCCCTAGCGAAGCAGCTAGACTGTCTCAACTCTATATGATACACAGGGTATATAAACTGGATCCTAGGTTTTGCTTGCTTGGTATGTTAGATTCGGATAACTTGCCACCAAATGTTACAATCGGAATCAACAGAATCTTATATCAGGCACGCAAAACCCTAGCTTCTAAATGGATACAGCCGCTTCCCCCAAGCATATCGGTCTCACAGTGGTTTGGGGGGGAGGGGAGTTTGGTTGTTTGGATCTTTATGTTAAGGATCCTGTTTATTGACTATCCTCTCAGGCTTCTCCCTCATCTATAAGTGATAGACGGCTCTGGCCCAATGACCGTGCATAGGTCAGGGTCCATACGCAAGATATTCCAGTGTCTGGAGATAATCTCCCTCACCTTTCCATGTGTAGTATCATAGGTGCCTATCACCCTGACCACCCTCTGTGGCTCCTATTTAGTGTTTGGTGGCTGTAATAGTTTAATACGTTCCTGCTTACGTGCTCTTTGAAAGGCAGGACGTAAGACCTTATCAGGGTACCCTCTCTCCTGAAACCTTGTTCTCAACAAGTTCGCCTGCTCTGTGAACTCATGTTCCTCAGAGCAGTTGCGCCGGAGTCTTAGGTATTGCCCTGTGGGTACCCCACGTTTTAGCGCGGTAGGGTGATTACTTTCCCATCGTAACAATGAATTGGTGGCCGTTGTTTTCCTATAGATGGTGGTTGTCAAGTTCCCATTTGGAGATCTGTTAATACAAACGTCCAAAAAAGGAAGCCGGTCTCTCACTATCTCGAATGTAAATCTGAGGTTAATGAGGTTTTTGTTCAGTCTCTGTACAAAATCACAGAAGCGCTCCTTGGACCCACTCCATATGACAAAAATGTTGTCTATGAAGCGGGCCCACAGGACAACATCTGATGTACCTGGCAGTGGTTCCTCCCCAAATACCACAGTCTCCTCCCACCAGCCCAGGAGCAAATTAGCATACAACGGCGCACATGAACTGCCCATCGCAGTGCCCATGAGCTGGTGGCAAAAGCAATGATCAAAAAGGAAGAAATTACTTCCGGTTCCGGCGCCGCCATGTGAAGTCGCTTGGAAAGTGAGCTCCCCATATACCTGCCGCAAACCGAGACATACTGCCCGTGCACCCTCTCTATCGGTGTGGTGAGGGGGAACACAAGGTCCGATCACGCTGCATGGATCGGTATCTTGTAAACATGGGCAAAAAACTGAAAAGCAGAGTGCTTTTATCACCGCTACAAGAAGACGCAGTTCCCGCCAACATGGCGCCGAACTCAGACCCCGCTGGAACAGCCGAGTGAAGGGAACGAGGTTCGGAATCTCATGCCGGATTCCCTGATTAGACATATTGATTATAAAGTGCTTGCAGTGGAAGTGGCTGCGCACCTAGCTCCTGACCTGCGGGAGACTCTGGCCTCATCCGTCACTGCAGGAAACCGATACCAGGCTAGATGCCGCAGAGTCCAGAATACATGTGATGGAGGATACTGCAGAATCTATTCTTCACAAATTACAGAAAGTCCTTACAGAAAATAAGAGACTTTGTGAAAAGATGGAAGACTTGGAAAATCGATCCAGGCGCAATAATTTGAGACTAGTGGGGTTGAGGGAGGCGATCCCGGCAAGTGAATTGTTGGCTATCTGTGAAACTGAGCTACCTAGTGCCCTGGGAATCTTGCGCCTTTGCAAGGTAGAGCGCGCACACAGAGTGGGCCCAAATAATCGTGGCGACGACCGCCAGTCTTCCAAACCCAGACAGGTCATAATGCGCTACTTGGACTACTCTGACAAGGAGGCCATTCTCAGAGCTTTTAAAGCGCGCAAAGGCCCTGTCACGCTGAGAGGGGCGAAAGTCTTACTGTTCGGAGACTACTCTGCTGAGGTTGCGAGGAGGCGTAAGGCATTCTCTCCGATTTGTACGCACTTGCACAATAGAAACGTCAGATTTGCCTTGATCTACCCGGCCTCGCTCCGGATCTATCGCTCGGATGGCTCGTCCACGCTGTATCACTCTCCGGGTGAAGCGCTTACCTCCATGGAGGGACACTCACTAACTATTCGAGGATCACAGATATCGCCACGACATCGCGACTGGGGATCCCAAGGCTTTGCGGAGGACCCGTCGGGATCGGATACTCATGAGCGACCCCTAGTGGATCGAATCGGTTCAAGCCAGCATCGCGGAGCAAGATGATTCTCTGGTTATGACTTTGTAACTTACCTCATCATGTGGACTTGGGAGAATCCAGGACGACTACGACACAGGAGCCGGTATGTTTCGGGGTTAATCTTCTGCATAGGGGAGGCCGGGGGCGATTTCGCTCCCTTGGGGATGTTTGGCCTGGGGCCCCGGTTTTCCAGATCTAGGGGGTGGATCCACTAACATATCCTGCCGTGTTATATGTTTGTTGCTAACAACTTCACGAGTGGGGATGCCACCGCTGATTATGGTCCGCTCGATTTATGAGATTGCCTGGGACGACTCCCCGGGTGGGGGAGACTGTGGGCGATTTGCTCCTGCAGGGTCTCCGAGCGTAGTCTCTGACCCTGGGGCCATGGTCTCCCGGGCCCGAGGGGTGGATCAGATTGGTGAGGTATGATGTGCCAAGTTTTAAAAGTTTTACATGCTCTGCTGGGTTGAATTTAAGGTTATATTCCATAGGGCAGGGGAGTTGGGGAGTGGAGCGATCAGAACATCATTATCGCTCGCTTTCACATGGGGAAAAAAGTGAAGGTTCTAAGCAACCAATTGTGGCCTTTAAGGTCACCTTCAGGGCATAGCGCCCTAATGTTTTTTGCTTATTGTTGTTTTAGAGGGATTATGGGAAGGTTTATGTTCACACTTATTGCTGGGATGTCTGCCTACAATCGCTTTCTATTCAGCTCTAATGTCCAGTGGAACCCTCCATGAGAATAGTTTCCTGGAACGTTAAAGGACTGCGCTCGCCTCAGAAGTGCAACAAGATACTTCGGCACCTGAAAAATCTTTGTGATGATATAGCCCTCCTACAGGAAACCCACTTGGTGGAGGAGGACTATGCCAGGATGAGGAAAACGTGGGTGGGCAATGTGTTGGGTTCCGCAGCGGTCAACCGCAAAGCAGGAGTGATGATTTTGTTCCACAAAAATCTGTCATGTAATATCCTGGATCAGTCAAGTGATGGCGAGGGGAGATGGTGTACAGTGAGGATCTCACTGGGGACGGACGAGCTTCAGATCTATAACGTTTATGGCCCTAATGGAGATAGTAGACCTTTTTTTAATGACTTAGCTGGGTTCATTGTCAAGGATGCGTCAGTCAATAAATTGGTGGGGGGAGACCTCAATGCCGTGGCCTCATTGAGGGAGGACAGGAAACAGATACGGAAACCTGGTGAGCGACCTCCTGCTGCTGAAGGAGCCCTGGCGAATTTTATGGAGGACACGGCATTGATAGACTCTTGGCGACTGTTAAACCCTGACAGTAGGGAATACACATTTTATTCAAATCCCCATGACTCATGGTCGAGAATTGACTATCTTCTGGTTTCTGGTAACCTGACAAACAGGATCTCAGATACCAGAATTCAAGATCTAATTATATCCGATCATACCCCCATCTCTATAAATATATCAGAGCTGCAGCCCAAAGGCTCTGACATTTTATGGCGCTTCCCATCATTCCTATATCAGGATGAGAACTTCTCTGATCTTCTTAGGGGTTGGTACTGGGAATACAAGGGGGATAATAGTTCATGTCAAGATTCACCGTCTCTCTACTGGGATGCAGCAAAGGCGGTGTTGAGAGGTCGCATAATGGCCTACACATGGGGGTTGAAGAAAAAAGTAGCATCAGCATTGCGGAACTATAGTGAGCTACTATGTACGGCCTATACCGAGTATATGACTGCGCCAACAGAACGATCCAGACTAAAATGGAGGGAGGCCAGGGTTAACTATGAGTTATGGTATGAGAGAAAGGCAAAGATGGATATGTCAAATAGCACAGCCAAATTTTTTAGGGAAGGAAATAAGGCAGGTAGACTATTGGCGTCACTAGTAAGGAATTCTAGAAAACAGAATCACATAACATCCATTGCTGATTCTAAGGGCGGAGTACATACGAACCCTGAGAAAATAGTATCTATTTTGCGAGATTTTTATGCAAAGCTATATGAAGATCCTGGTCCGGCCGACCCCATGTCCGAGTTCTTTCTGAAATGCACCAATTTGCCTTCGCCATCACAGGCCCAGCTAGATACCTTGAACTCACCGATCACTGAATCGTAAGTTTTAGGGGCTATAAAAAAATCTAAATTGCACAAAGCTCCAGGTCCGGATGGGTACTCAATAGAATTCTATAAGTTGCTGGGTGGGGAGATAGCAGAACCCCTCATGAAAGTTTTTAATGGTGTCCTCACGGGATCTCCCCTATCACCCTCTGACAATGTAGCTTATGTTAAATTAATTCCCAAACCAGGGAGAGACGCCATACTTCCTTCTTCGTACCGTCCCATCTCACTTATCAATGTCGATCTGAAATTGGCAGCTAAAATAATGTCGGATAGATTGTCACTGAAGATGCCAGAATTGGTGTCCCCATCTCAGTCGGGTTTCATCAGGAACAGAGCTGCAGTTATTAGACGCAGTGCGGTGGGAATCAGATAGAACTATTATGCCCTCATTGGTGGCATTTGACGCGGAAAAGGCATTTGATAATGTGAGATGGGACTGTTTGAATAGGGTGTGAGATAGGATGCAGATCCTGGGCCCCTTTAGAGTTTTCATCTCAACACTATATCGAGACCCCAAGGCCAGAATCTCGTTACCAGGATTCTTGTCAACACCTTTTCAGCTGGCAAGGGGAACACGTCAGGGATGCCCCTTATCGCCACTATTTAATTTAGCTTTAGAGCCCTTGGTTAGGTTGCTAGAGGAGGGGGATATCTTCCAGGGTATTAAAGTTGGGAATCAGGAGGTGCGGACGTCGCTTTTTGCTGATGATATGCTCATCTTCTTAGCTGATCCGATGGCGGACTTAGAGAAGGTGCTACAGCTCCTATCCTCATTTGGACCGGTTTCAGTCTTTAAGATAAACATAGATAAATGTATGTTACTTACATTGCGAACGCCTGCGTCTAAACTTAAATTGCCAGAGTCATGTAGTCAGATTGTAGTAGCTGAAACGTACATGAAATATTTAGGTATCAAAATAGGGAGAACCCCTGAGTCTCTCTACACCCTGAACTATAACCCGTTGTTTAAAGCAATTAGAAATGACTTGGAGAGATGGAAAAATCTGCCGTTATCTCTAACAGGCAGAGGTAACCTTATCAAGATGATTTGCTTCCCAAAGCTATTGTATCCCATGCAAACATTGCCGCTGCTCTTAAAGCATTCGGATGTTAAGGGTATTCAGTCCATGTTCTCAACATTTCTGTGGTCAGGGAAAAAACCCAGAGTGTCTTTGTCCAAGTTAATGCTGCCCAGACACCAGGGAGGTCTGAATATCCCAAATATGAGGATTTATAATCTAGCTTGTCTATTTAGACATTGGATTGGACACACAAAACACACTTTTGCTCGGACCCCATTTTGGAGCAACAACTCACTGCTACATGGCCGTTGGTGAATTTAATGCATACCAAGAGGCAGACACTCCCACCCCATCTGAAACACTCGCCGATTCTAAGGGACACTATTGTCGCATGGAAAGAAGTGCGCAAATTAGCCAAAAGACCATTTCTGGCTTCCAGGAACATGGAACTTTGGAAGCATCCAGAGTTCCCCATAGGGGCTCAAAACAAAATGTTTGGTGCCTGGAGGGCCAAAGGAATTCATACATTTCTAGATATGCTCCATATCTCCGGGAAGAGATACTTGACATTTCGGGAACTATGCGAGAAGTTCGGCCTAGAAAACTCCCAGTTTCTAGCTTATCAACAGGTCATTAATTTTTGTAAACAGAGGCTACTAGATGTCTCCAGTGAGTGCACAAACCAATACTTGGCATTTTCACTGGGACACAGGGAAGCGAGATACTCCATTTCCCAATTATACCATGTCATGAGAGAGTCAATGGATAAAAAAGTGGAGGCCGGACTCTTCAAGAAATGGGGAAGGAAATTGCAGGTCTCATTGCCAGTAGAAGAGGTTTTGATGGGGTGGGAGAGAGTTTGTAAAGCGGTACCCTGCGAAAATTGGAGGGAGTCGCATTTTCGCCTCATACATTCGGCGATTTATGCATTCAATGTTTCAAGGCGTTCAGCTAGGATTGGTTATTTGACGGCGTGTCCGAAGTGTGGGGCTGAACAAGCAGATCTATTACATTGTGTGTGGGAGTGTGGTTCTGTTCAGACATTCTGAAAGGCAGTAACTGTTTGGGTTAGGGACACTTGGGGGGAATCGCTGGTACACAGCCCTACTGGACTGCTTTTTCATATTTTCGATGATGCCTCCAAGCCTCGATCGATAATTGATGTGGCCCTATTGGTATCTCTCCGTGGTCTTCTAAGTAACTGGTTGAAGCCCAATACCCCTCAAATTAGAGATCTAATTTCTCAGATGTCTCAATTTATGTACATAGACAAACTAGACACGGAACATCAAAAAGAGAAGAAGACTAAGAGTTTTTTCCGCAAATGGCAAACATTTATTGAAAAATATATCAATGAGATATCAATGAGCTGATGGCATCCTTCAGATATACAGAATGGTACTCGAAAGCAGTACTAAATGGGAGCATATCGACTCTGAGTGTAGACAGCCGGGGGCTACAGTCAAACACACATGCTTGAAGATACGATATGGGAGGGGGTAGTAGGAACAGACATCCTTGGGGGTGGGATGGGCGGCTAGGGAGGGGGGGGGAGTTTGTTATTGTTTTTTATTTTATGCATTAAACCGATTTTTTCTATTTTGATGTACTCATAACACAAAAAATGTGATGTATCGAATGCTTACCTTTATGTGACATGCTGAGATAATGCCATGTAAGATGATACATTATGAATAAATATATGTTTCAAAAAGGAAGAAATTACAGGTCAGCACAAATCTCAGCAATTCTACAATGAAGTTGTTATGTGCTCCTAGGTGTTGCCCCTAGCCTTTAAAAAGTAATGAACCGCCTCCAGGCCAGCCTCATGAGGTATGGAGGAATACAACGCCTCCATATCAATAGAGGCAAGCCACCAGTTCTCCTCCATAGTCACCCCTTCAAGGCGCAGTAATAAATCCCCCGTGTCACGGATATATGAAATGAGATTTAGAACAAAGGGTCTCAGCACCGTATCAATGTAGATCCCACAATGTAGATTCCTTTTCTGATTTAGGCATTAACCCTATATGGGTCTTTTTATTATAGGTTTGGTTCCTTCTCTCTCATGGTTTGCAAATCCTGCCCCTTTAAAAATCTCTGGTGTATTAGTATCATTAATTAAACAGAAGGTAGGCATACACTGCCTCCATACTACTTTGGCTGGTGTGTCTTCATCAGCAGTGCTTCGGTCAGCATATGTGCTGCCTAGCAACACTGACGCGGCGCACAGCTCCGTGCAGCGGCTCCTGCACATGCGCAATGAGTCCCGCCGGGTCCGCGCTCCCAGAACCAGCAGGAGCACGCACCAATGTGGGTCTATTTGAGGCAGCGTGAGCATCTCACACGCTGACGCCATTCATCAGCAAACTAGGCTGCCACACATCCTTCAATGCCAGAAGGTAATACATGTATATCCTCTTCACTACATTCTAACTATGGAATAGGGGGCCTGAGTATTTACATATAGCTCCCTTATTTATAATGATTGCTTAAGTACATCATAATGAATGTTGGTGCGCTTTCTCTAATGTTTGGGCATGGTCTCACTTTTTTCCTCTAGGTGACCCCTTGTCCCCTGATAATTCTGGGGTAACTCATTAGATGAAACGCGTCGGAACACATGATATAGAAGACCTTGGTATCTCTACTCGAGTTGAGCCAGACTTCATCAACTAGGTAGGAGACAGCTAGTTTACCATTCCCTCTAGGGACTAATAACAGGGATAGGTTCCAGACGGGGCCACTCTTTTCAGGGTGATGACCCTGTATTAGCAGGAAATTCAGGGCGTAATAGACTGGTTAGGGACACCTAGGGACAGGATGCATGTTTTGTATCAAATTCTGTACTTCTGCTCATGTCCGGAACCCATCTACCCTATACCCTGGTTATAGGATGGCAATACCCGACCACTGTGACACCAAGTTAATCATGAATACAGTGTCAATCATCCGGTTGTATATAGTCCACTGAACAATCACCACACTGGTAAGGCTACTTTCACACCTGCATTAGGTGCGGATCCGTCTGGTATCTGCACCTATAATGCAAACGCTTGTATCCGTTCAGAACGGATCAGTTTTTTTTGGTTCATGATAATGCAAACTGATCCGTTTTGACTTACATTGAAAGTCAATGGGAGGCGGATCCGTTTTCAATTGCACCATATTGTGTCAGTGAATACTGATCCGTCCCCATTGACTTACATTGTAAGTCAAGACGGATCCGTTTGGCTCTGCATCGTCAGGCGGACATCAAAATGCTGCAAGCAGCGTTTTGGTGTCCGCCTCCAGAGCGGAATGGAGGCTGAACAGAGGGAAACTGATGCATTCTGAACGGATCCTTATCCATTCAGAATGCATTGTTACAAAACTGATCCGATTTGGGCCGCTTATGAGAGCCCTGAAACGGATCTCACAAGCGGACGCAGAAATGCCAGTGTGAAAGTAGCCTAAGACTGTTCTTATTTGTTCATTTATTTTTGTCATAGTGAGTCTAGTGATCCATCATTTTAGTATACTGTACCTCACCTGAGCAAACCTAACAATCTGTCTCATTGTATGTTGTTTGTTTCACCACTTTGGAGGCAATCTATCCCTTATGGATAGACTCCCTCTTAGTGGATTTTCACAAAGGGAAGTCAGGTTCTCACATGTCCCTAACATAGAACATAAGGGGGTGACTCTTGATGTTGATCTTCTGTAGAGGATTTAGGTATCAGTTCTTTGGTCTTCTCATCTTCAAACTCTGGGAAGTCAGCATACATGGTCGGAGTGGCTTCTGCGATCGTCTTGGTAAGAATTTCTGAACACACAGGACCACAAAGCAAGGATTATAAGAATGCATACTATAGAGTTCCTTGCAAGTTTATTTGACAAATATGTGAGACCATTCAGGGACTTGGGTATACTTCTATCGGGGGCAGTGTTTTTGGGTATGTACATGAAGCAGGAAACACCTCATCTTACATACGCCCCCTTTTTCTGCAAGTACCGTATCCATGGCCATACGGTTCTGAAAGGCCATAATCGAAATTGGGCCTAGTTGTTCAACTACCTCTTTTAGGGCATCTCTGGTGTAGTTGACAACCCTTTGTTGATTGTAATACAGGTAGTTGATCCAGTCTACATTCTTGTTGATAGTGACAATGGGTATCAGTGATTCGAAACCAGCTGCTACCTGATCCCGGGCTTTGAATTAATCAGGGACACCTCATGGAACACCTATTGCATCAATATATACATGTGGGTCAAAAGAGCTTTTTTACTTCCCTTCTTACTATGGTTACCTGGGTGTCCTTTGTGACCTGTTCCCACTCTGGTTGTTCAAAAATCTGGAATGGCATTAAAACTTTTATGAGAGTGCATTGACCCCTCCATCTCATCTGTAACCTGGGTTTCCACACAGCCAATATACATCTGGAATCTGCTCTCCCCTCCTTAAACACAGAAAAAGTGTATACAGTTGTGTTCAAAATAATAGCAGTGTGTTTAAAAAAGTGAATAAAGCTCAAAATCCTTCTAATAGCTTTTATTTCCATACACACAAATGCATTGGGAACACTACACATTCTATTCCAAATCATAACATGAAGAAAAATATATCAAATTTGTGTTGTTCCTCTAAAAAAATTGAAGAAAAGTGAATGTTAGACTGTTCAAAAAAAAAATATAGCAGTGTTTGTATTCTTCTTTAAAAACTCAAACATTCACTATATAAACTGAAATTTTTTTTGCTTTCCTTTGAATCACTTAACTAATATTTGGTTGTATAACTACTGTTTCTGAGAAATGCTGTACATCTGTGTTGCATGGAGTCAACCAACTTCTGGCACCTGTGAACAGGTATTCCAGCCCAGGATGATTGGACTACATTCCACAGTTATTCTCTATTTCTTGGTTTTGCCTCAGAAACTGCATTTTTGATGTCACCCCACAAGTTTTCTATTGGATTAAGATCCGGGGATTGGGCTGGTCACTCCGTCAATCTTGTTGGTCTGGAACCAAAATGTTGCACGTTTACTGGTGTGTTTGGGGCCGTTGTCTTGTTGGAACACCCATTTCAAGGGCATTTCCTCTTCAGCATAAGGCAGCATGATCTCTTCAAGTATTCTGATGTATTCAAACTGATCCATGATGCGTTAAATAGGCCCAACACCTTAGTATGAGAAACATCCCCATATCATGATGCTTGTGCCCTCATGCTTCACTGTCTTCACAGTGTACTGTGCCTTAAATTCAGTGTTTGGGGGCCACTAGACCCAAAAAGAACAACCTTACTTTCATCAGTCCACAAAATGTCTCTTTAGGCCAGTCAATGTGCTCTTTGGCAAATTATAACCTCTTCAGCACATGTCTTTTTTTCAACAGTGGGACTTTGCGGGGCTTCTTGCAGATAGCTTGGCTTCACATAGGCGTCTTCTAATTGTAACAGTACTCACAGGTAACTTTAGACCTTCTTTGATCTTCCTGGAGCCGATTGTTGGCTGAGTCCTTGCCATTTTGACTATTCTTCTATCCATTCGAATGGTAGTTTTTCGCTTCCTTCCGCGTCTTTCGGGTTTTGGTTGCCATTTTAAAGCATTTGCGATCATTTTAGCTGAGCAGCCTATCATTTTCTGCACTTCTTTATATGTTTTCCCCTCTTCAATCAACTTTTTAATCAAGGTACACTGTTCTTCTGAACAATGTCTGGAACGACCCATTTTCCTCAGAATTTCAGAGAGAAATGCACTGTAACCAGCATGTACAACATTTGCTGCCTTCCTTCCTTAAATAAGGGCAATAATTGCCACCTGTTTTTCAAAGAATGAATGACCTCACTCATTGAACTCCACACTACTATTATTTTGAACATGACCCTTTCAATAAGTGATTGAATTACAGAGAATCAGCAGCATGCATGTCATGACTGTTGGGTCTGTTTGGTTTATATTACTCTACTAGTCCTGCTAATAAATTATTTGCCATGTAGAAATATCATTTCTGGGGAGTGGCCTGAGAGCGCATGGAGTAGGACGCACCGCTCACAGCTCCTGCCGGCATCCTGATCATTAGTGTGGTAGCAACGTCTGTTTCGATTATTTTTTCTTACCTGGTGGGTGAGAGGAGACCGGAGAGTGCGGGGGTGATTTTGAAAGCTCCGACATGCCGAAAAAATCCAGCAAGGGGCCGCGATACGACAGGCCGGAGGTGAGCCAGCATGGCGCCGAGGAGGAAGAGGGGCCGGCCTTACAGTCCAAACTGAGCCAGAGTGCGGCCGCAAAGTTAAGCAAGTTTGCCCGCGCTGATAGCGGTGTGGGAGACTGGGCAGAGGAGAAGGAGACAGATGTGCATAATTCTTCTGAACAAGAGGACGGATCCCTTGATGGGGAGGCCCTGGATGCGGCGGAGTGGCCGCCATTGAACCCTGCACGTCCAGCTAAAAGCGCGGTAGGCCCCTAAGATGCGGCTAATGAAAAGCCCACGTTAAAAGATATTATGGCTGCTGTGGCCAGCTGTAACAGTACCCTGAAGGTGCTCTCTGTACAAGTTGGTAGCCTGAGGTCAGATGTGTCTATAATTAGGCACGACCTACACAAGATATCTGAGCGCACCTCTGAATTGGAGAAGAGGGTGTCTACTATAGAAGATGATGTTCGGCTTCTGCAAGTGGCGGCAAAAACAACTGCTAAGGACATAGCTGCTTTATATGCTAAAACAGACGATCTGGAGAACAGGTCCAGAAGGAACAATCTGAGGATTGTAGGAATGCCAGAAAAGACGGAGGGGGATAATGCTACAGAGTTTGTGGAGAAATGGTTGCATCAGCTATTTCATGAGAAAGGTCTATCTTCCCTATATGCGGTGGAGCGGGCGCACAGAGTCCCCATGCGGCCGCTTCCGCCAGGCAGAACGCCTCGTCCTATACTGGCGAAGATCCTGCATTTTAAAGACCGGGACACTATCCTGCGGCAATCAAGGGACAATGAGGAGATGGTCCTGAATGGGGTGAAAGTGTCCATATTTCCGGATTATTCCAATGAAGTGCAGCGGAGGAGAAGCAGATTTATGGACATAAAGAAAAGGCTGAGAAGTCTACAAGTTCAATATGCTATGTTGTTTCCTGCTAAACTGCGTGTGGTGGCATTGGGATCCACCAGATTTTTTGAAGATCCGGAGGAGGCGACGCAGTGGCTGGACGTCCACGAGCGACAATTGAGAAGTGGGGCCCTGAACACTTGAAGGAGGCTAAGATATAGTTTCTTATGTTCAACTTTTATTTGCATTTGCACTCTAAGGTTGCTATAAAGGTTGCACCAGTTAAGAAGTGTATTATGTAATGCTATCACAAGGTTGATCCTGTGGAGGGAGTAGGTTGCTGAGAGTAAAAATGTATTTCTCAGATGTGGGGAGGATTCTCTACCTGAGGGATGTTGTTATAATCTGTTATGATTATTATATGTTGGGGGGTAAGTTGCTCTCAGATGGCCCTGTTTTAATGTGTGAGGTTGATATCAAAGGGAAAATGTTCCCCAGGTATAGAAATCTGATTGGGAAAGGGGGGGAGGGGGGCGGGAGATTAGGTAGTGAGTTGGGGGGAAGAGATATGGTCTTGAAATATGAGCTGAGGAAGTTGGAGTGGGATGTGAGGTCCAAGTATGGTCTGAAATTCTATCATGTCACAGGTGATTAGAGTTTTAAGCTGGAATGTGAGAGGAATGGCAGATGCACGAAAGAGACAGTGTGTTTTTCAGTACTTGGGGCGGTTTCAGCCGGCTATATGTTGTCTTCAGGAAACGCATCTGATTGGAGAAAATCTACACTGGATGAGTAAGAATTGGGTGACATATGCGTTACATTCAACTCATTCTTCTCACTCTAGAGGTGTAAGCATGATTGTGCATAGTAGCATTAGGTATGAACATATGCAGGAATGTGTGGATGCGGATGGTAGATATGTGTGTGTTGTGTGTAAGGTGGACGGAATGCAGGTGGTGCTGGTGTCTGTGTACGTGCCCCCACCATTTGCATCCCCATTGATAAGAGAGATTATGGACTTTGTGGCGGACTTCCCTGGGCTGCCGTGGCTAATGGTTGGGGACTTTAATTGCACGCTGAATGACTCCATAGATAGATGCCGGGTGGAAGGAGCAGGGGGTTTACCGGGGAGTGTGGCTCTCAGAAATATTATGGGTGAAATAGGTGTGCATGATGTATGGAGATTGCGTAACCCTGATAAGCGTGAATTCTCGTGCAGATCTGCCGCGCATCATTCGTTATCGCGTATTGATTTGGCCCTTGTTAATGATATAATGCTGCCACTGGTCAAGGATGTCGTCTATCATCCTCGGTCGTTGTCTGACCATTCTTTGGTGCAGATAAGACTTGTGCCTGGGGGTGCTCAGACAGGGACCGAGGCTGTGGAAGTGTAACTCACATTGGCTAAATGTGTTGGGTGCTCTGTCCGGGATCTCTCTTGAGATTAAGGAATTTTTTGCTATCAATACAGGGACGGCCTCGGTGCCGGGTGTTTGGGACGCCATGAAAGCATTCCTGAGGGGAGTCTTGATGAAAGAAATTAACAAGCATAAATCTAGGTCTAGGGAGGCGGATGTTAAGGCGCATGTACTGGTGGCTGAGGCGGAGAGAGAGTTTGGGAGATTCCCCACCCTGATTAATAGTGAGGCGCTGGCAGTAGCTCAGGAGCAACTGAGGTGTCATTTAGTGCAGGCCGCAGAGAGAAAGAGAAGTTTTTATCGTCAGAGATCCTTTGAAGAAGGTGAGAAGGTGGGTCATCTGTTGTCGGTGGTATCACAGGCTCAGAGAGGTTCCTCTTGTATTCAGGAGCTGAGAGATGACAGGGGAAATAGTAGCCAGGACACGAAAGGAATATTAGATGTTCTAAAAAGCTTTTATGTATCTCTATATGCTTCCACCGGATCTAGTTCTGAGGAGGCTCTTAATGAATTTCTAGGGGAGGCACAGTTATCGAGGCTGTCAGAGGAGGATAGAGTAAGGCTGGAAGAGCCGATTTCACTGGAGGAACTGGAGGCTGCGCTTGGGGGTATGGCGAATGGTAAGGCGCCTGGAGCTGATGGCCTCCTAGTGGAGGTGTATAAAAAGCTGCAAGGGATATTACTGCCTGAATTACTTAAGGTGCTTGAGCACTCATTGGAGGCAGGTTCGTTACCACATTCGATGCAGGAAGCTATAATTGTGGTTATACCTAAACCTGGGAAGGATCCTAAAATACCGGATTCCTACAGACCAATTTCGCTCCTCACGGCTGATGTTAAGCTCCTGGCGAAAGTGTTGGCGAACAGGCTGTCCAAAGTAATTCTGACTATAGTACACCCGGACCAGACGGGTTTTATGCCTGGGAAATCGACGGCTATCAATCTCCGTAGGCTGTATGCTAGCTTAAATATTCCGGCGGATAATTGTGGAGACAGGACCTTGCTTGCTCTTGACGCCGCCAAGGCGTTCGATAGTGTGGAATGGAGTTACTTGTGGGGGGGTCTTGAAAACTATGGGTTTTGGAGCACGGTTCATTCAGTGGGTAAAGGTCCTATACTCTAGTCCTAAGGCGAGAATTAGAGCTAATGGAGGGTTGTCAGATTGTTTTGCTCTTGCCAGGGGCACCAGACAGGGATGCCCATTGTCGCCCTTATTGTTTGCTCTCGCAATAGAGCCGCTCGCGGCGCATATCCGCTTATCAACAACTATAGAGGGGTTTAGATACGGTGGGCTGCACAATAAAGTGGCTATGTACGCTGATGATACTCTGCTTTTTATGGGCGATACTGGTGCGTCCCTGGATGCGGCCATGGCATTGATTGACAGATTTGGTGGCTTCTCTGGACTTCAGATAAATTGGCAAAAATCCTCTTTGATGCCAATAGATGGGCAGGCCCTGTCAGGCAGACAAGTAGATAGCCTGGTGCCTTGGGTGGATAAATTCAAATATCTGGGACTATATATAACACCGAGACTATCGGATTTTGAAGACCTCAATCTGTCCCCATTGTTGGCTACTTTCAGGCTTAAAGTGAGGTCATGGTGTAGACTCTTTCTTTCGGTGGTAGGTAGAGTTAACCTTTTAAAAATGGTTATGATGCCCCAGTTGCTTTATGTACTGAATAATGCTCCCGTATGGATCCCCCAGGATAGATTCAAGAAAATTCATTCTATATTTAGGGATCTTACTTGGAAATATGGGCAGGCTAGGATTAAACTGGAGACATTGCAATATCCTAAGTCGGAAGGGGGCCTGGCTGTCCCTAATGCATGGATTTATTTTCTGGCCTCCCAATGTCAGCATTTCAAGGGATGGATTGATTTACATGCTCCGGATGTGACAGGGCAGATATTGCAGCATTGGTTGGGCAGTCGGGACCTCATGGGCATTCTGGAAGGCTCAGGAATGCATGCTGGGAGAGAAAAACTCCCTCTTATTGAACTTATGAAAAAAGTTTGGGCAAAGGTGAAGCAGCTAAGAGGTGTAGGTGGAATCAGTGAACTTTCCCCTATTGGAAAGAATCATCTGTTGCCCGAATTTTTTGCCATACCAGGACTTAGGAACTGGGAAACTTATGGAGTGACGAGAATTGGCCAATTAATTGAGGACAAGATATGCAAGTCATTTCAAAACCTGCAGCAGGAATTTAATATCCCTAGGGGGTGGTTCTATAAATATCTCCAAATGAGGCATGCCCTTGAGGTCACACTGCGGAAAGGATGTGTGATGGCTCAAATGGAGGTGGTTCATAAGCTTGTTCTCCCGACAGGGGGAGGTAAAAGAGGGCTGATATCACAGTTGTATGCTCTTTTACTGGAAAAATTCCTGGAGGGGTTTCCGCTCTCAAGAATGAAAAAATGGGAGGCTGACGTGGGGGTTATGTCTAAAGATAAGTGGGAAGATATATTGGAAGAGGTCCCCAAAGTGTCCTTGAGCGAACAGGGCAAACTATCCCAGCTATTTATTATACATAGAGTGTACAAAACACCGGTGTTTCTAAAAAAGGTTGGAGTAAGAATTGATGACAGGTGTCCAAAGTGTATGGAAGAGGGTGCGGATTTGTTACATATGCTGTGGTCTTGCCCAGTAATTGGTAATTATTGGGAGGATATAAGAAATATGATTAATAGCAGAATGACATTGAGAATCCAAAAAGACCCAAAGGTGTGTATATTGGGATATGTGTCTGAGATTGGAGGGACTGAATCGGTCAAGGTAGCTGTGGGGAGGTTGTTATATGTGGCCAGGAAACTGATTGCTATGAGGTGGATCCAGGGAAGTCCGCCTACATTGGGTGAGTTTGAACGGAGGGTGCATGACATGATGATACTTGAAAAAGGGGTGTATGTGAAGAGAGGGTGTCCGCAAAAGTTTGATAAATTGTGGAGTGATTGGTTATCTCATACTCACATGGTTATATACAGTCTTGTGAAAAAATTAGGACACCCTTTGAAAGCATGTGGTTTTTTGTAACATTTTTAATAAATGGTTATTTCATCTCCGTTTCAACAATACAGAGAGATTAAAGTAATCCGACTAAACAAAGAAAACTGAAGAAAAGTCTTTTCAAGATCTTCTGTAAATGTCATTCTACAAAAATGCCTATTCTAACTGAGGAAAAAGATAGGACACCCTTGCCCCTAATAGCGAGTGTTACCTCCTTTGGCTGAAATAACTGCAGTGAGACGGTTCTTGTAGCCATCTACCAGTCTTCGACATCGGTCTGAGGAAATTTTACCCCACTCCTCAATGCAGAACTTTTTCAGCTGTGAGATGTTTGAGGGGTTTCTTGCACGTACAGCCCTTTTCAAGTCACCCCACAGCATCTCAATGGGATTCAAATCTGGACTTTGACTTGGCCATTCCAGGACTCTCCATTTCTTCTTTTTCAGCCAATCTTTGGTTGATTTACTAGTATGTTTTGGGTCATTGTCATGTTGCATGGTCCAGTTCCGCTTCAGCTTTAATTTTCTAACTGATGGTCTCACATGTTCTTCAAGCACCTTCTGATACACAGTAGAATTCATCGTGGATTCTATGATGGTGAGCTGACCAGGTCCTGCTGCAGCAAAGCAGCCCCAAACCATGACACTTCCACCTCCATGCTTCACAGTTGGTATGAGGTTCTTTTCTTGGAATGCTGTGTTTGGTTTACGCCAAACATGTCCTCTGCTGTTGTGTCCAAATAATTCAATTTTGGACTCATCTGTCCAAAGAACATTATTCCAGAAGTCCTGGTCTTTGTCAACTTTATCGCTGGCAAATGTCAGTCTGGCCTCGATGTTTCTCTTGGAAAGCAAAGGTTTCCTCCTTGCACACCTCCCATGCAAGTTAAACTTGTACAGTCTCTTTCTGATTGTAGAGGCATGTACTTCTACATCAACAGTAGCCAGAGCCTGCTGTAGTTCTCGAGATGACACTTTAGGGTTTTTGGATACCTCTTTTAGCATCTTGCGGTCTGCTCTTGGGGTGAACTTGCTGGGGCGACCAGTCCTGGGCATGTTGGCAGTTGTTTTGAAAGCCCTCCACTTGTAGACTATCTTCCGGACAGTGGAATGGCTGATTTCAAAATCTTTTGAGATCTTTTTAAATCCCTTCCCAGACTCATAGGCTGCTACAATCTTTTTTCTGAAGTCCTCTGACAGCTCTTTTGCTCTCACCATGGTGCTCACTCTCACTTCAACAGTCAGGAGCACACCAAACTAAATGTCTGAGGTTTAAATAGGGCAAGCCTCATTCAACATGCAGAGTAACGATCTACTAATTATGTGCACCTGGTGTGATATACCTGTGTGAGATCTGAGCCAATTTAAGAGGGAATACATGTGAGGGTGTCCTATCTTTTTCCTCAGTTAGAATAGGCATTTTTGTAGAATGACATTTACAGAAGATCTTGAAAAGACTTTTCTTCAGTTTTCTTTGTTTAGTTGGATTACTTTAATCTCTCTGTATTGTTGAAACGGAGATGAAATAACCATTTATTAAAAATGTTACAAAAAACCACATGCTTTCAAAGGGTGTCCTAATTTTTTCACATGACTGTAGGCTCGTCAAGATCAAGACTAGTTATCAGGGAGGGGAGCGTTAGGGCAAGGGGGGGGGAAGGGATTTGGGGGGGTTTAGATATTTATAATTCTTTGTTTCAAATATTTGTATTAACATATATACACGTTATGTACAGATACTGGATAATAACTGTGTGTTGATATTTGTACGGTTACTGTTGTACTCTGACTCCACATGGTGGATAAAGCAAGAAAAAACAACGTATTGATTTTTGTAACACTCTGTATTTATTGATTCAATAAAAATGACTTGATTTAAAAAAAAGAAATATCATTTCTACCAAAAACAATGATTGATCAGGTTAGTGATGTCTGACTGCTATTATTTTGAACACAACTGTATATTAGCAAGCTCTGGTCCCATCCTCTGGTTCCTGGGCCTTCTTGCAATGGGAGGTGTGTATGGTATGTTGCCTGGGACACGCTTCTGGATCTGGAAGAGAGGAAAAGACTTGAGAATGTATTTTAGTCAATTGTTTAAATAACTCAATAACATATCTAGACAGAGTATCATACTGCATGTTAAGCTGTTGTGGGAAATATATCCTCAACCTAGGGACGCTGCCAAACAATATCTGATTGTCACGCTTCTGTGTGGGAGTGAAACACCACACCGAGCATAAGAGGGAAGAGGGAAACAGGGAATCAGGCCTGAGAACTAGGGAAGGAAGATGGACACCTCCTAGTAAAACCCTAACCAAAATCCTGACTAACTACCAGAATGAACAGACCCCAGAGGTAGGTGTGTTCCTGCGTAGGAGTCCTATCTAGCCCTATAGGACCCTGGTACTAATGGCAGGGATGAGACTACCTGTTCCTCCAAAAGGAAGGACGAACAGTAGTCTCCTTCAGGCCTAATACAAACAATAGGGAAATGCAACACACAGAACCCAAACAAAATACAAAAAGGGGAAGGAAAGACTTTACTTTAAAGGTCTATAGAAGCACCAGGAACTCCATCAAGATCCACACACCAGCTATCCACAACTGAAACTGAAGCTATAAACCACACAGCATTGTGAGAGAAGCAACAATAAATAAGGAAGGTTGAATGACCACATTAGCAACACCTGAGGCAAGGGCCATTACCAAAAACAACACAGACGACTATTGATCCACAGGGAAAATATGTCAGATCAAACCACGTGTTGTCAATCTCACCGATCTCCTGCCACCTGTTGCGGAAACGTCCGTGACACTGATGAGGACTGAGTTTCTGGGGTCCTCTTGGCGTGTGTCTCACGCTGAAAAGAGCTAGGACCAGGCTTTCTGTCCAGGGTTTCCCACTGTCCTGGGCAGCTTTCAGCATTATCTGCTTCAGCGTGCCGTTCAGTCTTTCGACTTTTCCGCTGCTTTGCGGGTGATAAGGGGTGTGCCAAGCTAATTCTGTCTCCAACTGTGTCCATAACATTGGCTGTGAAGGCTGGTCCTCTCTCTCTTTCAACTGTCTCTGGTAGACCAAACCGGCAGACTATTTCATTCAGGAGTTTCTTGTCAGTGGTGATGGCCGATTGATTCTTGGTGGGGAAAGCCTCTGGCCATCCTGAGAACAAGTCAACTACCACTAAAGCATACTCATAAGGACCTGCTCTTGGCATCTGTATGTGGTATGTGGCGCATGCGCAGAACTTTAAAAATATTTAAAAGATAAATAGCGGATCCGTTTTTCCGGATGACAACCGGAAAGACTTATCTGGTATTTCAATGCATTTGTCAGACGGATCCACATCCGGATCCATCTGACAAATGCATACGTTTGAGTCTGGTTCCTCCTTGTTCTCTTCAGTTTCCTCCTTGTCTCATTATAAGATCAACTTCTATTTCTGTATGCGTCTTAGAGCCCTGAGCTGCTCTCTTTGCTGCCAGATCTACCAAATTATTTCCTCTTGCCTCTGGCATCTCTGCCCTGGTGTGGGCTTTTTACTTTGATGATTGCTACCACTTGGGGTAGCAGCAGAGCTTCCAAGAGGTGGACTATGGCCTTGTGATGTCTGACAGGTGTTCCATTTGCTGTTATGAAGTCTCGAGCCTTCCAAATGGGACCATAATCATGGGCCACTCCATATGCATATATGGAGTCCGTGAATATGTTTGCTCTTTTCCCTGTTGCCATGTTAAAGGCAGCCGCCAGAGCCTTCAACTCAGCCTCCTGGGCTGACAGATGAGGTGGCAGTTATTGTTCCAGCAGCACTTCTGTGGTGGTGGTCACTGCCATACCCGTGTGAAACCGCCCTTTCTCATCTGCAAACCTGGAGCCATCCACAAAGAGAATTAGGTCTGCATCCTGTAAGGGGGTGTCTGTAACAGAGTCAAACCCAGATGTCTCTTGGCTCATAAGTGCAAGGCAGTCATGTGGTAAGTCCGAAACGTCATCTTCCACATGCTCATTTTCAGTTTCAACTTCTTCTCTACCCACTTTTGGAAGAGGAAGGAGAGTGGTGGAATTGAGAACTGCACAGCGGTAAAGAGATACATTATCAGGGATGAGAAGCGAGCACTGGAAGAGCAGATGTCTGGCTGCGGACAGGTGTTTGGGTTGAGTCTACTGCAGTATGGCAGTGATATCATGTGGAGCCAGGATCTACAGGGGATAAGCCAGTACAAGTTCTGAGGTTTTATCCAGGAGAAGATGCACTGCAAACACAGCTCTCATGCATGATGGAGCTCCTCTTGCACCTGGGTTTGGTTTTGCAGAGTAATATCCAAGAGGTCTTTGTCTGCTCCATGATCTTGTGTAAGGACTCCTGTGGCTTGGCCTTGTCTCTCCATCACATAAAGTCTGAAAGGCTTACTGTAGTCAGGTAGGCCCAAAGCCGGGGAAGAGGTGATGGCTTGCTTGAGTTGGAAAAAGGCCTCTGCAGCTTGTTCTGTCAGCTACAGGAATGGCTCAGACTTCAGAGAATCATAGAGTGGTTGCATGTAGATTGACACGTGAAGTATCCATGGTCTGCAGTAAAAAAGGATACCAAGGAAGGATTGAAGCACTGTGGCTGAGGTAGGTAGCTGTAGGGCTTGAATGGAAGCTTTTTGGTCCTCGGTAAGGTGTTTTGCTTGGTGAGAGATACTGTACAATGCCCCAAAAAGACAACCTTCTCTTGGCTTAGTTGAAGTTTTTGTTTTGAGGCTTTACAGCCATTCTTGTAGAGAAAATGAAAAAGTGAGATGAAGGCCTTGTTGCAGAGCTCTGTGGTTAGTGCACAGAGGAGGAGATCATCCACGTACTGTAGGAGTACAACCAAGGGATGTTCTATCTTCCATGGTTCCAAGACTTGTGTCATAGCTTGGGAGAACATTGAATGGCTATTATGGGCCCCTTGTGGCATGACTGTCCAAGTATATTGATTACCAGAATGGGTGAAAGCAAAAAGGTATTGACTGTCCACATCTAGAGATACGCTGAAAAATGCATTTGCCAAGTCTATCACTGTGAAATAAGTTGCAGTATAGGGGATTTATGCCAGCAGGGTGTGAGCCTCAAACAGCCCGAAGGTCTTGTACCATGCGGTATGCTGCTGGTTCTCCTTTTTTGGTTTTCTTCTTCACAGGGAACAGAGGAGTGTTACAAGGTGACTTTGTACGGATGATGGCACCAACAGCAAGGTAGGCCTTAAGTTATCTTGATATGGAGTCTGTCTGGGCTATAGAGAGAGGGTACTGTGGCTTGCATGGGAGAATAGCATGTGGCTTCAATGCGACCTTGACTGGTTTTCAGGAACAGCTTCTAGAGTACTTTCCTCTCTCATTTTTGAAATGTCATCTTCAAAGTAAAATAGGCCAAAAGCTTTGGTGGTGTCCTCAGGGTCCAGGGGTGATGTAAGGGACACTGTGCCATCTTCATGAAATTGGATTGTTGCTTGCATCTTTGCAAGGAGGTCCGCTCCCAACAGGTTGACAGGGCATGTAGAGGATACAACTAATTGTGCTAGTATGGCTTAAGTAGGTTGTATGTTCATGTGTAGAGGCCTGGACATGGGGGAGCGTCTAGTAGTACCATCAACTCCTACACATGCCACTGTCTTAGCAGAAAGGCAATCAGAGTCAGGGAGGTCCAGGTGTCGAATCACACTTCTGACTGCACCAGTGTCCACCAGGAAATCAAGTGATTTTCCCTCTACATTCACCTGGACAAAAGGGTTTGCTCCACTGGGTTGTTTTGTTCCAGGGGCTAACAGTGGACAGGGTGGTGGACCTGGCTTGCCGGTTTCCTAGTGGGATAAATCTTCTTGTCGCCCTGTAGGAGTAGGAGGAGGCAACTCTGATAGGCCCTGGTCTTGGTAACCCGCATAATGGTGAGAATGATTAGGGTTTCTTCTTATACTTCGATGTCCCTGGGTCCTAGAATTTCTCCTCACATGCCCAGGCTTTCCACAGCGGTAACAAATAATTGTGGATCCTCTATTGGGGTCTTGCTCCAGTTGAAAGGCTATTAAACATAAAGTCACAGTTATTTCAGGTGGGATAACTAGCTGTCCTGAGGGACCTGGTTGAGAGGGGTCCTGGGAGGCCTGTAACTGTTAAACCCCATATGTAGTATCAGCAGGAGCCCCTACTCCTTCTTCAGCCTGGTCTTTCAGTTGCTCCTCTTTCCCATTCATGAAGATGACAATAGTTAAGATGGCCGCCGGGGCGGAAGTGGGACTAGTTAAGATGGCTGCCGGAGAGGAAGTGGGATTAGTTAAGATGGCTGCTGGAGAGGAAGTGGGATTAGTTAACATGGCTGCCGGAGCAGAAGCTGGTACATAAGGTGTGCTATCCTGTGTGATAACCGGGTACAAGGAGGTGGGCCTGGGGCGTGGTTTTGCAGCGCCACAGCTGTAACAGACATTCCTCCCTGTGGGATTTTGGCAATGACATACTCCACAGATTCACCTCTGATGGGGGGCTGATGATATGGTGGGGGTCATACCTGCTGAAGCATGGCAGGTTCCTCCAGCGCCATTTTAGGGGGCTGTGTTGGCGGCATGTAATAGTAGTCATTTGTCTTATCATACATTTCTGTCCAGCCTAACTTCTTCGTTTCTCTGGCTGTCCTATACCATGCTTCTGCATACTTTAGAACATTATTATCTTGAAGCATTCCTTTCTTATTTCTCAGCACTTTCTTCCATTCCTCCTCCTTTAACCTCCCTCTTTGGTGAACCACTGTTATCTTCATAAACTTTTTTCAGTTCTTGATGAATTTCTTTCTTTCTCTCTCCGAGACAATTAGGTGGGCGGTGTAACTGCCAGGCAATGAACTGCCAACCCCCATTTCTTCTTTTCTTTTAACTCTTAAAACCCGTACACTGCTCCCAGCCTTTAACGCTGCCTGTACTGTCATTCTCTCTAAATTATCTTTGCATGTTCATTCAATCTGAACAATTTACACCCCCTGACGTTAGAGGACAGCTACTGAAGTGATAACCTGTTCTCTCCTTCTGGAAAGGGACATCAGGAGGCACAGAAGGGATATTAGGTAAGATAACTAGTGTTCTTACCTTTCTCGGAACTGCACAGTCTCCACCCTCGTATGCTTCCGACCCACAAGTGGATCATTTTTGCGGCTGCTCAGTCTGAACGATTTCACCCTTGCCCTACGTTGGGCGCCAACTGTTTTGGATGCACCCAAGCTGTGCTATCAACTGTCTGCTCCAAATTCCAAGTTGTTAGTGAGTCGTGCACGATGGAGTAAACAACACTGACACCTCTCAAGGATCAAAGCAGAATTCTCATTTATTAGAGGTGGTTAAGCAGTATATATGTACATCCTGAGGCGATCATTATACAAAAATCAATTTTCACTCCTGCGCAATTAGCATAGCTAAGAAATGTAAACTATAGATAATTGGGGAGTGGTCCTGGATGCCAGCGCAATCTTGTAATGGCTTCAGATCTTTCAGTTTCATATCCACAACACTACCTTCTTAAAGTCGCTGCAGGGACCCCCATATTCAATCATCTGGTAGCATCTTGCTGCTGTGTGAGCAGGTAATATTTGAATGTATCTGTACGATGGTCCCCAAAATAAATTTTACTGGTGGGACCTAGGCACCCCAGTCCGACACTGGTATGGCCTATGAGAATTCCAAAGTAAGGAGTATGAAGGAATCGCTGAGTGCCTCAGTGCAAAGGACGGTGATAGGGAGACAGCTAGCAGGTGAGGTCTTAGAACACGCGTGGATGGAAAGGGAGTCTCCAACCCGCAGGCATGCTGCTGAGGAGAGACAGTCACTGCCTGGTAGGTCTTATGTAGCATCACTGACTATGCCTTATAATTGTTATTACTTTCATACATTAGCTTGTTTGCTCTTAATTGAAGACTTCAGTAAAGTTCAGTTAAAATCAGTGGAGTCATATTTTTGTTGCCAGCATGCAGTATTTACATCCAGAGTAATCCTCCAGGTATTACTGCATCCAAGACAAAAGCAGGACTCATCACTGAAGAGGATAGACCTCCATTCTGGCATCCACTGCCGTCTTGCTGTACACCATGAAGGCCTTTGAGAGTCGCAGCGTAAAGTCACTGGAACACCTGTAGCTGGATGTCTGGTTTGTAGCACAACGTCATGCAAACTCCTTCTAATGGTTTGTGCAGATACTGTTTGCCATTCTTCTAGTCAGACTATCCGTCCATGAAGGGTTTCACCTCTGTGCACCTTTTGCTGACATTCCAGTTCATCATTGTTCTGTCAACCAGCGGGACACACAACGTTGAACAGTGCTGACATCTCAGCCTTGGCAAAGATGTGATCTACCAGAGTGATAAACTAAGGTCTCTAAGGTCTGTTGCTATTAGTTTGCAACAAGTGGCGATAGCTGATATATTGACAAACAGGAGGCATTGTATAATCAAGATTTTAATTTATATTTGACGTTTTATGTGGCTAAATAACTTTCCTTTCAATCTGGCTTTTATACCCCTCCCATGTGCCAAAAATTGGAGCTAGGTGCTTGAAAATTAGATCATTTGAAGATCTTAGGGACATTTGTTACTTCCTTTATTTGCATAACCGCATGGCTTGTCCTTCTTAGTGTAGAAGCTACAAGCAGGAGGAAAGCAGAGGGAGTCTTTTTCTATGCCCCCTACATAAGAAACTGGCATAAAAAAAGTGACTTTTTATATGCCATTGCAACTAAATAAAATCTGTATGCCTCTCTCACCAATTTCTGAAAAGGGGTTGTGGAGCGGGGATGGGCATGACCATTAGCACCAGCAAATTTATCATCATTTACATCAGTATATGTCAAGAATAGGACATGCATATTTTTGCAGGTGCCACTGAATGGGATGCGGACCAGTGCAGCTGGTCAGACGCTTAACTGAATAGAGCAGTGGTCATGCATGTGCATTGCTGCTCCATTCAACTCTATCGGACTACAGAAGATAGAGATAGAATACAAGGCAGCATGTGTGAGTGCTGCTCCATTGAAATGGGGGGAATACAGGGCCACCCTGCTCTTGTGACCAGCATGGGTCACAGTGGTGGAACCCCCACCAGACACTTATCCCCTATCTTGTGGATTGGAGATAAGGGTTTGTAATGTGACAATAAAGTGTACATAAACCTTGGAATATACTTTATTAAAAACTAATCAAATTTCCCTAAAATTCATTTTTATAATATACTTTATTTTTTATTCATTGCCCTCTTGCGAAATAGGCGCCTGAAGTATAAGTGCCTATCTTGCGCTAGAATCCGTATTTCCATACAGCACTGTGCATGGGAGTACAGATTCCTTTTCGGTTGCACTGTGCAATGTAAGTGCGATGCTCTGCTATAACCTTGCATAGCATATCTATTCCAGGCATTAGCAGAGTGGGCACAGGCAGGAGCAGTGATGTGGCATTTGAGCTCCTGCCTGCACCCCTCTGCTAAAGCCATAACAACCGTCTGCCTGCTGTTTCACACATCAGACACCTGGGCCTAAGGTCTGTGACCAGCGTTAATGCCAATCGCGGATTTTTAAGTAGGTTGAGCGAATCGAGCTTCTGATCATAGAAACTCAGTTTGTAATGCTTTCTGTGTACAGCATTAAAATGTATGTGTTCCGTGTAGGAAAACTTCGTCTACTACTTAAAAAAAAATTAAAATAAGTTATAGGGGACAGAATATGGCGACAAAAAGAAAACATTTTTTTCAAGCGTTTTATCTTTTTCAGTATTAAAACACAAGAAAAACTATACATTTGTGGTATCGCCATAATCATCCTGACTAGTGATGATCGAACTTGTGTTTTAAGTTCGGCATACAAGGTTTGGGTTATCGAAGAATTCCATTATGGATTCCGCTACTATGGACCATAATTTATGGTCAGTGGTAGCAGAATCCATAACGAAATTCTTAGATAACCCGAACTTTGTACGCAAGTTCGCTCATCCCTATCCTGACCTGGAAAATTAAAAGTATAGGGAAATTAATGCCGAAAATAAAACCTCCATAAAACTGTTTCTGAATTACGTTTTTTTCCAATTTTACCCCATTTGGGATTTTTTTTCCAACTACCCACTACATTGTATGCAATTTTAAATAGTGGAATTAGAAAGTCAAAAAGCAAAAAACAAACAATGCAACAGCACTCTGCAAGCACAAATAAAGTGCTGTATTTACTTTATTATTTGTGTTTGCAGAGTGCCGTTGCATTGTTTGTTTTAGCTTTTGTGCTTCCAGCCATGGTGATGTGCACCTGCACACTGGAATGTGCTGAATAATCCCCAATTTTATTTTCTTAGAAAGTGCAACTTGTCCCGCAAAAAACAAGCGATCATAAAAATAAAAACGTTATTACTCTGGAAAGGCAGGGATTGAAAAACAAAAATGCAAAAACTAAAAAAACTCCGGGGCTGAAAGGGTTAAAAATATTTTGGCAATATGTTGTTTCATTTTCGATGTCATGGTCAGTGTTAAGAAATAATTCTGAAATGTTGCTTTCACACCGGTCACTAAGCATTACAATAAGTTGACACTTTTTGATTTCTTTAAAATTGTCCTGATGCATAAATACCCCAAATAATACCACAATACAAGATTGTCAAAAATAGCTATTATACAAAACAACACAATAATCCAATACTAAAAGCCGTTAAAAACCTATATAGTAACAATATTCAGCATAATATTCACCCAAACAGCTAATATTGTTAACTACCTGGCTCGTCCCAGTCACCACCTGCCATTGGCTGCTCCCCCCCGACACCGGATGTTTTCATCCGCGCACAGGGAGAAGCAGCAGTGGTGGTGTGGGATCCGGAACTTGCGTTGTGAAGATCCGGAACTGCCTGCCGGATCTGGAAATCCGTGTGCAAACGGCTAGCATTTGTAGACGGATCCGGATCAGTCTAACAAATGCATTAAAACACTGGATCTGTCTCTCCGGTGTCATCAGGAAAAACGGATCCGGTATTTTTTTTTAAGTCACTTTTAGTTAGTAGTATTTTTGAATTTTGAACCCGCACACTGCGTGCGTGGGTCCTGCACCTGCTGAGCGACGGTCAGTACTGTCAATTACTGACTGCGTCTGCTCAGGTTTAGTGCTTTTTTTTTTTTTATATATATATATTTTTTTGGAGCCTTTTTTTCAAAATTTTTATCTAATTCTTTCACTTATCTTTTTCTCTTTTCTTTCTCTCTTTTTTCTTTATCATAAATTTTATTTTAATTAATTCATTACATGTCCCCTCACGTGTAAAATCACTACATACACCCCCCTGACACTTTACACACACCAATAAAAATAAAAATGTCCAGTTCATCCCAGAGAATGTACTCCGCTGAAGAGGCATACGCCATCCTTCCCTCTGAAACGGAGTCTGCAAGTGAGGGAGAAGAGGATGCCACATTCCTCTACTCCTCAACTCCATCATCATCGTCATCCGGTGATGAGGGACCCTCAAGGAGACGCCCCAGGAGAGATGAAGTAGCCCCCCCAGTG
This sequence comes from Bufo bufo, assembly GCF_905171765.1. Classification (NCBI taxonomy): domain Eukaryota; kingdom Metazoa; phylum Chordata; class Amphibia; order Anura; family Bufonidae; genus Bufo; species Bufo bufo. The sequence continues at coordinate 213,076,254 of NC_053394.1, forward strand.
ATCCCCTATGGTCCACACCACCTGAAGATTATGAGCCCCAAATTCCAGAGTTTGTGGGAAACTCTGGAATCCAGATTGACTGCACAGGCTTTTTCAAAATCTATTTCTCTGACGAATTCATAAATTTGGTCGTGACCCAAACAAATTTGTACGCCCAGCAGTTTATTTCTCAAAACCCAACATCCTCATATGCTAGACCCCTAGGTATGACCCCTGTAAATGCAGCAGACATTATGAAGTTTTGGGGGCTGTTACTGCATATGGGCCTTGTAAAAAAAACTGAAATGAGACAATATTGGAGTTCAGATGTCTTGTACAACACTCCAATTTACAATATGACCATGTCCCGCTGAAGATTTGAATCCATTTTGAAATTCCTACTTTACAATGATAATGCACAGTGCCCCCCCCCCCCCCCCCAAAATGACCCAAATTTTGACCGTCTATTCAAAATAAGACCCCTTCTGGAGCACCTCAACTCAAAATTTACAGAAGTGTTCACCCCAGCAAAAGAAATTAGCATAGACGAGTCCCATGTACATTTTAAAGGAAGGGTTAAATTTCACCAGTACCTGCCCAGCAAGCGGGCACGGTACGGAATAAAAATGTACAAGCTGTGCGAGAGTACCTCTGGGTACACCTACAGGTTCTGGGTTTATAAGGGGAAAGATTCCCGGATACAACCCCCTGAATGCCCCCCCTTCCTAGGAGTTACTGGCAAGATTGTGTGGAACTTACTGCACCCACTGCTGGATAATGGTCATCACCTCTGACTGCATCCTTGATTACAACAGGCACATGGGAGGGGTTGATCTGTCCGATCAAGTTCTGAAGCCCTACAGTGGCATGCGTAAAACTAAGGTGTGGTACAAAAAGCTATACATTGTACAGATGGCAATGTACAATGCATACAGTTTACATGGAACTGCAGGCCAGACAGGAACTTTCCTTCAGTTTCAAGAGGCGGTAATCAAGACCGTAATTTTCTAAAGTCAGGAAGGGGAGGGCCCGAGTACTTCAGGAGGTCATGGTGCCCGTGTTGCACCAGGACAACATTTCCCTGGTGAAGTCCCACAAACAGCAAAAGGGGAATATGAAAGGACACTATTTATCAGTGTGACACCTGCCCTGATAAACCTAGCCTCTGCATGAAAGAATGCTTCCGAACCTACCACTCATCCATGGATTTTTTATTTCATCCTTTATGCTCCCTGTAATATTTCCATATCTCTGATTTAGTCCACCTCACTTGCATACCCACTTTCCAACAACCACTACATAATCCATTCTGTGAGACACCTGTTTGGTAAAAAGTACCCTTTCCACCACTTAAAATGTCCGTACGGGGGTGCTCTTTCCAAAATGGGGTCACTTCTTGGGGTTTTTCATTTCTGGGGACCTCTGGAAATTTTTTAAATGCGACATGGCAGCTAAAATCCATGTCTGCCAATTCAGGCCTGCAAAAAACATATTTTGTACTTTGCCTGTAGCGGCCTGCTATGCGCCAATACAGCAGGCTACAAGCACATATGGGGTGTTTGCAAAATGGGGAACATATACTGGGGTGCATTTTCTCCTTTAACCCCTTGTGAAAGTGAAAAATTAGGGTCTGCTAGTACTTTTTCATTTTTACAAATGTGTGCTTTGAAATCCTCTCTCTAGTATTTCTGCCTTCTGCGAGACACCGGTTTGGTAAAAAGTACCCTTTCCGCCACTTAAAATGTCCGTTCGGGGGTGCTCTTTCCAAAATGGGGTCACTTCTTGGGGTTTTTAATTTCTGGGGACCTCTGGAAATTTTTTAAATGCAACATGGCAGCTAAAATCCATGTCTGTCAATTCAGGCCTGCAAATTGTACTTTGCCTGTAGCGGCCTGCTGTGTGCCAATACAGAAGGCTACGAGCACATATGGGGTGTTTGCAAAATAGGGAGAAAATGGGGAACATATACTGGGGTGCATTTTCTCCTTTAACCCCTTGTGAAAGTGAAAAATTGGGGTCTGCTAGTAATTTTTACAAATGTGTGCTATGAAATGCTTGTCTCAAGTAATTCTGCCTTCTGTGAGATACCTGTTTGGTAAAAAGTACCCTTTCCACCACTTAAAATGTTCGTACGGGGGTGCTCTTTCCGAAATGGGGTGACTTTTTGGGGATTTTTTATTTTCACAGCCAAGCGTTTCCTAATTCTGTGAAACGCCCGATGGGTCTAAGTGCTCACTACACACAATGAAATATTCCTTGAGGGGTGTAGTTTCCGGAATGGGGTCACTTTTTGGGGGTTTCCACTCTAGGGGTACCTCAGGGTGTCTTTATATGCGACATAGTTCCCAAAAGCCCTATGGTGCTACTTCCCTTTTGGACCCTGCCATGCCCATACATCATTTTATGAGCACATAATGGGTGTTGGCGTATTCGGGGGGAAATGGGGAACAAAATGTGGGGTGCATTTTGTCCTGTTACCCTTTGTGAAATTGAAAAATATGGGTGTAAAGCAACTTTTTTAGGAAAAAATAGTAATTTTTCATTTTCACAGCGAAGCGTTTCCTAATTCTGTGAAAGGCTCGATGGGTCAAAGTGCTCACTACACACCTTGGAATATTCCTTGACGGGTGTTTCCAGAATGGGGTCACTTTTTGGGGGTTTCCACTCTAGGGTTACCTCAGGGTGTGTTCAATTGCAAGATGGCGCCTGTGAATTATTCCAGTGAAATCTGCCTTCCAGAAGCCATTTGGTGCACCTTTCCTTCTGACCCCTGTGGTATGCCCATATAGCAGTATACAAGCACATATGGGGTATTGCTGTAATCAGGAGAAAATGGGCAATAAATTAGGGGGTACATTTTCTCCAGTTCCCCCTTTTGAAAGGGAAAAATTTGGAGCTAAAGTCCATTTTTCTTGAAAAAATAGAAATTTTTCATTTTCACAGCCAATTCCATGTTTTACCTTTGAGGACAAAGTTCTCACTACACATCTTGAAATATTCCTTGAAGGGTGTAGTTGCCAGAATGGGGTCATTTTTTGGGGATTTCAACTGTAGGGGTACCTCAGGGTGTCTTTATATGCGACATAGTTCCCAAAAGTCAATCCTGCAAAATCTGTCTTCCAAAAGCCCTATGGCGCTACTTCCCTTTTGGACCCTGCCATGCACCCATACATCATTTTATGAGCACATATTGGGTGTTGGCGTATTCGGGGGAATAAAATGTGGGGTGCATTTTGTCCTGTTACCCTTTGTGAAATTGAAAAATGTGGGTGTAAGGCCTCATGCACCTGAGGGGTTAATTGTGCGTATCATAGCCCCTGTAAGAGATCAGGTGCTGCCAGGCAGGAGGGGGCAGACCCCCTCCCTCCCCAGTTTTAAATTCATTGGTGGCCAGTGCGGCCTCCCCCCCCCCCAATTAAAATCACCTTCCCCATCATTGGTGGCCAGTGCGGCCTCCCCTCTCCCCCCCCTAATTAAAATCACCCCCCCATCATTGGTGGCCAGTGCGGCCTCCCCTCCCCCCCCCTAATTAAAATCACCCCCCCATCATTGGTGGCCAGTGCGGCCTCCCCTCCCCCCCCTAATTAAAATCACCCCCCCCATCATTGGTGGCCAGTGTGGCCTCCCCTCTCCCCCCCCCTAATTAAAATCACCTTCCCCCATCATTGGTGGCAGCGGAGAGTTCCGATCGGAGTCCTAATTTAATCGCTGGGGCTCCGATCGGTTACCATGGCAGCCAAGACGCTACTGCAGTCCTGGCTGCCTCGGTTACTTAGCAATAGAAGCATTATACTTACCTGCGATGTCTGTGACCGGCTGGGCGCTCCTCCTACTGGTAAGTGACAGGTCTGTGCTATAGGCAATTGGGGGGCAGATAGCGTGTTTTAGCCAGTTTATGCATAGCTAGGAAAGTGATCTGATAAGAATACAAGGAGAAAGGGCGACTGCTGTTGAAAGTAGCGCACTGTGCCAATAACAGAGCGCAGAAACTTAGTACTGGGGCACCGCAACAATAGGCAGGAGAGCCATAACAGCTAATGGTCATAAGCGCCCTCTAGTGGAATCACTCAGTAATCAGAATCACTGGCACCATTGATATATATTTAGCATACATAGCTGATTATTTTAATAGTAGTGTTCGAAACATTTTAAGGACAAGCAATAAATGTTAAATTTTAGACTTAGTAACACGTGTCAATCTGGGACATCATGGTCCTAGTGACCAATTGTAAATAAAATGTTTGTACGGTCCCAACACGTGTTAGGGAGAGATATGTAAAGGTGGTTAGATGAAGTAAGATATGTGACGGCCTGTATAAGTAAAAGCGTTTTAAAGTTATTACCACATAAAGTCACATGTCAGATTTTTTCAAAATATGGCCTGGGCAGGAAGGTGAAAACAGGCCCGGGGTTGAAGGGGTTAAAAACACCTGGCTCAAATAGAATGTGTGCAAAATAACATGAAAGAAAAACAGGGGTTAATACATTTTTTAAACAAAATTGACACAGCACCATATAGCAGTCACCACACCCTAATATGCATTAACCCCTTGTTTTTCTTTCATGGTATCAGTACTCCACTCATTCAAAACAGGTATTTTCAAATAGTTGGTGACTTTAGAAGGATTAATACATATTTGCCTCAGTTTAGTCATAAGACCTCATGGAAACTAAAGTTTAGTCTTACCGGTAAACGGTTTTCCAGAAGTCCGACATGACAGTACCCACTGGAGGATGTCCTATTGGATATCTGTAGGGACAGGAAGCGTGAAAAGGTTAAAAGGCCCCTCCCCTACCCTCCCACCAGTGTTCTTTCCAATTACTACACCAGATAGGATCCAAACCATTTATTGAACTTCCATGTTAATCTCACATTGGAAATGTAATTAAGGACCCTGGCAATAATCGAAAAGAAATATGGGGGGGAAAATAACGGGTACTGTCATGTCGGACTTCTGGAAAACCATTTACCGGTAAGACTAAACTTTAGTTTCCAGGACGTCCCTCCATGACAGTACCCACTGGAGAACTACCAGCTAAATAACTAGGGGGGGACCACAGCCTGAAGGACCTTACGACCGAACGCTAGGTCCTGGTTGGCCAGAGAATCAAGTCTATAATGCTTAACAAATGTAGAGAAACTGGACCAAGTAGCAGCCCTGCAAATCTGCTCCACTGAAGCATCTGCTTTTTCTGCCCATGACGATGCCACTGCTCTGGTGGAGTGGGCTCTTATGGATAAAGGGCAAGTAAGACCTTTCTGTATGTAAACCTCTCAAGTCTCTGATCCAACGGGCTAGAGTCTGTTTCGAGGCCTTGCTGCCTCTGTTCCTTCCCCCAAATGAAACAAAGAGGCTCTGAGATTTTCTCCACGGCGCCGTCCTCTGAAGGTAAGTGAGAATGGATCTTCTTACGTCCAGGCAGTGGAATCTTTCCTCCTTCGTATTCTTGGGGGAGGCACAAAAGGAGGGAAGGATTATTTCCTGGTTCCTGTGAAATGGAGATCCCACCTTTGGTAAAAAGGACTGATCTAATTTTAAAATGACTCGGTCATCCAGAATTTTCAAGAATGGTTCCCTGATGGAGAGGGCCTGAATCTCCCCAATTCTACGAGCTGTGGTAATGGCTAGTAGAAAGACAGTTTTTAAGGAAAGTAATTTATCTGATAACTGGTCAATAGGTTCAAAGGGAGAACCACAAAGACCGTCTAAGACTATTTTTAAGTCCCAAGGGGGGACGTCTGCCTAATAGTAGGTCTCAACCTGGAAATTGATTTAACAAATCTTCTAATCCACCTGTGGTCTGCCAGAGGGGTATCAAGAAAACTACTCAAAGCCGAAATCTGGACTTTAAGGGTACTGGGCTTCAGGCCCAAATCGAAACCTGCCTGTAAGAAGTCCAGAATGCAGCCTATGGACGGGACCGAGATCCCTGGATGAGTATCTGAGAGCCATGATGTAAACCTCCTCCATATCTTTAAGTATATGGCTGAGGTTACAGGTTTGCGGCTCTGCTGCAAGGTTGAAATTACCTTATCTGACAGGCCTTTACTTCTCAGGATTTGCCTTTCAGGATCCAGGCTGTTAGTTTTAGTTTCTCGAGGTTCGGGTGTTCCAGGGGCCCTTGTACGAGAAGGTCCTTCCTTCCTGGAAGGGTTATTGGATCGTCTAGGAGTAAATCCTTTAGCAGCGGGAACCAGGCTCTCTTCGGCCAGGCCGGGGCTATCAGAATAAGGGTCGCTGAGCAAGCCTTTAGCTTCTTCAGGACCAAAAGGAATCAAGGGAAATGGAGGGAAGGCATAAGCCAGGTTTATGTCCCACTCCTGGGATAAGGCGTCTACCCCTAGCGGATTGTCTCTGGGGTTCAGAGAGAAGAATTGATTCACTTGGGTGTTCCTCCTGGAAGCAAATAGGTCTATCTGTGGGAACCCCCAATGGTGGCAGATCTGAAGGAAAACCTCCCAGTTTAGGCACCATTCGCCTGCGTCGAGAGAGTGTCTGCTTAGAAAGTCTGCCGCTGAGTTTTCTGCTCCTTTTAGGTGAACGGCCGTCACTGAGAGGATCTTCTTCTCTGCCCAGTGAAAAAAAAATTCTGACAAGACCTGAAGATGAGGGTTCCTGGTTCCCCCCTGCCTCTTCAGGTAACACACTGTAGTCATGTTGTCTGACAGGATTTTGATGTGGTGGTTGGAAAGAATGAATTCGGCTGATTTTAGAGTCTTCCATACAGCCTTCAATTCTCTGTAATTTGAGGACCTGTGGCTGTCCAGGCTGGACCATCTGCCCTGGAAGACATGATCCTTCAGAAGGGCACCCCAGCCCCACTGGCTTGCATCCGTGGTGATGACTATGGAAGTCTGCAAAAAAAGAGGGTTAGTCAGCACCTCCCAGTGCGCAGGTGCACGCCGCCATGGCAAAGACCTAGAGGAAAAAAAGGAGACAATGCGGCAGCACTCTGCAAATCAGACAAAGTACAACAATGCTTACAAAAATTATGGTGCTAATACTACACTTAAAAAGCGAGATGCTTGGTCAATGCATTTTGTACAAAACCATCTAAGCCCGTATGCCAAACGTCAAGGCGATCTCTGTTACACGGGTCCTAACACTAAATACTACCTGTTATGCGCCATAATGACCGCCATAAAATTCAGGGAGTGTTGGACCCACATGCATGTTGGATCCACTCTGCCTTTTTCCGTTTTTTGTGCCAAAATGGCCTCCATTACAAGGGATGCAGGTACCAACATGCATGCTGAGCCCACTCTATACCCTTCCTGGTGCTAAACAGCTTCCAATGAATGTAGTGAGAGCAGGCCACAGCTTTATACTGAAAATAATTAAAATCAGCCTATGGGGCAGACAGGCTAATCAGGAGTGCACGACTCGCTGGAGTGCCACATCTCCAGCATTGTAAATCTGCAAAAAAAGAGGGTTAGTCAGCACCTCCCAGTGCGCAGGTGCAAAACCATCTAAGCCCGTATGCCAAACGTCAAGGCGATCTCATGTTGGTACCTGCATCCCTTGTAATGGAGGCCATTTTGGCACAAAAAACGGAAAAAGGCAGAGTGGATCCAACATGCATGTGGGTCCAACACTCCCTGAATTTTATGGCGGTCATTATGGCGCATAACAGGTAGTATTTAGTGTTAGGACCCGTGTAACAGAGATCGCCTTGACGTTTGGCATACGGGCTTAGATGGTTTTGTACAAAATGCATTGACCAAGCATCTCGCTTTTTAAGCGTAGTATTAGCACCATAATTTTTGTAAGCATTGTTGTACTTTGTCTGATTTGCAGAGTGCTGCCGCATTGTCTCCTTTTTTTCCTCGATGACTATGGAAGGAGACGGGTTCCAGGCTACCCCCTTCCTTAGATTCTCGGGGTTGGTCCACCACGAAAGGGAATTTAGACACCGTTTTGTAAGCTCTATCTTTGCATCTAGGGAATGATGATCCCTGTCCCATGATGACAGGATTGCGGACTGTAGGATCCTGGAATGAAACTGAGCCCACGGGATCACTGATATACATGATGTCATCAGGCCCAGAATCTTCATAGCCTCTCTTAGAGTATGGACCTTCCTTTTTCGGAACGCCACTATCTTCCCTCTTATGATCTCCTGCTTGGACTCTGGAAGGAAGGAAAATTGATTTCTTGTGTCCAAGAGAACTCCCAGGAATTGTTTTCTGGTGCTTGGTCTTAGGTCGGATTTGGGGTAATTTATTATCCAGCCGAGATCCTTGAAAAGAGCTATGGTCTGGTGGATGCTGCTCTCGAGGTTCAGTTTGGTGTCTGCTATTAGGAGAAAATCGTCGAGGAATGGAACAATCTTTATCTGTTGTTCTCTCAGATACGCCACTACCTCCGTGATGACCTTTGTAAAAATGCGAGGGGCCGACGAAATTCCAAAGGGGAGACACTGGAATTGGTAATGGAGAGTCCCCTCCTGGATGACTGCAAACCTGAGATATTTCTGATGTAGAGGATGAATCGGGATGTGATAATACGCATCCTTCAGGTCCATGGTACATAGTAGATCTCCAACTGAAATTAATGGGATTGCTGATCTTATGGATTCCATCTTGAACTTGTGATAGGTTACTGACTTGTTCAGGGACTTCAGGTTGATAATTGTCCTGTAAGAACCATCCGGTTTTTTTATTAGAAAAAGGCTTGAATAGTGACCCAAGTACTTTTGATCTTCCGGAACCTGGACTATAGCATTTAATCTTAGAAGCTTCTGTAAGTCCAGACCTAACTGATTTTGTTACCCCACAGAATGGAATTTGGTGATTAGAAATCTTTCCGGGGGAGGACCGCAAAATTCTAATTTTACCCCTTCTCGGATGGAATTGAGGATCCACTGATTTTGGGTAACCCGAGTCCAGGATTCCCAAAACAAGCGGAGCCTGCCCCCTACTGGCCTGATGTCATTGTTTGCTTGGGCCTGAGTTAGGATTGAAGAGGAAACCCCTACCTCTCCCTCCTTTAGGGTAGCTCCATCTACCCGTTTTACCTTTTCCTCTCTCTGAGGATGTAAACTGCCTAGAGGTTTTTCGAAAGGGCTGTACTGGTTTCTTTGCCTTTTCTTCTGGAAACCCCTTCTTTTTGTCCGCTGCACTTTCCAAAATGGAATCGAGGACCTGGCCAAAAAGGTATGCTCCTGTAAAGGGGATTGCACATAGTTTATTTTTTGAGGCAATGTCTCCCGTCCAGGATTTGAGCCAGAGGGCCCGTCTTGCCGTATTTGTAAGGGCGTCATTTCTGGCTGTGAAACGAATCGACTCTGCGGAGGCGTCTGCCATGAAGGATGCTGCAATTTTTAGTAAAGGTAAGGACTCAAGTATTTCCTCCCTGGAAGTTTTCATTTTGAGATGTTCTTCCAGTTGCTCCAGCCATAGGCACATGGCGCGAGCTACCGAGGTTGCTGCAATATTAGCATTAATAGTAGCCGCTGAAGATTCCCAGGCTTTCTTCAGAAGAGCATCCATCTTCCGATCCATGGGGTCCTTTAACTGTGAGGAATCCTCGAATGGTATGGACGTCTTCTTCACCACTTTGGCTACCTGGATGTCGACTTTTGGAATTTCATCCCAAAGTTTTGTTTCCTCCGGGTTGAAAGCCATCCTGCTTTTAAATTCTCTGGGTACATAGAGCTTTTTGTCGCCCTCTTCCCATTCATCTTTGATAAGATCCTGTAAATACGAATTTACCGGGAAAAGCTTTCTTTTCCTGGCCCTTAAACCGCCGAACATCTCGTCCTGAACTGAACGTTTCGGCTCCTCCTCCTCCACAGCCATGGTTTGCCTCACTGCTGTTAGGAGCGAGTCAAGATGTTCTGAGGAAAACAGAAATCTCTTGGGTTCCTCTGACACGGAAGGGGGGATCTCCTCCTCTAATTCGTCCGAAGGATACCCGGTTTCCTCCTCCGACTCTGATACCACATGTACTCTGGCACGCTTGGACGGAGGGGAAGAGGGAACTGGAAGGGAAGGGGGCTGACTCATTCCTGCCGCCTGTACTTCCTCTCTGACAATGGTTCTCAGTTCTTCCAGAAAAGATGGTTGTTCCTCCTTCAGGATTTTTGCCAAGCAATCCGTGCAGAGGGCCTTCTTATACGACTCAGCAAGCTTCTTAGTGCACGTAGCACATTTCCTAGCTTTTTTCCTGGAGTCTCCATGTGGTTTGTGTTCCGTCTCCTTTTCCACCTTAATAGGGGGAGAAGGAGATAAAGAACTGGTCTAAAGGATATTTGACCTAACCAGTCGGATACTACTTACAGTAATCTGGATGAGGGGGTCAGCTACCGCATCTAGCCTGCTCAAACCCTGGGCCTCCATGATGTACCGCCTGGAGCACACATCACAGCGTTTTTTTAAAAGGTTCTTACCTTACTGGCCCTTCCCTCATTGCCGCCGGATCCGCCTCCTCTTTCCGGGGGACTCATCATAAGAGGAGTCGACCCCCCATGCGAAGCCTCCGGCTGAGGCCTCCAGCCTGAATGCGCGCCGGTCCTCGACACGTCACTTCCGGGTCGCACAGGAAGTGACGTGGAACGCATCACCGAGGAGGACGGAGCCGCTGCTGTGCGCAGAGCTCCATCGGAGAAGCCGCAACAGCGTCCTGGTACCACGGCGTGCCAAAAAAAGGTACCCGGAAAGCTAGGGGACCCCTTCCCCAAAAGGGGTGCTGGCTTTAGGCCGCAAACGGAGGCTGAAGAGGAGAGGCATGAGCCCCCCGACCAGCCTGGCCTAGTGCTGATCCCTACAAGTAGCAGAGATCCCTTCTCACAACTCCTATCCCCGTAGGGACAGGAAGAACACTGGTGGGAGGGTAGGGGCCTTTTAACCTTTTCACGCTTCCTGTCTCTACAGATATCCAATAGGACATCCTCCAGTGGGTACTGTCATGGAGGGACGTCCTGGAAAGGTAAGCTTTTTGAGATCTGTACACATGCTGCAGTGCTGCATGGCAGCTGTTGTTCCTGTGCCTGTACTGATATAATCTTGAAGGCCACAGCACTCAGTTTTATGGCTTTCACGGGTGCTCATCTTATTCCGACCCCCTCTCCACCCCAGTGTCAATCTCTTCTAGATATACAATATATAGACAGCACTCAAGTATTCGATGATAAAGACTTTATTCAGTCATACATAATTGTGCACATCAGTATAGTTATAGCGACGTTTCGAGCCATATGGAGCCCTTCATCAAGCCAAATGTGTCATGCACGTGTAGACGCTGGCCGTAGTGTGCCGATGCCTGTGGGTTGGTGGGGCTCAGTCCAGAAGGGGTCAGCCTAAGAGCAGCGGTGTTGTTGGGGTGCTGGGTTGCGCCACCTACAGGTGCAGTGCTGCGCCAATTTAGTGTAGGGACCCACTCAAACAGTACACCAAGACATGGACTTATGTAATTTAATCAAAGTATAGTAACTGCTTTATATAGTTTATTAATTATGCAGGGAAGCAAAAGATCAATGCATAGTATGTGGATACACATTCCATGGTTATTAGTTTTTTTTTAAGCTCTCCCCTACCCCATTCCCAAAAATCCTGGTCCTGATAGTTCTAAAACCACATATCTAAATATTTTGCTGTTTGCAGAGGGGTCAACTACCATGAAGGAGATTTATCAAAACTGATGCAAAGGAAAACAGACTTAGTTGCCTATAGCAACCAGATTCCACCATTCATTTTTCAGAGCTCCTTTGGAAAATGAAATGTGAAATCTGGTTGATTTGGGTAAAAAAAAAACAAAGCCACTTTTCTTTTCTACTAGTATTGATAAATGTCCCCCCATGATTTTTCACTTAAGATGATTTTCTTCAATTACCATTCACTACAGACAGTATCAATGTGGCTAAACTGTGATGCTGTCTGTGGAGACTGGACAGCGTCACAGGGAAGAAAATCACTTCCCCTTGAGTAAAGACTCCCAGTAGCCACTGCTAGAAAACAGAGCAGTAAACTCAGCTTGGCAAATGCAATTAGGTTAAGTACTCCGTTTACATTTACTATTACTCTAAAAGGTTATATAGAGCGCATTCTCCATAGCTCTGAGAGGAATGGCACGGTGCTAGTGGCAGTCCATTGTAGCAGCTCTTCTGCTTGTTCTTAATTTGAGTGATTTTGCAACCTCTTTTCCCCTAAACTTGTGGATCCCTTGGATAAGTGATAAGACAGTAAATTGGATAATTGACTACCTATCAAACAGGCCAGAGTTTGTACAGAAGGGGTCAGTTTACTTAAATTACTAAGTAGTGAAGGTGCACCCCAGGGCGCTGTGTTGTCTCCTTTTCTTTTCATCTTGTATACAGCTGATTTTCCTCCAAAAATTCTTGCATAACTCTGTGGTAGTCGGATGTATTACAGGGGCTATGGTGAGGAGGAATATAGAGAGTTGGTATCGAACGTTGTGGAATGCCTTCAGGAAAACAAACAGTCTTTTTAAATGGAGTTTGACAAAGGAGATGATTGTGAAGCAGGAGGAAGAAGGAATTTTTACCTGTAATTTTTGCTGCGCAGGAAGTGAAACTGGAGTTACAAATATTTATGTGTTCATTTGGATACTGAAGGTGCAATACGTAGAGGATATAAAAAAATAATAATAAAAAAAGTGAGATGAACAGACTACTTCCTAGAGAGGTCATTCTATGTGTGCAATGAAATGTTAGTGCTGTTCTAGCAGTCCATAGTGGTAAATGGCAACTTTTTTGCAATCATATGCTGGGGAAGTAGTGTGCGGGTGGTTGACGCTAACTAACTCAAACTTATCAGGAAGGCAAGCTCGACGGTAGGTTGCCATCTGGATACTTTTGAGGATGTGATGGAATGAAAAATTCTTAAATGTATGGCGATAATTAACATTAACTCATACCCATCATATAAACTGTTTATTAAGCAGAGGAGTACTTTCAGGAACCGTCAAATTCAACTAACGTAAAAGGGAAAGATACAGGAAATCGTTTCTATTGACAGCTATGAGGATGTATACCAACTAAGTGTTAAAGAGGACCTCTAACCACAAAATGCAATGCATTCTGAAAGCATCATGTTATAGAGCAGGAGGGGAAAAGCAGATATAGATATATAGATAGATATATATATATATATATATATATATATATATATATATATATATAAAAAAGAAAAAGGTAGTGGCAGCACAGTCCCGGATGCAAGCTGGTGGGTGCAACAGCCCAATGTGGATTAAAGCCAATCTAAAAATGCAAAATAGAAAAGATGGGCAGCACTCCAGAAAGTAAAAAATACAAAAAGTCTTTATTTACCCCAGTGGGACATGCGGCGTTTCGGCTCTAGACAGGAGCCTTCCTCAAGCCTTGGAGGAAGGCTCCTGTCTAGAGCCGAAACGTCGCATGTCCCACTGGGGTAAATAAAGACTTTGTATTTTTTACTTTCTGGAGTGCTGCCCATCATATATATATATATATATATATATATATATATATATATATATATATATATATATATATACACACACACACACACACATTACATACGTACATATATATACCCCAAGAATTATTAGGAACACCATACTAATACGGTGTTGGACCCCCTTTTGCCTTCAGAACTGCTTTACTTCTACGTGGCATTGATTCAACAAGGTGCTGATAGCATTCTTTAGAAATGTTGGCCCATATGATAGGATAGCATCTTGCAGTTGATGGAAATTTGAGGGATGCACATCCAGGGCACGAAGCTCCCGTTCCACCACATCCCAAAGATGCTCTATTGGGTTGAGATCTGGTGACTATGGGGGCCATTCTAGTACCGTGAACGCATTGTGATGTTCAAGAAACAATTTTTCCAGTCTTCAACAGTCCAATTTTGGTGAGCCTGTGCAAATTGTAGCCTCTTTTTCCTATTTGTAGTGGAGATGAGTGGTACCCGGTGGGGTCTTCTGCTGTTGTAGCCCATACGCCTCAAGGTTGTGCGTGTTGTGGCTTCACAAATGCTTTGCTGCATACCTCGGTTGTAACGAGTGGTTATTTCAATCAACATTGCTCTTCTATCAGCTTGAATCAGTCGGCCCATTCTCCTCTGACCTCTAGCATCAACAAGGCATTTTCGCCCACAGGACTGCCGCATACTGGATGTTTTTCCCTTTTCACACCATTCTTTGTAAACCCTAGAAATGGTTGTGCGTGAATATCCCAGTAACTGAGCAGATTGTGAAATACTCAGACCGGCCCGTCTGGCACAAACCATGCCACGCTCAAAATTGCTTAAATCACCTTCCTTTCCCATTCTGACATTCAGTTTGGAGTTAAGGAGATTGTCTTGACCAGGACCACACCCCTAAATGCATTGAAGCAACTGCCATGTGATTGGTTGACTAGATAATCGCATTAATGAGAAATAGAACAGGTGTTCCTAATAATTCTTTAGGTCAGTATATATATATAATTTATATTTGTAGGAAAAGATTCAATAAAACTTACATTTTAATCTTTGCATTTTTACTCCTCCTCCTGTGAACCATTTTAAAATTACAGGTGAAACTTGAAAAATTTGAAGATTGTGTAAAAGTTCATTTATTTCAGTAATGCAACTTAAAGGGAACCTGTCGCCAGTTTTATGGTGTCCTAACTAAGGGCAACATAAATAAGTTACTGATTCTCTTAGCACAATGCTGTGTCACTTTCTTTAATTGACCCAGTCAATCTGCCAACATCTTGTATTGAAAAGCTCCAGCTGATAATGATGAGTCATGAATATTCATGAGCTCCTGACTCTCCCCGCCCACCTGCTGCTGAATGACAGTTTGTTTCCATATGAACCAGGAGCAGGTGGGCAGGGGAGTGGCTATAACTCTGAATTAAATATACGCTGGACTCAATGACATCACGCCGGACTCCAATCAGCTCATTAGCATGCGGCATCTTTGTGTGTATATTATGAGGTAACCATCTGTCACACCAGTAAGTGAATACATCTAAGGTACTTTTTAGTAGTTAATGATTGTATATAATTAGTTAGATTATAATCAAATATCCACATGACAGGTTCCCTTTAAAGGAGTTTCATTAATACAACTTAAAATTAGAATATTGTGAAAAAGTTCAATATTCCAGGCTCAAAGTGTCATACTCTAGTCAGCTAATTAATCAATACCCCCTGAGCAAAGGGTATCTGAGATTGTGACTTTGGGGTTTCATAAGCTGTAAACCCTAATCATCCAAATTATAACAAATAAAGGCTTGAAACATCTCGCTTTGCATGTAATGAGTCTCTCATATTAGATTCACCTTTTAAGTTGCATTGCTGAAATAAATGAACTTTGCACAAAATTCTAATTTTTCGAGTTCCCCCTGTATATGTGGTGTGTATAGCAGATACACACCACATATACAGGTGTAACTCGAAAAATTAGGAGTGATTTCTGCGAATAGCTGACTGGATTGAAGCCTCCATTCTATCCCAGCAAGGTGGAGTCGGGCAGGCACCTGCCAGATACAAGAAGTGCAACACCCCTGGCTGCCAGGTACAAACATAAAAAAAACATCTGCTCCTCTCTGTTAAACTAGATACTGGAGGGAGGAAGAGTACTCATTTTGGAGGGAGATTTAAAAAGTTTAAAGGGAATCTGTCACCATCGCCATGTTCACTAAAGTACCTTATTTCCTGCAGTCTTCTTACTTTATTTCGTTTTGTCCTTTTGATAAAAAAGCCCTTTTTAGGATATGCTAATGAAGCTCCAAGGTGTCCAGAGGGGCAATTTTTTCCTCTCTGGTGCCCAGTGACGCCCCGCTCGGCGCATGCCCAGTGAGACTTTTGAGGCTGATGCCGTGAGGAGGTTGATGATAGCGCAGGTGGTACTGCGCCTGCGATAGAATTCTGGCTGCCGACAGGAAGAATGGGGAATTTCGGGAGGCGTTCTTGGGATTCAAATTAAGGCGGGCTGGGCACTGCAGGGGGGCGTCACTGGGCACCAGAGAGGAAAAAACCGCCCCTCTGGGGACCTTGGAGCTTCATTAGCATATCATAAAAAGGGCTTTTTTTTTTAAATCAAAAGGACAAAAAACGGAATAAAGTAAGAAGACGACTGCAGGAAATAAGGTACTTTAGTGAACATGGCGATGGTGACAGCTTAAAGGGAGTCTTTCACGCCGATTGACCCTATTAACAGACTTACGTCCACGGCATCCCCCCTATTAAAACTGTTCTTACCATATGTTGCTTGCTATCATCGTTCCTCCGAAAAACACTTTTATTCCGTATGCAAATTAGGCTGTGAAGGTGCCCAGGGGCAGCCTTACAACGTCCGGTGCCCAGGCCCCTGGGTCATTTTCATACCAATCCACTCCCCGTCCGTTGCGTGTGCCCGCCCATCCGCCGCGTCTGCCCGCCCATCCGCCCACCCTTGGTCTCTTCTCTATCCTTTCTCCTACTGTCCGTAATCCCTCGCATGCGCCGATGACATAAGTCTGTTAATAGGGTCAATCGGCGTGAAAGACTCCCTTTAAAATGGTAAAAGCAGGTGACAGATTTCCTTTAAAACAGACATTTCAATATTCAATGCTTTGGCTTTCAACACTTCCTAAATCCTTCTGGGCATGCCCTTGATCAGATTCAAGCAAGTCTCGACCAAAATCTGTTCCCAGGTCTCTTCTACACGTTCCCAATTTTGGTGCATACTTGGGTACGAATACAGCTTTTTTTTCAACTGTACCCAAAAGTGTTCAATTGGGTTGATGTCTGGGAACTGTGGGGGGCCAATCCAGCACCTCTCCTTCATTGTCATTGAACCATTTCTTCGCCAATCTAGACGTTTGATTCAGGTCATTGAGCTGCTGGAACACTGTCGCTATGTAGTACCATAGTACTTGTGTACGAAGTAACGAGTCTTGTAGGATACTCACATATAGCTCAGCATTGAGACCACCATTGATCCTGGTCAAGTATCCAATGCCTTTGGCTGTGAAACAATCCCATATCAGGCTTCCTCAACCAAACTTGACAGTTCCTTCAACTTCTCAATCCGTTAACCCCCTTTTGCACCCATCAGAGCCCAGTCTATTGACTTTCGTCTAATCGCTCCAAATCACCAGTTTCCAATCTTCTACTGTCCACTGTTTGTACTTTTTTGCAAACCCAAGCCTACGCTTCTTATGACGATATTGAAGTCAAGGTTTCTTCACCTTTTTTTGGGCCACCACACCAGATTTGTGTAATGTGCGTTGCGTGGTACTTGCATGGACATCTGTGATATCATTATTACGAAGCATACGAGTCACCTCCACTACCATGTTTGTCACGCCAGAACTGATAAACCTTGTGGTGAGCTGACTTGTTAATATTTAGCCTGGATGTCCACCTCTTGGTTTGGAATGGATGGTCGGACTTCATTTCTTCCCTTCGCTGAGCTATTAGGGAATGTGAGAACAGGTTGTAATTTGTACTATACAAGAATAAGATTGTTCCACCACCAGGAGCAAAACAGTAACAATGCAGTTATGACAAAAATCATCATAACAAATCATATGCTAAATAGTTGCAAGTCCAATTTATGTATGAGATAGCCAAGATAATTGTCTATCATGGTGGTCTCATGTTCTAAGCTGTAGTGGGATGGGAGATATGGAGCCTCAAATTCACAAGTTCAAAACATTGTTACCCTTTTGCACCTCAGTGTGTGCTAGGAGGTGGTGTCATGTCCCCGGTGTGTTACTGTCAATTGTCTAATGTTATACTTTATGTCTTTGTTGTGCTGCTGTGATGCTGAAATTTCCCTCAGGCTCAATAAAGCCAGATTTGGACTGCCAGCATTTCTTATCAATATTCTCAAGACAATCACTCTGCTGGCTCTGTTGATGTCTGCATCAACCATAGTCAGTAATAAGGAGGGAGAGTATGTATCCAGCCAACTCTCTGCTGGGAAAGTGGGATTGGACATACAAGAAATGTAAGAACAATTCTGCTAATGGTAGTCTATTGAAAAATCCCTGCTACAGACCGAAATGGGTCAACAAAAAACACTTTATTTTTTTCCCTGAAGCCAACAGAATTCACATACAGACATTGTATATTAATACTGTTCAAAAAATGTAACATTCAAAACAATTACAAGAAAATTGGAATACCCAAAAAGAAATTAGAATACCCAAAAAGCTGAAAAAACAAACAAAAAAAACACAGATATATATGTCTCTTTAGTTCAGATTAAACTTTTAAAATATATCTACCTTCATCAATTGGATTTAATCCCTTAAGAGATCTGGAACTTATTTTTTCTGTTGACCACACCCCCTGCCCACACACCTACCAGTATTATCAGGGGCGGCACCCAGTCTGCAAATATGGACATGTTTAGCTAAAGGGTGGGCCTCTTGCAGTCAGTGCTCAAAGAAAGCGACCTTCATTAGAGTACATTTACACGAACGTGCCATATTTTGCAGTCCACAAAATACAGATCCGCAAAACATGGATACCAGCCGCGTGCGTTCCGCATTTTGCGGAACGCACAGGGCCGGTGCTATATAGAAAATGCCCATTCTTTTCCACGATTGCAGACAAAAATAGGACATGCTCTATATCATTTGTGTCCCCATGGAAATGAATGAGTTCGCACCCATTCTGCAAAGTTTCGGAACGGATACGGACCCATTCATACAGTCGTGTGAATGAGCCCTTTACGCCGATGCTGTCCATGCTTGATTGGATAGCACCAGGGTAGTAAGCATGGAAAGGGAGGGATGGTTGGGGGTAATGGAGAAAACTTATACTAAAGATTCCACAAGTGCAATTCCTTCAGCTTTTTTAAATAATCTAAATAAATATACCAGAATGTGACCATATGCTGATTTATTGCTGAATAATATAATCCAGAAATATACACAATGTGCCTTTTAGCATGATATGTACTTAAATAACTGCAATACAGTTGTGTTTAGAGTATGTATATATACAGTTCATTACCTCTTGGTGCTTGTATCTAGCTGAACATCCTGCTATAAATGTACGTACATCATACATTATTTTCTACTTGCTGAATTGGCAGCTGTACATTTATTACACACAACATATTTACATGTATATACCATGAAACATTTCTAATTCATTAAGAGCTTTTCCATCAAGACGTTATTGAAGGCACTTCCAACTACATCAATGTAAGCTTCCATCAACATGAAGGAAGCAGACACTGTAAAGGATTAATAATGGACTGAAAAATTCCTGGCTACGTACTAGCAATAGGAAGATGAAATTCTTTGTTGTCAAAGATGAGTGGTCGCTTAGGTGGATTAGGATCCTTGTCTGCCCTATGCAAAAGCTTAAAGAGCCCAGTGCCGATGTTCATAGGGATGCCCATTATTATGCATTCTGACACTCCTAGGAAAGAAGAGGACAAAAGAGGTGTAAGCACACACTTAAAAGAACTATGTCTATACATAGAAGATTCTCACACTGAATGTTTACAGCTGAAACTTACATCAAGCAGAATATTTAAAAACCTTTTACAGTACGATACAAAAAAAGCAAACAAGTCAAATGCTTATACTTAGATATGTACAGTCAGGTCCATAAATATTGGGACATCAACACAATTGTAACATTTTTGGCTCTATACTCCACCACAATGGATTTGAAATGAAACAAACAAGATGTGCTTTAACTGCAGACTGTCAGCTTTAATTTGAGGGTATTTACATCCAAATCAGGTGAAGGGTGTAGGAATTCCAACAGTTTGCATATGTGCCTCCCACTTGTTAAGGGACCAAAAGTAATGGGACAATTGGCTTCTCAGCTGTTCCATGGCCAGGTATGTGTTATTCGCTCATTATCCCAATTAAAATGAGCATATAAAAGGTCCAGAGTTCATTTCAAGTGTGCCATCTGCATTTGGAATCTGTTGCTGTCAACTCTCAAGATGAGATCCAAAGAGCTGTCACTATCAGTGAAGCAAGCCATCATTAGGGTGAAAAAAACTAAACAAACCCATCAGAGAGATAGCAAAAACATTAGGAGTGGCCAAAACAACTGTTTGGAACATTTTTATCATGATAGTCTAAGGTGTTGCACTGCGATATGCGATATGCGACATGCTGCGACTGCAAAGAGAGTCTTAGAAAAATCCATCGCAGTGCGACACAATAGCCTATCATTATAAAAATTGCTGTGCGACATTGGTGCGATAAAGGGGCGGGCACTGTGGAGGTCACGGTTAAAGTGGTGGGTACTGTAGAAGTCACTGTTAAGGAGGCAGGCCTCTGTGGAGGTCACTGTTAAAGGGGCTGTGGAGGTCAACGTTAAAGGGGCGGGCACTATGGAGGTCACTGTTAAGGGAGCAGGCGCCACTATTAAAGGGGCAGCTGCTGTGGAGGTAACTTAAGGCAGCAGGGTACTGTTTAGGTCACTGTTAAGGGAGCAGGGTACTGTTTAGGTCACTGTTAAAGGGGCAGGCTTCTGGTCAAAGTTAAGGGGATGGGCTGCTGTGCCATACACACGATCACATATCCCTTATCAGCCAATAGAAGCTCACAGGCCCTTAGTTTCCACATACACAAAGTTTTACTCCAGGTTTCCATAACAACCTAGCCATTTTTCTTCACTGCTGTAGGTTAGCTAGGGCTACACGACTGATGTCGCATAGCAATTTTTATAATGATAGTCTATGGTGTTGCACTGTGACATGCTGCGACTGATGGTCACAAAAAATCCATCTTGAATGGATTTTTTTGTGACTGTCGTGTTGCAGCATGTCACAGTGCGACACCATAGCCTATTATAAAAATTGTTGCGCGACAAAAGTCGTCGTGTAGCCCTACACTTAACCCCTTAAGGACCGGGCTCATTTTCACCTTAAGGACCAGGCCATTTTTTGCAAATCTGACCAGTGTCACTTTAAGTGCTCATAACTTTAAAACGCTTTGACTTATCCAGGCCATTCTGAGATTGTTTTTTCGTCACATATTGTACTTCATGACACTGGTAAAATGAAGTCAAAAAAATTATTTTTTTTGCACAAAAAAATACCTAATTTACCAAAAATTTGGAAAAATTTGCAAATTTCAAAGTTTCAGTTTCTCTACTTCTGTAATACATAGTAATACCCCAAAAAATTGTGATGACTTTACATTCCCCATATGTCTACTTCATGTTTGAATTGTTTTGGGAATGATATTTTATTTTTTGGGGATGTTATAAGGCTTAGAAGTTTAGAAGCAAATCTTGACATTTTTCAGAAATTTACAAAAACTCAATTTTTAGGGACCAGTTCAGGTCTGAAGTCACTTTGCGAGGCTTACATAATAGAAACCACCCAAAAATGACCCCATCTAAGAAACTACACCCCTCAAGGTATTCAAAACTGATTTTGCATACATTGTTAACCCTTTAGGTGTTGCACAAGAGTTATTGGCAAATAGGGAGGAAATTTGAGAATTTCATTTTTTTTGTCTAATTTTTCATTTTAACCCATTTTTTCCACTACCAAAGCAAGGGTTAACAGCCAAACAAGACCGTATCTTTATTGCCCTGACTCTGCCGTTTACAGAAACACCCAATATGTGGCCGTAAACTACTGTACGGCCACACAGCGGGGCGTAGAGTGAAAGGTGCGCCGTTTGGTTTTTGGAAGGCTGATTTTTATGGACTGGTTTTTTGACATCATGTCCAATTTGAAGCCCCCTGATGCACCCCTAGAGGAGAAACTCCCTAAAAGTGACCCCATCTAAGAAAGTACACCCCTCAAGGTATTCAAAACTGATTTTACATACGTCGTTAACCCTTTAGGTGTTGCACAAGAGTTATTGGCAAATGGGGAGGAAATTTGAGAATTTCATTTTTTTGCCTAATTTTCAATTTTAACCCATTTTTTCCATTAACAAAGCAAGGGTTAACAGCCAAACAAGACTATCTTTATTGCCCTGTCTCTGCTGTTTACAGAAACACCCAATATGTGGCCGTAAACTACTGTACGGCCACAAGGAAGAGCGTAGAGTGAAAGGTGCGCGGTTTGGTTTTTGGAAGACAGATTTTGCTGGACTGTTTTTTTTGACACCATGTCCCATTTGAAGCCCCCCTGATGCACCCCTAGATTAGAAATTCCATAAAAGTGACCCCATCTAAGAAACTACACCCCTCAAGCTATTCAAAACTGATTTTACAAACTTTGTTA
Source organism: Bufo bufo (assembly GCF_905171765.1). NCBI lineage: Eukaryota > Metazoa > Chordata > Amphibia > Anura > Bufonidae > Bufo > Bufo bufo. The sequence goes on from NC_053394.1 coordinate 213,098,378, forward strand.
ACCCTTTAGGTGTTGCACAAGATTTAATGGAAAATAGAGACACAATTTCAAAATTTCACATTTTTGGCAGATTTTCCATTTTAATATTTTTTTTCCAGTTACAAAGCAAGGGTTAACAGCCAAACAAAACTCATTATTTATGGCCCTTATTCTGTAGTTTACAGAAACACCCCATATGTGGCCGTAAACCGCTGTACGGGCACACGGCAGGGCGCAGAAGGAAAGGAATGCCATACGGTTTTTGGAAGGCAGATTTTGCTGGACTGGTTTTTTGACACCATGTCCCATTTGAAGCCCCCCTGATGCACCCCTAGAGTAGAAACTCCAAAAAAGTGACCCCATTTTAGAAACTACGGGATAGGGTGGCAGTTTTGTTGGTACTAGTTTAGGGTACATATGATTTTTGGTTGCTCTATATTACACTTTTTGTGCAGCAAGGTAACAAGAAATAGCTTTTTTGGCACGTTTTTTTTTTGTTATTTACAAAATTCCTCTGACAGGTTTTATCATGTGGTAATTTTATAGAGCAGGTTGTCACGGATGCGGCGATACCCAATATGTATACAATTTTTTTTATTTATGTAAGTTTTATACAATAACTTCATTTTTAAAACCAAAAAAATGTTTGTGTCTCCATAGTCTAAGAGCCATAGTTTTTTCAGTTTTTGGGCGATTATCTTGAGTAGGGTTTCATTTTTTGCGGGATGAGATGACGGTTTGATTGGCACTATTTTGGGGTGCATATGACTTTTTGATCGCTCGCTATTACACTTTTTGTGACGTAAGATGGCAAAAAATGGCTTTTTTTACACCGTTTTTGTTTTTATTTTTTTACGGTGGTCACCTGAGGGGTTAGGTCATGTGATATTTTTATAGAGCCGGTCGATACGGACGCGGCGATACATAAATAAAAAAAGTATACATATTAGGTAAGTTTTACACAATGATTTCATTTTTGAAACAAAAAAAAAATCATGTTTTAGTGTTTCCATAGTCTAAGAGCCATAGTTTTTTCAGTTTTTGGGCGATTATCTTGAGTAGGGTCTCATTTTTTGCGGGATGAGATGACGGTTTGATTGGTACTATTTTGGCGTACATTCAACTTTTTTGATCACTTTTATTACCTTTTTTGGGAAGTAAGGTGGGCAAAATTTCAATTTTCTCATAGTTTTTATTTTTTTATTTTTATGGCGTTCACCGTGCGGGGAAAGTAACATGACTGTTTTATAGATCAGGTCGTTACGGACGCGGCGATACCTATTATGTGTAGTGTATTTTATTTTTTTAATTTTTATTCAGTGATAAATGTTTTTTTTTTTTATCTTAACTTTTTTCACTTTTTTTTACATTTTTGTGACCCAGACCCACTTGGTTCTTGAAGATCCAGTGGGTCTGATGTCTGTATAATACAGTACAGTACAATATATATTGTTCTGTAGTGTATTTTACTTACACTGAACAGATCTATGCTTTTAGCACAGATCTGTTCAGCACCATGGACAGCAGGACGCCTGAGCAGGCGTCCTGTTGCCATGGGAACCCTCCCCGTCTGCTCAGAACTTCGCAGACGGGGAAGGGTAAGCACGGGGCTGAGGGGGGCTCTCTCCCTCTCCATCGGGGGGCTGCAAAGGCACAGCAGCCCCCCGATGGAGAGGGAGGGAGCTCCCTGACCGATGACAGTTAACTTTTTCCATACAGCGGTCCGTACGGACCGCGGTATGGAAAGGGTTAAACGGCTGACATCTGCACAGATGTCAGCCGTTTATACCAGGGTGCCAGCAATGTGCTGGCACCCTGGTATAACCACTAGAAGCCAACGATCGTTCATGGAAAGGCGGGCGGGGGATCGCGATCCCGCCTGCCGCACCGCCCGCCTCCCGCAACGCCCCCACCGCCTGCGACACCCCCCCCGCACCACCCGCCGGCATAAAATCGTGCAGGGGTGCAGGGGGGGGTGAAAAATAATGATTTTAGCCACTCTAAAGCTTCTGATCCCCGCGGTCAGGGTCTGCGGGGATCAGAAACTGCAAAAAGCGCAGCAAACCGCAGGTCTGAATTGACCTGCGGTTTGCTGCGATCGCCGATACGGGGGGGGTCAAATGACCCCCCCCTGCATTGTTACGGGATGCCGGCTGAATGATTTCAGCCGAAATCCCGTTCCAATTAACCCCTGGGGTGCCGGAATACAGATTTCAAGTCAGGACGTACCGGTACGTCCTGGGTCCTTAAGGACTCGGGAAATAGGGCGTACCGGTACGTCCTTAAGGGGTTAAAGGGGCAGGGGCCACTATTAAAAGGGCAGCTACTGTGGAGCTCACTGTTAAAGGGGCGGGCACTGTGGAGGTCACTGCTAAGGGGAAAGGGTACTGTGAGGTCTCTGTTAAGGGAACGGGGTACTGTGGCAGTCACTGTTAAAAGGTATGGGCGCTGTGGAGGTCTCTGTTAAGGGGCAGGGAAAAGTGGAGGTCACATAAGGTGACTGTCTCCTATGGAGGCCAGTGTTAAGGGACAGGGTGCTGTATAGGCCACTGTTAAAGGGGCGGGCCCCTGAGGTCACTGTCAAGGGAGTGGGGTGCTGTGAAACTCCCTGTTAAAGGGGCGGGCCGCTGTGAATGTCAAAGTTAAGGGGATGGGCTGCTGTGGAGATCCCATTTTAAGGAGGCGGGGCACTGTGGGGGGCTGTGGAGTTAACTTAAGGGGGCGGAGTGCTGTAGAGCTCACTGTTATAGGGGATACTGTTGATATCTTTTAACGACACACACAAACATTAAATGAAATCGATTAAATATACCTGTGCAAAGCCGGGTCCTTCTGCTATTTTTTTTTTTTTTTTTAAAGTGATCAAAAAGTCACACACTACAAATTGGTATCACTGAAAAGAACAGATCGTCCCGCAAAAAACGAGCGCTCACACAGCCCCGTACACATAACTACAAAAAAGTTATAGGGGTCAGAATATGGTTATAAAATGTATATATTTTTCCTCAAAGGTTAATTTTTTTTCAGTATTAAAACGCAAGAAAAATTATACAAGTGTGGTAACACTGGAACTGTACTGACCTGGAGAATGAAGACAACAGGTAAATTTTACCGCATAGTGTACCATGTAATAATAAAAAAAAAAAACTTAAAATCAGAATGGTGTTTTTTCCCAATTCTACCCCATTTGGAATTTTTCTTCTCGCTTCCCACTACATGGTATGCAACCATAAATGGCGCCATTAGAAAGTACAACTTGTCCCTAAAAAAAATAAGCCCTCATAAAAGCTATGTGAACGGAAAAATAAGAAAGTTATGACTATGGGAAGGCGGAAAGTGAAAAACAAAAACACCAAATAAAAAAAATCTCTAAATGTCTTGGATAAGTAAAAGCGTTCCAAAGTTAATACCAGATAAATTGACATGTCAGATTTAAAAAATGGGGCTCCAGCATTTGGTCCAAACCCATGATGCCTTGTTTATAGCTCCCTCACACCTAGGTAGTTATACAGACATTCTCCTATCATTGGCCCTGTTGCTGCTTTGACACACCAATGAATAAATATATCATGGGAAAGGGAAGAGCTCCATGCACTTTGTCACGTGACAGCAGCCCAGAACTAAAGATAATACATTCCAAATATATTACCAATACAATACATAACCATTAAGTTATTTTGACCCCTTCAGTACCAAGTCATTTTTTACCGTAAGGACCAGGCCAAATTTTGTAAATCTGACGTGTTGCTTTATGTGGTAATAACTTTGGAACGCTTTTACTTAACCAAACCATTCCGAGATTGTTTTCTTGTGACATATTGTAGTTCATGATAGTGGTAAATTTGAGTCAATATAAATCAGCTTTATTTATAAAAAAAAATAAAAAATAATTACTTCAAATTTAGAGAAATTCACCATTTTCAAAATGGTAATTTCTCTTCTTTTAAGGCCTCCTGCACACGAACGTATTTTTTTGCGGTCCGCAAAAACGGGTCCCGTTTTTCCGTGATCCGTGACAGTTTTTTCGTCCGTGGGTCTTCCTTGATTTTTGGAGGATCCACGGACATGAAAAAAAAGTCGTTTTGGTGTCCGCCTGGCCGTGCGGAGCCAAACGGATCCGTCCTGAATTACAATGCAAGTCAATGGGGACGGATCCGTTTGACGTTGACACAACATGGTGCCATTTCAAACGGAGTCTGGAGTCCCTTTTATACCATCGGATCGGAGTTTTCTCCAATCCGATGGTATATTTTAACTTGAAGCGTCCCCATCACCATGGGAACGCCCCTATGTTAGAATATACTGTCGGATATGAGTTAGATCGTGAAACCTCATTTCCGACAGTATATTCTAACACAGAGGCGTTCCCATGGTGATGGGGACGCTTCTAGTTAGAATATACTACAAACTGTGTACATGATTGCCCCCTGCTGCCTAGCAGCATCCGATCTCTTACAGGGGGCCGTGATCAGCACAATTAACCCCTCAAGTGCCGCACCTGAAGGGGTTAATTGTACTATCATATCCCCCTGTAAAAGATCAGGGCTGCCAGGCAGCAGGGGGCAGACCCCCCCCCTCCCCAGTTTGAATATCATTGGTGGCCAGTGCACCCCCCCCCTTCCTCCCTCTATTGTAATAATTTGTTGGTGGCACAGTGTGCGCCCCCCCCCCCCCCCCCCTTCCTCCCTCTATTGTAATAAATCGTTGGTGGCACAGTGTGCGCCCCCCCCCCCCCTTCCTCCCTCTATTGTAATAAATCGTTGGTGGCACAGTGTGCGAAGTGAAAACTCAGCTTTGAAAAAGCTTTTATGCAGACGGATCTTCGGATCCGTCTGTATAAAAACTAACCTACGGCCACGGATCACGGACACGGATGCCAATCTTGTGTGCATCCGTGTTCTTTCACGGACCCATTGACTTGAATGGGTCCGTGAACCGTTGGCCGTGAAAAAAAATAGGACAGGTCTTATTTTTTTCACGGCCATGAAACACGGATTACGGATGCGGCTGCAAAACGGTGCATTTTCCGTTTTTTCCACGGACCCATTGAAAGTCAATGGGTCCGCGAAAAAAAAATGGAAAACGGCACAACGGCCACGGGTGCACACAACGGTCGTGTGCAGGAGGCCTAAGGCAGATAGTGATACCTCCCAAAATAGTTATTACTTCACATTTTCCATATGTCTACTTTATGTTGGCATCATTTTGTAAATGTCATTTTATTTTTTTTAGCATGCTTAGAATGCTTTAGAAGGCTTAGAATTGTAGAAGCAATTCTTAAAATAAAGAAAATTCCCAAAACCCATTTTTTAAGGACCAGTTCAGTTCGGAAGTCACTTTGTGAGGCTAACATAGTAGAAACCACCCATAAATAACCCCATTTTAGAAACTACACCCCTCAAGTTAAAAAAAAATGATTTTACAAATTTCGCACATCCGACACTGCCAATGCTCGGCCATCCCGAAAGATCTCCGCGGGGAGGGCAGCGCTGCCGCAGGCCATCCTGGAACAGGGGTGGGGGGCTGGGCTCCTCACTAATTAAGAACATTTTAAAAGGTTGTGATTCCCACAGTCACGGACTGTGGGGATCAGAACCTTTCAGCCAGCGATTTGATCCTCTGATTGGCTAGTCTGTACAGACTAGCCAATCAGAGCGATCACCGGCCCGGAACGGCCCTTATTGGTCTACGGCCAGTTAGCTCAGATCCCTGGCTGTGTGTAACAGCCGGGTTCTCAGCGCTGTCATGACAAACCTGCACGTCATGGAGGCTTAAGACAGTGCACTCCATGACATACAGGTATGTCATGGTGGCTTGAGGAGTTAAAGGATATTAATGCGAACCAGAAAACCCCCTTTAAAAGGTACGTGTAAACATGCATAAAAATACAGTGGAAAAGTCCACTGCGTTTTTGCTGCAGTTTCACAGCACAAACAAGAACAGTAATTTGCCACGGAAAAACCTGTGGACTTCTCTCCCCATTGCAAATGCAGAAAATCCACACAGAAGATCCACTGCAAAATTGTCAATTTACGTTATTTTTTTGTACGCACTGTGGGGATGAAGTTTCTTATAAATCAAATCCCCTTTTCTGGTACTGTACAAAGCTGGGGAATTGCCACATGAGAAGCTAAACATGCAGCTTTTCATTCACTTGTGTTAAGAGCAGAGGGTCGTCAGCAGGGGACAAGCTGCTAGTGTGCAGGGTACAGAAGGTGGCTCTAAACAGTCCCAGATAAGTCTGCTTTCACAATCGCGTTTTGGCTTTCTGTTTGTGAGATTCCGTTCAGGGCTCTCACAAGCGGTCCAAAACGGATCAGATTGCATTCTGAATGGAAAAGGATCCACTCAGAATGCATCAGTTCAGTCTCCATTCCGCTTTGGAGACGGACAGCAAAACACTGCTTGCAGCATTATGGTGTCCGTCTGATGAAACTGAGCCAAACAGATCCGTCCTGGCACACAATGTAAGTCAATGGGGACGGTTCTGTTTTCTATGACACAATCTGGCACAATAGAAAACTGATCTGTCCGTCCTCCATTGACTTTCAATGGTGTTGAAGACGGATCCGTCTTGGCTCAGTTTCATCAGACGGACACCATAATGCTGCAAGCATGACGGATCCGCACAAAATGCCACTTTGAAAGTATCCTAACCCGACGAAAGGTTAAACTTTTGTTCAAGTTATCACCACCCTGACTGTTATGTAGGGAGCTTTTTAGCATTTTTCCAGAAAAGTGAGAAGATGTAAACTTCATCTAATAACCCCTTTGCACTTATTTAACTGTTGATTGAGTCCACGACCCAGGCATCTATCAGTGTGTGAATTATATCAAAATATTGACTTTTCTTGCCTGGTATATATGAACTCCATGTATTTTTATAGTTTCGTTGGCTAACTGTTGAGGACCAGGCTGTACATCTTGACACTAAATTTACTTACCACAGACTGAATCTTTTTGCCCAAAATATGCAGCATCAAAGAGGTGGTCAGCAGTCTTCTCAAAGGAAGCCAACATCAGAACACTTTCTTTCATCTTAGCAAGACCAAATCGTGTAATACCAAGCACCTCACCCTGTGGTAAGGGTACAAAAGAAAAGATTATAGCTTGAATATAAGTGGTGTGAAGATTTTGACAAGCACCACAAGACAAGACCTTACCTTGTAAGTCATGAGGTCTCCAAGTAGCATAACATGTCGCCGATCAATACTCATTCCATGGTTCGACATTGTGTATTGGATCTCATTTACAATGGTGGAGCGAGCTGCTTCAATACCAATAGTCTTCTCCACCTGATAAAATAAGAAATAAATATATGTAATAAAGGTGTTTGAACATAACAGATGTCAAATGGCAAAGAAACAAATTTTCAAAGCCTGCCTTTGTTATGTAGCATGTTCTATAGGTTGAGCATTTTTTTTTTTTTATATCTCCATGTCATTGACTTTTATGGAGAAAACACATTGGGGGGTCATTTACTAAGCTGAAATACTCCTAAATTAGTCGCTATCTGTGACTTCTCTCCGCTCACGCCAGGTATAAAAAAAAAAAAAATCGGCGTGGCATGGGCGGGGAAGGCCTGGCAGCCCCATCTCATTTTCTATGCCCGTTTTAGGCATAGAAAATGATATAAATGTAAGACAGCTCAGAAGCTGTCTTACATTTAGAACTGGCATTGGATGCGCCTAAGTTAAGGAGAGGCCGGCGCCTCTTCATAACTCCGGGGGAACCACCACCAGCTAGGGGGCTTTATTAAGACCAGTCTTAATAAATGTGCCCCATTATTTTAAATATTGTAATATTATTTCAGTTTTTCACAGACTTAAATCAAAGTTTAACAAATTGCAGTTGTATTAAGTTGTAATAGTTGTGCGGTTTCACTAAAAAGTTTAATCTGAGACCTGCAATTTAACCTTAGCTTATTAAACAGAGATCACTTCATTAATAATATGTAGACTTTACAGAAAATAAAATCACAGGAACTTACCTCATAGGTGTTGTTTGAAGTGGTGTGAGAGCCCTTAACTCCGTGGGTAGCCATGACAGCACGTAGATTATCCCCTTCCACTAGAAGTTTATACTTTTCCTTGCCACTCTGTTCATCAATGTGTATGACAGCGCGTGCTACTTCAGGGATGCCCTGTACCACCACCTAAATAGGAAAAAATGAGGAGACCAAAAAATAAAATTTGCAGTAATCCATCAAATGCTTAGATGTGACAGATTTTTTTTAAATGAATCAATCTGAATCAACACTATGAATGGACCTAAATAGCTGTAGACTTTACCAATGTCATTTACTATACAACAGTTGCCAAAATCCCTTCAGTACAATGGCTTTCACACTTCTGTTTTTATTGTATAGTTGCAAAGTCCAGTTGATTTATATGTTTTCACTATTTTTTAATACTTCTTTACATCAGTTAATTAAGAGGTTCAGATTATATTTTACTACACTAGTTTTCATCCATATCAGCCCCAAGTATTGAGAAAATTCAGTAGGACTATTAGAATTTATTAATTTATTTCCCCCCTGCTCTTTCCACTTAGGCTACTTTCACACTGGCGTTTCTGGGCTCTCACAAGCGGCCCAAAATGGATCAGTTCAGCCCCAATGCATTCTTAATGTATAAGGATCTGTTAAGAATGCATCAGTTTGGCTCTGCCAAACGGATCCGTCCTGACTTACAATGTAAGGCCTCCTGCACACGACCGTTGTGTGCATCTGCGTCCGTGGTTCCGTTTTCCGTTTTTTTTCGCGGACCCATTGACTTTCAATGGGTCCGTGGAAAAATCGGAAAATGCACCGTTTGGCAGCCGCATCCGTGATCCGTGTTTCCTGGCCGTGAAAAAAATATGACCTGTCCTATTTTTTTCACGGTCAACGGTTCGCGGACCCATTCAAGTCAATGGGTCCGTGAAAAATCACGGATGCACACAAGATTGTCATCCGCGTCCGTGATCCGTGTCCGTTTTTTCCTATCATTTCAATGGCAAACTTGACAGATTTTTTTTTTTCATTTTTCATGTCCGTGGATCCTCTAAAAATCAAGGAAGACCTACGGACGAAAAAACGGTCACGGATCACGGACCAACGGAACCCCGTTTTGCGGACCGTGAAAAAATACTGTCGTGTGCAGGAGGCCTAAGTCAATGGGGACGGATCCATTTTCACTGACACAATATGGTGCAATTGAAAACGGATCCGTTCCCCATTGACTTTCAATGCAAGTCAGGACGGATCCATTTTGACAGACTTTTTTTTTTTTTTTTTAAGAATAATGCAAACGGATCCATTCAGAACGGATACAAGCGTTTGCATTATCGGTGCGGATCCGTCAGTACAGATACAAGACGGATCCGTACCGAACGCAGGTGTGAAAGTAGACGGTCCTATTAGTGTTTGGCAGCATTCTCTGTAGGACTGTGCATACATATATAGCAGTCAGTCACTGAGTAGGACTGCCCATATGACTCCTGAGCATAGAAATAGCAGGAGTTTAAATGAATAAATTGAACATTATACAGAATTTTTTTCCCATAAAGCTATATACACTGCCTGTCCCAAAAAAAAAGTCACCACCTGGATTTAACTAAGCAAATAGTTATGAGCCTCCTATTGGACAATTACTGCATGGGCGATTATCTTTCAGCTGGCAACAAGCTATTTAATCCCAACTGGTGAAATGAGTTGCTTCTCATTTCTTAAACCACCATGTCGAAAGACACCTCTCGTGGTCGTGGAAAAGATGTTAGGCTACTTTCACACCTCCGTTTAGGTCGGATCCGTCTGGTATGTGCCCGGACGGATCCGCACCTATAATGCAAACGCTTAGATCCGTTCAGAAAGGATCCGTTTGCATTACCATGAACAAAAAAAAAAAAAAAAATTTTTTTTTTTTTTGTTCATGATAATGCAAACGGATCCGTTTTGACTTTACATTGAAAGTCAATGGGAGACGGATCCGTTTGAAAATTGAGCCATACTGTGTCAACTTCAAACGGATCCGTCCCTATTGACTTACATTGTAAGTCTGAACGGATCCGTTTGACTCCGCACGGCCAGGCGGACACCTGAACACTGCAAGCTGCGTTCAGGTGTCCGCCTGCTGAGCGGAGCGGAGGACAAACGGAGCCAGACTGATGCATTCTGAGCAGATCCGCATCCATTCAGAATGCATTAGGGCTGGACGGATCCGTTCGGGGCCGCTTGTGAGCCCCTTCAAACGGAACTCACAAGCGGAGCCCCGAACGCTAGTGTGAAAGTAGCCTTAGTCTGTTTGAGAAGGGTCAAATCATTGGCATGCATCAAGCAGAGAAAACATCTAAGGAGATTACAGAAACTACTAAAAGAACTGTCCAACGCATTATTAAAAACTGGAAGGATAGTGGGAACCATCGTATTCGAGGAAGAAATATGGCGGGGAAAAAAAAATCCTGAATGATCGTGATCGGCGATCACTTAAACGTTTGGTGAAATCAAATCGAAGAAAAACCAACAGTAGAATTCAGGGCTATGTTTAATAGTGAAAGTAAGAGAATTTCCACACGCACAATGCAAAGGGAATTCCAGGGATTGGGAGTGAACAGCTGTGTAGCCGTAAGAAAACCACTAATCAGTGAGGCAAACCAGAAAAAAAGGCTTCAATTTGCTAGGGAGCATAAAGATTGGACTCTGGAGCAATGGAAGAAGGTCATGTGGTCTGATGAGTCAAGATTTACCCTGTTCCAGAGTGATGGGCGCATCAGGGTAAGAAGAGAGGCAGATGAAGTGATGCACCCATCATGCCTAGTGCCTACTGTACAAGCCTGTGGGGGCAGTGCTATGATCTGGGGTTGCTGCAGTTGGTCAGGTCTAGGTTCAGCAACAGTATGTGCTCCAAGAACGAGGTCAGCTGACTACCTAAACATAAGGATTTGTTCTTCCCTGATGGCACGGGCATATTCCAAGATGACAATGCCAGGATTCATCAGGCTCAAATTGTGAAAGAGTGGTTCAGGGAGCATGAGACATCATTTTCACACATGGATTGGAGTCCAGACCTTAACCCCATTGAGAATCTTTTTTTGGTGGCGACTTTTTGGACAGGCAGTGCTCAACTTCTCCTGCTCTATAATCTGCCTCCATTAAAAAGCACTTCCCCTAGCATTAACATAATAATTTTGATTTTGACTATTCCAGCAGCACTTTCCCTGTGACTGTGAAATGTCTATCACAAGGAGAAAGGAGTTTTGTCAAGTGGAGAAACTTTTAATTTTGAAGAAATCAAAAATAGAAAAAAATCTATACCTACATTTTTTTAAATTTCATAATTCAAAAGTAAAAATAGTGAACTCTAATATATTTTGTGCCCCTGTACTGCGGACTCTCTCTTAATTGACTGCTCAAATCTGTAAATTTGATGTTGCAGCCACGTCTGGTCTGTCGGCTGCAACCTGTTCTCTCCTGTGTACAGACTTCTGAGTTTGAAGTTAATATCAATTGGAGACAGTGATCAGTACAGAGGTGGGGAGTGGGGTTAAAAGTGCAGAAACTGGCATTTTGAAATAAATAAAAAAGTTTAGGTATATGTTAAGTCGATACCAATTACCAATATGTAAAGGACTGAAGCAATTCTAAAGGAAAAGGTAGCCCCCTGCTCCTCACTATATTGTTCACATTAATATTTAGCATTTACATATACTGACAATAACAGTTTTTCCTTAACTGATCAAAGTTACAGATGCAGATCTCACCTCTAGGACCCGCTTCTAATGCCAGAACAGCCCCCAAAGTGAAGGGAGAGCAGCTGCTCATGTGCAGCCACCATCCGTTCACCAGTACGGTAGTCCTGAAAATACTGTAGCCTTGGCTCGGCTATTTCCAGAAGTCCCATAGTGGTAAATGGAGAGGAGGTCTCCAGCTAGTGATATAGGAATACCAAAAGTGGCCAAGTGCAGTCTATTTTCAGAACTTCCCATAGCAGTCAATAAACAGCTCACCGTGCATGTGTGGTGTGTGCTCTCTAACGATTGCTTGGACCTTCCTTAATTATTATGATCGCTTCTGGTAAGGGCCAATGTAAATGGGTCTTGTCAAGCTGTTTCCCAGATATCAACAGATTTCTTGGTTGCTAACAGAAGACTTTTAAGCATACATACAATAACATACACAAGCTGTAGCACTGACCTTTGGGAGCTCCTCTTTAAGTGACTGTAAGACATAGTACATTGAGCTCTTGTTGTTCTCTCTTGGTGTAACACAAAGCACAGCCTCGCCATGAACCGCTATATCTCCAGGCTTCACACGTAGCTTAGACATACAGATTGAATATCTGACTGTCTCTGCATTCACCTTAAAGACAGTCACACTCAAGTCAGGAATGCAACTTTTCTATTTCAAAAGTAGAGTAACCATACAGAGTATGTAAATTTGCTCACCTCAAGCCTTAGCAATCGTATACGTTCTAGTGAAAGCTTCACCAGGAGGAAACAATCATCAGGAAGAAATACCTCTTCTATGTACTCAGATATCTGTGTAGAGATATATTGTTACTTGCAATTGATAAGTGACAACTTATCAGTGTGCTTCATTCACTACAGATCTGCAACCTCTGAAGGGTGTATTACACAGCCCGATGTGGCAGGCGATTGTCAGGAGGGAAGAGTTCCCTCTTGGTAATCAGCTGCTCGCTAGAAGAGGAGACCACTGCTATTACATGCAGTGATCTCCCTCTGCAGTATGAGGAGGAGCAATCGCTGTCATCGCTCATCCAAATGCTGTACAGTAGTTTGCCGGTGGCACATTGTTATTAGACACCATGATCTGACCCCTGCAAATGAGAATTTTTTAACACATCAAAAGATTTGGATTGCCTGATGATCGAGCGTTTGCTCATTGATCGGGCAATCGGTGGCAGTACTACACTGCCAGATGATCGCTAATGAGCATTCATGCGAAAAAAAGCTGTGTGCAATCTGCTATGGTGAATAGCGTGTTCTTATTTTTTTGTTACGGCGCTCACCACATAGGAGATATATGATATGTGGCGATACTTAAGGTTTATTTTTTTTATATGTAAAATTAAGAAATAGAGTAAATTAAACTTTTAATATTTTTTTTTTTACTTTCAATTTAATAACTATTAGCCACATTAGGGGGCTACAACCCTTGTCCTATTCACCCCAATATAGATCTATTAGGGTAACTAGGACTGCACACTGTCCCTGCTGCCCTGTGCTTTGTGCATACAGCAGCAGGGAGCTTAGCATGGCAGCCATGGATGGCTTTAGTGGCGTCCTGGCTGCCATGGTAATGGATCAGAGCCCGGCGATTTCACTGCTGGGGCTCCGATTGGAAGCCGTCATTGCCACCAATGACTATACTGGGGGAGGGGGTGCTGCAGAGCTGCCACCCGGCCTCAATGACCGGGAATGGCGATACCGCCGAACCCCGTCAACTACCCCTCAGGTGCTGTGATCAGTGCTTAGTGTCATTTGAGGTGTAGTTGAATGGATTCGGCGGCATCGCCATACCCTGTCATTGAGGCCGGATGCCAGCTGTGTGATACGCTGGCACCCAACTCCTACATTCGTATTTAGCGGTTAATTATTTTCATGGGTGGCGCATTGGCCTAGCCCGCCCCACCCATTACTATCTTCATGGGTGGCGGCAGCAGCAGCTTCACAGCCCCTCCCCTTAGTGTTTTTTTATTGGTGGCAGTGGTGGCCGCGTCACAGTGGGGAGGAAGAGACTCCCTCCTTCTCCACTGTCAGCTGAAGAGAACCTGGTGTGCGCCGAGGGCGGTGCCCACCATCTTCTCTAAAAGATACTAGGCTGTATCAGAAAATAGCAAATCCCAGTATCGTATTGATGCGGGTGCAAATGTATCGATTGGGTATCGATAGTTCGGTACCCAATGCAATCCTAGACACAACTATAGCAAGGAGCAGGGAGGATACACAGACAACAGGTGAGAAACTAGGTGGAATTTGACAGTTACGTATGATTGCAAACTATTCATAGCAAAAGCTTTTGTCCTCCATCTCCTGAACTGGGAAGGCAAGAGTCTGTAGAAAGACAAGCTACATGAGAAGGAAAGGAAAGGGCAGAAGAAATTACCATAAAAAATTGGAGGAACAAGTTTCCACCAGAGCAGACCTCCACCTTCTATAAAGCAGCCGTTGTGATCCTGAGGCTAGAGAGGTAATTATGTCTAGAGTGCCCTTGACTAAAGATTGCCCCTTTTTCCCCTAGATATTTAATTGTAAGTTTGCTGACTGTATAAGTCTTAAGGACCAGAAAACAATCTTGCACACCTGAAGAGCAGATGCCCATTGACACCCTGCTGAAGAGGCACCAACCGACCTGGTTGAATAAGCTGTGATCGAAAATAGGGGCATCCTTTGGCATGGTAGGCTCACCGATGGCCAGCCAGATCCATCTGGCAACTGAGACATTAGAAAGCACCAACTACTTGTGAAGGACATCCAAAATAATAAAGAATACAAACAATGGAAGGAAGACATCAAGTAAGAATAAATTAGAAGAGCCCTGACAGCATGATAGAGGAACAGCTCCCTAGCATGGGACAGAGAAGAAATGCAAGAACGATGTCCTCATTACAACTCTGAGAATTACTCTAAGAGGCTCAAAAGGGAGCCAACTAAGCATTTTGACCACACAGGTGTTTTGTAGAAATTAATGAGCAGAGGATAGTGCGAAATAAAAATTGCAAGTTTTCCACAAATATGGCATTTCAGTGACCAATGTTTTGCCCAGCTTGTGCCATCTGAGACAGACCATGCCCTTCAAATTGTTAGAAGGGTTCTACTGATTGCTGAAATACCATAAATTTAGGTGTATACTGCTGTTTACGCTGCAGGTTTCAGAAGGTAAAGACCACCATTTGGCTTTTGCAGCGCAGATTTTGATGGATTCGTTTATAGGTGCCATGTTGCTATTGAACAGCCTTAGAGGACCAGTAAGGCCATTTTCTGGTAACCATACTTTTAGGTTTCTCTCGACGGCGCTGTGTAAGGGCTAATTTTTTTTGCTGGATGAGTTGCCATCATCATTGGTTATATTTTGTACGACTTTTTGGACACTTTATTTCGCTTTTTGGGAAGTGGGATAAACTGATTTTCGGGTTTTGTTATTCCAGCATGCACTGTGCAGGGAAAAATGACATGTTATGTTATCTTTATTTTGCTGGTAAGTACGATTACAGAGATACCAATTTTTTATTTATTTTTTATATTTTTTTACCACTTTTACACAAAAGCATTTCCAAAAACAAAATGGTTTTTGCAACGCTCTTATCTGAGAGCCATATAAAAATTTTCTGCCGATGGTCTTGTGTATTGGCTTATTTTTTGTAGGATGAGGTGATGTTTTCATTGGTATCATTTTGAGGTACATAATACTTTTGATCGCTTGGCAAGGTGACAAAAAAAAAAGAAGTGTGGGGTGCTGATGGGGTCGGAGAGGGAGCCCCCTCAGTCTGAAAACCTCGTACAATATTTTTTATTGACAAAAATAACAATATAACAAACTAAGGGGATATATCATTAGTGAACAAAGGGAATTTCTTGTCCAGACAACCCTCTGCCCACAGTAACAGATCTCACATATAGCTAGATAAAATACAGTTAGCAGACGGGAATGCAAAGACTTCCTAAGAAAGGAATGGGACCTACTGAATGATTCTAGGTACCTAACAGTATATTGAGAAGAAAATCGGAGTTAGACTTACCGGTAATTCGGTTTCCATGAGATCACCATGATGGCCACAAGGAGACTGACCCCTGACCTCTGTAGGGGCAGTAACAGAAAAAGGTTAAAACACCCCCTTCCTCAACCATACACCAGTGCTTTCCAAAATTATCAGAGTGAAAGTGGAGACAATATATAGTATTCTTATTATCTGATTAGCAGGTACTGACTCATACCCGTACTCAACAAAAGGAAAATTGGGGAGGGAATAACGGGCAGTCATGGTGAACTCACGGAAACCGAATTACCGGTAAGTCTAATTCCGATTTTCCATATCATTACGATGACGGCCACAAGGAGATATCCAAAATTATAATATCAAGGGGGGCAACTGCCTGAAGAACTTTACGTCCAAAGACAGATCAGCAGTATTAGAAAAATGTAGGCGCTAATGCTTTATAAAAAGGTATGTACACTGGACCAGGTTGCCGCTCTACATATGTCTACACCTGCTCTTTCCGCCTGAGAAGAGGACATAGCTCTAGTGTGCTTTTAAGATAGCTGGACAAGAAACTCCCTGAGTAGTATAGCAATGGGAATTTGTGCACTTAATCCACCTAGCAATGGAAGACCTAGATAA
Organism: Bufo bufo; assembly: GCF_905171765.1. NCBI lineage: Eukaryota > Metazoa > Chordata > Amphibia > Anura > Bufonidae > Bufo > Bufo bufo. The sequence continues at coordinate 213,114,694 of NC_053394.1, forward strand.
CTTCTTCCCTTTGTTCTTTCCTGAGAACTGAACCAGAAGACTATCAGACCTCTTGAAATTTTTTGTGACCTCCAAGTATTTTAAAACCATGCGTCTAACGTCTAAGGCTACTTTCACACTAGCGTTGTTTGAATCCGGCGTTCAATTCCGTCAACGGAACTGCCCGCCGGATCCGGAAAAACGTGTGAAAACTGATTACATTTGAATCCTGATCAGGATTTTGATCACAATGAAAAAATGCATTGGAAAAAACAGATCCGCCATTTATGGACTAACTTTTTTTCACATTTTTCGGGTTTAACATGCAAAAGCCGGCATTAATGCAAGTCAATGGGAAAAAGGCCGGATTCGGCGTTCAGTCAAAGTGTTCCGGATTTTTGGCCGGAGGTAAAAATACAACATGCAACGGTTTTCTGAAAAGCCTGATCAGTCAAAAAGACTGAACTGAAGACATCCTGAACCGATTTCTCTTCATTCAGAATGCATTAGGATAAAACTGATCAGTTCTTTTCCGGATTTGAGCCCCTAGGACGGAATTCAATGCCGGAAAAGCAAAACGCTAGTGTGAAAGTAGCCTAAGGAGTGAAAAGAACTCTCCTCGCTATTTTATGGATTATTGCGAAATGACGGGAGAATGATCTCTTGATCTCTGTGGAAGTCAGATACCACCTTGGGTAGGAACCCTGGGTCTAGTCTGAGTACTATTCTATATACCAGGATTCTAAGATAGGGCTCCCCAATTGAGATCGCCTGTATATCACCCAGCCTCCTAGCAGTTATCGCAATCAGAAAGGCGGTCTTAAAAGATAGAAATTTGAGCGGAAAGTCTTCCAGAGGTTCGAACTGACTCATGGTTAGGCCGTTTAAAACGGTATTAAGGTTCCAGGAAGGAACTCGTGATTTTAGTGTGGGTCTCAGTCTTGCTGCCATTCTCATGAATCTTCTGATCCACCTGTGACTTGCTAAGTCTGCATCAAAGAAACAGCTAAGTGCCGATACCTGTACTTTTAGAGTAGATGGCTTAAGACCTCTCTCTAGGCCCTGCTAGAGAAAATCTAAGATTTGTTGAATCTTTGGTCTAACTAGGTTAGGAGAAGATTCCCCTAACCAAGAGCATAACCTCTTGCAGATTTTCAGGTATATGGCTGATGTTACCTTTTTCCTACTGGCCCTGAGAGTAACTATGACCTTATCTGAAAGTCCTTGACGCCTCAGTATTTCGACCTTAGGATCCAGGCAGTTAGCTTTAAGAATTCTGGATGGGAAAATAGGATCGGCCCTTGATGTAGAAGGTCTTTCCTGAGTGGGAGAGACCATGGCTGGGAGATTGAGAGTCTTGAGGGAGGAGAACCAACTTCTTTTTGGCCAGAAGGGGGTCACCAGGATGATAGTCAAATTCTCTTGTAGGATTTTCTGAATTACTCTCGGAATAATTGGTATTGGAGGGAATGCATAACAGGTTCCAGTCCAATGTAATGGCAAATGCGTCTAACACCCAAGAATTGCCCCTGGGATCCAGGGAACAGAATCTGTTTACTTTCTTGTTGTCTTTTGACGCAAATAAGTCTATGTCTGGTGTCCCCATCTGTCTACTATCATCTTGAAGACCTCTGGATTTAGGGACCATTCTGTTTGGTCCAATGTGTGACGGTTGAGGTAGTCCCATTTGAGGCAAGTCGCCGAGATAGACCTCACGTTCCTTTCCGCCCAGTGAAATATCCTGTTTGAAAGGTCTAGGAGCTTCTTTGAGTTTGTGCCTCCTTGATGTGAGAGGTAAGCCACCGTTGTCGTATTGTCCGACAGTATCCTCAGGTGGTGATTCTGAAGGGTCTCTTCTGCCACCTTTAAAGCTTCCCACACTGCACTCAGCTCCCTGAAGTTTGCCGCGTTAGAAAGACCCGCATCCTTGGCAAAAAATCTGATTGACTCTGCGGAAGCATCCATTAAAAAGGCAGTTGCTGATTTAAGGAGAGGGATAGGAGTTTATTATTTCCTCCCTGGGGGTCTTAATCCTAAAATCGGATTCTAACTCGTTCAGCCAAAAGGTACATAGATCTTGCAGCGATGTTAGATTTGAGAACACAGACGCCTCCCAAGATTTGCGTAATAAGTTATCAGCTTTCCTCTCCATGGGGTCTCTCAATTGTGATTCATCCTTTAAGGGCAACATGATTTTTTTTATTGACCTTGGCCACTTGTACATCTATCCTGGGGATCTCGTCAAATAGTTTAGACTCTGTCGGATCAAACAGGCGGTTCTTGTATTCTGGACACCCCTAGCCTGCTCTCAGGGTCTGACCATTCTTTTAAGATCACATCTATAATGTTTTCATTAACTGGGAATACTTTGGCTCTTTTTGTCCTTAGACCCCCAAACATCTCCTCCTGAATGGAGTGAGGTTTTTGAACGTCCTCCACCTCCATGGTGGCTCTTACGGCTTTTAGGAGGTCTGACATATCAGTGGCAAAGTAGAAATTTTTACTGCCCTCCGTGATCTCTCCTTCCGAAAGGGGGTCCTCCTCCCATTGCCTGGAAGAGGAAGCATCGTCACCCATGCATTTTGAATCAGAAGAGGAGGGTGGAATTATTTTTTGCCTTTTGGGAGGTAAGGGTCCCTGGTCAGACTCCGACCACGGGGATAATGTAGCCTTGACCTCCTCCTGAATCATGGAACGGAACTCATCCCTTAGAGAGGCCCGTTCTTCCGGGACAATGTAAGAGATACAATCCCTGCAGATCTTTTTAGGGTAACCGTAAGGTATTTTTTTGAAACAGGAGATACACTTTGCAGGCTTTTTGGGTTTCTTCTGTGCCTCTTTAATTACCTAAACCGGATGGTGATTAAACAAAAGCTGCAGGATAATAAGCAATCCCCACAGGGAACTTACAGGAGGCATAGTTGGAGCATCAAGCTCTCTGGGGGAGTGCGGCTCAGGACCCGACATCTTGTTCTAGACCACAGATCAGATCCGACACGTGGCTACATCGCTATGCTTACCGGCATTTTCAAACCTGGACGCCACTGCCGCGCACCGCCAGCCTCTCGAGTCACTTCCTGGCCACGCCAGAAGTGACGTACTCCAAGCGCATTGCAAGCCGGGTGCTCACTCCAACTTCAACCCACCAGGGGCAAAGAGGACGACGCAACCCTGGGAGCAGGCTCCGGATCAACCAGAGCGAGCCCTCCCGTCTCTCCCCTGCTCAGCATTGGTACTGGACCACCGGCAAGCAGGGGGACGACACTTCGATAAGTGCCAGGAACACTTCCCCACTGGGAGTTCCACGTTCTATGTAAAAATAAGAAAATCATCTTCCTTCATCTCCATGATGAACAGGGAGACCTCTCTGCCCTGGCCTCTGTAGGTAAAGGAAACACTTGTGTATAGTGGAGGAAGGGGGTGTTTTAACCTCTCTCTGTTCCTGCCCCTACAGAAGTCAGGGGTCAATCTCTTTTTGGCCGTCATGGTGATATGGAAAAAAATCCTTGGGAGGCAAAAAAACGAGATTTTTGTATAACTTACCAGTAAAATCTCTTTCTCGCTCTTCCTTGGGGGACACAGGAAACCTTGGGTATAGCTCAACTCCCTAGGAGGCGTGACACTAAGTGAAAACTGTTAAGCCCCTCCTCCAGCAGCTATACCCTCAGCCTGGAGAGAGAGACTACCAGTTGCGTGTCCAAGTAGTGAAAGAAAGGCAATGACCAACCATATAAAACCAAACAAGTCAACTACCCGACAGGGGCAACTAAACCGTAACGGTAAACTAGAACAATGGGTGGGTGCTGTGTCCCCCAAGGAAGAGCGAGAAAGAGATTTTACTGGTAAGTTATACAAAAATCTCGTTTTCTCACCCAATTCCTTGGGGGACACAGGAAACCTTGGGACGTTCAAAAACAGTCCAATAAGGGGGGGGGACCACAGCTCCAAGGCGAAGCACCCGAAGGCATCAAGGAACCGCCGCCTGCAAAACCCAGGCGGCCCAAGCAGCAACTGTTGAAGCCCGAGCATGCGCCCTGTAGAACATGGTAAGGCGTGCAAGAAAAACCAGTGGCCGCCTCGCAATTGCGCGGCCGAAGCTCAATATCTCCGTCAGGAGACACCGACCGCTCTGGTGGAATGAACGGCGACCCCGAAGGCGGAACCCTGCCCTTGGCACGGTAACCTCAGCAATAACCATTCCGATGAAGCGGGCGAAAGACACCCTGGAGGTCGACAAACCGTTGCGCGGACCTCCTACAACCACCAGAGTCCGAGCGCCGACAAGAGCCGGTGATCTCCAAGTAAAAACTGCAAGGCCCGAACAACGTCCAATCTGTGAAGTGTCAGTTCCCGGGTGGGAAGGGAAGGACGATGGCCTCGTTGAGATGAAAGGCCGATACCACCTTCAGAAGGAAGGAAGGGACGGGATGGAGAACAGCCCTGTCCTGGGGAAGGACAGGAGGCCCGGAACAAGAAGGACCGCCATTCAGACACCCGTCTGAGAGACACGATAGCTACAGAAACAACAGTACTGGACAGAAGAAGTAGAGAGAACTTCTGTAACGGCTCCAAAAGGAAAACCTGGAGCGCCGAGAGCTCAGTATGTAGTTCCCAGGGCGGTACTGGGGACAGCACAGAGGAGCCAATGAGCCACTCCGTGGAAGAATGTCTTGACAGGCCCAAGAGGGGCCAGGAACGCTGGATGATGGACAGCGCTGACACTTGACCCATCAAGGAACAGAGTCCCAGGTCCAAGCCGGACTGGAGAAGAAGAGAACCATGGGGGAAGAAAAGCAGAGTGGGGAAAAGCTCAGCTTCCCACAGAAACACAGGTAAGAACTCAAAGTCAGATAACAGATCCTGGATGAACACTGGGTAAGCGGGGAGAAACCAAATGTGATCAGGCGCAGACCAGAAACACGGGCAGAAGAGACCGACAAAAACTGGTCCCGCCGTCTCCCGAGCAACGTCGACCCGTACCCCCCAGTGGGGGGAGCAAGGGACAGACGGAAGGAACCGAAAGGGTTCTCCCAGAATCCGACAGATGCCAGGACAAGACAGGCTAAAGTCCACGTCGATGTTGCCATCAGAGGAAGGGATTCTATAGTCCCGGTGTGGGAGATCTAAGAACCATCTGGCCCGAAGGGTAGTTCTCCCAAGTTACTGAGAAGGTAAGTCTACAGCAGAACCATCGCCTAGAATGGAAATCGCCATCTGCACCCAGCGGGAGGACAAAACGTGGAAGACCCAGTAAATGTGTGCACGGCTAGTACAGCCAGTGTGAACGAGAGACACGGCACGAGGCCACAAGGAACACCGGAACCATCCAAGAGAACAACCAAGCTCTACCCAGAGGGGAGGGCAGTGAAGGAACAGGCTCTGATGCCTGGCCGGGCAGACGCCATATCTGAGAGATATGCCCCGAGAGGAAGCCAAAAGAGAGCCGGCGAGAAAAAAAACTGTCGAGACAGAGGCCGGCATAACACCCTCCAACCGAAGGGAGGAGTGGGCAACAGGGAAGTCCTAGTAGGACAGCTCAAAGGTAGAACACCCGCTACACTGTGAGACGCCCGGCTCACCGTCTCGCAGAAGGCGAATACCCTGAAGAACCCAAAGTGGAGGTCCCCCGGACCTGGACAACCGAGCACCCAAGAGAAGTTGAGTGACCTTCCTGAGAAGAGCAGCCCGAACCCGGTAGCAGAGCATAACTGAAGTGCAGAGGGCACCAATAGAAAGGACTCATACCACACTGCGTCCGAAGAGGAGGAAATGGTAGTAGGCGAGGGAACCGTAGCCCCGCCAGAGCCAACGTGGAATTCGAGGGGCGCTGCAGACAACACACTCGTCCCTGTGACCACTTGTGCAGGAAAGCAATGACGCGGGAGGACGAATAGGTACGCATCTAGGAATCACAAACACTCCCCAAGTGGAAGGACCAACAAAACATGGCGGATACCGTCGCAACGGAATCGCAATATACAATCCAAGCCCGAAAACGAGTATTGCCTAGCTTGGTGCAGTAGAGCGCAAATAGAGCCCATCCGGGTAAGGTGGAAGCAGAATGATCTCCTCAGAGAAGAATGCAAGGCTTACGGGCCAGCATAGAATCCCAAGAGAAACAAGTATGTCACAGGAGGAAGAGAGGCATATGTACGAGCAGCCCCGAAGCAGTGAGAAGGCCAACCCACCTACGGAAGGAGAAGGCATACACGGCCCAAACAACGCACAGAGCGTACAAAAACGTACGCTCACTGCAAAATAGTCACTCGCGAAGGGGGCCAGCCATAGAGTCCCACAGTATCTACGGGACCGCAAAGTGCACCCTGAAAGGGAGTTATGCACAAGACTAGTACGGCATGCGATAGAACGCAGGCAGTCGTCCGCCCCCCCAGGCAGTTGTACCTGGCAAACACTGCAGTCGGTAAGAATGCAAAGGCCCGTCCCAAGGGGGGTGATGCCCAAGGCCAGTATCAACTTCAGAGAAGTAGAACATACCGTATTTTGCCCAGAAGGGGACCATGCACATGGCCGCACAGTACCCAGCAGGAGCACAGGAGGTCCGCCTAGCGAAAGGGGGACATGCACGGGGTTATCCTAGCATTAAGTGATTGTGCAATAATCCACCTAACACCGATTCAGTGAGAGTGCAACTACTCCGCAATGAAGGGGGAACATCTACGAGTCCAGTACAGCATATACAAGGACAGCCATGAGTCTCGTGAGCGTGCAAATACCCGCCCATGGAATGAGGAGGCAATGTTCATGGCCCGCAACGTATCCGGCAAGAGTGCAGTATTCTGTCACGCACCTGGCCAGCATCGCATCCAGTGAAAGTGCAAGCACACCGCCATGGATGAGGGACATGCACATGGCTAGCGTCGTACTGGCGAGAGAACAACCACAGTCAGTGGCGTTTTATGCATATGGCCGGCAGTGAACCCAGAGAGTGCAGCATTCCGCCTATGGACAGAGGTCATGCGTATGGCCGGTAGCGAATCCAGAGAGAGTGCAGCATTCCACTTATGGAAGGAGGTCATGCCTGTGGCCGGCAGTGAACCCAGAGAGAGTGCAGCATTCCGCCTATGGAAGGAGGTCATGCATATGGCCGGCAGCAAATCCAGTGAGTGCAGCATTCCGCCTATGGACGGAGGTTATGCATATGGCCGGCAGCGAATCCAGAGAGAGTGCAGCATTCCGCCTATGGACGGAGGTCATGCAAATGGCCGGCAGCGAATTCAGAGAGAGTGCAGCATTCCCCCTATGGAAGGAGGTCATGCATATGGCCGGCAGCGAATCCAGCGAGAGCGCAGCGTTCCGCCATGGAAGGGGGTCGTGCACATGGCCTGCACCGTAAACGGTGAGAGTGCAGTATTCCGCCTAAGAGGGAAGTCATGCACAAGGCCAGCTGACGAAGTCTGCCTATAGAAAGGACAGCCTGCACCTGGCCAGCGCCGTATCTGGGAGAGGACAAGGGTCCGCCTAGAAGGGGAACATGCACCTGGCTAGTGCCGCGGACGGGGAGACATGCCGCCTATGGAATGGGGGCAGACATACGGCCAGCGCTACTAAAGTCAGGCTGCAGGATCCTGCGCAGCCAACAAAAAATTCTGTTATTTCTCTCTATTTATTATTATTATTTTTTTTAATACACAGCCTCACTGAGGCAGGAAGGGGGCCACAATATAGGGGCACAGCCTCTCTGAGAGGTTAGCCATCTCAGGGTCTCCTCCAGATGGGAGCCGGCCGGTACGCAAGAGGTTAATAGGGATCCGGCCTGGGGGCGGCGCAGCGATCCCCTGGGGGTGGGGGAACCTCCAGGCGGGAAGAATTTGCGCCTGGAGAAGTTCCCCCCCCCCCCCTCTAATAGAGTCCGGAATTTTTGCGGCCTAAATTTTTGCGGTGCCCGGGAGGTACCGTCCGGGACCGGAGTGGCGCATGCACAATACCGGCCACGGGTGCCCACCCCGCGGGCCGGAAGAGTTAGGGGGCCCGGGAAGGAGCGCCGGAATCGCGCTCAGCAGGCCGAAGCCTGGGACAAAACTTTGTGGTGCCCGGCCGACCGGAATGCACCTACGGTCGGCCGGGGTATGCTGGAACACCGCACAAGTCCATGCCGGCCGCGGGTGCCCACCCCGCGAGCCGGAAGCAAGGGCCCTACGCCTCGGCCGTCAGGAGCGGTCCCCGCAGGGAGAAGGGAGGCAGAGCGGATGAACCTATTGGAATCCAGGAGGGGAGCTAATAAAAGGTTAATATGATTATAGTGGGCAACGGCTAGGGAAGGGGGACGACGACGTAGGGCTGGAGAAGCCACTCTCTCACCATCAGCCGTCTTCACCCTCGGTCCGTTCCAGCAGGGTCGCCCCTTCAGCTTCTGGCACCGTAGTGGCAGGACGCTGGAAGAGGGACTTGGCGTGCGGGCGACCCTTGCGCTGGCGGGATGCAGGGAAGCTGGGCTGCCCTGGTCCTCCTTGACTTCTGTGGGGGAGGCAGCAGTGCGGGTGACCAGCACTGGCGCAGCTCCACCCCGGGAGAAACAGAGGTCTAGTGCGTCTCTGTTGTCCCTGATGTCTGGAAGAAAAATAAAAAAATAAATCAAAATCAAAATTTAAACAACAAGGAGAAACAGCCCTGCAGAGCATGGAGTGTCTTGCCTCCTTGGACACTAAGCAAAAAACTGGTAGTCTCTCTCTCCAGGCTGAGGGTATAGCTGCTGGAGGAGGGGCTTAACAGTTTTCACTTAGTGTCACGCCTCCTAGGGAGTTGAGCTATACCCAAGGTTTCCTGTGTCCCCCAAGGAATTGGGCGAGAAAAAAATTATTTTTACTAAAGCCGAGTATCCCTTCATTTGTACTAATAGCTTAGAAATAAGCAGCTCTGCTCCACTAGACAGACCCGACAACAAGATCCACATATTGCTACCTGCAATGCTTAAAAAACTCCCCCCACAGGAGTCCTAAGCAGCTGCCATAAGGGCAGACCTGAAGTATCAATTCAAAAGTCCCAGAGAGATTAAAATTTTGCATTTGTTCTAGATTTTTGGCATATTCCCTATTCCAATCAGATCACTTTATTCATACAGGCTACAAATTCTATTTATAAGGCACCACCATTTTTATTCAAAATTTTACAATAAGTTCTCTCACCTGGTACAGGAGACAGCACATGCCTGTACAGACTCCCCCTGAAATGGTATCACTGTGTAAAATAGCCAAAAGACACAACGCTTGTTCGGCAGGAGGCCGTATACCATACGCCTTAGTATCGCCTGCCAAAAGGGACCAAGGGCAGAGCACTCCGAAAACACATGAAGATGAGCATCTATGATACCAGCTGAAGATGAGCATCTATGATACCAGCTTGAAGGCAATTAGAATTCTCAAATTCCAATAGGATGAATAAACATAGGAGTCTTATAAACTCTATGAATCAGAAAAAGCTGTAACAATCTGTGAGCTTCACAAAACGACAAAGATGGGCAGTAACCCAGACGATTGTGCATACATTAGGGTACCCACGTCATGCGACAATTTTGTTTGAACATACAGCAGAAACTGGTTCAGTCATCACTTGGTCTACATTTGTATAGCTAAGTCCGTTGACGACCCTGAATCTCCAATACATGGCTAAGTTGTACATATTGATAAAATCGGGAATTTGGAAGCTCAGCTAATTAAAGCTCTTGATAAACGCTGCAGAAAATAAATCACATACTCTGAATGATTTCTGGAGGTCTGATAACAGAGTCAAGTTCCACAATATAAGCAGGTGGTCTGCCTTCCATGAAATGAGACACTAGAACGCCCACTCATTCCAGGGTCCTCAAACTACCCCAGCTGCTAACCTGTTGAGCCTACACAGCCAAAAAGTATAGCAAGGGGTTTGGTACTGACAATCTGCCACCTCTCTGCAGGGGGGGAATTCTCGGATATTGCAGGTTCCAAATTGGGGTACAAAACAGACTTTGTATTTTTATAAAAATAGCGCATACAACAGGGAAAAATTTTGAGTTATATAATCATGAGGACGAGTGTAAACACTCAGGTACTTAAATACTGTTACCATCTGAATGGAAATCTGGCAGGGGATGCAATGGGAGCAGAACTCATTTGACCCAAATGATAGACTGGAATAGGTACCGAAATCAGCAATAAGACGCATGGCAGGCTCCAGGGAACACCCCACATGACAAAAAAACAAAACCCAGCAGCATATCACCTTTGTATAATGTGACGCGTTCCTCCACACAGCCATAACAATTCCCTTTATAACGTTGTCAAAATATTAAATAAGCCAAAGCTGGGACAAGGGGCATCCTGGATGGGTACCCCTGCCCAACATGAAAGTGTCAGACAAGAGACCGTTTGTCCTTGTATGGTCTTGCAGATTATTATGCAGCAGTTTTACCCAGGACATAATTCAGGAACCAAAACCCATAGCCTCTATCACTCCCCACAGAGACTTCCACTCCATTCTGTTGAAGGCTTTTGCAGTGTCGAGTGAAAGAACTGCTCTGCAATAAGAACCCCTTCTACGCATCTACAAATGAAAAAAAAAACTTAAAAAAAAACAAAAAAACAACAATCTCCGGATATTAATTGCCGTGGACTTCCCTGGCATAAAACCAGTTTGGACACCATGAACAAGGCATAAAAATACTTTTATCAGTCTATTGGCCAAAAGTTTTACATTGTTGCACAGGAGGGACAGTAAAAAAAAAAAAAAAAAAAATCTCCCCTTAGAGGCCATCTACTCCCCGAGCCTTCTCATTAGGCAAGATCTTCAACATCTCTTTCAATTCTTCTAGTTGTAGCTGTTCCTCTAGTTTTTCCAATAGTCAAGGCGGGTAATGAGATACCAGCAAGAAAACTCCAGAACTCATTATCACTATGCTGCAATTTAGAGGCATATAGATACCCCTCAAAAATTACGCAAAGTCTACAGGACATAGGCTGCTTCAGCAGCTCTCCCTGCTCCTGAAGACAATCGATATACAGGTGAAACTCAAAAAATTTGAATATTGTGCAAAAGTTCATTTATTTCAGTAATGCAACTTAAAAGGAATTGTATTAATGCAGCTTAAAATTAGAATTTTGTGAAAAGGTTCAATATTCTAGGCTCAAAGTGTCAGCTAATTAACCCATACCCCCTGAGCAAAGGGTACCTCAAAATTGTGACTTTGGGGTTTCATAAACTGTAAGCCATGATCATCCAAATTATACCAAATAAAGGCTTGAAATATCTCGCTTTGCATGTAATGAGTCTATCTCATATGTTAGTTTCACCTTTTAAGTTGCATTCCTGAAATAAATATTTTATATTCTAATTTTTCGAGTTTTGTATGATAGGCCCTGCTAAGCCTTAATAATAGTAGCTAAAAGATGACCAGTACTATCACCTTCTTCAAAAAAACCTTAGCTTAAAAAATAAAATGCTTGTGCTCCACTACTTCTGATAAATGGTCTTTGTAGTTTGCGCTTCAATCCAATGTAACCTACTGTTGTCCGTGGGGTTGCACTCAGTATCAGTAACTTTAGACTGTGAAGTTTGAAGGAGTTCATGGAAAGTTACTTTCAATTAGGGTCTATTCACACGTCCGCAATTTCGTTCCTCATTTTGTGGAACGGAATTTGCAAACCCATTCATTTCTATGGGGCAGCACGATGTGCTGCCCGGATCCGGAATTGCGGATCCGCACTTCCGGGTCCGCAATTCCGTTCCCGAAAAAAATAGAACATTGCAATTGCGGACAAGATTAGGCATTTTCTATTAAGTGCCGGTGATGTGCGGTCCGCAAAATGCGGAACGCACATTGCTGGTGTCCATGTTTTGCGGATTCGCAAAACAAGTTACCGACGTGTGAATGGCGCCTTAGTCTGATGTAAATACTGCAGCAGCATATGCAATAAGGAACTGTATTTGCTACTTAAAAATTTAGCTAGCTTACCTCGCCTAGCAAGGTCTTCTCGATTCTGCCTTTTACCAGACGGGCAAAGTCAGAGTCATCATCTCGATCCAGGTGGGCAGTTATGATTGGAGTACTGAAATGATAAAGATTGTCAATGTGCAGTTTTGAAATCTTTTCATCCATTATATTCATTAAGAGAGCTGACAAATGTATTTATTTTTTTATCCAACCCAGCGATCGATTGCCATTCAACCATTCTAGCTTCTGAAACCCACAGTGAAAAGCTGCTCTCTCAAGGGGAAGTTGCATTTGTGCTCGGATCGGCTCATGCTGAGAGGGTCCCCTACCTACGCCTATACTCCACCCCCCCAACCTAGAAGCAGCAGAGTTATGCCGGAACTGCTTATCGAAGGGTAGCCTAAAGGGGGCTACCCCAATAATGAGACCTGAAAGAAGGGAGGGCTCCTGGGTGGGTTGAAATCGTTCGAACCGACAAGTGGGGGGAGGAGGGCCAGGTTTAAATAGTGAACGCCCCGCCTCCCCTCACACAAATACGGCACTCTTAATTGCCTACCACTTGTGCTCGGATCGGCTCATGCTGAGAGGGTCCCCTACCTACGCCTATACTCCACCCCCCCAACCTAGAAGCAGCAGAGTTATGCCGGTACTGCTTATCGAAGGGTAGCCTAAAGGGGCCAAAAGAACCATGCATAGGAGTTAGAAAACTTGATAACAGAAACTACAGACCAAAACTCAAAAGCCAATGATATTTCGTATAAGGATCCGGGATATTACGTATGGAACACACGGAACTGCGACGACCCAACCGTTTGATGACATGTACTGGCACCTTATGCATGGACGCCGCCGCTGCCGCGCCCATGCGGAAGGAATGTCCTGTGATCCAGCGAGGACCGACCCCTGGACCTGTCAACTAACCTGAAAGTACGTAAGAAAGGCCGCGGTGGTTAGCCGGGCATTGACTAGTTCGAGTACGGGAGAACATGCCGCTTGGACTAAATACTACGCAGCCAAGCCTCCAAGGCCTGCATCGGACACCATCTGCTGTCCGTGGGAAAGTATCTGACCGCCACTGGTTGCCCCGGCCGTGACGTCTTGGACGAGGCCAAGGTGAGGACATAGATGGACCCGCGCCGGATGAGCTGACCTTTCCGCAGGCACCCAGCCAGCGTATTGGTGCCCATGAGCTCGCCTGACCTGAGGAATCCATGAAAAGCCAGGTACAAGGCTGTTTCTACCAGAGCGCTAACCTGCGGCCCGAACGGTTTGCCCCTGCAGTTTGCCTGTCACGGCCTGAACAAGCTACCGGTAAATGGCTGACGCCCATGTCGTTTCACAACAGACATCTTGCGCAAACCCTTCAACGCCGCTTTGATCGGGTGGGCGGAGAAGAGTGACGGTAGGTCCGGATGTAGCCTGCACCAATGGTGCTGAATACCTGCCATGTATAGTTAACAATGCTATAGGACAAGTTTAATTGAGAGTGGCAAAACCCAGACGAAGCCCAATAGGTGAGTGATAGGTCCCCGGCCAGCGGCCGGGTAGGTGTTCTCATATCTCTGAAACAGGTGCCAAGCTGTCTTGTAAGCCCTCAGAGTATTACTGGCCAAGGAATTGGCCATCAGTCTCTTAGCTATGGTGAGATGGGAGACTAGTCCCAGCGCAGCTGGGCCTGGTGAGGAAATTTTTTTTTTTTTTTTTTAATCTCCATGCGTGAGAGACTCTAATGGCGGAGTCATATGTGTAAAACTAAAACGGAGAAGCCATGCGTGAGAGACTCAGATGGCGGAGTCATATGTGTAACCTAAAACGGAGAAGCCATGCGTGAGAGACTCAGATGGCGGAGTCATATGTGTAACCTAAAACGGAGAAACCATGTGTGAGAGACTCTGATGGCGGAGTCCTATGTGTAAACCTAAAACGGAGAAGCCATGCGTGAGAGACTCTAATGGCGGAGTCATATGTGTAACCTAAAACGGAGCAGCCATGCGTGAGACTCTAATGGCGGAGTCATATGTGTAAACCTAAAACGGAGCAGCCATGCGTGAGAGACTAATGGCGGAGTCATATGTGTAAACCTAAAACGGAGCAGCCATGCGTGAGAGACTAATGGCGGAGTCATATGTGTAAACCTAAAACGGAGCAGCCATGCGTGAGAGACTAATGGCGGAGTCATATGTGTAAAACTCACACGGAGAAGCCATGCGTGAGAGACTCAAAAATGTATATATTATTATTTATTTATTTTTTTATATATACATACATATTTATTTTTTTTTATTTTTTTTTTCACTATCAACCACTTAAGCAGCTCCCGTATGGGCACAGCTCTGAGTACGAGCATGAAGAGCATGGTATAACGCAGATCACCTGCACGGACTTACTAACATCTTGTGCCTAAATAACCCCCTTGGAACCTAATGTACGGCCGGCAGCAGGAAGCCAGCCACCGCCTATGATCTGCTCCCCCTGACCGAGCCTAGTACTCCTTCCCCTGATCCCTGCCTACCTAACGGCACGGCGGCCCGTGCCAGACTTTATTGAAGATGAGGAGCCTTACCCCCCAGCCGCGTGGGTAGCTCACGCTGCTCCCTGGCAGAATGCACCAGTGCGGGAGGGCCGACCCACCGCCGGCTGGACACTCGTACCGCGTGGGGAGCAGCGCCACTCCCTGGCAATGTGCACCGGATCAGAGGGAGCCCTTCCTTTACCGTGGGCCCCGGCCCCCGCTGGTTTGAACCGTGTGCCGCGTGAGGAGCCGCACAGCTCCCTGGCATTGTGCGCCGGTGCGGGAGTGCCCCCCCTCACCTAGGGGCTGGTTATTGTGACTGGAACCCGCTGGGAGACTGAAGCCTAACTGGACCTACCTGTGACCGTGAAGGCTGACCTCCCAGGCCGTGGCTGACCCACGTGCGTAGTCGTGACGCAACTACCCGTAGATGCCCACCCAGTGCCTGTAGTTAACGGGAGTGCGACCGAGTCTGTGGATGTGACCGACTAGCCCCTATAGTCGTGAGGGGACCCTACATCGAGAGTAGCGGTAACGGACCATCGCCTGTAGACGTGGTAGTATTACCTCATGAGTCTGTTGACATGAGACTAATGCCTGCAGTCGTGGCCGGTCTTAATAATGAGTCTGCAGTCGTAACGGATTTGTGCCTGCAGTCGTGGCAGGGCTTTAGAGCGGGTCTGTAGTCGTGACAGACTGATGCCTGCAGTCGTGGCAGGACTTTATAACGAGTCTGTAGTCGTGACAGACTGATGCCTGCAGTCGTGGCAGGGCTTTATAACGGGTCTGTAGTCGTGACAGACTGATGCCTGCAGTCGTGGCAGGGCTTTACAACGGGTCTGTAGTCGTGACAGACTGTTGCCTGCAGTCGTGGCAGGGCTTTAGAGCGGGTCTGTAGTCGTGACAGACTGATGCCTGCAGTCGTGGCAGGGCTTTATAAGGAGTCTGTAGTCGTGACAGACCTGGCAAAGCAACATTCCTATCTATACCATTATTATAATTTTTTCTTTTTTTTTCTTTTCCCCCCCACCAAAGGCCACGACTGTAGGCGCCACCCTGTAAGAGATGCGCCAGAGGCCTGGACATAATAGACCACCATCCCCCGTCCCCCAAGCCTATGCAGGAGAAAAGAGGGGGTTGGCCCCCGCATGCACCACCCCTGACTCACCTGGCGGCCATGACAGCCACGAACCCCACAGTATCGTAAGTTAGCCCACCACCTGTGAACCTGAATAACCAAGGACAGACGTGTGAGTGAGCGCACGCCAGCTGGGCGACACTTCACTCATGCCACCGCTCCCTAGCTAACCACCGGATTATTGTGACTGCGCCCGAACCAACCCCCTGACTGACCGTATGGGCTTACGGGCGGCCCGGCTGCGTGCGCAAAGTGACGTGGCCAGCCCCCCTCCTTGAAGCCCTCTTTATATTTGATCCTTGAACATATTCTTGAACAAATTTTTTTAAATATTTTTTTTTTTTTTTTACTCCTGCCTTAGTACCTAGCCACTGTGCCTGAGCAGAGGAGCCCTGCACCAAGACTGCAGTACCAGTATGGGCCTGTAGGTGTCGACCATCCCCCGCACTCTCTCAAGCCAGGACCTGCTGGAGCGCAGCAAGCCAGTGATTCCCTTCTAGGTTAGAATTAACCATTGAAATCATAACTTGTTATACAGTGCACATGTCTGAGTATCTGCTTATCTCGTCTTGCCTGAGTTTGGCGCAGTAAAGAAGACGAGTTTATTCTGCAGCGGATTCCTAGACATGAATAAGCATGTCCACCTTCACAGCCTCGCTAATTGTAATTACCAGGAGAACGTGCATCAGGATCGGCTGCGAGGGATTTGCGCTCCGCCATGTGGAACATTGCATCCCGTGCCCACCGCTATCGACTATTTGTACAGGGAAAGCCGCAGCGTATTAATCGCCTATAGGTTTCGGCTTCCGTCCCCTGATCCTGCAGCTGGACCTCCGCTTACTGATTGCAGCTAATGAATAGACCCCTGTGTGAGCGGACGGCGTTTTCCTCTACGGCGGAACGTTCTGATACGGGAGTGAGTGATATATAACGCTGCGTCGTGGAGCCGACGGCCGGCGTGACCGATGCTCAGGGTATGCGAGCGGACGTCGTGACCCGTCGCTGCTGAGCCACAGGTGAGGGGTGCCTGCCTGGGGGACGCTGCATGTGGGAGCGGGGGTGCTTAGCGCAGGGCCTGGAGCGGATCGGGGTGCCTGTCTCGGGGTGCCGGAAGCGATCGGGAGTGCGGGCAGTCTCCAGCACAGCTGGGGACCGGCGGCACGCTCGGCAGCCCCACATGTTATACATAGCGAGACGGGTGTGCAAGCCACCCTGCCTACCTAATCACCGTAGCGACGAGCTCGACGCAGCCGATCCCCCCGATCCTCCAGTGACGCATGCCCTTCTCTGGCACCAACCCACAAGCCGATTCGAAATCGTTCGAACCGACAAGTGGGGGGAGGAGGGCCAGGTTTAAATAGTGAACGCCCCGCCTCCCCTCACACAAATACGGCACTCTTAATTGCCTACCACTTATCCATACATTTCCACTACAGCAGATAATAAATGAGAATGTGGTATGCGGCAGCCTGCATGGCTTTCCCTGTAAAGCAAATACTGATGAGGGCAGAAGCAGATCACACTTTGCACCCTATCAATCTCGCTGAAGGGAGAGGATCCTGAAGTGTTTGTTCCCCTTCTGTGACACCCATAGACCTTAAAAAGGCATTTGTAAAGGGGATCTTAGCGAAACAAACACTTTAACCTATGGCAAAAAGTATACAACAGAATTTAGTTATCACAAGCTTGTGAACACAACGCATGATATACCTGATGTTCTTTGAAGCATTAATGATTTCCTTGATACGAGGCACACCCAAGGTGATGTTCATGGAGGCAACGCCAGCAAAATGAAAAGTCTTTAGAGTCATCTGTGTTCCTGGTTCCCCAATACTTTGGGCACACAAGGCTCCTACTGCAGAACCTGGTTCCATTTGAGCTCTGGGGAAGTTTAAAAATATTCAAGACATCAAGGCTTCTTTCACACAAGCGAGTTTAGAACAGGTAGCACCCCGACTTAAGCTTGACCCATTTATTTCAGTGGGTATGTGTACATGAGCATCAATTATCACTGATCATCTCTGCATTAAGGAAAAATTGCAGAATGTTCTATATTATGCATTTTTCATGTGGCCCCAAATAAATGGGGATTGCGTGAAAAACAGAAGGCATCTGGATGCTATGAATTTTGCACTGATGGTTGCTAGGAGCATCTCCTCCACAATATGGGGAGGAGTGATCGTTAATTACGTCCCTCTTCCCCATACTTACTCGTTTACACAGCACAATCCACTTCCAGGAAACAATGATGTTTGTGTCTGCGCAAAAGATTTAATTAATCAGTGGTACCTTTAATGTTTAAAGGGGTTGTCTCACTTCAGTAAATGGCATTTATCATATAGAGAAAGTTAATACAAGCCACTTACTAATGTATGGTTATTATTCATATTGCTTCCTTTGCTGGCTGGATTCATTTTTCATCCATCAGTGGTGCCTGTGCTTGCACAATATAGGAAAACACACTAGCCTATGTGCGCTCCCATGCTCCCGGCCACCACTGATGGATTTCAGGGTGGTCTGTTACCATGGAAACGAGCAGTGTATAATGTGATGGAAAAATGAATCAGGAAAACGAAAAAGGAAGCAATATGGATAATAACAATACATTAGTAAGTGCCTTGTATTAAATTTCTCTACATGATAAATGCAACTTACTGAAGTGAGACAACCCCTTTAAAAGGAGAACCTGTCACCATGTAAACGCAATATAAGCTGTTGGCAGCATGTTATAGAGCAGGAGGAACTGGGCAGATAGATTTTTAGTTTTATGGGAAAAAATTCAGTATAAGGGTCCATTCACACGTCCGTGAATGTGTCCGCACCCGTTCCGCAATTCTGCAGAATGGGTGCGGACCCATTCATTCTCTATGGGGCAGGAATGGATGCGAACAGCACACAGTGTGCTGTCTGCATAGGCATTTGCGGAGCGCGACCCCGATCTTCCGGTCCGCGGCTTCGAAAAAAAAAAAAGAGAACATGTCCTATTCTTGACAAGACTAGGCAGTTTATGGGGGTGCTGGCCGGGTGTATTGCGGATCCGCAATACACTACGGACGTGTGAATGGATCCTAACTTGTAGTTTATACATTAAAAATTCTTGTTAATTCTGGCATTAGAAGTCAAGGCGGTGATCCCATCAGTGATTGACAGCCTCCCCTGACTTCTATGACTGTGTATACAGAGATACTGTAGCCGTCAGTCACTGACTAAGCCCATAACGAGTAGGAATTACCGAATCTTTTTCCATAAAACGTATACCAATCTTCTCCGCTCCTCCTGTTCTATAATATTCAGCTTGTAGGTCAAACACTATCTTTAACGTGACAGGTTCCCTTTAGGGCTCATTCACACAAATTTATCTGGCCAGCTCGATTAAGTGTGCGCATCGGCATTAATCAGCGTCCGCGCTTGCCGAATAGAGCCGGCCGGCGCATGCGCAGTTCCAAAAGTATGCCCGGCTGACTGCGGAAGCCCGAGATGGGATTGTGTAGTCACAAGCGCCAGACTACCACGATCCCAAGGAATGGGAAATATGTAAATCATAGTCAGGGAGGGGGCGTGGAAAAATTGGGCATTGCTTGACTTGAAGCAAGGCGGCCGCTGACCCCTTGACTTCAAGCACACTTCAGCGCGGCCATGTTCAGTGGCCAGAATCCGTGGAGAAGGACGGAAGGAGGGAATCCCTCTTATGACGCGGCTGCCGCAGAGACCAATAAAATGAGCTGGCTCTGAAGCTGCCTGCACCACTGCCACCAATGAGTGTCTGGCTAATATTAAAGCAGGAGGGGGGACAGGGGAGGGTTTACCGCTGCGCCGTCTCAGCTAGTGTGCTCGGCGAACGGCAGCAGCCTCCTCTTCCCAAGTGTCCTCCCCAGACTATGCCACCAATGATAATTTTAATACAAATACAGAAGGTGGGTGCCAGCTGTACCCTCCTCCTGTATCTGTATTAAAGGTTAATTATCATTGGTGGCACAGTGCTCCCCACCCCCAGTATTAAAGTCATTGGTGGCAGTGGCCACAGGGTCCCCCCCAACCTAAGTAATTTCATTGGTGGCAATTCTGATCAGAGCCCCAGCTGTGTAACTGCGGGACTCCGATCGGTTACCGTGGCAGCCAGGACGCTACTGAAGCCCTGGCTGCCATGGTAAGCTCCCTGCTGCTGTGTGTACTATGCACAGGGCAGCAGGGACAGTGTAAGAGCCTATTCACCCTGATAGATCTATTAGGGTGAATAGGGAATATCGGTATAAGTTATCGGCTATCGGCCTGAAAGTTTACAAGTTATCGGTATCAGTAAATCCCTACAGCAAATAATTTTTGAGCCAGCCTACATGTATTTGATATTTTTCTCAGGACACCTTAGACCTTTCTTTTGTGCAATTAGATGATGGATATAATTAGGGATGAGCCAATCGACTTTGGATGAAATATCCAAAGTCGATTTGCATAAAACGTTGTTTGAATACTGTACGAAGCGCGCGCTCCGTACAGTATTAGAATGTATTGGCTCAGATCAGCCGAAGTTATTACCACATGGAACCGAAACAGTTTGGGAAAAGGTTTTTTTAACAGTAGAAATTCATTTTTGAAGTTATTACCCGAAGTAATAATTTCGGCTCATCTCAGCCAATACACTAATAGCGCTCGCTCTGTACAGTATACAAAGTTGTATGCAAATTGAGTTCGGATGTTTTATCCGAAGTCGATTCGCTCATCCCTAGATATAACAAAAAAAAATATATATTTAGGGAAAAACTGAAAATTATGAAAAAGATATATTTTTCCCTTTCTTAGCAATTTTTTCCCCTAACTATTACAAAAGGTTTAACCCCTTAGGGACCGGGCTCATTTTCACCTTAAGGACCAAGCCACTTTTTGCAAATCTGACCAGTGTCACTTTATGTGGTGATAACTTTAAAACGCTTTGACTTATCCAGGCCATTCTGAGATTTTTCGTCACATATTGTACTTCATGACACTGGTAAAATGGAGTAAAAAAAGAAAATATTTTTTATTTATAAAAAAAATAAAAGATTTGCCAAAAATTACTTTACATTCCCCATATGTCCACTTATGTTTGGATCATTTTGGGAATGACATTTTATTTTTTGGGGATGTTACAAGGCTTAGAAGTTTAGAAGCAAATCTTGAAATTTTTCAGAAATTTTTAAAAACCCACTTTTTAAAAGGACCAGTTCAGGTGTGAAGTCACTTTGTGAGGCTTACATAATAGAAACCACCCAAAAATGACCCCATTCTAGAAACTACACCCCTCAAGGTATTCAAAACTGATTTTGCAAACTT
Organism: Bufo bufo; assembly: GCF_905171765.1. NCBI lineage: Eukaryota > Metazoa > Chordata > Amphibia > Anura > Bufonidae > Bufo > Bufo bufo. Next base: position 213,135,553 of record NC_053394.1, read on the forward strand.
TGTTAACCCTTTAGGTGTTCCACAAGAATTAATGAAAAATAGAGATACAAATAATTTTTTTCCCAGTTACAAAGCAAGGGTTAACAGCCAAACAAAACTCAATATTTATGGCCATGATTCTGTAGTTTACATAAACACCCCATATGTGGTCGTAAACTGCTGTACGGGCACACAGCAGGGCACAAAAGGAATGCCATATGGTTTTTGGAAGGCAGATTTTGCTGGACTGGTTTTTTGACACCATGTCCCATTTGAAGCCCCCCTGATGCACCACTAGAGCAGAAACTTCAAAAAAGTGACCCCATTTTAGAAACTACGGGATAGGGTGGCAGTTTTGTTGGTACTAGTTTAGGGTACATATGCTTTTTGGTTGCTCTATATTACACTTTTTGTGAGGCAAGGTAAGAAATAGCTGTTTTGGCACAGTTTTTATTTTTTCGTCTGACAGGTGAGATCATGTGGTATTTTTATAGACCAGTTTGTCATTGACGCGGCGATACCTAATATGTATACAATTTTTTTTATTTATGTAAGTTCTACACAATGATTTCATTTAAAATAAAATAAAAAAAATACATGTTTTAGTGTCTCCATAGTCGGAGAGCCATAGTTTTTTCAGTTTTTGGGCGATTATCTTGGGTAGGGTATGATTTTTGCGTAATGAGATGACGGTTTGATTGGCACTATTTTGGGGTGCGTATGACTTTTTAATCGCTTGCTGTTGTACTTTTTGTGATGTAAGGTGACCAAAAACAAGATTTTTGTATAACTTACCAGTAAAATCTCTTTCTCGCTCTTCCTTGGGGGACACAGGAAACCTTGGGTATAGCTCATCTCCATAGGAGGCGTGACACTAAGTGAAAGACTGTTAAGCCCCTCCTCCAGCAGCTATACCCTCAGCCTGGAGCGAGCGACTACCAGTTATGTGCCCAAGTAGTTAAAACAAAGGCAAGGATCAACCAAATTAACCCCAACAAGTCAAAACTCCCGTCAGGGCAACCAAAACAATGGGTGGGTGCTGTGTCCCCCAAGGAAGAGCGAGAAAGAGATTTTACTGGTAAGTTATACAAAAATCTCGTTTTCTCGCCCAATTCCTTGGGGGACACAGGAAACCTTGGGACGTTCAAAAGCAGTCCACAAATAGGGAGGGGCCACAACCCAAGAAGAATTAAAGCACCATAGGCATTAAGGCACCACCGCCTGCAAGATCAGGCGGCCCAAAGCAGCATCCGCCGATGCATAAGTGTTCACCTTGTAGAACTTGGTGAAGGTGTGCAAAGAAGACCAGGTGGCCGCCTTACACAATTGTTCAGCCGAAGCTCGATTTCGCTGAGCCCAGGAAGCCCCGACCGCTCTGGTAGAATGAGCGGTAACACCAAAGGGCGGTTCCCTGCCCTTAGCACGGTAAGCCTCAGCAATAGCCATCTTGATGAAGCGGGCAATAACCACTTTAGATGCCGCCAGCCCCCTGCGCGGACCCTCCGGAACCACAAATAGAGAATCCGAGCGCCGAAAGGGTCTAGTTACATCCAAGTAGATCCTCAGAGCCCTAACAACATCCAGACGGTGAAGATCCCGTTCCAGAGGATGAGACGGGGACGGGAACAGAGAAGGAAGGACAATATCTTCATTCAGGTGAAAAGCGGACACCACCTTCGGAAGGAAATCCGGAACCGGGCGGAGAACCACCTTGTCCTGGTGAAAAACCAAGAGGGGTTCTACGCAAGAAAGTGCCGCCAATTCAGACACACGCCGAAGAGACGTGATGGCAACGAGGAAAAAAACTTTGCAAGACAACAAGCGAAGGGAAACCCTGCGCAGAGGCTCGAAAGGAGAAGATTGGAGAGCCGTCAGCACAACATTAAGATCCCAAGGGGGCGTCTGCCAGGAGCAACATAAGGTCGGCGTACCAAGGACGACGAGGCCAATCCGGGGCTATTAGGATCGCAGGCGTGCCCTCCGCCGCGATCTTCCGAAGGACTCGTGGAAGAAGAGGCAGGGGCGGAAAAACGTAGAGGAGAGAGAACTCCGTCCAGGGAAGGACGAGCGCGTCCGCGCCGTAAGCGTCCGGATCCTTGGTTCTGGCCATGAAGGTGGGGAGCTTGTGGTTGAATCTGGAGGCCATGAGATCCACGTCCGGACGACCCCAACGGAGGCAAAGAGACTCGAAGACGTCGGGGTGCAGAGACCACTCGCCCGGGTCGATTGTCGTCCGGCTGAGGAAATCCGCCGCCCAATTGTCCACTCCCGGGATGTAAATGGCCGAAATGGCTGGAACATGAACTTCCGCCCAGCGAAGGATTAGAGACACCTCCCTCATTGCCGCCGCGCTGCGAGTGCCCCCTTGATGATTTATGTATGCCACAGCCGTGGCATTGTCCGATTGGACACGAACAGGGTGACCCTGAAGCAGCGAAGTCCAATGTCGGAGTGAGAGGAGAACCGCCCTCAGCTCCAGAACGCTGATTGGCAGTTTGGACTCCGATGGAGACCAAGTGCCTTGTACGGACCGAGGAGGAAACACTCCCCCCCAACCCCGCAGACTGGCATCGGTGGTAATCACCAACCAAGTTATCGGTAGGAAGGACTTCCCTTGGAGAGGGGTCCGTAACCACCAGAGTAGAGAGGAGCGAACCTGGGGGGGAAGGGGAAAGTGCTGATCCAGACCTTCCTGGGACTTGTCCCATACGGACAGAATGGCAGTCTGAAAGGTGCGGGAGTGATACTGCGCGTAGGGGATTGCTTCGAAACAGGACACCATATGTCCCAAGACCCGCATGCTGAACCGGAAGGAAGGACGGCGGTGGTTCAGAAGGCTCCGAACCGACCGATGAAGGAGCTGGCGCTTCTCTGACGGAAGCCGAACCTCCGCTGCATCTGTATCCAGCAGCATCCCCAGAAAGATCAGTTGCCTGGATGGAACAAGAGCGGATTTGGGAAGATTGATAATCCAACCGAACCGGCGTAAGGTTTGTAGCGAGAGGTCCACATATTCTATTTTAATTTGGGACAGACCTGGGTAAGGTTATTTAACTATACTATTTACAGATGCCCAACTGGGCAATAGAACCTGTCTTGACCCAGGTACAAATTAATACTTCACTTTTATTATAATTCGCTAAAAATTGAACTGTACTGAGCATGTGTGCAATTATACTCTTTAATTGAAATAGGACAAGACCAAGAAATTATAAATTAAAAACACAATGCACCTCTACACTGTAAGTGGCAAGCAGTGCACAGTGAAAGTGTGAGAGATGTGCACTATCTCCCACCTTGTATAGTTATGCACAAATTGCTACTAGTAATTCTACTAAAAGTTGACACTACCACAGCACCAAGTGTGGCTCACTTGTAACAAGCAGTATGGTTGTAATGACAACTTAATAAACTAGTAGGGGAGTAGTGATTACTCCCTCTACATACAAAGGGCTTTGCTGATGGGAGGAAGCAGTAACGTTAGGAGAGTGTGGAGAGGTCCACACTGGCAGATGTCAGTGACAGAGAGGGTGCCTTGATAAGGAGATCGTCCAAATATGGAAGAAAAACTCCCCTGGAACGAAGTAAGGCGAGGACAGGGGCTAGGACCTTTGTGAAATTGCGAGGGGCCGTCGCCAGCCCGAAGGGGAGGGCAACGAACTGGTAGTGGTCGGACCCCACTGCAAAGCGCAGAAAGCACTGATGACACCGAGCGATTGGAATATGAAGGTAGGCGTCCTGGATGTCGATAGAGGCCAGGAACTCCCCTTTTTCCAGAGAGGCCACCACCGACCTGAGAGACTCCATCCGGAATCGCTGAAGACGAAGGAAACGGTTTAACAGTTTTAGATCCAGAATGGGACGAACCGAGCCTTCTTTTTTGGGGACCACAAAAAGGTTCGAATAGAACCCCTTGAATCTTTCTTCCATGGGAACCGGAGCGATGACCCCTTTGTCCAGAAGGGTGCGAGTGGCAGTAAAGAAATCGCCTGCCCCTTGGGGATCCCGGGGAACCCGGGAGCGAAAGAACCGAACTGGGGGAAGGGACGTAAACTCGAGTTTGTACCCGGAAGACACAACTTCGAGAGCCCAGGCGTCGGAGACGTGCGCCTGCCAGAAGTCCCTGAACAGGAAGAGACGTCCCCCCACCCGGGCGGGTGGGGGCGCACCTTCAGGTAGTGTTCTGCTTGGTCGCGGGAGGGCGAGCAGGCTGTGACTTGCGCCAGGAGGGCTGGGTCCGAAAAAAAGGTTTCTTACGTCTGTCTTGGACAGAGCTAGGGGATGGACCTGAAGAGGTGCGAGGTGCGGGAGCCCTGCGGGAAGACCTGAACCGAGAAAAAATGGGACGGCCTCGAGTGGTGGTCCTAGTCCTAGATTGAGGAAGATGCGTACTCTTCCCCCCCGTGGCTTCGGATATGATTTCATCCAAGCGGGTCCCGAACAATCGAGAACCAGTAAAGGGAAGGCCAGTAAGAGACCGCTTTGACGTGGAGTCCGCCGTCCAAACCTTTAACCAAAGCTCCCTCCTGGCCGAAACGGCCAGGGCAGACGAACGGGCTATGAGAGCCCCCGCATCAAGGGATGCTTCACAGACGAATTTGCCGGCTTGAACGATAAGTTGGGCTAGAGCACGGAGGTCCTGAATAGGGACGTCGGATTCAAGCTCCTGATCCAGCTGAGAAGCCCACTCTGAAACCGCTTTTCCAGCCCAAGCGGAAGCAAAGACCGGCCGGAGGGCGGAACCGGAGGCTGCAAAGATACCTTTGGTAATGGCCTCTATACGGCGATCCTCAGTGGATTGTAAGGAAGAGCCATCAGCAACGGGAATAGCCGTGCTTTTTGCCAAACGGGCCACCGGGGAGTCGACTTTGGGTGGTGACGCCCAGTTTGTAATGCAATCCACCGGGAATGGATAACAGATATCCAACTTCTTAGGCGGGGTAAAACGGGCATCAGGGCGGGCCCAGGCCTTGGAAACCACCGACGAGAAGTCAGTGTGGAGGGGAAAAACTGCAGACGTCTGTTTTTGGCGAAAAAAGGAAACACTGTTTTTTTCAGAATTAGGAGGATCATCGTGAATCTTAAAGGTATCACGAATATTGTTAATAAGATGGCCCACAGCAGAAGCCAGTTTTGAAGGCAAGGCCGAGTCCATATCACAATCTGAATCAACTAGTTCCCCTTCAGAGGGCATATCCTGTATCGAGGAAGGGCCCGACTGAGAGCACACCCTTGGGGGTGATACTGAAGCATCCGAGGATGATAGGCGCTCCGCCCTAGACCGCTTCTGGGGTTGATGGGCTCTGGAGGTGTCGCCTGGAGAGAGGGACTCAGACGGGTCAGCTAAGATAGCGGACCCGGAGGGCCCAGCAGGGGAAATATCCGGCTGCGATAAGGGCAATACCTCTGCAAGGCGGCCCACAACGTTAGAGAGGCTGACCACAGCCTGGGAAAGGGATCTAGCCCAGTCAGGGGGATCCAATAGGCCAGGGGGTGACACAACAGATGGCGGACCCTGTAATGGGGCTTTGCAAGCCGAGCAATGCGGGTCAGGCTGCATAGCCACCTCACCAGTCGACGTTTTCACCCTCAGTCCATCCAGCAGGGACGCCCCTTCAGCCACTGGCACCGAAGTGGCAGGAAGCTGGAGAGGGGCTTGCAGGCGGGCGACCCTTGTGCTGGCGGGATGCAGGGGAGCTGGGCTGCCCTGGTCCTCCTTTTCTTCTGTGGGGGAGGCAGCAGTGCGGATAGCCGGCACTGGCGCTGCTCAACCCCGGGAAAACAGAGAGGTCTTTGCGACTCTGTTGTCCCTGTTGAAAAAAGGAAAAAAGTTGAAAATAATAAAAAGAGAAAAAATAAAATCTTTAGCAAAGACAGCTCTGCAGTGCAGAGAGTGTCTTGCCTCCTTGACACTAAGCAAAAAACTGGTAGTCGCTCGCTCCAGGCTGAGGGTATAGCTGCTGGAGGAGGGGCTTAACAGTCTTTCACTTAGTGTCACGCCTCCTATGGAGATGAGCTATACCCAAGGTTTCCTGTGTCCCCCAAGGAATTGGGCGAGAAAAAATAGTTTATTTAGCAGTTTAAATTTTTTATGGTGTTCATCTGAGGGGTTAGGTCATGTGATATGTTCATAGAGCCGGTCGATACGGACGCGGCGATACCTAATATGTCTATTCCTTCCCCCCCCCTAATTTTCACCAATTATTTTTTTTTTTCACTTTATTTGGGGAAAATGAAATTTTTGGTTTTTTTCACTATTTTTTGTCCCACTTTTGGGACTTCAACTTTTGGGGGTCTAATCCCTTTTACAATGCATTCCAATACTTCTGTATTGGAATGCATTAGCTGTATGAGTAATAGTGTGTATTACTCAAACAGGTTCCTGCCTGTGAGATCCAGGGGGCTGGATCTCACAGGCTCGTCACCGGAAGGCAGCGCCGATGCCTAAGGAAGGCATCGCGCTGCCTTCCATGCCATGGGGTCCCCCTTACAGCCGCACGGGGACCCGATTGGCACGGCCGACAGCCGCCGCAGCAACCTGTAAAAGTCGCAAACTGCAGGGATGAATTGATTCGAGTACGCACCTTGTACCGACCACCACCCGCCGGTGATCGGAACTACACATGACGTACCGGTACGTCATGTGTCCTTAAGTACCAGGACATCATGCCGTAACGGTACGTCATGTGTCCGCAACAGGTTAAAGACAAAACATTTCTGAAACCATTCCCGTACGCTTTTACCCTGAAAATGGACGCTATTTATGTAATTTATCTACTGGCTTGGCCGCCGCTGCAAGACTTCAAAAGACTGGAGTGCATTTTGGCGGCCTATTGTTCTATTGCTGGTTATACGCCCCATACTGCCAGAAAACTCTTGTACAGCGCCAAAACGCTACAAGCCCCTTCAAACTGACTTTTTTTTTATGTTGTTCGCCTAAGGTATTTATCCTGGGGAAATTTGGACATTTTAAGTTTTTTTTTTTCTTTTTTAAATTTTTGCATGCGTTTGTATATTTTACGCAAAAAAATAAATAAATAAACCTGCTATACAAAATATAGCTAAAACAAAAACTCGATTTTTAAAATAAACAAATGTGTGTATGTTTGTATATTTTACACATACAAATTCCACTATACTGTTGCTAAAACTAATAAATATATAAATATAATATATTTTTTATTTAACTTTTTTATAAACGAAAAAGGGGCAGAATGTTTGTATGGGTGTGTACGTAGTATAATTACTATTGCTAATACTAGAAACTATTGCTATATATCTTACTTTTTTTTTTTATGAATTATTTAATTTATTTTTATTTATTTTTTTAAGTGAATTACCCCTTTCTGCCACAGTCAAAGCAGGAAGAAGTTAATTCCCAGCCTGCAGGCTGACATTTCATTTTAAAGCCAGCAAGTGGCGCTCTTACATAAGAAAAAGCGCTCCCTGCTGGCTTTCAGCTTCTTCAATGTAATACACGCTTGTAGCAGAGTGCTACAAGCGTGTAATACAGCCTAGACCGCTCCAGCTGGTCACCGGCAGATCGTGATGTTTACTGTTTGCTGATATGAAATAGGTGCTTAATAAGTGGTTAATATAGTGACATAGAAAATTCAAAAAAAATAAAAACATGATTTAAAGAGGTCATTTTTAAATTCCCTTTACATTTCCATTTCTAAGAGTTTTTCTACCCCTAATGGCAAATTGGTCTTATACTGGAACTACAGAAATAATAGCTCTAACCAATGGTGGTTAATTATTTTCTTTTTACTCATGATTCTTCCATTTTTTGGATATGCGGCAGTGGCCATTTTGAAATAGACCTCAGGAGGTGGTGCAATATCAGCTTTGTCCTCAGAATTAACTTTGTCCTCCGAAACTGAACATACAGGCAAAATGGTTGTTTACAATCAGTGAATGATCTCATCCAAGTAACTGAATTCAATGGTGACAACTGATACTGGCCCACTTAAATGGTTGCTATACCTGGAGGTCAGTATATCTGCAACTAAATAAGGGCATTTTGTAACTAGTAGATTGTGACAGAGATAGATGACTGTCTATATATGAAATCCAAAAAGTTTGGTTATGATATCAAGTAGGTTAACAGCCATTATTTTCATACCTCATGTACTTATCACGACAAGTCTCCAAAAATTTTTCCAGCTGAGATGGTGTAATCCTGTCCAGTTGGTACAAAACACGTGGCTGTGCATGAAATAGAAAAATAGTGCTTACAGTATAAAAGCCTAATAGTACCATCCAAGCAGAAGACCAAGTTAGGTTTCTCAATATTTTTGTTGCAATCAAGAACTTTTTTTTTTCTTAGAGCCAATATAAATAAAACACGTCTTGTGTTCAGTATAATTGGTATAAAGATAGGCACTTGACTTATGTCTGTTACTGATCATATTCTGTAATCAAAGCAACAATGGTATTTTCACTGGATTTCTGAGATCTGTCTGGAAATAATTTTTTGAGTTAGCATCTTCTCCCTTACTCAAAAAACTTAGATTAATTGGTTATGAAACTGGCCAGTGTGTATGACTTAGGCCTCTTTCACACGGGCGTTGCGGGAAAAGGTGCGGGTGCGTTGCGGGCACTCGCGTGAGAAAAATCGGCATGTTTGGTACCCAAACCCGAACTTTTTCACAGAAGTTTGGGCTTGGGATCGGTGTTCTGTAGATGGTATTATTTTCCCTTATAACATGGTTATAAAGGGAAAATAATAGCATTCTGAATACAGAATGCATAGTACAATAGCGCTGGAGGGGTTAAAAAAATAAAATAAAAATTAACTCACCTTAATCCACTTGCTCGCGCATCCCGGCTTCTCTTCTGTCTTCTTCTTTGCTGTGTGCAGGAAAAGGACCCGTGGTGATGTCACTCCGGTCATCACATGGTCCGTCACATGATCTTTTACCATGGTGATGGATCAAGTGATGACCGGAGTGACCTCACCACAGGTGCTTTTCCTGCACACAGCAAAGAAGAAAACAGAAGAGAAGTCGGGCTGCGCGATCAAGTGGATTAAGGTGAGTTAAATTAATTTTTATCTTTTTTTTTAACTCCTCCAGCGCTATTGTACTATGCATTCTGTATTCAGAATGCTATTATTTTCCCTTATAACCATGTTATAAGGGAAAATAATAATGATCGGGTCTCCACCCCGATCGTCTCCTAGCAACCGTGCGTGAAAATCGCACTGCATCCGCACTTGCTTGCGGATGCTTGCGATTTTCACGCAACCCCATTAATTTCTATGGCGCCTGCGTTACGTGAAAAACACACAAAGAGGAGAATGCTGCGATTTTCACGCGTGCACAGCCCCATAGAAATGAATGGGTCAGGATTCAGTGCGGGTGCAATGCGTTCAACTCACGCATCGCATCCGCGCGGAATACTCGCCCGTGTGAAGGGGCCTTAAGGTCCCTTTATACATCATCCAGATAATCACCAACAAGCGTTCGTACGTTTAAAGGTGCTGCTGATTACCCAAAGTGAAACGCTCAGTAATGGTGTAATATGATAGTTCGTGCAGTCACCAAAATCATAGTTCGCTGGCAGCAAATTGTGCCATCTAAACACACTCTGCTGCTGGCAAAGAACGATTCTGTATGGGGACAAGGATTGGCCTTAGCCATCGCTCCTCCCCATACTGATGAGCAGGTGATCGTCTGCTTGATTGAACAATGTAAAGGGACATTAAGATAGTCCGTCTCAAAGACGGCGGAGACTGACGTGAACAATATCTGTACTGTGCTGCTAAATAAGACGGTGCTCTAAATGGACAGATTATAAACATCATAATGCATACGTAAATTGTAAGCCCTCACGGGTAGGGCGGGCCCTCGATCCTTCTGTACCAGTCTAACTCATCTTGTTCATGCTTAGTGCAATTATTCGCATTATGTATGTATACCCCTTATTATATGTACAGCGCCATGGAATGAATGGCGCTTTAATAAGTAGTAGTAGTAATACCACCAAATCTATGAACTGCGCTGGTCTTGCCTCTCTGAAATACCTGATACTTTTCTTTTTTTTTTATATAATTTTCTCTGAAATTCCTTGGTTACAGATATGACAACCCTACAATAAAATGTGGCTCATGCATGTGCGTGCGAGCGTGTGCCCATATTGCAGACGGCAAACAGCGGGTCCGCAATATTTACAGGCATTGACCTGGGTCCACAATCTTCAAGATACGGAGTGGTGCAAAACAGAGAGACGGACAGCACTGCAAAAAAAATAAAATAAGAACATGTCTTTTTTTTGCGGATTGCAGACCCATTCAAATCAATGGGTCGTCCCTATCCGCAAACTGCGTGCACGCAGACAGTGCCCTTGCATTGCAGACCACAGCATGGGGCACACACACTCGTGTGCACGAGCCCTTAAACAGGATTTTCTAAAACATCCCTAGATAAATACACATATTACCTCTGTAGTGCCATTGTCATTTATGCCATATTTATCTCTGGTTTTCTTGATGCGTTCTGAAACTGCCTTCACAAACTTCCTAATTTCCTGTAAGAAAAAGTAAAAGAAAAACCAAACTGACATGAAAAAATAATAAGATATCATATCTGCAAATTAAAACTGCAAAAGTAGTTACCAAATTGCTGAATTAAGATACAAAATAAGTACTTAAAGGGAACCTGTCATGTGGATATTTGATTATAATCTAACTAATTATATACAATCATTAACTACTAAAAAGTACCTTAGATGTATTCACTTACTGGTGTGACAGATGGTTACCTCATAATATACACACAAAGATGCCACATGCCGCATGCTAATGAGCTGATTTGATACCAGCGTTTATTTAATTCAGCGATATAGCCACTCCCCTGCCCACCTGCTGCTGATTCATATGGAAAATAACTGTCAATGAGCAGCAGGTAGGCGGGGAGAGTCAGGAGCTCATAAATATTCAGGACTCATCATTATCAGCTGGAGATTTTCAATACAAGATGTTGGCAGATTGACTGGGTCAATTAAAGAAAGTGACCCAGCATTGTGCTAAGAGAATCAGTCACTTATTTATGTTGCCCTTAGTTAGGACACCATAAAACTGGTGACAGGTTCCCTTTAACCACCTCAGCTCCCCTAGCTTAAACACCCTTAATGACCAGGCCACTTTTTACACTTCTGACCTACACTACTTTCACCGTTTATTGCTCGGTCATGCAACTTACCACCCAAATGAATTTTACCTCCTTTTCTTCTCACGAATAGCTCTTTCATTTCGTGGTATTTCATTGCTGCTGACATTTTAACTTTTTTTGTTATTAATCTAAATTTACCGATTTTTTTGCAAAAAAATTGCATTTTTCACTTTCAGTTGTAAAATATTTTAAAAAAAACGACATCCATATATAAATTTATCTCGAAATTTATTATTCTACATGTCTTTGATAAAAATAAAAAAATGGTTTGGGTAAAAGCTATAGCGTTTACAAACTATGGTACAAAAATGTAAATTTCCGCTTTTTGAAGCAGCTCTGACTTTCTGAGCACCTGTCATGTTTCCTGAGGTTCTACAATGCCCAGACCGTAGAAAAACCCCACGAATGACCCCATTTCGGAAAGTAGACACCCTAAGGTATTCGCTGATGGGCATAGTGAGTTCATAGAACTTTTTATTTTTTGTCACAAGTTAGCGGAAAATTATGATTTTTATTTTTCCTCTCATATTCCACTAACTTGTGACAAAAAATAAAAACTTCCATGAACTCACTATGCCCATCACGAAATACCTTGGGGTGTCTTCTTTCCAAAATGGGGTCACTTGTGGGGTAGTTATACTGCCCTGGCAATTTAGGGGCCCTAATGTGTGGGAAGTAGTTTGAAATCAAAATGTGTAAAAAATGACCTGTGAAATCCTAAAGGTGCTCTTTGGAATGTGGGCCCCTTTGCCCACCTAGGCTGCAAAAAAGTGTCACACATCTGGTATCGCCGTACTCAGGAGAAGTTGGGCAATGTGTTTTGGGGTGTCATTTTACATATACCCATGCTGGGTGAGAGAAATATCTCGGCAAAAGACAACTTTTCCCATTTTTTTTTATACAAAGTTGGCATTTGACCAAGATATTTATCTCACCCAGCATGGGTATATGTAAAATGACACCCCAAAACACATTGCCCAACTTCTCCTGAGTACGGAGATACCACATGTGTGACACTTTTTTGCAGCCTAGATGCGCAAAGGGGCCCAAATTCCTTTTAGGAGGGCATTTTTAGACATTTGGATCCCAGACTTCTCACGCTTTAGGGCCCCTAAAATGCCAAGGCAGTATAAATACCCCACATGTGACCCCATTTTGGAAAGAAGACACCCCCAGGTATTCAATCAGGGGCATGGCGAGTTCATACAATTTTTTTTTTTTTGGCACAAGTTAGCGGAAATTGATTATTTATTTATTTTTTCTCACAAAGTCTCCCTTTCCGCTAAGGCCTCTTTCACACTTGCGTTGTCCGGATCCGGCGAGTACTCCACTTGCCGGAATTACACTCCGGATCCGGAAAAACGCAAGTGTACTGAAAGCATTTGAAGACGGAACCGTCTTCCAAATGCTTTCAGTGTTACTATGGCACCCAGGACGCTATTAAAGTCCTGGTTGCCATAGTAGGAGCGGGGAGCGGGGAGCGGGGGAGCGGTATACTTACAGTCCGTGCGGCTCCCGGGGCGCTCCAGAATGACGTCAGAGCGCGCCATGCGCATGGATGACGTGATCCATGTGATCACATGATCCATGCGCTTGGGGCGCCCTGACGTCACTCTGGAGCGCCCGGGGAGCCGCACGGACGGTAAGTATACTGCTCCCCCGCTCCCCTTTACCATGGCTGCCAGGACTTTAGCGTCCCGGCAGCCATGGTAACCACTCTGAAAAAGCTAAATGTCGGCTCCGGCAATGCGCCGAAACGACGTTTAGCTTAAGGCCGGATCCGGATCAATGCCTTTCAATGGGCATTAATTCCGGATCCGGCCTTGCGGCAAGTGTTCCGGATTTTTGGCCGGAGCAAAAAGCGCAGCATGCTGCGGTATTTTCTCCGGCCAAAAAACGTTCCGTTCCGGAACTGAAGACATCCTGATGCATCCTGAACGGATTTCTCTCCATTCAGAATGCATTAGGATAATCCTGATCAGGATTCTTCCGGCATAGAGCCCCGACGACTGAACTCTATGCCGGAAGACAAGAACGCAGGTGTGAAAGAGCCCTAACTTGGGACAAAAATTTCAATCTTTCATGGACTCAATATCCCCCTCACGGAATACCTTGGGGTGTCTTCTTTTCGAAATGGGGTCACATGTGGGGTATTTATACTGCCCTGGCATTTTAGGGGCTCTAAAGCGTGAGAAGAAGTCTGGAATATAAATGTCTAAAAAATTTTACGCATTTGGATTCCGTGAGGGGTATGGTGAGTTCATGTGAGATCTTATTTTTTGACACAAGTTAGTGGAATATGAGACTTTGTAAGAAAAAAAAAACAAAAACAAAAAAAACAAAAACAAAAAAAATTCCGCTAACTTGGGCCAAAAAAATGTCTGAATGGAGCCTTACAGGGGGGTGATCAGGGAGTGTATATGGGGTGATCACCCCCTTGTAAGGCTCCATTCAGACATCCTTATGTTTTTGTTTTGCGGATCCACAAAACACATACGGACGTCTGAATGGAGCCTTACAGGGGGGGGTGATCAATGACAGGGGGGTGATCAGGGAGTCTATATGGGGTGATCACCCCCCTGTAAGGCTCCATTCAGACATCCGTATGTGTTTTGCGGATCCGATCCATGTATCCGTAAAAAACATACGGATGTCTGAATGGAGCCTTACAGGGGGGTGATCAATGACAGGGGGGTGATCAGGGAGTCTATATGGGGTGATCAGGGGTTAATAAGGTGTTAATAAGTGATGGGGGACGGGGGGGGGGGGGGGGGGGGGGGGTATAGTGTAGTGGTGTTTGGTGCTACTTATTACTGAGCTGCCTGTGTCCTCTGGTGGTCGATCCAAGCAAAAGGGACCACCAGAGGACCAGGTAGCAGGTATATTAGACGCTGTTATCAAAACAGCGTCTAATATACCTGTTAGGGGTTAAAAAAAAAAAAAAATCGCATCTACAGCCTGCCAGCGAACGATCGCCGCTGGCAGGCTGTAGATCCACTCGCTCACCTTCCGATCCTGTGCGCGCGTTCACAGGAAATCTCGCGTCTCGCGAGATGATGCGTATATGCGTGACTCTGCCTGCAGCTGCCGCCTCCGGAACGCGATCCTGCGTTAGGCGGTTAATAATCCACACTGCAGTGCAGGTGACCATCATGCATCATTCTCTGTGCCAAAGAGAGAAGCACAATTCCTGGTGGAGGCATGTGTAAAACATGACTGGATCTCCATAAGTGTATGGAGATTTAGGCCCCTTTCACACTAGCGAGTTTTCCACGTGGGTGCAATGCGTGACGTGAACGCATAGCACCCGCATTGAATCATGACCCATACATTTCAATGGGTCTGTGTGCATGAGCGGGTTTTTCCCCGCATCAGTTCTGCTTTGCGTGAAAAATGCAGCATGTTCTATATTCTGCGTTTTTCACGCAGCCCTGGCCCCATAGAAGTGAATGGGGCTGCAGTGAAAAACACATTGCATCCGAAAGTGCGGCTGCAATGCGTTTTTCACTAATGGTCGCTAGGAGATGTTGTTTGTAAACCTTCAGTTTTTTATCCAGAGCGTGAAAAACGCATCAAAACGCATTGCACTTGCACAGGAAAAACTGAACACAATCGCAGACAAAACTGACTGAACTTTCTTGCGAAATGGTGCGAGTTTCACGGAACGCACCCTGAATGAATCGGGACCTAATCCGTCACGCTCATGTGAAAGAGGCCTTAGTCAACCTTTTGGCATAAGTGTCTGTTCCTAGGCAGCAGCCCAAATTAATTCCAACACTATCTAGAAAGCACAGCCTTGCATGTAAGTATGTGTGGGCCTCGACCTAGTCTACAGGTGTACAGTATGTACTCAAAGCACCATAGCTTTTTTGAACCCCTTAAAGAAAGAAGGTATTTTCATTTTTGATTATTCCTCCCCACGTTCCAAGAGCCATAACTTATTTTTCTGTTCACAGCCATGAGGGCTTTTTTTGTGGGACAGATGCACATTTTAAAGTCACAATTTAATTTACCATGTCTTGTATTGGAAAACAGGAAAAAATTATTTGGGGGGTTAAAAAAAAATGTAAAAAAAAAATTCCGCCAAGGTTTTTTGGGTTTTGATATCACAGCATTCACTGTGTGCTAAAAATGACATTGCATCCTTGTTCTGCAGCTCATTAAGATTATGGAGAGGCTAAACTTGTATAGTTTTTATTTTGTTTTATTACTTTGAAAAAATAAAAACCTTTGAAAAAAAAAAAAACACCTCTTTGCATCGTCATATTTTGACAGCCATAACATTTTATATTTCTGTGTAAAGAGCTGTATGAGGGCTCGTCTTTTGTGGAACAAACTGTAGTTTTTAATGGTACAATTTTTGTGGTATGTTCGACTTTTTAACCACTGTTCAATTTTTTTTAGGGGGAGGCATGGTGACTAAAAATGGCGAATCATGTGTTTAATTAAAAAAATATATATTTTAATGGTTCAGACATGACTATGCCTAATATGTTTACGTTTTTTATTGTTCACATTTTTTTTATATGCAAAATTTGGAAAGAGGTTGATTTAAACTTTATATATAATTTTTTTTTTTTATTATATATATATGCTGCAGTCTTCCAGCAGTGGTTTCAGTGTGGAATTACAGCTTCTAAACTCCTTTATTTTTTAGCTAGACCCTTTAAAATAGGATTGTCCTAACACTAACACTTTCTTCACTTAGTGTCTCCTCCTTGCGGCAGCAGCTTTACCCATGGTCTGCTGTGTTCGCCCAATGACACAAGCGAAAATTTCTCAAACGGGATTATAAAAGCCATGCTGACTAGACTCATCATACCTAATAGATGTATGTAATGCATGCCTGTTTATATTGTGAAATCTAGTGACAGATTGCCTTTAAATATATAACCGGAAAAATTGATAAAAACATATATAACAAACTTGATACAGACACCATATGGTAGCTTATCAAGAGCATCCATAATATGTAGTCAATGGTTAGAATAAAAAATTAAGATTCCCTTTGCACTTTCATGTATTCCTGCAATTAAAAAAAAATTGGTGCATTAATAACAGTCCTCTCCATCCAAATGGTAAAATGTACACATAAAGACCAAAGAGTGGATGTAACATGAAAAAACTGAATAGATTAATTTGCAGCATGCAAATGTTCATGAGGCAAGAGAAACCACACATTGTACTGTTCAAACTATGCACACAGCTTCTCCACGCAAGAGAACAGATTTCACCCCATGCTTCAGTTACCTCATAATAACGTCTGAACCCTGTATCTGTGAGGGACTTCAAATTGAGAAGATGAGTAAGTCATGGATCAAAAAGTGAAAAATAATAAAAATGATCTAAAAATGTAAATGTTTCAACTATTTTTTTATTTATTTTTTACATTAAACAGCATATCCACAAATATACATAATTATAGTATTCCCACACCTCCCCACTGCTTGTGCAAAAAAAAAAAAAAAAAATATGGCCTGATTCTCCCAGTCTCTGGCCTCAGGGACCGCACTGTCTCCCCAATGTGCTACGATACATCTCCTAGCTTGGAATAAAAGTTTGGACGCTATCTCCCGATACTTAGCAGACCCTATCCCGTCCAGCCTCCCCTAATATGCAAGTTTCAAATTCCCAAGGAACTCTAAACCCATGATATTCTTGTATTATTTCGTGCACCTTCCACCAAAATTCTTTAATCTTCGTACATATCCATAGTATATGCACATCATCCACCCCTAACTGCCCACATTTTTTGCAGCAAAATTCCTTGGTTTTATAATATTGCATCAGCTTTTTAGGGGAGTAATATAGGCAATATATTATATTAAATTGAGTAATCCTATGAGAGAAATTGTTTGAGACCCCATTTTTGGCCCTCATCACCCTTTCCCAGAATTCCTCCCGTTGAGGCTCCAAAACATCCTGCCATTTATACCTTAGGCACTTAACTGCACTTTTTTTTGGTTGATATAACAGACTTTCATATATCTTGGACACCAATTTCTTTCCTGTTTTTAATTTAGAAATATTGGCTAGGGGAGGTGGGAGGGTATCAATTTGTGTTCCCCTACCGAATGACGCTCGTAGAGCTTGTTTTAGTTGTAAGTAGAAGAGGCTCAAGTCCTTATTTCCAAAACTGCCTTCATTTTTGAGATCCGAGTATGTGACTATCTCCCTCCCGCCATACCTGCCCCAGTCTGAAAATTCCATATTTCCACCAGATTTTCTGTTCAATTGGTTTCAATTCTGTGAGAAGTATATTATCCCACAGTAAGGTGTCTGTGTGTAATCTAGTCTGGGGCCACAATTCTCTTACCTCTTTATAAATTTTAGTCCATAGCCCAAATAGCGGTATTTTACTGATTTGCTGCTGTGACAAAATGTCAGCTTCCACTATTTGAAAAATGCTGCATTTATCCAGTTTTTTTTTATTAATACTTGCCACCATGTTCTTATATCTTTGTGAGTTGCTCCATATTATCATATTTCTAATGTGGCCAGAAAGGAAGTATAGTTCCACATCCGGAGCTGATAATCCACCCTCCTTCTCCCGAGTCTACAATAATTTGTGCTCTTATTCGCGTTTTTTTGCCACGCCATATTAAATCCGCCAGTAAAGAAGCTATTTAAAAAAAAAAACTTTTTGGGGATTATTATCGGCGCGTTCCATAAGATGTAGTTAATGGAGGGTAAAATGCACATTTTCACTAGTGAAATTCGGCCTGCCATTGAAACATATAATTTTTTCCATACTTCTACTTTCTTGTATTTTAGGTATTACATTTAACTGAACATAATCTTTAGAGTTAGGTGTTTGGATCCCTAGATATTTTACGGGTTTGTCTACTCTCTTGATTTCCAATTGACCCGGTATTAACCCATTCAAGGGATCAATCGGAACGCATGCAGACTTAGACCAATTTATATTGAGTCCAGCATATTCGCTGTACTCTTCAAAGATCTCAAAAATCCTAGCAAGTGATCCATGGGAGCCTACAAGCAGCATAATATCTGCATACAGAGCAATTTTTTCTTCATGAGATCCATACCTAAAGCCTTCAATATCATTATCTTGCCTAATCAAATCTGCCAAAGGTTCCATAGCTATAGCAAATAAAAATGAGTCTGATAGCATTGGATCTTTCCCGGGCTTTAAAATAAGTGTGATTAAGGCTTCCCTCAGTGAGTCTGGCAATTTACCCGACTCTCTCGATGCTGTCCACATCTTTATTAGTTTCGGAATCATTATTTCTCTATATTGGGGGTACACTTCAAACAGGATGCCATCTATCCCTGGCGTCTTATTTTTAGTTATCTTTGATAGTATTTAATCCACTTCTTCAGGGTCTATTGGTTTTTTTTTTCCATACATTTCCGCCTCTTGTTCTAGTACTAGTAGTTTCTTCCTTAGACTTTTCTTATATAATATCGTGTATTTTGTGATAATCCCCCTGATGAAGGCCTTTGCAGCCTCCCAGACAGTATTATTTGCCGCTGAACCCTCATTTATAATCAAAGTATTCCCTAATCTCTTGCAAAACCTCATCATGTATACCCATTATATTTATCCACCCTACATTTATATTCACACACTTTTTTTTTCCACCTCCTTTTTATATTTATAATTATAAGATTGTGATCCGAGATCCCGCGTTGACCATACCTAACTCGTTCAATATCCAGTGTACCTTTATCATTAGTGAAAACTAAATCGATCCGTGATAAACTCCTATGTGTTTTTGAAAAACATGAATATTTCTTTAACTTCGGGTGCATTATCCTGCAAATATCAGTCCATCCCAACTCTTCTGTGATAGTTTTTAACTTAGTGTCCAAATGTTTCAACTTTAATGACAGAATCTTTTATGGTTTTGTTTAAAGGGACTTCAGTAACACATTTTCAATAGGTCCAGCACCATGGAATTTAAAATAAAATGTAAATTTTATTTACATGAATAAAAAAAATCCATGGTGTCCTCGGGGGGAAACATTTCACAGATCGCTCAAACCCTCTCACTTTTCATTTAAAGGGGCTATTGCATGATTAATGTACAAAATGAAAAGCATACATAATCTAGTACATGACAACCGCTAAGAAAGCTAGTACCAGCCCTGTCCTCAAGTAGATCCAGAGAACTCCCCATACATTGCTCCAATTGCTCTGTTAGGCCCCATTCACACATCCGTAATCAGTTTTGCGGATCCGCAAAACACGGACACTGCAATGTGCGTTCCGCATTTTGCGGACCGCAGATCACCGGCACTAATAGAATATGCCTATTCTTGTCCGCAATTGCGGACAAGAATAGGACATGTTCTATTTTTTTCGGGAACGGAAATGGGGACCCGCAAGTGCGGGTCCACATTTCCGGAGCCGGGCCGCACAAAATTGGTGCCGCTATTTGGGGGGGCTTATTTATACTGTCGGCACTATTGAGGGGTTTTTACATTAGAGGAACACTACCAAGGGGCATTGTATTTACAGGGCTCACTATTGGTGGGTATTTTATATACAGGAGATACTGTGCGGTGCATTTGATAAACAGGGGGCACTCTGGGGGTTTGAAAGAGCAAAATAAAAATAAAAATGACGTTCATTGGTTTTAAACACTAAAAACGGCCATGATAAACAGATGCATAACGACTATAAAAAACTAAATGGCCAAAAAATGGATAAACAAATGCAGAATAACCATGAAAAAGATCGACAGTCCGTTTTTAATTGCCATTGTTTGAATATAGCCTAAAGCACAATGAAAAATAGTGCAGCTTTCTTATATATTATGTTAATATCCAGATACTAATGAAAACAGCGCATTTGGATATATAGATATATATATATATATATATATTAATATTAATTAGGGCTGCACGATAAATTGAAAAAATAATCGAATCGCGATAATCGGCAAATGCGATATGGCCGACCCGAAAATGCCGCGATTATATATGAAGGGGCCCCGTGCACAAAACTGGCTTTGCGTGTAAAATATTTTACTAGTGTGTGAAACAATCTCTCTCCTATTGATAACAGGTCCAGCCTCTGTACTCACTTTCACGATGAATGCAATGCACTGCAGCTAACGGCAGCGAGCGAGCGGGCCGGCGCGTGACTGACGTCACTTAGTAACGCTCCTGCTTCCTGAAGTGGGAAGAGCGTTACTAAGTGACGTCAGTCACGCGCCGGCCGGCTAGCTCGCTGCCGCTCACTGTAGTGCATTGCATTTATAGTGACAGTGAGTACAGAGGCTGGACCTGTTATCAATAAGAGAGAGATTGTTTCACACACTAGTAAAATACTTAACACAAAGCCAGTTATGTGCGCAGTTAAGGACACATGAGGGGACACATAGGGCCATGAGGGGAACCAGCATAAGATGCTATATGTCTTATGCTGGCCCCCTTCATGGCCCTATGTGTCATAGCACACATCCCCTATAACAGCGTCCTCCACAGATCCCCCACATAACGGCGTCCTCCACAGATCCCCCACATAACGGCGTCATGCACAGATCCCCCACAACACAGCGTCATGCACAGATCCCCCACAACACAGCGTCATGCACAGATCCCCCACAACACAGCGTCATGCACAGATCCCCCACAACACAGCGTCATGCACAGATCCCCCACAACACAGCGTCATGCACAGATCCCCCACAACACAGCGTCATGCACAGATCCCCCACAACACAGCGTCATGCACAGATCCCCCACAACACAGCGTCATGCACAGATCCCCCACAACACAGCGTCATGCACAGATCCCCCACAACACAGCGTCATGCACAGATCCCCCACAACACAGCGTCATCCACAGATCCCCCATAACTATGTCATACCCAGCCGCGTCAGCGGCTCATATGGGAAAATCCAAGCAAATAGACCTCTAGCACAATTCCCTTAAAATATCGCATCGCACATAGTTATCGCAATTTTTCGGGCCCTAATCGCAATCGCACAAAATTCCCATATCGTGCAGCCCTAATATATATACACACACACACATATATACACACACACAGTATATGTGTATTTTTGTACAGTATACAT
Source organism: Bufo bufo (assembly GCF_905171765.1). Taxonomy (NCBI): domain Eukaryota; kingdom Metazoa; phylum Chordata; class Amphibia; order Anura; family Bufonidae; genus Bufo; species Bufo bufo. Next base: position 213,156,759 of record NC_053394.1, read on the forward strand.
ACAGCTAAAAATTTCATTTAATGACACACTGGCCAAAACTCTGTAAATCCTATCACCCTGGAGCACTCTGCTGGTTGGCAGTACTTTTGATGAAAATGTGGGTCCCTATCGCCGGTACTCCACAATCACTTAGTCATCTAAGGATTTTACATACAATTCAATGGTAAAAGAGTAAGCACTTGTGATCTCACTTTATGTAAATCCATTCTAAGGCTGCTCGAACACTTCCGGGTTTTGATCAGGTTTTCTCAGGCAGTTTTGATGCTAAAACCACAAAGAGAAGTAGTAGAATCTGGCTGTATATATTGTCTGTTAGGCAGCGTTCACATCTGTATTGTGAACTCCGGCAGAGGAACAGACTGCTGAAGTTCACTGTATCTATCACACATCGTCGGATCCCCATTCACTATAATGGGATATGGCCGCTTTCTGGCATATACTCACAAAAATTTAGGGATATTTGGCTTGTGGGTGAAATTTCAGGATGAACCTAAAATGTACTCCACCCTTTACAAGTGAACTTAATGTGACCTTCTCTAAACTTTTGAATGTGCATGTCCAACTGTTCAATGTTTCAGTACTTTCTGCACAACTTGCTGTTCTCTAACAAAGAGCTTAGCAGGAAAATTCCCAACAGGTGAATCGTCCAATAAATTTCATGGTTCAATTAGAATTGGTATTTAAACAGTCCTCCTCATCATGCTGTTCACATTTTGACGACACCTAACAATAGATCAACAGTACCTAGTCATTGCGAGGCTTCAAGCAGGATGTTCTCACACGGAAGTGGCCACTGAGCTTAGAGTGTCATCAGCAGGTTGCAACAGAGATACAAAGACTGGAAGAGTCACAGAAAGGCATAGAAGTGGACATCATTTGGCCACATCCCACACTGATGATCACTTCATTGTGAATAATGTCCTACGAAACCGGATGATGAATTCTACAAAACTCCAGGCACATTTAACCCCTTAAAGACGCATGACGTACCGGTACGGCATGTTTGCCGAGTCCTTAAGGACCCTTAAGGACCCATGACGTACCGTTTTAAAATGCGATTGCGGCGCTGCGTGGGTTAATCGGTACAGGATGCCGGCTGAAATCATTTAGCCGGCATCCTGTCAACGCCAGGGGGGGTCATGTGACCCCCCGTATCGGCGATCGCAGAAAACCGCAGGTCAATTCAGACCTGCGGTTTGCTGCGTTTCCGGTCCATTCGGGTCTCCGGTGACCCAATGAACCGGAAAAAGACTGCGATCGGTGGCGTGATTACACACCACCAATCGCAGTACGAAGATTTGGAGAGGCGGTGCTGGCCATGGTGCTGAAGGCCGCTGTCCAGGGTGCTGATTGGTGCAGGGGAGAGAGGCACGAGATTCAAACTTCCTGTGCTCCTCTCTCCCCTAATCGGCATCCATCACCCTCCTGCACCCATCGCCCTCCAGGTAGGTTAGGGTCAGTGAGGGAGAGGCACCGTTAGGCAAGAATAGAAGGGAAAAGTTAGTTAGGGAAAAAAAACAAAAAACTTTATCTAAATTTATAGTTTTTTTGCTTTGAGACCCTAGACCCCCCCTGCCACTTGCCAGTGCAAAAACCCAGTGTCAGGCAATACTGGAGTGTGGACGTCCTCTACCAGACCCCACTCTACAGTATGGTCATGACACGCCCCCGGTTTGAGGCCATCCGGAAATGTCTGCATTATTCAGATAATGCATGACTGTCTGTATAAGATACGGCCGGTCATCGATCACTTCGGGGCCAAATTTGAGCAGGCCTACGTACCTGGAAGGGAGGTGGTGGTTGATGAGTCTCTCGTTGCGTTCAAGGGGAGACTCCGTTTCCGCCAATACATTCCCACTAAGCGGGCGAGGTATGGCGTGAAGATATACAAAATTTGTGAGAGTACCTCAGGGTACACTTACAAATTTTGTGTGTATAAGGGGCGAGATTCCTGTATTCAACCCCCAGAATGTCCCCCCACTCTGGGTGTTAGTGGGAAACTCGTGTGGGACCTTATGTACCCACTGCTAGATAAGGGTTACCAACTTTACGTGGATAACTTTTATACTAGCATTCCCTTGTTCAGGTCCCTTGCCGCCAGATCCACGTTTGCTTGTGGGACCGTGCGGAAAAATCAACGCGGCCTCCCTGCCCACCCCCTCCAGGTACCTATCCCCAGGGGTGAGACCCGTGCCCTTACTAGTGGAAACCTGCTGCTGGTCAGGTATAAGGACAAGAGGGATGTCCTTGTACTGTCCACAATCCACGGTAACAGCACCACCCCCGTCTCTGTGGTAACAGCACCACCCCCGTCTCTGTGGTAACAGCACCACCCCCGTCTCTGTGGTAACAGCACCACCCCCGTCTCTGTGCAAGGTACCGCGGCAACGGTCCTCAAGCCCGATTGTATCGTCGACTACAATCGGTATATGTGAGGAGTTCATCTCTCTGATCAAGTCCTCAAGCCATATAATGCCATGGGCAAAACCCGGGCATGGTACAAAAAAGTTGCGGTCTACTTGGTACAGGTTGCCTTGTACAACTCTTTTGTACTATCCTGATGCGCTGGCAGCACAGGGACATTTCTCCAATTCTATGAGGCAGTCCTCAAAGACCTGATTTTCTCAGACCGGGAAAGAGCAGGCCAGAGTACCTCGGGAATTGGAGGCGCCCGGATCGACCCAAAAAAGATGCAGTGTGTCTCACAAGAGGGGGATACGGAAGGACACCACCACTCAATGTGACACTTGCTCCGATCATCCGGGCCTCTGCGTTATCGATTGCTTCAAGGAGCATCACACTTCCATGGAGTACTAAATTTTTATAATCCCCAACAGTCCCCTAGAGAGCATAAAAAACTATGGCTCTCAGACTTTGGAGACACGGAAACAATTTCCCCCCTCCCCCCAAAAAATATTAGTTTTAGTGCAGGCATCCTCAAACTGCGGCCCTCCAGATGTTGTAAAACTATAACTCCCAGCATGCCCAGACAACCTACAGCAATCAGCAGGGCATGGTGGGAACTGTAGTTTTACAACATCTGGAGGGCCGCAGTTTGAGGATGCCTGCTTAGCAGGGCTCCAGATGGCGACCAAAACGGCCAATGCGCCTTAAAATTTGCAGATGGCAACAAGACTTAGTCTTGTCGCCATTTGCGACTGTACTGCCGCGATCCTGCGCAGCCTAAGTTCTCTTCAGCAGCACAGTAGAGAAGAAAGGAGTCCCTCCCTCTCCACTGTGACGCGGCCGCCACTACCACCAATGGGGAGATAGCAGGGGAGGAGGAGGGGGAGGGGCTGACGCCACTGCGCCACCAATGAATGTAAAACGTAAGTATAGGCAGCGGTATCACAGACCCGGCACCCGGCCTCAATAACAGGGCATGCGATACGCGGTAATTAACCCCATCAGGTGCCACAGATCGCATGCCCTGTTATTGAGGCCGGGTGCCGGGTCTGTGATACCGCTGCAGACAATTGTATAAAGGAGTTAAAGAGGACCTTTCATGGGTCCAAAGAATATAAACTTAGCAGGCTGCATAGAGCGGTGCCCAGGGATCTAAGTGCCCTTACTATTATTCCTGGGTGCCGCTCCATTCGCCCACTGTGGCCCCCGGTATTTTCAACATTCAGAGCAAGGAGGAGGAGACGCCAGTGTCTCTCCGTCTCCATGACAGCAGCGCTGTCCAATCAGAGCTCAGGTGTTTTTTTTTCTCCCTGGCTCTGAGCTCTGATTGGACAGCGCTGCTGTCAGGGAGAAGGAGAGACACCGGCATCTCCTCCTCCTTGCTCTGAATGTTGAAAATACTAGGGGCCACAGCGGGCGAACGGCGCGGCGCCCAGGAATAATAGTAAGGGCACTTAGATCCCTGGGCGCCGCTCTATGCAGCCTGCTACTAAGTTTATATTCTTTGGACCCATGAAAGGTCCTCTTTAATTACATTCATTGGTGTGCAGTGCGCCCCCCCCCAAAGCCTGTGCGCGCCCCCCCCCCGATTATCACTGGCCACAAGTCACCCCCCCCATTGTTATATGGTGGCCACAGGGTCCCATCCCCTTCATTGGTGGCAGTAGCAGATTACACTGCTGGGGCTCAGATCGTTACCATGGCAGCCAGGACGCTACTGAAGCCCTGGCTGCCATGTTCAGCTCCCTGCTGCTGTGTGCACAGAGCACAGGGAGATGTGTGAGATCCTATTCACCCTGATCTCTATCAGGGTGAATAGCACAAGGGATGAAAAGATCCAGGTTCTAGTCCCTAAGGGAAGAAATGGTTATTAAATAAAAAGTAAAAAACAAAAACAAAAAATAAATAAAAAAAATACTAAAAGTTTAAATGGCCCCCTTCCCAGTTTTACATATAAAATTTACAAACAATAAAGAATAAACATATTACATATCGCTACGTCCCAAAAAGTGTGAGCTATTAAAATATAAAAAAAATATTTCCGCTCGGTGAAGGCCGTAACAGAAAAAAAAAAAACTCTAAACCACGCAATTCGCCATTTTTAGTCACCTTGTCCCAGAAGATGTCCCTGGATGTGAGAGGTATGTGGTGCTGTTTTCTCCTATATGTAGTGCTGGCTCACTACGGTCACCTGCGTCTCATCTTCTCAAAGTCCTTTTATTTAATTATATGCATTTAAAATTTGGCAACTAAAAAATTTAATTTGGCTCTCAAATTTTTTAGTTTAGGAGCCAATGGCTCCTGGTAATTTTTTTTTGTCTGGAGCACTGCTGCTTAGTGTCTTCAAAGTCTGAGAGCCATACATATTGGGCATCGTCGCGTCCGTAAAAATAGTCTCTATAAAAATAACATTTAACCCAACCCCCTCGGATGAACAGCGTTAAAAAAAATAAAAAAAACGTGTAAAAAAAAAAGCCATTTTTTTGTCACCTAACATCACAAAAAGTGTAATAGCGAGCGATCAAAAGGTGATATGCACCCCCAATTCGTGCCAATAAAACCGCCATCTCATCCCACAAAAAATGCCCCTACATTAGATAGTCGCCCAACAAAAAAAAAAAAAAATACTGTAGTTCCCAGGCTATGGAGAAACAAAACTAATTTTTTTGGTTCCCAAAATGATAATATAGTGTAAAATCTAAATACATTTTAAAATGTAGACATAAGGTATCGCCGCGTCCGTAAGAATCTGCCCTATAAAAACAACAATTGACCAAACCCCTCGGATGAACAGCGTTAAAAATATAAAATAAAAACGGTGCCAAAACAACCATTTTTGGGCAAAATTTCCATTTGAATCCTTTTTTCCAGTAATAAAGCAAGGGTTAACAGCCAAACAAAACTAAATATTTATTGCCCTGATTCAGTAGTTTGCAGAAACACCCCATATGTGGACGTACATGGCTATATAGCCACACGGCAGGGCATAGAACAAAGGGAACTCCATATGGTTTCTGGAAGGCAGATTTTGATGGACTGGTTTATTTACACCATGTCCCATTAGAAGCCCCCCCTGATGTAGCCTACACTAGAAACTCCAAAAAAGTGACCCCATCTAAGAAACTACACCCCTCAAGGTATTCAAAAGTTACTTTACAAACTTTGTTAACCCTTTAGGTGTTCCACAAAACTAAATAGCGAATGTAGAAACAATTTTAGAATTTAAATTTTTTGTTACCTTGCCTCAAAAAAGTGTAATATAGAGCAACCAAAAATGATATTTACCCTAAAATAGTCCCAAAACAACAACCACCTTATCCCGTAGTTTCCTAGATGGGGTCACTATTATGGAGTTTCTACTCTAGGGGTGCATCAGGGGGCTTGAAAGGGTACATGGTGTAAATAAACCAGTCCAGCAAAATCTGCCTTCCAAAAACCATATGGCGTTCCCCTTCTATGTCCTGCCGTTTAGCCAAATAGTAGTTTACGACCACATATGGGGTGTTTCTGCAAACTACAGAATCAGGGCAACCCATTTTGAGTTTTGTTTGGCTGTTAACCCATTTTTTCCAGGAATAAAGTAAGGGTTAAAATGGAAAATTTTCCAAAAAATTGAAATTTCTAAATTGTTTCTCCATCTACCATTAACTCTTGTGGAACACCTAAAGGGTTAACAGTTTGTAAACCCAGTTTTGAATACCTTGAGGGGTGTACTTTCTTAGATGGAGTCACTTTTTTGGAATTTCTATTCTAGGGGTGCAAGGGGGGGCTTGAAATGGGACATGGTATAAACAAATCCAGTCCTGCAAAATCTTCCTTCCAAAACCCATATGGCGTTCCCCTCTTTCTATGTCCTCCCGTTTGGCCAAACACTAGTTTGGGACCACATATGGGGTGTTTTTGCAAACTACAGAATCAGGGCAACCCATATTGAGTTTTGTTTGGCAGTTAACCCTCACTTTATTACTGGAAAAAATTTATTATATTGGAAAATTTAAAAAAAAATCTAAATTCTTAAATTATGTCCATTTGCCATGAAGTCTTGTGGAAGACCTAAAGGGTTAACAAAGTTGGTAAAAACAGTTTTGAATACCTTGAGGGGTGTAGTTTCTAGAATGGAGTCATTTTTGGATGGTTTCTACACTGCTCAAAAAAATAAAGGGAACACTTAGGCCTATTGCACACGACCGTATGGCTTTTTCAGTGTTTTGCGATCCGTTTTTCACGGATCCGTTGTTCCGTTTTTTGTTTCCGTTGTGTTTCCGTTTCTGTTCCGTTTTTCCGTTCCGTTTTTCTGTATGGCATATACAGTATACAGTAATTACATAGATAAAATTGGGCTGGGCATAACATTTTCAATAGATGGTTCAGCAAAAAACGGAACGGAAACGGAAGACATACGGATGCATTTCCGTATGTGTTCCGTTTTTTTGCGGACCCATTGACTTGAATGGAGCCACGGACTGTGATTTGCGGGCAATAATAGGACATGTTCTATGTTAAAACGGAACGGAAAAACGGAAATAGGGAAACGGAATGCATACGGAGTACATTCCGGTTTTTTTCCGGACCCATTGAAATGAATGGTTCCGTATACGGACCGTATACGGAACGCAAAAAACGTCCAGTAAACGGGAAAAAAAAACGTCCGTGTGCAATAGGCCTTAAACAACACAATGTAACTCCAAGTCAATCACACTTCTGTGAAATCAAACTGTCCACTTAGGAAGCAACACTGAGTGACAATCAATTTCACATGCTGTTGTGAAAATGGGATAGACAACAGGTGGAAATTATAGGCAATTAGCAAGACACCCCCAATAAAGGAGTGGTTCTGCAGGTGGTAACCACAGACGACTTCTCAGTACCTATGCTTCCTGGCTGATGTTTTGGTCACTTTTGAATGCTGGGGGTGCTTTCACTCTAGTGGTAGCATGAGACGGAGTCTACAACCCACACAAGTGGCTCAGATAGTGCAGTTTATCCAGGATGGCACATCAATGCGAGCTGTGGCAAGAAGGTTTGCTGTGTCTGTCAGCGTAGTGTCCAGAGCATGGAGGCGCTACCAGGAGACAGGCCAGTACATCAGGAGACGTGGAGGAGGCCGTAGGAGGGCAACAACCCAGCAGCAGGACCGCTACCTCCGCGTTTGTGCAAGGAGGAACAGGAGGAGCACTGCCAGAGTCCTGCAAAATGACCTCCAGCAGGCCACAAATGTGCATGTGTCTGCTCAAACGGTCAGAAACAGACTCCATGAGTGTGATATGAGGGCCCGACATCCACAGGTGGGGGTTGTGCTTACAGTCCAACACCGTGCAGGACATTTGGCATTTGCCAGAGAACACCAAGATTGGCAAATTCGCCACTGGCGCCCTGTGCTCTTCACAGATGAAAGCACGTTCACACTGAGCACATGTGACAGATGTGACAGAGTCTGGAGACGCCGTGGAGAACATTCTGCTGCCTGCAACATCCTCCAGCATGACCGGTTTGGCATTGGGTCAGTAATGGTGTGGGGTGGCATTTCTTTGGAGGGCCGCACAGCCCTCCATGTGCTCACCAGAGGTAGCCTGACTGCCATTAGGTACCGAGATGAGATCATCAGACCCCTTGTGAGACCATATGCTGGTGCAGTTGGCCCTGGGTTCCTCCTAATGCAAGACAATGCTAGACCTCATGTGGCTGGAGTGTTTCAGCAGTTCCTGCAAGACGAAGGCATTGATGCTATGGAGTGGCCCGCCCGTTCCCCAGACCTGAATCCAATTGAGCACATCTGGGACATCATGTCTCGCTCTATCCACCAACGTCACGTTGCACCACAGACTGTCCAGGAGTTGGCAGATGCTTTAGTCCAGGTCTGGGAGGAGATCCCTCAGGAGACTGTCCGCCACCTCATCAGGAGCATGCACAGGCGTTGTAGGGAGGTCATACAGGCACGTGGAGGCCACACACACTACTGAGCCTCATTTTGACTTGTTTTAAGGACATTACATCAAAGTTGGATCAGCCTGTAGTGTGTTTTTCCACTTAAATTTTGAGTGTGACTCCAAATCCAGACCTCCATGGGTTAAAAAATTTGATTTCCATTTTTTTATTTTTGTGTGATTTTGTTGTCAGCACATTCAACTATGTAAAGAACAAAGTATTTCAGAAAAATATTTAATTAATTCAGATCTAGGATGTGTTATTTTTGTGTTCCCTTCATTTTTTTGAGCAGTGTATTATGTAAGCCGCACAAAGTGACTTCAAACCTGAACTGGTCCATAAAACTGAGATTTTTTGTGAAACTCACCTGTAAAATCTTTCTCGACTTTTCCATTGGGGGACACATACCATGGGTATAGCTTAGAGGTATTAGTAGGAGGGACACTATGCAAATACAAAAGAGATCCTCCTCCTCGGGCTATACATCCACCCCCCCCCCCCCCCCCCGACTCCACCAGGAGAAACTCAGGCGTTGCAAAAGCAGTAGGAGAAGAAGACAAGAAAAAAATAATGGAAGCCATCAGACCAAAGCCCATGAGGTCCAACCAAAAACAGAAACTGAACTGAAAACCCCTCCTGCAACAGACAGAATGGGTGGGAGCTGTGTCCCCCAATGGAAAAGCCGAGAAAAATATTTTACAGGTGAGTTTCACAAAAAATATCCTTTTCTTACTTTTTTCCATTGGGGGACACAGACCATGGGACGTCCTAAAGCAGTCCATGGGGTGGGAAAGAATATTAGCACCGCCAGGAGGAACGTCCAACGGTCAAACAGGAACCACAGCCTGCAAAACCCTGCAGCCAAAGACAGCATCAGCCGAAGCCAGTGAATGCAGCTGATAAAACTTCGTAAAGGTATGTAAGGACGACCAGGTGGCCGCCTTACACAGCTGAGACGCAGAGGCACGATTGCGCCTTGCCCAGGAAGCCCCCACCGCCCTAGTGGAGTGAGCGGTAATCCGAGACGGGGGAACCCTACCACGAGCGCGATAAGCAGCGGAAATAGCCGAGCGGATCCATTGCGCCACAGTGACCTTGGAGGCCGCCAGACCCTTACGAGGTCCCTCGGGAATCACAAAGAGGGAATCTGAACGGCGGAAGGAAGCGGTAGCCGCGAGATACACCTTCAGGGCCGTACGACATCCAGGGAATGTAGAGCGCGTTCCTTGGGGTTTGCCGGAGAAGGGCAAAAGGAGGGCAGGACAAGATCCTCGTTAAGGTGGAAGGGAGAGACCACCTTGGGCAAAAAGGAGGGAACCAGATGGAGCACAACCTTATCCTGGTGAAAAAAAACAGAAAAGGCTCCTGGCAGGAAAGAGCGGCCAGCTCAGACACCCGTCTGATGGAAGTTATGGCCACAAGGAAGACCACTTTCCAGGTGAGACAAGTCAGGGAGACCTCTCTCAGAGGCTCGAAGGGGGCAGTCTGCAGAGCACGCAGGACAAAATTGAGATCCCAAGGAGGCAAAAGGGGAACATACGGAGGAACCGAATGTGCCACCTCCTGAAGAAAAGTCTTCACAGGACCCATAAGAGCAAGGGACCTCTGAAAAAAGACGGCCAGCACCGAAACCTGGCCTTTCAAGGAACTCAACGACAGTCCCATCTCAAGCCCGGACTGAAGAAACGACAGCACCATCGGGATGGAAAAACGAAGGGGAGGGAACCCAGAGTTCTCACAAAAAGTCAGGAAGGCCTTCCAGGTACAATAGTAAATCCGGGAGGAAGCCGGCTTCCTCGCACTGACCATGGTTCTAATCACAATCCGAGAACCCCCTCTTCTTCAGGATGGCGGTTTCAACAGCCACGCCGTTAAACAAAGAGACCGTAAATTCCGCTGGAAGAGTGGGCCCTGAGACAGTAGATCCTTTGTCGGGAAGAGGCCATGGGGCGTCCGCCAGCATCCGAGCCTTGTCTGAGAACCACGCGCGGTGAGGCCACTCTGGGGCGATGAGAACGGTCGGAATCCCTTCCGCCTCGATCTTGCGTAGAACCTTCGGTAGTAGAGGAAGTGGAGGGAAGACATAGAGGAGGCTGAAGTCCTGCCATGGAGACACCAGCGCGTCCACCCCGTACGCCTTCGGATCCCGGGCGCGAGCTAGGAACACCGGGAGCTTGTTGTTTAGCCTGGACGCCATTAAGTCCACATCCGGACGGCCCCATCTGTGGCAGATTTCTTCGAATACATCTGGATTCAGAGACCACTCGCCTGGATCCACCTTGTTGCAGCTTAGAAAGTCCGCTGTCCACTCCTGGAATGTAAACTGCTGACAACACCGGAACGTGCGACTCCGCCCAAGTCAGAATTCTAGTCACCTCCTGCATCACCATCCAGCTGCGGGTCCCGCCTTGATGGTTGATGTAAGCCACAACCGTGGCATTGTCCGAATGAATCCTCACCGGGAGGCCTGCAAGGAGAGGAGTCCAATGGGAGAGGGAGTGGAAAATCGCCCTCATCTCCAGAATGTTGATCGGAAGGCGAGATTCCGCCGCCGACCAAACCCCCTGAACCGTGCGAGACTGAAGAACGCCGCCACCAGAGAAGGAGCAGAGAGCAGCCACCCGGCGTGAGGAGCTTCTCAGCAGGCGGAGGAAGGAGCCGGAGCGAAGCGCTAGGCTCCGACCCCAGGACGCGTCAGAGGCGCGAAAAAGCGTGCGCTCCACTGCCTGCTATATGTAAAAACTGCCCCCAGCGCCGACCGCGGCGTAGCGGGGGTTAATGATGTGGACAGTACCCCCTGCAAAGATGGCGGCGGCCCCCGGAAGAAGCGGGGGCCCGCCGCTGGTGGGTGCAGATGGATGGTAGATAGCGGCGCCGATACAGACATGCCGCTCTGAACAGACATGCCGCTCTGAACAGACATGCCGCTCTGAACAGACATGCCGCTCTGAACAGACATGCCGCTCTGAACAGACATGCCGCTCTGAACAGACATGCCGCTCTGAACAGACATGCCGCATATGAGAAAAAAAGGGGAGCCGGTCCCAGCAGGGAAGATGCCCGTAGTAAAGTGCCTCCAGATGTGAGTCCTCCTGTCCCAGCACCCCAGACAGAAACACACAATTCCCCAGTTCACCCAGGCAGCCCATAGGTATCAGGGGGGGGCAGAGGGGAAGTCATACGGTACTTATCTGCTCCTGCAGTCTTCTCCCTCTGTCCGTACCAGCAGGGCTCACCTCTTCAGACATCTGACTCACCTGAGTTCAGTACTCTGGATGGAGGGCAGTAGCAGGTGACCCAGGAGCTGGTGGGATGCCGGAGCTAACAGGTCAAGCCCGGATCCACTTGCCTTCTTAGGGGATAATGGAGGCAGCCAGGCAGCGTCCAAATAACGGCGGCGGGCACTCCATGGGGGACCAGGAAGGCGCCATGCCGACCTGCGTCCCCATCTAGAAGATAATAACAAAAAGGAGTAGTCAAAAAGGAGTGTCATCCTCCTTCACCAGACACTAAGCAAAGACTGAGTTTCTCCTGGTGGAGTCGGGGGGTATAGCCCGAGGAGGAGGAGCTCTTTTGTATTTGCATAGTGTCCCTCCTACTAATACCTCTAAGCTATACCCATGGTCTGTGTCCCCCAATGGAAAAAAGTACGAGAAAAGTGGGATTTGGAAAATTTCAGAAAAATTTCAAAATTTGCTTCTAAACTTCAAAGCTATGCAACATCCCCAAAAAATAAAATATCATTCCCAAAATGATACAAACATGAAGTAGACATATGGGGAATGTAAAGTCATCACAATTTGTGGGGGTATTACTATGTATTACAAAAGTAGAGAAACTGAAACTTTGAAATTTGCAAATTTTTCCAAATTTTGGTAAATTTTGTATTTTTTTATGCAAAAAAATTAACTTTTTTGACCCAATTTTAGCAGTGTCATGAAGTACAATATGTGATGAAAAAACAATCTCAGAACGGCTTGGGTAAGTCAAAGCGTTTTAAAGTTATCAGCACTTAAAGTGACACTGGTCAGATTTGCAAAAAATGGCCAAGTCCTTAAGGTGTTAAGGAAGGTGAGAGGCACCCAAATGTCATGTCAGACCATTCAAAACCGTTTTTCATCAGCATGGTCTGCGTGCTAGACGACCTGTGAAGGTACCTGACCACACTACCAGGCACAGGAGTCATCGTCTTGCATGGGCCAGGGAGCATCTATGCTGGACGAGGGACCAGTGGGCCTCAGTGCCGTTCACTGATTAAGTCAATTCACACTGAGCAGAAATGATGGCCGCCAAGGATGTTGGCGACGTCAAGGAGAGCACTACGCATCCGCCACTGTTGTCACCAGACGAGCCTTTGCTGGTGGTGGGGTTACAATGTGGGCAAGTGTGTCTTGTCAATAGAGAACTGCCCTACACTTTGTGAATGGTACAGTGACAAGCCCATACTACTTAAATAACATTCATCCAGTCATTGTGCCTCTGCATAAACAAAACAGGCCTAATTTCATCTTCATGGACAATGCGCCAGCTCATAGAGGTTGCATCATTAGGGAATGGCTGCTGGAGACTGGGGTACTTCAAATTGAGTGGCCTGCACTTTCTCCAGACCTGAATCCCATCGTAAACCTATGAGATCAGCTTAGTCGGTTGTCGAGGCTCATAACTCTGTACCCCAGAATCTCAATGACCTGAAGGCCGCCCTTCAAGAAGAGTGGGATGCTGTGCCTCAGCAGACAATAAGTCAACTTGTGAACAGCATGAGACATCGTTGTCAAGCTCTAATTGATTCTCAAGGCCATATGACAAGTTATTGAGACATTGACATTCTTTGTGGGGGTATACCCACTACTGGTGTTGGCTTTTGTTTCAATAAATTGTTTGAGATGAGGAAATCACCATTGCATGCTACTACTTAAATGCTCTACTTTCATGATATAATATCACTGTAGCGCGATCTTTGTACGTTTTCCATAAATGTCTATCTGAAAGTCAGCATATATGTCAGATCCAGTGAAAGGAACAGAGTGCTGGAAATAACAACGCAGATGTGAACCTGGCCTTAATGATTCACACCTAGTTTTGGTTGAACGCGTAAAGGCAACCCAAATTTAGTTTGCAACAGAGGACCACATTATTAGCTGAGAACAGGAATTGCATACAATACCAACACCTAGATATAGCTACAGTGGGGGAAATAATTATTTGACCCCTCACTGATTTTGTAAGTTTGTCCAATGACAAAGAAATGAAAAGTCTCAGAACAGTATCATTTCAATGGTAGGTTTATTGTAACAGTGGCAGATAGCACATCAAAAGGAAAATCGAAAAAATAACTTTAAATAAAAAATAGCAACTGATTTGCATTTCATTGAGTGAAATAAGTATTTGAACCCCTACCAACCATTAAGAGTTCTGGCTCCCACAGAGTGGTTAGACACTTCTACTCAATTAGTTACCCTCATTAAGGACACCTGTCTTAACTAGTCACCTGTATAAAAGACACCTGTCCACAGAATCAATCAATCAAGCAGACTCCAAACTCTCCAACATGGGAAAGACCAAAGAGCTGTCCAAGGATGTCAGAGACAAAATTGTAGACCTGCACAAGGCTGGAATGGGCTACAAAACCATTAGCAAGAAGCTGGGAGAGAAGGTGACAACTGTTGGTGCGATTGTTCGAAAATGGAAGGAGCACAAAATGACCATCAATCGACCTCGCTCTGGGGCTCCACGCAAGATCTCACCTCGTGGGGTGTCAATGGTTCTGAGAAAGGTGAAAAAGCATCCTAGAACTACACGGGAGGAGTTAGTTAATGACCTCAAATTAGCAGGGACCACAGTCACCAAGAAAACCATTGGAAACACATTACACCGCAATGGATTAAAATCCTGCAGGGCTCGCAAGGTCCCCCTGCTCAGGAAGGCACATGTGCAGGCCCGTCTGAAGTTTGCCAATGAACACCTGAATGATTCAGAGAGTGACTGGGAGAAGGTGCTGTGGTCTGATGAGACCAAAATAGAGCTCTTTGGCATTAACTCAACTCGCTGTGTTTGGAGGAAGAAAAATGCTGCCTATGACCCCCAAAACACCGTCCCCACCGTCAAGCATGGGGGTGGAAACATTTTGCTTTGGGGGTGTTTTTCTGCTAAGGGCACAGGACAACTTATTCGCATAAACGGGAAAATGGACGGAGCCATGTATCGTGAAATCCTGAGCGACAACCTCCTTCCCTCTGCCAGGAAACTGAAAATGGGTCGTGGATGGGTGTTCCAGCACGACAATGACCCAAAACATACAGCAAAGGCAACAAAGGAGTGGCTCAAGAAGAAGCACATTAAGGTCATGGAGTGGCCTAGTCAGTCTCCGGACCTTAATCCAATCGAAAACCTATGGAGGGAGCTCAAGCTCAGAGTTGCACAGAGACAGCCTCGAAACCTTAGGGATTTAGAGATGATCTGCAAAGAGGAGTGGACCAACATTCCTCCTAAAATGTGTGCAAACTTGGTCATCAATTACAAGAAACGTTTGACCTCTGTGCTTGCAAACAAGGGTTTTTCCACCAAGTATTAAGTCTTTTTTTGTTAGAGGGTTCAAATACTTATTTCACTCAATGAAATGCAAATCAGTTGCTATCTTTTATTTAAAGTTATTTTTTCGATTTTCCTTTTGATGTGCTATCTGCCACTGTTACAATAAACCTACCATTGAAATGATACTGTTCTGAGACTTTTCATTTCTTTGTCATTGGACAAACTTACAAAATCAGTGAGGGGTCAAATAATTATTTCCCCCACTGTATATAAATCAGCATAGAACAGCTTATCTAAGGAGCAATATGCATGGACTCAGCACTGTTTGGGTTTGGAAAAGGTTTTGAGGCAGATTCTTCTGCAGGTTTTTTCATTCAAAGCCAGGAGTGTATTTAAAAGAAAATCGGAAATATAAAGGAAGGTCATACTTCTTCCTGCTGGATCTATTTCTGGCTTTGGCTGAAAAACCTGCAGGAAAATCTGCCTCAACACCTACCATAAACATTCACTATTTTAGCAGCACTCACGTTATCTTACTTGAAGGCATGTGATCTTTCATAAAATATTTTTCTAGAAGTGTACATAATCAGTTTCATAATTTTTTTTTTACTGTATAACGTATTGTAGAAAAGGGTTGAGAACTGTACTTCAGTCTGAGAACTGGCACATTCATTACCTGCAAATAAGAATCTTGACAGGATAAAAACTCAGGTTTCTTCAGTATGGACTCTGTTGTCAGAACAAGTTCATTTTTACTTAAGGCTGGTTCATCTGAGCAGGGAAACACTGCCTATGAAATGAAACAGGTTGCTATCAATTTAACAGTATGAGAAAGAGTAAGCATTCTAAACACCCCAATTTAACTGAATACAACTGGAAAGTACAATTTGTTAAAAGGGTTACACCACATCCACAGGATAGCAGATAAATATCTCTGATTACTGTGTCCCCTATCGGCAACTCCCACTGATCCATCTCAATGCATAGCAGAGTAAGGAGAACTTTAAATGCAGTAGTTGTCACTCATGCCCTCTGTGACTACAGCAATGTCTATATGACTGATTGAGACAGCCAAGTGCTGTATGCATCGGTTTCAATCTGTTCAGTGGACTTTGAATGGAGTGTTATTGTTCTTTCTCATCCACCACTCCATTTAAAGTTCTTCTCACTGGCGGGCAATAAGGAAGGAATCAAGAGCACCTTTTGAGGGCTCATGTAGATAGAAGAAAACAGCGGCACTCACCAATATTCTTTCTGCATTTTTTTTTTGTTCTTTTTCTGTGCTGTACACGCATCCACCATGTTTTAATGGAACAATAAAAGCTGCAGAAAGAATATTGGTGAGTGCCGCTGTTTTCTTCTATCTACATGATGTTGATTCAAGAGCTGAAGCTGTGAGTCAGCTGAGCACCGCCAGAGATCACAAACAAATGAACACAGGAGTAGTCCACATATGTATATGGTCCACTCTGAGCAGTGCCGGCCGCCTCTCTACATATTTACCTTTTGAGGAATCTGTGAGGTTCCCAGTTGTTAGTCTCCCACTGGTCAGACATTTACCATCTATCCTGTGGATAGGTGATAAATGTGATTTCTGAGACATTGCCTTTAAACTTAAAGACTCATTTATTGCTCAAATGCACCTAAAATGAAAACTGAAGCAAGTACTAAACAGTTTTAAATATCTTAAACCTTTGTCTACAGCTCTTAGCCAGTCTTGTTTGCAGTCTCATTCCATCACCATGTACATGGGAGATAGATAAAAAACAGGCCTCGTTCACATTTCAGTTTTTTCACTGACGTCTGCTGTCTGCATTTTACACAGATAGCACACAAAAGCACACAGACATGCAGTACTTTGGTCCATGTGGGGCCCAAACACACCAAATGAAGTCTATGGGTCCGTGAAAAATCACTGACAACACTGATGGTATCCATGTTTGGTCCTTTTTGCACTGACAACTGGTAGATGTTCTAGAAATTAAATTTTCAGCCGAGCATTGTCTGTGGAATACGGATGACACACTGAGGGCAAATAATGGACACACTGATAAAACGCAGACGAGTTTTCCACAGACTTCAGAAAAGGAAATGTGAAAGGGGCCTTAGGATATTTTTAGTCAAAAATATTTGCAAAGTAAGTGGTGCACTTCACTAGCAGGAAAAGAATGTGACAAATTTCTCTCACCTTTACATTGTCTAAGACTCTTTTGAATTCAAGAGGTTCATCCTTTCCTTCCATAGCTGCAGGATCCAACCCATCTCCTCCATATATAAACTGAATAATATCACCAGTGGAGCTGCGGACTGTCAAGTCATACTGAGAGCAGAGGTCTTCAAGAGATTTTACAAGACGTCTCTGAAAATTAGAAATCAATAATGTTTTATCAGGTTCTCTTGATATTTAGACTAGACCACCACCTGCAGTTTTTTTCCTGGCAGTTTTTCAGCCAAAGACAGGAATAGATAATTATAAGTCTTTCATCTATTCTCTTCTCATCCACTTCAGACTTTGGCTCAAAAACTGTAGGTGTGATTCTAGTCTTAAGGTCACAGATTTTACTTGGATTGATCAAATTTTAAAATAGTTATAAAACAGTAATCCCATAATATTTTTAATAAGAATGTTATAAATCTATTAAAAAGGTTTTAAAAACTCAGCAAAATACTAGTATAACAAACATTTTATTGTGAACACATTACTGCTTAGATTTGGAATCACAATCAAAGGTGTCCACAAGGTGGCAGAAAGAACCATAGGAGAGGTGACCTTGCCAGCCATAGTTCTATCCTGAGAGCAACCTAAGGATGCTAAGGAGAAGTGGAAACTACGAGGAGGAATCCTTATGTCACTTATGGGACCTGTTTCTAGAGGTAGAGCGTGCCCTGTCATCAAGACTCCCTGAGAGGGACTGGAGCAACTGCAATCTAGGCAGGCAAGTACTCCAAACACTCAACCATGGATTGGGAGTGTCAGACAAGGTTACTTATGGCTTGGGAGAGGGAAGAGGCCCATTTAGTAGGAATCAACTCTGGGATGGAGAGGCCCAAGACATTCTGGGTTTAGGTGCAAGGCACTGGGAGCAGACAGGGTCAGGCTGTCTGAACAACAGGCATGAAGGCTAAAGAAAAAGTCTGAAGGAATAAAAGTCAGCAGAGGCCGCCAGATGCTGCATGCTAGAAAGAGGTGCTGCAGCTTCTGCAGGAATGATGAAAGGCTCTTCAGAGGTGCTACTGGAGACTATCACTAGGAGAGGCACAGAGGAATGGCAGCTGAGGAAGAAAGCAGAGAAAGCCCGCATTTGTAAAGGATTAGGAGGAAAGAAGACCCCTTACACGGACCCTTGGAGGGGAAGGCACCAAGGAAAAAGTCCAAGAAGAAATACAGCGGCAGAAAAAGGTGAGGCCTAGTTCAGGGAGAAGCCTGGGTCTCAAGTAGAAGGCACAGTTGGGAACAAGGTACCGCTGGTGGCCCAAGATCACGGAAAGTCTGGGACGGAGCAGAGCAGCAGAGAAAAGAGCAGGCCGGATTGGAAGGACCCCTGGTAGAAGCAACAATGAGGGGAAGAAATTTTTATTTAAATTGATCCTCCTACCACAGGATTAAACCTGCAGAGTAGGAGAAAAAAAAATAAAAAAATAAATAGCAGCAAGATCTGCAGAAAAAAAAGGCACGTCGTTTCTGCTTCCTACGGACACAGACCTAAACTGGTATAGCGCACCTGGGCAGAGCCACCCTTTTTTTTTCTAGTGCCAGCCTCCTAGTGGCAGCTGGGCATATAACCACGGTGCTATGTTTCCAAACATAATTCACAAGAAAATTATACAAGAGACATTGTAATTTATGTATACAACGCCGCACAACAAACATTTCTCGTGTAAAAAACCTCAGACAAAGATTTTTTTTATTTTTATAGCTGCTGAAATGCGGAGAGCCAAAAACAAAAAACATTGCTAGTCATTAAAAGGGGTTGGCAGACACTTGGTGGCAATCTAATGGGTCCAGGAGGGAATATACATTCTATTTGACTGCACACCATCACTTCTCACGAATTGACGTGATTTACTCCTCCACTGCTACCCTCATGCACCTTCTGTACTCAAGGCACGTGGTTAATGCATGGTCAGACCACGATGTGGTCCTTTCAGTTTTTAACTTTTCACCCAGGGTTGGGTGCACCCCATCGTTGGCACCTCACCAAGGCTCTTATCAGATCTCACTATTTATCCCAAAATACTTGACTTCTTTCTTTCGTGATAATACTTCTACTGATTCCTAACCCCACTGGGTTTGGTTGGCAAAAAGCATTTATATGGTGGTAGACTCAGCCATGGCCTCTGCAAATAAGAGGTAAAGGGGTCTAAGCTCAGGCTAAACTGGAAGACAAATTGGTGAAACTGGTATATGCTCACCAACAAGCATTTCGCTTCGCAATCTGAGCTACCAAATTGTAACTGGACGCCTTACTCTCTTATAGAACAGAAATATTGGATTACATTTACCAGTAATCTGTTTTCTTTGAGCCTATGACGGCACCCCTGGAGATACTGCCTCCACCTCCTCAGGAGATGAAGCCAGAACCGCCTTTTAAAAGAGGTACCATCCCCCTCTACCTTCTGTCCTTTTTCAAGAACTAAGAAACATAACATCTTAATAACCTAAACATTATGTATTTGATTTTTTATTTTATTCTTTTAATTTATTTTTTGGGGGAAGGGAATTAATCGAGTGCTGTCTTAGGCTCAAAGAAAACCGATTACCGGTAAGTGTAATCCAATATTTCTCTTTCTCCTATGACAGCACCCCTGGAGAATAGGCAAGATACGCTATCTAGGGTGGGACAACAGCATGAAGCTCTTACAGCCAAAGGTAAGGCCCTCATCAGAAGGTATCTGAAGTCTACAGTGCCTAAAAAAATAAAATAAAATAAAATAAAAAGTATGTGAAGATCTCTAGGTGCCCACTCTACAAATCTGCTCTATGGAAGCTGAAGCTCTCTGCCCAAGAAGTGGAGACCGATCCAGTAGAGTGAAGGCAGAACAACCCCCCATAGAAGAGTAAGCTAAGGAGATAGCCTGCGTAATCCACCTAGAAATAGTCTGAGAAGAAGCCGGAGATCCATTCTTCGCTCCCTGAAACAAGGGAGACGTGAGGAGGACCTCCAAGGCTTAGTGACCTGTATATATTGCATAATACACCTAACATATAAACCATGGAATTCAGATTCCTTCTTATTTTTAGGAGAGGCACAGAAGGAAGGTAACACTTTCTTGTGAACGTTGAAAATGGGAAGAAACCTTTGGTAAAAAAGAAGGATCGGGAGAAATCACCACCTGATCCTCCCACATTATCAGGGAGGGTCAATGGAGAGCGCAGAGATCTCACTCACCCTCCTAGCAGAGGTAATGGCCAGAAGGAACGCAATTTTAAGGGAGAGCATTTTTGGGGAGAACTTGAGGCTCAAAAGGATCAGAAGTGAGAGCCGAGAGGACCAAATTTAAATCCCAGGGGGGAACCCTACTTTTACAGACCAGGGACAACTTGGATACTGCTTAACTCAAGGATGTTCAGCTAACTGGGTCCAGACTTTGTGTGAGCCTCGTGTGCATTTCATTGTCTTAAGGTCACTGGGGGAGGGAAGAGTTAGGTTGCCAATAGTCTTTTTTTTTTTGTAAATTCTTTATTTAGGATTTTTTTCAATTTTTCAATTAAGACAAGACATGAATCAGATAATGATCAGGGTACATTAAGTAAAGGGAATAACCTCGCAATGGCAATTTGTTATGTCAAATACACATAATACCCAATGAGATATCACATAGACATATGTGGAATAGTTTGAAGAAACTGGAGCGGCAACAGGCGTATAAAGAAAAGGAGAGAGAGGGGAGGGGTATAATTAAGGAAAAAGGGAAAAGGGGCGGGAAGGAAGAAAGGGAAAGAAGGAAAGGGAAGGATAAACAACAGACCTCGTTCTCACGACTGGGATAAAAGAGACCTACATTCAGCGGAATCATAGAATTCCAACCAATGACTCCAAGTTTTAGTAAACATCTTCTCAGTATGTCTTATTGACGAGGTGAGGTCTTCCATTCTCATGGTCTCCTGGATTTTGTTGATCCACATGGCCACAGAGGGAACAGACGGTTGCCTCCAAAGGCATGGGATACAAGCTCTTGCGGCATTCACCAAATGCCTTTTCGGCGTCAGTTGATAGAAGTAATGTCGGGATCTTAGAGGATACAGCTTGGTATATCATATTTATTGCCCTTGTCATGTTATCACGAGCTTCTCTCAGAGGTAAGAATCCAGTTTGGTCTAGATGGATTAATTTTTGGAGATGAGGGAGAAGGCGGGTAGCAAGTATTTTAGAGAACAATTTTAGGTCCACGTTAATCAGTGAAATGGGAAGGTAACTTTGGCATTGAGAAAGGTCCTTCCCTTCCTTGGGGACTACCGTAATGTGTGCTCTAAGGGTATCATTGGGGAGAGTACGGGACACATCAAATGAGTTAAAGGCGGCTAAAAAATTGGTAAATAAAATGTCCCCAAATTGTTTATAGTAGGGTAGCGTGAGTCCATCTGGACCAGGAGCCTTCCCAGTTTGAGAATCTTTAATAGCAGCCTGTAACTCAGATAGTGATATGGGTGACTAATAATGAGGCCGCCTCAGGAGGGAGAGACGGGAAGCCAGCAGACTCAAGATAAGACCTCATAGAGGGCATTGATCCATGGGCATTGGACTGATGGGCGTCCCCTAAGTTATATAGTGTGTGATAGTAGGATCTGAACGCCTCTGTTATATCCCGCGGGAGGGAGGTCTTAGAATCGGAGAGGGTAGATACGTGCGGAACATAAGAGAATAGCCTAGTTTTCCGTAGAGCCTGAGCCAGGGTTCTGCCTGGTTTATTCCCATGTTCATAGTAGTGTCTACGGCATTTGGTTAAGGATGCCTTTGCTTTTGAGAGGCAAAGTGAACGAACCTGATCATGGAGCTGGGCAAGCTCTGCTCCCAGCTGCGAGTCCAGGGTCTGTTTGTGTTGTTGATCTAACACGTGAATGCGCGACAAAAGGGAAGTTATTTTTGCGGCTCTCTTTTCAAATGGGACCCTAGTTTTATAAAGGAGCCTCGGATAAAGCATTTATGGGCTTCCCAAATAGTAAGGGGGTCACTATCTGTAGTCACGTTAGTCACAAAATATTCAGTCAGGTCCTTCCGGATTACAGAGGAGACCTGTAGGTCATGTAGGATTGATTCATTTAGTTGCCAATGCCAGGCCCTGTTTTGGTGGGTCGGGAAAGAGAGCGAAATGGAGATTAGGGCGTGGTCAGAGAAAGCTATTTGATCGATCTCCGCCCTTGTAAGAAGGTCTAGTCTAGCATGATTCAGGAGGAAAAGATCCAGTCTGGAGTAGGAATTGTGTGGGTGTGAGAAGAACGTGTAATCTCGGGATGTCGGGTTTAAGACGCGCCATGTGTCCACAAGTTGTTGAGAGAAAAGGAGCTCTTTAAGCTTGGAAATGGTTGAGTGAGGGTAAGAAACCTGACCCTTGGAGGAGTCCAGACGAGGGTCCAGAACAATGTTAAAGTCACCCCCCAGAAATAGTCTTTTCTTAAGGAAACACCCCTTTTGTGATGTCATGTCTGCTATTTAAGTCAATGTAACTTGAATAAAGCTCTCTTGTGCAGGGGGATGAGAAGATCTTTTCATGAAACCAACTTGTGTGTCTGGTCTCATTAGGAAAGCAGTATGGCGCGCTCATACTTATACTTCTAATTGATTTGGCACCACACAGAGAAGATGAGAATCGCATGAATTGCGATAACACATTTTTTCTTTAAAAAAATACTATTCAATGAATTTTTTTTTACAAATAATTAACACTCCACATATTTTGTAGTGGCCGCATCTGTAATGACCTTTATCTAACATGGTGAAACAAAAAATGGCAGAATTACTGGTTTTCGCTTATCCGCCACAAAAAATAAATAAAAAAATGGACTGAAAAGCGATCAAAATGTGATATGTACCTCAAAAGGTTACCAATGAAAACTTCTACTGCAAAAATTAAGCCCTCACACAGCTCGGTAGAAAAACTATTTTTATGGGTCTTGGGATGGAAGATGTAAAAACAAAAGTTTTATTGCATACTGACCTAAGTAAAGTTATGTTATTTCTGCCGCAAACAATGTTGCAAAAGTGACAACATACAAAGACAATAACAGTATTGCTAGTTTTTTTTCATTCCTAAGAAATGATTTAACTTAAAGGGTAACTAATTTTTTGTTATTTTATTTGCTAGTTTATTAGAGCTAGGCATGAATACATGTGTTAGTCTGTCAATGATTGTCAAAAGATCTGTAATCTCTTATATGTATAAAAATGAGTGTCTGTCTAGACGTCTGGACGTTCTTTATGTACGAATAAACGACTGGACCGAAATTTAGCAAACAGGTACATCAGGTGTCCAGGAAGGTTTTAGACCGGGTCTCGGCTCTCTAGGACATACCGATCCTGATATATTCCCAAAAAATGACCTGCATTAGTCAATAGAAGCCAGCAAGCCTTTCACCTAAATCCAAACTGCCATTTACACGGTCACATATCCCTTATTAGCCAATAGAAGCTCACAGGTCCTACTTCAGGTTGCCATACCAACTAATCACAGGTTTTAGCAGTTTGCAGGTCCTTAAATATTAAGTAATATGACGTCACAACTACACTGCTACATACATGGGGGGCAGGGGCCCCAATAAACGGGCGGCCACTGCAGAGGTCACTGTTAAAGGGGAGGGCACTGCGGAGGTCACTGCTATGGGGGAAATTTTTGATATCTTTTTATGACAAATAGATTTAATATACCCGTGCGAAGCCGAGTCCTTCTGCTAGTTACCTTACATAAACAGATTTCATTAATGTCCTCTGTCCCTTTCCACTGCTCCCTTAAAAGACAGTTGCTATGGCTTGTCAGCCTTCCCTTTAGTATAAACAGAAGACAGAGGGGCGGTCCTCCACACTGCATGCCTGCATTAGAGTGAGGAGCCATGTCTCAGTAATCAAATCTGATTGGCTAGCAGGGAGCTGCTGGCTACAGAAAGTGTGTATGGGAAGTGAGGGAAAGCAGTTTTGGCCTCAGAACTGGCAGAGGAGCCATCTTGAGAAGGTCTTCATATTGTAAATGTTTAAACAGCCATAACGAAGAGAAAAACCTCAAGGAAATCAATGGTATGTGAAGAAATTAAAGATTGCTTTATGCATTATGTGCTGCAGCAGTAACATGCTAAAATAGATTTTTGTGATGAAAACATGACACTAACTTTAAATTAGATTAAAGTGTAACAAAAAAATTATATGTACCCCAAATTGTGCATTAAAAACTACAACTTGACCTGCAAAAAGCAAGCCCTCATAGGGCTACATCGACAGAAAAATAAAAAAATCTATAGCTCTTGGAATAAGAACTATGAGTAAGACCACCTTCCAGTGGAAATGCATTGGTCCACGAGTCTTACAATCTACAAGGTATGGAGGAAGGACACAGTAGGAGAGGGTAATGCTGGTCATGGCAGTATAGCAGCATCACTGGTTGTAGGCTTGTCTGAAGAGGTGGGTTTTTTAGGTTTCTTTTGAATGTTTCCACTATAGGCAAGAGGTTGATATGTTGGGGTAGAGAACTCCAGAGTATGGGGGATGCACAGGAGAAATCTTGGAGTCGATTGTGGGAAGAGGTGACATGAGAGAAGCAGATCTTGTGAGGATCGGAGATTACGTGTGGGAATTTATCGGAAAAGTAGCGCAGAAATGTACGGAGGGGACAGGTTGTGGATGGCCTTATATGTATTTGTTAGTATGTTAAACAGAATTTTCTGGGCGACGGGGAGCCAGTGAAGGGATTTGCAGAGGGGAGAGGCAGAGGAGCAACAGGGTGAGAGGTGGATTAGTCAGAAAGCAGAGTTGAGGAAAGATTGGAGGGGTGCGAGAGTGCTAGATGGATGGCCACATAGGAGGATGTTACAGAAGTCTAGGCAGGAGATGAAGGCATGTACAAGCATTTTTGTAGACTCCTGGTTGAGGAATGTGTGGATGTGGGAGATATTTTTGAGTTGTAGGCGGTGGAAAGGGCTTGGATATGCTGTTTGAAGGACAGGACAGAATCCAAGGTTATTCCAAGGCAATGGACTTGGTTGACTGATAGGATAGGTCATTAATAGATTGGTGGGTGTCCGACTCCCAGCAACCCCACTGCTCAGTTGGGATGCAGTATTCATACAGAACCAGAGAGAATTTACCTGCATTTTTTTTCAGTGGTTAAGTAATTACCTCTGCTCGTCCAATTTACCTGAATGTGAAAAGCAGTTGCAATTACAGTACAGTGCACTGTTGCTATAATCTAGATGGCGTGCAGTTAAACACTATAGAGGATGCAGCACTCTCACGAACACTGTGACCCCTTCAAACAGCTAATCCCTGAGGTGCTGGTTGTTGGAACACTGGTGATCTGATACAGTTGATCTTTCAAGAGTATAGCTTATCAACATTTATACCACTGCACAATCCCTTTTAGGGCGCATTAGGCAAGTAGATAATTGGGGTACTTTCACACTAGCGTTATTCTTTTCCGGCATTGAGTTCCGTCCTAGGGGCTCAATACCGGAAAAGAACTGATCAGTTTTATCCCAATGCATTCTGAATGGAGAGCAATCCGTTCAGGATGCATCAGGATGTCTTTAGGGCTCTTTCACACTTGCGTTGTTCTGTTCCGGCATAGAGTTCCGTCGTCGGGGCTCTATGCCGGAAGAATCCTGATCAGGATTATGCCCATGCATTCTGAATGGAGAGAAATCCGTTCAGGATGCATCAGGATGTCTTCAGTTCCGGAACGGAATGTTTTTTGGCCGGAGAAAATACCGCAGCATGCTGCGCTTTTTGCTCCGGTCAAAAATCCTGAACACTTGCTGCAAGGCCGGATCCGGAATTAATGCCCATTGAAAGGCATTAATCCGGATCCGGCCTAAAGCTAAACGTCGTTTTGGCGCATTACCGGATCCGATGTTTAGCTTTTTCTGAATGGTTACCATGGCTGCCAGGACGCTAAAGTCCTGTTTGCCATGGTAAAAGGTAGTGGGGAGCGGGGGAGCAGTATACTTACCGTCCGTGCGGCTCCCGGGGCGCTCCAGAGTGACGTCAGGGCGCCCCACGCGCATGAGGCGCCCTGACGTCATTCTGGAGCGCCCCGGGAGCCGCACGGACGGTAAGTATACTGCTCCCCCGCTCCCCACTACTACTATGGCAACCAGGACTTTAATAGCGTCCTGGGTGCCATAGTAACACTGAACGCATTTTGAAGACGGATCCGTCTTCAAATGCTTTCAGTTCACTTGCGGTGTTACGGATCCGGCGGGCACTTCCGGCAAATGGAGTACACGACGAATCCGAACACCACAAGTGTGAAAGAGGCCTTAGTTCAGTCTTTTCGACTTTTCAGTACTGAGATCATACCGCAACATGCTACGGTTTTATCTCCGTCCAAAGTTCCGGAACTCTTGCCAGAATGCCGGATCCGGCATTTTTCCCCCATTGAAATGCATTAATGCCTGATCCGGCCCAGAGTGTTCCGGCAAAACAGATCCGGCATTGCGGTCTGCACATGCTCAGACCGCAAAAAATGTGAAAAAATTAATAAATGCCGGATCTGTTTTTCCAGACGACACTGGAGAGACGGATCCGACATTTCAATGCATTTGTCATACAGATCAGAATCCTGATCCGTCTGTCAAATGCCATCAGTTTGCATACGTTTTGACAGATCCGGCAGGCAGTTCCGGCGACGGAACTGCCTGCCGGAATCCTTTGCCACAAGTGTGAGAGTACCCTTACATAGGCGATTGACACAATTGCATTTAACAATTTAAAGCCGTTGACAAACATTTTCATGCAAAGATTGTGTACAAATTTGTTTGCCTGAGATCGTTTATTCGCTTAAAATCGAGGATGGTTCACTGTATGTGTCCACAGACATAAAACATGTCTGTTTTTACATCACTCCTTTACATTACCACAATTCAATAATTTATTTGTTCGCCTAAAACATTTTACAAGCATTGAATGAGCTTTTGTAGCACAACTGCTCACTCACTACATACATTTACAGTACACTATTACGGGATTTGTTAGTGTTCGTATTGAAACTATTACCCTCTTATCTATATGCGAGTTTAGGCTCCCCCAGGCACCACAGCCTGACTGCATCTTAACTCCTGACATGTGGTGCTAGTGTTCACAATTTCAAATGCTATTGCCACTAAACTTTGCCAAATCACAAGCTCTGTTAAAGAGCTTCAAATAAAAATGCTGGCAAAACATATTAAAGCACCAAATGAAGTGATAGATGTAGCACGAAATGAAATATTACATGTACACCACTACAGTATGTATGCCATACCTGCATATAACCAGTCTCTGCTGTTTTAACAGCTGTGTCTACCAGACCTTCACGTCCAGCCATGGTGTGGAAGAAGAATTCTGTTGGAGTCAGTCCAGAATAAAAGCTGTTCGCCACAAATCCCTTGGCTGCTGGTAGCTGTAAATATGTATTAAGAATGTAGTTTAACAATTCAATTTTGATGCAGAAAAATAAATAGATTTTTTTTTCCAAGTACTTCTAAAATGAGAATGCAGATATGTAATAAAACAGATGTAACCTATGGAGCAAACATGTTACCAAACTTCAAGCAACTTCATCTGTGTTCACATCTGCATCAGAGTCTCCATTACAGCTTTCATCATAATTAGCATGCAACACTATTAATTTCTGTCAAACCTACGGACTCTGACAACAGATCCAATACAGCATTTTGTGCTTCCATCAAAGACCGAAGACACTGTCAACACAGCCTAAATAAAGTCCAGGGGAGGAGTATGTCTCCTTATAATAGTCAAGGACCCTGACAATTTTTAGATCCTATTTTTAAAAGAAATCAAATACATAAATAAATCAAACATCAAAAGAAAGTACTTAACAATAAATTTGTAAACTCACCTTTGAATGTTTTTCAAAATGAGGAAGGGATCGGTTCTCAAAGCCATCAGGAACACGAAACCCACTGATAGCCTGCTGACCCACACAGGCAATCATCTGGGAGATGTTAATAAATGAACCTAAACAAAGTTAAATGATCAAATGTACTAGGACAAGACTCAAATGTTCCTCCTGTGTATGCTGCAAGTGATGATACAATTCAGCCAGATCATAGTATACCTTACTAGAAACCATTAAAAGGCTGGTGCCACAAACATCCCTTATGCACAGGAGAGGGGATATTTAATTGATTGCTGGGGGTCCGACTGCTGGGACCCCCAACGATCACGATAACAGGGGTCCGCAAGTGCTGCCGAACTGCCCAATGAGAAGGGAGCAGTGCTGTTCATGTGCGTCCTCAGCTCCATTTACTACTGTGGGACTACTGCGAGGGCTGTACTTGGCAATCCCATAGAAGTGAATGGAGCGGAGGGCGCACATGTGCAGCACCGCTCCTATCTCACTGGTCACTTCGGCAGCGCTTGTGGACCCCTATCCTGTGGAAACCGCTTGAATGATTGTGGTAACAAGTCCAATTGATGACAACTTATGAAGTCATAGCAATCAAAGCTGGTTTTCATCTTTGACACATGACTTACCTTTGGAGCCACACAAAGCCATGATGAGGGGGCTGTTGCTCTTGTCCAGTTCTCTTAGACAGGCACTGCCAGCGTGGTCTCTGATCACTGACAGCTCACGCAAGATCAAGGCCTTGTGAGAAGATAACAGGATAGAGATAATGTTAGATGTATGTACAGTACAGACCAAAAGTTTGGACACACCTTCTCATTCAAAGAGTTTTCTTTATTTTCATGACTATGAAGGCATCAAAACTATGAATTAACACATGTGGAATTATATACATAAACAAGTGTGAAACAACTGAAAATATGTAATATTCTAGGTTCTTAAAAGTAGCCACCTTTTGCTTTGATTACTGCTTTGCACACTCTTGGCATTCTCTTGATGAGCTTCAAGAGGTAGTCCCCTGAAATGGTCTTCCAACAGTCTTGAAGGAGTTCCCAGAGGTGCTTAGCACTTGTTGGGCCTTTTGCCTTCACTCTGCGGTCCAGCTCACCCCAATCCATCTTGATTGGCTTCAGGTCCGGTGACTGTGGAGGCCAGGTCATCTGGCGCAGCACCCCATCACTCTCCTTCATGGTCAAATAGCCCTTACTTTCAAAGTTTTCCTAATTTTTCTTTACTTAGAATTGGTATTATGGCAAGAAAAAAGCAGCTTAGTAAAGAAAAACGAGTGGCCATCATTACTTTAAGAAATGAAGGTCAGTCAGTCAGCCGAAAAATTGGGAAAACTTTGAAAGTAAGGGCTATTTGACCATGAAGGAGAGTGATGGGGTGCTGCGCCAGATGACCTGGCTTCCAGAGTCACCGAACCTGAACCCAATCGAGATGGTTTGGGGTGAGCTGGACCGCAGAGTGAAGGCAAAAGGGCCAACAAGGGCTAAGCATCTCTGGGAACTCCTTCAAGACTGTTGGAAGACCATTTCAGGGGACTACCTCTTGAAGCTCATCAAGACAATGCCAAGAGTGTGCAAAGCAGTAATCAAAGCAAAAGGTGGCCACTTTGAAGAACCTAGAATATGACAAATTTTCAGTTGTTTCACACTTGTTTGTTATGTATATAATTCCACATGTGTTAATTCATAGTTTTGATGCCTTCAGTGTGAATCTACAATTTTTATACTCATGAAAATAAAGAAAACTCTTTGAATGAAAAGGTGTGTCCAAACTTTTGGTCTGTACTGTATATGTGTATATATATAGGACCAACCTCCAATGTCTCCTCTGCACTACACCCAGGTTGCTGTTGCAGCTTTCCAGTGTTTAAAGCTTCAATGTACTCATCACATTTCTTGTACCCAGCATCTAAAAGATCCTGTTTGGCCTTCAGTAGACCTTGTCCTGGAGTAACATCTCCAATGCCAATGGAGAAACCTCTGTTTGCTGAATCAGGGACAAGAATATGAAGTACATTTTTAAGACATTTTCTCACAAAGAACATTTATCACCTATCCACAGGATAGGAAAGAATACTTATAATCCCTGGGGTCGGACCACTGGAACTCCCACCAATCCCAAGGGTCCCTGACTCCTCTGTGTGACTGGAGTGGTGCACATACATGACTACCACATCTATTCATTTCTATGGGACTAAGAAATAGCTGAGTGCTGTCAATTCCTTTGAAGTGAATAGAGCAGAGGTCACACATATGCACTGCCGATACACAGGGGACACCTGTGCTTGGGATTCTGCGTGTTCCAGTGGTCAGAAAAACTCCTTTAAGGCTGGGATAGCACAATTATTACAATGCATGGGCAAAAGACAACAAATTAATCCTAACAGGATGCACAAATGTCATGGGAAACAGGTCCTTATGCTTACAGTACTAAAAGGTACTCAGCTGCATCAAATTAAATCCATTATTAACATTTAGACATTTTTTAAGTAACCTGTCCCAACACCAAGCCTGCCCCTTGTACAGTTCAACATTAAAGGGGTTGTCCGGGTTCAGAGCAGAGTCCAGACATACCCCAGTTTTTCACAGACAGGCCCTCTGATATAAGCATTGGAGCGATGCTCTCCCTTGCCCTGCGCGAGATTGTGCAGGCCAAGGTTTTTTCTTGTTTATATTTTCACACTGCTAGGCAGTGGCTTCCGCCCAGCAGTGTATTCGGTGAGGTCACCGGTTCAGATGGGCAGGCTTTAGCGCAGTCCCTGTGGAGAGCCCAATAAGTCATCTTAAAAAGCCTTTACCCTTGGCGATTCAGAGCAGGGCAAAGGAGAGCATCAGAGCATGAAATGCTCCAACGCTCATATCAGGGGGCTGCCTGGGTGAAAAACTCGATTTTTGTACTTAACGTAAAATCAGTTTCTCTTCCGTTCATTGGGGACACAGGCTTGACCATAAGTATAGCTGTTGCCGCTAGGAGGCAGACACTAAGCACACAGTGTAAGCTTCTCCCCTTCAGCTATACCCTTCCTACAGAGACTAAGCTAAATTAGTTAGTGCAAGAGCAGTAGGAGAAGAAACAAACAAACAAAAAAAAAAAAACACTATGTACAAACCCAGAACCACACAGGCCCAAAAAGGCCCCTAAACAAAAGAATGGGTGGGAGATGTGTCCCCCAATGAACGGAAGAGAAACAGATTTTACAGTAAGTACAAAAATCTAGTATTGTCATCCGTATCATTGGGGGACACAGGCTTGACCATGGGATGCTACAGAGCAGTCCCCAAGAGAACCCCCGTGAGAGAACCCCTGTCTGCAAAACTCAACGCTCCAGAGAAGAGTCAGCAGACGCAAAAGTGTGCACCCTATAAAACTTGAAAAAAGTATGCAAAGACGACCAGGTAGCCACCTTGCACACCTGGAGCACCGAAGCCCCATGATGCACCGCCCACGAGGCCCCCACTGCCCGAACCAAATGAGCAGTCACCCGGAATGGTGGGGCCCAGCCATTAACGCGGTACGCTTCCACAATGGCCAAACTAATCCATCGGGAAACGGAAGTCTTCGATGCTGCCAGCCCTCGTCTCAGCCCCTCTGGAATCACAAACAGGGAATCAGTCTGCCGGAAAGAATATGTCTGGGACAGATGGATGTGAACAGCTCGTACCAAATCCAGGTTATGGAACGACTGCTCCCGAGGATGAGACAGGCCTGGACAAAAAGGGAGAATCTCCTCATTCAAATGGAATGCCGACACCACCTTTGAAAGGACGGACTTCCCCGGGCGAAAGACCACCTTATCCTGATGGAGGGTCAGGAAAGGCGACCGACATGAAAGAGCCGCGAGTTCAAATACCCTGCGGAAGGACATGACTGCCCCAAAAACGGCACCTTGCAAGACAGGAAGCGAAGCGACACCTGCTGCAAAGTTTCAAACGAATAAGACTGGCTCGAAAGACCTGCGTGTGAAGAGCCAGCTCCTGGCTGAGGAATTATGCAATACAGTTGTCGATGCCGGGGATGTGAACTGCCGATTGTGGCGGAACATGTTTCTCCGCCAAGTTAAGAATCAGCACCGTCTCAGTCATGGCTGCCGGGCGCCGCCCTAGTGATTGAAGTAATCCACCGCCATGGAGTTGTCGGACTGAACCCGAACCGGACAACCCCTGAGATGATCGGCCCAATGCCGCAGAGAGCCGAATTGCCCTCAACTCCAGAACATTGATTGGAAGGGAGCGTTCTTCTCCTGACCATACTCCTTGAACAGAGAGATTTTCCAACATCCCCCCCTAACCCTTGAGGCTTGCGTCCGTTGTTAACACCTTCCAACGGAGAGGAACAAACGAGCAGCCAGACGTCAACATCAGAAAGACCAACCACCATCTGAGGGCCCGGCAAACTGGGGCAAGGAGACGCATGCGCCGATCCAAGGAGGCTGGGGAGCGGTCCCAGCTGGACAGAATGGCTCGCTGAAGCGCTCTGGTATGAAATGGAGCATAGGGAACTGCTTCGAAGGCAGAGACCATGTGCCCCAGAGCCCGCATGCAGCGATGAATGGGAACCGGAGCTGGCCGCAACAAGGGGGGGAAACTGCAGACAGAGCGGATAGCTTCTCAGGAGGCAACACCTTGGCCTGAAATGTGTCAAACACCATGTCCAGATAAGTCAACCGCCTAGATGGATAAAGACAAGACTTCTGTCTGTTCAAGATCCATCCGAAGCGCTCCAGGGTGTCCAAAACTATGCTCAGGCTGTCCGCCATCACCCGGAATGACAGCCCCTTCACCAGGATGTCGTCTAAGTAAGGGATCGCTACGATCCACCTGGCATGTAGCAGGGCCATGACTGCCTCCAGAACCTTCGTAAAGCCCCGGGGAGCTGTGGCCAGGCCAAATGGGAGGGCTACAAACTGGATGTGAAATGGACCCACTGCGAACTGCAGAAATCTCTGATGACTGACACAGATGGGTATATAAAGATAAGCAAAAGATAAGCATCCTTGATGCCCATCGAGGACATGTACTCCCCCGGTTCCATGGACGCAATGACCGACCTCAGGGACTCCATCCGGAAGCTGTGGATGCGAATGAAAGGGTTGGACTTTTTGTGGTCCGGAACGGGACGGTCCAATCTTTTTTTGAAATCAAAGATTAGAGCAAAACACCTGAAAATGGCAAAACCCCTGCTGCAGCAGCGAGCAAATGGCCTGAAAAAATCTGCGGCTGAGGGAGAGGTCGGAGGAGACTGAAAAAAACGAGACTGAGGGGAGGACTGAATTCCAGCTTATAGCCCTCTGCAATTACCTCCCTCACCCACGCGTCCGAGACATGAGCCAGCCAGAAATGCCGGAACAAATGAATCCGGTTGCCCACCTGAACGGAGGGCGCCGGAAGCCGCCAGTCATGCAGCAAAGTTCTTATGATTAAAGGACTTGGAGCCCTGTTGACGGGAACGCCAGGAAGGGCAAGGCTTGAAGGAAGGTTTGCGTTTTTGATCCGTGGCTAACTTGTCGGACGCCCCCTTTTTTCTTTAACCTACTAGACCACCCCCTGTTCTGTGGTAAATGCGTGCTCTTACCGCCTGTAGCGTCCGAAATTATCTCGTCCAGGCGTTTACCAAAAAGTCTGCTGCGGGTAAAAGGGGAGTGCCGTCAGGGTCCGCTTTGAAGCATTATCTGCCGCTCAGAAGGAGAGCCATAGGGTACAGGGAATAGCCACCAACGGAGCTGACAAGCCATAAGCCTGGACGCGTCCAAAGATGCTTCACAAATATACGCACTGGCATGAGAGATCTGCAGCTTCTTAACTCTGATATCAGAGAAAGAAGCCCCATCTGCCACTGGCAAGGTAGTATGCTTAGCCAAGTGGGAAACTAGCGGGTCCACTATAGGTGAGGACGACCATTTTTTTGTTAAATCCTCCGGAAAAGGATAAAGGACATTCAAATGTTTTGGCAAGGTAAAATGTCTATCAGGAAAATTCCACTCCTTGGAAAGAGGAACCAAATTCCTGGTGGTTGGGGAAACACTTGTGCGAGCGTCGGGACCTTCTAAAGGAAAAACCCGAGCTGGCAGACGACGTTGCGGGATCCTCAACCTGCAACGTCTCGATAACCGCCGTAATAAGATTGTCCACCATGGAGGACAGTTTGGACGACTGACCCTCCGGCGAGACAACATTCTCATCTGACCCCCCCCTCCCTCCTCAGAACATGCCTCTTCCACAGAGGACACGTCGGAGTGAGACTCTCTAGCAGGAGGAGCAGAGACCGTGGAAATTGGAGACAGACACCCTTTTGGGGGAGGATGTTCTGGCCCGTTTTGCGGGACAGCCGTGATGGGCATGCGCCCAGAGGACTGTCTTGCCGACAAACACCCCAATATTTCCACAATGGCCTGGTTGGTATTGGAGACATCCTGAACCACCCTAGACAGGGAACGCGCCCATTCCGGTTCTACCATAGGCTGGCTCAGACATAATGACAACCCTGATGCCTAAGCGAGGAAGAGGAGGTTAGGTCCTGCAAGAAGGGACAAACAGCACCCAGCCTGTGTCCCTCCAAGCAGCAAGACCAGCTCGCCAGCGTCCCGCCAGGTGCTTCAAACCCCGAAAGTGGGTTGGGGGGCTGTTGGCATGGGGGCGAGTAGAACACAAGCCCCACCCCCAAAAATGACAGCCCTCCATCTCTGACATTCTTTCCCCTCTTTCCCATCCGCTCGCCGACATGCACACCCCGCACATAAGTCGGGGGCCCGGCACGGAGTCGACGCGCTGCCAGGAAGCAGCAATGTTTCTTAGCCCCCTCTTCGACATGCGCATTTCAGCGGCCAAATGGAGCAAAAACACAGGTGCAAATACCGCTGAGGACGCAGCCAGCTGGGGAACGACTACAGAGCCCCACATGCTGGCACTGGAAAACGGACAGCCCAGGTGCAAGTATCCCCTTGGGAGACTTCCTGGAGGGACACAGCCTCATGGAGACCAGGTAACTTGAGGATGGGGGAACAGAAAGGGGGAGCACTTAGTTTAATTTTTATTTTATTTTTTTACACTCACCTGTCCGGCATCTTCTTCCCCTCCCCGGCTCCAGCTGGATCACCACCTTCGGTGTGCGGCCCCTTAGGGAGGGACGCTACACCGGGACAGAGGAGACTTGCGGTGGACAGCAGTGGTGATCCGAATGCTGGCAGGATACAGGGGTTTTGTGGGAACCTCTGGACCTCCTTTGCTTCTGGAGAATGGAAAGAAGCAGGGGGCTTTGGGGACTCCCTGGTCTCCCGGGTGGGAGTGCAAGGAATTTTAAGGACTGCCTGAAACCCCTGCTAGAAAAAATAAAATAAAAAAGGGGGAAAATAAATAAATAAATGAACAAAAAACCAGCAGACCTGCAACACAGGGAGGTCTGCCTCCTACAGAAACTAAGCTAAAACTGATTTAGCTTAGTCCCTGTAGGAAGGGTATAGCTGAAGGGGAGGAGCTTACACTTTGTGCGCTTAGTGTCCGCTTCCTAGTGGCAACAGCTATACCCATGGTCAATCCTGTGTCCCCCAATGATACGGATGAGAAATGTGTGTAAGTCCGGGTTCAGCTCTGAACCAAGACATCCCTTTTAAAAAGGGGAACCATATATTGTATAATAACAAAGCAGGGTTTTTTTTATTCACCAATTAGATAACTGTTAAAAAGACTAGTTTACATGCCGCTGTCACAGATTGCACTTACACAAGTATACCGGTGCCAGTCTTGCCAGGCGTGACATAGAATCAGCAGCCTCAACTTGCCCCCAGTCTCTCAGAAGGATATAGAAAATGTTATTCTTCGAGCCAGAACCCAAAGTTCCCTTGTCCATGGTACCACTCATCAGGTCACTGTTCTGAATTGTAACATCTATGGAAACAGTCATACAACATGGAAAGTAAACAATTTAAAGGGGTTCTGCACTTTGTTTAAACTGATGATCTAGCCTCTGATCAGCGGGGGTCCGACACCCGGGACCCCTGCCGATCAGCTGTTTGAGAAGGCAGCGGCGCTCCAGCAGAGCCTAGGCCTTCTCACTGTTTACTGCTGGCCGAGTGACGTCACGACTTGTATCAAGTGGCCTCGGCGGGGCTAAGCTCCATTCAAAGGAACTGAGCTTAGCCGCGCCCAGGACAGTGATACTAGTCGTGACGTCACTGGGCCTGCAGTAAACAGTGAGAAGGCCGCTGCGCTGCTGGAGCGCCGCTGCCTTCTCAAACAGCTGATCGGCGGGGGTCCCGGGTGTCGGACCCCCACCGATCAGATGCTGATGATCTATCCAGAGGATAGATCATCAGTTTAAACAAAGTGCAGAACCCCTTTAACTTTTAGTCAGAAGTTTCTTTGACATTTGGTCACAGGTTATTTAAAAAGAATTGGGTTAAAACAAACACTTTCTACATGAATTTGAACACAAATTAACCCCTTCTATCCAAGGCCAGTTCTCACCTTCCAGCACACATCAATTTTTGTAAAACTGACATGTCACTTTATGTAGTAACCCTGGAATGGTTTTACTTATCTAACCGATTCGGAGATTATTTTCTGGTGACACACTGTACTTCATGTTAGCAGTAAATGCCCTATTTTACAAACTACACCCCACAAATTATTCAAAACTGATGTTATAAACTTAGTTAACCCTTGAGGTGTTCCACAAGAATTAAAGAAAAAAAAGGTGAAATTTCAAAATTTCATTTTTTTAATGTTATTCAATTTTTTCTTGCAACACAACAAGTGTTAACAAAATAAACATCAATATGTATTATGCCTCATTCACACATCTGTGTTCTGGTCAGTGATTTTGAGCCAAAAACAGGTGCGGCTCTAGAAACGTAGAATGTGTCGGCAGATAAGAACCATTTGGCCCATCTAGTCTGCCCAATATACTGAGTACTATGGATAGCCCCTGGCCCTATCTTATATGAAGGATGGCCTTATGCC
Source organism: Bufo bufo (assembly GCF_905171765.1). Lineage (NCBI taxonomy): Eukaryota > Metazoa > Chordata > Amphibia > Anura > Bufonidae > Bufo > Bufo bufo. Next base: position 213,193,634 of record NC_053394.1, read on the forward strand.
TATCCCATGCATGCTTAAAGGGAACCTGTCACCTGGATTTAGTGCATAGAGCTGGGGACATGGGCTGCTAGATGGCCACTAGCTCATCTGCAATACCCAGTCCCCACAGTTCTCTGCGCTTTTATTGTGTTAAACAGTTTTGATCCATATGCAAATGACCTGATATGAGTCCTGTATCCGGAGAGGAGTCCAGCGGAAAGGAGCCCAACATCGCCCCGCGTCCTCCGAATCTCCTCCTTGCTGGCTGACGTCACAGAGCTGGAGCGCCGAGATCTCGCGATGCGCAAGCTAGCGCATGCGCAGTGTCGGCATCATGTTCATTCCCGGTACTGGCATCAGCACAGGGAACGAACTACGCATGCGCTAGCTCGCGATGCGCGAGATTTCAGCGGTTTTGGCTCACAATCACTGAGGGAAATCACTGACCAAAACAGACGTGTAAATGAGGCTTTAAGTCTCATTCACACGTCAGTGTTTCACGGACGGAGAACACGTACAGCACATGTCGCTATTCATTTTAAATAAGTGTACTCACACATCAGTGTTTTAGCATGGTCCGTGGGTCAGGTTTTTTTTTTAGCATGGATGCATGCTCTATTTTGTCTGTGTTCACGGATCCATCACACCCATTATAGTCTGAGTCCGTGAAAATTAAGAAGAGATTCTTTGAAAAAAAATTCTTCAGCTGTTCTGTGTCAGTGAAACACGGATGCAACACAGACAGCAAAAGACAGACACACTAACCCAACACGGATAGCTTCACGAATGCATCACTGACCACCTGCTCACGGATTTGAGCACGGACATGGAAACATGTGAATGAGGCTTTACTCCGATACTGCAGTTTACAGAAACATCCCATGTGTGGCTGTAAACTGCTCTATGGGCTCATGGCAGTGTTCACAAACCATATGGTTTTTGGAGGAGAAATTTTGCTTAAATGGTTTTTGGAGGAGAAATTTTGCTTAAATGTTTTTTGGGTGCCATGTTGTATTTTAAGAGACCTGAGGTACCATTACAGTGGAAACTCCCAAAAAGGGACACCATTTTGGAAACTAGACTCCTGAAAGAATTTAGTAAGGGGTGTACTGAGCACTTTGACGCCACAAGCTGACTTTAGAGACACTTGTGTGCGATTTTGAGGCACATACAACCTTTGGATAACTTTATTTCGCTTTTTGGGAAGCAGAATAAAGAAATGCAGCAATTCTGTCATTGCTATTTGGGTTTTGTTGTTGCAGTGTACACCATGCAGGAAAAAATGACACATTATCTTTATTCTAATGTTCAGTATGATTAGAAAGATACCAAGTTTATATGTTTTTTCATGTTTTACCATTTTTTCATGGTTTTGCATCACCATATTCTGAAAGCCATAATAATAATTATTTTTTGGGTCGATTGTCTTATGTGGGGGCTCATTTTTTGCAGGATGAGGTGACATTTTCATTGGTACCATTTAGAGGTACATGACATTTTGATCACTCGATATTGCGTATTTTGTAAGGTGAGGTGACAAAAAAAAAAAAAAAACTGTTCTGGTACAGTTTTTATTTTTACAGTGTTCACCTGATGGGGTAAATCATGTGACATTTTTATACAGTAGGTTGTTACAGACGCAGTGATTCCTAAAACGCCTATGTTTTACACAGTACATTTTTTAAAAAAACACAACAACTTTATGTTGCCATTTTCTGAGCCATATTTATTTTTCATTTGTCAGGCGATTGTCTTAAGTAGGGGTGAATTTTTTGTGGGTTTAGATGATTGGTACCATGTTGGGGTACATACGACTTTTTGATCAATTGGTATTACACTTTTTGCAAGGCACTTTTTTGGGGTAGTTTTTATAAAAAAAATTTTTACAGCATTCACCTGAGGGGGTATATCATGTGATATTTATATAGAGCAGGTGGTTACAGACGCAGCAATACCCAATATGTCCACTTCTCTTCCCTTGGAATTTATTTATAAAAAAAAAAAGGAGACTTTTGTATTACTTACCAGTAAAGTCTCTTTCTCGCTCTTCCTTGGGGGACACAGGAAACCATGGGGTATAGCTCTGCTCCCTAGGAGGCGTGACACTAAGCGAAAGCTGTAAGCCCCTCCTCCATCAGCTATACCCTTCAGCCTGGAGAAGAGACTGCCAGTTGCGTGTCCAAGTAGTGAAAGATAACCACCAACCGGAAAAAGAACTGTCGAGCCCCAACGGGGGCAACCAAGCCGGAACCACAACTGTAACCCAATGAAGGGCGGGTGCTGTGTCCCCCAAGGAAGAGCGAGAAAGAGACTTTACTGGTAAGTAATACAAAAGTCTCCTTTTCTCGCCCATATTCCTTGGGGGACACAGGAAACCATGGGACGTTCCAGAGCAGTCCCAGAAGGGAGGGACCAGAACAAACTAGACCAACACCAGAGGCATCAATCAACTGCCGCCTGCAACACCAGACGGCCTAAAGCAGCGTCAGCCGACGCATGAGTATGCACCCTGTAGAACTTGGTGAAGGTGTGCAAGGAGGACCAAGTGGCCGCCTTGCAAATCTGCTCCGAAGAAGCCCGATTTCTCTGAGCCCAGGAAGCCCCGACCGCTCTAGTGGAGTGAGCGGTAACACCAAGGGGAGGAACCCTGCCCTTGGCGAGATAAGCCTCAGTAACAGCCATCTTGACAAAACGGGCGATAGCAACTTTGGATGCCGCCATCCCTCTGCGCGACCCTTCCGGGACCACAAAGAGCGAGTCAGTATGCCTGAAAGAGCTGGTTACTTCCAGGTAAATCTTGAGCGCCCTGACAACGTCCAGACGATGAAGCTTCCTCTCCCGCGGATGGGAAGGGGAAGGACACAAAGAGGGGAGAACGATGTCCTCGTTCAGATGAAAGGCGGAGACCACCTTAGGAAGGAAGGAAGGGACCGGACGAAGAACCACCTTGTCCTGGTGGAACACTAGGAAAGGTTCCAGACAGGAGAGTGCAGCCAATTCGGACACCCTCCGAAGAGAGGTGATGGCTACAAGGAAAATAACCTTGCAGGACAGAAGTCGCAAGGAAACCGTCCGCAGAGGCTCGAAAGGAGAAGCCTGGAGCGCTGAGAGAACCAGGTTCAGGTCCCAGGGCGGTACCGGAGGGCGATACGGGGGAACCGCGTGAGCCACGCCCTGAAGGAAGGTCTTGACAGGACCAAGGGGGGCCAGTGGGCGCTGAAACAAAATGGACAGCGCAGATACCTGACCCTTCAAAGAACTAAGGCCTAGACCTTGGGCCAGTCCGCTCTGCAGGAAGGACAAAACGGTGGGGAGAGAAAAGCGGAGCGGAGGAATCCCCAGATCGGCACAGAACCCCAAAAAGGTCCTCCAGGTCCTATAATAGATCCTAGAAGAGGACGGCTTACGGGCGCGGATCATGGTGCGGACGACGTCCGCAGAAAAACCCCTACGTGTCAGGACGGTGGTCTCAACAACCACGCCGTCAAACGTAGGGACCCTAAACGCGGGTGGAAGATCGGTCCCTGAGAGAGAAGATCTTCCCTGGCGGGCAGCGGCCAGGGCGCGTCTGCCAGGAGCAGCATGAGGTCGGCATACCAAGACCGGCGGGGCCAGTCCGGAGCGACCAGAATCACCGAGACGCCTTCCGCCGCGATCTTCCGAAGGACCTTGGGCAGGAGAGGGATGGGAGGGAATATGTATGGGCGCGCGAAGCCTCGCCAAGGAAGAACGAGGGCGTCGGCTCCGCAAGCTCCCGGATCCCTGGCCCTGGACAGATAGGCGGGGACCTTGTGATTGAATTTTGAGGCCATGAGGTCCACGTCCGGTATGCCCCAACGAAGGCAAATGGCCTCGAATACCTCCGGGTGAAGAGACCACTCGCCGGGGTCGACGGTGGTGCGACTGAGGAAGTCCGCCGCCCAATTGTCCACCCCTGGAATAAAAATTGCAGATAGGGCCGGGACGTGGGCTTCCGCCCAACGGAGAATGCTGGAGACCTCCCGCATCGCAGCAGCGCTGCGAGTGCCCCCCTGGTGGTTTATGTACGCCACAGCCGTGGCGTTGTCTGATTGTACACGAACTGGATGACCCTTCAGCAGATGAGTCCAGTGTCGTAGAGACAGAAGGGCCGCTCTCAGTTCCAGGACATTGATCGAGAGTTTGGACTCCGATGGAGACCAAATGCCCTGGACGGATCGGGGAGGAAACACGCCTCCCCAGCCCGAGAGACTGGCATCGGTTGTAACCACCAACCAGTTGAGTGGCAGAAAGGACCTGCCCAGAAGAGGGGACTGTAACCACCAGTGGAGAGATGACCGCACCGGAGGCGAAAGATGGAAGGGATGATCCAGAGACTGCGGTGATTTGTCCCAGGAGGAGAGGATCGCCCGTTGGAGAGGGCGGGAGCGAAACTGCGCAAATGGGATCGCCTCGAAGCAGGCAACCATCTGCCCCAATACCCGCATGCAGAAGCGGAAAGACGGTCGACGGTGGAGAAGGAGACCCCGAACCGCCCCACGGAGGGTCAGACGTTTTTCCGAGGGAAGACGTACCTCCGCCGCTCCCGTGTCTAAAAGCATTCCCAGGAAGACGAGTTGTCTGGAGGGGGGAAGGGAGGACTTGGGGAAGTTGATGACCCAACCGAACCTCGCCAGAGTCTCTAGAGTGAGATCCACGCTGGCAACCGCTTGAGAAAGGGACGGAGCCTTGATGAGGATATCGTCCAAGTACGGTAGCAGAAAAACACCCCTGGAACGGAGTAAGGCTAAAACCGGGGCCAGGACCTTGGTGAACACCCGGGGGGCTGTTGCCAGCCCAAAGGGAAGGGCGACAAATTGGAAGTGGAGGTCCCCCACGGCGAATCGAAGAAAGCGATGGTGACACCGGGCTACCGGAACATGGAGGTAGGCATCCTGTATATCGATGGAAGACATGAAATCTCCCTGCTCCAGGGAAGCCACCGCGGAGCGGAGGGACTCCATCCGAAACCGTCGAAGGAGGAGAAAACGGTTGAGCTTTTTGAGGTCCAAAATGGGCCGCACCGAACCTCCCTTCTTGGGAACTACAAAGAGGTTCGAGTAGAACCCTTGGAATCTTTCCTCTGGAGGAACGGGGGTAATCACCCCCCTGTCCAGTAAGGCTTGAACGGCCGCGGAGAACGCAGCCGCGCCTTTCAGGTCCCGCGGCGGGCGGGAGCGAAAGAACCGATCCGGAGGGAGGGATGCAAATTCGATTTTGTATCCGGAGGACACAATTTCGAGGGCCCAGGCGTCGGAGACGTGAGCCATCCAGACGTCCTTGAAAAGGAGGAGCCGGCCCCCCACCCGGGTGGGTGGGGGCGCGCCTTCAGGCAGAGGACTGTTTTGCTGCGGGTGTGCGGGCAGCCTGCGGCTTGCGCCAGGATGGCTGCGCCCGAAAAAACGGCTTCCTACGCTTGTCCTGGGGAGGAGCCGAAGCGGCAGCTGTGGTGGGAGCCCCAGAGGCCCTGCGGGAGGACCGAAAACGAGACGCACCAGGGCGTCCGCGGGGGGCGCCCCTGGCTTGGGGTTGAGGAAGATGGGTGCTTTTACCACCCGTGGCCTCTGAAATAAGTTCGTCTAAGCGGACCCCGAAAAGGCGGGAACCCGCAAACGGTAGCCCCGCCAAGGAACGTTTGGAGGCAGCGTCCGCTTTCCAGACCTTCAGCCAGAGCTCCCTCCTGACGGCAACTGCCAGGGCGGAGGAGCGTGCAATAAGGGCTCCCGCATCAAGGGAGGCCTCACAGACAAAATTCCCGGCCCGAATAATAAGCTGGGCCAAGGAACGTAGGTCCTGGATGGGGACGTCTGAGTCCAACTCCTGTTCCAGCTGCGCACCCCAAGCAGAGATTGCTTTCCCTGCCCAAGCAGAGGCAAAAACCGGTCTGAGAGCAGAACCGGAGGCAGCAAAAATGCCCTTGGAAAGGGTCTCCATGCGACGGTCCTCCGCTGACTGAAGAGAGGACCCGTCGGGAACAGGGATGGCCGTGTTCTTTGACAGCCGAGCCACAGGGGGGTCCACCTTGGGTGGGGAAGACCAGGTGGCCACGACATCGGCTGGAAAAGGATAGCAAATGTCCAGCTTCTTTGGGTTGACAAAACGGGCGTCCGGGCGAGCCCAAGCCTTAGACACCACGGAGGAGAAATCAGAGTGGATTGGAAAGACTTTTGAGGCCTGCCTGGGTCTGATAAAGGAGACGCTAGCTGCGTCCGAGCTAGGGGGGTCATCCTGCACCTTAAAGGTGTCACGAATATCAGAGATGAGTTGGCCCATCGCTGAGGCTAGCTTGGACGGCAGGGCCGAGTCCATTTCCAAATCTGAAACCGCCAATTCACCTTCAGAGAGCGAATCCTTTGGAGAGGAGAGGCCCGTCTGGGTGCGCACGCGTGGCGGAGAGAGTGAGGCCTCAGAGGAGGAGGCTCGCTCTACTCTAATACGCTTCTGAGAGTGCCTAGCTCGGGAGGGGTCACTAGGAGAGGGTGAACCCGCTGCAGCGGCAGAAGCAGTGGACCCGGAGGGCGCGACAGTCAGAGTGGCGTCCTGCGGGTTAGGTGGCCTGTCTATTAGGCGGCCCACGACATGAGTGAGGCTTTCCACGGCCTGGGACAGGGATCTAGCCCAGTCAGGCGGGTCAGAGGAAGCAGTGAGCGACACAGCGGGCGACTGAGGCTGCGGTGGAGCTCGGCATGCAGTACAGTGCGGATCAGACTGCCCCCGGGGAAAGGGTTCCCTACAAGCAGTACAGGCATGGTACCATGGCTTGGCGGCTGCAGAAGGGTCTGACATGGTGGAAAGATGTTGCACTTAAAGTGAGAACCAAGCAACAGTACTGTGGCACGGAGGGGGTTAACAGTCCTACCAGACCCGGATGATACAAGCGGCAGCTGTAAGGGGAACAGACTGAGGAGGCTGTGGAGGAGAGGCAGCAGCACGGAGCTGAATGGCTTCAGGATCGCACGGCAGAGAGATGAACCCGGAAGTAGCGGAGCGCAGCGGCACGGAGCTGAATGTGTAAGGAAGCTCCGCCCCCCCTCTGCCGCGCTGAAGCCGAAGCAGAGCCGCGCGCGCGCGGCAAAATGATTTTAACCCCCAAGGATGTTGAAGTGCCGGCCATGAAATGGCGCCGTTCATGCCAAGAAAAACGGCTCCCGCCGCGCCTGGATTTAGCAGACGGCTTGCTTGTCTGCAGCCGTCCCCTGTAAGGCAGCGTTCTAGGACTTGCCCAGATAAACTGCCCTCCAACTAAGCCCGGTAACGTCCCGATATTTTGGGGGGGTGGCGGTGGGGGTATGGGGGGGGCCGGGGTTGCGGTGAAGTGGAGGTCTCCTTGGACAATGTAGCAGTGGCCATGTTGGTAGCAGCGGTGGGAGGGAGGAAGGGGAGGCTGGAGCAGCCACTCTCACCATACGCTGTCTTCACCCTCAGTCCATCCAGCGGGGGTCGCCCCTTCAGCTCCTGGCACCGCAGTGGCAGGAAGCCGGGGGAGGGACTTGGCGTGCGGGCGACCCTGAGCTGGCGGGACGCAGGGGAGCGAGGCTGCCCTGGTCCACCTTGTCTTCTGTGGGGGAGGCGGCAGTGCGGAATTACCGGCACTGGCGCAACTCAACCCCGGGAGAAACAGAGGGGTCTAATGCGCCTCTGTTGTCCCTGTAGGTAGAAAAAAACCGAATTAAAAAACCACAAATAACGTAAAAATAAAAAATCATAGGAAAACAACCCTGCATAAGCAGGGGGTGTCTTGCCTCCTTGGACACTAAGCAAAAACTGGCAGTCTCTTCTCCAGGCTGAAGGGTATAGCTGATGGAGGAGGGGCTTACAGCTTTCGCTTAGTGTCACGCCTCCTAGGGAGCAGAGCTATACCCCATGGTTTCCTGTGTCCCCCAAGGAATATGGGCGAGAAATATGGGCGTAAAACACTTTCTTACTTTTTATTTTTGTGCCACTATAGGACTTCAACTTTTAGGGGTCTGATTCCCTCTGCAATGCATTACAATACATCTGATCGTCAGTGTAATACACTGACAGCCTGAGGGGGCTGGGTTTCATAGGCTTCCATAGAAAACATCAGGCTGCCTTCACAGCCATCTGGTCCCTCTTACCGAAGTGCAGGGACCTGTACCCTCTGCAAACACCTTCTATGCCACGGTCAGCACTGACTGCAGCATAGAAGGGGTTAATCCGCCAGCATCAGATTTTACAGCGATGATGGCGGATACAGTCGGGCCCCTGCATTAATCAGTCACGCACAGCTCCAGTGCCCGCCCGATCAGCATTATGTACTAGTACGTCAATTTGTGGGAAGTCACTTACCGCTGTGACGTACTAGTAAGTTATATGTTGGGAAGGGGTTAAAACAAATTTGCAACCACATGCCTGCATATAAATAATGACATTAGATGTTCGCTGGTTTCTTGAGTAAAACACTTTCTCCCATCTCGATTGGTGCGCGCATTCTGGAGAATTTTTATGATATGTAAATTAACTGCATGGTGCAACATCATCACTGTTGCACCTCATTACACCAAAAGCCACGCTACTTACTGCTGCCTGCCACGCACCCCCAGTGGAGATGTAATCTCGAAAGGCCCTGTACTCTTGGCAAATACAGAGAACAGGCCTGCATGTGCCAATCCCCGAAGCAAACAAGCAGGAGAAAGAGTATATGGCCAGGCGAGTACATCACTACTGCCTGAGCCTGTCACTCAAATCTGGCGGGGTCGTGAAGTGATAAGGATCATGGCATTTGGTGCAATGAGGTGCAACAGTGAAAGCCTCACTGCAATGAGCAAGTCATTTGGATACCAAGAAGAATTACTCTAGAATGTGGGCACCAATCAAAATGGAAGAAAGAGCGTTCTACTCAGGAAACTAATTCTTTGACTTAGCTAGGTGGTCTATATATCACACCTACACGAGTTACCTTATTATCAAGCTGCAAGGTAACCCAAACTGACTCTAAATTGGTCTCGCTAACTTGTATTAAATTAGATTTTATGCTATCTTTCACATACAGGGCCACCCCTCCCCCTTTCTTGCCTTCTCCATCTTTCCTATATAGAGAGAACCCTGGTATTGTTATATCCCAGTCATTACTCCCATTGAACCATATCTCAGTAACAGCCACTAAATCTATATTCTCAGATGCCATTATAGACTCAAGTTAATTTATCTTATTCCCTAAACTGCGAGCATTTGTAGACAAGACTGAGCTTGTCATTTCTTAACCTCTGTGCTACTGGCATCTTCTGGCATTGTTCCGGGGGGCAGTTGGACTGCTGGATTATCACCCTTTTGCCCCCCTTTCCTAGTTTAAATGCGCCTTAGCAAATACTTGGAACTGTTCACTGAAGACATTCGTTCCCTTGAGAGAAAGATGCAAACCATCTTTCTTGTAAAGTTCTTTTCCATTCCAAGAAGAGCTAACATGAGACACAAAGGCAAACCCTTGGTTCAGACACCACATGAAGTGTGGAGATGTTAACTGACTTTTAAAGGAGTGTGCAGACATGCAGTGTGTGGTAGTGCAGTTCAGACCCACTCACTCCAATGGAACTGAGCAGCAAAACCGGCAAAATGTCAGTTTTAGAAAGTAGCCATTTGTAATCTTGAACCATCTCTTTAAGGTAAAAAGACCAAAACAGAAACTTACAAGAATCATTATGGCACAGATCCTCTCCTTTCCCACAGTACTGTTTGCCCTTGGTACGCAAGTTGGCACGGACAGGATTGTCCACACTTGGTTGAAGGATAATGCTGAAGATCTGCTTTCCAGTCCACAGAGTTACTGGCTGTGAAAGTCAAAAAGTAGAATTGTGTGAGGTAGAAACCACTCATTGGGAGACACAAGATAGACCATGGACACAGCATAGATCATGGGTATAGCTGTTGCCACTAGGAGAGTACGGGAAATATAAAAATGGTTCGTTCCTCCCACCAGTTATACCTTTCCCCACAGCAACTAAAGCTAAAATCAATGCGTTCTAGATCGGTAGTAGAAAAACAGGAAAAAAAAAATAGCCAAAGTAACGTAGGCGCTAAGAAGAGAGCCAGACCACAACAGTCAGGAACAGCTCATTAGTATTTACTGCACTGGGTGGCTTTTTTTTCTCCCGACGCGGCGAAGTCCCGTGCATGCCCAGCACCATCTTCTACTGGAGCTGGAGGGTGCCGGGGACCTTATCCAGCGCAGGCACGGAGAGACAAGATGAAGCTGATGCCAGGAAGATAGTACTGGGCATTGGCGGGATTTCGCGGCGTCGGGAGAAAAAAAAAGCCGCACAGTGCAGAGAATACTAATGAGCTGGGCGGCACTAGGAGACGGCAGTTGAGGCACGGCTGGGCACAGAACTGAATGAGGGACAGCGCCTTGGGCACAAAGTAAGGTAATTTGCATATTGATAAAAACACTTTTTATAAGTAACGGAAAGGCAGTGAGGGGTGATAATGGTATAGTTTAATTAAGCATATTAAGACCAATAGAAGAATATATGTCACTTTATATGCTTTAACGGCCTGTCAGTGTCCCTTTAAGCACCTGTATGTCAGACGCTTTGTGACGAACTGCTCAAGAGGCCCCCACAGATTGGTGGAACGAGTGGAAACCCGAAAGGAGAGCTCCCTGCCCATAGAGCGGACAAATTTCTGAAATGGTGAGATGGATCCAAAAGGGAGGTGGTTGATTTAGATGCCACCAGACACTTCCTAGGACCCTCAGTGATCATGAAGAGAGTCTGATCTCTGAAATGAGGAGGTGATATAGCGATAAATGCAGACTGCCAACACTACATGCAGGGTATGGAGGGCCTGTTCTTTATCCTGAGTTGGAGCTGGACCAAACAAGTGCAAGACCGTGTCTTTTATAATCTGAAAGGCCAACACAGCCTTTCGACAAGGAAGGTACTGGTCAGAAGATGACTTTGTCCTGATGTAGAACCCAGAAAGAGGATTTACACAAGGCTCAAAGCCACCTGTTACGACACTGCGTATAAAAGTGATAACGACCAGGAAGGCTACCATAAAGGAAAGAAAATCGAAGGAAAAATCCTGTAAGGCTTCAAATGAGGATTGATGTAGTACATTCTTCACAAGGCTGAAGTTCCAAGGTGGTAACAGACAGTGGTAACAAGGCTGGCCACATACTGATGAAAGGTGCAAATCCCGAAATTGGTGGCAAGAGAAAAGTATAGATAGTGCAGAGACCTGCCCCTTGAGAGAAATGAGGTATAGGCCAGATCAAACAATCTAAGGGAAAGAGGATGGAAGAGAGGGAGAAGTGCACTGGTAAAGTTTCAACTGTTTACACCAGCAAAAAGCAGACTTCCCAAGTCCTTTGGTAGACAGGAAAGGATGCAGTTTTTTTGCCTTGATTATAGCTTGGATGACATTCTGAGAATCCCTTAGCTCTGAGAACAGCAGATTCAACTATGCCATTAAACGCAGCAAAGGTAAATTCAGGTGGAAGAGGAGTTCCTCCTGCAACAGAAGAGGCCAGGGTTGGTCCACTGGGCAGGCAACCAGAGATGCATACCACAACCGCCAAAGCCTGTCTGAAGCAACTTAGATGATGAGCAGATCCTTAGCCCATATTTTCCTGAGTATCTGGGTCAATAATGGAGGGGGAAAAAATGTGAATGGTCTCCAAGGAATGATGAGAGCTTCTACCGCCAGAGTGATTGTATCATGGGACTATGTGACAAAGGTAGGGAGAAGATGGTTGAAGCGGGATGCCATCAAGTCCATGTCCAGTGGACCTCAACGATTGCATATTGCTCGAAAGACTTGATGGAGAACCCATTCTCCTGGTTCTATCCATTCCCTGCTTGGAAAGTTTGCAATCCACTTGTCCTCACCTGGAATGTTAACAACAGACAGTTCTGGTTTGTGGATTTCTGTCTACCTAAGGATCAGATCTCTGTCATGGCTGCCAAACTCTGCATTCCTCCATGATGATTGAGGTACGCCACCAGTGTAGAGTTGGCTATCTGGATGTGTCACAAAGTGGTTGGTCCAATGTAGTAGGGATAACAGTATGTTTCTCTGTTCAAAATGTTGATGGGAAAGATAACTCCTCGACTGTGATGACTCCCCCTTCCCGAACTTGAGACTGGAGGACCCCTCCCAATCCGTGGAGGATGGCGTATGTCCTGACAACTACACATCAAAAGGAGATCCGATCATCTAGCGAGGTTGGAGACTCGTCCCACCTGGTCAGAATCACGTGCTGAAAAGGGAGAGAATAAAATTGGGTGCATATGATTGCTTCCATGGTGGCAACTATGAGATTGAGGCCTTACATGCAGAGGCGAATTGGGTACAGGTGAGGAAGGCAAATCCTGAGGATACTGCTGCGTAGGTGGACTATCTTTGGTGGAAGGATGACTCTGGCCAGACACATGTCAACCACCCAAAGCAGTGTAGAGTACCCAGGACTATCAGGCTGGCCAGTTTGGAAGGTCTGGAGGGAGCATTAACTATAATGTCATCCAGGTATAGGGTCGCAACAATTCCCCTTGAGTGAAGCAGGGCCAAAAACAGGGTGAAGAGAAAAGCGAGAAAACACCAGCTGGAGGGAGGAAGGGCCAGGGGTGCAGAGTGTCAAGAGAACAGATACGGCAGAAAAGTGAGTTTCTGCAATAGTGGCCCCCCAACTCCAACAGGGTTACCTTTTTCAGTGTAGTGCCCCTTGAGAAGGGCAGTTACACTAATATAATCTGGGGAGTTCACTCTGAGGAAACTCTAGACTTTGAGGTCTACTGTACCTCCGATTTCTAGAGGCAGGGAACAAGCAGTGGGTTTGGTGACCCACTCTCCTCCCTGTACACAAGGGAGGATGAGGAGCAGTGCTGCCTGTAATCCCTATTCCCAAAAAAAACTGAAAAAAAAGTTAGACTTGCCAAGGCAGGCATGTCTGCCTCCTACAGATACTAAGCTAAAACGGATTTAGCCTAGCCCCTGTCGGAAGGGTATAGATGGTGGGAGAAAAACGTTTAATACTTCGTGTCTGCCTCCTAATGGCAGCAGCTATACCTATGGTCTATCATGGGTCCACCAATGACAGATGAGAAATCCACATTAACTACTTATAAGACTCACTACAGACAAATACCTTTAAGATTGCTGGATGAGGCAGGCGGACTTTAATCTTTTCATCTTTACCAACCAAAATAGATGCAATGATTTGACAAGCTTTGGAACGATCAAAAAATGTGTCCTTGAGAGTCAGGAGATAGGCAGCTATTAAAAGAAGACATTATAACTATTATTCTGCATTACTGTACAGTAAACACAAGTTCATTACTCCCAAAAATTTGGTCACAGAAAATGGGCATTGAGGAGGCTGGGAAGCAAGCCTAGCTAAGGGTACTTTCACACTTGTGGCAGGACGGATCAGACACGCTGTTCACCCTGTCGGATCCGTCCTTCCGCTATTTCGCCATGCCGTCGCTCCGTCCCCATCGACTATAATGGGGACAGTGCGGAGCTCCGGCGCAGTACGGCAGTTCGCGGTGAGAGGCCGCCGGACATGCAGGACTTTTAGTCTGGCGGCCTTTCGCCGTGCACTGCCGTGCTGCGCCAGAGCTCCACCCCAGTCCCTATTATAGTCAATGGGGACGGAGCGGCGGCACGGCGAAATAGCGGAAGGACGGATCCGACAGGGTGAACAGCCTGTCGGATCCTTCCTGCCGCAAGTGTGAAAGTACCCTAAATAGTATATGTCACATACCGGTAAGAAAGTCCTGAATAGCAGCAATCAGTGGCTCTCCATTACGTGGTGTGACCAAGTTAGCTTTAGTCTGAAAAACAAGTTAAAATCAGAAATAAAGATAAAGATATTGTATGAGATTCTGCAAAAACTCTTGTCGATAGGCAGTTGGATAGTGAGGTTCAAATACATATGGTTTTATTTAGCGCAGCAATGGTGTGAAACATAGCAAATATGCTATTTGTTAAAAGAACAGACCTACTTCAAGATAGGTTTCAGACATTGTACAATTTTAGTGCAAATCCTTAAAGGGTTTCTGTCACCCCACAAAACTAATTTTTTTTTTTGGATAGTTATATTCCTTATAGCGCGATATAGGAGAATATAATAGTCTTACTTACTTTCATGCGGCCGATTCTTTAGAAAACGAAGTTTTATAATATGTAAATCAGGGCTCTACCAGCAAGTAGGGAGTCTACTTGCTGGTAGCCGCAGCAGAAAACCGCCCCCCTCGCCGTGTTGATTGACAGGGCCAGCCGTGATCTCCTCCTCCGGCCGGCCCGGTCAGTATTTCAAAAATCGCGCGCCTCTGGTCATTCGGCGCAGGCGCTCTGAGATGAGGAGGCTCGTCTCCTCAGCACTCCCTCAGTGCGCCTGCGCCGATGACGTCTTCTCTTTCGGTGATGTCATCGGCGCAGGCGCACTGAGGGAGTTCTGAGGAGACGAGCCTCCTCATCTCAGAGCACCTGCGCCGAATGACCAGAGGCGCGCGATTTTTGAAATACTGACAGGGCCGGCCGGAGGAGATCACGGCTGGCCCTGTCAATCAACACGGCGAGGGGGCAGTTTTCTGCTGCGGCTACCAGCAAGTAGACGCCCTACTTGCTGGTAGAGCCCTGATTTACATATTATAAAACTTCGTTTTCTAAAGAATCGGCCGCATGAAAGTAAGTAAGACTATTATATTCTCCTATATCGCGCTATAAGGAATATAACTATCCAAAAAAAAAAAAATTAGTTTTGTGGGGTGACAGAAACCCTTTAATGCGTTCATCGCAGATATTGCAGCGAGAAACGAAAAATCCACATTAAAGATCCACACCAATTGTACAAGATAATGGATATGAAAATTTGCAGCATGCCAAGAAATTCATGAAGATTTTATCTGCTATGTGAAGGAGATTTTTTGTGAAACTCACCTGTAAAATCTTTTTCTCGTCTTTTTCATTGGGGGACACAGACCATGGGTATAGCTTAGAGGTATTAGTAGAAGGGACACTATGCAAATACAAAAGAGCTCCTCCTCCTCGGGCTATACCCCCCGACTCCACCAGAAGGAACTCAGGCGTTGCACAAGCAGTAGGAGAAGGAGCAAGAAAAAATTATGGAAACCATCGGACCAAGCCATAAGGTCCAACCATAAACAGAAACTGAATTGAAGACCCCTCCTGCAACAGGCAGAATGGGTGGGAGCTGTGTCCCCCAATGGAAAAGACGAGAAAAAGATTTTACAGGTGAGTTTCACCAAAAATCTCCTTTTCTCGTACTTTTTTCCATTGGGGTACACAGACCATGGGACGTCCTAAAGCAGTCCATGGGGTGGGAAAAAATATCAGCACCGCCAGGAGGAACGTCCAATGGTCAAAGACCGCATCAGCCGAAGCCAGTGAATGCAACTGATAAAACTTTGTAAAGGTATGTAAGGACGACCAGGTGGCCGCCTTACACAGCTGAGACGCAGAGGCACGATTGCGTCTTGCCCAGGAAGCTCCCACTGCCCTAGTGGAGTGAGCGGTAATCCTAGCCGGGGGAACTCTACCACAAGCGCGATAAGCCGCGGAAATAGCCGAGCGGATCCAGCGCGCTATGAACGGCGGACGGAAGCAGTAGCTGCGAGATACACCTTCAGGGCCCGTACGACATCCAGGGAATGCAGAGTGCGTTCCTTGGGGTTAGCCGGAGAAGGGCAAAAGGAAGGCAGGACAAGATCCTCATTAAGGTGGAAGGGAGAGACCACCTTGGGCAAAAAGAAGGGGACCGGACGGAGCACAACCTTATCCTGGTGGAAAACCAGAAAAAACTCCTGACAGGAAAGAGCGGCCAGCTCCGACACCAGTCTGATTTAAAAGCTTGTGATGGGATTTGAACTCACAGCTTCTGCATAATAGCCCAGAACTTTAATCACTACGCTATGTAGCTGTATTAGAAGTTATGGCCACAAGGAAGACCACTTTCCAGGTGAGAACAGTCAGAGAGACCTCCCTCAAAGGCTCGAAGGGGGCCGACTGCAGAGCGCGCAGGACCAAATTGAGATCCCAAGGAGACAAAGGGGGAACATACGGGGGAACCGAATGTGCCACCCCCTGAAGAAAGGTCTTCACAGGACCCATAAGAGCAAGGGACCTCTGAAAAAAAGACGGCCAGCACCGAAACCTGACCTTTCAGGGAACTAAGCGACAGTCCCTTCTCAAGCCCGGACTGAAGAAAAGACAGTACCATCGGGATGGAAAAGCGAAGGGGAGGGAACCCCGAACTCTCACAAAAGGACAGGAAGGCCTTCCAGGTACGATAGTAAATCCGGGAGGAAGAAGACTTCCTCGCTCTGATCATGGTCCTAATCACTGAATCCGAGAACCCCCTCTTCAGGATGGCGGCTTCAACAGCCACGCCGTTAAACGAAGAGACCGTAAATTCTGGTGGAAGAGCGGGCCCTGAGACAGTAGGTCCTGTCTGTCGGGAAGAGGCCATGGGGCATCCGCCAGCATCCGAGCCACGTCCGAAAACCACGCGAGGCCACTCTGGGGCGATGAGAACGGTCGGGATCCCTTCCGCCTCGATCTTGCGTAGAACCTTTGGTAGGAGAGGAAAACAGAGGAGGCTGAAGTCCTGCCACGGAGACACCTGCGCGTCCATCCGTACGCCTTTGGATCTCGGGCGCGAGCCAGGAACACTGGGAGCTTGTTGTTGAACCTGGACGCCATTAAGTCCACATCCGGACGGCCCCATCTGTGGCAGATTTCTTCGAACACTTCTGGATGCAGAGACCACTCGCCTGGATCCACCTTGTTGCGGCTTAGAAAGTCCGCTGTCCAGTTGTCCACTCCTGGAATGTAAACTGCGGACAACACTGGAACGTGCGTCTCCGCCCACGTCAGAATTCTCGTCACCTCCTGCATCACCATCCGGCTGCGGGTCCCGCCCTGATGGTTGATGTAGGCCACGGCCGTGGCATTGTCCGATTGAATCCTCACTGGGAGGCCCGCAAGGAGAGGGGTCCAATGGGAGAGAGAGAGAGAGAGAGAGAGAGAGAGCGGAAAATCGCCCTCAGTTCCAGAATGTTGATTAGAAGGCGAGACTCTGCCGCCGACCAAATCCCTTGAACCGTGCGAGACTGGAGAACGCCGCCCCAACCCAGGAGGCTGGCATCGGTGGTGACGACCGTCCAGGAGAAAGGGAGAAAGGATCTCCCCGACCTCAGGTTCATTGGGGATAGCCACCAACGGAGAGCTGCCCGAACCTGCTGAGACAAGCGGATGCGATCGTCTAGACCCCCGAGAGGTTTTGTCCCAGAGGGAAAGGATCTCCTGTTGTAACAAGCGAGTGTGAAACTGGGCATATGGAACGGCTTCGAAAGAGGCCACCATAAGACCCAGGATCCGCATGCATTCGCGTATGGAGAGGAACTGGGATCGCAGTAGATTCGACACTGCCCCCTGGATCTGGGAGGACTTGGAGGGTGGCAGGAACACTTTGGCGGACAAGGTGTCCAAAATCATTCCCAGGAAGGGGCGCTTCTGGGATGGGAGCAGAGAGGACTTTGGAAAATTGATTATCCAGCCGAACTGTTCCAGAGTCTGAACAGTGATCCGGGCGCTGTCCTCGGCCTGCGGAAGCGAGGGGGCTTTTATCAGGATATCGTCCAGATAGGGCAGCAAAGGAATGCCCCTGGTACGAAGAAGCGCCATGATGGGTGCCAGGATCTTGGTAAAGACCCGAGGGGCTGTTGCCAACCCGAAAGTAAGGGCGACAAACTGATAGTGACGAGCCCCAATGGCAAAGCGCAGGAATCGTTGGTGAGATTCTGCGATCGGAACATGCAAATAAGCGTCCTGGATGTCCACGGACGCGAGGAACTCCCCTGGAAGAAAAGAAACAATAACGGAGCGGAGGGATTCCATTCAAAATCTCCGCACCCGTAGAGATTTGTTGAGCAGTTTTAGGTCCAGGATCGGACGCACCGACCCCTCTTTCGTTGGGACTACGAACAGGTTTGAATAAAAACCTGTGCCCTGTTCCTCTGGAGGAACGGGGGTAATAACCCCCCGGTCCAGAAGGGAAGAAACTGCCCGTAAGAGGTCTGAGGCTCTGATCGGATCCCCCGGAACGCGAGAGGAGAAAAAACGTTCCGGTGGTCTGGACGCAAACTCTATCTTGTAACCAGACGTTACAATCTCTAGAGCCCATGCGTCCTGAACACGAGTCCAAACCTGCTGATAAGAAAGCAGGCGGCCCCCCACCACGAGGGGTGGGGGCGCCCCTTCATGCAGAAGATTGCTTGGGAGCAGCAGGGCGGGTCGACTGTCCTCGAGCGCCAGGTAGGCTGGGGTTTGTAAGAGGGCTGCTTGCGGGAGTCCTGTGACCCTCCTGCAGAGGAAGTAGGCGACGACTTGTTCGCAGAGAAGCGGCAAAAGGACTGGTACTGAGAACCAGAAGTCCTTGCCTGAAAGGGGCGCTTAGCCCTAGCCTGGGGAAGGGGAGTGCTCTTGCCCCCAGTAGCGGCAGAGATGAACTCATTCCGTTGAGCCCCAAAAAGTCTGGAACCCTCAAAGGGGAGGTATGCAAGGGAACGCTTGGAGGAAGAGTCAGCATCCCATACCTTCAACCAGACCTCCCTGCGTAGAATGACCGAGAGGGCCGAAATGCGGGCAAAAAGGGGACCGATGTCCATGGAAGCCTCACAGAGGAATTTGGAGGCCTGAGACATCTGGAGAACCAAATCCAGCGTGTCCGCCGACGCACCTTGGTCCGCCAGGTCCTGTGATGGCACTGCAGCCACATTGAGAGAGCTCTGGCCACCCATGCCGAGGCAAAGGCAGGTCGCAGGTACGTGCCTCCCAGTGTGAATATGGATTTTGCCAGAGAAGGGGGAGAAAGGTGATTCTGTCCAGAGGCAGGGCAGGAGGCACAGGCACCAGTGACCGAAAGTGGGAGCAGACACTCCAACAGGACCCCATTGGGGTCTGAGAAGAGGTCTTACCGGACTTAGTCTTAGGCATGATGGTCTCTTCATAAAAGTGACTGGAATCAGTACAGAGAGAAAAAAATCCTACCGCTCCTGCAAGAGCACCAATTCAGAGAGGAGCGGGGGAGCAGCCGTTCAGTGTGAGAAGCTTCTTAGCAGCAGCAGGAAGGAGCCGGAGTTCCGATTAGGCTCCGCCCCCCGGCCGCGATTAGGCTCTGCCCCCCAATCGCATCATAGGAGTGAGAAAAGAGCTCTCTGTTTAAAGAAGGGAAGTAAAATGGCCCCCGGCGCCGCTCAGCGTGGAAAAAAATAAAGTAAGGCGTCCCCAGCAAGGTAGATGGCAAGCCCAGAGAAGCGGAGATCGGAGGGGGAAGTGCTCCGCTTGTGAGATAAAGTGGCGCCGCTCAGAGACATGATATGCCGCCAGAGAAGGAGCAGGGACGTCCAGAGACGCCTGCCCAGTTAAGTACCTCCATGACCCTTGCGCCCCAGACAGAACAATGCCACTTAGATCCCCATTCACCCAGGAGGCCCATAGGTCTCAGAGCATAGAGGTAGGGAGGGACGGAGGAGGGGACACACAGAGGTGCAGCTTCATACTTATCTGCTCCTGCAGATCTTCTCCCTCGACTCCAGGACCAGCAGGGATGCACCTCTTCAGACATCTGACTCCTTGCCCAGGAGTGCAGTGCTCTGGAGGAGGGTGGCAGCAGGTGACCCAGGAGCTGGTGGGATGCCGGAGCTGACAGGTCGAGCCCAGATCCACTTGCCTTCTTAGGGGGATAATGGAGGCAGCCTGGCAACGTCCAACAAACGGCGGCGGGCACTCCACGGGGGACCAGGAAGGCGCAATGCCGACCTGCGTCCCCAGCTGGAAGAAAAATAACAAAAGGGAGACGAATGAAAAAGTGTCAACCTCCTTCACCAGACACTAAGCAAAGACTGAGTTCCTCCTGGTGGAGTCGGAGGGTATAGCCCGAGGAGGAGGAGCTCTTTTGTATTTGCATAGTGTCCCTCCTACTAATACCTCTAAGCTATACCCATGGTCTGTGTCCCCCAATGGAAGAAAGTACAAGAAATAGGGTGTTGAAAATCCACATGTATAGTACAGTAAACAGTCAAGGCGCAAAAATCTGCAACGTCTTAATTTAACAAACAGACCCTATTACCAGGTGATGGTTCTAGTTTTTAATCTATAAACAGTTAAGTGCCACAAATGATCATCTAAATCTAAATAGTAAAAAATTAAATAAAAAAAAAGCCTTTTCCCAAGTTTATCTACCATGCAAATAGACAACTTAACTCTAAAGCTAACTCGTACATGGTTTGATGAGATGAGAAAAAAATAAAAATAGAGGGTTATGGTACAAGGTACTAATCACGGGTGATCAACCCAGATTAGAAAAAAGTACCTCAAGCTAGAAGGCGCCAGGAGTCAATAAAAAGGAGAAGAGAGACAAAGCCCACACCCAATTAGTATAGATAAAAAGAGGGAAGGTGGGCACAGGTGGAATCTGGTAAAAATCCCACCCGTGTGCCATCAAGAAGAAAAAAAAAGAAAAGAAAAGGAAACACAATAACGCGCCACTCCCTAATAAATGGAAATTGTTGAAACAGTGACAGATGGTATAAGGAGATTTTTGTATAACTTAGCAGTAAAATCTCTTTCTCGCTCTTCATTGGGGGAAACAGGAACAGTAGGTATAGCTATGTCCTCTAGGAGGCGTAGACACTAGATAAAGCTGTTAGCTTCTCCCCTGGCAGCTATACCCCCTCCAGCCTGGAGAGCGAGCTTTAGTTTGTGCACAAGCAGTAGGAGAAGCAAGCCAACCAAAGAAAAAACATGGAACACCAACCATGCCAGAAAGACCCAACAGGGTTTAAACCAGCAACTGCCACAACTGTGGTCGAACAACAATACTAGGTAGGTGCTGTGTCCCCCAATGAAGAGCGAGAAAGATTTTACTGGCAAGTTAAAAAATATATATATATCTCCTTTTCTCGACAATATTCATTGGGGAACACAGGAACCGTGGGACGTCCAAAAGCAGTCCACACGGAGGGAAAAACAACAGACCCATGGAAGCAAGCGTCCCTGCAGGCATCCAAGAAACTGCTGCCTACAAGACCATCCAGCCCAAGGCAGCGTCCACCGATGCATAAGTATGCACCTGGTAAAATTTTGAACGTGTGTAAGGAGGACCAAGTAGCTGCCTTACACAACTGTGCAGCCAAAGCCCTTCGGAATGACAAAAAGGGAGTCCGTACGGCGGAAGGGACCTGAGGCTGCTAAATAGATCTTTAGAGCTCTGACAACGTCCAAATGGTGTAACTCCTTTTCCTTAGGGTGTGAAGCAGATTGACACCGTGAGGGAAGGACAATCTCCTCATTAATATAGAAGTCAGAGACCACCTTCAGAAGAAAAGGGACAGGCCAGAGGACCACTTTGTCCCTATGAATAACCAGGAAGGGTTCTCTGCAAGAGCGCCGCCAACTCGGACACCCGTCTAATGGATGTGATGGCTACCAGGAAAACTACCTTCGAGGACAGGAGTCTGAGCGAAATCTCCCGCAAGGGCTCAAAGGGGGAAGCCTGGAGCGCTGAGAGGACTAAATTCAGATCCTAAGGAGTTAAAGGAGGCTGGTACGGAGGAACTGTGTGCCACTCCCTGAAGAAAGGTTCTTACAGGCCCAAGGGGGCCAGAGGATGCTGGAAAAAGATAGAAAGCGCCTTCAAAGAACTAAGGGCCAGACCAAGGTTCAACCCTGATTGAAGGAAGGACAGGACCGTGGGGAGAGAAAAAAAACGAAGTGGGGGAATGGCCCGGTTTTCCCAGAAACCCAGGAGGACCTCCAGGTCCTGTAATAGATCCTGGACGATGCAGGCTTCCTGGCCTGAATCATAGTGCGGATGACATCCGCTGAAAAACCTCTTGGCGTCAGAATGGCGGTTGCAACAGCCACGCAATCAAACAAAGAAGGTAGTCTGAGTGGCAGCGACCAAAGGACGTCTCCTAGAAGGAGAACGAGGTCGGCGTATCACACGCGGCGGGGCCAATCCGGAGTGACTAGGATTGTCGGAATGCCCTCAATCGTGATCTTCCGTAGAACCCTGGGTAGGAGGGGGAAGCAAGTAGAGGAGGGAGAACTCCTGCCAAGGGGAGATCAGGACGTCCACGCGGCATGCTTCCGGATCTCTTGCTCGGGATAGAAGGGTGGGAAGCTTCGTGTAGACAGTTAGCACACCCAGGACCAATGGGAAGAATTTCCTGTAGAAGGAGGGATGTGGTGGGCACCACAGCCCACCAGTCGGGACCGGAACATGTCTGGAATGGAAGGCCACAACAAATACCCCGTGCAATGCAGATGAGGGAAGGCAGTAACATAGGAGCTACTAAGGCTTGCGGGGTGGCTATGAGCCTTAAAAACTCTACCTGGAAGGGTACTGAACAGGAGAAACTGCCAAGCTAACGCCAGGGTAGGACCCCTACCTGAGGTAGATGCCCCACTGCAGCTACCACGAACTCTAGCCTTAGCATAAAATCTGCCCCTGTGGAGGAGAACTGGTTGGAGTAGCTAAACAGCTAAGCACTTTCCCAGATAAGGAGGAGTGGTGGATAGAGAATACAGAGTCAGTGAAAACACTCGACTCAGTGGAACACACTCACCATATTAGTGCAATGGTGTACGCTCTACCTATTGATGCGGACAATATCATGACCGACGAACAGTGGAGGCCCATGGAGATGGAAGGTCTCTAGGACACAAGTTTTGCTAGGTAACCCCCTGAAGACAGAGGAAGGTATAATCATGCCCAAAACCAGCACCAAAAAGAAGGATACAATGAGGAATAGCCACCGTATCCACTGGCGGTACCCATATACCACTAGATCAGGCATCCTCAAACTGCGGCCCTCCAGCTGTTGTAAAACTACAACTCCCACAATGCCCTGCTGTAGGCTGATACCTGTAGGCTGTTCAGGCATGCTGGGAGTTGTAGTTTTGCAACAGCTGGAGGGCCGCAGTTTGAGGATGCCTGCACTAGATGGAGTACCAGGCACCCATGGGTACCGACTATTGCCATGCCCCACTTGCGAAATAAGATAAGGCATCTAGGAAGCCAGGCAAGGGGAGTCACACTGTATTGCTAGCACCATACCGCAGCAAAGGAGGGGGCCACCAGCAGAGGCCAACAAAATCCGTACTAGAAGAATCCGCAACCTGACGAAGGAGCTGTGCAGTAAGCACCCCAGTATGTAGTGGTAACGCAATTACCACTCCCACAGTAGTAGCCAGCACTTGCCCTGTCAGCGCAAAACTGAGGGGGAGGCCTGAGACTATCCCGTAGAAGCCATGGTTCAGTTGAATTGCGGCATCCCAAGATGCTTATTATTCCCCCGCTAGTGGATCACTAGTGGAAGGGGGGTAATGCAACAGGAAGCACGGTAATGTGCAACACTCCACCTATGGAAAGGGATACCGCGACAATCGGGACGGAATCCAATGGTAGTGCAATTACCCTACCAATGGAAGGTGGAATGCATACGGCAAGTACTTAAGCCAGTGGTAGGGAAAATACTCCACCTGTGAAGGGGGGGGGGGTGTCAATGCCTACGGAGGGAACTAGCGCATATGGTGAGTCCTGTACCCCGTGGGAGTGCAATTATTGCACCTAAGTAAGGGGATAATGCATACAGCACACGTTGCAACTAGTGATAATGTCATCGCGCCACCTATGGAAGGGGCTAATGCATACGGCAGGTACTGAACCCAGTGAAGATGCAATTCCACCATCTACAGAAGGGGGAAAATATACGTCCGGCACTGAAACCAGTGTTATTGTACTTAGTCCACCTATTGAAGGGGACAATATACAAGCGAGTACTGTATCCCAAAGAAGTGCAATTACTCCACATATGGAAGGGGGTAATGCATACAACAAGTACTGCTGGCCACAGTAGACGCAGAGACCGCTTCGGGTGCACGTCAGAGTCTGAATTAGTGATAAACCCCCCCCACTTGGACTGGGGAGGGAAGGAATGTCCGAGCGTGACCAAGGGTGGGGGTGTGGAGATATCCGCAGAGAAAGAATGTCCTACTGTGGTCCGCTTGCACGCAAGTCTACCCCTCAGAACTTCGCCCCTGGCAGTTGTGAACTGCGCAGGTGGGGGCTTATCAACCAAACTACCCAGAGGGTGGAATGGGAATTGTAGAGGTCCATCCACTGGATTGCGCAGGCGATGCATTATCAACCAAACGACCCGGGAGGGTGGATTGGGAAGTCAGAGGTCCTTTATTGAATTGCGCAGGTGGAGTATTATCAACCAAACTACCCAGAGGGTGGATTAGGAAAGTCAGAGGTCCTCCACTGGATTGCGCAGGCAGTGCATTATCAACCAAACGACCCAGGAGGGTTAATTGTGAAGTTCCAGAGGTACTCCATTGGAATGCGCAGGTGGAGAATTATCAAACGACCTCGGAGGGTGGATTGTAAAGTTCCAGAGGTGCTCCACTGCATTGCACCGGTGGAAAATAATCCACCAACCTACCCCAGTGGGTGGGTTGGGAACTGTCAGAGGTCCTCCATTGGATTGCACAGGTGGAGGATTATCAACTAAAACGGCCCCAGTGGGCAGAGTTGGAATCCTTCAGAGTTCCTTCACTGTATTGCGCAGGTGGGGAGTTATCATCAAAACAGCCGCAGAGGGCGGATTGGGAAACTATGAGAGGTCCTCACGTGTCCGGAATAGGGAACGGGCCCAGTTTGGTACCGTACAGTCAGAGTGGATTGTGGCTGAGGGGAGTTGGGCCTGTTTGGATGTAAATGTTTGTTTTTATTTCTTTTTTTTTTAAACTGGGATTCCTAGCCTCAAGTGGATAAGAGGCAGGAAGGGGTTAACTCTGCAATATTAAAGCAATTTTGCACTGCCCATGTAACCCCTGATAATAAGCTGCCAGCCTAACAGAAGTGGCTGGCCAGGAAGGGTTAAAAAATGACAAAGCCCAGGGGTGGTGCGCAACGGCCTTTTGGGGGCGGGGGACAGCTAGGCGGGAAGAATTCGCGCCAGCCCGCCTCCCTCCCCCTCTCATACTTGGGGATGAGTTGCGGCCTAGTAGGCTGCGAAGCCGGAGCCTAAAGTTCAGACCCTCCCCCTCTTGTACTGTCAGTCAGCCGGAGGGTAGAGGGACCCGGAGCGGTGCACGAAATGCACATCCTGGCTGGGGGTGCCCACCCCGCGGGCCGGGATGACAACAGGGGAGGGAAAGAAGGACCTGTAGGCCCCATTTGAAGCCGGAGCCTAAATTTTGTGGCGCCTGGAAGACCGGGGTGTCCTTCCTGTGGGCCAGGAACTCGTGTCAGCCGGAGTCCCGCATGTAAAGTAAGTGCCTCGCGGCGCGAGTCTCCCGCAAGGGCTCAGTTGTCCACGAGATCGGTCAGTGAGGCATTAACCCTTTTGGAGTGGCGCACTTGGCGCCCACTACTGAAAAGGGTGGATTAAGGCTCCCTCCCCCCGTTAGATGTCAGGGAGCAGGAAGTCTCATCTGCTCCCCTCCCTGCCAGCTCGGCCGCCCAATGTACCGGAGGACATGGTCATTAACCCCCTATGTGCCCGAGTTCACCATCGGCACAGAGGGGGAGTGAGGGGGCCTGACTTCAGGGGTCCAGTGCTACAATAAGCGGAGCCTGGGCGTATTAACCCTATAGCCCCCTTCAAACAATTGCTGCCAAAGGGGGGGGGGGGGGGGTGGGAAGAGGGTAAACCCGTGTACTCACCTCATCTTCATCCTCTTCTCCCTCCCTAAGTGGACCCGCAAGGTCACCTCCTCAGCAGCTGGCACCGGAGTGGCAGGAGTCTGGCATGGCGGGAGGGTCTTCTCTTTGGCGGACCTAGATGACCCTTCTGCTGGCGGGATGCAGGGGAGCGAGGCTGCCCTGGTCCACCTTGTCTTCTTGTGGGGGAGGAGGACAGCGTGGCAGACCAACGCTGGGGTGCTCCCCCGGGAGAACAGGGAGGCGAGGCGACCACTGTTTCCCACCTGAAAAGAAAGAAAATAAAAAAGGTCTTGCCTCCTATTGACACTAGAAAAAACTGAAGCTCTCTCTCCAGGCTGGAGGGGGTATAGCTGCCAGGGGAGGAGCTAACAGCTTTATCTAGTGTCAACGCCTCCTAGAGGACATGGCTATACCCACGGTTCCTGTGGCCCCCAATGAATATGGACGAGAAATACTGTTAGTATATACCGTTAGATAGGTGGATCTACAATAGGTATTAGTACAAGATGGGGTGAAAATATGATAAAACCAAGGAAAACTTAAATCGCTGTACACTCACTTCACAGGAGTGTAGTCTACAGGGTAAGCTCAAGACACCCGAGACCTTTAACCCCCCTGGCCAGGATCACACATAGAAATGTTAGAAACTGATGGCAGCCTGATCAATCACTTTTATTCACACAATATATGGCCGTACATGGTTTGACATCTAACGCAATGTCTATATTATTCCCCCATACACCACAGCGGCAGAGACTTTAACACATGAATCCTCAATAACTGATGCAAGATCCCATGGGTGTAAATAAAGATTCTGTATATTGTCCTGACGAAGGGGGCCTTTTGCCCTTGAAACGCGTTGACTATAATAAAAAGAATCTTACTCACCTCAAGGACTGATTTCTATGCCTGCAGCGCCGGATAGTGGTCTGACATTCTTAAGAATTTCTGCATGGGTGTAAATAAGGGAGCAAAGCTACATTTGAATATTTATACTATAGTTTATAATGCTATAATTTGAACTATAGCATAACTAGTCAAATAGCTCCTTTATTTACACCAGCGATATTTAGTCTATTCCCTTAGGGTGTAAGGAGGAATAACATAGGCGGTACATGAGAAGACAGACCATGCACACACCAGCTTTAGAGGGGAGACGCCTATTTGCACTCAGTAAAAAGGCTTTTTATTGCTTATATTTAGAGGAATATTTATGGGGCTATTAGTAAATTTAAAAAAGGACCAGCACCTGGTGACAGGCTTTCTTTAACAAATTGTGCAACAACGGGAGCCCATAATTGGTGTGGCCAGGATCAGATCCACATGTGTATTAATGCTAATTGCCAGGGTTGCAAATGTGCATGCCTTGGTTTCAAATGGAATGTAAATGTGCAGCCCAGAAATGAATGATAATCTGTATGTAGATCCCGTGGGTGTGTTGCACCATGTACAGGCACTCAATTAGAAAATGAAACCATGTACATCTTATGTTACAGGCTGTTACTATGTTACTGGCTCTCAACCAGAACCTCAGCCTGATGACCACACAAATATGCCTAATAATTGGATATAGTGTATACTGATATCCAATGGTATTCACCCATTGAGTGATACCAGTATGGCCATAAGCCATTTGGTCATTGTGTCCCTTGTCAGCATATCAAAGGCAGGAAGGGCACATTGTAAAAGCAGTTGGACAACATTCTCTTGGGCAATAGATTGGGAAGATATTTGGGTGGTCATAGGGTTAAGTCCATGGTGGAGGCTGAGACACAGGATAATATATGCTATGAGAACATGAGGACTCTCCCTCTTCCTGCAACTCCTGGATGAACAGCACTTCAAGAGAAAGCCAAGTTATATGTGTGCTTACGTGTGTATGTATAGAATATCCCAGTAGTCTTTGTGTACATATAGATATTTGAAGTCTGCAATTGTATTCCATTATACATTTTTACAGAGGTGTAGTTTATATATGCTATTTATACACCAGTCTCTATATGTACTAATGGTCAGGTACTGGATGTGAGTTGGGTAGAAGAGTAGATCCAGTAGACGGTATATTGGAGGAATATGGATATATTGTATATACATACACATTATTAGCCACATTTACTTAGTATCCAGGGAGGGCAGGAACAGAGGCGGCTGTGTGTGGTGGTTTCCTCTATGTATTGTGTTATTTGTAGTGTCTGTATCTTTATTTAATGTCCATTGCTTTGTCATCTTGATGTTATCAGTAAACTATTTTTATATACAAGTATCTGAGAGGGTTTTAGGTTACTCCTGTGGTGTATAAAGGACTAGAGGGTGTGTATATATTACACATAATAAGCAGGTTATATAGGAAACAAAGACAACAGTCTAGGAACAGAATAAAATGGATGGAATATGGAGATAAGACATAAATCTTCAATTTCCAAAAAGCATAAATTCCCTTTATCACCTTGCAAGAAAAGAAAATGCTATAGCATTATAATAAAATACAGGAGTTTTCAGACTGCACTTGGATCTGGTTGGAAGCACTTACCCCCATCAACACATAGGCTTCAGCCTTGGCCTCCTCTGTCTGGGGGAGATGAAGGTTCATTTCATCCCCATCAAAATCAGCATTGTATGGTGTGCAGACACATTCATTGAAGCGAAAAGTTCTATGCGGTTTAACCTTAGCCTACACAAGAAACATATCTCAATGTTACCAAGTGCACAATCTTTTTAGAACCAAACGTGTAAAATAGTGCAAAATTTTTTGTGGAATAAGAAATATACTTAAAGGGCTTCTGTCACCCCACTAAACTCTTTTTTTGGGGTACTTATAATCCCTATACTGCGATTTATCCATACATAATGTAATTAATCATTTTGGTTCAGTAGATACTGCAAAAAACTTACTTTTATAATATGCAAATTACCTGTCTACCAGCAAGTAGGGCGGCTACTTGCTGGTAGCAGCCGCATCCTCCTCTCATAAAGACGCCCCCGCCTCATGTTGATTGACAGGACCAGCAGACGCGCTCGTTCTCTGCTGGCCCTGTCTGCATTCAAAATCTAGCGCTGTACCTGTCTTGAGTCGGCGCAGGCGCACTGAGGGGAGGACGCTCGCTCGGCCGCTCCATCCTCAATGCGCCTGCGCTGGTGACGTCACATCTACACCCGGCACAGGCGCACTGAGGAAGGAGCGGCCGAGCGAGCGTCCTCCCCTCAGTGCGCCTGCGCCGACTCAAGACAGGTACGGCGCCGGCGCCAGATTTTGAATGCAGACAGGGCCAGCAGAGAACGAGCGCAGTATCTACTGAACCAAAATGATTAATTACATTATGTATGGATAAATCGCAGTATAGGGATTATAAGTACCCAAAAAAAAAAAAAGTTTAGTGGGGTGACAGAAGCCCTTTATAAGGAACCTGTCACCGAGATTTTGTGTATAGAGCTGAGGACATGGGTTGCTAGATGGCGACTAGCACATCTGCAATACCCAGTCCCCATAGCTCTGTGTGCTTTTATTGTGTAAAAGAACAGATTTGATACATATGCAAATTAACCTGAGATGAGTCCTGTCCCTGAGAGGAGTCACGTACAGGACTCATCTCAGGTTAATTTGATATGTATTAAATAGTTTTTTTTACACAATAAAAGCACACAGAGCTATGGGGACTGGATATTGCGGATGTGCTAGCGGCGATCTAGCAACCCATGTCCTCAGCTCTATACACAAAATCCCGGTGGCAGGTTCCCTTTAAAAGGGTTCTGCCACCAAAAGTATTACTATGCAATGAATAGGGCATTGCAAAGTAAGTATTATTGCAATACACATGTAATAAAAATACAGCTATTTTTTTTTTTTATGCACATTACATCTTCCTCTTGGGTAGCTCCTCCTGTTTATCCTTCCGGTCCTCCTTCACCTCCTGCATTCAGAGGTGGACTAACATGTTCAGCAGCTTTCCAGCTCCCTTTGTGCTGATGCACTGATCTCATAGAAGCAGTTGACGTGGTCCAGACACCATTCATTCATCCCTAAATTCTAAACTCAGAAATATACAGCTTTCTCTCTCTAGACAGTAGAGAAGGAAATTGTGGGGGCATGATATATCATATGTATTTCTGGGACTACATCTGAGCAACAATTTTTTTATGCATGGAAGAACATGAGCTAATTGCAGTACATCCTGGGAGTCTCAGATGCTTAATGAACTGCTGGCCACCCACAGAAAAGAAAAAGTCCTCCAAATAACTGACTACACCAAATAGAACCTCTCCACAACTTCTCAAAGTATACAATCTTTATCATTATAAGTATGTTAAAATCCAAAATCACAATTTCAAGAAGGTTAAAAATAGACATTGGGCTCTCCTACCACCCTCATGGAGTCTGAAAAAAAAAAAATGCAAAAGTGACCAAAACAGCCAAAAAAGGATGAGAACAGAGAAATTTTCTGTGGTCACCACCTGCAGAACCACTCCTTTATACGGGTTGTCTTGCTAATTGCCTATCATTTCTACCTGTTGTCTGTTCAATCTGCAAAACAGCAAGAGAAATTCACAATCAGTGTTGCTTCATAACTGGACAGGTTGATTTCACAGAAGTGTGATCGACTTCGAGCTACATTGTGTTGTTCCCTTTATTTTTATGTACATGCTATGACACCGCTCTGCCCTCAGCATGCAGAAATCTAGCCCTGTCAATCAGGGGGCTAAGCTCCGTTCACCTGAATGGAGCTTAGCCCTGCCCAGGCCAGTTGATACTAGTCGTGACGTCACTGGGCCAGCGGTAAACAGCGAAAAGGCTCCGGCGCTGCTGCCTTCTCAAACAGATGATCGGCGGGGGCCCCGGGTGTCAGACCCCCGCCGATCAGAAGCTGATGATCTATCCAGAGGATAGATCATCACTTTAAACAAAGTGCAGAAGCCCTTTAACAGCCAAAACAAAACTCAATACTTATTGCCCTGATTCTGTAGTTTACAGAAACACCCCATATGTGGTCGTAAACTGCTGTACGGGCACACGCCAGGGCGCAGAAGGAAAGCAACGCCATATGGTGAAGGGCAGATTTCATAATTTTAAACTTGGCACGTCACATTTGATGACCCCCTGATGCACCCCTAGAGTAGAAACTACAAAAAAAGTGACTCCATTTTGGAAACTACGGGATAAGGTGGACATTTTATTGGTACTATTTTAGGGTACAGATGATTTTTGGTTGCTCTATATTCCACTTTTTATGAGGCAAGGTAACAAAAAAAAAAAAAAAAAATCACTGTTTTGGCACTGTTTTTATGTTTTGTTATTTACAACGTTCATCTGACAGGTTAGATCATGAGCTATTTTTATAGATCAGGTTGTTCCGGACGCGACAATACCAAATATGACAACTTTTTTTGGTTGTTTCACTTTTACATAAAGAATTTTTGAAAATAATTATTTTTGTGTCTCCATATTCTGAAAGCCATAGTTTTTTTTATTCTTTGGGCAACTGTCTTATGTAGGGGCTCATTTTTTTCAGTATGAGATGACGGTTTGATTGTTACAATTTTGGGGTGCATATGACGTTTTGATCGCTTGCTATTACACTTTGTGATGTAAGGTGACAAAATGGCTTTGACAAAGTTTTTATATTTTCTTTTTTTACGGTGTTCACCTGAGGGGTTAAATCATGTGATATTTTTATAGAGAAAGATTCAAGAAATCCAGCTCCACTTCGATAAAGGAATCTTTATTTTGCTTGCGGTAAAATCTCCTCCAAGTTACAAAAAGTCTTGTCTACGCGTTTCGGGCTACCATAAACAATTCCAGCCCTTCCTCATGACACAGCAAGACATTAAAAGTGGCACATTTTAAAAGGGAAACTGCACCTGTTTTCACTAATTATGTTCACATGACTGCAGATGCCCTCAAAGGAATGCCACGCCTTTGAACAACTCTTCTCATGAAAAAAAAACAAATGAAAAAAAAACCAAACATACAATACATAGTAAAAGAAACCATGCAAGAAAACGCATAAGGTATATACTGGCTAGGAAAATAATAGAATATATTAAAAAGGAGAAATTGTGTTCCTGAAAAAGGGAAAGCTACGTGGACTCTGGAGGTTTAAATTATTGTTGCAGGATTAAAGATGTCCCTGAGATGAGTCACGTATAGGACTCATCTCAGGTTAAGGGCTCTTTCACACTTGCGTTCTTTTCTTCCGGCATAGAGTTCCGTCGTCGGGGCTCTATGCCAGAAGAATCCTGATCAGGATTATCCCCATGCATTCTGAATGGAGAGAAATCCGTTCAGGATGCATCAGGATGCCTTCAGTTCCGGAACGGAATGTTTTTTGGACGGAGAAAATACCGCAGCATGCTGCGCTTTTTGCTCCGGCCAAAAATCCGGAACACTTGCCGCAAGGCCGGATCCGGAATTAATGCCCATTGAAAGGCATTAATCCGGATCCGGCCTTAAGCTAAACGTCGTTTCGGCGCATTGCCGGATCCGACGTTTAGCTTTTGCTGAATGGTTACCATGACTGCCAAGACGCTAAAGTCCTGGCAGCCATGGTAAAGTGTAGTGGGGAGCGGGGGAGCAGTATACCGTCCGTGCGGCTCCCCGGGTGCTCCAGAGTGACGTCAGGGCGCCCCACGCTCATGGATCATGTGATCGCATGGACACGTCATCCATGCACATGGGGCGCTCTGACGTCATTCTGGAGCGCCCCGGGAGCCGCACGGACTGCTAGTATACTGCTCCCCCGCTCCCCACTACTACTATGGCAACCAGGACTTTAATAGCGTCCTGGGTGCCATAGTAACAGTGAACGCATTTTGAAGACGGATCCGTCTTCAAATGCTTTCAGTTCACTTGCGTTTTTCCGGATCCGGCGTGTAATTCCGGCAAATGGAGTACACGCCGGATCCGGACAACACAAGTGTGAAAGAGCCCTAATTTGCATATGTATCAAATCGGGTTTTATACACAATAAAGGCACACAGAGCTATGGGGACTGGGTATTGCGGATGTGCTAGCGGCCATCTAGCAACCCATGTCCTCAGCACTATACACAAAATCCCGGTGACTGGTTCAGTTTAAGTCCAAACGTTTATTCAGACCATCTGGTTGACGCGTATTTAATGCAAAAATCCAGAAGGATTCTTTATTTAATAATTTTCTTCTGTGGTCTCCTCCACGTTTGGGCAAAAAAAACTCTATGCCCTGTACCACCATATCCGATGTGTCCCCACCATGGCAAACAGCAAAATGCAGACTAGCTGCAGATACATTGCGATTGCCATGGTGGGGCACATCAGAAATGTGTTTGCGTATTCTAGTTTTGATGGCATTGATGGTACACCCCACATACTGCAGTTTGCATTTTTTGCATGTAATTAAATAAACTGCATGAGTTGTGTTACAGTTAAGGTACGATTTCATTTGAAATACTCTATCATTTGAAGCTGAAACAAAAGTCTTATTGATCGACATATGCATGCAACAGATGCACTTATGTCCACACCTATAACTCCCTTTGGTCTTAAGCCAGATTGGTTGCGATTTTTTCTTTTCCTGGTATAGACTAGGGCTGACAGTTTGCGATTGTGGGCGCTCTTCTAGCTGCACATTGGACCCCATCTGCAACTGTCAGTCCATTCCTTGTCATATGCCAGGACAGGAAAATGTTTTTTTATAATACAGCATATTTGTTTAAACTCTGTACTGTATTGTGTAACAAAAAGATTGTTCTTCCTGTCACTATTACTTTTACAGTTTTTGTTGTAGTTTTTATTTCTGCTAGTGACTATACTGCGGGGTTCATCCCCCTTCAGCACATTTTCCTGTCTTGGGTAAACCAGGGATCCTCTTTCAATAGTTAAAACCTGTCATATTGCATCCTCAACTTGTTTTGTGCCATAAGCTCTTTTGTATAATCTGTGAGAAATATTTTCAGCCTCAGTCATGAAGCTTTTTTCATCCGTGCAGTTTCTTCTTGCACATATTATCTCACCCCTTGGTATATTGGCTATGACATGTTTAGGGTGAAAAGATGTAGCATGTAGTGTGGTATTCCCTGCCATGGGTTTTCTATAAGTGCATGTGAGGACTTGATTGGTGGAGGGATCCCCCCTCAGGCGCAAATCCAAAAAAGAAACCTCCCGTATATCATGGTGGACACTAAAAGAAATGGTGTCCACACAGGAGTTGATATAATCACAGAAGGATGGTATGGCCGCCACATCACCCGTCCAGATTAGGATCAGGTCATCAATGTAACGGCCATACCACCTGATGTGATGCCAGAAAGGGTGGGTGTCGATGAGGAGAAAGCTCCTCTCCCACCATGCCATAAAAATATTGGCTATGGAGGGAGAGAACTTGGCCCCCATCGACACCCCCGATATCTGAAGATAAAACTTGTTGTTGAACATAAAAAAGTTGCGCCTGAGGAGGAAGTCCACCACCAAAAGTACATATTCCTGCAAGCCTGCAGTAATATTCCCACATGTCCTCAAGAACCAGGCTAGGGATCGTATAGCCAGTTCAAATGGAATATTGGTGTATAAAGACAACGTCCGCTGTGATCCATATATAATTTGAGGACCATTCAATTTTCTCAACTATTTGTAAAACGGACGCTGTGTCTTTAAGAAAACCAGGTATAAGAGGTATAAGCGGTTGGAGTATGGAATCAACCCATCTTTTAGTGTCCACCATGATATACGGGAGGTTTCTTTTTTGGATTTGCGCCTGAGGGGGGATCCCTCCACCAATCAAGTCCTTACATGCACTTATAGAAAACCCATGGCAGGGAATACAACACTACATGCTACATCTTGTCACCCTAAACATGTCATAGCCAACATACCAAGGGGTGAGATAATACGTGCAAGAAAAAAACTGCACGGATGAAAAAAGCTTCATGACTGAGGCTGAAAATATTTCTCACAGATTATACAAAAGAGCTTATGGCACAAAACAAGTTGAGGATGCAATACGACAGGTTTCAACTACTGAAAGAGGATCCCTGGTTTACCCAAGACAGGAAAATGTGCTGAAGGGGGGTGAACCCCGCAGTATAGTCACTAGCAGAAATAAAAACTACAACAAAAACTGTAAAAGTAATAGTGACAGGAAGAACAATCTTTTTGTTACACAATACAGTACAGAGTTTTAACAAATATGCTGTATTATAAAAAAACATTTTCCTGTCCTGGCATATGACAAGGAATGGACTGACAGTTGCAGATGGGGTCCAATGTGCAGCTAGAAGAGCGCCCACAATCGCAAACTGTCAGCCCTAGTCTATACCAGGAAAAGAAAAAAATCGCAACCAGTCTGGCTTAAGACCAAAGGGAGTTATAGGTGTGGACATAATAAGTGCATCTGTTGCATGCATATGTCGATCTCTAAGACTTTTGTTTCAGCTTCAAATGATAGAGTATTTCAAATGAAATCGTACCTTAAAGAGGACCTTTCACCAGAGGAAAGCCTCTAAACTAACTATACAGAAGTGTAGAGCGGCGCCCAGGGATCCCGCTGCACTTACTGTTATCCCCGAGCGCCGCTCCGTTCGCCCGGTATAGCCTCCGGTATGTAAGTAGTTAGGCTCCACCCACTTGATCCTGCCGGCGTCGTCTTCTCCTATGCTGTAGCGCTGGCCAATCGCAGCGCTCAGCTCATAGCCTGGCTATGAGCTGAGCACTGCCATTGGCCAGCGCTACAGCATAGGAGAAGAAGACGCCGGCAGGATCAAGTGGGTGGAGCCTAACTACTTACATACCGGAGGCTATACCGGGCGAACGGAGCGGCGCCCAGGGATAACAGTAAGTGAAGGGAGATCCCTGGGCGCCGCTCTACACTTCTGTATAGTTAGTTTAGAGGCTTTCCTCTGGTGAAAGGTCCTCTTTAACTGTAACACAACTCATGCAGTTTATTTAATAACATGCAAAAAATGCAAACTGCAGTATGTGGGGTGTACCATCAATGCCATCAAAACTAGAATACGCAAACCCATTTCTGATGTGCCCCACCATGGCAATCGCAATGTATCTGCAGCTAGTCTGCATTTTGCTGTTTGCCATGGTGGGGACACATCGGATAAGGTGGTACAGGGCATAGAGAGTTTTTTTGCCCAAACGTGGAGGAGACCACAGAAGAAAATTATTAAATAGAGCATCCTTCTGGATTTTTGCATTAAATACGCGTCAACCAGATGGTCTGAATAAACGTTTGGACTTAATACTGCAACAATAATTTAAACCTCCAGAGTCCACGTAGCTTTCCCTTTTTCAGGAACACAATTTCTCCTTTTTAATATATTCTATTATTTTCCTAGCCAGTATATACCTTATGCGTTTTCTTGCATGGTTTCTTTTACTATATATTGTATGTTTTTTTTCCCCTTTTTTTATTTTCATGAGTTGTTCAAAGGCGTGGCATTCCTTTGAGGGCATCTGCAGGGCTGTTTCACACGAGCGGATGCCGTGCGTGACATCCGCTCCGTGAATGACAGCCAAGACCCGATGCGGACAGCAGAAGCACGGAGCATTAACATGATTGATAATGCTCCGTGCCTCTCTGTGATCTCTTTACTACGAAATCACAGTGAGATAAAGTTGTCACTGTGATTTCGTAGTAAAGAGATCACAGAGAGGCACGGAGCATTATCAATCATGTTAATGCTCCGTGCTTCTGCAGTCTGCA
Organism: Bufo bufo; assembly: GCF_905171765.1. Lineage (NCBI taxonomy): Eukaryota > Metazoa > Chordata > Amphibia > Anura > Bufonidae > Bufo > Bufo bufo. Next base: position 213,230,029 of record NC_053394.1, read on the forward strand.
TCGGGTCTTGGCTGTCATTCACGGAGCGGATGTCACGCACGGCATCCGCTCGTGTGACACAACCCTTAGTGAAAACAGGTGCAGTTTCCCTTTTAAAAGGTGCCACTTTTAATGTCTTACTGTGTCATAAGGAAGGGCTGGAATGGTTTCTGGTAGCCCGAAACGCGCAGACAAGACTTTTTGTAACTATTGGATGAGATTTTACCACGAGCAAAATAAAGATTCCTTTATCGAAGTGGAGCTGGATTTCTTGAATCTTTTTCGCATCTATGCTACCCGGGCCTGACTCGGGCTTTCCGTCCTCACAAGTGAAGTGGGCAGGTGAGAGCTGCTGAACTTTCCTTTTTCATTTTTATAGAGAAGGTTGGTACACGGATGCGGCGATACCCAATATATATAATTTTTTTATTTAAGTTTTATACACTAATATTTTTGAAACAAACAAAAAAAAAAAAAACTCATGTTTTAGTGTCACCACAGTCTGAGAGCCATAGTTTTTTATATTTTTTGGGGCGATTCTCTTAGGTAGGGTATCATTTTTGCAGGATGAGATGACGGTTTGATTGGTACAATTTTGGGGTGCACTTTTTGTGATGTAAGGTGACAAAAAAAAGGCTTTTTTTATGTGTTCACCTGAGGGGTTAGGTCATGATATTTTTATAGAGCAGGTTGTTAAGGACACGGCGATACCGAATATGTATACTTTTTTTACATTTAACACAATAAAAGCATTTTTTTTTTAAACCCCCCAAAAAAATGATGGGAATATGTAAAATGACACCCCAAAACACATTCCCCAACTTCTCCCGAGTACGGCGATACCACGTGTGACACTTTTTTGCAGCCTAGATGCGCAAAGGGGCCCAAATTTCTTTTAGGAGGGCATTTTTAGACATTTGAATCCCAGACTTCTTCTCACGCTTTAGGGCCCCTAAAATGCCAGGGCAGTATAAATACCCCACATGTGACCCCATTTTGGAAAGAAGACACCCCAAGGTATTCAATGAGGGGCATGGCGAGTTCATAGAAATTATTTTTCTTTGGCACAAGTTAGCGGAAATTTTTATTTTTTTGTTTTTTCTCACAAAGTCTCCCTTTCCGCTAACTTGGGACAAAAATTCCAATCTTTCATGTACTCAATATGCCCCTCAGAGGTATGGTGAGTTCATGTGAGATTAAATTTTTTGTCACAAGTTAGTGGAATATGAGACTTTGTAAGAAAAAACAAAAAAACTAAAAAAAAAAATCTATTTCCACTAACTTGTGCCCAAAAAATGTCTGAATGGAGCCTTACAGGGGGGTGATCAATGACAGGGGGGTGATCAGGGAGTCTATATGGGGTGATCACCCCCCTGTCATTGATCACCCCCCTGTAAGGCTTCATTCAGACGTCTGTATGTGTTTTGCGGATCCGATCCATGGATCCGCAAAACACATACGGACCTCTGAATGGCGCCAGCCTTACAAGGGGGTGATCAATGACAGGGGGGTGATCAGGGAGTCTATATGGGGTGATCACCCTCCTGTAAGGCTCCATTCAGACGTCCGCTCCATTCAGACATTCGGACATCTGAATGGAGCCTTACAGAGGGGTGATCAATGACAGGGGGGTGATCAGGGAGTCTATATGGGGTGATCAGGGGTTAATAAATGACCAGGAAGCAGGTATATTAGACGCGGTTATCAAAACAGCGTCTAATATACCTGTTAGGGGTTAAAAAAATAAAAATAAAATCGCATCTACAGCCTGCCAGCGAACGATCGCCGCTGGCAGGCTGCAGATCCACTCGCTTACCTTCGGTGCCTGTGTGCGCGCGTTCACAGGAAATCTCGCGTCTTGCGAAATGACGCGTATATGCGTGACTCTGCCGCCTCCGGAACGCGATCCTGCGTTAGGCGGTCCGGAGGCAGTTAATGTCTCCATAATCAGAGCCATAGTTTTTTTTTTTTTTTGAGCGATTGTCCTATGTAGGGGCTCATTTCTTGTGGGATGAGGCGACTGTTAGATTGGTACTATTTTTGGGGGCATACGCCTTTTTGATTGCTTAGTGTTGCACTTTTAGTGATGTAAGGTGACAAAAATGGCTTTGACAGTTTTAATTTTTTATGCTGTCTATCGGACGGGGTGGATCATGCGATATATTTATAGAGCCAGTCGTTACGGACGCAGTGATGCCTAACCCCATAAGGACGCAGTGCGTACCGGTACGCCATATTTCCCCGAGTCCTTAAAGACTCAGGGCGTACCGGTACGTCCTAACTTTAAAATCGGGATTCCGGCGCCGCGGGGGTTAATCGCAACGGGATGCCGGCTGAAATCATTCAGCCGGCATCCCGTAACAACGCGGGGGGAAGGGGGGGGGTCATTTGACCCCCCCGTATCAGCGATCGCAGAAAACCGCAGGTCAATTCAGACCTGCGGTTTTCTGCGTTTCCGGTCCATTCGGGTGTCCTGTGACCCGATGAACCGGAAAAAGACTGCGATCGGTGGCGTAATTATACACCACCAATCGCAGTCCGAAGATTTGGAGAGGCGGTGCTGGCCCTGGTGCTGAACACTGCTGTCCAGGGTGCTGATTGGTGCAGGGGAGAGAGGCGCGAGATTCAAACTTCCTGCGCTCCTCTCTCCCCTCCTCTTCCTGTTCTGCACGAGCACCCGGCAGCATCGTCCAGCACCAGCTCCTGAGTCCCCCTAATCGCCAGCCAGGTAGGTTAGGGTCAGTGAGGGAGAGGCACCGTTAGGCAGGGAATGAAGGGAAAAGTTAGTTAGGAAAAAAAAAAAAGCACTTTTATTCAAAACTTTCTTTGATCCATCTATCAGACCCCAGACCCCCCCACCCCCCCGCCACTTTTTTAGTACGCGAACACCCGTTGCACACACACACACGCACATATAATAAAGTTTTCCACACACGCACACACACCCATGGCCCGCTGGGTGTTCTCGGCCGAGGAGGCATACGCCCAGATTGCCTCCGCCTCAGAGCCCCAGTGAGGATGACCCCACGTTCCTTTTATCATCCGCATCCTCCTCATCATCATCTGATGACGATGAGCCCCCAAGGCGGCGGAGACGCCGCCAGGCGGAGCCAGGGGCCCCACATGCTAGGGATCCTGTGGCCCACCCTAGTACGAGCCGCCCTGGGGTTCGTACTGGTTTCCCGGCCCACCAAATAAGCCCACCGGAGCCCCCTGCCAATGAACTTAGTTGGTGTCCCCCAGTGGACTTTGAGCCTGAGATTCCGGATTTTGCTGGCAATCCTGGAATCCAGATTCCCACAGTGGGGTTTACTGAAATTGACTATTTTAGTTTTTTTTTCAGTAACCCACTGAATCCGTACGCCCAACAGTTCGTCGCTCAAAACCCAGGCTCATTTTTGGCTAGACCCGGTGGCTGGACGCCGGTCAGTGCAGCCGAGATGAGGAAATTTTGGGGCCTCGTGCTGCATATGGGTCTAGTCCAAAAACCCAGTGTCAGGCAATACTGGAGTGGGGACGTCCTATACCAGACCCCACTGTACAGTATGGTCATGACACATCCCTGGTTTGAGGCCATCCGGAAATGTCTGCATTATTCCGATAATGCAGCATGTCCACCTCGAGGTGATCCTGCCTATGACCGGCTGTATAAGATACGGCCGGTCATCGATCACTTTGGGGCCACATTTCAGCAGGCCTACGTACCTGGAAGGGAGGTCGCGGTTGATGAGTCTCGTTGCGTTCAAGGGGAGACTCAGTTTCCGCCAATATATTCCCACAAAGCAGGCAAGGTATGGCGTGAAGCTATACAAAATTTGTGAGAGTACCTCAGGGTACACTTACAAATTTTGTGTGTACGAGGGGAGAGATTCCCGGATTCAACCCCCAGAATGTCCCCCCACTCTGGGTGTTACCGGGAAACTCGTGTGGGACCTTATGTACCCACTGCTGGATAACGGTTACCACTTGTACGTGGATAACTTTTATACCAGCATTCCCTTGTTCAGGTCCTTTGCCGCCAGATCCACGTTCGCTTGTGGGACCGCGCGGAAAAATCAACGCGGCATGCCTACCCCCTCCAGGAACCTATCCCCAGGGGTGAGACCCGTGCACTTACCAGTGGAAACCTGTTGCTGGTCAGGTATAAGGACAAGAGGGATGTCCTTATGCTGTCCACAATCCACGGTAACAGCACCACCCCTGTCCCTGTGCGAGGTACCGCGGCAACGGTCCTCAAGCCCGATTGTATCGTCGACTACAATCGGTATATGTGAGGAGTTGATCTCTCTGATCAAGTCCTCAAGCCATATAACGCCATGCGCAAAACCCGGGCATGGTACAAAAAAGTTGCGGTCTACTTGGTGCAGGTTGCCATGTACAACTCTTTTGTACTATCCCGAAGCGCTGGCAGCACAGGGACATTCCTCCAATTCTATGAGGCAGTCCTCAAGGCCCTGATCTTTTCGGATCGGGAATTGGAGGCGCCCGGATCGTCCCTGGCCAACACTTTCCAGGTGTGGTCCCCCATACTGGAAAGAAGGGGCGAACCCAAAAAAAGTGCAGAGTGTGTCGCAGGAGGGGGATACGGAAGGACACCACCACTCAGTGCGACACGTGCCCCGATCATCCGGGCCTCTGCGTTATTGATTGCTTCAGGGAGTATCACACTTCCATGGAGTACAAAATTTTTATAATCCCCAACAGTCCACTAGAGAACATAAAAAACTATGGCTCTCAGACTTGACACGGAAACAATTTTTTTCCCCAAAAAAAATATTAGTTTTAGTGCAGGCATCCTCAAACTGCGGCCCTCCAGATGATGTAAAACTATAACTCCCAGCATGCCCAGACAACCTACAGCCATCAGCAGGGCATGGTGGGAATTGTAGTTTTACAACATCTGGAGGGCCGCAGTTTTAGGGTGCCTGCTTAGTGTCTCCAAAGTCTGAGAGCCATACATATTGGGCATCGTCGCGTGCGTAAAAGTCGTCGCTATAAAAATAACTTGACCAAACGCCTCGGATGAACGGTGTTAAAAATATAAAATAAAAACGGTGCCAAAACACCCATTTTTGGGCAAAATTTCCATTTGAATCCTTTTTGCCGGTAATAAAGCAAGGGTTAACAGCCAAACAAAGCTAAATATTTATTGCCCCGATTCTGTAATTTGCAGAAACACCCCATATGTGGTCGTAAATGGCTATATAGCCGCATGGCAGGGCATAGAACGAAGGGAACTCCATACGGTTTCTGGAAGGCAGATTTTGATGGACAGTTTTTTTTTTTTGACACCATGTCCCATTAGAAGCTCCCCCTGATGTAGCCTAGACTAGAAACTCCAAAAAAGTGACCCCATCTAAGAAACTACACCCCTCAAGGTATTCAAAAGTTACTTTACAAACTATGTTAACCCTTTAGGTATTCCACAAAACTAAATAGCGAATGTAGAAACAACTTTAGAATTTAATTTCTCGCTCGTATAATTGGGGGACACAGGACCGTGGGTATAGCTGCTTACTGCCACTAGGAGGCGACACTAGGCTAAGAAGTGATAACTCCTCTCCTGCAGGCTATACCCCTCCAGCCTGGAGAGAGCATATCAGTTTTTAGCTTAGTGTCGTAGGAGGCAGACCTCCCTGCTTTTGCAAGGCGGCTTACTTTTATTATTTTATCTTTTTCCTTTTTAGGTTTGGGGAAACAGTCGCCTAGCCACTCTGTCTACCCCGGGAGCAAGGCCGGTGTCGGAATCCCTCACCGCTCGCCCTCCCCAAGAAACAAAAGTGGACCAGGGCAGCCCAGCTCCCCTGCTTCCCGCCAGCCAAAGGGGTCACCTGAATCCGGAAAGACCCTCCGCCATTCCAGTCTCCTGCCACTTCGGGTGAAGAGGTGACCCTGCTGGTACTCTGAGAAAGGGTGAAGAGAAGAGGATGAAGATGGGGTGAGTAGTCCGCATTGGGTAAGTATCCTCAGCCCCCCCCCTTCCCCTTGGTCACCTCATCATAAGATGGAGGACATTTTTCTTCAAGTGGGCCATTCCGTGGTGAGGGCCCCACATTACCTCAGGCCCTAATGTAGGTTTTGGGCTTCTGTCCATATCTGGGGGCCTGGGTTCTCCTATCTAGTTATTTATATTCGTTCCGGCCTGCGGGGTCTGCGTCCGCTATCTAAAGGCGCATTTCTAGCATTCTGCAGCCTCACGTTATACGGCCTGCGGGGTGAGCTCCCGCGGCCGGTATGCAACCAGGGCGCTTGAGAGCACCACTCCGGACACTCCACTTCCCGGCCGGCTATTCGTTCGGCCGGCGCCAAAAATTTAGGCCCCGGCTTCTCTTCGGGCCTGCCAGTACTCAGCCCGTGCAGTTTTTTTTTTTGCGGCCACGGGATGGGTTCCCGCAGCAGGTGGACGCGAGTGGACACATCTGCCCACTGATCCAAGTCCCTCTGTGGTAGCCGGCCGGCAGTACCGCCCGGTCGGCTGTGCGCCGAACTTTATGTCCCGGCTTTGCGGCCTACTAGGCCGCAACTTTCATTCCGGTTGTGGAGGGGGCGGGTTCGTCCTTTAGGTGCGAATTCTCCCCGACTAGCTGTCCCTACTCCCCCGCTGAGCTCCGCCTCCGGTCCTCTGAGCTGGGTTAACCCTTTATGGCAAGTCGCATTTTTTCAGCCGGCACTGGATTATCCAGTGTCCCCTTTCTGCAGGCCAAATACCTTAAGTTTAGGAATTTAACCCCTTCCTGCCGCTTATTCATTTAGCGGGGGCATCGCAGGTAGTCCTGCCCCCCTCAGTCCACTTCACCGCATGTCCACCCTGGTGGTGGGGTACGGGACTGGGCCCATGTCCTATTCGGACAGGGGAGGATTGCTCACAGCTTCCCAATCCGCCCTCCGGGGCTGTTTGGTTGATAAAGCACACATGAATTCCCAGACCACCCTTCTGGGTCGTCTGGTGTATATGCCACCACCTGTGAAATCCAGGGGAGCACATCTGAAGGATTCCCAATCCGCCCGCTGAGGCCGTTTGGTTGATAATAATCCACCTGCACAAATCCAGGTGAGCACATCTGAAGGATTCCCAATCCGCCCGCTAAGGCCGTTTGGTTGATAATAATCCACCTGCACAAATCCAGGGGAGCACATCTGAAGGATTCCCAATCCGCCTGCTGAGGCCGTTTGGTTGATTATACTCCACCTGCACAAAGCCAGGGGAGCACAGCTGATGAATTCCCAATCCACCCTCTTGGGTCATTTGGTTGATAATCCACATGCGCAATCCAACGGAGGACCTCTGGAAGTTCCCAATCCACCCTCCTGGGTCGTGGGTTGATCGAGTAGCGCCCACACAATCCAGTGAGCGGTCATGTAGAGATGCCGATTCCACCTCCTGGGTGGTTTGATTGTTTTATCACCACCAACACAGCCTGCAACTGCCATGGCTAGATGCTGAGAGGTAGAGCTGCGCACGAGCAGGACACTTTCCTCCTCGGTCTCCTCGGCACCTCCACCCTTCCTCATTAGGGTGATATTCAGAACCCTCCCTTCTGGCAGGGGTTGGTTCTGAGGGAACAGGGGATCAGTTCTGTGGACTCTGATATGAATCCAGTTTAATCTTCTATGATTGCATCCATACTACCAGCAGTACTGATTGTATGCATTACCCCTTCCTTAGGCGGCATTTGCACTACTACTGGATACAGTACTTACCCTTTGTATTCCCTCCTTCCACAGGTGGACTGACTGCACTTGCACTGGTCAGTGCCAGCCAGCCATTCGCGTCCCCCCTTTCTGTAGTTGACGGATTTGCTGTTCCACTGGGAACAGTACTGGTATTATGCATTAGCCTCTCTCATTGGAGGCGTTATGGCATTATCACGGGTGGCAGTGTTTACCGTAAGCATTACCCCCTTACATAGGTGGAGGAATTTCTCTACCCACCGGGTACAGGACTAATCATATGCATTATCCTCTTCCATAGGGGTGTAATTCTCTACCATTGGGGTCAATTCCTGCTGGGTGCATTACCCCCTGCCATAGGTTAGGTACTTGCGCTAACTCAGGATACAGTACTTCCTATATATTTTTCTCCCCTTCATAGGTGGAGTAATTGCACTTCCATTGAGTGCAGTGCTTACAGTAGGTGTTACCCCCTCCATTGGAGGGGTTATTACACTACCGTTGGATACGGTTCTGATCATCTCCCTACCTCCCTTGACTGAGGATTGTGCTACCACTGAATACTATTCAACAGTCGTGGCATTACCCCCTTCTACAACTACCTACCTGGTAGTTGTAGAAGGGGGTAATGCCACGACTGTTGAATAGTATTCAGTGGTAGCGCAATCCTCCGTCAAGGAAGGGAGGTAGATACTGTATCCTGAGCATCTATGCATGCTTTAATTCAACTAAGCCACGACACTAGATACCTTGGCTTCCTTCACAGGTGGGCCGTGGCAACAGTCGTTACCATTGGTGCCTGGTACTCTTCATCTAGTGGTATATGGATACTGGGGCTGCTCCCATATTGTATCCTTCCTTTTCTTCTGGTACTCGTTGTTGGCACAGATATGGTCGATCTTTGTTCTCTCAGGGGGGTCACTCAGCAACACTCAGGTGCCCTAGAGATTCCCATCCCCATGGCCTCCACCGTTCAGGTCGGTCAGAAATTGGTCCTCTACAACGTGTGGTGTGCACGCCATTATACAAATGTTGTGATTACGATCCAGCGAGCCCAAGGTTGCACTGACTCTGTATTCTGGGCCACCACTCTTCCTTATTAGGTGAGGGTGTTTTGCTGGCATTCTGCATTGGCTACTACGGCGTGTTCTCTAAGCAGGGGAAGTTTTCACATTAGGGCCGGAGATCGAACTCGCGGCAGTGGGACAGCCCCCCCTCAGATAGGGGTTCTACCCTGGCACTGCTTCGGCGGTTACTCCTGTTCTGCCCCCTTTTTAGACAGAATGCTTCAGGATGGCTCTAGTTGACTGAGATAGCATGGTGCCATGCTACTTCTGGGTGTCCTTAGGCCTCTCCCCCAGTTTTACGCTGGGAGGAGCAGGCTGTACCTCTTACTGTACAAAGGGTATTTGCACCTCCACTACATGCTAGGGTTCCTACTGCACAGTTCCTTCGTCAGACGGCGGTTTCTTCTGACTCTGGAATTGGTATCCTGTACGGTGTGGCCTCCTCCTCAGCTGGAGTATGGCGTTTGCGTTACTCTGGTGGCTTCCTTGTATGGGCTCCTCCTCAGGCGGTGTATTACATTACCAAGAGATTCGGTAAAGTGCCAGTCTCTGATGGCAATGGGCTTTTGCCCTGGCCTCTTAATGGTCTTCATTACTGTTAATTGTCCGTTGCTCTGACAAGTATTGTTCTTGTGTCGTCAACTCGGGTTTTGCATTGGCGTAAATGCCATAGCTATCAGCACCTTACTTTGGGTGCGCTCGACTGGGTAGCTTAGTCCCTGCGGCACTCGTCTACCACTACAGTGATACCTTCCTTCAGATATGATTACTTTGTGTCACCTCAAGCGATGGTGGTCATTCCTTTCACTGCTCCTTCCGGGGGTGGACTACGGTGCCCCCACGCCAGGCTGAGCGGGTGTCTGTCACGCCTTGCCACCACTGGTAGGGATTTCGTTCCTGGAATGGAACACCCCTTTTTCTTTCCTGTCCTTCCTCTAGCTGGATTGCTGACCATCTTTCCCTTCGGTCTACTCGACCGGTAGCAATGGGTTGTATAGCTATGGAATCCGGGATCTATTTTTTTCCACGGAGAGTATTCTCTTATCTTGGTCTCCCCGGAAGTCAATATGTAGATCGCTGGAGGCGTTTCAGGGACAAACAAGCCGTCCCTCTGGGACTTTTTATTTCTAGGAAGGCGGCATTCCAGGTGGCAGGATCTTCCATCCGACAGCTTTCCGAGTTGATAGCGCCTTCTTGTACGTCCATTTGTCCTTTGTCATTTGCATCAGGCAGTGCTCCGCCCAGAATTTTCTTTCTTGCGGAAGGTCGCCGCTTTCCAGGTCATCTCAGAAATGGTTTTCTCTTCTTTCTCCCTCGTATTTTTAAGGGCGGACTCTCCATCAGCCATCTATTTTGGCCTCTGAGATTTGCTGGTCCATATCTAGCGCGTTCCGCTGTATGGACTTTTACCTGGTTTTCTTGGAGGTCCTTGTCATAGCTGACTACTTCCAACGGGATATTTTTCCCTGGGATGTCTGCCTGACAGTTGCTTCCTTGCGGAGTGATGGCCTGCCCGACCAGCGGTTGTCACTTCTCGGGTTCATCTACTCCAGGCATTGCTTCTAGAAGGCAGCGTCTTGGTCTTCCGGCAAGTTCACTGAGTTTTCCGGGGGCTTTCCTAGACATCGACTGTTGCTGCTCCAGGCAGCAAGATCTTGCAGGCGGCAGCGGATTCCGCATCCTCGAGGGCGTTTTTTTTCTCCATGGGTGTGTGATTTGTTTCCCTCCCCGTGGACTGCTTTAGGACGTCCCACGGTCCTGTGTCCCCCAATGATACGATCGAGAAAACGAGATTTTTGTGAACTCACCTGTAAAATCTCTTTCTCGCGTAGTTCATTGGGGCACACAGCTCCCACCCAGTGTTCTGTTTGCCGCAAATAATGGAGGTTGGTGGGCCAGTATGGTCCTCAGTTCTGGTTCAATCCGACTGATGTTTGTCAGTTATTGGTTGTTTACTGTATGTTCTTTATTGATTTTTTTTCTCCTACTCCTATTGCTTGGGCACAAACTGATATGCTCTCTCCAGGCTGGAGGGGGTATAGCCTGCAGGGGAGGAGTTATCACTTCTTAGCCTAGTGTCGCCTCCTAGTGGCAGCAAGCAGCTATACCCACGGTCCTGTGTCCCCCAATGAACTACGCGAGAAAGAGATTTTACAGGTGAGTTCACAAAAATCTAGTTTTTTTTGTTACATTGCCTCAAAAAAAGACCCATTTTGAGTTTTGTTTGGCAGTTAACCCTTGTTTTACTCCTGGAAAAAATTGATTCGATTGGAATATTTTCCAAAAAAATAGAAATTTCGAAATTGTTTCTCAATCTGCCATTTACTCTTGTGGAAGACCTAAAGGGTTATTAAAGTTTGAAAAAACAGTTTTGAATACCTTGAGGGGTGTAGTTTCTAGAATGGGGTTTTGAATGGTTTCTATTATCTAAGCCTCACAATATGACTTCAAACCTGAACTGGTCCATAAAAAGTGGGATTTTGAAGATTTCTGAAAAATTTCAAAATTTGCTTCTAAACTTCTAAGCCTTGTAAGTTCATCCCCAAAAAATAAAATATCATTCCCAAAATGCTACAAACATGAAGTAGACATATGGGGAATGTAAAGTCATCACAATTTTTGGGGGTATTACTATGTATTACAGAAGTAGAGAAACTGAAACTTTGAAATTTGCTAATTTTTCAAAATTTTTGGTAAAATTTTTATTTTTTTATGCAAAAAATGAACTTTTTTGACCCAATTTTAGCAGTGTCATGAAGTACAATAGGTGACGAAAAAACAATCTCAGAACGGCCTGGGTAAGTCAAAGCGTTTTAAAGTTATGAGCACTTAAAGTTTTGCAAAAAATGGCCAAGTCTGTAAAGGGGTTGTCCCACTTCATTAAATAGGGTTACATTAAATTAGGGGTGCACCGAAATGAAAATTCTGGTCCGAAACCGAAAATTCAGGATGCCCTTGACCGAAAACCGAAACCGAAACTGCCTTTTTGCCCAAATACTTTTAAAATACTTTTTTTTTTAATGATTTTATTAATAATTCTTTTTCATGAATGAAATTCATCTGTGGGTGGCGCTGTTATGGAGAGGGGGATCTGTGGGTGGCGCTGTTATGGAGAGGGGGATCTGTGGGTGGCGCTGTTATGGAGAGGGGGATCTGTGGGTGGCGCTATGGAGAGGGGGATCTGTGGGTGGCGCTGTTATGGAGAGGGGGATCTGTGGGTGGCGCTGTTATGGAGAGGGGGATCTGTGGGTGGCGCTGTTATGGAGAGGGGGATCTGTGGGTGGCGCTGTTATGGAGAGGGGGATCTGTGGGTGGCGCTGTTATGGAGAGGGGGATCTGTGGGTGGCGCTGTTATGGAGAGGGGGATCTGTGGGTGGCGCTGTTATGGAGAGGGGGATCTGTGGGTGGCGCTGTTATGGAGAGGGGGATCTGTGGGTGGCGCTGTTATGGAGAGGGGGATCTGTGGGTGGCGCTGTTATGGAGAGGGGGATCTGTGGGTGGCTCTGTTATGGAGAGGGGGATCTGTGGGTGGCTCTGTTATGGAGAGGGGGGATCTGTGGGTGGCGCTGTTATGGAGAGGGGGATCTGTGGGTGGCGCTGTTATGGAGAGGGGGATCTGTGGGTGGCGCTGTTATGGAGAGGGGGATCTGTGGGTGGCGCTGTTATGGAGAGGGGG